>NC_073232.2:100032500-101282500 GCF_029281585.2 Gorilla gorilla gorilla
AAGATCATAACAAAGTTCCCCTAGAAGATTAACAGAGCTTGGAGTTTACTGTGGATCTCTGCCTGTGTGGAGAAGAAACAGTCAAACTAGAGGAAACAAAGCTGTCTCTATAGACAAATTAAATTTTAGTGGATGTTCATGTGCACAGGTGGGCAGCAGCACCTTAGTCTAGTATGTTGGGATTGGGATCAGAGTCTTTTTCCATAAATGCAGCAGCATTGAGCAATGTAATTCCACCATCTAAAATCTTATTGTATATTTTCTCATCTGCTTACTTTTTTTGTTTGTTTGTTTGTTTTTGAGACAAAGTCTCGCTCTTTTGCCCAGGATGGAGTGCAGTCACACAATCTTGGCTCACTGCAACCTTCGCTTCCTGGGTTCAAGTGATTCTCCTGTCTCAGCTTCTCAAGTAGCTGGGATTACAGGCATGCGCCACCCTGCACAGCTAATTTTTGTATTTTTAGTAGAGACAGGGTTTTACCGTATCAGCTAGGCTGATCTCAAACTCCTGACCTCAAGTGATCCACCCACCTCAGCTTCTCAAAGTGCTGGGATTACAGGCGAGAACCACCACACCCAGCCTCGTCTGCTTACTTTTCAAAACAGCTCTGTGTTTGTGTGCGTGTACATGGTAAAATTTACAACGAAATACACATTTAGAATACATTCAGTGAGTTCTAATAAATGTATACACGTGAGTGCCTCAAACCCTTATCAAGACATAAAGCATTGCCATCACCCCAGAAGCAACGGCTGTTCTGAATTAGTGCATTAGTTTTCTGTATTTTGGGACTTCATACAAATAGAATCATATATAATATGTAGTTTTTTTGGATAAGGCTTCTTTGACTCAGCCTAATGTTTTCCATTCATTATCATCCATATTCCATGTATTAATAGTCCATTCCTTTTGATTATTGAATAGTATAACCGTTATATAAGTATTCTACACTTTGAGTTGGGTTATTTTCTATTTTCCTATTGATGGACACTTGGCTGTTTCCAGTTTTGAGTCAAATAAAGTTGCTAAGAACATTCTAGTGCAAGTCTTTTTGTGGACACATTTTATTTCTCTTGAATAGATATCTATCAATGGAATTGCTGAGTCATGGGGAAGGTAAATGTAAATGTCAGGGGTTTTTTCCCAGGATGATTGTGCCACTTCATACCTCTACCATCAAAATATGAGAGCACATGTTTGCTGCCATTAGATATTATCAGTGACCTCTCATTTTAGTTTTAATTTGCATTCTTCTGGATGACTAATGACATTAAGCACTTCATGGTTCTTTACTGGCCTTATGTATATCTTCCTTTGTAAAGTGACTGTTCAAATCTTTTTCCATTTTAAAATATTGGGTTTTCTTTTGTTTTTCCTTATTTTTTTTTTTTGAGATGGAGTCTCGCTCTGTCGCCCAGGCTGGAGTGTAGTGGCGCGATCTCGAGTCACTGCAACCTCCGCCTCCCGGGTTCAAGCGATTCTTCTGCCTCAGCCTCCCGAGTAGCTGGGATTACAGGCAAGTGCCACCACGCCCAGCTAATTTTTGTATTTTTGGTAGTGACGGGGTTTCACCATATTGGCCAGGCTACTCTTGAACTCCTGACCTCATGATCCATCCGCCTCGGCCTCCCAAAGTGCTGGGATTACAGGCGTGAGCCACAGCGTCCAGCCGGGTTGTCTTTTTATTACTGAGTTGCCAGTGTGCTTTACGTTTCTTCACATGGTATATATATATATGTGTGTGTGTGTGCATATATATATATATATATATATATATACCCTCTCCCTCAGAGAGTGGAGCCCCAGTTACCTCATCTTTTTGTCTGTCTTTCTCCCCAGAATGATGCCAGGGATTCTTCTTTGTTTAGTACTATATTTCCAGTGCTTCAGATTGCCACTGGCACTGAGTAGGAGCTCAATAAACATTTACTGAAAGAATCAATGAATAATCAAGTGAACTGACTTTTGGATCTGATATTCAGACACAATGTTCTTGAACTTAATGGCATTAATTAACAAGGAAATTGAAAAAAGGACATTTAAATGCTATCCTTGAGGTATCACATATGCTTGGCACCAAGGACACAGAATACCTTCAGGGCACTGGACATGGTGGCTTATGCCTGTAATCCTAGTACTTTGGAAGGCTGAGGTGGGAGTATCACTTGGGCCCAGGAGTTGGAGATCAGCCTGGGCAACAAGGTGAGACCCTATCTGTACAAAAAATAAAAAAAAAATTAACCAGGTATGATGGTGTGCACCTGTAGTCCCAGCTACTTCTAGGGCTGGGGTGGGAGGATAGCTGGATCCTGGGAGTTCAAGGCTTCAGTGAGGCCTGATTGAACCACTGAACTCCAGTCGGGGTGACAGAGTAAGTCCCTGTCTCAAACAACAACAACAGCAACAAAGCCCAAAACAGAATACCTTCAGGGGATTTGTTCACCCAGGGGAGATACTGCTAGACTATCTCATGGAGTGGCCTAATTTGTCCCCATTTATGAGCCCTCTAGTGTAAGCCATCACTGCTGTCTCATCTGCCGCATTCTGGGACTATGCCCAGCCACTTCCAAGTCTTGGATTCCGACCAGATTTGCTTAATGGATGAGCAGAACGTCTAGCTTTAGAGGGTTTTAGATAACTTCACCCAGCTGATCCCACTGTGCCTTTAACCACCTTCCTCTTGGCCCCTTCTGACACTGATAATGCCTGTTCCCTAACCATTGGCCCCTCTGCCTGGCTCTGTCTCACTAGCAGGCCCATCCCCACTCTGTGCTCTGCCTTTCTTAGCACCCCTAAAGGGCCAGGCAGGAAAGGATGGGACAAGTTGATTATGACATCCCTTTCTAGCTCTAAGGAATTCAATAATTCTGATATTCATCCCTAAAGAAATTTATCAGCAGTTATAAATGGGGCTTTCCTAATTTGACACTGAAAGGCCGGTAGGGCCCCCTAAGTCTTGAAGCCATTTTCCTGGTCCCGAATCCAGCAGATTCCAGCCTATCCGATTTGGGGGGTGTCTACAGTGAATCATCTGTATTCACATTTATAGAGAACTTTGCCATTTGCATGTTCATATCTGTCATCTTATGTAAACTGCCAAACAGTTCTAGTTGTAGCCCTCTTTAGTTTCTATTTTCCCGAAGTTTCTATTTCCCAAAGCAAAAAGAGGTGAGTTTTCATTTCTTTTTTTTTCTTTTCTTTTCTTTTTTTTTTTTTTTTTTTGAGACAGGGTCTCGCTCTGTTGCCCAGGCTGGAGTACAGTGGTGCAATCATGGCTCACTGCAGCCTTGGCCTCCTGGGTTCAAGTGATCCTCCCACCTCAGCCTCTCCAGTAGCTGGGACTACAGGCATATGCCACCATGCCTGGCTAATATGTTTTTATTTTTCGTAGAGATGAGGTCTCACTATGTTGCCCAGGCTGATCTCAAACTCCTGAGCTTAAGCAATCCTCCCGCCTTGACCTCCCAAAGTGCTGGGATTACAAGCCACTGCTCCTGGCAGAGTTTTCAAAAATCCTCTAGCTCTTGCTAAAAAAAGTTGGTGCTTTCTTAGCTCTGGTGGGTATGCAAGTGTAATATTTAAACGGCTCATAGATTTTTACAGTTCAGAAACCTGGATTCTGTCTGTCATTAGAAATTCAATTACACACTGCAGACATCTATGAGTAGTTCCTAACCTTTTAATTTAACCATTATTATGGATTTTTTCCCCCTTGGATCATATGTTATTTTCTTTTAAGTCCACCAAAAACTGTATTTATTTGCTCACTTTACCTTTTTTATTCATCAGACTTGTACCTCCCAGTCAGAGTTTAGAATCAGGATCAGATAGTCTCTTACCTCACTAAGCTGATTTTATTACAGCCAAAATAAAGACATTTGATATTTGAATTAGCTTCCAAATCTAATAACTAGTACATTTCCATTTCTGCTGGGCTTTTTGAAAGATTAAAAAGTTCATACATTGACCCTTGAGAAAGTGGAAACAGAGTTTAGTTCTTGTGAAGAAGTAGCCCTGTGTGTTCAGGGACTTCACTCTTGCCTTGTCTCTGATGTCTGAATGGGAGCAACGGGGATATTACTGACTTTAACCCTTTTCACTGCGATCTGGGCCTTTCTCTGGCTCTATAGGGACTGGGGATCAACCACCCCCACCCTAGTATTTCCTCAGCTACTGGAGTATTTGGGTTCTCAGTTCAAGCCCATAGGACTTGGGGAGAACATGCATTCACTGAAACGATGACATTCCTCTAAGGTGCAAATGTTAAAATGTCATGCAACCAGAACTATTACATAAAATCAAAAATTGTCCAGTTTGAATTACACTCTCAAAGGACCATGATGAGTATTCTAAAGGCAGTGTTTGTTTCTAAATTAATAGAATTAATAAATGTTATTCTGTTTGCCAATTATAGAAGAGATACAGTTGTTGAAGATTATTAATGTAATATGCAATTGCATTATAATTGTATTATTTAACAGATTGTGTTGCATGAATCACATGCTGTAATTTAAAAATAATTATTTTATGGAAGCAAAACTGCTTATGAATAACATTAAGTGAATGCAGAATGAATAACTTAGGTACGTAGACTCACAGCTAAGAAAAATATATATACATGTAGCTAATGGCTCAGGGTAATCTGCAGAAATGAAAAAAATTATATTAGAGTGGACAAAGGTGAGTCTCTTTCAAAATATTTTTTATATAAGTTGTTACATGTATCAGTTTTGCAATTAAAAGTTTAAGATGGATTTATATTGGCTCCAGTGAAGAATATGTGTTTTATTAATTAATACTGTGCTTGGTTTTGTCTTATTTTATAGGAGAACCAGCAGAAATCCACCAATGTAGTCTATCAGGCCCACCATGTGAGCAGGAATAAGAGAGGGCAAGTGGTTGGAACAAGGGGTGGGTTCCGAGGATGTACCGTGTGGCTAACAGGTATGTCATGTTCATATATATATATATAAATTGCAAACTGACATGTGACACAATTTTATGGAAATTAGTGTAACGTATTACATGCTTGTTTTATCATTAGAAGGAGGCTGGGAGATGTAGTAGAAAGCCTCGGTGTTAGTCCTAACCCTACCATCAGTGAGAAATAGAGTCAAGGTTAACTACAGAAATAAGAGTCTGATCAAGTCAACTGTGAAAGTCTCTAGTTGTCACTTTTCTCCTCTTTGGCAGGAAAGGACGGGACAAGATGATTATGACATCCCCTTTCAGTGCTAAGGGATTCAATAATTCTCATGTTCATCCCTAAACATATTTACTGGCAGTTATGAATGAGGCTTTCCTAATTTGACATCAAGCATTTGGCTGTCCATAAGGTTTTGGATATTTAGAGATATTCGTTATTGTTGCCTAATGTTTTGACATTCTAGGAGACTATTTCACTTACTATATAAACAACAAACAAACATAAGAATCTGTACAAGAAGGAAAACTAGTAATTTCCATTTGGCTGAGGATTGCCCTTGTTTACAGAAATAACTCGCTGCTGCTGAAGTGACTGAATGACTCTCCCTTTTCTTGTGTTTTTATAGCCACAGAATGTCAAAACTGAGAATTAGTGACAGAACTGGAATTAGAACCTGACTCCCAATAGCTGGCCCTAGGCTGTTACCTTGTACTCTGAGTCCAAGGTAGACAAAATTATTTCTGGACTCAAAAGGAAAAACCAAGTTCATTTCATAGACAACGGTTTTCAAATGGAATGAGCCCACCTGCAAAACTATGTTTATTCAGGTTATAAAATGATAATGTTTTCTAACCTGGAGCTCATTCTAAACAATCTGGCAGGTGGGGACCTGCCTTGCCTCTTTTCTTGCTGTCCTAAATCTTTGCCCTTTTCTGTCCCAACTGGCCTCATTCTTGTACTCTTCAAGTTTTTGCCTTGTGCCTTTAGTTTCCTGGTTTCATTCATGCCTGGACTGTGCATCAAAACAACTTTCTGCAGCCTCCAGTGCAAGGACAGACGGTGAGCAAGGAACCTGCTGTGCTCAAATATGCACCATCCTTCTGTCATTACTCCTGAAATGTTTACCTCAACTCCCCCCAAGAGACGTAATTTGAGCAGTAGGTACAGCTGTATTCTAGAGGATCCCCTCCTGTTGTATGTTTCCCTTCATGCGAAGATCACTGGTGAAAACAACTTTCGTGTTGGGCTATACACACAAAGTCCATTTTCTCTAATGTGACACCCCTTGAAAAGAAAAAGAGAATTGGTAGAAGAGAAACATATCTAAAGGGTATACTTTCTCCTTCTTTACTCTTAAAATGAATTATTTCTTCATTAGAGGAAGAAAAGAATAGATGGCAAATTTTAAAAAATCAAGGCCGGGCTTGGTAGCTCTTGCCTATAATCCCAGCACTTTGGGAGGCCAAGACAGGTGGATCACCTGACATCAGGAGTTCAAGACCAGCCTGGCCAACACAGCAAAACCCTGTCTCTCTACTAAAAAGACAAAAATTAGCCAGGCGTGGTAGTGCACGCCTGTAATCCCAGCTGCTCGGGAAGCTGAGGCAGGAGAATCACTTGAACATAGGAGACAGAAGTTGCAGGGAGCTGAGATCCGCCACTGCACTCCAGCCTGGGTGACAGAATGAGACTCCATCTCAAAAAATAAAAATAAAAAATTAAATTAAATTAAAAAGTCATCTTTTTCTAATTTATTTTTTATTCTTATGTTACAAAGGTAGGCTGCTGACCAGGCAGACCAGAAGAAACAAAATACTTTAAATCCGTAGACTCAGATTTTACCCCCAACTCCACCTCCATGAGCTGTGTGACTTTGGACAAGCCAGTTAGGCTCTCTAAGCCTCAGTTTTCTTATTTGTACAATGGGAATAAAGACAGTACCTGACTTATGGAGGTGTCGATAGAACTAAATCAATAAAAGACAAATGTGCTTTGCACAGTGCCTGGCACATAGTTAAGTTGTCCGTAATTGTAATTAGTGTTACCTCAATGTATGAAAGTACGCGTGCCAACAATCCGGTTACATATACTTACTGTAATTTAGCTCTTAGTTTCCTGAGAGCTGAAGCAAAATGGAAGGACATTCTGTCATTTCTCTCATTTTCTGACACGAGAGAACACACCAGAGATTCAGGAGTGCCACTTCCCCTACCCCACAACCTGACATAAATACTAAGAAGAATTTATCACCTATGTCTTTATTTAAATGAAAAGGAATAACAGAATTACAGACAATACCTTCAAAAATGATTTGATGAAGTTAGTGTTGACACGTTCTTCATACAGCCATTTCTTCTAATGGCCCTCTGTCAAAGCCAAAGGCATGACTTTAAAATATAACTAAAAGTATGGAGACTATTTACCTTTTGCAGATCACCTTCCCCCCCGCCCCCAAATCCTCCTTCCTCTGTCTGTCCTTCATTCCTGCTTTTTCTGCCCTTTTTCCTCTTTCCTCATGTTGTCTTCTCTGTATGAACCTCTTGGCTTTTTTCCTCTGTCGTGCCAAGGTGCTGTCGGACAGAGGCTTGGCACCATGAAATATTCTTAGGTTCAGAGATCTTTAAGACAAAGATCCTAAAATCCTAAAGGACTCATTTTTTTTTAGAGTGCTAGCCTTTAGGGTAGTTCAGATTTAAACTGTTAAATAATTTTGGCAGGTTGTGTTTCTTTCCCTTCTTATGTTCCTCCTCATATGGAAATTACAAAGTGCGTTCCTGATCATTGTGCTTTGAAACCATGGTGGAAGCCACATGGTAACTCTTTTCTCATATAAAGACTCTAGAGAATCTTTACACCTAAGAGTGTGACATATGGCAGCTCTAAATACATCTGCTCCCTAGCTCAGGCCGGCTTCCTGTCTTTATGTTTTGAGAGTCATTTTGGAAACATCTAGAAGCCAAAGGACAGCATGCGGTCTCTGTAAGATGGTTGTTCGGTGGCATCCACAAGGGAGGTGGACTTACCAGTCTCCAGGGGCTGGCTGTTTCCCTCCATTCCAGCTGATTGCTGACTTTGAAGGGGATATGAGACCACTGTCACCACATCTTTTGATTTTTTCAAGAGAATACAGAATCTGGATTTGTATACACAACTTCCTTTTTGCTTTGGAGACAAGGCCTCGCTCTGTTACACAGGTTGGAGTGTAGTAGTGCCATCACGGCTCACTGCAGCCTTGACTTCCCAGGCTCAAGGGGTCTTCCTACCTCAGCCTCCTGAGTAGCTGGGACCACAGGAGTGCACCACCACACCCGGCTAATTTTTTTTGTTTTTTGTAGATGCAGGGCCTCACTATGTTCCCCAGGCTAGTTTCGAACTCCTGGGCTCAAGTGATCCTCCCACCTTGGCCTCCCAAAATGCTGGGATTACAGGCATGAGCCACCACCATGCCCAGCCTGTATGACAACTTTCTAATCTTTAAAACACTCTGCAGCCCAAACAGAACACATCGAGGACCACATGTAGCCCCCAAATCTCCCTATTTATGAAGCCTGCTTGCTTTGAAAAGCTATAATCCTAACACAGGACAAATAGTTATTTCAAAATTTGAGAGAAATGTAAGTACTTGCCTTGTAGTCAACTACACTGATTTCTTTCTTTTTTTTTTTTTTTTTAAGATTTAGTTATATTTAAAATTACTAGATTAGTTCACAATTTGTCATCTTAAACTATCCAGGCTGATGTCAGTCTGTTTTATCTGTTCTGAACAGGTCTCTCTGGTGCTGGAAAAACAACGATAAGTTTTGCCCTGGAGGAGTACCTTGTCTCCCATGCCATCCCTTGTTACTCCCTGGATGGGGACAATGTCCGTCATGGCCTTAACAGAAATCTCGGATTCTCTCCTGGGGACAGAGAGGAAAATATCCGCCGGATTGCTGAGGTGGCTAAGCTGTTTGCTGATGCTGGTCTGGTCTGCATTACCAGCTTTATTTCTCCATTCGCAAAGGTAAAAAAAAAAAAAAAAAAAAAAAGGGCACTACGCACGATTCCCACACACAGTGCAAGTGCTCTCCAACTGCTAGGGGAAGGAATCGGAGAGGGAGGGCATAAGAATGTCTCCTTTCAATTTCCCGACTATTTCTTCCCCCAGTAACAGGCTCTCTCATTTCCTCTATTTAATATTGGTTATATAAAGGAGTTCCTTCCTTTCCAGATGCCAGGGCACCAGTAGACATAAACCCTTCCATGTTCACAATTATAAGGAACGTTTGGTGAGAGTCGAAGGGAAGAGAAAGTTAAACAAGAGAAACTCTAAAGCTCTGTAATTTTAGTTGTCGGAAAAAGGATCTAGCTAAAGAAAAGAGCAGTTCATGGCCAAAGCTTCGGGTTCTATGTGTTTAATACTGACATCACTGAGGTAGAGTGTCACTCTTCTTTTAAATCAGGAAATTTCTGGGAGCCAAACATCAGATGTAGCTTAGAACACATCCTTTGAATGAAATGCTCCCATATGGCCAGTGCTTTCCTGCTAAGAGGGCCTATTTTCCATGGTTTTCTGTGAAAGTCCTTGAGAGAGCTGTGTTTACCAGAGTAAAATTTCTGGACTTTCTCTCAAGCACTCTGCAAAGCACAAACCCCAGTGTTATCTCAAGGCTATTGAAAACCAAAGTACACAGTGTTTTGTGATTTAGAATTTCACCATGAAACCTCTTTTTACATTCTTAATCATATTGCTTTTCAGGATCGTGAGAATGCCCGCAAAATACATGAATCAGCAGGGCTGCCATTCTTTGAAATATTTGTAGATGCACCTCTAAATATTTGTGAAAGCAGAGACGTAAAAGGCCTCTATAAAAGGGCCAGAGCTGGGGAGATTAAAGGTAAGAGAATTGGCTAGTAGCGTCTTTACCAGTTACATAGGCTGTCAGTCCTTATTCTGTCCTCAGAAATCTTCCTTGAGTTTCAAACTCTGTTTTCCAAAATTGCATATAACATGCACAACTTTTTATCAGATCATGATATATTCAGTATGCCCAGAGGCTTATTAAAAGGTAGGGTTTTATTTTTAAGAATTGTCATCTCAGCCATATGCAATAAAGTTCAGAGAACTAGAATGGATATTTATATGTGAGTGTGTGTGTGTAGAGGAGTGTTTCAGAGTTCTTCCTTATTCTTGTCTTCCTTTTTGATTGTAATCATCTATAGAGGGCTTCAACTTAGCCAGCCGGATTTTGTTGACAGTTTGGGGTTTTCCATATTGAAAATACAGCTATATATTTTCTTACTTATGGCTAGAAGTCAAGGATGGCTATTTGACCTTTTCTGTTAAAGTGTGAATTTTCAGTTTAATACATTATTCCAACATGTGTTTTGCCTTATTGATTAAAAAGGTTCTTCTGTCAATACAGATGCGATGATTGTCACCCATATGCTTTGCAGGATTTACAGGTATTGATTCTGATTATGAGAAACCTGAAACTCCTGAGCGTGTGCTTAAAACCAATTTGTCCACAGTGAGTGACTGTGTCCACCAGGTAGTGGAACTTCTGCAAGAGCAGGTAGGTGAACCGGTTGTCTTTTTTTATATGTTTAATAAAATCATGAAAGACAATCTATGCCTCTTTACTGAAGCATTCTTTTTACAGTTTTCAAGTTTTTACCAATGCTGTTTCATTTCAGAACATTGTACCCTATACTATAATCAAAGATATCCACGAACTCTTTGTGCCGGAAAACAAACTTGACCACGTCCGAGCTGAGGCTGAAACTCTCCCTTCATTATCAATTACTAAGGTAAGTGGGTGCAGACTGGTCAAATAATTAGGCTTAATATCAGTCATTATAATTTATTTACAATTACTCTTAACAATAAGAAAAGTATAAATAAGGTGCACATAATGTCCATAAATAAAACACTCCTTTTTTTCCAAGTTATTTTTAACCTCTTCTCCAAAGAAATCTCTCACCAAGAATTGCCACAAGACAGCTGATCAATGCCATGTATGGAGGTGACTGGGAAAATAACTTCTGTATTTGCATTGGACAATTTTACATAGCTGTCATTGTACCAGTAAGTACATCTGGTAGAAAAATATAGCCAAACCAGGATTTTTGTGGATAAAAGAAAGAAAGAATAAACAGTGAATTTTCAACTCAGTTGCACATTTTGGGAATAGATACAACCTAAAAATGTTCAAATAAGTCATCTCAATACAAAATCTTTTCACCACTATTTCATAGGAAACTTCCAAACTTAAATATTTCTGGCCCTTAGATCATGGGTTAGCATAACAGGTGGGGACACTTAAAACATAGAAGGTTCTGCCCTCATCCTCCTGTTAACTGAATAAGAAAGGACTTCCCTGGGGCCAGATGCCTGGAAAACAGAACTTATGAAAATGTTCAACTACTTTTTGTGTTTTGCAGCTGGATCTCCAGTGGGTCCAGGTTTTGAGCGAAGGCTGGGCCACTCCCCTCAAAGGTTTCATGCGGGAGAAGGAGTACTTACAGGTTATGCACTTTGACACCCTGCTAGATGGTATGTTTTTGTTGTTGTTTCTTACTCTTTGTTGTTAAGGAAAAAAAAAAATCTTTCCCAGAAGTTTTGCAGGAACAGGAAGTTAGTCTTTGGTTTGCAAATCTTATTGCAAAACTATTTGGATCATTTACAGTGTGCTCCATTCTATTATGTTTAAGCTTCCATTTTTAGGATTTTTTGGTTGTTCTCAAAGGTTGTTCCTTTAAAACTAAGGAACTGAAAAATGGTCTAAAGCCAAGAGAAAGACAAGTCTGTTTCGTCTCCACTTGCTCTTTGCTGGTGCTGATATTCAGAAGGTAGCACTCAGAAGTACCATTGCCACCTGCTAGGGACATTCCTAGGGCAGCCAAGATGAGGTCAGCACATGTTGCTGACCTCCATGGCACCCTCCACCCTCCAGGTTGCTCATGTCAAGCATTATTGCAACAACTGCTTTCTTTGGTGCATGCTAAAGTGTCAATGTTCATGCCCACACATGAAATATATTAAAATGGTTTCATCCACTACACTCTAACAAAAGAGCATTAAGGCAGCTTTCTGGCCATGAGCTGAATGGCTTTTAGAAAACCAATCTGGTCAAGCTCAGAAGCATGTGTTATTGAGAAGACTTCCGGACCCTTCTGTGATCATTTCCTTCCTAGAACTGCCTGAACTTATCAAATAAACTTATCTATTTCAAGACCTTCGGGGAATGGCTGCTAAGTGGGGAAGGAGTAGAGGTAGAGTCACACTGAATTTGTAATACTGAGCAGGGCTCCAAGCCTTTTAGGAAGAAAAATCAAATAAGATGCTCTTTTTTGGGAAAGGTGTTCATGTCCTGTGTTTGTGCCTTTGCCTGGGGAATGGGGCATGAACTCAGAATCAGAACTCAAAGACTGATCAGCATGGGCCCTCTTCCCTTATTCTTTTGCTGTGACAGATAACACCCCACAACCTGAATCCTTCACTTCTCAGATTAAATAATATTCCCCAAAGACACTTAGTTTACTTCTAGCTTGCTTTAACAACAAAAATAATAATGCATATCGCTATACCACGTCTCTGTTTTCAAAGCATTTTCTCAGGCATTATTTCATTTGATCCTCACAAAAGCCCTAGAAAACAGGCAGCAATTATTATCCCACTTTACAGATGAGGAAACTGCCTCAGATTAAGTGATTTGCTCATAACATTCATAAGTGAAAGCCCAAGACCAGAGTCCAGAATCTTAGGAATCCTTGCTCCTTACATACCAGTCTGCTCTCCTGATGTCTTTTCCAATAGAATCTACAAGGCCTGATGGTCTACAAGGAAGGCTGACTTTTATCTTGATGTCTTGATTTTGACACATGCTGAACACCGACTGCCTGAAGTAAAGGTCATTGGACTTAGCAGCTAGCCATGAGCAAGAGGTTGATTTTGAGCATATGAGCAGAGCTGTGGCCAAAAGACAAGTGAACTACATTGAAAGAGGGGGCCTCATTACAGACAACAAGGTGCTGTTGACCTTGGACAAGTGTTCCTTTCATAAAGAAAAATACTACGGTGGTGGAAGTGGTTGCAGAGGTCAGTGTTAATGGAAATCAGAGGTCCTTAGCCTGAGATCTAGGACTTCAGGGTGGGCTAACAGAAAATCCTAGAGGCAAAAATGTTTGTGTTTTGATAAGGGAAGGAAGGAGCATTTTCCTGGGTTGAGAATTTATAGCTTTTGATAGATTCTGTTTTTTCCTTTAATTATTTTTTATTTTTTAGAAACAGGATCTTGCTCCATCACCCAGGCTAGAGTGCAGTGGCATGATCATAGCTCACTGAAGCCTTGAACTCCTGAATTCAAGCAATCCTTCCACCTCTGCCTCCTGGGTAGCTGGGACTACAGACATGTACCACCATGCCTGGCAGATTTCTAAATTTGTTTTGTAGAGATAAGGTCTCACTATGTTGCCCAGGGATAAGGTCTCACAGTGTTGCCCAGGCTGATCTTGAATTCCTTTCCTCAAGTCATCCTCCTGCCTTGGCCTTGCAAAGTGCTATTATAGACAACAAATTCTTAAAAGAGTCTGTGATCCAAAAAGATGAAGAACAGCTAATGCAGATAATCCATCTGGATTATTTAGGCAAAATCTCTAGCCTTTCTTTTACACTGTCTCAATTTCATTTTATGGGGGTTTTTCAACTTGCAAAACCCATTGATTTTCTTTTTTCTTTTCTTCTTTTTCTTTTTTCTTTTTTTCTTTTTTTTGAGACAGAGTCTTGCTCTGTCACCCAGGCTGGAGTGCAGTGGCATGATCTCAGCTCACTGCAACCTCTGCCTCCCGGGTTCAAGCGATTCTCCTGAGTAGCTAGGACTACAGGTGCATGCCACCATGCATGGCTAATTTTTGTATTTTTAGTAGAGACAGGGTTTCACTATGTTGGCCAGGCTGGTCTTGAGCTCCTTGACTTCAGATAATCTGCCCGCCTCAGCCTCCCAAAGTGCTGAGATTACAGGTGTGAGCCACGGTACCCTGCCAACCCATTGATTTTCTATTTCTTATTTGATGCTCACTACCGTGAGGTGGATGAAGCACTTATTATTGCTCCCAGTTTCCATGTAATCCAGATGTCTGTCCCCGCAAACCCACCAGCCTGGGGATATGAATGAGGTTACCTTCCCATTAATACTTGAAGCCTACTAGTTCCAAGCCCCTACCTGCTCATGCAGAAAGCCCAGTTCTTTCAAAAGCCTACCCAAGTGTTTTTGGGAGTCCCCAAGGGGTGCGTTTCCTGTGTTCCTGAGTCAGGGCCCCAGCCATGTGCCACTTGCTGTGTGGATCTGTGGGCCTGTCTGTACTCAGAAGTGCAGATCCTGCTGGGTCACTCCAGCCACCAAAGTTTTGGTGCCAGTAGGGCTGTTGCAGTTTATGGACTCTTCTTCAAGTGGGAAAAATTGTTTCCTTCTTCTGTATTAACCTCAACTGAAGACTGTCTAGGAGGTTGCTTTAGTTCCACAGTGTTAGAGAATTGAGTGAGGCAACTCTTGTAAGCTGTATAGATCCCTTTATCCTCATGTGGCTCCAGTGTGGCTCTGTCAGGAGGGTTCAAGATCAGATGTTTTGCTATTTCCATATCCTTTCCCCTTCCAAGCTGCAGGGCCTGTGTCTGAAATTTTCTGTAAGATTCTTCTTTTCCCTGTGGGAATTATCTGCTGGTTCCACCATCTACCTCTGCAAACAGAGTCCACTGGACATACTTATACAACCCCAGTTATGATCAGGATTCTGAGCTCTGCACAGCCCACAGAAGCATCCTAAATGCCTGTGTAAATTGATAATAAAAATAGATAATCAGGGATACGATGTGCTGCCCACCCCTACCACTCGCTGTATGTTAAGTTACTTTGGGTCTAAGTAGAGGCAGAATATCACAGTGGGTGAGAGTGTGAGCTGCGAAGTCAAACTGTCTAGGTTTGTATGTCAATGATTAGTTATGAACCTGGGCCAAATTACTTAAACTCTCTGGGCTTTGTTCCTTCATCTGTATAATGGGGATGTTAATAACTGTACCTACCTACCTCATTGGATGTTGAAAGTTTAAAAGAATGCCTGATTCAATAGTCAGTATTTCATACATATTAGCTATTATGAACAAACCACTCTGCATACAGTTAAAAGAATTTGTCAGGCATGGTGGCTCATGACCGTAGTCCCAGCTACTCAGAGCCTAAGGCGGGAGGATCACTTGAGCCCAGGAGCTAGAGTCCCACCTGGGCAACATAGGGAAACTTTGTCTCTAAAAATAAATACATAAATAAAAGAACTTGGAGTCTTGAAGAGACTAAGTGACTTTATCCCTAGTCACATCAATTTGGAAGTAGCACAGATACGATGTTCATCAGCTAGCCAACAGATATACACTGAGTGCCCCCATGTGCCAGGGTTTTTCTAGTGGCTGGAGATAGAATGGTAATGAAGGCAGGTGAGCTTGCTGAGAAACACAGTACAGTCATTTTCTGAGACCTAGTCCAGTAGGTCCTTCCCGCCCCCCATCAGTGGTTGTGAAACTTTCTTTTTTATTTTCTTTTTCTTATTTTATTTTATTTTTTGAGACAGAGTCTCGCTCTGTTGCCCAGGCTGGAGTGCAGTGGCGCGATCTCTGCTCACTGCAACCTCTGCCTCCTGGGTTCAAGCAATTCTTCTGCCTCAGCCTACCAAGTAGCTGAGACTACAGGCGTTTGCCACGAAGCCCAGGAAATTTTTGTATTTTTAGTAGAGATGGGGTTTCACCATATTGGCCAGGCTGGTCTTGAACTCCTGACCTCAAGTGATCCACCTGCCTCAGCCTCCTAAAGTGCTAGGATTAGAGCCATGAGCCACTGCGCGCAGCCGAAACTTTCTTTTTTAAACCAGAGAATTCTTTATTTCATTTCAAAAATCAGAGGCAATCTACACAACAAAATGGAACTGCCTCACTCCCCCAGTAGAAGGGAGTAGGGGCTTGGGCTCCCTTTCACCTGGAGAGCAGCCTGGAGGGTATCAGGAGGAAGCCATTTGAAACGCAGCAACAGAGGCTCCTGACAGTGCCTCACCTGATGGCGTTTGGACTGAGGAGACAGAGTTAAATTCTAAAAAGTGATTTATTTCTATGTCAGAATGTTGGGCAAGATATCATTTATATAGATATCATTTAATTGTAACCAATTCATGAAGGTTTGAGTCACTGCCATTGAAAATTTGAAATGATCTCCACAGCCACAGACATGTGCCCACTTTTGTCTTCCTTCAAACAATTGCAAATTTCTTAATTACCTACAATCTGAAAGCAACATTGTTTTTATTCTGACCATGTCTCCTAAAAATATTTTGTTGGTTTTAATTTTCTCAAAGGTTTATATTTTCCCCTAAATTTAAAAATAAAATAGTTCTGTCTACTCAGTCCAAAAGCCAAAAAAAAACCCCAAAACAAAAACCAAATCACTTGTTAGAGTATATGATAATTGTGTAGTATGAGTCATTCCATATTATTACTCAAGAATCAACTTTTATATCAGTGTATCATATCACTTTATTTCTCACTAGAAGTATAGTTTCAGGGTTGTCACAGACCCTTTGATCATAAATGTCACATTTAAATTTAAAAATGGAACCTCAAGCTTGTGTTGACTGATGGCATCCAAGTAGGATCAAGACAGGGGAGCCTTGTGAGACTCCATCATTTAATGGCTATTCTTCTGCAGCTCTGACTTTCCAAGGGAGGGTGTGAGAGCACTCTGCATATATCACCAGCACTTATTGAGCACCAATTGTGTTCTGACACTGGAGTTTGACATAGATTATTACATTTAATCAGGATAATACCACTGTGAAGATATTTTGTCCACTTGAGAATATATGTATTAGAAAGGTTAAATAACTTATTTGAAGCCTAGACTTAAATCCAGGTTGTCCTGGATCTAATGTTGGTGCTTGTTCTGCTGAGCATATTTTCATGTCCTCTAACCATGTGAGATTCTAGGATGTTCTAGGGCAGTTTGCTTCTATACTTGCTCCCAAAGCCTAGTTTGGAAACTATTCTACAGTGGTTGTGAGATCACATGTTTGCAAGAGAAAACTTCTTGGTGAAGCTGGAGGGGATATTAACATATGTTATAATTATTTTAAAACAGATATCTCTTCCCAGTGGATGGAAAAATAAATAAATAAAAAATTAGAAAACCAGATAAACATCTGAACAATGCTTTTGGATTGTATTGAACAACATTCCATACAAGTTCTGATTTCACCAGCTTTTTGCTATTATATACTCTCTATTTTTAAAAATAGCATGACAAATCTAGTATATTTGTATGTTGTATATGTGAAGTGTCATAATAGGAATTTGTTCTTTGACATTGTTGCTGTAAGATTCGTTTGGTGGAGAGCTGAAAATGTTTCTTAATTGTGTTTATATTTCCCTAGGCATGGCCCTTCCTGGTATGTACTTTAACTTTCCAAGTAGCTAAATTATTATAATTATATATGTTAAATTAACTGGAAATGGTTAAGAACATAACTAAAAGAAAATCTACATTAACCAGTTGGAATCGCTATTAGTTCATGATCCAACCAGCTATAGTAGAATAACACTGTATTTTTCTTTAGACTGGAGTCCAAACAACAGGAAATTTCCCAACCAGATGTAGCTATTGTGTATGATGTAGCATTTGGCTGACAAAAGTAAACTTGTTTATAAATTATCATTGTACATTTTGTTCCTGAGTCTTTTACATTTATGATCCTCTTCCAATGACTGTTGGTCCTCATTTAGTTTCACAAATCTGGAAATTTTTTTCCTACAGTGTTTATAAAAGATTTTAAGTTGATGAAGAATAAATCAATTTAAACAGAATGTACCTGGTTGGATTGTGTATGATTGTACTTCATTTGTTTGCAATGTATGATTATGCATGAACTTAATTTCAAGCCATTATGGTTGCTTGTTATGGAACTGGGAGTAAATATACATTTGCTGTGACTGTAAACTTCTGCACTGTACAAGAATGAAAAGGTAAAATTCTGAATATGTCATCTGTCTTTGGTATTGCTTTCATCATTGTTGTTTTTCCTTTAAAAAGCCCGGTTAAACAATAAAAAGTAATTTAGGTTTTGCATAGAAACAGTCCCAAACAACCATGAAGCAGATCTATAAGGCTAACATAGAAGGCTTGAAAATTATTGAAAGCAAAAGAAAAATCATTCCATTGAACAATAAGCTATCTCTTGGACTTACTGTGGTTAAAGAACCACAATATTCTTTTTCAAAATAAGATATACCACAATAAAATAATCAAGGCAGTGCCCACCAGAGCCAAATGAAGCACATGAAGGAAAAGGCTGAAAACTCAAGTCAGGGTTGAAAGCCATGGGTGATGTTTCAGCACAGTTCAAGTATTACATCTTAGTAATAGTTGGATACGTTTATATATTAGAAAGGTTGATAAAGATGATAGGGAAACTACAGTAAATCTGTGTATACACATGTAGTGTTGTAGCTACAGGCTTATAAGATCAGTTGGCATTATTACTTGGCAGAACTCCTTTCTATAACGTCCCACAGATTCACTTCCTTATTGAGACAACCTGCCAGAGTGTTATTTAGTCATTTCAGATTTTCACTCAAGGCCAAGATGAAGGTAGATTAGAGGCTAAATTGGTCAGGAATCTAGTGGACAAGAGGAGGTGGCTGCAACAGTGAAACATCCCTTGGATTTCAAGTCAGAATACTTGACGGAAGGCAACGTTACAGACGTGTTGCAGGCAGCGCTAGGTTCTTTCAGCACCCTGCTCCACATTTTGCTTTGCATTTTGCTTTATTTCGGCCAAGTCATTCTTTATAAGCAGAGGCAAATATCATGGTCTTCCTTTCAGCAATGTGGTCAGTAAGCAATCCACAGAAAGCATGATTTCTAGTGACAACGACAGCATTTCTGAAGGGGTTATTCTTTGTTAGCCTCTCTCCCTTTTCCTCAACTAGACTATGCAGTGGATTTAATCATCTTCCATCAGCAACCTCCATTAACATAGTGCTTTACAGTTTGCCCCCTGCAGCAACCCATGGAGATACATGTCATTTATTAGCCCATTTTTCCAGTGAGGAAACTGAGTTTAGAAAAGTTGAATGACACACATAGTAAAAGGGAGAACTGCTGCCTTTGAATTTAGTGTTCTCTGCAAAGGACTTAGCTGCTCTAATTGCCCGAGAACGTTGAAACAAAGAGTTATTTGAGTGACAAACCATTGCTTTCTGTACACAGTATCTAATTTGTGGTTTATAAAGGGTCTCAAAGTATATTGCAGGATTTTATGATAGACCGGATTTGTTTATTGCCAGCAGTTGCTGTCTATTTCCGGTGACATTCTTTAGGTTCTAGTAACCTTTGGAGAGTGTTTAAAAGGTGCAAAGTGATATGCCTGGAAAGTTTAGTTTCATAACTACTAGGGGGAGTCTTATGCCCCGAAGGAATACAACTCTAATCTTTAACTCAGTCAGAGGCCTTCTAAATGTTGCATTGAAAAGTTAGGTTTAAATGGCTTCATTAATCATGGCACATTCCCTCAAGTCCATAAATAACTGCATTTGCTTTCTCTGGAGTTAAATGTTTTCTTTATTCACCTTCCTTTCATTCTCTTCTGAATCTTGAACTTGAGAACTCTCACAAAATTGTCCCTAATATTATTTTGTGTTATACGCTTAACCATGAGCCCTCATTTTCTCATCTGTGAGTATAATTGAGAGACTAGCCTATTTGTGAGGGCATCATTGTAGGAGGAACACCGTTTTGTACATTTTTTTACATTATCTAGAATCATTGAGAAATGAGATGTTTTTAGAAAGCCAAATTTTATCCCTTTAAGCCCCAGACTGAAAACCAACTACACGTTAACTATCTTATTTAGAAACATTTCAAAATAGTCTTACTAAAAAAAAAAATGTATTCACTCAAAAAAAAAGAGAATATGTTCAATATAAAGGAACTTTTAAAAATGACTCTGTCATTATTAGTTTTACCAGTTATTAAACTGGGCACTAATGTAATGGTGCCCTGAAGATGGGGAGACCTGTGGGATTGTTGGCTCCCACACTAAAGAACCCCCATAACTCTGTATTTTAGTTTCAGTGTTAGAACCTTGTGTAGTCAGGGTTCTCCAGAGAAACAGAACAAACAGGATGCATATCTGTGTGTCTATCTATATACAGATATGCATCTCTCTATATAGACATAGATATAAAATATATGTAACATATTTAAATAAATTTATATATATGCATGTACATATATTAATTTATACATATATTAATTATATATATACATTATTTTAATAAATTATTTATTTATTATTATAGAGCCTTATCTCTCTGTGTATTATACATTGATATCTATATATAACATATAGATATTATATCTGAATTATATAATATTTCTGATATATATCTGAATAGATAATATATCTGTATGTTACATATGGATATCTATGTATTATATATAGGTATACAATAAATCTCTCTCTGTCTATACACACACACACACACACACACACACACACACACATACACACATACACACATAGAAAGAGAGAGATTTATTTTAAGGAATTGGTTCGTGTGATTGTGGAATCTGGCAAGTCCGAAAACTGGGAGGCTGGGGACCCCGAGAAGACCTGCGGTTCAAGTCCACAGGCGGTCTGCTAGCATAATTCTCTCCTTTTCTGGGGAGACGAGTCCTTTGTCTAATTAGGCCTTTGACTGATTGGATGAGGCCCACTCACATTCTGGAGGGTACGCTACTCAAAGTCTACTGATTTAAATGTTAATCCCATCTAAAAAGTACCTCTACAGAAACATCTAGAATAATGTTTGACTAAATATCTGAGTACTGTGGCCTAGCTAAGTTGACATATAACATCAACCATCACAGTTTCTATGTGTATTTTTTCAGTAGTTTTCCTGTCTCTTCCTTTGTGGTCCAGCTGTCATTGGACATTTCTTGCTGCTGAAGATGTAGCTTCTCTGAATACCACATTCGATGCCTTCTAATTTGCTGTGCTGTATACTGAGAAATCAGAACACCCTGTTTATTTAAATTCCTCTTAAAGCAAGAGACTCAGCATAATGGTGAGAGGGGCTAACACTCCAGAGAAAGTACATGTGCGTTAATGACTTGATGTCATTTTTCACTCCTCTGTGTTTTTGGACAGATGATTCTCAACTGTGGTTGCGCTAGCAAGACCTGTGATTCCCAGATAAGTGAGATTACCAGTATCCTAAAAAATATTTAGGAAAGAGGGAGCAGGAGGGGGAAGAAAAGGTGATTTTATTCCGAAACCACCATGAATAACATCAAGAGGACTGCTCGTTTGGGATCCCATAGATTAGTGGGTTTTGTTTTGTTTTTTGAGACAGGATCTTGCTCTATCACCCAGGCTGGAGTACAGTGGAGTGATCAGGGCTCATTGCAGCCTCAAACTCCTGGGCTCAGGTGACCCTCTTGCCTCAGCCTCCTGAGTAGCTGGGACTACAAGTTCATGCCAACATGTCCAGCTAATTTAAAAAAAATATGTGTGTATACACACACACTCACACGCACACACACACATATTTTTTGGTAGAGATGAGGTCTTGCCATGTTACCCAGGCTGGTCACAAACTCTTGGCCTGAAGCAATCCTCCCATCTTGGCCTCCCAAAATGCTGGGATTATAGGTGTAAGCCACTGCACCTGGCTGAAAATACATTTTTTACAAGTGCATGAGATGGGTACAGAAAATAGAATGAATAAGATCTAGTGTTTGATAGCACAACAGGATGACTATAGTCAATAATAATTTAATGGCTGGGCACGGTGGCTTACGCCTCTTATCCCATCATTTTGGGAGGCTGAGGTTGGCAGATCATGAGGTCAAGAGATCGAGACCATCCTGTCCAACATGGTGAAACCCCGTCTCTACTAAAAATACAAAAATTAGCTGGGAGTGGTGGCGCATGCCTGTAATCCCAGCTACTCCGGAGGCTGAGGCAGGACAATAGCTTGAACCTGGGAGGCAGAGGTTGCAGTGAGCCAAGATCGTGCCAGTGAACTCCAGCCTGGCGGCAGAGCAAGACTCTGTCTAAAAATAAAGTAAAATAAAATAAATTAACGGTGCATTTAAAAATAACTAAGAGGATAATTGGATTTTTGTAACACAAAGGATAAATGCTTGACGTGATGGGTACCTCATTTACCCGGATGTGATTATTATGCATTGTATTCCTGTATCAAAATATCTTATGCACCCCATAAGCATATACACTATGTACCCAAGAAAGTTAAAAATTTAAAATTAAAGAAAAAGGTGAGTGAGGTATTACCCAGATTGTAGTTGATTAGTATTAAAAAAGACAAACACACAGCTGTCATAAGTAACTTATTATACAAAAAATGCATATTCTCATTCCCATAGATTCATATCAATTATCTGATTTTTTTCTTTGTTTTCAATTCAGTGTATTGGTATGCAGATAGAGCCTAAACAGGTAATGAAATAAGAGACTTGCTTAACGTTCTTACAAGTTTCATTTCCAAGAAAGACTAGAGTTTTGTTTTGGTTTGTTTTGCTAGCTTAATTTTATTTAATTGGGTTTTGGAAAATTTTAAACTCCCTACTGCATTGAGGTCAGGACTTAGATATGAAAAGGGAACCCACAAAGAGGCGTTTCCAAAGTTAGATCACTTATGGAGGCCACCTCCATGATTTAAAACTCAACCCACTTTTCACATATGCTCCACTTGCTTTGGGAAGCCCTTCAAGGACTTGTCATTATAGAATCTAGAGAAACTGGTGCAGCTAACACAACTACTTGGATTTGGGTCTTAATGCTTCTTGAAGGAAATGTTTGGAAGGGGCATTGTGCACATTTGATTCATGCTTCAAGGATGGCACACCTTATATCTAGTTTTCGTGCATCACATGGCTCTTTCCACAGATGGCGTGATCAACATGAGCATCCCCATTGTACTGCCCGTCTCTGCAGAGGATAAGACACGGCTGGAAGGGTGCAGCAAGTTTGTCCTGGCACATGGTGGACGGAGGGTAGCTATCTTACGAGACGCTGAATTCTATGAACACAGAAAAGAGGAACGCTGTTCCCGTGTTTGGGGGACAACATGTACAAAACACCCCCATATCAAAGTAAGTCACAAAACCTTTGGAAGGACTTTCTTGAGCTATTTAAACTGAGAAGAAAAATAACTTTTTAAAATTCCTTTGCAAAGGACTTAGAAAAACTGGGATTAGGTGGAAGAATGTATTTCTAAGGTAGAGTTTGCAGGCTTTGCCTCGGGAGATGTTTTTAGAAAGGTGCAAAGAAATGTCTTTCTGTTTGAGGTCTGGTCTCAGTGACCTCTTGAGTCCTCAGATTCTGCAGTGGCTGGCATCCTCAGCTAAATGGGACCAGATAAGTAATTTAGTCTGACAACATGAGTAGAGGAACAAAATCATAGCTGTAGCTATGCACAAAACCATAACCAGAGCTTGCAGCCCTGTCCATCTTGAAAATGCACAAGGAACATAAGTATCTTCATAAAGAATGGACCCAATCAAATGCTGGAACAAGAACTCAGAGTTCATGCTCTGTGGCTAGTGAGGGGGTCAATGATACTCTCTTAGTAAATGATACTCTCTTAGTAAACAAAAATCAGCACAGATAGTGGCAGAGTTTCCAGAGGAAAGATATTTTTTCAGTGGATATTTTTAAGATTGAAAAAAATGTGTTCATCTGATAGGATCAGGTAGGGTCTATCATGCCTAAAGGGAAAATACACTAACTCCTCAGATTCCTTCACAGCTGCTAATTACTGTCGGTGATGGGGTGGGGTGGGATTTTATGAAGTTGCTGGCTGTGGTTCATTTCCCACAAAGAAAAATACGTGAAATTGAATGGTAAAACCATCCCTCATCCAAGATAAGAGCAGTAGGGTGGAAATGAAAAAAGTCATATACTACTAATTTGGCTTCTCAAATCTCCCAGCATGTCCCTTTCAGCATGTTCACAGGAAGAGAGAGCACTGTCAGACCCAGAAGACTCTAAAAAGCCTGTGATTAGACAAGGCATGCCCTCCCTCTGGGCCTCAGTTTCTTTATTATAAAAGGAGAGGCCAGGCTGGGCACGGTGGCTCATGCCTGTAATCCCAGTACTTTGGGAGGCCGAGGCCAGCAGATCACCTGAGGTCAGGAGTTCTAGAACAGCCTGGCCAACATGGTGAAACCCCGTCTCTACTAAAAATACAGATATTAGCTGGACGTGGCGGCGGGCACCTGTAATCCCAGCTACTCAGGAGGCTAAAGCACAAGAATTGCTTGAACCCAGGAGGCAGCGGTTGCAGTGAGCCAAGCTGCCAGTGTACTCTAGCCTGGGTGACAGAGCGAGACTCTGTCTGAAAGAAAAAAAAAAAAAAAGGAGAGGCCAGACTCAAAATAACTGTAAGATCTCTTCCAGCCTCATGACCCTGTCAAAAGATATGGCTTCTTTTGGTCTTCATTTTTGTTACAAAATGTTCCAAGATAGGAAAGACCTTTCTAAGTCCCCTGTTTGTGGCCTCTGAAGACCTTCTCTATCTGAACACAAAAGGTCAATGGCAAGCAAAGCAGCTTTTTCATTTATTTTTATTTTTTAAAAATTTTTATTTATGATTTTTTGAGATGGAGTCTTGCTCTGTCATAATCATATAGGTTTGGGATTTTATCTTTACTCAGTGACTGAAAGAATAGCAGCCTTTGGTTATGGTTATGTCAGCTCAGATATTTCTACCCTTTGGGAATGATATTCTCATACACACGACTAGCACTAAAAAAACCTGAAGAGTTTCTTAAGTGATTACAGGCATACCTCATTTTACTATGCTTCATTTTATCGTGCTTCACAGATTTTGCTTTTCTTTTTTTTTTTTTTTTTTAACAAATTGAAGGTTTGTGTCAACCCTGCACTGAGAAAGTCTGTGAGTGCCATTTTCCCAGCAGCGTGTGCTCATTTTGTGTCTCTGTGTCACATTTTGGTGATTCTTATGATATTTTAGATTTCTTCATTATTGTTATGACCTGGTATGGTGATCTACGGTTAGTGATCTTTGATGTTACTATTTTAATTGTTTTGGGACACCACGAATTGCACCCATATGATGGCGGACTTAATTGATAAATGTTGTGTGTATTCTGCCTTCTCCACTCACTGGCCATTCCCGCATCTCTCTCCCTCTCCTTGGGCCTCCCTATTTCCTGAGATCCAACAATATTTGAATTAGGCCAATTAATAACCCTGCAGAGGCCTCTAAGTGTTCAGGTGAAAGGAAGACTCACACATCTCTCACTTTAAATCAAAATGATTGAGCTTAGTGAGGAAGGCATGTAGAAAGCTGAAATTGGGCCCAGGTGCGGTGGCTCACACTTGTAATCCCAGCACTTTGGGAGGCCAGGGTGGGCGGATCACTTGAAGTCAGGAGTCCGAGACCAGCCTGACCAACATGGAGAAACCCCATCTCTACTAAAAATACAAAATTAGCCGGGCATGGTGGTGCATGCCTGTAATCCCAGCTACTTGGGAGCTTGAGGCAGGAGAATCGCTTGAACCCAGGAAGTGGAGGTTGCATTGAGCCGAGGTAGCGCCATTGCACTCCAGCCTGCAACAAGAGCGATACTCCGTCTCAAAAAAAATAAGAAAAAGAAATTTGAATTAGGCCTCCTGGGCCAGTTAGCCAAGTTGTAAATGCAAAGGAAAAGTTCTTGGAGGAAATTACACACAGTGAGCTAACAAATGATAAGAAAACAAAGCAGCCTTATTGCCAATGTAGGGGTCAAGGGAAGACTTCCCCTTTGCCCCCTGAAGTTTTGCTGAAAAGGCAACTGACAAAAGGCAGATTAATGAGAAAAGGCATCCAGATTTATTAGTGCACACAGGGGGAAAATCACAGAGTGATTACTCCTTACCCCGATGGGGTAGAGAAGCTTATATACCATCCTGAGATTATAGAAAAAACGAGGGCTCAGAGGATGGCCAAAACCAGGTTATGGCAGTAAATCAGGTTTTGCTGGTAAGACAGGTTATGGGAGGGAGGGAAGAGAAGGCCTGGGTAGCAAAGATGGTCTTGTTACATAGATGAAATGGAATTTTAGAGGTAAATGTTTCTTTCAGACCTTTAAATGTGTCAAAGTCTCAGTTAATGTTTCCTAGATCCAGCAACGGAAGGCCCTTAGAGAAAGCCTGGCTGTATCAATGTAGATTTTCTCTTCAAATGCAAATGTACCTCACAAAAGGCAGATTTTTAGCTATTTTTGTATTTTCCAGCCCTTTTGAATAGCCATCTTGAACTATGTCAAAGAAATATATTTTGGGGTAAAATATTTTGGTTTTCTTAACAGATATGGAGAAGGTTTGAGTGGTCTTGTCCAACCAGCTACAACATTCCCTTAAGCCAAAACACCTAATTCAGAGCAAAGCCCTAACTCCCTTCAATTCTATGAAGGTTGAGAGAGGTGAGGAAGCTGCAGAAGAAAAGTTGGAAGCTAGCAGAGGTTGGTTCAAGGGGTTTAAGGAAAAAAGCCATCTCCATAACATACAAGTACAAGGTGATGCAGCAAGTGCTGATGTAGGAGCTGCAGCAAGTTACCCAGAAGATCTAGCTAAGATCATTGATGTAGGTGACTACACTAACAACAGATTTTCATTGTAGAAGAAACAGCCTTCTATTGGAAGAAGATGCCACCTAGGATTTTCAGAGCTAGAGAAGTCAATGCGTGGCTTCAAAGCTTCAAAGGACAGGCTAACTCTCCTGTTAGGAGCTAGTATAGCTGGTGACTTGAAGTTGAAGCCAGTGCTCATTGGCCATTCTGAAAATCCTAGGGTCCTTAAGGATTATGCTGAATTTACTCTTACTGTGCTCTATAAATGGGAAAACAAAGCCTGGATGATAGCACATCTGTTTACAGCGTGGTTTACTGAATATTTTAAGCCCACTATTGAGACCGACTGCTCAAAAAAAGATTCATTTCAAAATATCACTGCTAATTGACAGTGCACCTAGTTACCCAAGAACTCTGAGGAAGATGTATAAGGAGATTAATTTGTTTTCATGCATAACACCATCCATTCTGCAGCCCACGGATCAAAGAGTAATTTCAACTTTCAGGTCTTATTGTTTAAGAAATATATTTTGTAAGGGTATAGCTGCTCTAGATGGTGATTCCTCAGATGAATGTGGGCAAAGTAAACTGAAAACCTTCTGGAAGGGATTCACCATTCTGGATGCCATTAAGAACATTTGCAATTCGTGGGAAGAGGTTAAACTATCAACACTAATGGGAGTTTGGAAGAAGTTGATTTCATCCTTCATGGATGACTTTGAGGGGTTCAAGACTTCAGTAGAGGAAGTAACTGCAGATGTGGTGGAAATAGCAAGAGAACTAGAATTAGAAGTGGAGCCTGAAGAAGTAACAATTGTTGCAATCTCGCGACAGAACTTGAAAGGATGAGGAGTTGCTTCCTATGAATGAGCAAATAAATCGTTTTTTTGAGATAGAATCTACTCCTGGTGAAGATGCTCTTGAAATGGCAACAAAGTATTTAGAATATTATGTAAGCTTAGTTGATAAAGCAGTGGCAGCCTGTGAGAGGATTGACTCCAATTTTGAAGGAAGTTCTACCATGGGTAAAATGCTATCAAACAGCATGTCATGCTACAGAGAAATCTTTCATGAAAGAAAGAGTCAATTGATATGACAAACTTCATTGTTGTCTTATTTTAATAAATTGCCACAGCCACCCCAGACTTTAGCAACCATCACCCTGATTTGTCAGCAGCTATTAACACTAGACCCTCCACCAGGAGAATGATTACAACTCTCTGAAGGCTCAGAGGATCATTAACATTTTTAGCAAACAGGTATTTTTAAATTAAGATAGGCTGGGAGCGGTGGCTCACCCTGTAATCCCAACACTTTGGGAGGCTGATTGTTTCAGCCCAGGAGTTTGAGATCAGCCTTGGCAACTTGGCGAAACCCTCTCCCTGCTAAAAATACAAAAAATTAGCCGGGCATAGTGGTGCACACCTGTAGTACCAGCTACTCAGGAGGCTGAGGTGGGAGGATCACCTGAGCCTGGGAAGTCGAGGCTGCAGTGAGCTGTGATTGTATCAGTGCACTCCAACCTGGGCTATAGGAGTGAGACCCTTTCTCAAAAAAAAAAAAAAAAAGTTTAGATAATATTACATTTTAAAGACATAATGCCATTGCACACTTCATAGACTACGGTATAGTGTAAACATAACTTTTAAAATGCACTGGGAAACCAAAAAATTTGTGTGACTCCGTTTATTACAATATTCACTTTATTGCAGTAGTCTGGAACTGAACCTGCAATGTTTCTCAGGTATGCCTGTATTTTTTTCGTCATGCCTTACAATGCATGCTGGCAGATGGAACTCAGAATTTTAGAATTTCTTAGAAGCCAAGGAGAATGGTGGCATGACTTTTGTCTTTGACAATATTTTCAGTGATTCTATACCTTTAGGTTATTAGGGGGACTCGATAAACATTCCCAGGGAGCTAATGGTGAGAAATGAGCCTTGGATAACCAGAGAGAGAAAGCCACTCACCCTGCAGACATTTTGTGCAAAAGTGAAAGAGATTGATGAAGATTGTTGAAGATTGTCGCATGTACCAAACACACAAGTTTTATTGGCAAAATAATTCTTTTTGCTGTGTCCTTTTTTAGCACTCTGAAACCCACAAAAACACTTTAACACAGGTTTTTAGAACCCCACAGCTTCCAAAAGTAATTACTTCTGCGGGAATCCTGGGCCTTATTCTATTTCCATGTGGCACTGGGAGTGATACTTGCAAGGAAAATAGAGTCACTAGGAAATGGTCCGCCTTTGTTACAGAGCTTATCTCCAACGTCATTCTTGACCTTCCATTCAAGGCATCCAGCCCTCTCTTTGGCATCACTAAGTATAGAACCATGTGACATGCGCTCAAATGAAATCATCAGGAGGAGCAGGTGAAACTTGTAAAACTAATGCTTGCTGGGGCTTTGTTGCCTTT
Organism: Gorilla gorilla gorilla; assembly: GCF_029281585.2. Classification (NCBI taxonomy): domain Eukaryota; kingdom Metazoa; phylum Chordata; class Mammalia; order Primates; family Hominidae; genus Gorilla; species Gorilla gorilla. Next base: position 100,061,524 of record NC_073232.2, read on the forward strand.
CGTCCATGGCTCCCAGAGATTTGTCAAGTAGTAATTATTTTTCACAATGCTCTTGGTGAGGAAAGTAAGAATCATTACTCCTGTTTTGCACTCTACATTTTCTTGTACAAACCAAGAGAACAGAATATGACTTCTCAATGAAAGATGGGAATGAGAGTTTATAGCCTTTAGCTCCACAATGAAAACCATATGGTTAGTTATATCAACAGAATCACCTGAGGAGCTTTACAAATCACCCATGACTGGATCCCATCCTCACAGATTCTCATTTAATTGGCTTTGAGTCAGATCTGATTATGGAGGGGTGGGTAGTTAAAGCTCCCCGTGATTCTAATATGCTGTGAAGGTTGTGAACTATTGAGTTAGATAATTGTTTGGAGCTATTTTCTTTAGGGCCCCACCTGCATATATCCTGCAAGTACCTCAAACTCAACACGTTTAACCTCCCCCCAAGCCTGTTCCCCCTACTATGTCTCCTATCTTAGTGACAGCTTCACCATCCAAATGGTGGCCTGTGACCAAAACCTGGATGCCATTCTTGCTTCTCTCTTCTTCCCTTGTCCATTCAGTCACCACGTCTTGCCAAATGTAGCTTTCAGGTATTGCTTGATTCATTCACTCCTCTTCTATTCCATCTCGGGTCAGGACATTTCAATTCTTTCCTCTCTCTTGTCTTACTCCCCCCTAATCTCCCACTCTTTAGCTAGAGTGAATTATTCAACTTTTCTTTGGAAACCCCTTTATTAAGATACAATTTACCGCAAAGCCTCTTGCCACCACCAGCCAACACATTCCCTCGTCCAGTCCTTCCAGAGCTGGTCATTCAATCATGCACTCTCTGACTTTTGCACATACTCATCCTTCAACCTGGCACACTGTTTCTTCCACCTCTGCCTCCGGACCTTATTACCTCCTTTCAGAAGTCAGCACTGACTCCTATGACACATGAGCATAACTGAGTGCCCCTTCTTTGTCCTCCCAGAGTAATTTGGACTTGCCCCTTTCATACCTGTGACAGGTGAAGCTGAAATGTCAATATGGGGGCCACTGATGAGAGGCAGTGGGTGCAGTGGTGAGAAGAATCTGGTTTGCAGGAGTCTGAGATTTGGGTCTTGGCTTTGGTAAGAAAGCTCTGTGCACTTGAACTCTGCCACTTCCCCTCTGTAAAACTGCCTTCTCTTCTGAAAATGAGGACATTAAATCTACATTACCTCCAGGTTCCTTAAAGCCCCAGATTCTGTGACTATGACTGATATCACAGAAATGAATGTGTGTGTACATATATATATATATGTATATATTCTCCTCTTGTAGGCATTAGTTTTTCTTCTCTTTGATTCTGTTCTCTGCACCCTTTCATCATGACCTTATCTTGCTGAATCCACCATTTCCTTCCTTCTTTCTGGTTTCTTTCCCTTCTCTCTGCTCCCTTTTTGCATTCTTTTTCACCTTCCCAACCTCAGCTGCTCCTCCCTTTCCAATTAGTGCATTCCCTCATCTCCAGATTGTTTCTTTTGAGTCTTCCTCTCCTTGGCCTCTTTGAGCCTATTTGTCATAGCTTTCTTAGTCTTTACGCTAGTGGTTGAGCTTATCCTCTCCTTTATGCATTCTTGTGTGTAATTTTGAGCCCAATTCCCTATTTGCTACTTCACTGGGCTCCTGAAGCCTGCTCCTCATTCCTTTTGGCGCATCTAGTTCTGCAAATCCTCTAGCTGTGCCCCCCCTGCTGTCTTTGGCAGGAAGCTTGGAAGGGGGTGGGGACTTCTAGGCCACAAAGCCTTGGGAAATTAAGCAGAGCCTCTGGATCTCCCTTCCTGACAGCTGGACACAGTTCTGGAGATAATTGGACCACCTTAGGGATAGAGATGCCCCTTGTCCCTCCCCATCCCAGAAATGCCAAACACATAATTTTAACATTTCTCTTCAGACAGACAGGTTTTTAGGCTGGATGGTGGATGAATTTGGTTTGATGCGCCCTTCACCAATAGATAGAGCAATATACGGTGGACCCCTAGTGTCCAGAATAAATTACTGCATCCTCAGGGGTTTGGAGGTCAATTCTCAAAATTGTGCTGTGTCCAACTCTAAGCAATGAGGAGAAAGTAGATGTATAGGTATGGATATTTGAAAATATTCTTGTTGAATTATCTGACTGAGCACAGAGTTTAGAAAAGAGGCCATGAAAACACAACCAAAAACCTTGCATAATTGCCTTCTGTCTACCCCAGGGTTTCTCAGCCTCAGCACTGTTGACATTTTGGACTAGATAATTCTTCACTGAGAGGGCAGTTCTGTGCAATGTAGGATGTTTAGTAGCATCCCTAGCCTCTGTTCACCAGATGCCAATAGCACTTCAGTCATCACAGTCAAAATTATCTTCAGATATTGTCAAATGTCACCAGGAGTGACTAAATCAGCCTCTGTTTAGAGCCACTGCTCTATCCCAATCCCCCACTCTCTGAACCTCTCTGGAATGCAGGTCATGGTAAACCCCAATATCTGGCCATAATGGGGACTGTGAACCAGGTCCACCATCACTATCTTCGTGTCTTCCTACTAGGTGTTTCAAATCAGCTTTCTCTCACTCACTCTTGCCTCCCTCTTCTCTGCTAACATTTCAGGTAACCAAGTTGTGTTTGGAAAGTGGTGAAAGGTACTTGGGGTTTGATTAGGGGAAGGATTGTAAAACCATTACATGTTTGACTGAGGAATGAGATTGGCTGTAAGTATTTGTGTCAGTGTCTAGGAGAGACACAGCTCTGTAATTGATTATACTTCAATACCAGATGGAAAATATTTAAACTTATAGAAAAAAAACAAAGGTTGCCATGTTTTTCTTTTCTTTTTTTGTTTTTTGTTGTTGTTGTTTTTTTTTTTTTTTTTTTTTGAGACAGAGTCTTACTCTGTTGCCCAGGCTGGAGTGCAGTGGCAAGACCCCGGCTCACTGCAACCTCCACCTCCCAGGTTCAAGTGATTCTCCTGCCTCAACCTCCTGAGTAGCTGGGATTACAGGTGCCCGCCACCAGGCCTGGCTATTTTTTATATTTTTAGTAGAGACAGGGTTTCACCATATTGGCCAGGCTGGTCTTGAACTCCTGACTTCATGATCCACCCACCTCAGCCTCTCAAAGTACTGGGATTACAGGAGTGAGCCACCATGTCCGACCATGTTTTTCTTTTTCATTAGTTTGACCATTCTTCAACCCTGGCTCACCCCTAACATTTGTGGGGCCCAGAGCAAGAATACAAATGGAGAGCCATACATCATATTTAAAAGTTACTTGTATAACTAACAAACTGCTAAATAAAATGTGTTTGATCCTTCTACTTTGACAACTATGCCTTGATCACAAACTGGAAAGCCAGGTTCAAATATAGACTTCTGGGTTCTGCATCAGAATATGGTAGTGTGTGGAGAGTTGGCCTTTGGCCTTTCACCAACTCTCCCTTCTCCTTCTATGCTTGGCCTCTTCCTATGCTATGTGGGTCCTCTGGATTGATTTGTGGGCACCCCAGGCTGCATGGCTGAGCTCTCTCCACAACCTCTGCAGACCCTCCCTGCTTGGCCCGCCCTCAGAAGTAGGGCTGCTCTGAGTGTGTGATCCACCCTGGAAAGACAGGTTGGGAGATGAAGCTCTCCCAGGCCTAGCAGCAAGCTCAGAGTTGATTGGGCAGGAAATTCTAGAGTTCTGGGTACCCTGATTATGATCAAAAGAGTAGGTGATGACTCTGGGTGGGTCTTCCCACCAAGGGTCTCCTTGCCTTTATGAGATAGACACAACCAAAGGGGGCCAGAGTTGGGCCATCTAACGTGTGGGACACTATGAAGATGGTTCTTCTACAGGTCTCCAGGTGCTCTTGACACCCACCCTTTCCTGAAGTCACATTTTCAGCTGAGACTGGGAATAGAAAAGTGATTGCTTCTAACCTCAGTGAAATCCTCAGTGAGTTAAAAAACGGTGGTTCCTCTAAAAAAAAAAAAAAAAAAAAATTAGGGTAAAAAACAGAACATAAAAATTATCATCTTAACCTTCTTGTAAGTGTGCAACTCAGTAATGTTAAGCATATTCACATTGTTGTGAACCAAATCTCCAGAACTTTGTCATCTTGCAAAATGGAAACTCTATACCCATTAAACAACTCCCGCGGTCAGGCATGGTGGCTCACGCTTGTAATCCCAACACTTTGGAAGGCCGAAGTTGGAGGACTGCTTGAGCCCAGGGGTTGAGACCTATCTGGTTATCATAGTGAGAACCTGTCTCTACAAAAAAAAATTTAAAAATTAGCCAGGTGTGGTGGCGTGCTTGTAGTCCCAGCTACTTGGGAGGTTGAGGTGGGAGAACTGCATAAGCCCCGGAGGTAGAGGCTGCAGTGAGCTATTGCATGCCAGCCTGGTGACAGAGTGAGACCTATCTCAAACAAAAGCAAAAACAACTCCCCTCTTCTTCTTTCCTCCAGCTCCTGGTAACTACCATCCTTCCTCCAGCCCGTGGTAACTACCATTGCACTCTCTGTTTCTATGAATTCGACTACTTTAGATACCTCGTATAAGTGGAATCATGTAATATTTGCTTTTTTGTGACTGGCTTATTTCACTTAGCCTAATGTCCTCAAGGTTCAGCCATGTTATAGCATGTGACAGGATTTCCTTCCTTTTAAAGGATGAATGATCTTCCCTTGTATGTGCATACCACGTTTTATTTACCCATTCATCCGTCTATGCACATTTGGGTTGCTTCCACCTCTTGGCTATTTGAATAGTGCTGCTATGAACATGAGGATACAAATATTTCTTCAAGACTCTTTCATTTCCTTTGAATATACACCCATAAGTAGGATTGCTGGATCATATGGTAGTTCCATTTTTAATTCACTGAGGAACCTCCATACTGTTTTCCATAGTGGTTGCACCTTTTACAATCCCACTAACAGTGTACAAGGGTTCCAATTTTTATTTTTCTACATCCTCGCCAACACCAACACTTGTTTTTTTTCTTTTCTGTGTGTGTGTGTGTGTGTGTGTGTGTGTGTGTGTGTGTGTGTGTGTGTGTGTGTCTGTCACCCAGGCTGAAGTGCAGTGACGCAATCATGGCTCACTGCAGCCTCAACCTTCCCAGGCTCAGGTGATCCTCCCACCTCAGCCTGCTGAGTAGCTGGGACTACAGGCGTGCACCACTAGGCCAGACTAATTTTTATATTTTATGAAGAGATGGGGTTTTACCATGTTGCCCAGGCTGGTCTCAAACTCTGGGCTTAAGCAATCCACCCAACTTGGCTCATGCTGGGATTACAGGCGTGAGCCACTGTGCCCAGCCATTTTCTGTTTTTTAATAGTGGCCATCCTAATGGATGGGAGATGATATCTCATTGTGGTTTTGATTTGCATTTCTCATAATTAATGATGCTGAGCATCTTACATGCTTTTGGCCATTTGTAGATCATCTCAAGTTATGTCTATTCAAGTCTTTTGCCTATTTCTTAATTGGGTTAATTTTTTTGTCATTGAGTTGTAGGAGTTTTTATATATTCTGGATATTAACCTCTTATCAGAAAATATGATTTTCAAATATTTTCTCTTTCTATAGCTTGCTTTTTCACTGTTGTGTTCTTTGATGCACATATGTTTGAAGTAGTTGCAATTTTTTTTGCTTTTGTTGCCCATGTTTTAGATGTCATGTCTAATAAATCATTTCCAACTCCAATATCATAAAGTTTTTCCCTTATATTTTTTGTAAGAGTTTAATAGTTTTATGTCTTACTTTTAGGTCTTTCATTCATTTTGAGTTCAATTTTGTATGTGGTGTAAGATAAGGGTCCAACTTCATTCCTTTGCATGTGGATATCCAGTTTTCCCAACATTATTTGTTGAAGAGACTGTCCTTTCCCCCACTGAGTGGTCCTGGTACACTTGTCAAAGATTATTTTTAAAAATAGGGTTTTAGCTAATAGTCTATGTTTAGCCTTAGATGTGAATTTGGCTACATTTTGCTGCGCTTTGGAGATTTCCTTTTGTTTTAAAATCAGATATAATTGAAGAAGGATGCTTCTTTTGAGAATTTCCATAGAAATTGTGCCCAACAATAATTAACTGGAAGAAAACAAGTTGTCCGATTTTTCCTCCAGGGTCTCTAATTTAGGTCTTTACTGGAAATAGTCTAAGATACATCAGACTGTATTAGGAATGTACTAGCAGCAGTTCTCAAGTATGGTTTACAAAACTGAGGGTCCCCAAGACCTTTCTAGAGAATCCCCAAGCTCAAAACTGTGTTCATAATACTAAGACATTCTTTGCCTTTTTCTCTGTGTTGACATTTGAATTGCTGGTACAAAAGCAATAGTGGTTAAAACTGCCGTAACTTTAGACTCGAGACAATGACAACTATGTCCATAGTCACTGCACTATTCATCATCATGCACTTGCAGTAAAAGGAATGCTAGCTTCACCTAAGAGTGTTCTTGATGAAGCTGTAAAAGCGATTATTAAATCTTGGCCCTTGAGTCCCCGTCTTTTTAGTATTCCATTACAAAAGAGGAAGTACACATTAAAGTACTTCTGCTACATATACCAATGTACAATGGTTGTCTTAAGGAAAAGTACTTGCACAGTGGTTTGTGCTACAAGCAATACTAGCCACTATTTTTTTTCATGGATCACCATGTCTACTTGAAAGCATGAGTGATAAACTATGGTTATTCAGATATGACTATTCGGTAGATATTTTTCAAAATGGACAAAGGGAACCTGATAATTCAAGGAAAACAGCTGAGAGTATTCATTGCCAATGATAAATCTTAAGGTTTCAAGCAAAATATTTTTGGAAAATTTTTATTCACCACCATAAGCTTGGCAGATTCCCAGTACTTAGAAAACTTTTTGATGAGACTAGTAGTGATATTAACACATGTGTGATGAGACTAGTAGTGATATTAACACATATGTGTGTTTAAAAATCCTGTAATGAAATACGTCAACACTTGGAAGACTTACAAACTCAGTGCACTAATAGTTTCTAATTGGCCAATATACAATATTGCAAAATCATTCATGGGTAAATGATTCATCCAAAGCACAGTGAACTAATAGTTTCTAATTGGCCAATATATAATATTGCAAAATCATTCATGGATAAATGATTCATCCAAAGCACAATGGATTTTTAATGTAACAGAGTATGAAAAGTGCATTAATATGGCTTCCCATTCCACAGTCCAACTTAAACCTTTAAGAAACTGACACTTGTTGAGTTTTGGTGTAGTATCAAATAAGAATATCCATAATTGTGCAAAAAGGCTATCCAAATCCTCTAAAAGGCTATCCAAATCCTCTTCTCTTTTCCAGCTACCTACCTATAGTTGGACTTCCTTTTTATACTTCAGCCAAAACAATGTGTTACTACAGATTAAATGTAGACATAGATATGAGAATCCAGCTGTCTTCTATTAAGTCAGATATTAAAAAGATTGCAAATATGTAAAACAATACCATACTTCCCTACATTTGGGGAGGAAAATGCTTATTTTTCACTAAAAATGTTATATATGTTAACAGGCAATATAGGTTTATTAATGTTAGCTTTAGATGGATTGATAAATATTTTTAAAGGTTCTCAGTTTAAATTTCTAATATGAAAAGTAATGATAGCTATAACCCACAAAAATGAAAGCTTATGGTGGGGGGTACTCAATAATTTTTTAAGAGCATAACGGGTTCTAGAGACCAAAAAGTTTGAGAAATACTGTGCCAGAAATACTAAAGAACTGAAGGCAGTTCTTTAACTGTAACCCGAGATTTGTCTAAAAGGAGAAAACTTTTCAGATAAAATAGAAATCACAATTAATCATTAGCAATCATAACAATGTTCTTTCTAGATGGTGATGGAAAGTGGGGACTGGCTGGTTGGTGGAGACCTTCAGGTCCTGGAGAAAATAAGATGGAATGATGGGCTGGACCAATACCGTCTGACACCTCTGGAGCTCAAACAGAAATGTAAAGAAATGAATGCTGGTATGTAAGCTGTCCTTAGTGCATTTTATTTATTTATTTATTGAGACGGTGTCTTGTTCTGTCACCCAGGCTGGAATGCAATGGCGCGATCTCAGCTCACTGCAACCTCTGCCTCCCAGGTTCAAGTAATTCTCCTGCCTCAGCCTCCTGAGTAGCTCGGATTACAGGTGCCCACCACCACGCCCAGCTAATTTTTGTATTTTTAGTAGAGACAGGGTTTCAACATGTTGGTCAGGCTGGTCTCAAACTCCTGACCTCAGGTGATCCACCTACCTTGGCCTCCCAAAGTGCTGGGATTACAGATGTGAGCCACTGCACCCGGCCCCTAGTGCATTTATTAATATTCCCTTACCACCCTCTGATTAAAGAATTAAGGATACCAGGAGTCAGCATTTTCTTTTTTTGAGACAGGTCTCACTCACCCTGTCACCCAGGCTGGAGTGCAGTGGCATGACCATAGCTCACTGCAGCCTCAACCTCCTGGGCTCAAGTAATTCTCCAGCCTTAACCTCACAAGTAGCTGGGACTACAAGGCACATGCCATCATACTCTGCTAATTTTTATATTTTTTTGTAGAAATGGGTCTCACTATGTTTTCCAGGCTGGTTTTGAACTCCTGGGCTCAAGCAATCTCCCCGCCTCAGCCTCCCAAAGTGCTGGGATTACAGGCATGAGCCACCATCATGCCTGGCTTCAGCAGTTTTATAGTTAAAAATAACCTGAAAACATCTTCTATTGGTATGTCTATAATATGGAAACAGTTTTATAAAGTTGTGCTATATACTAGAACCATATATTAGAACACTATTCAACAGTTTAAAATATTCACTGATAGAGATAGCTGAAGTGTATTTATTAAGTGAAAAAGCAAATTGCAGAACAATATGTAGAGCATAATCATGTTCTGGAAAACAAAATAAAATATCATCATAATTCTAAAATCCATAACCTACTTCTGTGTATAGTGGCAGAAAAGTCTCTGGCAGCACATGCCCCAAACTGCAGATTACAGTGGCTACCTCTTGGGGATGGAGTTTGGACTAAGAGATTTTTACTCTTTATTGTATACATTTTGAAAAAGAGGGAGAAAAAGTAATAATAGGATTGGTGATTTTTATATTCTATTTTGGGCTTTTCTGTATTTCTCAAGTTTTTCGTTATAATATTGAAAGTATTCATTTTCAATACTATAGACATAAAAATTATTTCATTATCGGAAAAAAAAATTAAGGCTCTCAGGAGTCCATCACTAAGTGGAGTAGTTTTGGAGATTTCTTTAAAGCGAAAGCAAAATTTTTTTATATCTTTAGATTGTTGCCCCTTGCACAGGCCCCAGAAAACATTCGTTACAATTATTCACCTCCCTCTAGGCTTCCTGGTACAAGAGGACTAATTAACACCGGCCCTGCCTGAACCTTGGTGTACAGGAAAGGTCCTGGCAACAAATCTTTCATTCCTGAGTTAGGCTCTCCCTAAGCAGCTTCCTGCCTCTGCATCTCATCCCTGTCTCAGCTATCTGGTGTTGGTTAGTGCTGGATTAACACCTCTAAAGACCCAGGTGTATTCTCCAGCTGATTATCAGAAGCCAGTGGATAGGCTGGGTGCAGTGGCTCACACCTGTAATCCCAACACTTTGGGAGGCTGAGGCAGGCGGATCACTTGAGGTCAGGAGTTCGAGACCAGCCTGGCCAACATGGTGAAACCCTGAGTCTACTAAAAATACAAAAATTAGCCAGGTGTGGTGGCACACGCCTGTAATCCCAGCTACTCAGGAGGCTGAGGCAGGGGAATCGCTTGAATCCTGGAGGCGGAGGTTGCAGTGACCTGAGATTGCTCACTGCACTCCAGCCTGGGCAACAGAGTGAGACTCTTTCAAAAAAAAAAAAAGCCAGTGGATAATGAATGCACAGAACAATAAACATAGCTGTGTCCTTTCTGTTCTTGTGGAGAAATGACACCATGTGTTTCTGTGACCTTCCTTCTTCTGCTTTCCTCTCCCAGATGCGGTGTTTGCATTCCAGTTGCGCAATCCTGTCCACAATGGCCATGCCCTGTTGATGCAGGACACTCGCCGCAGGCTCCTAGAGAGGGGCTACAAGCACCCGGTCCTCCTACTACACCCTCTGGGCGGCTGGACCAAGGATGACGATGTGCCTCTAGACTGGCGAATGAAGCAGCACGCGGCTGTGCTCGAGGAAGGGGTCCTGGATCCCAAGTCAACCATTGTTGCCATCTTTCCGTCTCCCATGTTATATGCTGGCCCCACAGAGGTGAGCAATTCCCAGAGCTGGGCTTTGAGACTCAGGAATTCAGACTCAGACTTTACATAGAAGAGTAAATGAGTCTCTGGGATCCTTTCTGCTTCCTCATGAGCAGATTCTGGAATGTTCTGGTGTCTCTTCTTTATCCAGCTTAATTATGTTTCCACTTAGTATTTGAAAAGTGCTAGAAGGCCAGGCGCAGTGGCTGTCACCTGTAATCCCAGCACTTTGGGAGGCCGAGGTGGGCAGATCACAAGGTCAGGAGTTCGAGGCCACCTGACCAACATGATGAAACCCTGTCTCTACTAAAAATACAAAAATTAGCCGGGCATGGTGGCATGCCCCTGTAATCCCAGCTACTCGGGAAGCTGAGGCAGGAGAATCGCTTGAACCTGGGAGGTGGAGGTTGCAGTGAGCCGAGATCATGCCACTGCACTCCAGCCTGGGCAACAGAGCGAGACTTCGTCTCAAAAAAAAAAAAAAGAAAGATGCTAGAAACATCAAATCAAACCTATTATACATTGCCTTTGAGAATATGGAAGTTGGCAAGTGAATGAGGTGGCTAATGAAACTTAACTGGGTTATAGGGCAAGTTGTATGTAACCTAATATTCAATTTCAGAAGTTCCAGTTACTCTCCATGCCCTGTGAGCTTCATTAGGAAAGGATATCTTTAAAAGATAAATGTCACCCTTTTATCATAACACAGTGAGCTTATCAAACAGAGATTTTCTTTGTCCCACTGCACCACCAGTGTAGTGGATTTGAACGAGCTGGCTGCAAGTATGATGAATAGAAAGGGTCTCAACCCTTTGGAATGCCCCAAACTGAGTTTAATGAATTAATTCTCTTCAATCAGATAAAAGTTCCAGGCCCCTAGCTCTCCTTTCCATCCTTTGTATTGCTATCTGAGCTTTAAAGAGGGCAAGTGTTATGTTGAACTGAAATCAGCATTTGCATGTGAAAGGTAATTAGCTCATTAATGGCAGTCAGATAATGAGATACTGGAGTTTGTAATTTCCTTTAAACTGCAATTTATTGTGAATAGGGAGGCACTGGAAAGTAAAATCCACATAGTTCTGTAGAATAGTAAGATTTGAGTGTTCTTGTCCGGCTAGCCTGTTTGGAGAAGAGATGAGGAAATACAACCTTGAGTTATGAGGGAGGAATCCTATCTTTAGAGCTCCTATCCTACCTAATATAACAAAGCATGAAGAGTGCATGGAGTCTTAGAACCTCAGTGATTTTCTTGCAATTCTTAGTTGACTCACATTGCTGAATTACTTTTAAAGCAGAATAAAGGTGTCTCCATAAACCATGACCTACAGATTTGACCCACAATGACCAGCATGTCCCTTATGGACATTTTCTAGGTCCAGTGGCACTGCAGGTCCCGGATGATTGCGGGTGCCAATTTCTACATTGTGGGGAGGGACCCTGCAGGAATGCCCCATCCTGAAACCAAGAAGGATCTGTATGAACCCACTCATGGGGGCAAGGTCTTGAGCATGGCCCCTGGCCTCACCTCTGTGGAAATCATTCCATTCCGAGTGGCTGCCTACAACAAAGCCAAAAAAGCCATGGACTTCTATGATCCAGCAAGGTAGGTTTTCAGAGGAAAATTCTTTTATCAACATCTGTATAATAGAAATGATGAGGCAGAATTTGGGCCCTTTGGAAAACTCTCCAGTGCATTGCCACATGCTCCTAAGTGGACTGAGTCCCTTGAGAGTCAAGACGTGGTCTTATAAATTTTATGTCCCCTAAAATTGTACTACAGTCTTCTGCATATAGTAGATGGTCCATAAATATTTCTCTTTCAACATGCATTCTTGAGCATGCACGGAGTGCCTGGCACACTAAGTGAAAGGAAGCAACATAGAAAGAGATTGCAATGAATATTTATGGCGCACTTGCTCCCCATGCTGAGGGTTCACAGAAGTAGGCAGAGAAACAGAAGACAGACTCTGGGCTCAAGACACTTCCCAGGAACAGTATAGGCGCATGGTAAATACTAAATGGATAGCTGCCATTATTTCCCTTCTCTTCTGCAAGTTCCTGAAGATTTAGAGGACTGCCCACTTTTGAAGATGCAGCATTTTACAGAAGGAACATGGGTCTCAAAAACCATAACCTACTCCAGGAATCCTTAAGGCAGATATCATTTACCTACACTGAGTTCTTTGTTGCCACCCTGTAACAGGCACAATGAGTTTGACTTCATCTCAGGAACTCGAATGAGGAAGCTCGCCCGGGAAGGAGAGAATCCCCCAGATGGCTTCATGGCCCCCAAAGCATGGAAGGTCCTGACAGATTATTACAGGTCCCTGGAGAAGAACTAATGCCTTTGGCTCCAGAGTTTCTTTCTGAAGTGCTCTTTGATTACCTTTTCTATTTTTATGATTAGATGCTTTGTATTAAATTGCTTCTCAATGATGCATTTTAATCTTTTATAATGAAGTAAAAGTTGTGTCTATAATTTAAAAAAAATATATATATATATATACACACACACACATATACATACAAATTCAAACTGAAGACCAAATCTTAGCAGGTAAAAGCAATATTCTTATACATTTCATAATAAAATTAGCTCTATGTATTTTCTACTGCACCTGAGCAGGCAGGTCCCAGATTTCTTAAGGCTTTGTTTGACCATGTGTCTACTTACTTGCTGAAAAGCGAATATATTTTCCAGCATGTCTTGACAACCTGTACTCTTCCAATGTCATTTATCAGTTGTAAAATATATCAGATTAAGTGTCCTCTTCTGTACAATTGACAAAAAAAAAAAAAAATTTTTTTTCTCACTCTAAAAGAGGTGTGGCTCACATCAAGATTCTTCCTGATATTTTACCTCATGCTGTACAAAGCCTTAATGTTGTAATCATATCTTACGTGTTGAAGACCTGACTGGAGAAACAAAATGTGCAATAACATGAATTTTATCTTAGAGATCTGTGCAGCCTATTTCTGTCACAAAAGTTATATTGTCTAATAAGAAGAGAAGTCTTAATGGCCTCTGTGAATAATGTAACTCCAGTTACACGGTGACTTTTAATAGCATACAGTGATTTGATGAAAGGACGTCAAACAATGTGGCGATGTCGTGGAAAGTTATCTTTCCCGCTCTTTGCTGTGGTCATTGTGTCTTGCAGAAAGGATGGCCCTGATGCAGCAGCAGCGCCAGCTGTAATAAAAAATAATTCACACTATCAGACTAGCAAGGCACTAGAACTGGAAAAGACCACAGAAAACAAAGAATCCAACCCTTTCATCTTACAGGTGAACAAACGGTGATGATGCACATGTATGTGCTTTGTAAGCTGTGAGCACCATAACAAAATGTAAATTTGCCATTATTAGGAAGTGCTGGTGGCAGTGAAGAAGCACCCAGGCCACTTGACTCCCAGTCTGGTGCCCTGTCTACACCAGACAACACAGGAGCTGGGTCAGATTCCCCTCAGCTGCTTAACAAAATTCCTTGAACAGAAAGTGCTTACAAAGCTGCCTTCTCGGATACTGAAAGGTCGAGTTTTCTGAACTGCACTGATTTTATTGCAGTTGAAAAAAAAAAAAAAAGCTATTCCAAAGATTTCAAGCTGTTCTGAGACATCTTCTGATAGCTTTACTTCCTGAGAGGCAATGTTTTTACTTTATGCATAATTCATTGTTGCCAAGGAATATGTGAAGAAACAGCACCTTTTAATATATAGGTCTCTCTGGAAGAGACCTAAATTGGAAAGAGAAAACTGTGACAATTTTCATATTCTCATTTTTAAAAAACACTAATCTTAACTAACAAAGGTTCTTTTGAGAATAAATTACACACAATGGCCACAGCAGTTTGTCTTTAATAGTATAGTGCCTATACTCATGTAATCGGTTACTCACTACTGCCTTTAAAAAAAAAACCAGCATATTTATTGAAAACATGAGACAGGATTATAGTGCCTTAACCGATATATTTTGTGATTTAAAAAATACATTTAAAACTGCTCTTCTGCTCTAGTACCATGCTTAGTGCAAATGATTATTTCTATGTACAACTGATGCTTGTTCTTATTTTAATAAATTTATCAGAGTGAAGGCTGAGTTTTTTCTGCCTGTACCATTGGGTGTGGGTTGACCACACAACTTAAGGGCTTTGTGACTTTGTATAATTGGAGTGAGATAGCAGCAACTCTCTTGAACATCATAATTGAGATTATTTACCCTTATTCATGTCTTTTTTATTTTTTATTTTTTTAAAGACGAAGTCTTGCTCTGTCACCCAGGCTGGAGTGCTGTGGCACGATCTCGGCTCACTGCAACCTCCACCTCCTGGATTCAAGTGATTCGCCTGCCTCAGCCTCCTGAGTGGCTGGGATTACAGGCATGCACCATCATGCAAGGCTAATTTTTGTATTTTTAGTAGAGATGGGGTTTCACCATGTTGGCCAGGCTGTTCTTGAACTCCTGACCTTGTGATCCACCTGCCTCGGCCTCCCAAAGTGCTGGGATTACAAGCCCACTGCACCCTGCCATTTTTCTTTTTTTTTTTTTTTGCGTGCAGTGGCGCAATCTTGGCTCACTGCAACCTCTGCCTCCTGGGTTCAAGCAGGAGTAGCTGGGATTCATTACTGGGTACATACCCAAAGAAATATAAATCATTCTGCTATAATGACACATGTACACGTTTATTGCAGCACTGTTTACAATAGCAAAGACATGGAACCAACCCAAATGCCCATCAATGATAGACTGGATAAAGAAAATGTGGTACATATGCACCATGGAATACTATGCAGCCACAAAAAGGAATGAGATCATGTCCTTTGCAGGGACATGGATGAAGCTGGAAGCCATCACCTTCAACAAACTAACATAGGAACAGAAAACCAAACACTGCATGTTCTCACTCATAAGTGGGAGGTGAACAGTGAGAACACATGGACACACAGAGAAGAACATCACACACCGGGGCCTGTTGCGGGGTGGTGAGGGGAGGGAACATAGAGGACGGATCAATAGGTACAGCAAACCACAATGGCACACATATACCTATGAAACAAACCTGCATGTTCTGCACATGTATCCATTTTTTTTTTAGAAGAATTTTTTTTTAAGAGTAGCCGGGATTACAGGTGTGCGCCACCACACCTGGCTAATTTTTGTTTTTTTTTCTTTCGGCAGAGACGGGGTTTCGCCATGTGGTCTAGTCTGGTCTTGAACTCCTGAGCTCAAGCAATCTGCCTGCCTCAGCCTCCCAAAGTGCTGGGATTACAGATGTGAGCCACCATGCCCAGCCTATTCTTGTCATATTCTAAATTGTGCTCTAGATGTGTAAGATACATGGTCTCAGCCAAGCACTTAATGACATTTTCGGTAGTTGCTGGGTTGCCCAGCGGCCTCCTCAGCCCAGAACTTCATCGCAGGTGTTTTTTTTTTGTTTTTTCAGATGAAGCTACTTTGTTCCCTTTACTTCAAAGGCACAGATCTTATTCTCTAAGTGCCCCTAAGGAGTTTCACCAGTAGGGCTGGAAGCAGTTGGGTTTTTCTCTCAGCAATCCCTGTACCTCTATTAATGCAGAAAGGGTTACCTGTTCCCACCAAAACTTTCAGCAGCCTTCAGGCCTGCAGCTTTTTTCTGTTGAGCCCCTCCTTCCCTTCTATCCTGAAGGCTTCATGCATCTTTTTGCTGCTGATCCTCACCCCAAATAAAACTGGTGTAAATAGCCAATTCAAAGCTGCCATTTGTAGCCCCCTTTTTTCTCCCCACGTTACTTGGTGGCTCCTAGTGCCAATTAGTACGGCAAAGTGGCGGGATATGTCTATGTAAACACATGAAGATGTCAGTGTTGCTGAGGGAGTATGCCAAACTGTTTCAGGATATTTTTCAGAAAAGACTCTGAAAGGCATATGTTATCATTTAGTCAGATGGTGGCAAACCCTTATTAAATGTATCAACACTTTTATCAGGTCACAATATTTTCCCGATCATCTTCCCTGCAAGAAGAAACAAATCTCGATTACTTGGGAACAGCAATTCATTTTCTCCTTATCCTCCTTTTTTTCTATTATTTGACTTTCAGGTCTACCACTGATCTGCAACATAACTTTCCTTATAGGCAGGAAACCAGCAAACTGGATAGGCACCAGGTCAGTCAATTGTTCTTATGTCTAAAGGTTTGATGGAATGAGGGGAAGCCACAATATGCCACCTCAGAATATACTTCTTTGACGTATTTCAAGTTGATTATTCTGAGAACTGCAGGCAGGAATAGCTCTGAAAAGCTGTCCATTTCTAAAGGAAATTTACATCTATCTACCTCACTAAAGTAAACAGAGGATGCAAGCAGAGGTTTCTCTCTGAAGCCCCTTTATCTGCCTAAAGAAAGATAAAGCTCTGACACCTCCCTAAAACAGAGACTACCACAGGCAGTCACCTATTCTTCTGATAGCTGTTGCCTAAGAGATTTCATTTGCACAAGACAGCCTTTGCTTACCATGCAAAGTTGCTCACCATCCATCTAGGCAGAGTGGGGCAAGCCAAGCAGCATTCATCATCAAGTGGAAGTGGAGCTTATGGGATCTGAAGAAGCAGTCCCTAAAGGCCCGTCCAAACTACATACGTAAGTTGCTCATACCTCCAGCATGTCCACTTGTTATAATATTGCCCTTCATTTAGTATATACCCAACACCCAACATATTTCAATGTTAGGGCTTCAAATAACCACCTGGTCATTTGTCAGATTTTGTTTGTCTAACAGTCTTTCCACAATTTCCTTTGAATAAATTACCTCTCCTTTCACATTTAGTCTTGATGAATCAGTAAACCCAGCTGCTTTGCCTCAAACCATTTAAGCCCAAGTAGTTCCTGTAGAGTCCTCTCAAAGCTCCAAGACTGCCAGGGGTGATTTCTGACCTAGGTTTGCACACTCACGTCCAGGCATTTAAATCTTGAATGGGCATTTTAAGCAGCTGGAGTTAATTTAATCCATGATGAATAAAAGCAAGATTATTGAGCAATTTCTGCTTAAAAAAATCTTTGGGAGCTAAGTTCTATCCTGAGTCTGGTTCTTTAGCTTCCGTTTGATCTTATATCCTTCAAATAAATTCTTTATTGCTTAGGTTAGCTAGAGTTGGTTGCTACAAACAGAATCCTAACTGGTATTCTTTATAAGTCTATGACTATGGCCTAACAGATGACCCTCATCTCCCTTAGACATGACTGCAAGTGATTTTGCTTTACTGGATATAGCCAATCCCCTATTTGAGTTATCTTGGCCATTCTTAGAATTTCTGGAAGCTGTGTATTTTCAGAACAGTGAGATATACACCACTGTGTTCTAGTTTCAGTTCCAAATTTGCATGTCAGTAACTTATTTCAACGTTTTGGCTTTAGGGTTTTTTTTTTATTTTTTGTAGAGACAGGGTCTCACTATGTCACCCAGTCTGGAGTGCAATGGCACAATATCGGTTCACTGCAATTTTCACCTCCTAGGCTCAAGTGATCCTCCCCAGCAGCTGGGACTACAGGTGCACTTGGCTTTAGTTTTACAACTGAATTGTCATGGTTTACAAACCTGTGTCCCTGATGCATCCCACACCCAATACTAACATTCACTGTTACCTATTTTAAAAGCACAAAAGCTAGTATTTGAAAGTATTCTCATGCAGGTTTATGACTGTAAATATTAGACGATTACAAAAATATAATCCCACTTCAGTGTTTTAGTAATGAGACCCTTATGGGCCATTAATAAATAGTGTAAACTTTACACCGGGGTAACTGGGATGTTTTCTGTTTCTTCTCACATTGCTAAGTGGTTTTAGGTTTGATATCATCTGCACACAGCATCTGTGTCATATATGACAATCACATTTTAGTCAATTACGTTAGAAGCTCATATTTAATAAGGTTCAAGTTCTCCTCAATATGATTTTCATTAACATCATGATTTAGGCAGAATGTTTTCCTATACATGTAAATAAAGAGAACTTTAGCTTTAAAAAAAAGATTACAGAACTCTATCTTTGATAACTAAATCTATAACAAATTTAATAATGAAGGCTCTGAAAAGATTTCTGTCAGCTCTAAATGGAATTATTCTATGACTTCATTTGAAGCACCCAGTTGGTGCTGGAGTTTCAGCCATGCACTATATATATTCAGCGTATCAGAATTCTGTTCAATATTCTGATTTTAAGAGAAGCTAAAAAGAAACATAAAATATACATCATCCAATTTATTTTCTTTATCCAGAAGAAATCTGTTAACATTTTCCCAAAATAACAATTCAAGTAAAAATTTCCTACCAACGAGATGATGTTGCCACCATTTTTACACAAGCACACTCACGGCTTGAGACATCCTCATCTAGCATTAAACCTGTAAGTTACAGCTACTAAATAATGTTAAGCTATTATTATGCATACAGAATAGAGTACCCCAACCCAGCTCTTAATATCATGAGTGCTGGGTTTACCTGCAGGTAGGGGGTTGGCTGAGATTAAAAGGAGAGACATAGTAAAGGAGATACTAAATTGATTCAAATACTTCATTTCTAAACTCTACATAAAAAGGCCTGAGAATAGCTTGAGACACATCAGACTTATCAAAAGTCTTCCAGCAATGATGCTTTTAGAGAAACATGGCATAAATGATCCTTTCAGTCTCAATCCCTGGAGTACAGGCCTAGGGATTATGGAACTGGTTTAAGCACGGAGAATGCTTAAAGAATGAGCCTGGTCAACAGGAAATGTACATCAGTGTGCAAAAGTGACAATATTAATATGATAGCTAACATTTGAGCAGTAATTCTGTGCTAGGCACTATGCTGAGGGCCTTACATGCATTATTTTATTATCCAACCCTTTAAGATGAGTGCCACTGTTGCCCCATTTTACAGATGAGAAACTGGGGCTCACAGACACACAGTTAGTTAATGGGGAGCCTGAGTTTAAATTCAGGAAGCCTGATTCTAGATCCAGTACTCTTAAGTATTACCCAAAATGAATTATCTTAGAATCTAGAATTCAACTACATATGTGAAATGCATGTCTAAAACAGAAGGATAGATGTTACGTAACACTAAAAGTTATTTAAAAATCAGGAAAATAGTTTCCTGAATTACTTTATGGTCTTAACATGCCTAGATGAGTCATAGTTGCTGGGATTAGTATACTTCTCTAACTTCATTTGATGAGAAATTGAATAACCACTCCTACTGGATATTGTGAATTTAAGAGAAGACAAAAAGAAAGGACATGTGGAGGTATACATTACTCCTTATTTTCGATTAATATGTCACCAGATTAAAATTAAATTACTGAAATTCATATTAAAACAGAAATGACTAGATACTAGGATATGTGCTATAGAAGTGTGAAAACTCCATAGCAAGATAAAGTCTAAACACAAGTTTTATAAACCAAAAAAATCCCAGAAAACTTAAAATTACTGAAAAAGACCAAAGATTAAGTGGAGAACAACCAATAAAGAGGGACCCCTTTATTACACATTTATAAAATAATAGAATATAGTTATTAAAAATGGGACACTTTTTTTCATTTTTGGTATCTTGTATTCAATTTTTCCATCCTCTTCACAATCTTCCATAACTTGCTTTTTGTTATTCATTGTTCACCTGAAACTTCCACCCCACCATTCAAAGTACAACTGAAGAATAAACGATCTAACAGATTCTTGTGAGGCACATTATCAGATAAATTAATCCAATAACACATGAATAAAGATTTAGAGTTTTAAAAGAAATACAGTAAAAGCAAAAACATACGAAGCATAATTTAATCTGATGATTCAGAAGGCACCTCAAGATTGTGTTGTGCCGTTTTCCTCATGCTGCGTGGTTAGGTGCCTATAACAGAATTCTGGTTAGTAAAATTTTGAAAAAAATTCACATATAATTCACATTAAACGATTACAGATAGATACAATATGGGCATTTTGATGTGTACATTTGTACCTGACCAGGGCACAATTTATAATATACTAAGAAAACTAAAATTAATTACAAAATGAGTATTTTTAGCACACTTAGTAACAGCTACTTGTTTTAAACTAATATTTCATTTTTGGTGACCAAATTATATTTGACCATAATTAAAGAACACATAACCTTAAAATAATATTTAAGAAACATAGTTACAACAGACATGTTACATTAAATGAGAAAAGGAAAGAAATGTACATGTATTAAAGGGTACTGAGGTTTTTCAAACCCATTCTTTTGAAAGGCCTTTTAATCCACTTTCATGTAAACCAATTTAAACTTAAAAAGTTTATACTCAAGAGGTGAAATCAGTGTTGAGCTCATGGCTGCCTAACAACCATTCGATGCTGATCACTGAACTAGTATTTTCATTTGATTATCCTGACAAACATAATAATTGAGCCCATGTATATATGCAAGATGTGGAGGATCCAACTAATAACTGCAGAAATAAAAACACTCAACTTAAAAAAGGTTGAAACAAATGACAAATGGAAATGGCTGAATCACTGTACCTTTTTGACACAACCTTAAATCTTAGTTTTACTATATATTATTTGGTACTCCTGGATTCAGTAGTTGGGGTAAAAAAAGTTTCTATATTCAAACATATCTACAGAATGTCAATATAAAATGTGTGGATATATACATTTAATATACACATACATATACACACACACACAAACGCATACTCACATGTCTAGGAACCAGCACCTAACCACATCCCCGTTTCTCACTAATGACCCAATGAATCATTTATGACTTTAAGACCAGCTTAGATTCTATAAGGCTGTACAATATATGGCTGAAAAGGTCAAACACAAGCACCCACGTTCAGGCTGGATTCAACTGTTCCTCCTCATGATTTTTGACCAACAGTAATACCACCTATGTAACAACTATATCTCAATAACTTAGAATTCAGAGTATAAAACCATAAACACTGAGCTCCCTCATTGTTTAAAGAGCACTCTTTCCGTTCTATTTCCACTAACTGATAAGAGGACACACCAAACTAGATCACTGAACTGTACAAATGATCTTTACTCTTAATCTAAACAAACATGTGTTAAAACATTCTGAAATGCTGCATCCTTTGATTTCTTCATCTTTTCAATTGCCCGATGCAGGTCCTGCTGTTGAACAGGCCGAATTTCATCTTCGTCATGGCTAAAATGCAAACAAAACCATCAAATACTCAAATAACTTTAGAATATGCCTCCCTAAAATATTTTACCAAGATTTAAAAGAGATGCATGTGGTAAAAAAAAATTTTGTTTTCAACTGTAGAAAAGGGTATAAAAATGAAATCTCTTTACCATTCAAGACCCCAAAGACAACCACAATGAACAGCTTCATGTAAATGCTTCCAGGAATTATCTACACATAGAGAAATCATAAGGAATTTTTTAAAAGCACTGAGTGCTAAGAAGTAGGAAGCTAAAATAGCTACAAAGACTTCACATCTATAAGTACACAATATTACCATAAGGTAAAAAATGTTATATAGTTTATTGAAATGGGAATATAATTCCAATTTAAAAAATCACATTATTCCCATGAAAACTGTAATTAAAAAGTAGCATTTCTAGGTATATACTTACACGCATGTTTTGCTTTTTACAAATTGAGAGTAAAATTCTTCACTATCAGTAAAAATCAACTAATCCAAATCCTCCCTACTTCAATGAGAAACAAAGTCCAGAATATTATGGCTCCCTTGTAATTTACAGATATTCAGGGAAAAACATTCAGGAAAAAGTTATAACCCAAGTCCATCCAGATTTTTCATACTGAAATATAAAATTATAAAATATGAAATTCAGGAAATATAAAATTAGCCAGACTTTTCATACTGAAATACAGTTTTCAGGGCTTTGAGGCAGCAAAAAAATAGATCTTTCATTATTAGTGTAATTTACCTAAGCAAAATTTACGAACTGGTTGGTTATTTCTCCTCTTAATCTTATATATAAGAATAAAAACCTGGCCAGTAGCGGTGGCTCACACCTGTAACCCTAGCACTTTGGGAGGCCAAGGCAGGTGGATCACCTGAGGTCAGGAGTTCGAGACCAGCCTGGCCAACATGTTGAAATCCCGTCTCTACTAAAAATACAAAAATTAGCCAGGCATGGTGATGGGCGCCTATAATCCCAGCTCCTCGGGAGACTGAGACAGCAGAATCGCTTGAACCTGGGGAGAGAGGTTGCAGTGAGCCGAGATCACACCACTTCACTCCAGCCTGGGCAAAAGAGCGAAACTCCGTCTCAAAAAAAAGAATAAAAACCTTTGGAAGGTAGATTCTGAGGGTGCACTAACGATGATGAGTCCAGAGCCACTGCATATACAGCTACCAGTTGACAGAGTAGCTTTCATGCAGACCTTTCTATATCAAAGCTCGCAAAACATTTTTTTGCTGAAGTTTGCTATGGCAACACACTGCAATTAAATATATGAATACCACAGGCAAGGAGTGAAAACCCTAGGAAGGTGAGGAAGGGAGACCAAGAGACAAAGAGACAAGAGTTGGAGAATTCCTTTAACACAACCCCCAAAAGTACACTGGAGTTCACCAAGAATCACAGAAATTGTTAGAAGGTTGATATTCTGAAAAGAAATGCAGTATAATACTGGTTCCAGGCAAGTGGCATTTTAGGAAACTTCCTTTAGGACATGGTTCACCAGGGCTGAACTATTCCAGTTCATTAGTATCTTTGCTGAAATAAGGCTGTTAAAAAAATTGGATTCTCAACTTCACTATACTTTGGAACTGGTTCCAAGTAAAATTGCTGCAGTGATAAATGGTTTCTTTGTTCAGTAAATACATTTTTGTTAACAAATTGAGGTCTAGTCTTCAATATCTCCAATTTACATGGGAAATTTCCCCTCACATTTACATGTGAAATTTCCACGGATCATCAGAAGAAATTCACCTTTTTTCTCCTTCATTCTAGACCCTTCCCACAATTCTGCCCTCCTTCATTTTCAGAATTCTGCTTTGGAAAAATGGCAATAAATAAAGTTGCAGGGGGTGATAATCCAAATTTACCTTTTATTTCATAAGCGGTGTTTCTAATATAAAGCAAAATAAAAGAAACTAACCTAAAAGCTCTAAAAGGTTTTGACAAGTGTTAAAAATCAAGTCAAAATAACATACCTTTCTTCTGATGTAGAATTAACATATTCTCTAACACAGAGGAGGGCAGCATCTCGACACATCTCTTTTAGGTCACTTCCTGAAAACCCATCAGTTTCCTGGGCAACTTCTAGCAGGTCTACATGCCTATCCACCTTAAACAAATATAAAAACATGCTTAAAAAACAAAAATAAATATATTGTAAATGATACTACCAAACACCCATCTTAAAGAAAGTTAAGCATATTATAACTGCATGGGAGGAGAAACAATAGTTTCTAGAAGCTTTTTTAACCATGAAAGCTTAGAAATTTGAAATATAATTTTCATTATTTGTCCTTATGATTAAGACAAATAATTATTACTAGATACACTGTAGAGTGATGGGGAAGAACGGATATTGGACTTGCTTTGATATCTCTCAAGAAGGTACCAAGGTGACATTTTTCTGTAATACATTCAACATACAGTACTTGGCAAATAACCTACATCATTAACTCCAGAGTCCATTATAAAAAAAAACAAAAAAACAAAAAAAACCACTCAACATTCCTTTTAATTGTAATGCTTGGTATTCTATTATCTCAACATGAATTTAGCACCTATACTTTTGCTCCTCAAGCTAAGCTTATAGTCAAGCCAATTAAGTGACTGTCCTAGCCACATAACAGACTTGAGATAGTCTAATCATACTAAACTTATGTACAGATTAAGAAGAGAAAATAAGCAAGAAAAAAATCTATAACTACCATCTAGTAAATGATTCTTATGTCTCATTCACTGGGGTAAGCACTTTGCATGTATTATTCTCATTTAATCTTCTCAGAAACTATCAATTTCATTTTCAGATAAGAATCATGAGACCTGGACAGGTAAACACGGTCAGAGCCAGGATCTGAATACAATATAGTGAGGTCCAGCTGTATCTTTCCCGTTTAGCTCATCACTTGTTACAGCAACATTTACTTTCCCCCACTGATGTGAAATGACACCTTATAGTTACTAAATTCCCATTTGTATTTGTATTATATTTACTAAATTCCCATTTGTATACATGGAAGACACAGTGTTTTAGGAAGAACAGCAACTCTACACAAGGACAAGAGACTTGAAGGTGAGACAACACTGCCAGCTCTGCAACTGTGACCTCACATGACAGTGCTCTCATTCCTAAACGTGAGGGTTACATGAAGATAAATCATGTTTTTTGATAAAAAGAAACTGAACCCAGAGGGCAGGAGTGCAAGCAGCAATGATAAGCAAAGCAAATGGTAAATACATGGATAAATCTAAATAAACTTTAGCTATATAAATAGTAGTAATAATAGTTATTATAGTAGTCATAATCATTTGGGGTACAAAAACAAAGTGGAGCTAAAATGCTGTACAATAAGGACATGTAAGGCAGAGGAGACATCTACATTAAGGTACTCTAAAGTGTTACAATTAAAGCATTAAAAAGAGGGTACAGATATTATTAACTTAGACTTTATTTATGTATGTCAAAATACATAGGTACCACTAAAGGATAGAAAGGGTACACTAAAGGAAGAAAGAGAATGTATAATTTCCAAACCAATAGAGGAAGGGAGAAAAACAGAATAAAGAATACAAGAGCAGTATTAACAAACTCAGGACTAGAGGGTTGGGACAAATAAGCAAAGAAAAAGCATAATAAATGGAAAGCATTAAAATAATAATGAATGAATCCAAATTTATGAGTAATTACCATAAATGCAAATAGACTAAACTTGGCTGGTAAAAGATTTTATACAAAAGAACCCAAAATGTAGCTATTTGAGGTTTATAATAGACAATACTTACGCTAAAGGGAAAAAAACAGGCTTTGTGTTACATTTGAAATAAAAACAAAGAAAAGCAGGAAGTAAAAGGCTGAAAGACATCAACTATTAATAAAAAGAAAGCTAACGTGGTTCTAGTTACATCAGATTTTTACTCAAAATGCATAATTGAGAAGTCATTATATAATGATAAAAAAAATTCACCAGAAAAATACAACAATTCTGCCCTTGTAGACATACATGTAACATGGCCTCAAAACATATACAGCAAAAATTTACATAATTACATATAAAAATGGGCAAATTCACAATACTGGAAGATTTTTAACTTATGTCTCATGTACTGCCACATCAGTGAGTTCTTAGGACCGGTGACAGCACCTGTGATCTCATGTACATACATGTATATAATTTAGATCTTAGTCCTTTGATGGTTATAGGGTTGCAAATATTTTCATTGTGGCTTGTTTTTTCACTTTGTTCACGTTATCCCGTGATACAGAAGCTTTAAGTCTGATTACAGTCAGACTTCTCTATTCTCTTTCCTTTGTAGTTTTTAATTTTTTGCGAATTGAGAAACTCTTCTCGTGTCCTTAAGAAACAGACACATACAAGGATCTAATTTTTCTACTGTTTGTAAAAAGAATAAAAATAACATATAACTATACACATGCATTAGGTATCTGTTCACATATATTCATGGGATTGATAAACTCTATCAACTCCTGGACAGCAGGTTACCAATGATGGTGATAATGGGAAGTGGCCAGTGGTTGCTTAAGGCTGTACTTAATTAAAAAAAAATATGAAGCAAATGTGGAAATATATTAAAATTGCCTGTTAAATATGGGTGGGAGATAATGGGGCTATTTGTTTATATGTTTGAAATATTTCATACATTTAACAAACTACTTTAAAGAGCTTTCCAAACTATACTCTGAGATGTTAAAAATTAAACATCCAACACTTCCTCCTGTCTTTTGACCACTCCATTGTTGGGCCACCCTATGTTCTAACCACTCACAAATCTTGTGCCTGATAAGATGATACAGTTAGAAAGATGAACCAACCAAGTATAAGAAAACAAAGAAAAGAAGATTCCAGTCACTGGGGGAGCAAGATTTAATTAAGAGGTACCATACCCTAATGGTTAAGAGTAGGCTCCATCACTTCTTTGTGTAATCCTGGGCAAGTTATTACAAAACTTCTCTGGGTTTCAGTTTCCTCAGCTGTAAAATAGGACTAATATGTACTCCTTAGATAAATGAGGATTAAATAAAACAATGTATAGCTCACCAAAATGCTTGGCACATAGCAAGCACTCTAAAAGTAGCTCATTTTGTTCTAAGATAATAGCTTTTAGATAAACCACGAAATAATGAGAACTCTTTTCATTAGGCAACTCTGAAGGCAATTCCCAAGTTAAAAAGGTCTTGAGTATAGGCAGCAACAGCAGAATAAGTTAACAGACTTCTAAAATAGCTTGAAAGAATGATACTTATGCAGTTGTTTATTATTATATCCACCATTAATAGTATACTTGTAAATAACATCTATGTACTCTAAGCATTTTACACTTATAATTTTATTTCAAGACCAGCTGGGGCAAATGATGAGACCCTGATATGGTCTGGCTCTGTATCCCCACCCAAGTCTCATGTTGGATTTAATTCCCAGTGTTAGGGGGAGGGACCTGGTGGGAAGTGATTGGATTATGGGGACAGACTTCCCCCTTGTTCTCATGATAGTGAGTGAGTTCTCTCAAGATCTGATGGTTTAAAAGTGTGTGGCACTTCCCCCTTCACTCTCTCCCACTCCTGCTCTGCCATGGTAAGACATGCTTGCTTCCCCTTCACCTTTGACCATGATTGTTAAGTTTCCTGAGGCCTCCCAGCCATGCTTCCTGTACAGCCTGTGGAACGGTGAGTCAATTAAACCTCTTTTCTTCATAAGTTATCCAGTCTCAGGTAGTTCTTTATAGCGGTTTGAGAACGGGCTAACACAGACCCCATCTCAACAAAAAAAATTTTGTTAACTAGCTGGGTGTGTCTAGCTACTCAGGAGGTTGAGGCAGGAGGATCACTTGAGCCAAGGAGTTCAAGGCTGCAGTGAACTAGGATTACACCACTGCATTCCAGTCTGGCTAGAATGACGAGGCTGGTCAGCTAGAATGTAGGAGACTGTCAGTTCTGTCTCAAAACAAAAAACAAAAACTATTCCTGCTATATCATATAAAAGTAATTTCAGGTCAGTTTGTATAGGGAAAAAAGCTACCTCCTTAAAGTCAGACGAAATACTTTTATAGGGTATAAATTTTATCAGTGCTAATTCTTTTTATACTTAAAACCTTAAGCCAAAATCACTACACTATCTTTTTAAAATAAGCGAATCATGTTAAGGAATACCTATCAATAAAATAATTGTAAAAGAGTAGAACACAGTATCATTTCAAAAGCTTCAATCTTTTATTCAGAGAAGACAAACTCAAAGTCTGGAAGTTCATGTGAATTAAAAAAAAAACCAACAAAAAACCCTTATTTAGCTCCACAATGTATAAGCATGACAGTGCTCAGTTTACCAAATAAATATATGTGCTACTGATTTGAGGCATCTTTAACAAAATTAAATGAATTTTCTTCAGATTTTATTGAAGTAGCAGTAATCCTTCAGCATATAAATACCAACCAGTGGGAAATGACGAGATGTTCTCATGTCAGCAATTATCCAGAGAGCATTCGTATTTTGCAACATAAAACTGATTAGAGACTATACTTTGTGGTTTTATGAATAACAGAATTGCTAAAAATTCCCTGTATCTGCTGGGTGGGATGGCTCATGCTTGTAATCCTAGCACTTTGGGAGGCTGAGATGGGTGGATCTCTTGAGCTCAGGAGTTCTAGACCAGCCTGGGCAACATGGCGAAACCCCATTTCTACTAAAAATACAAAAAATTCGCTGGGTGTGGTGCATGCACCTATAGTCCCAGCTACTCAGGGGGCTGAGGCGGGGGGATCACTTGAGCCCAGGGAGGCTGCAGTGAGCTGAGATTGTGCCACTGCACTCTAGCCTGGGTGACAAAGCAGAGATCATCTAAAAAAAAAAATTCCCTGTAGCCATGAAAAATATAATCCTAAAAGAATTTCCAAAGACAGTACTGTTTAAGAAAGCAGAATACTGAATACTAAAATTAAGAGACATGTATAATTTCTTCCTCTTATTTTTTTTTTAGAGACAGGATCTTGCTCTGTCACCCAGGCTAGAATGCAGTGGTGCATCCACTGCAGCCTTGAACTTCTAAGCTCAAGTGATCCTCCTGCCTCAGCCTCCCGAGTAACTAGGCAGACCCATTTAAATTTTAAAATTTCTTTGTAGAGGTGAGGTCTCATCATGTTGCCCAGACCTGTCTCAAACTCCTGGCCTCAAGTGATCCTCCCACCATGGCCTTCAGAAGTGCTAGGATTACAGGCATGAGTCACCATGCCCAGTGTTGACATGAGTAACTTCTTAAGTTTAAATGTGAAACTAAATAACCTGTGTAAATTATGGCTCTGTTACAAGGGCTTAAATTTCATCACTTGTACTCATATTAATCAGCTATATGTAAATCATCTGCATCATCTCCAGCTACACTAGACCACACTATATTTCAAAAATGTTATAAACTTCCAGTCATGCAAAACGATCCTTCATTAAAATGATTTAAATTAAATAACTGTATTGGTTAACTTGAAGTCTCCAAAATTGTAACTACCTTCTAGTATCTGTTAAATTTCTAGCCACACCATGGCCATCCTAATTCAAAGGAACTTATTAACTATCCCCTTTATTTTCTTCTCTAAACTTTTCACTGGTGTCTATCACTGTTAAAGGTTTACCAATTGTGTTTTATCTAAACCATACTACAACTACACTTTTTTTTTTTTTTTTGAGACAGAGTCTTACTCTAGTCACCCAGGCTGGAGTGCAGTGGTGCGATCTCGGCTCACTGCAACCTCTGCCTCCGGGGTTCAAGTGATTTTCCTGCCTCAGCCTCCCAAGTAGCCGGGATTACGGTTGCCAGCCACCATGTCCAGCTAATTTTTTTTGTATTTTTAGTAGAGACAGGGTTTCACCATGTTGGCCAGGCTGGTTTCGAACTCCTGACCTCAGGTGATCTGCCTGCCTTGGCCTCCCAAAGTGCCAGGATTACACAATGTTTTTTTGAAAGCAGTTATCAAAAATTCAATTAAAAGTCAACGGGGCACGGTGGCTCATGCCTGTAATCCCAGCACTTTAGGAGGCTGAGGCGGGCGGATCATGAGGTCAGGAGTCCGAGACCAGCCTGATCAACATGGTGAAACCCCGTCTCTACTAAAAAAAAAAATATATATATATATATATAAGCCGGGTGTGGTGGCGCGCGCCTATAATCCCAGCTACTCAGGTGGCTGAGGCAGGAGAATCGCTTGAACCCAGGAGGTGAAAGTTGCAGTGAGCCAAGATCATGCCACTGCACTCCAGCCTGGGCGACAGAGCAAGACTCTGTCTCAAAAAAAAAAAAAAAAAAAAAAAAAAGGCAAAATATAATTTACTGATTTCTTATCTAGGACCAAAGTTCCTTACCTAAAAAACATGGAGAATTTTAGGAATTTCTCTGAAACTGTACATATTTCATGTACATATGTAGCTTTCTTAGAAAAGACTACTTTTATCTCATTCTTAAAGGGCTCTATGACATGCTCCCCCCAAAATGATTCATAACCACTGATCCTAATCTTTGTAATTTGCTAGGTTAAGCTTTTGCATACACTATGTTATTTTGATATGTTTTAAGGCAATAGGTCGAGAATGGTGGTTCATGCCTATAATCCTAGCACTTTGGGAGTCCAGGGCAGGAGGATACCTCGAGGTCAAGAGTTCAAAACCTGCCTGGATAACATAGCGAGACCCTTTCTCTACAAGAAGATTTTTAAAAAACAAAAAACAACTAGCTGTGCATGGTGAAGCATGCCTGCAGTCCTAACTACTTGGGAGACTGAGGTGGGAGGATTGCTTGAGCCCAGGAGATCAAGGTTGCAGTGCACTATGATCATATCACAGCACTTTAGCCTGGGTAATACAGTGAGACCCTAAAAAAACAACACGTCAGCCTGGGTAAACAGAGTGAGACTCTATCTCTCCTCTCTTTTTTTTTGTAAGTTCCATGGAACTCTGCTTGATAAGATATCCGATCTCTTTAAAAAATAAATAAATCATTAGGACACAACTGAAAGACACAAAGGTAAACAACCCAGAAAGACATACATGCCTTTGGGCAGAAAGATTCAACATCAAAAAGATTATCTTAAATGAGAATCCACCAAAAATATTAATGCTTGTTTTTTTCCTATGTAAGACAAATTGATTCTAAAATTTATGCAGAGAAAAAGAATTAAAATAACCTTGGGGTTTGGGGACAACAAGGGATATATAGTTCTACCAGATATTAAAACTTACAAAGCCTCAATAATTAAAACAGTATTAATGCTAGTGCATAAAGACACGAAAGACCAAGACCTGAATTTAAAGTCCAGAAACAGAGATAATACATATGAGATTTGGTAAAAGTGGCATCTGTAGTGGCTATAAAAAAAAAATGGGCCGAGCACAGTGGCTCACGCCTGAAATCCCACTGCTATGGGAGGCCGATGCACGTGGATCACTTGAGCTCAGTACTTCGAGAGCAGCCTGGGCAATATGATGAAACCCTGTCTCTATGAAAAAATACAAAAAATTGGCCAGGCATGGTGGCACGTGCCTGTAATACCAGCTACTCGGGAAGCTGAGGCACAAGAATCACTTGAACCTGGAAGGCAGAGGTTGCACTGAGCAGAGATCATGCCACTGTACTCCAGCCTGGGTGACAAAGCAAGACTCCGTCACAAAAACAAACAAAAAAACGGTGTTGGACAACTAGGTATCCATCTAGAAAAACAAAACCAAAGTTGGATTCATACTGCGTATCATCTATCTAAATTCCAAATATGATAAAGATTTAAATGTAAAACGTACAAGCCACTGAGATACTATGTTTCTCCTGATGGAAGAACATAATTCTACCTATGAAGCTGTGCTGTCCTGTCCTGTGTCTCCTCCCCACCAACCTGAACCTCATCCAGTCTCTTGATCCAACTACCAATATTAGAGCAACAATTACTCCTCTGCAATCGGCAAAACCCAGACTGTGGACAACTTAGGACAAACCCAACCTAGTTTCCCCAGTAAATAATTTTAAAAGGTTGGGTGTGTGGGGGGGAAGCAAGATAAGGGAAGAACCTATAACCTATAAATTAAAAGAGACATAGAAAGTATCAAAGAATTGCAAATTAGGAAATTCATATGATCTTGAGTCAAATACATGGTTTAAAAAAAGGCATTTAGAAAACAATAACCAGAGACTTGTACATAGACTAGATAATGAAAATAATGACTTACTGTCAATTATTTAATAGGTATAACATGGCAATGAGGCTAGGTTAAAAAAAAAGAATCCTTTTCTTTTAGAGATACAACTAAAACATTTATGGGTGAGATATAATGGGAAAAAATAGGAAGTGTGGAAGTAGGGCATGGCTGGAGAAGAATTAGCCATGGGGTTTCTGGTAGTTCAAGGAAGGAGGGAAGCCATACAAATACAAGTATTTTGATAAAAGTAGCATCTCTACTAAGGTTCATTCACTATCAGAATCTATTTGATTTATTAGTTTATACAGTGAGTTCTAACAGTTTAGATATCAAGTTTGGGATAAAGAGGAATACCACGTTATTCAATTATATGCAGTTATCGAGTTTTGGGAAAACAGGTAGCAAGAGTTTGGAAAGTGTGGAAAATTACTTTATAAACTTGGGAGTAGGAAAGGCCTTTAAATTTATATTCAAAATCCAGAAGCCGTAGGGGGGTAGGTGGGGGGGGAAGAAAACTCCAATAAAATCGGAAGACAACTTGGAAAAAAATATTTTCAAATCATACAAAGGGCAAATCTCCATAATACACAGAGTTCCTACAGATTTATTATGAAAAGGAGCACTGCAATAGAAAAATGGGCAAAATATATGAATATACAGTTCACAGAAAAAAATTCAAATGCTTCTTAAACGTACAATATTCATTCCATCCCTAAAGAATGCAAATTAAAACTTTAATGAGATAACCATTTTTGACCAGCTGTGGTGGTTCATGCCTATAATTCCAGCCTTGGGAGGCCAAGGCGGGGGGATTGCTTGAACCCAGGAGTTCAACACCAGCCTGGGCAACACAGCAAGATACCATCTCAACAAAATAAATAAATAAATAAATAAAAAGAGTTAGCCAGGCTTGCTGGTACATGCCTGTAATCTGCTTGGGAGGGTGAGGCGGGAAGATTACTTGGGCCCAGGAGTTTAAGGCTGCAGTGAGCCCTGATCACACCACTGCACTTCAGGCTAGGCAGCAGAGAGAGACCATGTCACAAAAAAGAAAAAAGACAAAAACAAAAAAACAGAGAGATAACCATTTTCTATCTATCATGTTGGCATGAAGTTCCATAACATTCTGTTGGCAAGACTATAGGAAAAGAGGCACTCTTTATCACAGGAATATGAGTAAACCGTAACAATGTGGCAATAGCTACCAAAATTATAAACACTCTAACCTTTGATCTAGCAATTCCGCTCCTGGATAATTTACTTTACTAATATTCCTGTACAAGTATGAAATGACATACACACAAGGTTATTAAATGTAGAATTTTTATAATAGTGAAAGACCAGAGTCAATCCAAATGTCCTTCAATGTGGCATTGATTCACTAAATACCAGAATGTCCATACAGTGGAATCCTATGTAGTGTAAAAACAAAGAGAGACAACAGAATAAGGAAACTAGATGCTAATATGGAAAGATCTCAATGATAAGTAAAAAAAAGCAATGCACAGAACAGTGTGTATGTGTTATTGATAGTTTATATAAAAAATAAGTAAATAAAAGGAGAAATAACATATGAGGCCAGGAGTTTGAGACCAGCCTGGCCAACATGGTGAAACCATGGTAAAAATATATGGTAAAATGCAAAAAATACATGGTAAAAATACGAAAATTAGCCAGGTGTGGTGGTACACACCTGTAATCCCAACTACTCAGGAGGCTGAGACATGAGAATCACTTGAACCTGGGAGGCAGAGGTTGCAGTGAGCCGAGATCGTGCCACTGCAATCCAGCCTGGACTACAGAGTGACACTCTGCTTCAAAAAAAAAAAAGAAAGAAAAGAAAAAAATATATACAGGAAAAAAGAGAAGATTTTTCTCCGTGTATTATTAAATATACATACTTTTAATTTTTGAAACATGTGACCAAAAAAACCTTAAACACAAAAGCTATTGAAAATTTTGATTACCACAACTTCTTAAATTTAAATTTTAACTTCAAAAAATATTGCAATTTTCAGCACCACAGGAAAGGTTAAAAAAATGCAATTAAGTAAAAAACAACGACAAAAACTTCTGTAGAAAAACAAATGTATCTTACATAAAATCAGACAATAGTCTGAAAAATATCAGAGCATTTTAATGCACAGATACAAAAACACATGGCTCTAAAAATGTAAGAAAAGTAACTTTAACTCACATATACCATAGTTACTGAGTTACATAAGCAACCAAGAGGATTCAGGTCAAGTTCAAAGGTGTATCAGTGCCTCAGCCTTTTTGGCATCAGGGACCAATTTTGTGGAAGACAATTTTTCCACAGACCTGGAGAAGTGGAGGAGGGGGGCATAGTTTGGGGATGATTCAAGTGCATTACATTTATCATCAGACTCTCATAAGAAGCGAGCAACCTAGATCCCTCGCATGCACAGTTCACAGTAGGGTTTGCAATCCTATGAGAATCCAGTGCCGCTGCTGATGTGACAGGAAGTGGAGCTCTAGCCCACAGCTCACCTCCTGCTGTGCGGCCCAGTTCCTAACAGGCCATAGACCAGTACCGGTCTGTGGCTGCAGGGGCTGGAGATCCTTGGGGTATATCATTCTCAGATTCCTTCCTCATTTTTCTCTAAAATAACTTTATGAACATCAGATTTATAGGACGGGGAAGAAATTTTTATTTTCTACTTACATTTTCATTTTTCAAGATGAGTTTCAGGATTGCTTCTCTCTGTTTTAAAGCCTAAAAGCAGGATAATTTCCAGTTAGCATTTTTATTTTTTATTTTTTTAAAAAGATCAAGTAGTGTTCCTAATATTTTGTCCCTTCTAAAGTCTCTCTCAATACTTATAAGGAGACGACAGAAACTTTGAAGAGGTCAAAGCAACTAGATTCAAGGCTCTAGAGTAATTATCTCTGGTTCTCCTACTGAACTGTATCTTCTTACTGTCATCCCCAGCGCCTAGTACAATGTTTGGGAAATAACACACCTTTAATCTTTAATGAGTAAATGAATATCTATGACTATAATGTCTTCCCTCTATAGTTCAGCAATCTTCATTTTTTTTCCCTTCATGCAGGAAACTCATGAAAACTCACCATAAAATTTATTATCAGTAATTTAAAGAGATGGCACCAGTAACTTCTCAGTTCCTCCATTTCCTTCTCCTTCTTTGACCACTAATTTATATTAGTGAATTTTAATTTAGTGCTGATGATATATTTGTTTACATGTCTGTATGCTTTTCCCCCAGTGACAATTCCTATTTTTATACCATACAATAAATACAAACTACAGTTAGCTCCTTTTATAGAATCCCTCAGCTATACAGTCAATATAGATGCTTCTTAAAACTATCATGGCTGAATTTATCCCTATTCCCACAAACATCGACAAAGCAGAGCTGGTTACAATGACTACCAAATCAAATTACTTGAAAAACAAACCAAACTCTGCTCTTTCTGTAATTTAAGTGTGTCAAGTAGGAAGGTTAATTTGATATGTCATGTGATCACCAATAAATACTCTGTTAAACATTTCACTTGGAGAAAAGTTTTAAGATTAACCATACACTTTACATCATATTACATAAGAAAAAAAACTAACCTATAAAGCGTATTCACTAAAATGGAATAAAATGGAGGTTACAAATTTCCATTTCTATGTTAACACTATATAAATTTATAATAAATTTGATAAAACCTGTTACAACCCATTTTGATTACTCACACGACATATTAAATCTACAACTTTAATTGTGACTACTTTCCATGCTACTGTATCCTATGTTCTATTGTACTGTACATCAAAAACCATAGCTGGCCAGCCACAGTGGCTCATACCAGTAATCCTAACACTTTGGGAGGTGAAGGTAGGAGGGTCCCTTGAGGCCAGGAGTTGAGACTAGCCTGGGCAACATAGTGAGACCCGTCTGTAAAAAAATTCAAAAATTAGCCAAACGTGGTGGTGCATGCCTATAGTCCTAACTACTCAGGAGGCTCAGGTGGAAAGACTGTTTGAGCCCGAGTCAAGGCTGCAGTGGGCTATAATTTATAATTGTACGGCTGACAGAGCAAGACTCTGTCTTTAAAAACAGAATAAAAATAAAAAAAACCCTTAACTGTCCATTGTACTAACTATTGGATTAGTGATAGAGATTCTATAAATTATCTTCAGAACCAATTAGGTAAACAAATTTTTAAAAAAGTGTTCTGATGTCTTGCTTACAAAATCAAAACTCTTGTGCAAAGCATATAAAGTTCACCTAAACCCAGAAGCAGTCTACCTTTTCAGCCTCCTCTCCATCTATATTTCTTGGTGCTGCGCTCACCAAACTACCCTCAGAACTCACCATTAAACAGTGCTTCCACAAATTCTTGACTTTGTTCATTCTGGCAGGAAAGCCCTTCCTTGTCTCATTTACCTGTCAAATTCCTACCATCCTTCAAGGTCCAGCTGGATTCTGTAAATTCCATGGACTTCCCTGACAGAATATTAGTTTTCATCAACATCTCAGGCTCTCATAGCTCTTTAAACATACCTTCATAAAGCATATTTTACATTATTTATTTCTGTGTCTGCCTCTCCAAAACAGAATTCTTCAAGGACCAGGCCCATGTCCCATTCACCAGATCCTAGCAGGTCTCTGACACATATTAATGCTCAATAAATATTAGTCATACTAGGCTGGGTGCGGTGACTCACGCCTGTAATCCCACTTTTGGAGGCTGAGGCAGGCATATCATCTGAGGTCAGGAGTTCGAGACCAGCCTGGCCAACATGGTGAAACCCCGTCTCTACTAATAATACAAAAATTAGCGGGGCATGGTGGTGGGCGCCTGTAATCCCAGCTTATTGGGAGGCTGAGGCAGGCTCGCTTTAACCTGGGAAGCAGAGATTGCAGTGAGCCAAGATCACGTCACTGCACTCCAGCCTGGGTGACAGGCAAGACTCTGTCTCAAAGAAAAAAAAAAAAATCAGTCATACTAAATAAATTTTATAGTCTCCTAAATTAAGTTTAAAAATCTTTTCATTGATTCATTGGGTAAATTTTCTAAGGATGTGCACACACTTAACCACTTTATTACAGTTGTAGCTATAGTAAAGAGTTGATCAGAGTAATTTTATAGAGTCCATAACCATCAATCTTTCAGAGATCATGTTTACTACCAAAAACCAATCTGATAAATTACAGAATATAAATGGGACAAATGATTTTTAGCCAGATTATAAATGGAATTAGAGTAAGTTCCTCTAAATGGCAACACATGTAACATGCTGATTGTATGGAACATATTTTCTACTAGTAAAACCTGTTTTTTCTTTCCTTTGCAATCTGAAGGCAGACAGAATTCAAGATTTGAAGATCTGTGCCAAAATTATAGTGTACTGGTAAGTCATAATCATCTACTAGAGGGGTACTTTTTAACTAACAAAAAATGCTAGAAAGAAGGCAGAACTGGTTTAACACCATCTAAGCATTTGCATTCTTAAGGTAAACTATGATATCTACTGGAATCATTAATCCTATCAGGGAAGCACTGACTACATCTGCCAATACTCAATCAAATAAATCCCTGTTGTTGTTCATGGCAGGCCTTCTGAATAGAACAATTTTTCAAGCCAAATTTCTCCAATTCTATTCTATGCTAAACCAAAACTATAATTTAGATTTTCTTATGTATCTTCCTGTATAGATGACTTCCTATATCCTAAAGTAAATCACTAAAATAGCCAGGCAAACTTGAGATAACTACACATATATACTTTGAAGAGAAGCAAGTAACACTAATCTTAGGATAGAAATAAAGAGAGTGGAAAGGACAAAGAAGCTACTGTCAGGGTTTCTGCCCCATTCCTTCCCTGTCATAAGCAGCCCTATATGACAAAATATTCCCTTCTTAAAATTAAAGGTGAAGACCTATAAAAAGGTGAGTATTTAACTCTTCATAATATCAATCAAGACCACCTACAGGCTGGTTGATATGAAATCTTGTAGGCATTCTTCTCATTATAGCCGAGTCAAGGTCCTGAGGACGATTGGTAGCTCCCATTACTATGACCTAAGTGTATAAAGAAGACAGAAGGTATTAAATCTACCAATTATACTCCTCTGAGAATGTTATTACTAGGGCTTAGTTTTAAAAATTAAGTGGTATTTTAACTAAATCCTTTGTAAGAAATCTGATTTTAAATCACTATTATTCAACTATTTACAGGTATAAATTGAAGTTAATCCTAAATAAATCAAATATTAGCAAAACTGGAAAACTAATGCATTTCAGTTCATGTCTTTCTAGAAATTAAAATATGTAATGTTCAGTTGCAAATAGCCACTGAAAAATTATTAAAATTTGCTTTTAAAAAACTATTGTATTTTGCAAAATACGGTTGCTTAATGAATACATGTTGAATGACTAAAAGTCATTATGTTATAGCTTGGGTATACAGTTTGGGAGTATAAGGGGATAATTCAAGTCCTTAAATAATATTATGGAGAGAATCATTTCCCCTTAATAAGTCTGAAGATTCTGGTAACTGTAATAGATACTGTGTACTTTTTCTCTATATTTCACATCATCATCTCATGGTACTATCAGCACTGCAGGTGACAGCTTCTCAATGCGAAATAAAGTCTCAAGTAATCCAACTTTAAACAAAGATAACAGAGTATAAGCAAACATCAAAATGCTGGGAAGAACTCTTTTTAAAAATGCTGGCAGCCCTGCCAACCTCTGGGTCTATGTCACTTATTTATAAAGGATGTAGAGATTAAAAAAAAAAAAGAACTTTAAAAATAAACATGAATAAAAACAAAGATATATAAAACAAGTTAATTTCTGAAGGACATCAATATTACCTTTACTGTTGATACTTCAGTATAACCCAGTAACAATACACATCTGCTATCCAAAGTGAAATTTATTGGTATTCCATGGAAACACATTTCTCTAACATTACCTTATTTCTCCCTAAGAGGTTTTACATTTCTGAAATAATCCAAATCTTATATCCTACTTCTACTCTACATTGAATGACATTCAGGAGCCTCAGAGCCCAATTACTTTCAATTAACTGTGAGAGTTTGCCACCTAGAGGAAGAAAATATAAACACAAATTTGAAAAATGTTAGTTCCACAACACAACATAATGCAAGTTTGTATTTGTGTTAAGTGGTCCTAAAATCAAAATATTAATGCTCATATTTATTTTTCTTTATTTTCTTTCTTTCTTTCTTTCTTTTTTTTTTTTGAAGACAGAAAGTAGCTGGGACTACAGGCACATGCCACTGTGCCTAGCTGATTTTTCCGTCTTTAGTAGAGACAAGGTCTCACTATGTTGCCTATGCTGGTCTGAAACCTCTGGGCTCAAGCGATCCTCCCCCCTCAGCCTCCCAAAGTGCTGGGATTACAGATGTGAAACACCACACCCAGCCTCTTTATTGACTTTCTACAACTCAATAAAATTAATAAAAAAGAAAAAATTTCTTCCAAATTTAAAACAAACAAATCTTAAAAGTGGGTGAATGAACTAAAAGCATAAGATAATGAATGAGTATAAGGAAAAAACATCACAAAAGACACTGTGGTTAAGTCAATATTTGGGGGGGAAAAAGGGAAATGGGCAGCATTTGAAGAAACATAGGACAAAGCAAAACAAAATTTAAAAGCCAGTATAGAGGATGGAATACTAAAAAATAGAATCAAGGAATCCAAATAAAACTAGTAAAACATGGCCTATTGAGTATGTATAACAGATACTTATGAAAAAGCAAAAGTGATTGAAATCACGTGTAGTTTCACATAAAGAAGCAAATTCTAAGGAGTAATTTTAAGCAGCAAAAGCAGAGAAACTTTTCATATATATTAATTCAATACAAATGAGCTAAAATTTAAAACAGGAAGTGACAGTAATTTTTTACTACTTAAGAAACAAAATCAATGCTCCTTTTATGTGTTAGTTGTTCAAACTTTTAAAAAATCTTTATTTTCTGTTCCTGCATTCATTTGCTAAGAATCACGGCCTCCAGCTTCATCTGGAGGAGGGAGAGGATCAGGAAAAATAACTAATGGATACTAGGCTTAATACCTGGGTATGAAATAATCTGTACAACGAACTCCCCAAGACACAAATTTATCTATGTAACAAACCTGCACATATACCCCTGAATTTAAAATAAAAGTTTAAAAAAAACTCTTTAAAACAAAACATGAAGATAATTTTTTTTATCATTTCACATTTAAAATAATCAGACCTAAATTTACATCCCAAAACTTTAACTTCATCAATGAATACCCTAAAAACACTATCTTTTATGTCTCATGTCTCTCAAGATGAAGAATATGTCATCAGTTACCAAGGTTTCCAGAAACAGTGACCGGTTTCATTGAGCCGTTCTCTATTTCTATTTCCTTGGTGACCATATTACAAGAAAGCTAGCTAGGGTACTGGGCTCTCTTCATAATCATAGAAAAGACAATTCTAGAGAAGAGCTAACTGGTTCATATGAAAGTAGAATATGTGTAAAACTATTACTCAAAATTAACAATATCAACTTTAACTCCCGCCCCCAAAATACAATAAAGGTTAAAAAGTGACCGCAGTTTAATAAAAAAGCAGCATCATTTGCTCTGTCAAATCAAAACTCATCACAATGAAAACAGTAATTGCTATTAGTGCAATAAGGAATTTTGGTTCTGAAAACTCTGTTTTAAGTTATGCTGTACCAGAATCATACTGTGGAGCTATAGATGAAGTGGCTCTGGAGAATACTTCATCCAATTGCCTCTATATCCCCTGCTGAAAACAGTTGAACACTATGCTCTGACAGGGTACATAATATTAAGATATTTTCTCTTACATGGGCTAACTATCCAATTGTCTAAGTGCTTTAAGTATTATTTCTCAGGGAGAATAATTAGTTTTTGGCAACCTGTACATGAGTCCCATTGATAAACCGCATAGATTTATCAAAACCAATTATTAATGAAAAATGTTTCTATTAATGTTACCTAAATTTATCTATGTTATGTTTTTTCTCGAACCATTCAACAAAAGCTAAAGGCTGTTTTCCTCATAATAAAACTACACTTTCACAAACATAATGTAGAAGGAGGACATGTGGCTTAATTTTCTTCTTGAGAACGATGTTGTTCAGACTTTTGACTTATGCTAATGCGGTGGGCTTAAGGGATCCTTAAACCCTCTGGCCTCAAAAAGAAAATATTTAGAAGACTCAAATAAATTAATCTACAATTTTGCAAAGAAGTAAACGAATTAAGCTAAGGCTGGAGGTAAAGCCTATGTACTTAACTCAGATTAATTCCTCATAACAGTTCTGAGGTAGGTACTATTCCTCCCTTTTTATAGATATTATTCCCTCTATACAGATACAGAGTGATTATAAAATTTGGCCAAGGCTACACAGCTTGTTGATGCCAGGGTTCTGATTTTCTAATCCAATTAGAAACATGAGTAATAAGCAAGAGCCTATCAAAACTGACCTGGTAGATTTGAAAAACAATCTAAGAATTTCTAAAACTGAAAAATATAATACTTGAAATAATAAGCTCAATGAAAGAGTCAGATAGTAGAAGAGCTTCAAATGAACCAGAAGAAAGGAAAAGAAATTATCCAGGACATAGCACAGAAAGATAGAAAATATGAAAGAGACGTTTAAAAAGACATGAAATAGGCCAGGCACAGTGGCTTAACCTGTAATGCCAGCCAAACTTGGGAGGCCAAAGCGGGCAGATTGCTTGAGCTCAGGAGTTCAAGACCAGCCTGAGCAAGATAATGAAACTCTGTCTCTACAAAAAAAACACCAAAATTAGCCAGGTGTGGTGGCGTGCACCTGTAGTCCCAGAGACTTGGGGTGCTAAGGCAGGAGAATCGCTAGAGCCCAGGAGGTTGAGGTTGCAGTGAGAGCCATGTTCACGCCACTGCATTCCAACCTGGGCAACAGAGTGAGACCCTGTCTCAACAAAACAAAACAAAACATGAAATAGAAATAAGGTCCTACATATATCCAACTTGCATTCCAGAAGGAGACAAAACATGGAGAACAATAATTGAAGAAATAATAACTGAATTTTAAATAATTCTAAATATAATACTTTTTTTAAAAAGGCAAAAACAGATTACAAAATAGGAAATACTAAAGTTGGCTGGGCGCAGTGGTTCACGCCTATAATCCCAGCACTTCAGGAGGGTGAGGTGGGTGGATCAGTTGAGGTCAGGAGTTCAAGACTAGCCTG
Source organism: Gorilla gorilla gorilla (assembly GCF_029281585.2). NCBI lineage: Eukaryota > Metazoa > Chordata > Mammalia > Primates > Hominidae > Gorilla > Gorilla gorilla. Next base: position 100,103,404 of record NC_073232.2, read on the forward strand.
GCCAACATAGTGAAACCCAGTCTCTACTAAAAACACAAAAATTAGCTGGGCATGGTAGTGCACGTCTGTAACCCCAGCTACTTGGGAGGCTGAAGCAGGAGAATCGCTTGAACCCGGAAGGCGGAGGTTGTAGTGAGCCGACATCACACCATTGTACTCCAGCCTGGGCGACAGAGCGAGACTCCATCTCAAAAAAAAAAAAAAAAAAAAAAAGAGAAAATACTAAAGTTAAAACAACAAAAGAACACTGTTAACTTTTCCATGAGATATAAGTAAGTGATTCATTAAAAATAAAAATAAAAAAAAGGGAAAATGGTTCTAGGATGTTTATTTCCAGCAATCTGGCTGAAAAAACAAACATGCCAGATTAACTTCTTTTTAACTTTCTTTTAAACCACTAAGCTGACAAGAAAGCACAGAATATTCAGAGGCCAAAAACTAAATGAAAACTGGGAACCTGAAGAGGAAAACTGAAAAATAAAGCTTTCTCTTTGGTCACATAACAGGGAACAAGCTATGGTTTCACAGCCATACAGGAGGAAGAGGAAAAGCCTAGGATACAAGTCTGTCTCGTATAAAATTGGGATCCTAAAGACAGGCATAGGTGACAGGAAGTGAGAAAGTGTTGCCAGTTTCAGCTACTAATGAACTCTGTCAAATGAAAATCAGGGAAGTGACTAAGAATTGACAGTATAAGGAATTATGGTAAAAGTCAAAAGTAAGAATCAAGGAAAAGAGAACAGTTTTTTTAAAAAATGTACACATCACGCCTGTAATCCCAGCACTTTGGGAGGCTGAGGCGGGTGGATCACGAGGTCAGGAGATTGAGACCATCCTGGCTAACACGGTGAAACCCCGTCTCTACTAAAAATACTAAAAATTAGCCGGGCGTGGTGGCGGGCGCCTGTAGTCCCAGCTACTCGGGAGGCTGAGGCAGGAGAATGGCGTGAACCCAGGAGGCGGAGCTTGCAGTGAGCCGAGATCGCGCCACTGCACGCCAGCCTGGGCGACAGAGCGAGACTCCGTCTCAAAAAAAAAAAAAAAAAAATGTACACAATACCCACGGACACTAGTCACTTCCTCTCCTTAGCACTGTAGGTTCTGAAAATTCCAAGGACAGGCTTTACTCTGGTGTTTTCTCTTCTGCTGCGTCTGTTTCAGGCATTTAGGCAATCTACTAATGTTTTGGTAAACACGAAGTCCTCAAATTGGATAAAGTTTATACAAACCATATTCTTTTGGATCCTTATCACTTAGTCATAAGTGTAAATAATTATGAAAAAAAGTTTGTACAAAAGCATAGTAAGTAGCCCAGCAAATTTTCTATTAAGAACAAAAAAACCAACACAAGTTGAGGGCAGATTTTATTCAAATACCTGGCAGCTGTGATCAGTATCCAATCCATCCCAGAGACTCATAAACTGAGCTTTCATCATGGCTGTAGCTTCATGGTCAGAACTTGAACGGTTTCGTAGAAAGGAGTCTAGAAGTAAAAGGTCCTTAACCTTAGAAATTAAGAATTAATTATTTACCCTTTTTTTTGAGACAGGGTCTCACTCTGTTGCCCAGGCTGGGGTGCAATGGCGCAATTACAGCACATTGCAACCTCAAACTCCCAGGCTTAAGTGATCCTCCTGCCTCAGCCTCTCGAGTAGCTAGGACTACAGGTACATACCACCATGCCGAGCTAATTTTTTTTTTATTTTCTGTAGAGACAGGTCTCACTATGTTGTCAAGGCTGGTCTTGAACTCCTGGCCTCAAGTGATTCTCCTGCCTTGGCCTCTCAAAGTGCTGGGATTACAGGCATGAGCCACCATGCCTAGCCTTATTTTATTTACTCTTTATGTAATTTCAAATGTTCCTAACATACTGAAATGATAAACGTTTTAGATGATGGGTATTCTAATTACCCTGGTCTGATCACTATATACTATAGTGATCATTGAAATGTCACTCTGTACCCCATAAATACGTGCAATTATTATGTCAATTAAGAAAAATGAAAAGAAAAAAATTGTTTTAAAGCTGAAAACTTTATGAAAGATTACAAAAAAATTGGGCTATGTGTTTTAGACATTCTGATACAATAAACTTGGTAAATTATTAGGCAAATTAAAACACAATCATTCATAATTTTCGTTTCTTCTCTAAAAATACATTCATGACAACATATGTAAGAAAAATGAAGGATCTAGTACTGAGAGGCTGGAAGAGTTACGTGGAATCTCAGATGAAAGCCTGTGTGTTTTGCCTCTAACTTTCTAGGTCACCTGAACCCTATGTGCTCTTAGTTATGTTGCATACTTTTTTCTCATGCAGTTTCCTGGTAATAAATAAAAACGACATGGAAAAATGAGCAAAACACTATTAAGCCAAAAAATGTAGGACAGAAAATGATTTAAAACATATATGCTGGAATGTACATACATATGTTATACAAGGTAAAAAAAGCTTTTATGGAAATATACCAAAATGCTAATTACGTTGTATTATAGCTCAGGGATGGATTTAAGGACAAGTTTAACTTTCTCTTTTAAATTATTTTCTGTCTTCCAAATTATCTACAATGAACATGAAATGCTTTTTTAAAAAACGGGGAAAACAATTTTATTTTAGAATATAAGACTGAAAGGTGCTACATCCTAATAATTAAAAAAAACAGTAAAAATAAATCTAGGATTTTCTAGTACAATTCCCATTTCAAATGTTTTGTCTTATATCCCTATAAATCACTTATTTCTGAATAACTATTACATTTTAGCATTGAAACTACAACACAAACTTTGTCGATCATACATGCAAGTGGCACAAAAATATCTTGTAATGTGCTATGTCCACACTTCAAAAAAGTATTTTTTATAAAAAGTAATTTCAGCAAAAACACATTACCATGACATATGAGAGTCCTGCAATGGCAAACATATATCCTAGATTTATTTAAAGTTTAATTTTGTAAAATCTGTCCTATCATTGGACTATAATTCAAACTAACCCATCTATTCTGAAGGTGGAAAAACCAGTCATTTTAAAACTGCCTAATTTTTAAAGATAAATTTTAAAATTCAACTGCCTACTTAATCTTCCTAATCTTCACTAAGTGGTTTTGGCAAGATGGTTACTTAAAATAATATGAAAAAATGCTAGATATGTATAAATAACTACATCCATCATTAAATTAAGTGTGAGTGGATTAAAGTCTCCAAATACATGACTAAGATATTAGAATAAATTAAAAAAAAAAAAAAAACTCAAGGCAGGCAGATCACTCAAGCCAGGGGTTCAAGACCAGGCTGGGCAACATGGCAAAACCCCTCCTCTATTCAAAAAAAAATTTTTTTAAAACAACTATATGCTTGCTTACAAGAAACATACTATAAATATAAGGACTCGGAATGATCAAAAAATAGAAAATGACACAGGTTGAGTATCCCTCCCTTATCCAAGATGCTGAGGACCAGAAGTGTTTCAAATTTCAGATTTTGGAATATTTGCATATACATAATGATATGATATCTTGGGGATAGAACCCAAGTCCAGATATGAAATTCATTTATGTTTCATATATACCTTATACACATAGAATGAAGGTAATTTAATACAGCATTTTACATAATTTTGTTCATGAAACAAGTCTTGACTGAGTTTTGACCACAATCTGTTATATGAGGTCAGGCATGAAAGTTTTCCACTTGTGGCATCATGTTGGTGCTCAAAAACTTTCAAATTTTGGAGTACTTTGTATCTTGGATTTTTGGATTACAGATGTTCAATCTGTATCTACAAACACAAACAAAAAATTGGATAGATTTTTTTTTTTTATAAAAGTAAATACACATCTGACAAATGGTGCTGGAGCAATTGGACATTCATCGGCAAAAAAACGGACCAACACAGACTGTAATTTTCACAAAAATTAACACAAAATGGATCACGAATATACATGTAAAACACAAAATTATAAAACTTCTAGGAAATAATATAGAAGAAAATCTAGGTGACCTTGGACTTGATTAATTTTTATGTCTAACACCAAAAGCATGATCCATCAAAAATAAATGTGTAAGTTGGACTTAAAATTCCTGGCTGGGCATGGTGGCACTTTGGGAGGCCGAGGTGGGTGGATCACTTGAGGTCAGGAGTTTGAGACCAGCCTGACCAACATGGTGAAACCTCATCTCTACTAAAAATACAAAATTGGCTGGGCATGGTGGCGAATGCCTATAATCCCAGCTACTTGGGAGGCTGAGGCAGGAGAATCACTTGAATCCAGGAGACAGAGGTTGCAGAGAGCTGACGTCGCGCCACTGCACTCCAGCCTGGGCAACAAGAGTGAAACTCTGTCTCAAAAAATATATAAAATAAAATAAAACAAAATAAATAAAATAAAATTCGTGCTATGTGAAAGATACTGCTAAGGAAATGAAATGACAAGCCACAGACTGGCAAAAAATATTTGCAAACGCATACCTGGTAAAGGACTTGTACCCAAAATATAAAAAGAACTCTTAAAGTTCAACAATAAGATAATAACCTAATTGTTGTTCCCAACACAAATAAATGATAAATCTTTGAGGTGATGGATATTCCAATTAGCCTGATTTGCTCATTGCATAGGTACCTCATACATATGTACAATTATTATGTATCAATAAAAAATTAAAAAATCAAACAATAAAAAATATTACAATTGTTTCAAAATGGGCAAAAGATTTGAACAGACACCTCAACAAAGACACACAGACGACAAATAAGCATATGAAACAATGTTCAACATCACGTCATTACGAAAATGCAAATTTTAAAAATGGGAAACTATTAGATACCTATATACCTATTACATTAGCTAAAATCCCCAAAATTAATAAAACCAAATGCTAGAGAAGATGTATACCAACAGGAACCTCAGTTATTGCTGGTGGAAATGCAAAATGGTACAGCCACTTTGGAAGACAGTTTGCTAGTGTCTTACAAAACTAAACATTGTTTTACCATGTGATCAAGCTGTGGTACTCTTAGGTATTTCACCCAGTTGAGATGCAACCTGTGTCCACAGGAAAACCTACACATGATGCTGTCAGCAGCATTACTCCTAATTGCCCAAAACAAGGTGTCATTTTAATAGACGAATGGAAAAACTAACCGTGGTACATCTACATAATAGAATATTATTTAGCAATAAAAATAAGCTATCAAATCATGAAAAGATGTGGAGGAAACTTAAATGCATATTGCTAAGGGAAAGAAGCCAGTCTGAAAAGATTACATAATGTATGATTCCAACTGTAACATTACAGAAAAGGTAAAACTATAGAGACAGTAAAAACAGATCAGCGGATGCTAGCAGTTTGGGAGGAAAAGGGAAGGACAAATATTTGATACTATTGTGTGTGAGACTGTAATGATAAATAAAAAACATTATGCTTTGTCAAAGCCCAAAGAACTGTACAACACAAAGAATGAACCTTAAACTATGGACTTTGGTTAATTACAATGTATCAATACTGGTTCATTATTAAATGTCTCATGCTAGTATTAATACTAGGAGAAACTATATATCTGGGGGGCATATGGGAACTCTATATGATTTCTGCTCAATTCTGCAAACTTAAAACCATTATTAAAAATAAAGACTATTAATGTATTTTAGAAAAGGTTAATGAAGATATGAGGTTGCAAGAAACAAAGAAAAAAAATCCCAGAGTTCAGAAAAAAGTGGAACTGAACATAAGAGTTGGAAAACCTTGATGTGATTATGCTACCGTCTGTTGTGTTTGTATACACAGCAGGTATGCATATAGACATATACAGCATCAAAAGGTTCTGCTTTGTTGTTAACATCCACATACAGTCTGAAGCCAGGATGCTTGGAAGGATTAACACTCACAGAAAGTGTAGACAAGAAAAAAAAATTTTGCTCATCACTGTACAAGGAAACTTGTCCATCTTTGCCTGGGCTCTGAGGGGTAAAAACGTCCTCCTTACACAAAAAACTAGGACCATGGGGAGTCTCTTTCAGGTATGAAGTCTAAATTTGTACCACCATTCAGTCTGGGAACACACAAACTGAGAAATTATCTAAAATTGGTTTTGAACGATCAGACCCCTGAAGTTCTAAGCTGAGGACAGAAAAAGTACTCTGGATCTTCTTACGCAAAAAAGAATTCTCATATAAAAACAAGCCTAAAGCCATCTAATGTTACAAATGACACAAGGAAACAAACCACTATTTAAAAAAAGTCAACATAAAGTAAAATTAGAATTTCAGAAAAGAGCAATTCAAAAACTATACAAAAATAGTACGTTTAAAATTCTAAAGATATAAAAGGGATTGAAATTCTAAAATAACAAGCTACAGTAAAAAAAGGGAAACATTTTATAAAGAACCAAACAGAACTTCTAAAGTTCAAATATAATCAACAAAAAACAAACCCAATAGTTGAAAGATTAAATATAGCCAGGGAAAGAATTGCCTTTATAATCTACTCAAAAATTGAATTATTTTTAAGTTGTACCATTATTTTGTGTACCAACAAGAAACTTAAAATGCTGTCAACTCAATTGTAACATGCTATCCTAATTTCGAAGATGTTAAAATGTAAAAAACAAAACAGTATGTCTTAGAATTGATGAAATACTGTACAGAACTAAATGACAAACTGTAGAAATGACTCAAAATGGAAGAGATGAAGAATTTTTTTTTTTTGAAGATGGGGTCTTGCTCTGTTGCCCAGGCTGCAGTGCAGTGGCATGACCTATGCTCACTGAATACCCTCAATCTCCTGGGCTCAAGTGATCCTCTCACCTCAGCCTCCCAAGTAGCTGGGACTAGAGGCATGCGTTACCACACCTGGCTAATTTTTGTATTTTTTTTGTAGATATGGGGTCTCACACGTTGTCCAGGCTGGTCTCAAATTACTGGACTCAAGGAAACCTCCTGCCTTGGCCTCTCCAAGTGCTGGGATTACAGATGTGAGCCACCACACCTGGCCTGAGAATTGTTTTTTTTTAATGGGAACATTGCAACATGCAAATATATACAATGGCTGAGAAATCCTCCAGAATTAATGAAAGTCACATATCCTCAGATAAACTACCGTAAGGCTTAGCAGGCTAAATGAAAATAAATGCAGACCTAGAAAAAAACCATACTTAAATAGCAGAATGACATGAAAATCTAACAGCAACTAGAGAGAAAGGATAGATTACTTACAAATACAGGGCAATAAGGAGAATTCTCAAAAGCAACAAGATTAAAAAGATTAGAATGCAATGGAATTGTAGCTTTAAGACGCTGAATGTGATTCTGTATCATTTAAGAGAGAAAGTAGAATTAACACATGTTCACACACAGAAAGAATCTACTCTTTGTACAACCTTTGCTGAAAGAACTTTGAAAGACTTCAGTAAAAACAAAGTTAAATCCAGAAAAGACAAGATCAAAGAAGCAATGGTGAGCAAAAAACCTAGCAAACGTGGCACTAAACAAGCAACGCCAGTATAAAATAGCAATTAATATCGAAGGTAGAAGAAAAATAAAATGTTTAACAATAACATGTAAGAGATGAGATATTATTATTACCTAAGAGTTCTAAGTTCTCTGTGAATTATTTGGAAGGAAGGTAGAGATTACCTTTGACTTTTAAGTTGATATTCTAAACGTTTCACTAAAGTAAGAGAACGTATAACTTCTAAACCTGTAGCAAGAAAAAGGGAATAAAGCAAAAAAGTCTACTAGACTGGTAAATTAAAAGCAAAAAATAATATAGCAGAAATAAATCAGCTAGGTGTTATAATCCCAGCACTTTAGGAGGCTGAGGCAGGAGGATCACCGGACCCCAGGAGTTGGGGACCAACCAAGGCAACATAGTGAGACTTCGTCTCTACAAAAAAATTAAAACATTAGCAGGGCATGGTGGCACACGCCTGTATTCTCAGCTACTTGGAAGGTTGAGGTAGGAGGATCACTTGAGCCGGGGAGGTCAAGGCTTCAGTGAGTCATGATTGTGCCACTGCAATCCAGCCATGACAGAGCGTGAAAAAAAAAAAAAAAAGGAAATCTGAATTATCTCAGCTATCATAACAAAATCAAACTAATCACACTTCCCAGTTAAAGAGAAGCTTAGATTAAAATGTTTAGACAATATAGCTAATAGGCCAGATGTGGTGGATCACACCTGTAATCGCAATGCTTTGGGAGGCCAAGGCAGGGCAGATTGCTTGGCCCCAAGAGTTTTAGACCATCCTGGGCAACATGGAGAAACCCTGACTCTACAAAAATTAGTGGTGTGTGGTAGCACACACCTGTGGTCCCAGCTACGCAGGACGCTGAGGTGGAAGGTTCACTTGAGCCTGGGGAGGTTGAGGCTGCAGTGAGCCATGATCACGCCACTGCATTCCAGCCTGGGTTAACAGAGTGAGATGCTGTCTTAAAAAAAAAAAAAAACAAAATAAACTAGCTATATATTCCTCTGTTCAAGATGCACACCAAAACACCAAAATAACTGGAGTAAATTGATGAGAAAAGATACATAAAGCAAACAAGTAACCAAAACAAAGCTATACTACATATTTGTATCTATTTTTCTCTCTACATATTTACATAGCCTATCATACTAAATTTAACTATAATAAAATATAATTCAAAACTACAGTAATAAAGCTATATATATATCCCAATACTAATAATACTGTATTAGTATAACTATATATATTTATATATACATTATACCAGGAACAGAACAAAAATATTGATCCATAAAATATAGCAAGAGTCCGTTAATATAAAAGTCATGACATACAGCAAAGGATAGTCTAGTTTGCTGTCTTTTTGGAAAAGAATGAAATTAGATTCCTATCTCATGTTATATATAATTTTTAAAAAGAGAACATTTATGGGGATAGTGAAGGTATTTGTAAACCAGATACAAAAAGTATAAACCACAAAGGAAAAATACTGACTACAGCCAAATAATAAACTGTAAAAAAAAAACTATCAGAAAAAAGACTAGAAAATAGGTGTAATCATAATAAACATCAACAAAAGAAAACTACAAATAACTCCAAAGAAATATTGACAATTCACAAATAAGAAAACCCAAATGGCTAATCAACATGCTAAAAGATGCCCAAGTTTACTACCAAGCAGGAAAACATAAATAGGTATAATAACTAAAGAACTGGTAATCCTAGTGAGGTTGAAGATAGATACATCACACAACCAAATGATTCAACTTCTAGGTATCTTTCCCGGGCAAACATATATACATGAGAAAACATGTACATGGATATCTACTGCATACTGTTTGTAACAGAGAAAAGACAGAAAAACCTATCTGTCAAGCAGGGGAGTATATAGTCTATGGTTCATTCTACAACACAGAAATTATACATAGCATATTATGATGTTGGTTACGTTCTTTGTTTTATTAACATGGCCTAATAAATGTTAAAAACTAAATCTGGTTATCTAAATATCTCTAAAAATGGCCTTTAAAAATACTCATATAGAAAACATAGCATACCTATTTCATCTATAAAGATGATGGATGGTTGTAGCTTTATGGCAAGGGAGAAGACAGCAGCAGCCAATTTCTGAGATTCTCCATACCACTTATCGGTCAGTGTCGAAGGCTGAAGGTTAATAAATCGACAGCCTGCTTCTTTGGCTGTGGCCTTGGCAATCAACGTTTTACCACAGCCTGGAGGCCCATAGAGAAGAACACCTGGAAATGAACATGTTATTTATTACCTTTAAGGGGATATTTGCTTTAATTTATATGATAATCAATAGAATAGTAATTCCTTCCACAAAAAACTTTCCCAATATTCAATTCTGCTTTTATTTAATCTTGTTTATAGTAGGTAAGATAGAAGAAAGGAAGATGCCATGTTCTAAGCTCAGTGTCAGTTAAGAGCATGTATTTGGGGATTACAGCATCCTGTGCCCTCTCCCTTCATGAAAAGGTTCAGTTTAAATGCTCACCTTGACATCCAAATTCATACCACTTTATCAACAGTTGATAAACAAAATCATCTAAGGCCCTCCACCTTCACAAGCAAACAAAGCACCATAGTGCTTTGATATTAGCCTACAGAAGGTAAACAACTTCAAAACAGATTGTGGCAAACACTGTTTTGCTGTTGCTCACAGATTAAGTTTTAGCCAAAGGACATGTGCCTTTTTCCAAACAATCTTTTCCTAAAAGAAACAAATTATCAGTCACTCATGTTTTAATTTCCAAAGAATAAAACTGTATTATTAACCTATGGTCTCCATTAACAGCATTTTGCTGCTAAATACAATTTAAGGTAACACTTTTAATACAAGGGATCTAGAGGTTGGGATCTTGAACATTTTGGGAACCACCACCAACTGTTTCTCAACTAAAATGAGATAGCATTTTCTAAATTTAATAATATTAAATATATAATACTAAATATATAATACTAAAATTATAATTTTACCAAATTACTAAACTCAGTACTACATGATTTGGCACCTAAACTTAGTACTAAGATGGTTATTAAAATAAACCATCTACAGACAGCCCTAACAAAAACTGTAATAGGCAGACCTCTGAAAATATTTAATTCAAAGCTCAACTTTTCCTATGAAACATTATTTTTTAAAATGCCATCTATATAGATGGCATGCTAGGGTGAACTGGAAGGGATCTGGAGGAGTCCAAAATTTTCTTATATATAATAAAAATAAAATTCAAAATGAGAGGAAAAATAATTTTGTATGAAAATTCCCAAAAATATCTCAATTTAAAAAAAAAAAAATCTGCACCTGATTCCATAACTCTAGCAATTTTATTTTTCACATCAAACACTTCAAAATAATGTTCAAGCTCTTCCTCAAGCATACATAGAATTTTCTACTGGTCTTTATAATTCTTGAAGATTCAAGTTCTAACAGCAACTAATCTAAGTTTAATCATCTGAAACTAAACTTTTCTAAAGCTGACTTTTAAATTTAAATCCATAAGCTTTACCAATACATGTTAATTGTATTTTCAAGCATTCTGCAAATTTTAATTAAGTTCACTTAGGTGCTTAAAATTTGGTTAAGTCAGTTATAATTTGAATCTTCTAATGACACTTTTCTTTTGGATGGCTCATATGAAACAATAAAGAATAGTAATCTAAAACCACCTGTTTGCAGATACTTGGAATTACTAATTTCATCATTTTGATCACATAATTTAATATAGAATGCATATCCATTATAAAACTTTTATACACATGTTACTTAAATCTCTGGGCTTTTATATTGTTACACTTGGTACTTTCTTAAAAACTAAATTTCAAGGTTTTTAGAACAAAGTATTTATGGAAAAGCCTCCATATTTTGTTGACTTTGTGGCTACTCTACCACTTCATAAACATATTCAGAGATTTTAGAATGTTGTGTTTGATTCAAATTATTCATCTATCACTTGGAATATTTCCCTTCTAGTAGTTCGGTTTTGTTACTTCTTAGCAGGATTAAGTTTTTCCTCTTCAAGGATTACAATTAGTGTTATTAACTGAGCAGTTATGAGTGTCTGGAGTGCCTAAAGATTAAATATGCGAAGAAAGCTTTTGGCTATCCTAACTTTCTGGGGACAGGCTGTAACAGAGAAGGTACACAAGCTGTCAATATTCCCTTCTTGACCTGGGTAGTAGTTACATAAGTGTGTTAGCCTTATAGTTATTCAGTAAACTGCTTTATCCCCATTCCTGTGGCTCACGCCTGTAATCCCAGCACTTTGGAAGGGCGAGATGGGCAGATCACGAGGTGAGGAGATCGAGACCATCCTGGCTAATACGGTGAAACCCCGACTCTACCAAAATATAAAAAATTAGCCAGGCATGGTGGTGCACGCCTGTAATCCCAGCTACTCGGGAGGCTGAGTTAGAAGAATCTCTTAAACCCAGGAGGCAGAGGTTGCAGTGAGCCGATATCGCACCATTGCACTCCGGGGTGGGCAACAGGGCGAGACTCCGTCTCAAAAAAAAAAAAGTTACACTAAAATTCAGATTGGCTTGTCTGACAAATTATCAGTGAGTCTACAGATAACGTTATTTAGAGTGGCACCTTGTCTATATACTTTCCTAAAATGGTCTCCACAGTGATAATAATTATGATGGGTGACAAATGAGTATTGCAATGAATGTGAGGCATTTAGCTTTTATTATTAGCTTTGCAACCTTTAAATTAGTTCTTTGAGCTTAATCTGATACTTTTATAACCAACTTCAACAAATAAAAACTGTGTTTATTATCTTAAGCTTTATAGAGGCTTAAAAATTTAAACCCCTTTTTAAGACGGATGTTTTTGGTAATGGCTTTACTTAGTAAGTGCTATATGCAAATAAAAGATTTAGGAAGAGGATGGGCACAGTGGTTCACACCTGTAATCTCAACACTTTGGGATGCCGAGGCAGGAGGATAACGAGCCCAGGAATTCAAGACCAACCTGGGCCACAAAGTGAGACCCTGTCTCTACAAAAAATTAAAACATTAGGCAGGCATGGTGGTACATGCCTTGCAGTTCCAGCTACTCAGGACCCAGAGGCAGGAGGATCATTTGAGCCCAGGAGGCTGCAGCAGTGGGCTATGGTTACACACTCCAGCCTGGTGACAGTAAGACTCTGTCTCCAAAAAAAAGGATAAGGAACAAAAAAAGTATTGGGATACACAAATCTAAATTTGAGATAATCCTCATTTGTGACAAATATTCCACCTTAATAGTGACTATTTTTCTTTTTTGGACAACTGTTTATTGGCTTTAATATAAAATTTATCCAAATGGTGCAAAAATACACATCTATATAAATTAAATCTACTTAAATATAAAGTACTTGAGAAGAATATGGGTCTTTATAACAGAAAATCTATTTTTAAAATTATTTTTTTCCTTAGGTTATTCACAATTTAAAGAATGCACCAAAACATGAAGTATAACATTCACAAATATAATAAAATTTATATACCAAAATAACAATACAGAATTCAGAAAGTTTACAGAGGAAGCCATATGGTATTCAGATGGATTTTGCTGGAATTTTAACTGTTGTAAATTTTTAGACGTTTGAGGGAAAAAAATCACTTTTTTAATATAACCGTCAATATCTTATGTGTGCCCCCATTTCCCTGTCACCAATTAGCTGCATCATGGTGTGCATTAGCTTCAACTTTATATCTATACACAATAGTTACATATGACCTCATGCACTGCATGGATACTGCAGTCACTCTCCAATTATCTTTTTGTAGTCTGTGTGAAGCAGTGATCACTTTCAGCTCAGATAGCAATAAACTGTCTAAGGATAACATAAAATTGTCAATAACTCTAACCTAGGTAACCTAGTTCCAGTCCCAAAATGGAACAAATAAGGATGCATCTGATTTTACACTCTGCTTCTATACACCAATATCCAATTTATGTTGAGGGTCAAAAAGTAAATTAATGATCTTCAAAACTGTTATTCTTGATTAAAAATTGTCCAGACATAAAGGTAAAAAAGTTCAAATAGCAAAACTTTATATAATCAGAAAATATTCATGTAACTTTTAAATTGGACAATGCTTTCAAATAAGAAGCAAATTTACATATAACTTTTGAAGTATTCCCTGCATAATTTGGTATCCACTCTGCTAAATGGGTCTTTAAACCAAGTCCAACTGGAGAAATCACCCAATTACCTGGTCTAAGATAACACTGATAAAAAAAGAAGCTTTCTCCAACAGCATATAAAAGGTATTTTACTTTCCTAAATTCACTAGCATTGTCAAATTGAGAACTAAAAATGCAGAAAAGTCATTTTTTGTTCAGACTACAAATAACCTGGAAGAGGGTAGTAAAGACTTAACTAATCCAACTATAGCCATACATTTTTGATCTGGGCTCAAACAATCATTCAAAGTTTTTTTGGGGGCAGGAGGGAAATCACAATAAACTAAGTGTTTTGTTACGAAAAACTATAAGCAGTGTTGTTATTTCAGAGAACAAAAAGAAATACCTAATAGCTTTGTTGTTTTAATAATAAAAGAACATGTCATTTTTGCTGTTAACTGTCATCCTCCACTTACCAGAAACAAAAATTATGTAGTTCATAAAAATGCACAGGTACAGGCTTCAGTTACCTTTGATATGTAAATTAATGCACTTTATTGATATAGCTGCAAATTTAGAAAGATTATAAGCATTATAATTTAAACATACATAATGCTATTTTGATATTTTTAAAGATCCACTTTTTTGAAAAATCAATGTGACTAATAATTTAAGTCTTGACTAACAACATATCAAACCCATATAGTTTTGGCAATGCATTAGATAAGAGTTTCTGCTAGATGAAAATAAGCTATCTTGTGAAATTTGGATCTGAACGCCATAGTAACACACACATATATCTCTCACTGTAAATTATGTACACTCCATCCGAATCACCTTTAACAAGCCTTAAGCATGACAGAAATATTTGCACTAGCTGGGCACAATGGCTCATGCCTGTAATCCCAGCACCCTAGGAGGCCAACGCAGGTGAAGAACTTGAACTCAGGAGTTCAAGACCAGCCTGAGCAACATGGTGAAACACCATCATTACCAAAAATATAAAAAAAGAGCCAGGCGTGCTGGCACATGCCTGTGGTCCCAGCTACTCAGGAGGCTCAGGTGGGAGGATCACTTGAGCCTGGGAGGCGGAAGTTGCAGTGAGCCAAGATCATGCCACTGCATTTCAACTTGGGTGACACAGTGAGACCCTATCTCAAAAATAAAAGAAAAGAGAGAAAAGAAAAAAAAGAAATATTTGAATGAACAAGAATTACACTTAATGATGCAGTTATGAGCACATTCAATTCTTGAGTTCCAAGACTTTCAAAGTGATTTTGAATAAGCAAACATCTCCATCAAAGTTAAATATTTAATTTCTAGTTCATCTGCAGATAAATATTTCCTGAAAAAGAATCATTACATTCTAAAAATAAGATCGTTGGAGCTGTGAAACAAGAAAAAAATGTCTTGGCTTGAAAACAAAACAAAACAAAACAAAAAACTTGTATTATGACTTTGAATCTTTCTTTAATCTTGATTTTCCAAATTTTAATTTACTTGGAAGTAAGAGAAAAGAAATTGAAGGAGATTATTTTAACAAGTATTTTAACATGTAAATACAGGGAAAAAGTTTATCTCAATTTCAGAAGCTGAAGAATGAGCAATTATTTTAAGAAACTGTTCACCTAGATCTCAGCATCCTCTTGAGAATCTGATTTCACAAAAACTAGTTCTACAATGGCAGAAAGTTTCAATGTTTTCTAGGATTTTAATGCTTTAGGCGAATATATACCTTTACCATACCTTTTGGAGGCTGCAGAAGCCTGGAATTCTCAAACAAATGTTTCTTTTTGATAGGTAAGATGACTGTGTCTTTCAGATCCGTAATGACATCATCTAAACCTGCTATATCACTCCAAGTAACCTGGCAAAAGTTAAGGTCAACATGAATTTTACTACAAATGTACACTCATTAAAGTAAAAAGAACGCTCCCAAAATTACAAATGTTAATCTGATAATTATACATAAATAAGTTAAAATCATATATTAACATAAGTAAAGACTTTTCCAAGCAGTAATGAAATCAACTGCTATGAAACTGGAAAAAGGAATTTAATAGTCAACTATCTACTATTAAAAATCTGTAAGTCAGGTACTCAAAAATCTGCAAAGGTCTAATAAGCTAAATTCATTCCACTTGTAAGGAGGAAATACTCTGCCCCAAGAATACTGAGAACCAGCTGAGACATAACTTAGCACTGGCTGATGGGAAAGAGCTCATCAGGAATGTACCTATTTTATACAGGATGTTGTCAAGCATCACAGAAATTAATTTTAGAAATAAGGTCTTACAAAACATAGCTTCTGAATTTTATCCATCAAAAGTAAACCTATGGACCAGGTGTGGTCGCTCACGCCTGTAATCCCAGCGCTTTGGGAGGCCAAGGTGAGCGGATCACTTGAGGTCAGGAGTTCGGGACCAGCCTGGCCAACATGGTGAAACCCCGTCTCTACTAAAATTACAAAAAAAAAAGAAAAATTAACCAGGTGTAGTGGTGTGTGCCTGTAGTCCCAGCTACTTGGGAGGCTGAGGCAGGAGAATTGCCAGAACCTGGGAGGCGGTGGTTACAGTGAGCCAAGATCATGCCACTGCACTCCATTCTAGGTGACAGAGTGAGACTCTGTCTCAAAAAAAAAAAAAAAAAAATTACATCTATGTTCAAACTTAAGGAAGTATCTTTATAAATAAAAACAGGGCATACGTATTTTCAAAATAGACAAGAAAAACCTGATTCAACTTGTCCTGAAAGGACTGGCACTTGTCCTGAAAGGAGCTGGAGTTGGGGCCAATCAGAAGCAATACTTTACAATAGATTCATTTCCTTCAAAATGTAAAAAAAAAATGATCAAAAGGGAAGGTGCAAACCAGCAGCCAGATCTGAAAAAAAAAATAACTTTCATTGTAACAGCAACAAAAAACTAAGTCTGTTAGTACAGATTTATTCAGAAATTAATATAGGCAGGGTTCCAAGAAGGTACCATTGTAAATCTATAAACCAAATTCAAATGCAGGCTTAATTCTAGGGTGTGTGTATGTCTCTGTATACACAGGTATTAAGACATTGCAGACTTTTATTTTCTAGATATGGAGATGGGACTATTTCATTCTATTTATTTATAGCAATATAACATTAATGTATTAGGCAAATATTTCCTATTTATAGAATTTATAAATGTATACTTATTGTTACAAAATATTGATATAGGATCTTATACATTACATCAATCTCATCCTCAAAATAATCCTTATGAAGTAGGTAAAGCAGGTATTATTAGCTCTAGATTATACATGAGGGAACTGAGACTCAAAGAGGAAATCATTTGCCAAGGCCATTAATGGAAAACCTGGGATTTAGTATCCTGTGTTATCATACCATATTATGAAAATTAAGGTTTAAACTCTATAAAACAAAAATCCACGTGACTTAAAGCAGAACGCTTTATATACCACAAAGGCAAATACATAAAAGTTTTACTAAACAAATGTGTACAGAAAAGAGTTAACAAAGTAGGCCTGAGACTGTTGTCCTTAGAAAGGCATATTTGCAAGATTGGCCCTTGGCTGGCATGTGGAAACTTAGATTTCAGAAGAGTGCCACAATTTCTTGACAAGAACAGCTCACTGTGCCTAAACTGTTTGTGCAAACAATATGGTTTATGGTGAAACATCCATTTTCCTTCTGGGAGTCTAGAATTTTGGTACATTTAAGGGAAGAGGAAAGCTATATAACCAGCCCCCAATAAATATGTTGGGGACTGAGTCTCCCGTGAGCTTTCCTGGTGACAATACTGCACATGTGTTGTCACAACTTGATGCACTAATTAAGCACTATGTGACTCCACTTGGAATCTTGTGCCTGGCTTCCTTCAGACTTCATCCCATGCCCCCTTCCCTTTGCTGATTTTGCTTTGTATCTTTTCAGTGTAATAAATCATATACAGGAATACAACTATATGCCGAGTCTTATGATTCAGCCTAGAGAATCAAAGAACCCGGCCGTGATCTTTAAGACCCCTGACACAAAATGCTAGAACCCACCCCCACCTCTAAAAAAATCTTAAATAAGATTAAAGATACATACATGCATATTAAGAGGGTCTACAAGATGAGCAGCAATACTCATTTCATATTCTGAGAGCTTCACATTTTTCACTCCAATTTGCTTCATTAGTTTTTCTGCCTAGAACGAAAAGAACAAGCAACCTGCTTTGATTTGATATTTAGATACTGGCACTTCGAAATAGATATATGTGAAGTCTAAAGAGCAATGAACAGATATACAAGAAATTTCCAAGGATATTCTAGGCCCCTTGATCTTAGCCTTCTCCATTGTGAGCCCTCAGGTAACGATTTGAGGCTCTATTCCACATAAATCAGGGAAATTTAACCACCTTTCAGGAAATGAGAAAATAGGGTATGTGACTGAAGAGATCTTACACTTCCAAGAGGGGCTCCCATTGTTTCAATGAGACTCTAGGATACAGCTTAGTTTCTCATTCCTAACAGGACTATCATGACTGGCAAAGGTGAAATCTCAAGATGAAAGACAGAGGAGTTAAGGAGGGCAAGAAATGTATAACTGAAGTTTCTTTAAACTGAGTATCTGAAACAGATGTCCAACTTCCTTCAAATTAATCCAGGTATCTACAATAGATGGCCATACATATCCCATTTTAAATTGCTCTGTTATGCTGTCCCTTTTAGGTAGAAGACAATTCCTGGGACTAGGCAACCAGAGTTATAATAAAAATAACTCTAAATTAGAAGTATATTTGTGTATACTCTCAAAGCAGGGCACAACCAGCATTAAACCTATGAGTTCTAGCAATACAACAAAGCTTTCAATTAAAATAAAGATAATGAAAAACATTTACTGAGTGTGCCAAATATTATGCCAAAATACAGTAAAAGGATTAACTTATTGAATCCTAAGAGCCAATACTATGAGATAGTCATAATATTTTCCCAATCACAGAAAAGAAACTGAAGTTTAGCATGATTAAGTAATTTGCCTTTGGTTAAAAGTTAGCCAAGAGAAGAAACAAGATATGAATTCAAGGAGTCCAACACTAGAGTCCACACTTGACTACCACACATATTTGCCCTGATTTCTTCCATTTTAAGATTGGAGTTTATAACCATGAAAGAGTCTTTAAAAATCTATACATAACAAATTCAAATTTCAATTAAGTGAACATTTTAGAAATGAAGGGACTCTGGTAAATCATGTTTACCTAAGTTTTGGTTATTACATTTTCCTAAAATGCATTTGATTATATAGAATCTTGCTGTCTATGCAGGGTTATGACTGCTCTAAAAGGAAATTCACATCACACAGCATTTTAGTTATAGAATAGCTAGGAGGTTAGGATAAATGTGTTTAATAGCTTTAAAAAAAAAGTTCTATGGGGGCCAGGAATGGGGGCTCCCAGCACTTTGGAAGGCTGAGTTGGGAGGATTGCTTGAACCCAGGAGTTCGAGACCAGCCTGGGCAACACAGACGCCATCTCTACAAAAAATCAAAACTTAGCTGTATGTGATAGTACACGCCTGTAGTCCTAGCTACTCTGGAGGCTGAGGGAGGAGGATTACTTGAGCCTTGGAGATCAAGACTGCAGTGAGCCATAATCATGCCACTGCATTCCAGCCTGGACAAGAGACAAATCTTGTCTCATAAGAATTTTTAAAAAGTGCTATGAACCACATCACATAATCAAACAGGATACATCTCCTATTTATCTTGCCCCTGTAAAGTCACTGAATCAATAGATAATCTTTTGTAGATTCCTTTGTCGCTTGTAAATACCTTCTCTTTTACTGCCATAAGTCATTTACATGTCAGTTAAAAAAGGTATCCTATTTTAGCATCTGAATAACATTTACTCTTCATTTTCATTATGCTACAGTAAATGTGAAACCCTCCCACATGTGTTCTTTTTAAGCAATGCTCGAAGACAGTGGTTTTCCCAGGGGACATTTGGCAAAGTCTGGAAATACTTCTGGTTGTCACACTTGGGGGTAGGGTGATACCAGCATCTAGTCAGTAGAGGTAGAGATGCCACTGAACATTCTACAAGGCACAGGACAGCCTCCCTTTCCCCATCCTAAATAATTATTGGCCCAAAATGTCAACAATGCCTGATCTGAGAAACCCTGTTTTATTCCCTATTAGCTAGTTGCCCTGAAAATTTTACTCTATGCCTAAATAAAGCTTTTAAAATTGCCTCTTGATTTAAAGAATAGCCTTTATTTCTATCTGGAACTTCCTAAATAAAAAATGACAAATGAATAATGTTTAGTTTACATAGAGACAGAAAATTTTATCTTTTCAAGTTTACCTAAGATCTCTTTCCTGCAACAGCGGTCCCACTTCAACAATCTCTTCAGATTGTATTCACAATATATCATTAAAAGGAAAGGGAAAAGGAACTAATGTTTTCATTGAGCACCTACCATATCTAGCACTGTGCTAGGTAATTTACAATCAACCCTTAAAATTAACCTGAGAAGTAACTATTATTATCCTTATTATTTAGATGAGGAATTTACAGGTCAGAGAAATTAAAAGAAATGTCAGGATTATACAGCTAAGAAGTGACATTAACAGAGCTCAAATACTGATTTGTCTAATTTCGAATCCCATATTTTGCTGAAACACTAATATTCTTCATTTGGGAGAGCAGAACATGGCTGGCAAATAAATGGAACACACCAAAAAACACACCAAAACTGCCACCAAACAAACTGTGTCCCAGGAAGAAGTTATACAATTGCCTAGTTTTGACACTTTTAAGTGAGCCACTAGATAAGCAGAAAAACAAAATTATGATTGGACTACTGTAAAAATGGCTTATGTTTATGCACACTTTCTTGTTTACAGCTTAATGAAAGTTATATTTTCTGATCACCATGGTTTGCTTGTTGTTTTTTTTTTTTTAAAGTAGGTCTCTCCAAGTGGTTGTTGTTTCTGTGGAGGGAAAATGAGTTGGATGGGGAGTGTGTGGGGGCCAAAAGAAAGAGGAAAACTTACCTTTTACTGTATACCCATATTTTTGACTGTTCCAAATGATTTTCTACCCTTTCACACTATTTTTTACCCTTTCATGCTATTTCATTTTTTTCTCCATGTAAAGTATTATTTTTTCAAAAAGATTAAGAAGTGGAATAGGAAATATTAAACTAATATTTTTGCCTGGAGTAGGGAAGGCAGAAATGGGGACAAGCAGCAGGAAGAAAATACTTATGAGCTAACACTCATTTCATTCAGGTTCTAAAGATTCATAAAATTGTCCTTTTGGAAGAATCAGTTTAGAAAGTTGGACATGTCATTAACAAGAGTGAAAAATCAGAGATGAACGAATTAAACTTAAGTTAGAAACAAGGACAACCTCTGATCTTTTTACCAAGGTCACAGCTGAAGTGTTCCAATTTAAGTGTATGCAGACGAATCACTGATATAAAGCTTTTTAAAAATGCATTTAAAAGGGAACTAACAAGGAGTCTGAGTATGTAAGTATCTTTATATAATAGATATAATCATTTATTACAAACTTACATTAAAACTCTGGAAAAACATCTTCTACACATGTGGAAACAGTGACCCTCTTTTAGGGTTAGTGTACTTATACCTCTTTCCTCTCATTTTACCATTATGTATTCTGAAAGTTCTTGGGTAAGATGGCTTTGTACTGTAAAAGGAAAATAAATCTTGAGGGCCCCAAATCACTAAGCTAAAGGGAAAAGTGAAGCTGGGAACTGCTTAGGGCAAACCTGCCTCCCATTCTATACAAAGTCACCCCTCTGGCTCACTGGGATAAATGTATATCTTACTGCCTCCTTTGGAGAAGCTAGTAAGAAATTCAAAAGAATGCAATCATTTGCCTCTTATCTACCTATGACCTGGAAGCCCCCTCCCTGCTTCAAGTTGTCCTGCCTTTGTTTCCAGTTCTGGACAGAACCCAATGTTCATCTTACATATGTTGAGTGATGTTTCGTGTCTCCCTAAAATGTATAAAACCAAACTGTTCTCTGACCACTCTGGGCACATGTCTCAGGACCCCCTGCGGCTGTGTCATGGGCCCGTGTACTCAACCTTGGCAAAATAAACTTTCTAAATTAACTGAGACCTGTCTCAGATATGTGGGGTTCACATTTTGGTGACCATGAAGGGATTCTGAGTGGAGGTGACCCTGACCTTTGACAAATCTCCTATCGGAGCTTGATACCAGCATGAGCTAACTTTATGGCTCAAACCAATAGTACTATTTGCTGATGTCTGTGAGTATCCCCTCCAGATAAAACCTGATCTCCCAAAATTTGGTGGAGACCTAAAGTTTATTTTGCAATACAACTCCCTTTTTTTTGGAGTTTCACTTGCTTCCAACAAGGAAAGCAAGATTTCCTGCTTACATAGCGATGGACAGAAGGTAACTCCTTTACAGAGTTTGAGCTCACTCCTAGCAGGGAAGATGAGTTTGACTTTTTTCCTGCTTCTAGGATGTAGAGAGCAGTCTTCAGCCTGAGACCTATCCCTGGGTTAAGTACCTGAATTGCGGTTTTGTCTTGGCTAAAGTTTAACAGCTAGCTGGTCTTAATTTCTCCTTACCATTAGCGCAGTCAGTGATCATATTGTTGGGTTTTTTGTTGTTTGTTTGTTCTGGTCTTTCTCCCATCAGATTGGACAAACTCTACGTGACTTGGTCAAATCTGAGAATTCCAAATTATGGGTAACAAAACCTCTCTAATTTGGCTAAAATTCCTTGCAGCTGCAAAAGAGGAAAGAAAAAAAAAAACAAAAACAAAAATCCATGCGCTTGGTTTCTGTGTTTGCTTACTGTCTTAAAAAAACAAATGTTCTTTCATTTACTTTTCTTCCACCCTATACCTCCTTCCCCCTTTGCCATCTGTAGTACCAAAAAATCTAGAGAACGTTTCTAATGACTTGAACCCATTAAAAGAATTCAGAACAAAGACACCACTCACCCCTTTTAGAGTGTTCTGTTTTCCTTGTGGAGTTTCAAGAGTCATGGGCAGATTCTTCTTAAGTCTAAACCTCTGTTTCCATATTATTCCATGACCTGACTTCTTTGGCTTGGGGGTACCAGAGATTATCTTATACCACGAGAGGATTTGACCTTGGTGTGTGTAATGGTGAATGAGAGCTACAAGTTAGGGGTGGCTGAGCACAGTTTACAGGAAGTGGTCTTGGCTGTTTTTTCTCCTACGAAGTTGTTAAAGATCCTGATTCTACTTCAGAGATGCATTCTAAAGGGTCTTCTCTATTGCCTTTTCTACCAAAATTAATCTCTGTTTGGCTTTTCTGCGCACATTTGTGTGAGGAACTGAACTGTTGTTTTTGCAGGTAAATGACAGATTGAGTTTTCTCAGCTCCAAAGAGAAAGGGTGTTTTGCTCCCCCCAGCCAAAAGGTGCCCCTGGGTGACCGGGGGCCTAATGGGAGTGTACAGGGGGTTAACCTCCCTCAACGTGCAGTGGCCTTACAAGAAAATCCCCAACAAAAATTAATTTTTAAAAAGGCTCGTCCAGGAAACACACATAAGTCCTGATCATCCCATGTTTTGAGCCCTCTCAGAGGTCATGGACCTCTGGAGAGAGAAACCAAGACACGTAAGAGGGCGGAAACAACTCAGTGGTGACACACTGTGGAGTCCTGCCCACAAGCAGCACACATCCATCCACACATAAAAACCCTAGGCCACAACTCAGTTCCTCCTTTTAAGAAAAAGTGGGAAACATTCTAAGAATGAGGAGAATGATCCCCTTTCAAGCACTCCATAGGTTTTATGGCACCACTACTTGCCAGAGTTTATGTAAAACGGAAGTAACATGGTCTTTGTGCACATTTACATTAAAGAAAAAGAACCCTAAGGTCGACTTACAAACTACAGAGTTGCTACGTTCTCTTTCTGTGTCTTTCATTTCTGGCTGCTTTACATCTGCTGTTATTTTTCTACTAAGATAAAAACCACTGTTTGGATCTAACAGGTTTTTTGTTTTTTGCGAGCCAGTGAATTTGTATTTATCTCATGGGTAAAGTTCCAAAGTAAAAGCTATAGGATCTGTGTGTGTGTGTGTGTGTGTGTGTGTGTGTGTATTTAAAATGCCTTTATAATTTCCATAGCTTTATGTTTAACTGGCAATTAAATCCATTTTAATTTCCCTCTTAGCACACTAGACGTTTTCTTTCCACACTTTATGGTGTAAATTTTGCTATCTGATTTTCACCTGAGTTGTTTCCTTTAACATGCAAATTAAAGGCTATTTAGCTGACAACTGCCTAGGGTAGTGAAAAAGGTTATTAAGAATTTGAAGTCTAAGGTAGGAAATTAAAATTTTTATGAATCTATAATATGTACTTCTATCAGCATGCCTAATATGTCTATGTATTTATGTGTTATGTACACAATGTTTCACTACTGAAAATATATAAAAGAGCTCTAACTAATTGGCTTAAGAAAATAAAAATGCTTGAATCAAATACTTCATCAGGAAAAAAGAGAAGACTCGTCAAATGCTTTTTCAAGTTTACATAATTTAATAAAATCTTTAATAAATAAGCTAGCTTTAAAATTACTGGTAAAGTAATATCAGAAATATCTTAAGAATTGCCAAAATATATTTTTGCTTGCATTTATTAATCAAGAAATTTCATACTTATCCCTGCAAAATACTATTAACATGTCAAAATTTGGCATAGGGATTAAAAACCATAAATTCAGCCCCAAACAGAATGATCTTTGCTTGCGTAATTGTTAATAAATAAGACATTGATATTGGTTTAATGAAAATAGCTACATCTTGAAGTTAGTAAGATTATCATAACTTCTAATCTTGTGGCTTTAGGCAGTCTAGACCATAGGCAGTAAGGTTTGTTTTGGGAAAAGGCTGTTATTGCCTTTGTTTCAAAGCTAAACTATAAACCAAGTTCCTCCCGAAGTTAGTTCAGCCTATGCCCAGGAATGAATGAGGACAGCTTGGAGGTTAGAAGCAAGATGGGGTGAGTTAGGTCAGATCTTTTTCACTGTCTCAGTTATGATTTTGCAATGGTGGTTCTGTAACTTTAAATGATGACCATTACAGTTTTCATAAATAATCTAGGTAAACAATTAAAATAATTAGGTAAATGCAATGGGATAATTGTAGACAAACTCATCATAATTTAGAATCTAAAGTTATACTAAAATAATAAATATTTCAATAAAATATATTGTAGAAAAAAATTTTTTTTTAAAAAAAGTGTGTCCTTTTTAAAAAGGTGAACAATTTTTGTCTAATTCAATGCTTATTTAGGTCATGTATAAAAGAAGGTAAAAGGAACCAGGAAGTAAGAGACATGTAAAGAAAGTTGTAAAAATAAAGAGGGTTGTGTTGGTAAGAAAGCTTAAAAAGAAATAATGAGAAAGACTCTTATATGGTAAATTTAGTCCTACAATAAAATGACTGCTTAAGAAAGAGGATGGTCAGGACAAACCACAGAGTCCAAGCATGTCATGAATGGTCTAAGACACAATAAGAGGATTTATTTAAAAAAAAAAAGAACAAAGGAACTTTTATATAATTAAAGGGAAATTAAAATGGTCTTTCTAGAGATGATCGGACTTGATGTAAAAAAAATTATGTCTATATATATATATACACACACACACTAAATCACTGGTTAAAACAATGAAATTTTCTTAAGTTATTGATTCACGTTTAATAAATTATAAGAGATTTTAATTTTTTTCTAACCCAAACTTCAACTTTTATTGCATCTCACTGTTTTCAGTTTTCTTTCTCCTTTTAAAGGGTGTGAAATTGTAACACTCTCTTTCAACTCATTTTCAGCTCATATAAGGTTTTTTCCTCGAGTTCTGTTTGTTATGGCCTGATGCTAACAATGTTTTCATGAATATCCAAAGGAGATGTTTTCTTCCAACATAATATTCTGGCAGTGCAGGTCTTTTCTGTTGCCTTTTAGTAACTGGTCTAACAGATTTTATGGTTTATCGAAACAATTCTATGCCATTATGATTCAGTTTGGTTTGCTTGGGGAAAAAACTGAAATTAAAAAAAAAATTTTAATTAAGGTTATTAACGTTCATGTATCTTTCTATATGTTCAAAGTACCTGTGCCATTGAGTTACATGGCTTTGATTTCTGGGTCTAAAAAGGACACCAAGTCCTACTAAATCATAAACACTGACAGCAATTAAAGCCTCATCTTCAGGCTCCGTAGAAAATGCCAATCAAAATAAACTGCATTTCTAAAACACAAGGCCAGAAATTAAAGCTATTCAACTCCTCAAGGCCCAGGGACTATCACAGAAGAGGCGGGCATGTGAAATTGGAAGGCCCAATTTTGAGAGAGAAAATAAGTTCAGCTTCTCTATAAATTAATCATTCATATCAAAGGCACACTAATGCAAAACCAACGTATGGGCCCCTGTGTCAGATTAACAAGGTTTTGTTGAAGCATGAACTGACTCCTTAATAAAGGTTATAAATGCTGTGAAAGGCTTAAGGAAGTTATATCTTATGGTCAAGATTAAAATTTTGGAGACTGTTTATAAACTTTTAAAAATAAATTGAATTGGCTTCATGCTGTTTTTATTAGGCCTTATTGTTTGGAGAATTAAGTCTCCTCTCTCAAAGAATGAAGGTTTTCACCTTCTTCTGAGTTATCACTTTGGTGAAATGAATGACTTATTTTACAATGACCTGTAGTATGAAGTTTTTTAAACCTTTGATATTTGACAAACTTTCCAAAATCAAATGATAAATTATGTCTTTTTTTGACCTAATTAATTCTTTAAGACATTAGGTTCCCTATAAAGTTCAAAAAATGACATAATTTGGCTTATTTAGTAAAAAAAATTACACAGGAAACATTTTCAAATAAGAAATGGTGTTTGGTTTTCTTGGTCTGTATTTGTAGAGATGTTATTAGTATGTGTCCTAAAATTATGAGAAACTCCTATAATTCTGATATGACTTAATGTACATTATCAATAATAATTATAATTATTGTGTGCCACAGAGGTAACAAATTTCCTTGTCAACTGTGTCTTTGACTCTGGCTACCCTAAAACTTTTGTCATCCATGGACAATTGTTACCTTCTTTTGGTCCTCTTTAGAAGGTGGTTTTATAATCAGCTATAAAACTCTAACAGGTGCTCTTGAATGCATGTTTCTGATTGGAGATTGTGACATCAAAATAGAAGAAAAACTTCCAGGACTCACAGAGAGCTGGAACATCCATGAATATCAAACAGAACAGGAATTAACTGCATGGACTGAATTAACAGAAGACTGAAGTTATCTTTTTGACTTTTTGCTTAAAATGTTGCTGATCCTTTGTTTTGTTTTTTTCAAAGAAACTTTTCTTTTGCACTACTGACAGCTTCTAACAATTCAGTAGACTCCTATGAACAAAATTTGGAGCATATTTGTTTCTCTCTACCTGATTTCTCTAGAATTTGGAAACTATTTGTGAGTATTCTTAATTTATGGCAATGCAGTTATTTGCATAAGTGCAATAAGAATCTGTTTTCATTTGTAACAGGACACAATTGGAGAAACTAGTTATTTTACCAAGGCTTTGACTGGAATGGTGTGCTTTCCTTTAAGGAATCAAACTTGACTTACAGAGCCAAGGAAAGCCCCTTGGGAAAACTGGCCTCACACCTTATCTACACAGTCCCTGTACAGGGTTTCTGACCTGTTGTTAAGTAAAGAATGTCACTTTCTGACAGGCCCAGGAGCCCCAAGTTTATCTTGGAATCAAGAGGAGAGGAATTCACCCAATTCACAGGTATTTGATGGTACAAATCCATGGCTGGGCTTGGCTTTTAAAAAGTCTTACCTGAGATTATTTCTATGGAACAAAGTTCCATCAAAGCCAATTTAAAAGCCTATGTAGGCAGGGCGCAGTGGCTCATGCCTATAATCCCAGCATTTTGGGAGGCCAGGGCAGGCAGATCACCCCCGAGATCCCGCCACCGCACTCCAGCCTGGGTGACAGAGCAAGACTATGTCACGAAAAAAAAAAAAAAGCCTATGTAACAAAATAATTATTCTTGCTGCACTATATACAAACAATCTGGCCAATTAGAAGAAAGCAAATCAGTCCTACCATAATTTGTCTTTAGTGAAAATGAGAAACCGGAGACAGAGAAATTATGTTTCAAAAACTATAGTATACCTGTTGTTAGATTCTAGTCCTGCCTAATATTTTTCAATTTTTATTATTTTCTATAGTTTAGACAGAATGCAAACTTTTCTTGGCTACAAGTCTTCAAAATAATGTTTTCAATTTCTTTCCCTTCTTTTTTCCCCCATTTTTCCTAATTTGGAGTCACTGAAAACTAAGCTGTGCTTTCTTAATGCCCTAAGAACTGAAGCTAGACACTTAAACTTCAGAAGAAAAGAACAGCAACTTAGTTACATACATCAGCCAGTTTAATACCTGCCTACTGACATATGGACTTCAGGTAATGTGGCCTATATAAATTTTCCAGGATTTGTTTTTTGTTGTTTTTCTCCCTTCCTCCCTGTTTTCTCTTCACAGGACATGAGACTTCACAACCAGCTAAAATTGAGCTTTCCTAATAACTCAGGACCTATCCGTCAAGGAATAAACCATCCTAGTCATGAGAGATCAGACGAAACTTGAGACCAGAGACTCATTTTCTTCTAAATATGCTTTCTCCAAAAGATTTTTTAAAAGGGAGGAAATGTGAAAGGAAAATAAATCTTGGAGACCCCAAATCACTAAGCTAAAGGGAAAAGTCAAGCTGGGAATTGCTTAGGGCAAACCTGCCTTCCATTCTATTCAAAGTCACCCCTCTGCTGAGATAAATGCGTATCTGCTTGCCTCTTTTGGAGAGGCTAATCAGAAACTCAAAAGAATGCAACCATTGGTCTCTTATCTACTTATGACCTGGAAGTCTCCTCCCTGCTTCAGGTTGCCTCACCTTTGCTTCCAGCTGGACCGAACCAATGTTCATTTTACATATGCTGACTGACGTCTCA
This sequence comes from Gorilla gorilla gorilla, assembly GCF_029281585.2. Classification (NCBI taxonomy): domain Eukaryota; kingdom Metazoa; phylum Chordata; class Mammalia; order Primates; family Hominidae; genus Gorilla; species Gorilla gorilla. The sequence goes on from NC_073232.2 coordinate 100,132,046, forward strand.
TGTATCCCTAAAATGTATAAAACCAAACTGCTCTGAACACCTTGGGCACATGTCATCAGGACCTCCTGAGGCTGTGTCATGGGTGCATGTTCTCAACCTTGGCAAAATAAACTTTGTAAATTAACTGAGACCTGTCTCAGATATTTGCGGTTCGCAGTACTATGGTGCTCTTCTACTATGCTCGTGTAGAAAACAATACTGCAGAGTTTTTTCTCCTCTGATTCCCAGCTCCTATTGCTTTTCTTTCCTCATCACTTCTATCTACTCCCTTACCTACCTAGGCAACACTAACTGCTTGTTCCTTACTGACTCCTATCTCAATTTTATTTACTTCAGCTTCTCAGTCTTATAAGACTCAGCTCCAGTAAATCTTGGGTTTAAAAGCCACTTGACTGGCAATGGAGTTCACAACAGCTTTCTGGGGTTAACAAATGTTAGCTCTTCCAAGTTGGCATTCTGTGATAGCTGCTCTTAAAATTCCTGGCAGTTGAGAGTTCCAAGTTTTTAAAGTTTTTTCAGTATACTCCTTCACAGAAAACTTCAGCTCTTACTTCTCTCAAAATAACAGAAATAGTTTTCAAGGCTACAGTGTAATGATAGGACTAACAATAGGAAGACATTAAGTTAAATAATTAACGTCATAGTAAGTCACTTTCTGTGTATAACTCGTGTATGAAATCTTTCCTGGCCCTTGATGACTACTAAACCACAATTTCAAGAAAATTATATAGTCTAATTATTATTATTTTGAGACAGGGTCTTACTCTGTCACCCAGGCTGGAATGCAATGGTGAGATCTCGGCTCACTGCAACCTTCGCCACTAGGGTTCAAGCGATTCTCCTGCCTTAGCCTCCCAAGTAGATGGGACTACAGGCACCCATTACCATGTCCACCTAATTTTTGTATTTTTAGTAGAGACGGGGTTTTGCCATGTTGACCAGGCTGGTCTTGACCTCCTGACCTCAGGTGATCCACCTGCCTCAGCTTCCCAAAGTGCTGGGATTACAGGTATCAGCCACCATGCCCAGCCTATGTAGTCTAATTAATATGCTAAACAAAATACTGTATTTATAAATTCCCAAGACAGTTAACACATATTCATCCTGCACTTTAAATCTATTAAAGTACACATCTCAACTAACTTAACCCACCCTTTCATCAAAAACATAGCTTATCAAAACTCTTCTACTACATCTAAATATGATCCAAGCAGCAGTATGTGCCCAGAAAAATCCCAGTCCCTGTACAACACCATGTTGAAACCATCTCCTCTCTCATTACCAATTAAATCTCCTGCCTTTCACAAACTGAAGGTTTTCCTGGCTTCAAGTCTAGAAATTTACAAATACATTGTTTAATCCAACATAACAGTATACTTCCAGGATACTGTTTCTGATTTGATGCAACTATGTCATCTTCTACCTCTCATCTCAAAACCATATTGCCTTTAAAATCACATGGGGCCCACTAATTATCTGGTATACTCAAAGTGTTCTACATCTAAGCTTTTAGATTCAATCCTCTTTCATTCTGACCACAAAAGTCACACCTTCCTCCTCCCACATTCACACCTGATCCTTGCCTTTAATGTGTATTCTAATTCCTTAATTCTTTTCTATTCTCCAACTAAATTATCTCCCATCTGGTAATACTTAACTTTCTAAATGGCCTGAATCACACAGTCATTACTTCAATGATGTGCTCCTTAGAAATCCTTACACTTCTTGTTATACCAGTCAGCTCCATCCCCAATGCCAATTTAACACTACCATTCACTCTATCTGCCACCAAGTTGCTGAGTAATGCTTGAGAATAGTAACAAAACAATTGAGTTCCCAATAAATTCATGCTTTCTTCAACCATGCCCTAATATTTCAAAATCCACAATGATTTAATCTCATTAAATACTGATCACATATTTACCTAAATAGGCCCCCAACCTCCTCCACTCACTCACTTTTAGTCACAATCTCTCCCCTTCATGCTACTAAAAATAAAACAACTCTACCCTAAAAATGTTCCCATAACTACTGACCCCAATCCCTCCCGATTCTTCTGGGACCTTCCTCCATCTATAAAATATCCTTTTAGGCAGCCCCTCTCTACCTCCTCCTCCTCCACTAACCTTTTCCCTTTTTTTTTTCTTCTTTTCCCCCAACTCTAGAATGACCATGTTCTTTTACCTCAAATTATACTTGCTGCCTCCACCAAATGGAAATTACTCTCTCCAAGCTTAATTTCACTAAATTTACTGATCACTTTCTTAGATCATATTCCTCATGACCTCTTCTTCTCCTTGACCATTCTATAACACGTTTAAAATCAATTCTCTTTTGCAACCTTCTCCTTCTTTGGCTATGGTGACTTTATGCAAGTGATTCCCCAGACAGTGGGAAAGAAGTGAGAAGAGGTATAACCAAATAATCTCTGAGGTTTTAAAAAATTATATTTGCCACCCTACAAACTTCCCCAAATTCTGATTATTTCTTTGCAGAACATAGTGTTTCAGTTGACAATCACTGCCACAGTGAACCACTATGACTGTCTGCAGTACTCTGTATACTTCAGATGTATTCAGGTAGAAAAGACTATCACCAGTACCCTAAACATCATCTTGGTTTTATTCTCATTCCTCTGGTCATTTTTTTTTTAAGTTCTTACAGTGCTTTTACTAATAACTAGGTAGATAAAATAATATCTTAGACTGTTTAGATGAAGTATAAAGAAACACAATATAATCAATACCAATCCAGGTTTAAGAACAAGAACATTATTATTATCTTTCAAGTCCTTCGGTGAGGCCCTCTCCAGATACAGATCTTCTCGTCTCCCAGAAAAAAAAAAAAAAAATCACAATCCTAAATTGAAATCATCTCTTGCTTTTCTTTAACTTAACCATATGTTTGATTCCCTAAGGTTTAGTATTACATGTTTCAGAATGTCTACATGGGATCACACTATATGTACTCTTCTGTGACGTTTTTATCTCACTATTTCTTAGAGTTGTTGAGCATCTGTATTTCATTCACTTTTCTCCGCAAATATTATGCTCTGGCATGTGCAGACCAAAGTATGTCACTCTGGCATAAGAATTATTTTGAGTTGAGGGAAATTTAGAAAAAAACAGATACAAGAAAAGCTGTCTGCCCTACTCCTACTTGCCTAAAAGCAATAAATTCACAAAGGTGTCCCTCCTCTTCTCTTTACGAGGAAGGACGAAAGTTAATCAAAGGAGACAACTTTAGACACTTAGCCAGAGGAATCTGCATAACAAACTTTACCAACTAGTCTTCATCTACCATTAGTTTCCCAGAGTTTGCTGCCCCTAGAGACTCCTTTTCTTTTGTCTGATCGCTTCTTTAAAAATTTGTTTCTTTGCCAAGATACTATATACACTCAAGTTCTAACCAAACTTGTGAGTTACTCATCTCTGGTACTCCTATTGGTTGCATGCTTGATACATGTTAATAAACTTGTTTGTTTTTCTCTTGTTTATCTATCTTTTGTTATAGAGGCCCAAATGAGAATTCAGAAGGATAGAAGGAAGTGTTTTTCCTCAACTATATGTGCATATACCAACATTTATACAAATATTCAGATTGGTTCCTGCTTTTTTCCATTACAAGCAGGGCTGCTATGAGCACTCTTGTATGTATCTCCTGGTTCTTCGATATATGCCCAGAATAAAACTTGTGGATCACTGACTATGCACATTTTCAACTTTACTAGATAATGCCGAACTATTTTCCAAAATAGTTATACTAATTTATATTCCCAACAGCAATACTTTTGTTCCTACTGTTCCACATTCTCTCCAGCACGTTATTGACAGACTTAAAACTTTACAACCTGGCAGGGGTGAAAAGTTATATCAATTTGACTTTAATTTGCATTTCCTTGATTCCTAATCAGTTTGTGCATCTTTTCATATGTTTATTGACCACTGGAGATTGTTCTTTTTTAATGTGTCTATTTAAGTTTCTTTGCCCATTTTTCTATTATTTTTTCTTACTGATTCATGTGCATTCTATATATGTCCTCAGTACAAATCTTTTAAGTTATAAAAATAATAGGAAACACTTATGCAGCACTGTTATATTTTACATTATATATTTAATTTCAATAGCAACCCAACAAGGTAAGTGCTATTATTATTTCTTTTACAGATAAGAAAACTCAAGACCCAAAGTAGTTAAATAAAACTTTGTGTTTTAGGATTGCCTTCCCTATTTATAGACTTTTGTTCTTCCACATGAATTTCTGGAAAAAATACAACAAAATGAAAATCTGCCAGTATTTTTGTACTGATGTTGAATTTAACTAAACTTTCAATAGTTTTATAATTTTCTCTATGAATGTGTTGTATGTCTTATGTTTGTCCATTGTTTTATATTTTTGATGCTACTATATAATGCTTTTTTTAAATGACATTTTAAAACATGATGGGTATACAGAAACAGCTGATTTTCGTATACTGATTAAATCCAGCAAACCCATCAAACTTTCATGAATCCTGATAGCTTGTAAACATTCTTTGGCTTTCTATGTAGATTATCATATTATCCATTAATAATGACTGTTTAGTTTCTTCTTTTCCAATCCCTACCTTTTTGACTTAGGCAGTGGCTAGTAACTCAGTAAAATGTTAAACAGAAGTAAAAGTAAACAAAGAAGTAAACAAAGTAAACAAAGAAAAGCCAAAAAAAAAAAAGTAATGAAAAGTAATGAAAGACAACAGGCTTGCTCCTAATCATAAAGAGAATGTTTCCAATTCTTCACTATAAAATACATTTGTTTTAGTAAATGCATTTTATCAAGTTAAAGATCGCCTGAACCCGGGAGGCGGAGGTTGCAGTGAGCCAAAATCATGCCACTGCACTCCAGCCTGGGCAACAGAGCAAGGCTCCGTCTAAAAGAAAACACAAAAAACAAAACAAAACAAAAATAACACTATGTTCTGTTCCCATTTTATTAAAAGCTTTTCTAAAACCATGAATGAATGCTTAAGGCCTTTTCTGCATGTCTTGGGAGAATCATACAGGTTTTATTCTTTAACCTGTTAATGTTGCATATTATATTGATTTCCCATCCCTTAAATGAAGCCAGGCTTAAACTCCTGGGATAAATCCAACTGGTTGCATTATATTTTTTCTATATTGCTGAATTTAACTTGCTGACATTTAAGATTCTTATACCAATTTAGAAGGGAGAGAGAGAAATTACAGACTACTATAGGTTTTAGAACTGTAGTTATGCTAGCCTCACAAAAAGGTTTGGAAGTGTTCCCTCGTTTCCTATATTCTAGAAGAATTTGCATAAATTGGTTATTATTAATTTGTTCCTTAAATACTGGCAGAATTTGCTATAAAGTTCTATGGGCCTGAAGTTTTCTTTATAAAAAGATATTTTCACTATTAACTTATTTCATAGTTATGGAACTAACCATGTATTCTATTTCTTCTTAAGTCAGTTTTAGAAATGCATATTTTTCTAAGGGTTTACCCATACCTAAGTTCTCAAATTTATCGACGTAACAGTTGACCCTTACACAATACAGGGATTGGGATACTGACCCCAACACACTCAAAAACCCATAGAGAACTTCTGACTCCCCTCAAACTGAACTACTAAAATAGCCTACTGTTGACCTTATCACTAACAGAAACAGTTAATAACATAGTTTGTATACTGTATTCTTGCAATAAAGTAACCTAGAGAAAGCATGTTATTTAAAAAATCATAAAGGGAAATATATTAACTTCATCCTCGTCATCTTCATGTTGAGTAGCATGAGGAAGAGAGGTTGGTCTTTCTGTCTCAGGTTGGCAGAGGTAAAAGAGGTGAAGGTGGAAGGAGTGGCAGGAGAGACGGGCACACTCAGTTGAACTTTCATTAAAAAAAAAAAAAATCTGCTTATGAGTGGACCTATGCAGTTTAAACACGTTGTTTGTTGTTCAAGGGCCCACTATAGTTATGAACAGTCCTTATTTTATTTATTAATTTTATTTATTTATTTATTTTGAGATGGAGTTTCTCTCTTGTTGCCCAGGCTGGAGTGCAATGGCACAATCTCGGCTCATTGTAACCCCCGCCTCCTGGATTCAAGCGATTCTCCTCCTGATTATCTGGGACTACAGGAATGTGCCACCACGCCCGGCTAATTTTGTATTTTTAGTAGAGACAGGGTTTCACAATGTTGGCCAGGCTGGTCTCAAACTCCTGACCTCAGGTGATCTACCCGCCTCAGACTCTCAAAGTGCTAGGATTACAGGTGTAAGCCACCGTGCCTGGCCCTTGTTTTTAATATCTACAGCAATATTAGGCCTTTTTTGTTCCAGGTAGTATTTTATTGGTAACTTTTTTCTTGTCGGTTTGACAAGTCTTGATTTTATGTCTTTTCAAAAAAACAATTTTGGGTTTTATTGATTTTTCTCTACTGTATATTCACTTTCTATTTCGTTAACTTATGTTATTATTTCCATTCATTTCATTATTATGTGCTTTCTTTTACCCAGGAGTCATTTTAAAATATTTCATACTTTCCAAACTTATTTTTCTAATGATCTCTACTGTACTGCACCATAGCCAGAAAATGTTAATAAATATGCTACCAATATTATGAAACTTGAGATTTGCTTTATTATCTAGTATTCGGTTTATTTTCACAAATCATATGTGCTTCAGATATGTATTTTGCATTTATTTTGGGACAATATACTATACATGTCCATTTTTTATTTAAATCTTCTATATCCTTAATTTTAAAAAAATCTGAACAGTTATTAGGTGTTAAAAGTTTCTCACCATGTTGATGGAGATGTCTATTTTTCCCTGTAGTTCTATCATATTTTTGCTTTATGTATTTTCAGGCTACATCAATAGTTACACACAAATAGAAATGTTATATTTATTGGTGAATTGGATCTTTCATCATTTATGTAGCAAACATTTTCTCCAATATCTTTGCCTTACAATTTCTTTTTGCCCAGCCAGTTTTCTTCTTATATTTGTGTGGTACATACATTTTCCATCTTTTTACTTTCAACCTTTCTGAATCTATATTTTAGACGTGTTACTTCACCCAGCATATGGCTTAAATTTCTCTCTTTAAACTATTCATCTTTAAAACATTATGTCTTTATCTTTAGTTGAAATACTACAGATAGCCTTTTGGGGTTCTAGATTTATAGGAGTATCATCTATGAAACTACCTACTTTAGATTGGCCCTATGTTTTGTGTACTGAGCCCCTCTGAAATCATAAAAACAGAATTCAGCAAATTCTCTCAAGGTATAGGCTGGCAATCAAGTTCACCTTAGCTTTCTGAAATTTTTGCCTTAAGTTTTTAACCTGCATTCTTTACTTTGTTGATAGCTCATGAATGCCTTTAAGATTTTTAGGCCAGACACGCTGGCCCACACCTGTAATCTCAGCACTTTGGGAGGCCAAAGCGGGCAGATCACTTGAGGTCAGGAGTTCAAGACCAGCCTGGTCAACATGGTGAAACCCTGTCTCTACTAAAAATACAAAAATTAGCCACGTGTGGTGGCACACTTCTGTAATCCCAGCTACTCTGGAGGCTGAGGCAGGAGAATCACTTGAACCCGGAAGAAGCAGGGTGCAGTGAGCTGAGACTGTACCACTGCACTCCAGCCTGTGCAACACAGCAAGACTCCATCTCAAAAATAAATAAATAAATAAATAAATAAATAAATAAAACAAGATTTTTAAAAAATTATCAAGCTTCTTTAGCTGTTTTCAGCAGAAGTCAGTCTTGTTACCCATACTGACCTATTCACTCTTCACTGGCTGCACATCATCTTTCTATACCCTAAAGAAAGGAAATGTATCAAGGCTTACGCTTCAGCTTACGAATTATGCTGCATTACACCATCTCTTTTGGAGACTTCATCATTCTTAGTATAGTCATTACCATTTATTATAGTGACAATTACATTAGAATTTCTCAACAAATATATGTATAAATCTTGATGGTGGTGAGGGGAGATGGGGAATAATTTGGGAAAAGTTCTACAAATGATATCTACACATACAGGAATAACCATATGGCCTACTCTATCCTAGGTGAGACTCACTGCTCTAACGACTTCAACTACTTATAACCATCTATAAGGAAATATACCTCTGGATTGACCTTTTTTCTGAGATTCAGACCTGCAACTTTAATTGCTATATGAACATTTCCTCCTGAATTCCTACCACCAACACAAACCCAACGTGGCCAGATCAAATGTCATCTTCTCATAAATTTGCCCTACCTACCAGTTTCCAAACCTCTATAAAAGATATTACGAGTCTTTGAGGTATCCAGACAAATCTTTGGTTTGTTTTTAAGATGTCCTTTTCCTCTTCCCACATCATCACAAAGTCCTTCCTGCATTCATTTGTGTTAGTCTATTTCACTCATGTCATTCCTTTTGTCACCCTCTTATTCTAAGTCTTTGCCAGGAATGTTGCAGTCTATCACCAACAGATCTTGCTTCTAGTCCCTCTTGACTCCTATTCCTTCTGCATACTACTATAAGGTGAATTATCCTTAAAACATTGTATATCACCCACCCATTCAAATATATTTAATGAGTTAAGCCTACAGAAGTCTTCAATTGGTCAACAGCATATTTATTTATTTTTATTTTTTTTTTGAGACGGAGTCTCTCTCTGTTGCCGAGGCTGGAGTGCAGTGGTGTGATCTTGGCTCACTGCAACCTCTGCCTCCCGGGTTCAAGCAATTCTCAACCTCCCGAGTAGCTGGGTGTGCACCACCACGTCCGGCTAATGTTTTGTATTTTTATTAGAGATGGGGTTTCACCACGTTGGCCAGGCTGATCTCCAACTCCTGACCTCAAGTGATCTGCCTGTCTCGGCCTCCCAAAGTGCTGGGATTATAGGCGTGAGCCACCACATGGCCAGTCAACAGCATGTTTAATAGCTGGTCAGAGATGTAGGGAAGAGAAGAGGAGGGGTAACCAAGAAGCTATAGCCGTTGGCCAAGCAAATCCCATTTCATCCTGAGTGTCTTAAACACTGGTAAATTACTGTGGAATGGGATAATGCTAGAAGCAAAAAGTATCCCTCCTTTTCAGTTGATGATGGATTTTAAAATGCTGTGTATTTTTTATCAGCCTCAGTCCACCCAATAAAACAAAAAGGACCAAAGAAGGAAAAAGTAATGCATTGTATTTAAAACTGTCCTTGCCTACCCTAGAGGCCAAGCTCTTTCATGAAGCCATCTTCAACTACCACAATCACTGGTGACTACTATTTTCTCTAAGAGCCACAGTTTCTGTCTACACTACTCAATAAGCAACTGGGATATGCTACTTACTATTATAATTTATATTATCATGAACAAGTCTTTTCTCCCTATCATGGGCACTATGAAGGACATAATATCTAATATTTCATATACCTGATATTTAGAATAATACTATACACATAATTTTCAATGAAGGCTTGTAGTACTTAGCATCTATATTTAGCTTTCTGTATGTCTTCTATATGTGTATTCCAGGAGTTCTTAGAAGCCAAGGGGAAAAAAGGACAAAATTATCTTTAAAAGTCACACCTCTGCTTTTTAAAATGCTGAAACGATGTAACTTATAATATTTTGACGTCATACTTAAACTGACTTTCATGATTCAGGTGGGAGAAAAAAACCCAACACTTAGGTTGACATATGGATATACTCAAACTAGTTTTTCTTTTTTTTTTTTTTTATTCTACCCTGGTCAGACTTCCCAGAGACTTACAAATAGGCTGATAATATCATCTAGAACTTCAGTCAACTATTTTATAATAAAATTCAAGCAAAAAGTTCAGAATTCTCCAAAGTGCCTTTCAGATATATACTTATTGCAGTGTTTATAAAATTGTGGTTTTCACTTTTTACTGATTTAAGGGCTAACATTGTAAAACAGTCATTTATTTACATCCCTATTTCCCACAATAGCCTATAGCATTTTGAAAGAACAAGATTTATTCATCTTTTTCTTTGGTACCAAGTAGTTGATAGGAACTCAATAAATGTTTATTGAATAAATCTGTCACAACTCACAAGACAGATCTAAAAATCCATGAATATCCTATTCAATTATTTTAAGATAAATTATGTTATTATACCATAAGATATTCAATAAGACATAAATATTTTAGTTATTAATTCTTGTTTAAAAAAAAAGAGCCAGAAGGGAAAAGCCACCTAACACCACAAAAAATCTGTAAGACTCCTTTAAGGTTTTTATGTTTTGATGACAAACAGAAACCAATCACCTTTAAAAGGAAATGAACACAAGAGGCAGCAGATAAAAAGTTAAAAACTACAGCTTATATTAATAATCAACAACTTTTACAGCAATTCATTAATTAGATTTTAGTGTAGCTTATAAGTTTAAGACTGAGAGCGTTTCAGTATTATCCACATTTCAGATGTCATACACAGCAAAAGGCATATCATTACTGAAGATAAATATTTTGGGTTAGCCTAAAAACTTTTATCTAGATCCTACCTTCAAAGCTGACAAAAATATTCTAATGAAGATGTTCACAATATTTTATTGTTTATTCATTTTTCTTCTGATAAGTTGTTTATATAGTAAAAAATGACTTGAAATAATGTCATAATAAACTAGTACTTTGTAAGAGTAATAAAACTATGAGTACCAATACATTTTCATGTGGGTCTTACACAATTTCTCATTAATTTGTGAACTCTAACAAATTTTTAGTTTGAGGGGAAAATACTTGTTAGCCACAAGAAAAATGATCTTCAAACATTTCAATCATACCTGTTTCTGAGCTTCTACTTTTTGCTTTCTGGTTGGATCAATTGCATCTACCATCCATTTGATAGTAAAGTATGTCACTGCACCAAATATTGTCAAACGGAAAATTAAACCAACAACTTCATTCCGACTCAAAGGACGAGAAAAGGCTTCAGCATGTACCATCTTGATTGTTAACCTTAAAAAAAACAAACAGAAATGTCACTAGGTAATAACTATACTTATTAAAATTGTAAGACTAACAAAGTAGCTTAAACTAAGAAAGAAAAACTAACTTCTAGTCAAATTAAAATATTACCTACCTTAAAAAAAGTGTTTCATTTTAAGGAGAAATGGATTTTTAAATGTTAAGTAAACAAATACATTTAAAGCTCCTCTTGCAAACTAGAAGTAGACTAGAAATTAAGATTTATTTGGTAGTAGAATTAATCATTTTATTTGAAAAATACAGTAAATATCTTAAGGTATTTACTCAAAACAGCTTTAAAGAACTATTTCAGAGTCTAGGAAAGTATCAACTATAACACTAATCCAACTGAAGAAAGGCAGCCCAACAATACTAATGTGACGGTAAGAATTTCTTCTATTAACTGTAACATATACCAGGTAATTTTTGAGTGAAATTCAAATTGTGAACTGACTCACTTTTTCCTCATACATACTTTTAAAGGTTTTCAAGGCCTGCTTAAATTTAAACATGCCATTTCCTCAATAATAAGTGGTATTAATTTTTTTGAGCCACACTATTGTTCCCAACAACCCGGCTAAGTAGGAAGCAATAGAACTTGGAAAAATCTTGAACTGAGACAACTACTACAAGAATACAGCACTCACCCAAGCTAAAGAGAAAAAAAATGAGATAAATGTGCCTATTTTTGCATATATCCCTGAACAGCTACATCAATCAAAGCTAGGCTTACAGAAGACATACACTCCTCTGTCAAAGGCAATAACTACCCAGAAGAATAAGCTTGTTAGGGATGATATGACTATCACATTTTGGGAGATAGGATCTCAGCTTCAAATACGCCATTATACTCTCAGCACAGGAGGGTGCTGAATGCTATGGGATATATAAGAAAAAGAGAATATATATTTGTACTCACATAAACATGAAAAAAACAGAATTTGTATGGCTCAGCAGATAAAAGTTAGGTACTGCATAGATTAATATCCACGGTCCTTCCAGCTCTAAAATTCTCCTCTCACTACTATTAAATTAAAGAGCCTCTTCACCTTCCTCCCTCTAGAATAGCTCCAAAAATTTTTTATTTCCTTTTATACACCTCACCTCCACTCAAGGATATATACTCCTTCTCTCTAATCAAAAGACCCCAAAGTATTTCCTTTATACATTTCCCAAGCATTCAAAACTATTCTAATCTAGAATCTAGCTCCAGAGTCAATTGTAAGCATTTTCTCTTTCACCTCTTTTCAAAGGGACTCTATAAATAGCTGGAGTCACTACCATCTGAAAATCCCACATATATTTTCCCTTCAGTGTATCTGTCTAGTACCCTGCATGGGCCATTTACCCTCATTCACCTAGGATTAGTCAAATTCTATCCTAACTTCAAAAATCAACTTTATTTGCTCCATAAAGCCTTTCAAATCACATGACTCTTCTGTATTATTCATTTCGCCCTATTACACTATCTTAAAAAATGTCTTGCTTTTAATTATTATTGACCTTTTGAGATATCTACTCGACTAGAGTTTAAATCCTTATAAACAAGATGTATATCTTATCTACCTTTATAACTGTCACACACACAAAACAGACGTTTATAATTGCCACACACAAAACAGAAGCTATTCAAAAATTATCTGTTCAACAGATAAATTGTAACTGAAGGAAATCTCCCATTCAATCATTGCAACAGTCACTTCTGAAGGATTTCCAAAAGGTTCCACATTTCTCCACTAGGAGCCATTCACTTCACAATAATTAGATTTAATTTAAACTTAACAACTAAATAACTGAAAGCCTTCATTTTGGAGGAAGAAACTTTGGCCTAGGGATGGTAAGTGACTTAATTCATTCAATTTGCATGTACTGAACATCTATATATGACGCCCACTACATACTGGATATACAATAATTGTTAAGATATCACCACTTTATTCAAAGAACACACTGTCCGGCTATTATATTAATTATAAAGAAAGCAAAAGAAGCCAAAAAGGAGAAGGCACCTAACTGAAATCTCTCCTCATGGAACAAATCAAAGTGTGCTATCTTCCATCAGCATGGATTCCAAAAAAAATGGGTTACACAATATTTCACTTCTCATAGGAAGTAAAAAACTGACTTTTCTAGTCTTTATTCCACAAAGTTGAAAATGCAGTTGAAACGTGTTATATCACTACGTGGGGTATACTCACAGAGGAAAATAATTTAGACAAGATAAGGGTTTTATTAACCTAATCTGTGAAAAGCAGTGGCATTCCAGTAAAACGTTTTCGTTTTAGAGTTGGTAGTGATAAAACTGTCATCTATTGGATATTCATTGAACTACATGAACAAATTAGGGCTGTTATGAACACATCCCAGTCATCAAGATAGTAACAACTTTTAATCCCATAAAAGGTCAAGACACAAAACCCGTTTATATCCTTCCCAATTCTGAAATTTTTAATGTAATAAAGATTTAGGTCTACTAAGGCCACTTGTAAAATAGTAGTCTACCTTTTTAAATTACTTCAAAATCCTTCAATGAAACTGAAACTTGTTTTGTAGACTGTAACTATATATACTTTATTGTACACTCACGTATCATTCATTTGGTATTGATATACCTAAAATGTAAGGCTGTTACAGCAGCAATACCATCACAGCGAACATACAATAAAAGCTGCATGTGCATACAACAACAGGGAGTGTATTTCAATCCTGTATAAACATTAGGTTCAACAAAATGAATACACAAATATGTACATATACGATGATAGTGCTGTATGCAACTAAGAAACATCCTAAAACACTATAACCTAGAGTTATTTGTTAGGCAAATATGGTATCAGGTCGTTTCATTTTAAGTTCTCCATTTCCGAGTGGAAAACCGTGAAATCGTACTACCTCATCTATGAGCAATTTATTGACATGTATAGCATTCATAGCATAGCATTCACTGTAGTATTTCTCTCCTAATTCATTGCAGTATTTCACAAATCGTTTCTCAAACTCAAAAGTCCCAGTTTTGCAGCCATAAAGGCCCTACGAATACAGCCTATGACAATGAAGGCCTGCCAATCTTCACAAAGAGGGCAGGTTATTATTAACATCACCATCTTTTGTGAAAGCGTGCCCGGCCCTGAAGAACCACCTTCGATTTTGCACAAGGTGGTGGCCGCGCCTGTGCGACAATCAGACCTGGTTCATTCCAGCCGCCTTCGTCTAGGTTCGCCTGGTTCTGAAGTCTTCCGGGACGACCTCAAACCCCCACAGTGACCAGGATGCCGACAAAGATTCCCTCGGGAATGGCACGAGTCTTGGGGAACAGCTAAGCAGACCCTAAGGGCCCAGGCCGGGCCGGACGCCAAGGCGAGGCCCGGGACGCCCTTGGAGGTTAATCCTCTAGATACGAAGGGCTGCGGGGCGCCTGGGGGCGGCACTGAAGTAGGGCGTGGGAGAAGACCGGGGTGACCTTTCCTCCGGGGGTTCCCAGGTCCAAGACGGTCCTTAAAGGACCTCAGAAGGATACGACAACCATCCCATGAGGCCCCACGGGAACCAGCTACTCACCCACGGGCAGAAACAGCAAGAGCAAGTGCCCTCAGCCGGCCTCACACAGGAAGGAAACGCAACCTGGGAGAGAACGCTTCCGGCGGGAGGCGCGGCGCACTCCCTCCCACGGAGCATGCGCGACCCGCGGTCGCCGGCGAGGAGGGGGCGTGCTCCCAGACTTAGAAACAGTGAGGGAGAGCAAATTCGCGCACCTGATGTTTTCTTAAGCTACCTGCTGGACTGAGACTTTCTGCGAAGCCGGCGTGTCTGTGAGCAGCACTCGCTAAGGCTCTGCGTTTAACAGACACTACATTTGGGAAGGCGCTTATCACAAAAAGTCCCTGCCCTTCTCGCGGGCTCGGGGCGCAACCCTGACAAATCGGGCAGCCTTCTTGAGAGTGCAGAAATGCTCTGCGTACCCAGCAAATACATTCTCTCCTTCCCACCACTCTGTGCAAACCCTCACGCCGCGGCTTTGTGTCTGTACTTTAGCCAAAACGCAGAAGCTTATGGCCACCCTCCACTCCTCACCCCTCATCCCTCACCACCTGCCTTTCAATTCTCGGGTGAGCTCACCCTTCTCCCCCATCTCTGTGCTGACAAACACCTCGGGGTGGCGCCTGACAATCTTTCCGCGAAAAGATTTAGCAGCCCACGCCACCAGACTCGGTAGTTAGGACGGAATAGGGCATCTGGTAACAGATTTTGCATTTTGGTGATTTCCCTTTTTCTTTTACCCCTTTTCCTTTCCAGAACGAGCGACGTGACACAAGAGGTCCCAAGGGAGCAAACCTGAAAGCCAGAGCCTCCTGAATACACAGACTGCCGGTGGGCCAGATGACATTAGACACTCGTGAGATACGAGAAGCATCACTTCCTTCAGACAGAGTCGGTGAGACTATGATGTAATGAGAGTTCTCCCTGTGTTCCTCAGGAAGGCAGTTTGTGCCTTTCTATTTGAGGCATGATCTTTGATGGCTAAAGAATTCTGCAGCTTGGCCAGCGCGGTGGCTTACGCCTGTAATCCCAACACTTTGGGAGGCCGAAGCGAGAGGATCACTTGAGGTCAGGAATTCGAGACCAGCCTGGACAACATAATGAGAAATCGTCTCTACAAAAAAAAAAAAAAAAAAAAAAAACCAGCTAAAAATCAGCTGGATTTGGTGGCGCATGTCTGTAGTCCCAGCTACTTGGGAGGCTGAGGTGGGAGAATCGCTTGAGCGTGGGAGATCACGGCTGCAGTGATCAAGCCACTCCACTCCAGCCTGGGCGACAGAGCAAGCCCCTGTCTCAATAATAATAACAATTTTGCAGCCTGATTGTTAACGAATGTTACTAGTTACAAACTTGTAATAATGTGGTGAAGATAATACCTAGTTAATAATGTCTGCTGGGGTGGGGCAATAAGCTTCTATGTGCTTTACATGCATAACCTAAATATCTCCCCCAAAATCCTCTAAAATAGCTATCATTTTCTCCGTTTTTACAAATGAGCAAATTTTAAAGCTTAAACCTTAGAGAAACTTTTCTAAGTTCGTATACTTGGGAAATAAAGGCAACAATTTCATTGGAACATAGGTCTGTCTAATTCATACCTTGTACTTTACGTTTTCTCTTTGAGATGGTAATTTAATACCAGCTAAACTTTAAAATCTAGTTGAAAGTAAGACCATGAAATGCCAAAATCACAAGGCTTTAAAGGGTGGGATGAAAGGGATGCATGAATGTTGAAAACTATGATTAAGTTCATGGACAGGAATCAGAATGGAATTTAATACACCCATGCCTGTTTAGTATTCAAGGCTTTATATATGTGCATGCCTACATTCCTAATTTAAAAAAAAAATTGATGTGAAGCTAGGTTTGGGATTACTAGACTATTTACAGAGATAGACCTTTGAGAAGAACAGAAAGATTATGAGACAAGGACAATGTTCATTAAAAACAAACAACAACAACAACAACAACAACAACAACAAACAGAGGCTATCAGTGCTCAGCAGAATTTCAAGAGACTCTCCACTGGGTCCTTGGATGATCCCAAGTTGAATCATTGCTTGGGAGGCTAATGGACACATGGTTTGGCAGGGCTAAAAGGGGGAGAGTCACTAAAGGAAAGAAACAGGTTTTGTGCTCCAATAGGGTAATTATATCCACTGGTAAGGAAAATGAGCTGAGAAATTCAAGATAGTAATGGATTTTCATTCATTTACTGAGTGAAATTGGTTCAACTAAGAGCCTCACCTGCCCTCTTCTAAGGACCAGGGTGACCAGCCTACCCAGTTTCAGTTTGCATGAGACTAAAAGGTTTGCTGGGATATAAAACTGGCTGACAAAGTCTCAGGCAAATCATGAGTCACTCTACTAGAGACATCCTAAATGAATCCTACAATGAAATGGAGTTCCCAATATGGTTACATCTAGTCTCAATTCATCTGCCTAATATCTGAGGGATGATTGCACAGGAAGGGAAACTGTTGAATAAAGTCATCGAGGCTGACCATAAAGAGTCTACAAGCTCGAAAAGTGCTACACCCCACTCCCTTTCCAGTGGTTCAGCCACTGGAAACCAAATGCCTACACCTATATGTTTTGGACCTAATATTTTCATTTAGCAAATCCGTAAGAAACCTTCCATGTCTGGGCCTAAGACATCAAGTACATTCATTTTCAGAAATCATCAAATCAATGAGATTCTTCCAGAATACAGCAGAGTGAACATATGCTTTTCATTCCAGGATAGCTTTATATAATCCCTGGCAACACAAAATACCATATTTGGCCCACAGTAGGGGCTCAATAAATAATTCAATATATATAATATTAATCAAGAAATTAGAGCAGATTGCAGACTTTCTGGGCCTTTGCTCTTTGTTAGAATCAAGATATTAAAAATAATTATTACTTTATTCTAGAAAGTTTTTGGGTTTTGTGTGTGTGTGTTTTCTGTATCAGTAACTCTTAAAATAGTTATGGCAGTTCTCCCCCAAGGTGCTGAATTTTCCACTTTTGTTATTAAATGGAGTGTAGCTAGTTTGCTCTGCAACCAAGGTTAATGCACTAGACACCTGGTGGGAAGAAAGGATTCCTTAAATTAGGTGTTCTTGGCTGGGAGCAGTGGCTCACGCTTGTAATCCCAGCACTTTGGGAAGCCGAGGCAGGTGGATCACCTGAGGTGAGGAGTTCAAGACCAGCCTGGCCAACATGGTGAAACCTTGTTTCTACAAAAAAAAAAAATACAAAAATTAGCTGGGTGTGGTGGCGGGCACCTGTAATCCCAGTTACTTGGGAGGCTGAGGCAGGAGAATCACTTGAATCCAGGAGGCAGAGGTTGCAGTGAGCCAAGATCATGCCACTGCACTCCAGCCTGGACAACAGAGTGAGATTCCATCTCAAAAAAAAAAAATTAGGTGTTCTAAGATTTCATTGTATATAGATTAACTTGGACAACTTGGCAAAATGCAGATTCCTGGCTCCCAGTCTTCAGAGACTCCCGTTCAACTACTGTAGGTTTTGGCCTAGAAATCTGCATTTTACAGTAAGCATCTGGGCTCTCTGCCATGTGAGGATGCAAGAAGGTGTCTGTCTGCAAGCCAGGAAGGATACCCTCACCAGACAGAGTATATGCCAGTATATTGGATTTCCCACCCTCCAGAACTGGGAGAAATAAATTTCTGTTGTTTAAGCCTATCAGTAAATCAGTAAACAAACATCTGAGCTGATTGGGATATAGGTAGTTTTGGACTCTATTTTGAGAAACTCTGCCCTAGTGAATGAAGACTGTAGATGTATTTTTGCAAAAATCTCTACTACCTTAGCCTAAAAGGCCTATCTGGTCAGCTGAACCATTAATCCAGCTGGAATACATCAAGAAATCAAGGCAAGGAAGCCTCATGATGAGATTCAGGATAGAACGCCTTTGGAAGGAAAAACAAATCTGAAATCTTTGAATAAGTAAACACAGTAAACCTGACTCTATTCATTGCTCATTAGAAATAATTCACTTGACAATGATTTAGAAAGAATAGAACTTCAACAAATAGGTAAAATTATGTAACAGTAATTATGCCAGTATAATTCACTTGGTTACCTTTGTTGTTTTAAAAATATCATAAAAGGATAATTTCAATCATTATTTTTTAATTTTTTAAATCATGTCTTCTGAATCATATGAACCATTATTTTGACAAGGTAAATTAAGTAGAATGGATGGAGAAAGAAAAGTAAAGCAAGAATATGAAGCTATACCTGAAGCTGTACTTGAAGCTCCAATAGAAAGATAATATAGAACACAATGGAGTACTATTCAGCCATTTAAAAAAATGAGATCCTGTCATTTGCAACAACATGGACAGAACTGTAGGACATGATGTTGAGTGAAATAAGCCGGGCACAGAAAGACAAACTTTGCATGTTCTCACTCATTTGTGGGAGCTAAAAATTAAAACAGTTGAACTCATGGAGATAGAGGGTAGAATGATGGTTATCAGAGGCTGGGAAGAATAGTGGTGGGGGGTAGGAGGGAAGTGAGAATGGTAATGGGTACAAAAATACAGTTAGAAAAAATAAGATCTAGTATTTGATAACACAGCAAGGTGACTACAGTCAACAGTAATTTATTGTGCATTTTTAAATAACTAAAAGAGTATAATTGGAATGTCTGTAACAAAGAAATGATAAATGCTTGAGGTAATGGATACCTCATTTACCCTGATGTGATTATAACACATTGTATGCCTGTATCAGCATATATCATGTAATCCATAGATACACACACCTACTATGTACCCATAAACTTTTTTAAAAAATGAAAAAAAAGCTAAACTAAAAAATAAAAATAAGAAAGAATAAGATAGAATCAAGGAAAAAATAATGGAAATTTAAAATTTCAAAAGATTGGAAGAAGTAGAAAGATGAATTGATAACTCCATTCTGTAAAAAGAAGAGAACTAAAAAAAAAAAAAGACAACAGCAAAGTTCAAAGAACATATTGCTGTAAATCTACTTTCCATGCTTTTATGTTTTTAAACTTTACACATAATTTTAAATGAGTGTATATAAAAAGAAGTTATATATAATTTTCTTGTGTTATCAGGGTAATACTAAGGCACAATCTGCATTTCTACGTAACCTTTTTCTCAAGCAGCATTGCCAAGTGTACTTTTTAAAAACTTCTACCAAAAAATGTTTTCTAGAACTTGGAAATTTACAACCTACAATATTTTATTTAGCTTTAATACAGTACTGTTCAAATGATACTATCTGTGAAAAATCAGGATTGAACAAAACCAGAATTGCTTCAGATGTCTAACCCTACTGTAGCCTCATTAGCAGAAGTTTTAAGGCGTAGATGAAAGAGTGATCCCCCTAGGATTAAATTGGGACCTTCATAATGCCCCTGCCTATGGTTTCTTAAATGGGGAGGAGGAGGGAAAGATTGAGTAAGAATAACAAAGATACAAATGCATTAGTTAAAATAGAAGAAACAATAGTTGAAATGTTAATTCTCAATTCCTGTAACAACAGATTGATAGATGAGGCATAAAACAAGACCAGATGCTGTGGTTTTCAGGATGCACTTGGCTTCCCATCCTTTATAACCTAGAGCAATTTTTGCTGTAAGTAGGTCATTTGCCTTCTCTCATTTACCTGATTCTAGGAAAATGCCCTTGAAAGTATTTAGAAAATAATAGGTACTGGTACTTAATATTTTAAAAATTAAGATCGCATAAAACCTTCCTCCTCCCACCCGTTTCTCTAATAGCCAGAATAACTGATAACCTTGAAGCGTATGTGAAACTAAAATGATCAAGAATAATTTGAGATCTTTTATCTTCTAAGCACAAGTACACTAAACTCTGTGTCCATTCTGTTAGTTCCCGTAATTCACTTTGCTTAGCACTGGCATAGTACTCAGCTCACAGAATTATAGTTGAAGTCTTTATTCTCCTATAATATATTATCATCTTGAAAAAAGAGGATGCCTAGAACATAGGAGAGGCTTAACAAGATTTAACCTGACTAGAGAGAAAAGAGGATGCCTAGGACGTAGGAGAGGTATAGATTTAACCTGATTAAAGAGGATAAAAAAGGGAAGGGGGGAGAAAAGACAAGTGGTCCAAAGGTATGACATATGATTCAAACCATTTTACTGATGATAATTATATGATTGCCCTATTCTGATGTGTCCATTAGAAACTAGTCCAATCGGGGAGTCTTGGTATCTATAGGGTGTAAGAACGTGGACTTGACAGACCTGGGTTTGAATTTAAGATCTACTGTATACTGACTCTGTTAATTTGGACAAGTTACTTATGTTCTCAAGCCTCAGTTTCCTTATATTTAATATGGGAACAGTAACAGTACACATGCCATGGACTTGCACTAAGAATTAAATGAGACAATACATGTACAGTGCTGAGCTTAATGCCTGGCACTTAGCAAGTGCTCAGTAAACATGCTGGTGTAATACCTCAGATGTTATTTTCATTATACGATGAGGTGATATTCTCTCATTCTTAGATTCTGTAAGGACAATGATCTTTTCATATCTCCTCTGTGTTTGCATGAGGACCTTACCTCTTCAGTTTTCAACCATGGCATCTTGTCTGAAATGTTTATCTTCTCTGACTTGTGAAGAGGCTGTGCCTCGCTGTCCTGCTGACCTCTTGGTTCTCACATTCCCATTCTTAATACACCCCTCTGGCTGAGTCTTACTGATCAGTAGTCTATAAAACATTTATGATAGTTATATAAAACCTGTAAGATTTCATCCCTATGACCCAAAGGTAATAAAGTTTAAAGTATTTATCGATCCATGAAAATAACTGTATGGATATTTCTCAGTTCAAAGACCATCATTAATATTGGCTGTTATTCCCATCTGTCAAGTAACAATCATTTATTGAGTATACATTCTTTGCTTTTATGAATTTCTAAAGATTGAAACATCTTATAAAAATGCAAGTCCTCCTACAGCTGTTGATTTTAAGTTAGAGGTTTGCTTACTTTTCCTTACTTAGACTGCTGAGTGGATTTTGCACAAGAAAAATAAATTAATTTAGTAGATGAAAGTGAGACGCTGAACAAGCCTTGAGATTTGAGAAGTCAATACTTTGCATGTCTTATCTTTTCTCTGCAAATCTTAACCTTTTTTTTTTTTTTTTTTTGAGATGGAGTCTTGCTCAGTCGCCCAGGCTGGAGTGCAGTGGCGCAATCTCGGCTCACCGCAACCTCCACCTCCCAGGTTCACGCCATTCTCCTGCTTCAGCCTCCCGAGTAGCTGAGACTACAGGCGCCCGCCACCACACCCGGCTAATTTTTTGTATTTTTAGTAGAGACAGGGTTTCACCGTGTTAGCCAGGATGGTCTCGATCTCCTGACCTCATGAACCGCCCACCTCAGCCTCCCAAAGTACTGGGATTACAGGCATGAGCCACCGCGCCTGGCCACAAATCCTAACCTTCCTATTAACCTCAGGGACAACCACAGCATCAGAGCTGTTATTCTACATATAAAATTTAATTCATTTGAGCACAACACTTCTTTTTTTTAACTTTTAGAGACAGGGTCTCGCTCTGTTGCCCAGGTTGGAGTGCAGTGACTGGATCATAGCTCACTGCAGCCTCAAACTCCTCGGCTTAAGCAATCCTCCCAGCTTGGCCTCCCAGAGCACTGGGATTACAGGCAGGAGCCACCATGCCCAGCCAAGTACAACACATTTTTTTTTTAATTTACTATGGGTAATTCATAGAAACATTCCCAAAGTTGAGGGAGCTTTACTGAGCAGAAGAAATGATATATCCTGTCCAGACACTGAATGCACTTCTTCCAAAGGCCAGGGCAAAGCTGGCTGATTTTACGTGTTTAAGGATGAAATATCTACTAGGCCTTCTTTCACCTAGAGGGGCCCAGCAGCAGTTCACTGGCAAGCTGATGTTAAAAATCTCCCATCTTCCCCTTTTGTTGTCATTGTTTCTGGAACCAGAAAACAGCAGCAGCAACAACAACAACAAAGGGGGAAAAAAAAGCAAAGCCTATAACTTGTTTTATAGAAGTACAGGAAACTAAGTATACTAAATTGGCAGGGATGAAAGTCTCATTCAACTTCAAAATAGTATACCTGATAGATTTTCACAAACCTTTCTACTTTCTAGCCTGCTGCTTATTCAGTTGAAATATCAGCAATTCTGAAACCTTTGAATGCCCAAGTAAGGCCCAGTGCCAGAGGCATGCCCCTACCCATTTCTTTGTGCCTTCTGAGTTCTCAGGTGAATGAGAGATCAGAAAAGGGGAGAGTAAAGGAGAGTAGACAAAGAGGCTAACTCCCCAATCATGTTTTCTTCTTCTATAGTGTTTTGTAAAAAGCTGAAGAAATGCTAATAATTCTTGGCTGGCTAAAAGCAGCTTTAGAATTCTGTCCAGATATTCTTGAACCTCTGGCTGGACCGTGTGCCACCTTCCACATTACAGTCCCTCCATCACTTAATCCTACTTATGTTACATAAACTAGCTTTCCATATATAGTCATCATAGTGTCCTCACAGGCTAGTATTTAAGAAACCTCTTCTGTCCCTCTCTCACCCCTTCCTTGGGACTCTTGGAAATAAACAGGTGAAAGAGTTTAAATGAATGATGTCTAAAGCCATGAAATACAGTGATCATATTTTGTCTTATTTTTGATGACTAATCATATTTCTTCAGTTGAATCAATCATAAGGATTTGCAGCACCTGAACACACACTCATAGGCCAAAAAGAGAAGACAACTAAAAGTCTCTCTAGTGGTACCCCATTTCTTCCTCATTCTACAGGAAGATGGGGTCCATGATACTTCATTTTAATTATCATTCTCAAAATCTGTTTCTGAACCCAACACAGGAAATTTATCAAGCATAGAGTGCCAGGTAGGTGAAGAACAAATATAGTCTCTGCCAAAGTAGTTTGAAGCATGCAGGATGGAGATTATGGCTGTTTTATTCAGTATTTAATATACCATTATTTACTGTTACTAAATATCAGGATACTATTTATATAATGTCATAATGCTAAATATTTAATAATTTAATAAAATTCTGTTTCAGTATTTATGCAGTATTTGAGAAATTCTAAATTATGGCAGTACTCAATGAGAGGTACCAGCTCCGTGGCCTGTCACACGTCAGGTAGCCTTTCTGGGTTTCCTCCTCTGAAATGAAAATACAGGCATACCTCATTTTATTATGCTTCCCTTTATTGTGCTTTGCAGATATTATGATTTTTACAAATGGAAGGTGTGTGGCAACCCTGCATCTAGCTAGTGTGTCAGTGCCATTTTTCCAACAGCATGTACTCACTTTGTGTCTCTGTCTCATTTTGGTAATTCTTGCAATATTTCAAACATTTAAATTATTATATCTGTTATGGTGATCTGTGATCAGTGGATCTTTGATGTTACTATTGTGATTGTTCTGGGCACCACAGACCACAGCCATGTAAGGCAGTGAAATTAATAAATGTTGTGTTCTGACTGCTCTACCAACCAGTCATTCTCCTGTCCCTATCCCTCTCCTCAGGGCTTGCTTTTCCCTGAGACACAACAATATTGAAATTAGGCCAATTAATAACCCTACAGTGGCCTTTAAATGTTTAAGTGAAAGGAAGAGTCACACATCTCTCACTTTAAATCAAAAGCTAGAAATGATTAAGCTTAGTGAAAAAAGGTATGTTGAAAGCTGAAATAGACCAAAAGCTAGGCCTCTTGAGTCAGACAATTAGCCAAGTGGTGAATGCAAAGGAAAAGTGGGGTTTTTTTGGTTGTTCGTTTATTGGTTTTAAGAGACGGGGTCTTACTCTGTTGCCCAGGCTTGAGGGCAGTGGCATGATCATAGCTCACTGCGGCCTCAAACTCCCAGGCTCAAGCAATAATCCCACCTCAACCTCCCAAGTAGCTTGGACTACAGGCGCACACCACTGAGCCTGGCTAATTTTTTTTTTTTTTAATTTTTTGCAGAGATGGGGTCTCATTTTATTCCCCAGGCTGGTTTCAAACTCCTGGTCTCAAGCATCCTCCCATATTGGCCTCCCAAAATGTTGGAATTACACGCATCAGCAACAGTGTCTGGCCTAGAAAAGTTCTTAAAGGAAATTCAAAGTGTTACTCCAGTGAATACATGCATAATAAGAAAGCAAAAACATCCTAATGGCTGACATGGAGAAAGTTTTAGATGGTCTGGGTAGAAGATCTAACCAACCACATTCCTACAGCCTAATTCAGAGCAAATCCCTCTCTTCAATTCTGTGAAGGTTAAGAGAGGCAAGGAAGCTGCAGAAGAAGGATTTGAAGCTAGCAGAGGTTAGTTCATGAGGTTTAAGGAAGGAAGCTATCTTCATAACATGTAAGTGCAAGGTGAAGCAGCAAGTGCTAATGGAGAAGCTGCAGTAATTTACCCAGAAGATCTAGCTAAGATCATTGATGAAGGTGGCTACACTAAACACAGATTTTCAATGTAGACAAAACAGCCTTTTATTGGAAGAAAATGCCATCTGGGACTTTTATAGCTAGTGAAGAAAAGTTGATGCCTGGCTTTAAAGCTTCAAAAACAGGCTGACTCTCTTGTTAGGAGCTAATGCAACTGATGACTTTAAGTTGAAACCAATGCTCATTGGTCATTCTGAAAATCCTAGGGACTTAAGAGTTACTCTGTATCTACTCTGCCTGTGCTTTACAAATGGAACAACAAAGCTGGGATGACAGCACATCTTTTTACAGCATGGTTTTCTGAATATTTTAAGTTCACTATTGAGACCTACTGTTCAGAAATAAATGATTCATTTCAAGATGTTAACTGCTCATTGACAATGCACCTGGTCACTCAAGAGCTCTGATGGAGATGTACAGCAGAATCTTGTTTACATGCCTACTAACACATCATCCATTCTGCAGTCCATGGATCAAAGAGTAACTTCAACTTTCAAGTCTTATTACTAGAGAAATACATTTTATAAGGCTATAGCTACCATAGATAGTGATTCTGCTGATGGGGAATCTGGGGAAAGTAAATTGAGAAACTTCTGGAAGGGATTCATTATTTTATTTATTATTTATTTATTTATTTATTTATTTATTTATTTATTTATTTTGAGATGGAGTCTCACTCTGTCTCCCAGGCTGGAGTGCAGTGGCATGATCTCGGTTCACTGCAACCTCTGCCTCCCGGGTTCAAGCAATTCCCCTGCCTCAGCCTCCCGAGTAGCTGGGACTACAGGCGCACACCATCATGCCGGGCTAATTTTTTGTAGTTTAGTAGAGACAGGGTTTCACCATGTTGGCCAGGATGGTCTCGATCTCCTGACCTCATGATCTGCCGACCTCAGCCTCCCAAAGTGCTGGGATTACAGGCATGAGCCACCTCGCCCGGCCAGGATTCACCATTCTAAATGCCATTGAGAATATTCAAAATTCATGGGAGGTCAAAATATTAACATTAACAAGTGTTTGGAAGAAATTGGTCCAACCCTCGTACATGATTTCTAGGAGTTCAAGACTTGAGTGGAGAAGTCACTGCAGATGTGGTATAAACAGCAAGAGAACTAAAATTAGAAGTGGAGTCTGAAGATGTGACTCAATTGCCGCTATCCCCTGATAAAACTTGATGAGCTACTTCTCATGAATGAGCAAAGAAAGTGGTTCCTTGAGATGGAATCTACACCTGGTGAAGATAATGTGAACATTGTTGAAATAACAAAGGATTTAGAATATTAGTTGATAAAGCAGTGGCAGTGTTTGAGAAAATTTACTGCAATCTTGAAAGAAGTTCTGCTGTGGGTAAAATGCTATCAAACAGCATCACATACTGCAGATAAATATTTTATGAAAGGAAGGGTCAAATGTTGCCTCTACCCCCAACCCTCCACATATGATGAGTGGGGAGTAACAGTAGGACACTGGGCCTAAAGAAAAATCATGCCCTTCATTTGTGGAAGGATCAGCTGACCATTAAGAATGTTGCCAAGGCTTGCAAATGTGATATACCAGTGGGAAAGCAAATGCAAGCAGCATGAAATAGCAGTATAGTAACGGCCAGATCAAAAGCTGAGAAAGGAAGTGTGGTTAATATAAATACATCCTATCTTTCACACCAATCATGATTTTTCAGAATATGAGCTCATGAACAGCTGAAGGAGAAGATTCTTTTCTGCTTTATGACCAACTTTCTTGCTTTACTATCTTACAAGTTCCATATTTTCTTGAATTTTGCCAATGGAGGTTTTATCTAACATGGCACCTTTTAGGAATGTAATCATCCCCACTCTCAGTTGGTGAGAGATTACTGTAACAAATTCTGAAACACTCACATAGATTCTTATGAATCATGTTTTTTTTTTTCCCCGTCTTTTGGTGCTGAATGAATCATGTTTAACTGAGAATTAGCTAAGGGGAGAGTAGAGCAGTAAGGACATAGATTTATCTCTATTTGTGTTTTCATTTACTACTTTTATCAAGAATAATAACATTTTACCTCTTTTTTGTTGGTTTTTAAATACCACTCTCTAGAAAGTAAATTCAGGAGTAAGAAACTCCTTACCTATTCAGCATAATCCAATTTATTGTTAATTCCATTGTCTATTAACATAGTAAATAGTGTGTTGGCTTGTAACACTTCCCCCATGGAAGTAACAAACCAACTTCAAATTTAAGAATGATGCCTCTTTTTTCTTGAGAAAGACACTTGTTCCAGTGAATAGAAATGGCTAGGGAAGATCTATATCTATATTTAGAAAGATATAATTTCAATAAATCACAGACTCTCAGGATTAAAAGGAATACTGAATGTTATTGAGTCTTTGACCAAAGGCAATTTGGATTAGAAAGAATGTTTGCTGTGGAATTAGATGTCCTGGATCAAATCACAGCGTTACCACTTAATGACAGCACATTTTGGGTGATTTATTTAACCTCTCTGAGCCTTGGTTTTCTCATGTATAAAAAAGGGATAGTGTCTACATTATAGAGTTGGGGAGAGGATTGGAGATAAGCTACGTAAAGGAACTAGGATAGATACCATAAACATTTTAGAAATGACTGTGTTTGTTGTCATCATAATTATCTCACCAAGTGGTCATTGAACTTATTTAAACATTCTGGTGACACAGGATTCACTAACTGCTTCAGTTGTCACCCCATGTTCAGAGAACCCTTCAGTGTTACGTCTTCCCTTTACTGAGCCTAAATA
This sequence comes from Gorilla gorilla gorilla, assembly GCF_029281585.2. Classification (NCBI taxonomy): domain Eukaryota; kingdom Metazoa; phylum Chordata; class Mammalia; order Primates; family Hominidae; genus Gorilla; species Gorilla gorilla. The sequence goes on from NC_073232.2 coordinate 100,159,789, forward strand.
TTTTCCCCTAGAACTTTTATCCACAATTCTCATTCTTGCCAGTGAGGCTGCACAGATTAAGTCTACGTAACTAAATTAAGTGTGAAACTAGAATGGAATATATGCTTCAAGAGTGGTGTGACCAGTGTAGATACTATAGATTTCTCATCACAATTTAGGATCAAACTATCTTCCTTTTGCTAGTAACCACCCTTTTGATACCTACTGAATTTGTTGTTCATAAAGCCTATTCTTCACTAGAGTTTGGGTCCTGCATGCTGTACCAGTCACAATTTTGAGGGAGAGACTCAAGTGCAGGGCCTTACAATTTAACTTGTAGCATATTTATCAATAAATGTTAAATTCCCTATGATACAACAAATGTAATTTGGCTATTTAATCAGTTATAATGTCGTATGGCATACCCATAAGTTACTGTGACTGACAAGTGGTTAAGAACCTGGTGCATTTTATTTAACAAACACTTTATATAGTATTTAATATATACCAGCTACTGTTCTAGGTGCTTTGCATGTATCAACTCACGTAATTCTCATAAACCTGTAGTAAGTACTATAATTATTCTCAGATAAGGAAACTGAGGCACAGAGAAGTTAAGTAACTCATTCAAGGTCAAATAGTAAGTACTAAAGCCAGGATTGTACCTGGGCTATCTAATTCTAGAACCTGTATTCGTACTCATTATGCTCTGTTCCCAAATTTTTCTGTTACATAGATTGTTATGGCTTTTTTTTTTTTTTTTGACAGGGTCTTGCTCTCTCACCCAGACTGGAGTACAGTGACAGTGACCACTGCAGCCTCCACCTCCTAGGCTCAAGTGATCCTCCTGCTTCAGCACCCCCACACCAGGCAACATAACAAGACCCCCATGTCTACAAAAAATTAAAAAGGAATTATCAGAGTATGGTGACCCATGCATGTAGTCCCAGCTACTTGGGAAGCTGAGGTGGGATGATCGCTTGAGCCCAGGAGTTTGAGGCTGCAGTGGGCCATAACTGTACCATTGCACTCCAGCCTGGGCAACAGAGTGAGATCCTATCTCAGAAAAAAAAAATATATATGGCTGCAGTGGGCCGTGTTTGTGTGGGACTGTTTCTGGGCTGTTTATTCTGTTCCACTGATCTTAAGTGTCTACCCTTTCACCAATACTAGATTATGTTGATTAATCTAGCTTTATAGTACAACCTAAAATCAGGTAGTTTGATTCTTCAACCTTATTTTTCTTTTTCAAACTTATTTTGACTTTTCTAATGATTTTAAATTTCTATATTTTAGAATAAGCTTGCTATATTTTAAATTTTTAAATTATAATTTATATAAAATTTAAAATACAATTTAAAATTGTATTAATTTTAGGATCAGCTTGCTATATTTTACAAATTTGTTTTGTGAGTTCTGTTGAGATATTTAGTGGAATTGAATTAAACTATAGTGTCATGGGTTGAGTCTTCAGTTTTCTTTCTTTCCAGAGATGAGAGTCTTGCTATGTTACCCAGGCTAGAATGCAGTGGCTATTCACAGGCATGATTGTGCTACTATCAGCATGAGAATTGTGACCTGCTCCCTTTTCTACCTGGGCTGGTCCACCCCTCCTTAGGCAACCTGGAGTACCCCACCCCTAGGAGGTCACCATATTGATGCCAAACTTAGTGCCAACACCCAAGCTGCATAGTGAACTACAGCCCAGAGCTCCTGGGCTCAAGCACTTCTCCTCCCTCAGACTCCTGAGTACCTGGTATTCTTCCAGTTCTGAACATAGTATATCTCTCCATTTATTTATAGTTAGATCTTCTTTGATTGCTTTCATTAATGTTTTGTAGTTTTCAGCATACATATTCTATTCATGTTTTGTTAAATTCATACCTTAGTATTTCAGTATTTTTGGAGCTATTGTAAATGGTATTGTTTAAAAAATGTTAGTTTCCAGTTGTTCATTGCTGGTATATGGATGTAAAATTTTGAATGTGTGTTTACCTTTTGTCCTCTGACCTTACTAAAGTCAGTTCTAGGAGTTTTTTTTTAAATCACTTATTTGGTTTCCTATGTAAACAATCATGTCATCTGCAAATAGAGACATTTTTGTGTCTTCTTTCCCTATCTGTATGTCTTTTATCTTTTTGCCTTATTACACTGAATGAAATTCCAATATAATGTCAAATAGCAATGGTGAGTGAAGACATTCTTACCTTGTTCCTGACCTTAAGGGGTAGAATTCAGTCTTTCACCACATAATATATTAGATGTTGGCTTTTTGTACATGACCTTTATGAGGTTGTGGAAATCCCCTTCTACCCTCGTCTGCTGAGAATTTTTTTTTTTAAAACTGAATGGATGTTGAAGTCTGTCAAGTGTTCTTTCTCTCTCTCTTTCTTTCTTTCCTTTTTTTTTTTTTTTTGATGGAGTCTTGCTCTGTAGCCCAGGCTGGAGTGCAGTGGCACAATCTCAGCTCACTGCCACCTCCGCCTCCTAGGTTCAAGCAATTCTGCTTCATCCTTCTGAGTAGCTGGGACTACAGGCATGTGCCACCACACCCGGCTAATTTTTGTAGAGATAGGGTTTCACCATGTTTGCCAGGCTGCTCTCGAACTCCTGACCTCAGGTGATCTGCCTGCCTTAGCCTCCCAAAGTGCTGAGATTACAAGCATGAGCCACCAAACCCAGCCTCTTAAATGCTTTTTCTGTATCAAGTGGCATGGTCATGTAGCTTTTCCTCTTTACTGTAGTAATATGGTGGATTACATTGATTGATCTTTTGAATATTGATCCAGCTTTTCATTTTCAAGATAAACCTCATTTTGGCATGGTGTATAATATTTTTATATACTGCTGGATTCAGTTTGTTAATATTTTGTTGAAGATTTTTGTGTCAAGTTCCAAGGCAGATATTGGTGTATGGTTTTTTCTTGTCCTGTCTTTGTCTGGCTTTGGTATCAATAATGCTGATTTTATAAAAATAAATTGGTAAATGTTCTCTCCTCTTCTATTTTCTGGAAAGAATTTGTGTAGAATTGGTATTAATTCACCTTAAAATGATTGATAGAATTTGACAGTGTAACCATCTGGGCTTGGAAAATTTTTTGACAGGTTTTAAACTATGAATTTAATTTCTTTACAGGTATAGGATTCTTCAGGTTATTTAAATTTGCTTATGTGAGTTTTGATGGTTTGGTTTTGAGGAATTAGTCTATTTCACATAGGTTGTCATACTTATGTGTGTTGAGTTGTTCATAGTATTTGCTTATTTTTAGAATACCATTGCATTTGTAGTGATATCTTCTCTTTCATTCCTGATATGGTAAATTGTGTCTTTTCTTCATAATCTTGCAAGAGATTTGTGAATTTCATTGGTCTTAAAGAACCAGTTTTTTGTTTCATTAATTTTTCTCTATTGATTTCTGTTTTCAATTTCATTCATTTCTGCTCCTAGCTTTTAAAAATTTTCTTCCTTCTGCTTGATTTGGGTTTATTTTATTATTATTAACTTTTTAGCTTCTTAAAGATCAATGACGTGAGAACTTTCTTCTTTTTTAATGTCAATATTTCATGTTATAAATATAAATTTCCCTCTAAGGATTGCTTTAGCTGAATCCTATTCCACAAATTTTCATATGTTGTGTTTTCATTTTCATTCAGTTCAAAGTATTTTTTCCTTTTGGCTTCCTCTTTGACCCATGGATTACTTAGAAGTATAATGTTTATAAATGTTTGGAGATTTTACTTTTATTTATTTCTAAGTTTATTCTATTATGATTAGAGAGCATATTTTATATGATTTCAACTCTTTTTTTAGGCTGGATTATGTTTTGATGAATGTGCTGTGCCATGTACATTTAAAAGAGTATGTATTCTGCTATTGTTGGGTGGAGTATTTTATAAATACCTGTTAGGTACAGTTGGGTTGATGGTATGGTTCAATTTTTCTATATTTTTGCTGATTTTCTTTTTACTACTTCCATCCATCACTGAGAGAGAAGTATTGATGTTTCCAAATATAATTGTAGATTTGTCTGTTTCTCTTTTCAATTCTATCAGGTTATGATTCACACATTTTATGATGCTCTTCTTTATCTCCAGTAATTTTCTTTGCTCTGAAGTCTACTTTGTCTGATAGTAATATAACTATTCTCGCTTCCTTTTGGTTAGTGTTCACATGGCATATATTTTTCTATTTTCAACATACCTATATAAATGTATTTTGAATTGAGTTCTTTTTTACAACACATACGTAGCTCAGTCATGTTTTTGCGTACATTTTACCAACCTGTTTCAGTGGGCATATTTAGGTGTTTTTCCATTTAATGTAATAATTGATATATTCAGATTTAGGCCTACCATTTTATTTATTTGTTTTCTATTTGTTTCCTTTATTTTCTTTCATGTATCTGTTTTCTCTTTTCTACCTTCTTTTGGGGCATTTGTATATTTTTTAAAATTCCATGTTTTTGTTAGTTTTTGACTATGTGTCCTTGTTAAAAAAAGTTTTTAATGATTGGGATCAAAATATAAATATTTAATTTTACACAACCTACTTAGAATCAATATTTTAACACTTCAAGGGGGATATAGAAATGTTATAATCATTTAGATCCTATTACCTTCCCTCTTTATGTTGCAGTTGTCTTATGTATTGCATTTACATACACTGAAAACCCCATTAATGTTATCAGTTTTGCTTTAAAACATGAAACAAATTTTAAGGAACTTAAGAGGTGAATTGTTTATTTTATTTACCTAGATATTTACCATTTCTGTTTTTCCTTCTTTATTCCTTGTTTTTGTTTTGTTTTGTTTTGTTTTTTTAGAGTCAGGGTCTTGCTCTGTCACCAAGGCTGGAGAGCAGTGGCACAATCATAGCCCACTGTAACCTCAAACTCCTGGGCTAAAAGTGATCCTCCCACCTCAGCTTCCGAGTCGCTAAGACTACCACCATGCCTGGCTCCTCCTTTATTCTTGGTGTTTCAGGTTACCCTATGATGTCATTTCTGTCTGTCTGAAGAACTTCCATTAGTAATTCTTTAGACCAAGGTATGCTGACAACTAATTATCTTTGTTTTCCTCCCCCAAGAATGTGTTTATTTCAAATTTAATCATGAAGGATATTTGTGCTAAATATAGAATTCTGGGTTGACAGGTTTTTACTTTTAGCCCTTTAAGTTGTTCTACTTCATTCTAGCCTCCATGGTTTCTGATGAGAAATCTGCAGTCATTCACACTGTTTTTCCCCTGTAAATAATGTATCATTTTTTTTCTACCAGTTTTCAAGAATTTTTCTTGTTTCGGTTTTTAGCAGTTTGATTATGATATGTTTGGGTATGAGTTTCTTTGGTTATACCTTGTTTGGTGTCTGAGTTTCTTGAATCTGTAAGTTTATGTTTTTTACCAAATTTAAGAAATTTTTAGTTATTCTTTCAAATATTTGGTACTACATTGTATTCTTTCCTCTCTTCTTCTGGATCTCCGATATCATAAATGTTAGATATTTTGGTGTTGTCCCACCAGTCCCTCAGGCACAGCTTTTTTCCCCCAATACTTTTTCTCTCCATTGTTCACATTGGATAATTTCTGTTGCCTCATCTTCAAATTCACTGACTGTTTCCTCTCTCATCTCCATTCTGTAATTGAACCTATACAATTAGTTCTTTATTTTTGTTATTATATTTTTTAGTTCTGAATTTCAATTTCATTTTTTTATTATTTTTTGCATTTCTTTCAGGAACTTTTTAATCTTACATTCTGGTACACTTTTCTAATAACTGTTTTAAAGCTATAGTCAGCTAATTCCAGCATCTATAGCATCCTGGCATTGTCCTCTATTGTCTTTTCCTAGGTGAGCTGAGATTTTCCTGGTTCTTGTATGCTGACTAGTTTTGAATTGTATCCCAGACATTTAATATATTATAAGACTCTGGGTTTTGTTTAAATCATATGGAGAATACTGATATTTTTGTTTTGGCAGGTAATAGATCTGTTTTGGTTCAAGTCAAAAGTTCCAAGCAACCTTCTGTCAGTTGTAGTTTCAATGTCAATTCTGTTTTCAAAAAGAATATTTTGCTTTCCATGCTATTTGGATCTATCCTCTATGTGTACTACCAGTCAGTAGTGGTAGGGTGGTGGACTTGTGTGGTAGACTCTCCTTTAGTTCAGTCTCAAAGTCTTTTTGGTACATATGCTGTTTGTGATCAGATCCATCCTTGTGCAACTTGAAGGTGAGTCTAGGAGGTTATAATCAACTTAACTACTACTTCCCTGAGTTCCTCCCTCTTCATGGTCTCTAGTACTTTCTTATTCCTGGGACTTCCTCTTTCAGTCCCACAGCCAGAAATCTAGTGCTTTAGTTACCCTGCTGTGGTATGTACTTTCTGGGGCTACACTATGTCCAGGGATCAGCAGTGGAAGGACAGAGAAGAAAAAAATCAACTGGTGTTTATCCCACCCTCCTGAGGCCCCAACTTCTCCATGGAAGAAGGTTCCCCTCCCTCAGAGATATTGGAGCTTGTCACCACCTGCTGACATTGCAGTCATTACCACTGCTTGGTTGGCAGGATTTCTAGGAGCCTGGGGCACTAGAGAATGGAGAACAAAAGAGAAGAAATTGGCAGATTTCTCCCACACTCTCTGAGTATTAGGAGATGCTTTTCCTGCTCCTTGAGCCAGAACTAGAGGGCTTCTCCTGGGGCTCTGTCTGTCTGTGCCTATTCTGAGTTTCAGACTGCCTTATTTCTAGACTGAGGTTCTGACAGGGAAAAAACAAAAACAGAAAACTCACTGCTTGTTCAGTAGTACTTTAAATTCTAGTCTTTTTCCCCAATTCACTTGGTACTTTTTATCTTTCAGTGTCCCCAAGTAGCTGTTTCATGCATTCTATCTAGGTTTTATAACTATATTTAATGAAAAAGACAGGGTGGGCTGGGCGCGGTGGCTCACGCCCGTAATCCCAACAATTTAGAAGGCTGAGGTGGTCGGATCACCTGAGGTCAGGAGTTCAAGACCAGCCTGGCCAACATGTTGAAACCCAGTCTCGACTAAAAATACAACAATTAGCTGGGCGTGGTGGTGCACACCTGTAACCTCAGATTGTGCCACTGCAGTCCAACCTGGGTGACAGAGTGAGACTCTATCTCAAAAAAAAAAAAAAAAAGACAGGGTGGAGTGTGCTTACTCCATCTTACCTAGGGCTGGAATGGAACATTGTCTTTAAATGGCTGTTATGGATTGAATGTTTTTGTATCCTCAAAATGCACAAGTTGAAGCTCTAACCCTGAAAGTTATGGTATTTAGCAATGAGGCCTTTGAGAGGTAATTAGGATTAGATGAGGTCATGAGAGTGGGGCATCATGATGGGATTAGTGCCCTTGTAAGAGGAGACACCAAAGAGCTCATTCATATTCTCTCTCTCTCTCTCTCTCTCCTTTTTGTGAGGACATAGCAAGAAGGCAGCTGTCTGCAAGCCAGAAAGAGAGGCCTCACCAGGAGTTAAATCAGCTGGCACCTTGATTCGGGACTTCCCAGCCTCTCAAACTGTGAGAAAGTAGATTGCTGCTGTTTTCACCATCCAGTCTATGGTATTTTGTTTTGGCACCTTGAGCAGACAAATACAATTGCCAACATATTCATGAAAAAATTCTTGGCGCTACATATTGCCTCGTTCTTCCCAATTCAGTCACTACTTTTCTTTATAATTCTACCTGTACATGTTTTCTGCAAGATTTATAGCAAATTATACTTAGCTGAATTTCTAGACAGAAATAGAAACAAATCCCCCAACACTAGATGGATAGCTTTAGAGATCCAATAATTTTGTGCCATGTAGTTGTAACACTTCAAATATATAGATTTTGGTATGTCTTTTTTGAATTAATTTATTGCTTAATTGTTTGGTCTTCAGTCAGCTTGACTAAATTTGCCTGATGTTTCTCTGTAAATAATCTCAAGGCTAGGTGACCTAGGTCCTGTTTGGGCCAATTATTTTTATTTTTATCTCTGAGAAGCTTGCCTCAAAGATAACTTATGGTTAGGAGCCAACAGTCCATTTCTTTCACATACATCCTGTTAAACTATAAGAAATGAGGATCGTATTGAATGAATATAAATGAGTAGAAGGAAGATAAAGCAATTTGCTTGTCTTCTGCAGATAGTAGTTTTAAATAAATTTTTATCTAATAGTAAACAGAACATGAGTAATTCTTGACCATCAAAAAAGAAGGACAAGTCCTTATAATTGGAGTGGAACTGGACTAGAACTAGGCTATTGTCTCAAGTGGGACGAAGACTCTAGATCAGTGAGCTTTGTACCTAAGGCAATTTCATGTTATGCTCTATTGCTTTCCACCAAATGGGCCTCTTTCTTTCTTCCCCCCCCCCACCCCACCCCCAGTAATCTTCTCCATCTCATCCATTCCTTCTTCTTTTTCTCTTCCTCACAGTTTTTATATCTGTGAACCTGGATGAATTAGTAGATTTAAAGAAGTAGTGGGATTGTAAAAAGCTGCTGATCTTGATCCTCTTTAAAAATCTGTCAACACCTCCCATCTTTTCCTTGTATGCTGCCTTCCTATTCCTGTTCCACCTTTCCATATTGTCCTTCACTTCATGGCCAGGCTTTAGCCCTGCCAGTGGTGGCCAGAGACATGAATTAACTCTGTTTGAGTCATTTAGGAATAAAAAGATTATTACTGACCTCAATTCTAGAATAAAAATACTGTAGTTTTTCTCTCCCACACTATAATTTTACTAAAATGTTACATTGTTCCAGAGTTAATCAGGATACTCTGTGAAATTAAACCTTAATTGTGGTTTGGCTACTTCCATCTTAGAGAAAATTAAAAGAAAAATATTAGAAAATGATAATTTCAGGCTGGATGCAGTGGCTCATGCCTATAATCCCAACACTTCATGATGACAAGGCGGGAAGATTGCTTGAAACCAAAGGTTTGAGATGAGCCTGGGCAACATAGTGAGACCCTGTCTCTAAAAATAAAAGTAAAAAATTAGCCTAGTGTTGTGCTGTGCCCCTGTAGTTCTAGCTACTTGAAGGCTGAGGTGGGAGGATCACTTGAGCCCAGGAGGTTGAGGCTGCAGTGAGCCATGATTGCACCATTGCACTCCAGCCTAGGTGACAGAGTGAGACCCTATCTCTGAAAAAGAAAAAAGAAAATGATAATTTCATCAGAACTTGTTTGAAGGAGAAACATTAGTTTCTTGAACAAAATTAGGAGTGCACATTGGAGGGAATTTTCGTTATTTCTACTGCAACTGAGGAAACAGGTATATTACTATGTTTGATTTGTAATTAACTAGGCCTCATAGCCCTTTTTTCCCCCCTTCAGGGAACAGAATATTTCTTAAGTCTGACATTTCCTCTGTTGATGTTCCCTTTGGAAAACATAAAATATAAATAGTGATTAAGGTCTTTCCAGATAATGTCCCATACCAAAGTGTAGAAAGAACATACATAATGTCCCACACCAAAGCGTAGAAAGAACATAACATGACATGATAATGTAAAGTAATATATGATAATATTTTTATCTCAGGGCTATATTATATCCAGCTCATAAGTTGTATTTGTATGTTTGTTTATAATTGAAAAAGTATGTAGTCTTTTAGTCACGGAGCTTATGAGTACTTAACTGAGCATCTCTCTGATACGTAAAAAAACTGCTAGCATGAGAAGTACAAAGGTACAAAGATTTACCTAGTAATTTTTTTTTTTAATCTCTAAGAAACTTCAGTGGAAGCAGGACTGCTTCCACTGTAGTGAAAGCTAAGATATAGTTAGGAGTTGTCAAGCTTTACACTAGAGCCTATATGAAGTTTTGATTCTAAGTGTTACTGTACCTTCTGACAACTGAACCTGGTTCCTGGGGAGCCCGTTCTGGTTTTCTCTTTGCACAGTTAAGCTGAGACTAGCATCATTCTAGTTTGCAGGCGACATTCTCTGGGAAGCTAGTCTGTGGGGGAGATGACATCTTCTGAACCTAGTCCCCACAGAGAACTCTGAACGAGTGGAATCAAGAGGTTGCCTGCATTCTTGCTCATGTCACAATGCTGGACATGTGACTTCAGAGAAGCATGTGCCAGGTCAATATGATTGGGCTGTTCTCACAATACAAGGCCTTGACCATAGAGTGATTCAGAGGCAAATGCAGCCTTCTTAGACTCTTAACCAAAACATTGGTATGACATAAAATTATAATTAATAAAAGATATACAGTTATTTCAAAAGTACTGTTTTATTGGGACATCTCAAAGGACTAAGAAAATGTTTATTTTCTTATCTCCTATCTTTTATTTGTTAATAGCTGTTAATAGCTCTTCATTGCTCATCAGCCTTTACTGAAAGCTTATCATGTATCAAACAATATGCCAGGTGTCAGAGAGGGCAGCAAAGAGAGTACAATTGAGTTAGATAGAGTACCTGCACTCAATAACAGCTAACACTTATATAGTGCTTTCTGCGTGCCAGGCTTGTCCTAAGTGATTTTACACACACACACACACACACACACACACTCCCTCACTCAATCCTTATAAAAACCCACTGAGAGGCCAGGTGCGGTGGCTCATACCTGTAATCCCAGCAACTTTGGGAGGCTGAGGCAGGCAGATCACTTGAGGTCAGGAGTTCGAGATCACCCTGGCCAACATGGTGAAACCTCATCTCTACTAAAAATACAAAAATTAGCCAAGCATGGTGGCAGGTGCCTGTAATCCTAGCTACTCAAGAGGCTGAGACAGGAAAATCACTTGAACCTGGTAGGTGGATGTTGCAGTGTGCTGAGATCGTGCCGCCACACTCCAGCCTGAGCAACAGAGTGAGACTCTATCTCAAAAAAAAAAAAAAAAAAATTAAAAACCCAATGAGGTGGCTACTATTATCATCCCCATTTTACGGATGAGGACATGGGTACATAGAGATTAAGTAACTTGCCAAAGATCTCACAACTGGTAAGTGGCAGAGCAAAATTTGAAAACAAACAATCTGGTTCCAGAAACTGTCCTTTTAACCTTATGATAGCTTCCTGAGGAATTTATGATCTAAGTATACATACTAAGTACCTCCCCTTTCAGGGTAAGGCAGTAGGTAATGGTGAACAGGGAAGCAAAAGGTGACTCAGGTTGAGTAAACAACACCAAGCATATCTGACTCAAGGAATGCTTCAGAGGCCAGGGGTGTATGCCTGTAATCCCAGCACTTTGGAAGGCTGACACAGGAGGATCACTGGAGCCCAAGTTCAAGACCAGCCTGCACAACATGACAAAACCCTCTCTTTACAGAAAATACCAAAATTAGGTGGGCTTTGTGGCGCATGCCTGTAGTTCCAGCTACTTGGGAGGCTGAGAGTTGGGAGAATCACTTGAGCCTGGGAGGTTGAGGCTGCAGTAAGCTGTGATTGTGCCACTGCACTCCATCCTAGGCAATAGAGTGAGACTCTGTCTCAAAAAAAAAAAAAAAAGAAAAAGAAGAAAAAAAGGAATGCTTCAGTCTGCTCCAAAGAAAAGAATGGAGTAATGTGAAGTATTAAATGTAGCAAGATGCCACTGCAGTAGCTCACACCTGTAATCCCAGCATTTTGGGAGGCTGAGACAGGAGGATCACTTGAGCCCAGGAGTTCAAGACCAGCCTGGGCAACATAGTGAGACCCCATCTCTTAAAAAAATAATAAAAAGTAAATAAAAATAAATGTAGCAAGAAATTGGAAATCTTTATGAACAGATGGCAATCCAGTTTAATGTTATGTGCATGGCCACAACCCTTATTCCACTACATCCTCCTTTCACATATATATTATGAAGGTTAATGAATACAATTATTGTGATAACATTTCTTTTCTCCCTTTCTCCCTCCTCTGGTAGAGTACTCACATAAAGGCTGCATTCACAATTGAGGTTAGAACTTGTCTAGGCATGTCTAGTGAGCAATGGGAGGAGTCTGCTAGGAAAGTACTTTCAGAATACTGGAAACCTTAGGGAGAAAACTCCTCCTGAAGGTAGAAAATTGCAGAAATTATAATAAAGCCTCAGCTGCTATAGGAGAAGGATAGCTTTAGTACTTTTGGTAGAGAAGCAGTGTAGCAGCAAATTTTAAGAGATATATGAGAGGTATTTAAGTGGATCATGCCTGTAGGTCATTTAGTAGTAGTATGCAATCAATAAATATTCATTATTACTTGTGTGACAGTGCTCACCCCACACTGTCCTTTATAGAAACATATTTGCAGAGACCTGGGGAGAAAATGCAAACATGCCAGAGGGCTTCATAAGACCATACATACCCTTTAATGACTCCATTAAGTGTTATCAACAAATGTTAGTAATAATAAATATAGTTATTATCATTATTGTTCTTATTACAGCCTCATTTTATGTTATTACTGATTTTTTAATGGGGTCAGTGAGAAAATAAGACTTCATTCTCAAAATATTCAAATGTCTAGTCAGACCTGGCAGCAGCTGCAGCGGCTCTCCTTGCCATCTCCTTTTCACTTCTGGAAACATGGGCTCCCATGTGGCTGTCTTTGATGATGTCATCAAGGTGTTCAGTGACATGAAAGTGTGCAAGTCTTCAACACTAGAAAAGGCGAAGAAGCGCAAGAAGTTGCTGCTCTTCTGCCTGAGTGAGTATAAGAAGTACATCATCCTTGCGGAGGCCAAGAAGATCCTGGTAAGTAATGTGGACCAAACCATTGATGATCCCTATGCCACCTTTGTCAAGATGCTGACAGTAAGGACTGCTGCTACGCCCCCTATGACGCCACCAAAGACAGCAAGAAGAAGGACCTGGTGTTTATCTTCTGGGCCTCTGAGTCTGCATCCATTAAGAGCAAAATGATCTATGCCAGCTGCAAGGATGTCATCAAGAAGCAGCTAGGGGTCAGCACTGTCGTCTTCTTGGAGGGCAAACTCTGTGATCCCCTCCAGCCCCCTTCCTGGAGAATCTACTAGTCCCAGACCTGCCCTCAGGGATTGCAGGCTGCCCCCTTCCTGCCAGACTGGAGGGGCTGGGGGAATCCCAGCAGAGGGAAGGCACTCCCTTCACCCCAATTGCCAAACAGCCCCCCAACTCCTTGGATTTTCCTCCTCTCTCCATCCCTGACAGTTCTGGCCTTCCCAAACTGCTTGGATCTTCTGATTCCTCTTGGGTTGAAGCAGACCAAGTTCTCCCAGGAACCCCAGTTGGGGAAGGCCTATATATATATTTTAAAAACAACCCCACTCTCCACCTGTTCCTCCACCTTCCCATGCTACAACTTCTAACTACAACAGTGACTCTGTGCTTGTCTGTTTAGTTCTGTGTATAAATGGAATGTTGTGGAGATGGCCCCTTCCCATGCCAGCTGGTTCCTCTCCCTTGGTTATGGCCGCTAATGGAAACCAGACTAGTAAGCGACCTTTAATTTTTAAAAAAAGAAAATACAATAAAATAATACGCAAATGTTTAAGCAGATTTCCCAAAACAGAGTAGAATAGAATTCATATGAATAAGCAAACAATTTAATTGTTACTACTGGGCATTATGTTATGGATTTTGCTTTCCTACAGAAAATAACTCCACAACTGATTTTATTAGTATAGAATTAATTGCTTGCTAAGAGTCATTTTCGCTTATCTCGCCATTGGATATTTGCGAAATCACTAATATTTCTTTTATCCACCATTCATATGTAAGTAAATATGTACCTTACTTCCTCTTTCCAGGCAAGTAGAGGTTCCAAATATAGCCATGTGTCACATAACAGGGATTTGTTCTGATAAATGAATCCATAGACAATTTTGTCTTTGTGCAAACATGATAAAGTGTACTTGCGCAAACCTAGATGGTGTAGCCCACTACACAGCTAAGCTATGTGGTATAGACTGTTGCTTCTAGGCTACAAACATGTACAGCATGTTACTATACTGAGTACTGTAGGCAAGTGTAACATAATGGTCAGTATTTGTGTATCTAAACATACCTAAATATAGAAAAGGTACAGTAAAAACATGGTATAAAAGATAAATGGTATACCTGTATAAGGCATTTACCATGAATAGAGCTTGCAGGACTGGAAGTTGCTCTGGGTGAGTCAATGAGTGAGTGGTGAGTCACTGTGAAAGCCTAGGACATTATTGTACACTACTGTAAACTGCATAAACACTGCACACTAGGCTACAATTTATAAAAAAATTTCTTCAATAATAAGCTATTAAATAACATAAAGTTGTGAATAATAATAAATTATTATTACATATCAACAATATTTTCTTTATATCCTATAAGCTTTTTTCTATTTTTAAATTAATTTCTTAAAATTTTTTAAACTTATTTTGTTAAAAACTAAGACACAAACACCCATGTAAGCACAGGCCTACACACGGTGAGGATCATCAGTATCGGTGTCTTCCACATCCACCTTTTGTCCACTGGAAGCTCTTCAGAGTTAGTAACATACACGGAGCTGTCGTCTGCTGTCATATTGAAGCTGTTTTCTGGAATACCTCCTGAAGAACCTGCCTGAGGCTGTTTTACAGTTAACTAAAAAAAAATAAGTAGAAGGAGTACACTCTAAAATAACAATTAAAAATATGGTATAGTAAATACATACAGTGGTAAGAGTTGTTTATTATCATTATCAAGTATTACATAGTGTACATAATTGAATGTGCTATACTTTTATATGACTGGTAGTGCAGTAAGTTTGCTTGCACCAGCATCACCGCAAACTGTGAGTAATGCATTACTCCATGACGTTAGGATGGCTAGGTTCACAAGGCGATAGGAATTTTTCAGCTCCATTATAATCATGGGACTGCCTTGGTATATGCGGGCTGTTGTTGACAGAAACGTCATTATGTCACGCAACACTAGATAATGAGGGAATCCTTTTCCTCCTAATTGGTTATTTGAGCTGTTTAATCTCCCTTCCACTCCCAGCAAGTGTAGTCATTAAAATACCTTACATAACTATGGAGGCTTCATGATTAGAACTGCGATATGATGATCTTACATACCCACTCAGGGTTCTCTGCTTCAGGGCCAAAGTTTGGGCAATGTCACACCTATTGTACTTTTTGGATGTGTTTCTCTGTCGTGAGAGGAATGGGAAATGAAAGAAGGATGAGCCCAATGTAATTCTGAGAATCAGATTTAACTAGTGTCTGATAAAGCTTGCAAAATTTCCATGTTGATAAGTTGATCTAATTTATTTGTTTAACCTGCTGTATAATGTTTTATCATATGAAAATATCACATTTGATTTATCTCTATGGAACATTTAGATTCTAATTTTTTGCTGTTTTAAATAATATTTCCATGAATTTCCCTATACATGTTTCTGCTTTCAATATATGAAAGTTTTGCTAGAGTAGGGGTCTTTAAACTTTTTTGTTAGCTTATCCCACAAACAATTTGGAAAAACTTTTTCTCTATACACATGGTAGAGTTAGAATTGAACTTTTTTATTCTAAGTTTAAGTAGGTGAAAAGGAAGTAATTTCCTAGTTATGTAACTTTTTTTTTTTTTTTTTGGAGACAGAGTTTTTGCTCTTGTTGCCCAGGCTGGAGTACAATGGCGCAATCTCGGCTCACTGCAACCTCCACCTCCCGGGTTCATGCGATTCTCTCCTGCCTCAGTCTCCCGAGTAGCTAGGATTACAAACACCCGCCACCACGCCCTGCTAATTTTTTTTTTTTGTATTTTTAGTAGAGACAGGGTTTCACCTGTATTTTTAGTAGAGACGGGTTTTCACCATGTTGGCCAGGCTGGTCTTGAACTCCTGACCTCAGGTGATCCACCCGCCTCGGCCTCCCAAAGTGTTGGGAGTACAGGCGTGAGCCACCATGCCTGGCCTATGTAACATTTAAAGTAGAATTCTTAAGTGTATCCAATATTCATAAATACCATAGTAATTTGTTGCCATTGCCCATCAAAACATTAAAAAAACGAACAAGCATTTTTTACAATGGGAAATTTTACATCATTCTTTTTTCTCTTTGAACTTGAATTTTTTTTCCAATTCTGATACAGATTTTTATTTGGATGTAATATATATTATGTGTGAATATCTTTTATTGATGATGACTGTATCATATTTCCATGCCACAAATTTTATAAAAATTTAAATTGTGTTAAATTTTCTGGACCATAATGCTCCTCAGGGTTAAAAACTATTCCAAATTATCATTAATATTTTTGTATAATCAAATAAATACTTTTAAATTTTGATAATTATTAAATATAAAAAAATCAACTGGGCTTAAAAAATTGGTTTATATATCATAAATGAATTTTATATATTCCTAGAAGGAGACAAGTTCAGCATTAGATCATTTATCCCTAGTTTTTGCTTTTATGTTGTAAACACTGAGTAATATTATTCACATAAGTAGATGGTGAGTGAAAGGAATTGTTTTAGCAGTGTTACTCATTTATTTGAAAGCTTCCCAAATTATATGTCATACATCACTTAGTGATCTTATTTTTAATGATTTTTCAATGAATAGTTTCAATAGGTTCTCCTTCAATTTACCAGAAAAAAAAAATTAATGTTAAACAGGTTAACTTTTAAAAGGGTTTGTTGGTAAAATTATTCAGCTACTTAGCAGCAATATCATTATTGCAGATGATCTCTTTAGCTCCTTGCAGGTTTTTACACTTTCAGGCAGTACATCGTTTCAGCATTCAGATGGAGAGGGGTATTCCATTCTCTTTTAAATTGGGATAAAGGGCACTGTGAAAGGGGAAATGGGGACAAGGAACTACTAGGTCCACTTGACTACACTAGTTCTGAGGCACATCAGATTTAGGAGAAAGTGTATATGGAAGTTATGGAATTGATTCTCTTGAAACTAAGAACCTTATTTCTCCTATTTGAAGACCACTACTCTGATGTTTATACCCAAAAGTGGAATTGCTTGTGTTGGAGTCTCCTAAGCTGTGTAACTGTTTCACTGAAGTCAGATCACTGAGGACATTGCTGTGCCTCTCAAGGACTCAGGAACAGTCCCTCTGAAGGTCCATATATGTAAGTCATAGCAATCTTCTAAATTTGGGAAAAATCCCTTGGTCGCCTTATTTAAATAACTGGTGAGCAATGAGTAGTAATCCATCAGTGTTCTATGAGACACCAAATTTCTTTCTATAATGTGGCTTTTGACAACTTCTGGAAGTATTTTTATTCATGATTCCCACATTTCTTTCTTTAAAGGGCATCATTAGTCTACCATCAACCAAGATGTTATACAAAGACAGCATCGTAATTCATTTACATTGAGTGCCCTAAAGCACAAATGCCTTTAAGGCCTTCTTTACTCTCTATTAATTGCAAAATAAACAGATGTCTACTGGAGAAGGTTATTAGAAATAATTTATGCAGTTTGGGAGAACTAGGGGTCAGGATTCCTTGACTCAGCTTCTGAAACAAACTCAAGCCCACTAAACCACTAAGGTAACTACATCCAGAAATCTGCAAACCAGAAAATGTTTGCCCTGAATAAGGTAAAGGACAAAAAAGAATAAGGGCAAACATTTTCTGGTTTGCAGATTTCTGGATGTAGTTGCAAAGGACAGTACATTTCAAAAACAGAGTAATGGCCATTCTCAAGCAGGACTCAGTTTAATTCTACTTGAAAAGAGTGAGAACATTTAATGTGCCAAATTCAAGTCATAAGGAAAAGTTGACCAGTTAATAGGACAAATGCCACAACATTGTAAAATAAACAAGATCTGAAATGCAGAAAACCCTATTTTACAATGAACAAGTCTACAAGAACACAAGAATAAAGCACATCTTAATTAAGTCCTCCCTCTTACTTGTTTCAACAGGTGATGTAGGAAAACAGTGGTCCCATGAGTGGCAGCAGCCAATGGCCTGCGGCTGCACCCTGGGAGCTAGCCAAGACAAAGATGCCATGTCCAGAAAAGAAATTTCAGAAATGACTTATGGCTCAGAGCCATGTATGTAAATGAGGTTTTTTTTTTTTCTCTGAAAATGGTCGGTTTCTATCCATTAGCTTTCTCCCAGTTCCCTGACTTCATAAAATTTATGTTAAGGATTTGAAATATTCCCAGATTAATTTTCAAGTACCATGACTTTACTTAGAGACTTCATTTTTCTTTAGGGTTCCCTGCAATGCAAACCTGTACCTTCTTTAATAAATGTAAATATTTAAGCCGCGTGAGGTGGCTCACACCTGTAGTCCCAGCACTTTGGGAAGCTGAGGCAGGTGGATTACTTGAGGTTCAGAGTTCAAGACCAGCCTGGCCAATATGGTGAAGCCCTGTCTCTACTATAAATACAAAAATTAGCCTGGCATAGTGGTGTGTGCCTGTAGTCCCAGCTACTTGGGAGGCTGAGGCAGTAGAATCGCTTGAACCCGGGAGGCAGAGGTTACAGTGAACCAAGACTGCCCCACTGCACTCCAGTCTGGGCACTCCGTCTCAAAAAAGAAAAAAAAAAAGTAGTACATTTAGTACAATTAAGTAACAAAAATCTACAAAAGGGAACTGTTCTATTATATTTAGAAAAGATAAAATTTCCCTCCTAAGCTAGTTCTGACATTAGGTTTTTCTATGGTATTCTTTCTGAAGTTCCTACAAGAGAGAAAAATCTAAATCACAATAGGAGTATTTTTTGAATGTATTCTATTGATCTTAAAACATTGTTTAATAAGAGACTTATAACTGGGCAGGGCCTAGAACTGCTTTATTTTATTATTTAGTGTAACCATGAAATTAAACAGTGGTCTACCATTGGGGACCAAGGTCAGATTCAAAAAGATTAAATATAAATTAAAGCTACTACACATTTATGTGGTTGAAAAATCAAAAGGTACAAAACAACAGCGTCACATATGATATCACTTGTGGCCCTTGCAGTTGTGTAACTTGGCAGTCCTGTATATATCACCTTCCCACGGGATCTCTCAGCCATATCAGTTTCTTGTATATTAATAAGGGGAATCTTGAAAGATAGAGGTCAAGAGGAGAAAAATAGGGATCGGAAGAAAGAATGGCAAGAGAGGGCAGGAGAAAGGAGAGTGGAACGATGGACGAAAAGGGAAAGACTGAGGCCTTATACAAAGGATTGGCAACTTTCTCCCAGCCCTCTCTTGCAGTTGTCCTTGGTGTGTGTGTGTATATTTGTACATGAATAGAAGAGGAAGAAATGGAAAGCTGGTGGGGGTGGGGGGAAGCCACTTATCTGGGGAAGGATAGTGGTGAGCCCTGGAGAATTTTTAACTTAGTG
Organism: Gorilla gorilla gorilla; assembly: GCF_029281585.2. Classification (NCBI taxonomy): domain Eukaryota; kingdom Metazoa; phylum Chordata; class Mammalia; order Primates; family Hominidae; genus Gorilla; species Gorilla gorilla. The sequence goes on from NC_073232.2 coordinate 100,179,015, forward strand.
CATGCATTACTTGAATAAAGTTCCTTGTATTGCCTTTTCTGATATCATTTTTATCTAGACTCATCCAAGAATATGTTAGTATTTTGAGATTTAGCTTTTGGGAAAAAATTCAAAGCTAATAAGCATAAATATTTGTGCAAGAAAGAGAAGCAGATATGCAGACCTCTACCACCTCTTACCAGAGACAAACTAACCTTTCTCCAGCACACATTGGCCTGATGAAATCTAGAATTAAGCTTTCTCTCAGCACTGACCTGCCTCAGACTGCAAAGAGGTTTTCTAACTGGTTTTGAGCCATGATGAAGGTGCTGACAGTAACTGCATGGCAGCATTTTCATTGACTCCAACTCTTCGGCAGGTGGCAGCGTTCTCCTTGCTCCATGTGGGTTTGGTGTTTCCTACCTTTCAAAAGAGCACGGGCCTCACAGTCCCTTTTCTGTCTGCGGTCCACAGGTAACGGCTGCCTCCTTTATATTCTTGTCTGAAAGACACTCTCCCAGTAATCTTAGGAACTAAGGAGGAGAAACAAATTTGCAACATGTGGCTATTCATGTTTTGATGTTTGATCCTTAAGGTATTAAGCATCATGGGCTAATTTCAAGGCATTTAAGGTTAGAGAGTGAACATCAGGAATCATTCATTCACTTACCTTTGTTTTTCTCCATCCCAAACCCTATTTATCATCTCTATTTAAGCAGTCTCCTTGTTTTCTTTGTTCACTCCTTTCCAAGCCTTGAAAATGTCATTAAAAACCATCTCTAGTCAAATTTCTGACTAACTCATTTAGGTTTCTATACAAGCTAGACTTTCTTACCATCTTTATTCACTGATAGGGTATATCAGGGAATTCTCCAGGCTCCAACTGAGGATCCCTCACTGAGTTGCTATGTAATCTGGGGCATGTAAACCCTTTGGGCCTCAGTTTCTTCACTTGTAAAATGAGATTGGTAAACTAGCGGCTCTATGAAGTTTTTTCTAGCTCTTATGCACTGGATGATAAAGCAGTCTGCCACTCTCTTGAATGGAAGAAGATGGGGGTACTGTGCTGTCATATGATTATTTTTCAAGGACATTTTCTTTGAGCAGCAAAAGTTATTAAATAGTACAAAGAGTAAAAAATAGATCTGGTCAAGACCATTGATCTGGGGAAGAGAGGGTATTCAGGATAAGATACAGCCTGTCTACCACACATCTCTACTATGTACCATTTATGGCAGATATTCCCATGTATTTCTATTGTCCAGCAAACACCAAACAGACCCTTATGCTTAAATTCTGGAAATTCTTTAGGGTGCTCATTTATTTTAAAATAAAATTAGAATCGAGCTTCTTTCCTGGTTATTTAATATTCTCTTGATAATAGACATATATTTTTAGTTTTAATTCTAATGGATGAAATCACCTTTCTACCTTATAAATATAATAATCATTGTAAAGAACCTTTGAACCATATAAAAAGCAATAAATAAAAAGAGAAATTTATCTCCCTTGGAAGCCTTCCCTCTCTATCCTGCCCTCAGAGAGAATGTGTTATCTCATCTCTTGTTTATTCTTCCAGATAATTTGTATGTATTTATGCAAACACATGTATATATATATGTATTATCACTTTTGTTTTATTTCATTGAATTTTAATGAATCTTTTGGGAAATACATTAGTCCTAGAGTAGAATTATGCTGTAAAATAGATGAGTAAGCACATTAAGAAACTAGAAGATTAAGGAGCAAAATAGAAAACAACTGAAAACATTCAGTTGCTAATCAAATTGTCAGCTGATAGGATTCTTAAATGACAGATATTCTAGGCAGAACTGACCTGAGAGAAGGACTATGTAAAATGGTCTGTTTTGGGGGTTATTTATAGGGGATAGGACTAGGGTCATTGTGGAAGATGGCCACCAACAATTCCTCCATGCCTCTACACGCATGCCACCCTTCCCACCAAAAGGAGATGGAGTCTGTTTCCCCTCCCTTGAATCTTTTTTCAGCTTCCCCAGTAGCTAGAACTACAGGCACATGCCACCATGCCCAGCTAATTATTATTTTTTTGTAGAGACTGGGGTCTTGCTATGTTGTCCTGGCCTCAGGCGATTCTTCCCTCTCAGCCTCCCAAAATGCTGGGATTATAGGTATGAGCCACCATGCCTAGCTAATTTGGTTTTTAAATATTTTATTTTAAAAGAATTTTTTTTTGAGGCAGAGTCTCACTCTGTTGCCCAGACTAGAGTGCAGTGGTGCGATTTCGGCTCACTGCAACCTCCACCTCCCGAGTTCAAGCGATTCTCCTGCTCCAGCCTCCCAAATAGCTAGGATTACAAGCGTGCGCCACCACTCCCGGCTAATTTTTGTATTTTTATTAGAGATGGGGTTTCACCACATTGGCCAGTCTGGTCTCAAACCCCTGACCTCAAGTGATCCGCCTGCTTTGGCCTCCCAAAGTGCTGGGATTACAAGCGTGGGCCATCGTGTGTGGCCTGGAAAAAATTCTAGACTTAGAAAAAAGTTGCAAAAATGGTATGGTTTTTTTTTTTTTTTGACACAGGGTTTCACTGTCACCAGGCTGGAGTACAGTGGTGCGATCACTGCTCACTGCAACTTTGACCTCCTGGGGCTCAGGTGATCTTCCCACCTCAGCCTCCCAAGTAGCTGGGACTATAGGCACACACCACCATGCCCAGCTAATTTTTGTATTTTTTGTAGAGACATGGTTTTTCCATTTTGCCCAGGCTGGTCTCAACCTCCTGAGCTCAAGCAATCTACCCACCTGGCCTCCCAAAGTGCTAAGATGACAGGAGTGAGCCACCATGCCTGGCCTGGTGTGGAGTTTACGTATACTTGTTATCCAGCAGCCCTAGTATTGATAACTTTTTTTTTTTTTAAAGAGATGGGGGTCTTGGCCAGGCACAGTGGCTGACGCCTATAATCCCAGAACTTTGGGAGGCCGAGGTGGGCGGATCGCTTGAGGCTAGGAGTTCAAGACCAGCCCGGCCAACATGGTGAAACCCCATCTCTACTAAAAATACAAAAATTAGCTGTGTGTGGTGGCATGCGCCCATAATCCCAGCTACTTGGGAGGCCAAGGTAACAGAATCGCTTGAACCCAGGAGGTGAAGGTTGCCGTGAGCTGAGATTGCACCACTGCACTCCAACCTGGCTGACAGAGTGAGATTCTGCCTCAAAAAAAAAAAAAAAAAATTCCCTGCTTTCAAGAGACGGGGTCTCACTATGTTGCCCAGGTTGGTCTCGAACTCCTGGGTTCAAGCCATCCTCCCACTTCAGCCTCCTAAAGTGTCAGAATTACAGGCATGAGCCACTGTTCCTGGCCAATAACTTATTAATAGCCACAGAACGATTATCAAAACCAGGAAATTAGTACAAGGTACGAACCTTATATGAAATTCACTTGTTTTTGTAGTGATGTTCTTCTTCTGTTCCAAGATTTAATCCAGGTTCCCTTACTTGCTCTTAGTTGATATGTCTCCTTAGTCTGGGGAAAAGACTTCTAACAGAGCTGGAAGAGCAGTGAGAAAATTGCTGTTGAATGTTGGAGAAATGGTGTTAGTAGTGGCAAGATGTTTGACAACCCTTGTGGTCAGATGTATGGTAAAACATAGAAGACAGAAAGTGTACCTAATAAACTTGTGGATTTGGCAACATTCAGGCTGAATGTTCAGAGTGACAGTTGGCTTCTTTTAGGGATGTACGAAGATACACAAGTGATGTATGATGATATCACAAGAGACAGAGATGTGTTAAAAAAGGAACTATCCCATTTTTAAGCAGAGTCTCTTTATGCCAGAAAGACTCTCAAAGTAAGAAATGGCCTCAAGGGCCTGCCTGTAGAATTGGCCTCAAGTTAAAGATCTTATCGAGACTTGGTGCTAAGACCTCTAAAATATTTAAGATATTGCCCCTCATCTAGACAAAAGGTCTTCTAAGAATCTTACGTGTTGTCCCACAGTAGTCACCTCTACAGGTCCACAGTAGAGAGAGGTTTTTAAAATTTTTAATTTAAATTTTTAATTTTTTTCAGAGACAGAGTCTCGCTATGTTTCCTAGGCTGGTCTCAAACTGCTGGCCTCAAGCAATCCTCCCACCTTGGCCTCCCAAAGTGCTAGGACTACAGGCAGAGAGGTTTGTTTTTGAAAGAATTATAGATGTTGCTTTGCGGGCAAGAAGTGAACCCCAATAAGAGTCACAAAATTTTAAAGAGAGTTATATGGATAAAATTGCACCAGCTTGGACTAAGGAAGAGACAGTTCAAAATGAAAAAACCTTCCAAGCCCCCAACTTCCTACGGGCAGGAAGCAGGCTGAGAGAGTTATTTAACTGTAAAAGGAAGGAAGGCAGTTTCTTTTCTTTTTTTTTTTGGTGGTGTTAGTAACTTTTATTGAAGCGGCAGTGTGCAGCAGCAGAGGTACTGCTCCCTGCAGAGCAGGCTAACCCACAAGCGATGTGCCCGGCGTAGCTGCTCAAAAGCAGTTCTGCGCTTATATTTATACCTACTTTTTTGTTTTTGTTTTTTTATTATACTTAAGTTCTAGGGTACATGTGCACAACGTGCAGGTTTGTTACATATGTATACATGTGCTGTGTTGGTTTGCTGTACCCATTAACTTGGTTATTTATATTAGGTATTTCTCCTAATGCTATCCCTCCCCCATCCCCCCCCACGACAGGCCCTGTTGTGTGACATCCCCCGCCATGTGTCCAAGTGTTCTCATTGTTCAATTCCCACCTATGAGTGAGAACATGTGGTGTCTGGTTTTCTATCCTTGTGATAGTTTGCTCAGAATGATGATTTCTAACTTCATCCATGTCCCTACAAAGGACATGAAGCTCATCCTTTTTTATGGCTGCATAGTATTCCATGGTGTGTACGTGCCACATTTTCTAAATCCAGTCTATCATTGATGGACATTTTATGTTGGTTCCAAGTCTTTGCTATTGTGAATAGTACCTCAATAAACATACGTGTGCATGTGTTTTTATAGTAGCATGATTTATAATCCTTTGGGTATATACCCAGTAATGGGATTGCTGGGTCAAATGGTATTTCCAGTTCTAGATCCTTGAGGAATCGCCACACTGTCTTCCACAATGGTTGAACTAGTTTACAGTCCCACCAACAGTGTAAAAGCTATTCTCCACATCCTCTCCAGCATCTGTCGTTTCCTGATTTTTTAATTATCACCATTCTAACTGGTGTGAGATGGTATCTCATAGTGGTTTTGATTTGCATTTCTCTGACGACCAGCGACAATGAGCATTTTTTCATGTGTCTGTTGACTGCATAAATGTCTATAAATGTCTTCTTTTGGAAAGTGTCTGTTCATATCCTTTGCCCACTTTTTGATGGGGTTGCTTTATTTTTTCTTGTAAATTTGTTTAAGTTCTTTTTAGATTCTGGATATTAGCCCTTTGTCAGATGGGTAGATTGTAAAAATTTTCTCCCATTCTGTAGGTTGTCTGTTCACTCTGATGGTAGTTTCTTTTGCTGTGCAGAAGCTCTTTAGTTTAATTAGATCCCATTTGTCTATTTTGGCTTTTGTTGCCATTGCTTTTGGTGTTTTAGTCATGAAGTCCTTGCCCATGCCTATGTCCTGAATGGTATTGCCTAGGTTTTCTTCTAGGGTTTTTATAGTTTTTATGTCTAACATTTAAGTCTTTAATCCATATTGAATTAATTTTTGTATAAGTTGTAAGGAAAGGATCCAGTTTCAGCTTTCTACATATGGCTAGCCAATTTTCCCAGCACCATTTATTAAATAGGGAATCTTTTCCCCATTTCTTGTTTTTGTCAGGTTTGTCAAAGATCAGATGGTTGTAGATGTGTGGTGTTATTTCTGAAGCCTCTGTTCAAGGAAGGCAGTTTCTTATGAAAAAGGAAAATTGATTCAGAGTTCCTAGTCTAGACCCCAGAGGGTGGAACTAAGAGCTCTTGAGAACAATGCATTGGGAAACTATTCTGAGGGAGGCCAACCTAGGCACTAATGGAGAACTTGATCCTCAGAGGACTGGTAACAGTGCTTGGCTGGATTTCAGAATTGCTATGGACTAATGACTGCTATATGCCTTCCATTTCCGCCATTTTCAAACAGGCGTGTCTACTGCAGTTATCCTATCCCTTTTTCAGCATTGTATGTTGTGTATGTAACTTGTCTTTTAGTTAACAGGTCTCCAGATGAAGAAAAGCTGCATCTGAAATGCCTCATCCACATCTAGGCCTAGTATAGATTACTAGATCCTGAAGTTTAACACTGATGCTATATAGAATAATAGTTTTGGAGAAAGGGAGTGAGTGTATTCTGTATGTCATGTGTGTGTGTGTGTGTGTGTGTGCATATATGTGCATATGTATACTGTTGTAGCTGGAGGATGGATCATGATAGACTATTTCCCAAATTGACTGGCAACAATTTCTCATCCCAGCTGCTACTTCCATCAAGGAGTATCCTTCCCTTCCTTTTGAATCTGGGCTGTCCTCGTGACTTGCTTGGCCAAGAGAATGCAGTGGAAGTGACATTCTGGGACTTCTGAACCCAGGATTTAAGAGACCCTGTATTTTCTGCTGTCTTCCTCTTGGGATCCAGGCACTGTATAAAGAAGCCTGGGTTGGACCACTGAATAATGAGCAACCACACAAAGAAAGGAGGCTCCTAACCATTTTTAGCTACTCTAGCTGAGGTCCCAGACATGTGGTAAGCTATCTTGGACATTCCAGACTCAGCCAAATTCACAGCTGAATAAAGCACGTCTGACCCTAGCTAATGTCACTGGGGAGCCTACCTGTCCAGCTGTGCCCTTCCCCAATTGCAGAATTGTGAGGAAATAAATGGTGGTAGTTGTTTTGAGCCACTAAGTTTTAAGCGGCCCCCATGGTATCAGTTCAGGTCAGACATGTGCTTTATTCTGCTGTGAGTTTGGCTGGGTCTGGAATGTCCAAGATGGCTTCCCACATGTCTGGGACCTCAGTTAAAGTAGCTAAAATGGTTAGGGACTCCTTTCTTGCTGTGGTTGCTCATCATTCAGTGGTCCAGCCCAAGCTTCTTTACACAGTGCCTGGGTCCCAAGAGGAAGACAACAGAAAGTTTTAAGGTAATTTATTATGCAGCAATAGATAATTGAAAACAATTATCCAGCCAGGTGCAGTGGCTCACGCCTGTAATCTCAGCACTTTGGGAGGCAGAGGCGGGCAGATCCCTTGAGGCCAGGAGTTCAAGACCAGCCTGGCCAACATGGCGAAACCCCGTCTCTACTAAAAAAACAAAAAATTAGCCAGGCATAGTGGTGCATGCCTGTCATCCCAGCTACTCGGGAGACTGAGGTAGGAGAATTGCTTAAACACCTCGGGAGGCGGAGGTTGCAGTGAGCTGAGATTGTGCTACTGCACTCCGGCCTGGGCAACAGAGCGAGACTGTCTCAAAAACAAAACAAAACAATTATCAAATGTCAGGGTATCTTCCTATTGCTTTACCTTTACTCTGTGGGCTGGGAAGAAGTTGTAACAATGTCAGCCATAGAAGTCAAGTTTTCAATGCAGACTAAATTCCATGACAGTGAACACTATATGCCATAGTAGTCACCGCTCTGTCCATAGAGCTTAGAACAGTATTGCCACTTAATAGGCTCCCAAATATTTGTTGATTGAATCATTAAATAAATGAATTGAGATAAGATCCCCTACCCTCAAGAGGATGGACAAAAAAGATTCTTTAAATGGAGTGTGGAGTCTTAATAAGGGAAAAGAAGTAAAGAAAAAGCAGATAAGCTCTAAGTCTGCCTTTTTTCATGGTCCAGGGCTATTTATCCCATGCATTTTCTCTTTGAAAAAGGTGCTGTTTTTTGTGATGCCAGAAGGATGTTTTGAAGGGGAAAATTGTAGGAGTTAGGCAGAGCAGGGTTTTGGCTCCTTCTCAATGTCCCTCTACCTAGACAAATTCAGGCTATTCTGCAGAGGTTGCAGTGAGCCATGATCACGTCACTGCACTCCAGCCTGAGGAACAGAGGGATACTCCGTCTCAAAAAAAAAAAAAAAAAAAAAAAAAAAAATTCGGCCTATTCTATGAAGCACCTGGTAGATGTCCCAATATTTTCTGGTATATGGGAATTACCTTTTTCTATTATTGGAAGGTCTAAAAAGCAAACTATGTGCTCCATATGGCTAGAGTTAGTATTAAGGGGACCAAGTAGAATAATTGGTAGCTAGTGTTAGCTTGGAGACTAACATAGTCAAAGCTGTCTTGTCATGTTAGGTCTTTTTTATTTGTATTGCTCCACGGTCCAAGACAAAATTTCTGAATGCCACTTGGACACAGTGAGTACCTGGTCTGCTCTGTTGTTCTCAGGAGCAACCAACTTAACCCTTATTTCTCTGAGAATGATGATTTCATACAGCACATCTCTCTACCAAGATGTGAAAGATGACACCATGGCATCTGAAATAGCTTCAGGAGAGATTTGGGACATGGGAAGCTTGTAGACAATAATGGAAAATTCTCTTTTAGAATATAGTTACTTGTATGACCCACAGTAGCGCCTTTTGGAGAATGTCTTAAAATTATCTTTATTGAAAGAACAATAATGTTTGTTATTAGGATAAATGAAATAAGGGGAAAACCTCAGACCCTTGGAACAATGGGTTTACATTCAATCCAATGATTATTATGTTTTTATATTCTGTATTATTTAGAAAACAGTAGTTAAACAGACAGAAATACAGAAGATTGTTTAAAAATTAAAGCTATTGAGTTAGATCCCTTTTTGAAAGGTCAGTGTATGGGAGATGAGAAAGGCACTATAGAGATCAGAGTGTTTACACAAAAGACATCTTAGCAGATGACCTACAAAGAGCACATCAAGTATTTATATCATCCACATCAAGTTGCTGGTCATTTCGCTTATCAAAGAAAATAAGAAAGAAATTTTCTTTCGACATTATTTTGGTGTAGTAACAATAGAGTTTTGGAATCAGCTGTTAGAAACGATAATTAAAGCTGGTTTATCATGCTTACTAATCAATCTACATAGTCACCCTGAAGCTTTATATAATTGTCCCTTTGTTACAAGCTTCTACTTCTCCCTATGGTATGCTGGTTCTGAATCCAGACAGGTAAAGAACTAAGTATGGCCGGGCGCGGTGGCTCACGCCCGTAATCCCAGCACTTTGGGAGGCCGTGGCGGGCAGATCACGAGGTCAGGAGATCGAGACCATCCTGACCAACATGGTGAAACCCTGTCTCTACTAAACTACAAAAAATTAGCCCGGCATGATGGTGTGCGCCTGTAGTCCCAGCTACTCGGGAGGCTGAGGCAGGGGAATTGCTTGAACCCGGGAGGCAGAGGTTGCAGTGAACCGAGATCATGCCACTGCACTCCAGCCTGTGAGACTCCGTCTCAAAAAAAAAAAAAAAAAAAAAAAAAGAACTGAAGTGCTTGGAGACCAGTGTATTGTAATATCTATACAACCAAGCAGGTATTTTCAATTGAACTTTAAAAAAGTACTATTTTTGAAACTTTCTTTAGTTTAGATAGGGCCAGCCATTTGGGTAGAAAGGTAAAGAAAAACAAAAACTTGGAAAAGGATGCATCAGTATTTCTTTCAGAAACAACTTAACACTAGGAACAGAAGGAGGACTTTATTCACCAACTCCTAATAACCACCTGATGTTGCTGTTGGGCTGGCCAAATATCTGCCAACATTGATGATCCTTTCATTCACCACTAGAGAGAAGTAGAGGGACCTGATGTTTAGAGAAGCAGTAAAACCCATTTCCCATTTTCTTTCTTCAGCCAGATGGAAGTACTTGGAGGCTGGTCTCATATTCTAGCACTTTAGTGCTGGTGATGCAGATTATCTCTGCTCCAGAGTAACTCTGTGCCATGGAATCCAAGAGGATTCTGTCGCACCAGGACAGGAATGCACCCTTGTTTCATTTGCTTCCATGAAAGCAGATTTCAGAGATTCTCAGATGCTATGAGACTAATTGTCACTTAGGGTAGGCTCCAGGGGAGGGGCAGAGTAGGGCAGTGCTAATAACAGGGACTCTGGAGACAAGATCAGCAATCTAAGAAACAAATGTGAGACATTTTACCCCTCCCTAATCTACTCCCCTTTTAAAAGTTCATCTTCATTTTCCCTTTTTCTACCACGCAGTAATTGATAATTAAACACAGCTCTGGTTTTTACCATGCAATCTAGTAGAACACCTAGACATAAGGAACTCCTTATCTTTGGTTATTTATACAATAATGAAATCTGTAGTTCACCCTAGGCTGTGTGGACAGTATCTGCATCTCTGGAAATCAACTGGAGGCCTTTCTCTTATTCTTTTCCGGTTGCTTTCCATTTCCTTTTCCACTGTGGTCCTTGCCTTTCCCAAGCTGACCAGAACTATGCACAAAACCAGTCTTCAATAAATATCAACACTGAAACTTCAGCAGGTTGTTAACTCCTGCACAGCTATCTTAAATGCTGTATATAAGTGCAAAGTTTTATGGAGCCTCAGAGGTCTCTAAGAACACTGTAAATATCCCAGGTTTAATTAGTAGTCCCGGAGTTAGGTAATGGCCTGTGGCTTTCTGCGCTAGGTCTCTTGAGGTTTCTAGTCTTCAGAGGTTGCCTGCAACTATGATGTGCACATATACAGTACTCTTTCTCAAATACAGCATAAATCCTCTTTAGACTTTGCTAGGCACTTAAAATTATTGAACACACATGCAGATTGATTCTCATTCTCTCAAAGTTTGAAAAACAACTCAGTGCTTCAACCTAGGTCTCGTTAGATATTTTTTGACTCAAATTGTCGTCTGTAGTTCTACTTCCTAAGGGAAATGAAAAAACAATAAATTCCCAGACTGGTGTTGATGCTCATTCTCTTTAAGCGGGTCGACTACTTGTTTTGTAGATCCTTGACGGGTGGGGTGCGGGGTAGGAGTGCGATCCAACTCAGCATTTCTGAATCAGCTCTCTCACGGTGACAGGTCAGCCCAATCGGGGCTGTAAGCAGACTTGACAGGTTTGTTCTGGGCTGACGGCCATTGACTAGGTTCTCAGACCAGATAAGTCACTTGGCTGAGTCTACAGTAGGTGGGGCGCGCTCACCAGCTCAGGGGTAGTGACTGGACGTTTGTTGCAACATCGGAGAATGCACGCTCTGGGCTGCAGCAGGAGATATCCTCAAGCACAGAACCAAAAGGGTTCACCCTAAGCGGCAGGGCATCAGCTATGGAGAGGCCCGAGACCCCTAGCGCCCAGCTCCTTTTCCCACGTTTGGGAAGGCGCAGAATAGGTCGATGTAGATAGAGCAAGGAGTGAGTCTCAGGTCTCAGTCCTTTGGCTTGCTCTTAGGGTAGCAGGCGAGGAGTGGCACCAGTTTGGGGACTCTCTCCCCGCGTTCTGTAAGAATCGGCGGCAGCCAGCAGGCGGGGAGGCGGGGGCACGTGTTTGGATGTGGGTGCTTGTGTAACCAGCTCCCCAAGCGCCAGCCCCGACAGCGCTCCTTCGGGAGGCTGGTCCGAGCCCCTGTTTCCGCCGCGGCGCGGGAAAGGTTGGGGTTCCGCTGCCTGCACCAGGCAAGAGCACCCCGAGCAAAGGAGGAAGACGACTTGCCTCCGGAGCTATCACTGGGGAGTGGGAATTTGGAAAGTTCCCCAACTAGGGACACACGTGACCTTCTTCGAAAAGTAGTTCCGACTGTGGCCCGTGTATCCTTCCACCTCCTTTTGAACCCTCCTAGGTCTCCTCGCCCCGCCCACTCGCTGGGCTGCAGCTTCCTACCGTTCCGTACTTTCCACTCAACCCGGTAACCCCAAACGTGCACGGTCCGGCCGGGGCGCGCGGAGCCTGGCCCCGGGCGATCCATCCTGCCGGGTTTTCACGGCGGCCAAGGGGAGGCGGGGCTAGGTGGTCTCATGAGAACCGAGCTTGACTCCGACGCCGCGAACCGACCTGGAGCCCGAGGGGGAAAGATGCTCGACTCTCTTGGGGGCACCGGAGCGGGCGCAGGAGAGGCCTGCGGGGTGCGTCCCACTCACAGGGATCCTCTTTCAGTTCATTTAGATAGGTGCCCTTTGGGCCCTTGAAATTCAACGGCTATGTGTTCACGTTCAGCACGCTCGGCTGAGAGCTTTCATTTTTAGGGCAAACGAGCCGAGTTACCGGGGAAGCGAGAGGTGGGGCGCTGCAAGGGAGCCGGATGAGGTGATACACGCTGGCGACACAATAGCAGGTTGCTCTTTGTGCTAAGACTGACACCATGAGGACAGATTTGGGGGAAGGGGGAATCTCTAGGCAAAGGCTGTTACAGTCAAATCTCTGCGAACGATTGTGATCCGACAGCGGTGCAAAAGGAAAGAGCGAATGCAGTCCACGCCGCGGAAATCTAGGGGTAGAGGCAAGGGGGGAGGGTATTCTCCTTGCAGGGACCGTCCCTGCATTTCCCTCTACACTGACCAGCGTGGTCACCTGGTCCTTTTCACCTGTGCACAGGTAACCTCAGACTCGAGTCAGTGACACTGCTCAACGCACCCATCTCAGCTTTCATCATCAGTCCTCCACCCCCGCCCCACAACAGCCTACCCTGCCTCCGGCTGGGTTTCTGGGCAGAGGCCGAGGCTTAGCTCGTTATCCTCGCCTCGCGTTGCTGCAAAAGCCTTAGCAAGTGCAGCTGCAGGCGGGCGGCTGGGAACCGGCCCGAGCAAGCCCCAGGCAGCTACACTGGGCATGCTCAGTAGAGCCTGCGGCTTGGGGTCTCTGCGCTCGCACCCAGAGCTACCGCTCTGCCCCCTCCTACCGCCCCCTGCCCTGCCCTGCCCTCCCCTCGCCCGGCGCGGTCCCGTCCGCCTCTCGCTCGCCTCCCGCCTCCCCTCGGTCTCCCGAGGCGCCCGGGCTCCCGGCGCGGCGGCGGAGGGGGCGGGCAGGCCGGCGGACGGTGATGTGGCGGGACTCTTTATGCGCTGCGGCAGGATACGCGCTCGGGCGCTGGGACGCGACTGCGCTCAGTTCTCTCCTCTCGGAAGCTGCAGCCATGATGGAAGTTTGAGAGTTGAGCCGCTGTGAGGCGAGGCCGGGCTCAGGCGAGGGAGATGAGAGACGGCGGCGGCCGCGGCCCGGAGCCCCTCTCAGCGCCTGTGAGCAGCCGCGGGGGCAGCGCCCTCGGGGAGCCGGCCGGCCTGCGGCGGCGGCAGCGGCGGCGTTTCTCGCCTCCTCTTCGTCTTTTCTAACCGTGCAGCCTCTTCCTCGGCTTCTCCTGAAAGGGAAGGTGGAAGCCGTGGGCTCGGGCGGGAGCCGGCTGAGGCGCGGCGGCGGCGGCACCTCCCGCTCCTGGAGCGGGGGGGAGAAGCGGCGGCGGCGGCGGCGGCCGCGGCGGCCGCGGCGGCTGCAGCTCCAGGGAGGGGGTCTGAGTCGCCTGTCACCATTTCCAGGGCTGGGAACGCCGGAGAGTTGGTCTCTCCCCTTCTACTGCCTCCAACACGGCGGCGGCGGCGGCGGCACATCCAGGGACCCGGGCCGGTTTTAAACCTCCCGTCCGCCGCCGCCGCACCCCCCGTGGCCCGGGCTCCGGAGGCCGCCGGAGGAGGCAGCCGTTCGGAGGATTATTCGTCTTCTCCCCATTCCGCTGCCGCCGCTGCCAGGCCTCTGGCTGCTGAGGAGAAGCAGGCCCAGTCGCTGCAACCATCCAGCAGCCGCCGCAGCAGCCATTACCCGGCTGCGGTCCAGAGCCAAGCGGCGGCAGAGCGAGGGGCATCAGCTACCGCCAAGTCCAGAGCCATTTCCATCCTGCAGAAGAAGCCCCGCCACCAGCAGCTTCTGCCATCTCTCTCCTCCTTTTTCTTCAGCCACAGGCTCCCAGACATGACAGCCATCATCAAAGAGATCGTTAGCAGAAACAAAAGGAGATATCAAGAGGATGGATTCGACTTAGACTTGACCTGTATCCATTTCTGCGGCTGCTCCTCTTTACCTTTCTGTCACTCTCTTAGAACGTGGGAGTAGACGGATGCGAAAATGTCCGTAGTTTGGGTGACTATAACATTTAACCCTGGTCAGGTTGCTAGGTCATATATTTTGTGTTTCCTTTCTGTGTATTCAACCTAGGGTGTGTTTGGCTAGGCAGAACTCTTGCCTGGTTGCAAGTGTCAAGCCACCGATTGCTTTCTTAGGCTATCTATATGGTCTCTTCCTGAGGGCTATTGTCCGTTAATACAGAATACAGTACACTGTTAGTGGATTAGCGAGCTCGGTAATCCGGTCTCCTAAATGAACAAAAAAGTAGACGCTTTTTGAGGTTGAGCATATTTCGATTAAATCTTGGCTTAGGCCCTAGATCAAGGGTTTAGATCAGAATAAAATGAAAATTAGTGTTGCACGTACGCATATTGCATCAGAATCTTGCAGTGATTGTTTTAGTTTCCTGAGTTGCATTGATAGATTCTTTTAAAATATGACTGATTTGCATAACTTTAGAAGCAGAATCATTTTCAGTATATATGGTGCACATTGAGGGCAAAAAGTAGTTTTGTTAATGTTTAAACTTAAGTTACTTACAACTTTGAACTGTATGTAGAAGTTTTGTAGTTTGAAATCAATAGTGCCATAATATACCTTATAAGGCGTTCTTACTAGATCTTTGTTATATTTACCTTTTTCTCTCCCTATGGGGTGATGTAGGATAGTGCTTGAAATTTGCACTTCAGTAGCATTTAATGTTCAGTGCTCTTGTCATAAACATAGAATGGATATTGAGTAGTTTTTGATCCCAGATGATAATGTGTAGGTTCAAGGGTATTGTGTGTAGCAAGTGAAGATTGCAGAAATAAAACTTCAGTTCATGCTTGAAATTTAAGTATTGTTGTGATGCCAGAATTGCTGCTCACCGTTTTTAGGTTTCAGGTCCTCTGACACCTTTTGGTATCGTTAATTTTACTGATTTGTGTAGAATGTCAGTTGTATTTTACCAGCTAATATCTAGAAATGCTGGCAAGAGGGGTTTACTCCAGCCTTAGATTGTAGGTATGTTAGCTTTTTTCATACAGTGTATTAAATTTACTGAGTCAGCTTGCTGAATAAGACAGAAGCCCAAGAATTTTAACAGTGTGTAGCTTTAGTTGTCTAAAAGTTAGGCCTTCGGGCTTCAAAAGTTAGTGGTCATCGAAGAGCATTAATCTTTGCAGTTTCAGGTACAACACATTGGTTTTGATTAGGGATGGGGATGGGGCCCTCTTTTTGCAGAATGGAAAGTATTGACAGGAATTGAGAGCTATTGGTAGGCCAGTGTATAAGGTATGTGAAAACAGAATTAAGTTATTGGTCTGAAGTGACTGAAGCATTTAGGCTCTATCAAGGCCTAAAATTTGGTAATATGAGTTTGGTAATGCGAATTGTGGCAGTGGACAATATTTAGTTAAAATTATGTAATTGCATAAGTACTAGCACAGTATTTTTAATAAAAGTTATTTCTTGGCAAATGTCAGTTGCATTTTGTCTAAAGGTAGAGTGACACTACAGTGTCTATATGTCCTGCTAAAAATTGTGGGGAATATTTTTTTTTAAGACAGCGTTTATATCGGGAGAGGTTTTATTCCGTTGGATTATGTTAGCTGCATATAAATGTGCACAGTTAATTTTGCCCAAGTTTTTGTTTTGAAATGAATGTAAAACTTACTGAAGAAGTAGCTTCCCAAAATTTAGTTTTCTGTTAAGCCAAAAATATTATTTTAAAAGAGTATTTGCAAATTTTCAAGTTGACATTAATTGAAAATGTTACTAAGGCCAAACTGGACCCGCTTGCCCAGAAGATAATTATGGAAAAATTCTTTTGTGACTTCCAAAGCAGTCTACTATTAGCATGAATTACTGACAGTCATCCAAATATATAGGAACAAAAAATTAAATGTTTATGTAACTTTGAAAAAAAAGCCTCTGAAGAAAATAATTGAATGCTGTCTGGGAGACAGATTTCTTTCAGCACTTAAAGTACATACACACTACTTTTACTTTTCCCACTTGATTTAAAATTATCAGGGTTATTAAGACCTTAAAATTATTTTACCAGGTTTTTACATGTGAGCTGTGACATGACTGGCATTTTCTTTGATTTCAGCGTATGTGGGTCTCTACACATGACATTTGTGTGACTTAAAACTTTCTCTAAAACTGTACTTTTAGTTATGATATGCATAGAAAGCAGTATCAAATATTGCGTCAAATGACTAATAACACTTAATTTCTAGAGTTGTGGTTTTATTGAGCCAAAAGTTGATATGAAAAAAAGTCAATAAGGAAAGTCAGTGAAGTGCTTGCTTTTTTGATAATTGCACTCCCAATAATTTTGATATTCCAACGTACTTGGTTTGCTTGTTTTCACGTTAGTGTTTTCTGTTTATTGGAGTGGGAAGGCATTAAAATGGTCATTGAAGACTTTGTCTTTGACATGTTGTAGTATTTATTTCAGCAACTAACCTGTGAAAAGTTAAATTCCTTTATGAAAGTAGTGATTGGAGTATTTTTATCTGATAAAGAAAGATTAATAATGAAGCCATTTCTCCGAGGAAAATTGAGGACAATAATTCAGTTTTAAAATATTATCACAAAATTAAATTATTCTAAAAATTTGTTAGTAGGGTTATATGCTTAATATTAGTCTGAAATATAGTGCTGAATTTGAGACTATAGAAAAATTAAGTGTATTTAGGGTATGTGGAAACGTTAGGCTTCTGTTGTATTTTTATTGTTTGGTAGATTTGCCTCTTTTCAAATAAATGTTCACAGGGAATACTTTTAACTTGTAGAGAGTACAGTGACTATTGAAGTTACCTAAATTACCTCAAGGTAAGTGATTACTGAAGTTAATCATGAGGGTTTTAAAAAATATTCTATTCACAACATTTATTTTACATTGTTTTGTATCTGCTAAGTTATATTTCCTGAAAAACATGACTGGACCACCTAATTGCTATATGATAACTTACAAACTTCATTTTTCATAGTGCTTATTCAAGTGTAAAGCACAACTGAAAGGAGTAATGTACAGTTTATATGAGGAAAAAGGAATTTTATTGCTGCCAGTGTAAAAGTTTGCACAGCAGTATAGTCATCAGTGCAGATTTACATTGCTTATAATATACTAAGTAAATACTAAATGATTAAAGATAATAAAATATGGTGAGGTATAACCACCTTCATTTTAAACTTAGTTTTAGAAGACAGTAAAGAAAGATTCCTTTATTACCTTTTTAGAATTTTATTTTTAATAACATGGGAAAGGCAACTGGTGATATTTTAATTTTTGTGTGGAACAGTGCATCTGCTTTCTCATAGCCACATAAAATACATAAACTTCTTAGTGTTATGAAATGGCTTACTTTTTGGAAGTGAAGAAGTCTTCAATTCTTATTTTCTAATGTTATTTTGAAATTTGCCTCCATTTGCTGTTTGTTCATTTGGTGATAGCGCAACACCTAAAAAAATATTTTAAGCCACTTCTGAAGTAATCACTTCAGTGACTTTTAATGGAGGAGTATTTGTTATGGGAAATTCACTTCACAAAGTTTTAACATTAATTCACTTGAAGTAAACGTGCTGTTTTTAAATTTTCATCTCAATCTTTTAAGTAAGACAAAAGCTTAGGAAATCACTTTTATTATTGATATTGTGTGTGACTTCAGAGTTTGTAAAGAGAATTGTAGAAGTGTTGCATGCATATGACAATTTTCTGCTTAATTGAAATGTGAGGCCTCTGCCATACTACAAGGATTTAGCTTCCAGAAAATGTAATATTAACATAGCTTAAGAAATGTATTTTTTTCTGTAGAAACCGTTGGATTAAACAAACAGTTCAGAAGTTTTATTACATAGAACCCATTAGTTCTTACTCTTGTTACCTTTTTCTTCATTTTTTTCTGTTAAACTTGATTTTCACAGTCAGCATTGAAGAATTCATCTTGTGGCCTGAATTCATTAAGAAAAGATGTTAGGATTTGTTCTGAAGATAGTGACTTAGGAAATTTGTGAGACTGGAGTCAGTCAGTTCTGTTTTACAATTGCTTTCTATTTGGTAGCTTTGAAATTAATGTAGTTGCTTATCAGAGAGAATAATGTTGAGGTTAGACTAACCTTAAATTGGTAAGGCTTTGCTGAGCAAACTGATAACTGTAAGTCTTTTATAGGGTGTATTACTGCCACATATACGTTCTTCCATAGGTGGTTAAAAGTATATTGGTCTATGTTTGGTGATTCTCTTTGTACATATTGAATATATGCATTCACTAATGTAAAATAATTTGCCAAGAATGGTGAAATTAGTATATTGTACTTGACTATTCACCTTTCCCTTAGTTTTTCAAATTTTTTTCATTGGTTGCAGAGGAAGTATTAGCAATTTCATTCTTTTAAAATAATTTGCACTGGAATAAATAAGTATCGGCAAATATAAGAAGAGTAACATAATTTAAGGGTGAATTAATTTTATTTGGGAAGTTTTAGGTCTGTATAGTTAAGGCAGATTCTTCATTTGCAACAGTTGACCTTGGGACATGTGTGAACATCTTCAAGGTATTAGGACATCTTCAAGGCATTACTTTTTGGCAGTGTTGAGATTTTTTTTTTTTTTTTTTTTGAGTTGGAATCTCGCTCTATTGCCCAGGCTGGGGTGCAGTGGCAGGATCTCGGCTCACTGGAACCTCTGCCTCCCAGGTTCAGGCGATTCTCCTGCCAGAACCTCCCAAGCAGCTGGGATTACAGGTGCATGCCACCACGCCCAGCTAGTTTTTGTACTTTTAGTAGAGATGGGGTTTCACCACCTTGGCCAGGCTGGTCTCAAACTCCAGACCTCAAGTGATCCGCCTGCCTCGGCCTCCCAAAATGCTGGGATTACAGGCGTGAGCTACTGGCGCCTGGCCAGTGTTGAGAATATTGAGAGATGGATATTGTAGCTGTACCTGCCATCAAAAGAATTTTCTTGACCTCCACATAGTGTGAAAAAGAAGACTGTTTACACATTATATTTTAAGTAATTATACACGTAATTATTATCAGTACTCATCACTTCAAATATGAACAGTGAATCTAGCCAGTGTTTGATTTCTCTGTGTGTGTATGTGTATACAAAGTTAGCAAACCTTTTATCTTAATATTTATTAAAAAACGAATTTTTGTTTCTTTAAAGAAAAGACTACCTTAGAGGATATTGTTCTATAATTTTTAAATATGGTCAGATCTATTTTAAATTATGTTAAAATTTTGAGTATTACGTTTATCTATACTTTTAAGCGTATATACATTGTTTCATTTTAGATTTTGGGGAGGCAGTGTGGGCTCTGGAGCCAGACTGCTTGTTTTGTAATCCTGGATCTTCCATTTAGTAGCTGGATGACTTTGAGTAGGTTTTTTAGATTTTCTCAATCTATTTTATCTGTAAAATGGGGATGATAATGGAACCTACCGCATACGTTTATCTTGAATAGTAAGTGAGATAATAATAAGTAATTTCATTTAGCATAGTGCCTGCCACATTGTAAATACTTAAATGGTAGCTACTGCTCTGAAAAACTGTAATTTCAGGTTATGTATGTAGGGAAATTATTTGTATTTTCATTTATGGTGTATGATTGTAACTGAATTTCCTCAGTTTGGGCCATGTTAGGATTTTAATTGTTTCAAGTTATAAGTGTTTTTAAAAATAAGGGTATTCCTTTAGGAAGTCTGGGTATGACATGTCTGTGATTTTGCTGTTTCATCACAAATGGGAAATAAATCTCTGCTAACTCGAACTGTTGACCAAAGTAAAATTAATTATGCCAATCAAAAACTATTTGCTTTAAAATATAAAATGTAAAAACTTCCTATTAGCATAGTGAAGTAGAATTTTTAAACTTTGTTATAATCTTAAATTTTCTTTAGTGTTGAAAATAGGTCAACTTAACTATCATACATTTTTATTCACATAAAGTAAACTCTGCCTCAAATGTGATAAACTTAATATGAGTTATGTAAACTTTGGTCAATAGAGGTATATTTTTTAGCATTTCCTTTTGAAAATTTCAGCTTTTTGAGGGAGTCTTGCAACTGAATGTCAAGTTACATTTATTACAATAAAATGGACACTTAATATAATCTGTAATGCATTAACATAATATGGGAACTTTTAAAGTATTCAATCTCTGTATTATTGTGTCCTATTTCCACATTTGGCCAGGATTCTCAATATGATTTAGGCCCAAGACGTGGGAAGAGAGAAGTAAAGAACTAAAGGATTTTTTTCTTCATTTTTTTTATTGAATATGGGGAAAGATGGAATAAGCTTATCTGTCCAGTAAAGGCCATTATGTGTACATAGGGATTATTATATTTCCCCCCTTTGGGCTGTACTCATTTCCCAGATGTACCACAGCACTCTTAGTAGTGAAGCACTTGACTTCTAGTGAGTGGATTTTTTGTGTGTGTGTTTTATATTGCAGAGTGAATACACTCTGTCTGATACTATGTGACTTTCTGATTATGTGATTTTTATGCATTTTATGTGTTTTGTAAACTAGCTGTATTTTTGGTCCATGTCTAGGTTGTAGAATTGAATTGTGCATTTTGGCATCTGAGCACAGCTGAGTTTTCTAAATCAATCTCTCTCCTTGCACCTAGTTTTTGCTTTAGATCACTACCTAAAACTTACTGTTGATTTAATATTAGAGCACTTAAGCATAGCTTTGACTTTTATTTCCTTTGATTTTTGTAGATTTTCAGGCTGAAGTACAATAAGGTTCTCTGTTCTTTACTAGTAATTGCAAAGATTGTATTCTGTGAATTTTATTTGTTTAATGCTTTTGATCTTTTGAAGAGGATGTAATTATTTAAGGTATTATGAAATGCATTGTGATTTGAATTAGATACTCTTTGGAGATGGAGTTTTGCTGTTGTTGCCCAGGCTGGAGTGCAATGGTGCGATCTCGGCTCACCACAGCCTCCGCCTCCTGGGTTCAAGCGATTCTCTTGCCGCAGCCTCCCAAGTAGCTGGAATTACAGGCATGCGCCACCACGCCCGGCTAATTTTATTTTATTTTTTCAGTAGAGATGGGGGTTTCTCCATGTTGGTCAGGCTGGCCTCGAACTCTTGACCTCAGGTAATCTGCCTGTCTCAGCCTGCTAAAGTGCTGGGATTACAGGCATGAGCCACCACGCCTGGCCTCAGATACTCTTTTAATTAGATGCATTTAAAAATTTAACCCACCATTGCTGGCATGAATAGATGTATTTTTAGAGTGATTCATAAATATCATATACATGTTTAAAGTTACAAACTTTTTGCTTATTTCAAAATGCAGGATTCTTTTCCATTTAAAATTCCCTCTCTTTGTGAGACTTCTTTTTGAGTATTCTGGTTACTCTAAACTGATTGGAGATGAAATTAGATAGAATTGAAAACTGTACTTCTAAAATGAAATTTTGGGGATGTCATTAAGCTTGAGTTTTTAGGTTTTTTTTTTTTTAGTGTGTATTGTAAATTATTTTACACTGATTGTCAGCGATAAAATGGAATGCCTGGGATTTTTTTAAATTTATTTTATTAATTTTTATAAGGTAAAAACAGTGTTTTGCTAGGCTTAATTTGACCATGTTGTAAAATTTATTGTATACCTTGAAAGAATCATTTATGAAAGATACTGAATTAGCTAATATATACTCTGTCTTATGTAGTTTTTGATTAACAATACACTTTTTAAATCATTAGCTCATTTGATTTTGCAAAGAAGAACAGGTAACCTAAGAGGCAGACAGAGCAGTCATTACTTTTCTTTTTCTTTCTTTTTTATTTAATTTAATTTAATTTATTTATTTATTTATTTATTGCAGCTTAGGAATTGTAGCTCCAGTGGAATCAGTATCTTGTTGATGGCTAGTGAAAGATTGAGTCTGAAGAAGGATGCAGGACTTTTTTGGCACTTGGTGCAGTATTTTTCCCATTATGTTACATGAGTGGTTCTTAAACTTCAGTGTGTTAGAACAACCTGAAGGGCTTATTAAGCTATGCATTGCTTACTCCACCCTCAGAGTTTCTGATTCAGTAGGTCTGGATTGGGACCTGAGAATTTTTATTTCTTAGAAGTTTTCAAGTGATGCTGATGCTGGTGGTCTGGGGATCACACTTTGAGGACCACCAATGAACATTATCTCCCACCAAACCCTTAACATGTTATACTCCTTTAGGTTATTAGAATTTATACATGCATTATTTCATTTGACCTGTAAACTCTAAGTAACTTTGCATGGAAAATGTTATCCTGATTTTACAGACGAGATAGTGAGTTTAGAAAGGCAGTATGGTGGAATGGAGCATAGATTTGGAGTTGGCTAGACCTAAAGTCCAGATTAAATCTCTGCTCAAGGCTTTGCGTGGTGGCTCATGCCTGTAATCCCAGTGCTTTGGGAGGCCAACGTTGGCAGATTGCTTGAGTCCGGAAGTTCAAGACCAGTCTGGGCAACATAGGGAGACCCTGTCTCTACAAAATAATACAAAAATTAGTCGGGTGTTATAGTGCGCACTGGTAGTCCCAGCTACTGAGGAGGCTGAGGTGGGATCACCTGAGACTGGGACTTTGAGGCTGCATTGAGCTGTGATTGGGACACTGTACTCCTGCCTGGGTGACAGAGTGAGACCCTCTCTCAAAAATAAATAAATAAATACATCCCCGCTCAGCCACTTATCAGTTACGTAGATACACTGCCTAACCTTAGTGAACCCTGTTTCGACAACTCCAAAATGGGAGTAAAAATCCTAAACTTGTACAGTGGTTTTTTAGTTTTGTTAAAAGTACAGGTGAGGTTTTTTTCAGAGTGTTGGTTGCCATCTGAGAGTGATCCCCTTTCACCTCCTCTAGGACTTTTAGCATTTTCTGGAGACATTTTGGTGGTCACAGCTGGGGTGGTAGAGTGTGCTATTGGCTAGGGGCTTGAAGCCAGTGATGCTGCTTAACATCCTATATGGCACAAGACCCCTCCCCATCAACAAAGAATTATCTAGCCCAAAATGCTGTGTAAAATGTCTGGTATATAATAAGTATAATATTTGATGAAAATCAGTACCTTTGCTCCCAGGTGTGATATTTAAGAAGGTAAACTTACTAAATCAGTGATGGAGTTAGTCCTAACATCTGGGTTTTCTGACTGCTGCTAGGCCAGTATTCTTTATATTATAATAAGAACTTTGTCCACAGAAGATATCCCTAGTAACAAAAAAGGTTTATTTGAAGAGGGCTCATGTGTTCTTTGGCTGATTGTGAAAGTGTTGTTTTGAACTTCTGTTAGAAAAGGTTGAAGATGTTTTCCGTAAGTGTTTTTAATACTGTACGTAGTATTCAGAAGGATGTTTAATTTTTTTTTAAATTTTGCTAGTAGTTTTTAAAGTAATCCTTTTTCCTTTAATTATGTAGTTGTTGAACTGTTGGGAGTTATATTTTGTTATTTAATGTATTCTTTGACCTTATGCTTTTTTATTCTAAAGCTGCTTTTATTATAGTCAGATATGATGAAGTTAAATGTACAATGTAAAATTGCAAATTTCCAACGAGCTATACAAACTTAAATATTTCTAAGTAAAGAAAATAGGGCTGACTCTAAGGTTCTCTGATCCATGTGTTGCATTCTTTTCTAGGCCCTAAATTTGCTATGCCAGCCTGTTGAATTAAAGTGCTTTATTTATCTAAATTAGAAACTTGTATTAAAGTGAAGTTTTAGAAAAAAAGAAACAAAAACGGAATGGAGTTTTAGGTTAGCCCAGAGATGGGAAGATGCCAAGGGGGTAGCTTTAGTGGATTCTGAATTTTTTGGTTTTGTTTTGTTTTTAGGGCAGGCAAATGTAATTACAAAAGTGTTCTAGGAATAGATTGCTGTGATTTTTTTTCTGTTTGCATGATTTTACAGTTTGCTTTGCCTCTCACTTTTGAATGCAGAATAAAATGTCAAGGCCTTATTTTTTTTTAAATTCTTAAGAAATTTAAGATTTGACTGTTAATTCCTTTTGAAATACAGGGGATATTTTGAGATACCAATTATTTAAGACAAATAGGACTCGTTGTTACAATTCAGTTGAATAAGGCTTATGATGTTTGTTTCAGTATATGAATGAAAACTCTATGTGCTTATTGTACTTAAGAAAATTTCTTTTATTAAAAACATGACTAAAGAGAATTTTAAAAATCACCCACTGTCCTACTTCTCTAAAACTTAATGTTTTCATATTAGCTTCCAGTTTTGTTCATATGCATATACTTTAAAACCTAGTTCATGGTGAACTTAAGAGGGTGTTCTTTTTAAAAAACAATTTCCATTGCACTTTGTTGTTGCCTTAATTAAATGGTGAAATCATCAGAAATATTTATTTTCCTATACTTATACATTTATTAAGCTTGTTTCCATTTTTTTATTTTCTGATTTTTTAAGTGGATTTAAGATAACCTAAACATTAGAGAAGATTTTCATGGTTTTGATTCATGAAATCATAATGTTATACAAACCTAACTGAAGTGTTACAGCCTTGAAGCTTTTTCCCCCTGAATTACTTATAGTAACTCTACTTGTATTTAATACTGAAAGCATGTTTTACTTATTTAAGTGAGACAAAGTAAAATTTAGCTGAATACTTTAGATCTGTCATTTCCTTTTCCTGTTGTAAGAACATTACATTGTGTTGAAATTAAAGTGGATATAGAAGGTAATTAGAATAAACTGCCACATCATTTTTATAGTAAAGTGGTAATAACACTATTGCTTTCTGTTTTTTTAATCAGAAGGAGTATGGGTTTGTAATGATGTTACTGTTCCCTGAAGCATATTTTGAATGATATGGTTTATATTTGCACAGTTGCCCAGGTAATCATTGTGATATTAATTGATCAATTTGCTATTTATTTGCGTTTTAAATCAGTACTAGTATTTGTGCTTAAAAATTTTGCATATGTTTTATCAGATTTAATTTTTAAGTGTCAGATACTAAAACAAATAACCTTAACTTTATTAAATTATAATTTTTTATCATGAGGTGGTATTCATTTATTCATATAGTTAGAACAAAAAATATTTAAAATATTGAGGTAGAAACAAATTAGTCTCTTTTTAATTAAAAGCCAGATTACTTGTTAGAGTAACATTTTCCCAAATGAGGTAAAATTGTTGCGACTGTTAAACTTAAGGAAATTTTGATCTAGGTGTGGTATATACCTTCTTGTGGGGTGCTAATGAAAACAGGGATGGCAAAAATATTTTGTTTGTGAGTGTATGCATTTATGCTTTTTGACAACCTAAGAAACACTCTTACATCTGAGTATCTTTCATGGACTAGCTGTAGGAAATCTATATAAAATAGCTTAGTATACTGAAAGTATGACATAGTTTTACATATCTAGATTGTGGTTGTGATTATATATAATACTATAAAATATGCTAACGTGCTGCTTAATAATACTATTTGGATTTTTTTTAATACTGAAAAGGTCACACAGATTGTGATTATTGTGTAGTGTCCAAGAACTAAGGCCTACCATCTGTTACTCAAATGTATGAAAAAGTTAAGATAATTTAGTGATATAAGTGGTTTTGACACCACTGTTTTTGGAATAATCTAATTATGATTTTTATAAAGACTAATATCAAATTTTAAACGTTTGCAAAAATGAAACCTAATAGTTATACTGTTATTTATATTTTTCTATTACAATACAGATACTGGCTGAGAACTAAAGATTGTGTAATAAACGCCTGGCCTTCAGTCATTTGGTTTTTTTTTCCTCGATTGTTTGGATAGTTAACTGGACATCATGTTTTAACTTGAGAAATTAAGTTATACAAGATTTTGATATTTTAAACTAGTTTTCCTAACTGGTTGAGATATATAAGAATTTAGTATTACAGGACTCAATCAGGGAACTGATTTAATAAGAATTTCTTAAAAATTTGTTTAAATATTTTTCAGGTTCTTTTCTTCATCTTCTACAACTTAATTCTTGTCTGTATGCAAATGAGCTTCCCCATTTAAAATTTTGCTGTTGCATTTTAGGCCACTATAGAAGTTGTTTCTTTAATTTTCACCCACAAGAATTTGGTCTTACCAAATTGTGTGAGTCTTTAAAATTGTGTATTTGGCTTAATATTATAGAATCTGATTGATTTAATCTACCTTGTTTCATTTAGTATGTTGACATTTTCTTGAGAAATCTGTTATGCCAAATGATTAACATAATAATATTTTAAGTTTAGATATGATTTTGAATTTACATTTTCAAATGCAACTTTGTGTCTGTGGCCTTTTTTTTTTTTTTTTTACAAGAAACATCTTGCCAATTTTTAGATTAATCTGTGAGGAAAGTAGATTGGTTTACTAGACTCAGTTTGTAGACTTTGGTGAGAACTGAATTGGAGGCTATGAAAAAAATACCTTTTGGGCCTTTCTGAATAGACATATATACATAAATTATATCTCTTACATTAAGTGAGGCACATATGTAGGTGAGATTTTTACCTGAATATTAAAAGTTTAAAAGTCATTACCTATTCTGTTTACTTAATAGTATTTAAAGGGTGTGAGAGGTGTTATGTGTTTCTGTCCCTTGTTTTTATTCCTGTCCCTCCCATCTAACTATTGGTACTTTGATCTTCCCAGGTATTAAACTTGTATGTTGTAAAAGCTTATTTACTGGTTGAAACGGTTAACTTAATTAGTTTTTTCTTTGAAGTTTCAGCCTAAATATTTTCTGTTTTTTTATATGTCCTTTAAATATGAAAATTCTACAGCTAATCATAATTAGTAATTGTACTTTTTCCACTATTACAATAACTGGTTTCATAATAAAATGGTATCCCTTCAATAACGAGCATTTATAGTAGTTTATTAAAACTAAGGGTGTTATCTATTCAAACCAAGCAATGCAGACTTACTGTTGACTCTGTTAATATATTTTAAAATTGCATATTATTAAAATTTAAAATATGATTTTGACTAGTATTTTGGTGTATGTTATTTTAGATATTTTGATTATGCACTACTTAAGAATGAATTGTCAAGTATGATTATAAAGTTGATATAATAGTTAAAATAACCTTCAGTGGGAATAGGAATCATTTAATATTGTTAGATATTTATATTATTAGAACAGTCTTCTATGATTCTTACTAATATAGTAATGAATGACAGACAATATGTTGGCTTTCATATTTAAAAATTCACATGCATTTCTAGTTTATGTTTTTCTTCGACTAAAATTCTGCAGCACTTAGGCAAAGCTATTTTTACCAGTTGGAAAAAAAGTAAGTCATTTCCAACCAATTTTCCTGGCTTGTAGTATAGAATAAAGAGACTTGATTTTATTACATTAAAGCCAAATATAAAATGATGCAATCTAGCACACACTTGTTTCGAACTTTTCTCTTTTAAATATTCAAATTAAGAGAACGTTGAAAGGTAAATTTTTTTTTTTTTTGAGACGGAGTCTAGCTCTGTCACCCAGGCTGGAGTGCAGTGGTACGATCTCGGCTCACTGCAAGCTCTGCCTCCCAGGTTCATGCCATTCTCCTGCCTCAGCCTCCCGAGTAGCTGGGACTACAGGCGCCCACCACCACGCCCGGCTAATTTTTTGTATTTTTAGTAGAGACGGGGTTTCACCGTGTTAGCCAGGATGGTCTCGATCTCCTGACCTCGTGATCTGCCCGCCTCGGCCTCCCAAAGTGCTGGGATTACAGGTAAATTTTGATTGTTATTAGCAACTATAAAAGTTTTGCAGTTGGCTTATTGGAAAAAGAAAACTTCCTTGCCGGAGACGGAGACACAGTTGTATTAGAACTTTGTTTTCTGAGTACCTTACCTATAGTAGGTTTCAAATATTGGTGAATTAGTTCATGGTTAGGTCTGCATAGTTACTGCGTATGGAAATTCTGGAACCCTATTTTTTCAAAATGCAGCTAATGTTGAGAGAATATGCACTAAATGTTACTAGATCTTTGTTTTTCAAGACGCTGATATCCCTTAACATCTTCTGCACTTTATCTGTTTGAATATCTTTTTTGCTGTAAAAATTAGTGGCCTTATGTGTTTCTGCATAATTATAGAGTAGCCAAAACCTGTTTTAGGTTAATCACCTCTGGCAAAATAAATGATAAAAGCATAGCTTTTGTAAGCAGAATGATATTACAGAAGTAACTTATAAATCTAAGTGTATTAAAGACACTTAGGAAATTTATGATAATGCTGGGTCAGCATTACAGTTTTAACTTTTTACAGTTTTTCATATACTTTTTTTGTGATTTTGCTGTAGAAAATTAACAGTTGGCATTTGGCTTAGTTCAAGTATAATGCTGTTGACAAGTATATCTGACACATGTCATTGAACTAATAATATTTTTGAAAGCTGATAGGTAAGTTATGTCTATTTTGTTTCATTCGTCATTAGAGATCAGTCTTAGATGTTTTTAGCGAGAGCAAAACTGTAGAGGAATGTGTGTCTGTGTGTGTATGTGTGTGTGTGTCTGTGTGTATTTTAACAGCAGGAGAGTTCTGAAACAGGAAACCAGTCTTATCATATTCATCCAGAGACCTAGGAAGAAGGTAATTGTTTGGTATACTCGTTAAAACCAGTTGGTTGGGCAACTTAAATTTTTAGAGGATCACAGATGTAGGCTTGAGCAGTTGTAGATAGATTATTTCTTTTTTTTTCTTTCTTTTTTCTTTTTTTTTTTTGAGATAGAGTCTCTCTCTGTCACCCAGGCTGGAGTGCGGTGGCGCGATCTTGGCTTACTGCAACCTCTGCCTCCCAGGTTCAGGCGTTTCTCCTGTCTCAGCCTCCCGAATAGCTGGGATTACAGGCGCATGCTGCCATGCCCGGCTAATTTTTTGTATTTTAGTAGAGACGGGGTTTCACCGTGTTCCCCAGGCTGGTCTCGAACTCCTGAGCTCAGGCAATCCACCCACCTTGGCCTCCCAAAGTGCTGGGATTACAGGCGTGAGCCACCGTGTCTGGCGATAGATCATTTCATAATTAACACCTGCTATGAAGAAAAATTGATTAAAATAGTTGAGAAGTCTAGTACACTCTCAGCTAATATACTAAATTATACTATGGATTTTAGAGTATTGTTAACATTATCAGTGACTTGATATCTTCCTGAGGTTCTAATTTGCTTAACTTTAAATAATTGGGGTTCAGATCACCTTGATTGTTCCCTTAAAAATTAAATTTTGTAAAACTGTGTGTAATTTTCCTGTATCTGGTTTGGATAGCTTTAAAAATGGTTCTTAAGTTTAATGAGTTCAACTGGGAAAAAAGTTAGTTCTATTTTAGATGTGTGTCACTGGAAATTATCTTTCCCTGTTTGTTATATGCACATTATTACAAAGTTGTAATCAATGTTTTCATACTGTTCTCTGGTCTGTTTTTTTCACAAATACACTTTTTATTTGTCGCCAGGTACTTATTTTTAAAGCTATAGAGGTAATATTTCATCAGGTGAGGGTAACTGCCATGGTTTGTTTGCTATACTGTGTTAGGGTTATTTTCGTTTTTTTGTCTTTTATAAACAGTATAGTTGTGAATATGTTTATATAGTTTACTTTTGGTTTATTAGAATATATTGCTAGAGTGGGATTACAGGATTAAAGAGTGTACAGTATTTTAGTTTTTTTTTTTTTTTTTACAAGTTGCAGATTTGTTGACAAATGAACGAGTTTGTAGTATTGCTAACAAGGAGAAGAATTACTAGCAAGTCTTGATGTTACTTTTGAAGAGTGTGATGATTGCATTTAGGAAGATATCTAAACTTCTATTTCAAAGCAAAAGTATGTGCAAATTTCTTACTCATGACAAATTCATATAATATAAAAACATGAAAGTTGTGAGGTCAGGTTGTTTGGAGAAGTAGAAAACTTCAGTAGAGTTTATAGATAGGCAGTCTTCCTTTCTGGTTTGGCACTGACAGCAGATTAACTAGAAAGTGTTAGAAGGAACCTAAAATTTATACTAAAGTCAATTTAAGTTAATTAATATACCAGAATTCCTTCTTTTGCAATTTATTTATAAAAACACCATATTGAGTTGCCTTGTAATGAGACATTTAAACTAAATTTAAATAACAGAATTCATGCACCATCTAATAACAACCCCTTATTTACAATTATAGAGTCCTTTGCAATTTTATAGATATTTTCATGTATCCCATTTGGTCCTTGAAACAATTAATGAAGAAGTTACAGCAAGTGGTATTATCATTATTTTACAGAAAAACAAAACAAAAATATATGTGGCCCAGAGATTGAGGGATTTACCTGAGGTTATAGGCTTTAGATTGCATAGCTGGAAGTAGAACCTTGTTCTTCTATATTAAATGACAATATTCATTAAGTACTTAGCACAGGATTTGGTACCTAGCAAATATTTAAATGTTCCTGTGTTATTCCTGACTATTCCTTCTTTATTCTTAAAATGCCATTTTTTGAGCACTCTTAATATTTATAGTTCAAACTTTGTACCTATGTACCTTTTTCTCTTTAGAAAATAAGATTTCAGGCTGCATTAATTTGATCTGTACAGGAATGATTATATGTTTTATATGTTGGGACAAATTGCTCTTTTTTTATATACCTTAAGCTCTAGGGTACAGGTGCACAACATACAGATTTGTTACATATGTATACATGTGCCATGTTAGTGTGCTGCACCCATTAACTCATCACTTACATTAGGTATATGTCCTAATGCTATCCCTCCCCCCTCCCCATACCCCACGACAGGCCCCGGTGTGTGATATTCCCCACCCTGTGTCCAAGTGTTCTCATTGTTCAATTCCCACCTATGAGTGAGAACACGCGGTGTTTGGTTTTCTGTCCTTGCGATAGTTTGCTCAGAATGATGGTTTCTAGCTTCATCCATGTCCCTACCAAGGACATGAAGCTCATCCTTTTTTATGGCTGCATAGTATTCCATGGTGTCTATGTGTCACATTTTCTTAATCCAGTCTGTCAGTGATGGACATTTGGGTTGGTTCCAAGTCTTTGCTATTGTGAATAGTGCTGCAGTAAACATACATGTGCATGTGTCTTTATAGCAGCATGATTTATAATCCTTTGGGTATATACCCAGTATTGGGATTGCTGGGTCAAATGGTATTTCTAGTTCTAGATCCCTGAGGAATTGCCACACTGACTTGAACTAGTTTACAGTCCCACCAACAGTGTAAAAGTGTTCCTGTTTCTCCACATCCTCTCCAGCACCTGTTGTTTCCTGACTTTTTAATGATCGCTATTCTAACTGGTGTGAGATGGTATCTCATTGTGGTTTTGATTTGCATTTCTCTGATGGCCAGTGGTGATGAGCATTTTTTCATGTGTCTGTTGGCTGCATAAATGTCTTCTTTTGGAAAGTGTCTGTTCATATCCTTTGCCCACTTTTTGATGGGGTTGTTTGATTTTTTCTTGTAAGTTTGTTTAAGTTCTTTGTAGATTCTGGATATTAG
Organism: Gorilla gorilla gorilla; assembly: GCF_029281585.2. Taxonomy (NCBI): domain Eukaryota; kingdom Metazoa; phylum Chordata; class Mammalia; order Primates; family Hominidae; genus Gorilla; species Gorilla gorilla. Next base: position 100,210,498 of record NC_073232.2, read on the forward strand.
CCCTTTGTCAGATGGGTAGATTGTAAAAGTTTTCTTCCATTCTCTAGGTTGCCTGTTCACTCTCATGGTAGTTTCTTTTGCTGTGCAGAAGCTCTTTAGGACAAATTGTTCTTAAATAATGAACAGTTGGCACTTTTTCAACTGGAAAATTCAAGGAACTGCTCTTTCTGCTTTCTGCTCAATATGAATCTTCAATTTAGAAATGAGAGTCCATCATTAACAATTCAACATAGCTTATTAATAGGAAAAAAAAAACTAGTAAGAAATGTAAAATCTTTGATTAAATGAGAAAGTCATAGAAGTTCATGAGATTTGTATTTAAAGCGTGATTTCATTAGAAAAGTTGATAATAAGGATTTAACTGTGACATAATTGGAAAATACTTGTTTAAACTTAAAATTTTGAAAAGAAATGTAAATGTGATGTAACTTATGAATCAGTGGCTGAGTTTCTTTTTGCTCACAAGAACCCTAGCTGTGTGTTACTTGAAAGCACTGATGGAAATCAGGGAAAAAGCTCCAGAAGTTCCTAGGAAATAAAATTAAATGATAAAGTCCTGATATCTGCTAACTTGCCTTCCATTCCTGTTATCTTTTCTTCTTAGTCTGACTTCATTAATTCTTTCACCCTGGCTACTGGTTTAGCTCAGTGTTTTATGAGCCAGGCAGCTTCAGACTTTGCTTTTGATGCTCTTTGTTCATTACCTCTAAAGCTGTATTATCACTTTCATTTTATCATTAATGTTTCGTGTATATGTTATAGTTTCATATTGTTACTGCAACTTTTACTTAGCTATAATTTAAAAAATACCTGTGATCTGTGGAAATAATTATTCTATGGCAGAAAAGTAGTTATTGCATTTTACTTTATAAGTTGTTTAAGGATAAGCATACCTATATATTAAGCACTACAAAGAAACTTTTTACAATGGCTTTACTTTTAGCAAACCATAATAGTTAAAATAAGATTTAGTGTACATGTCAGGAACACAGTCTTATGAAATAAGGTTTAGGGAGCTATTTTTAGTTACTATATCCTACTTGAAAATTGTAGTTAAATTTCTAGCATATACCCTGTTAATTTAGATGCAAGTACAGATTTGAGATAAGGTAGATACATTATTTGGATGTCAACTCAGAAGTTGTTCAAGAAAAGATATTTTGTTATTTAGATGTAACTTGGAACATATTTCTAGTGTTTCAAGTCATGATTGTATGCCTAGAACAGGCAATAAAAATTTACTTAGCTGGTAAAATAGCCACATTATTTCAAATATAGTTTAGTTATATTATGGATTAAGTTGATTTTTGTGGACAGACTTTAGAACTTAATTGCTATTAATTACATTTTTTCTTTGGGACGGTATTTGTTCTTTGGTGAGAAAGGATTCTTGTAACACCTAAATCAAGACTGTCCAAACATGGCATATGCAGTTTACCAGTCAAAACAAACTAATCACTTAAGATCTGTGTATTTTGTTTTATTTGAATTATACCTCAATTAAAACAAATTTAGCATGTTTACACAAAGGTGGGGGGAAACTGTCTAATATATCTGAGATCTGTTGGAGCTGGGGTGACCATCCAACTTAGGCAAGATAGCTAGTACCATGTATGCATTTCTTTTACCTTTCTTATTGTATATACAGTAATCACTGATATTATGAGAAAAAGAACTTTTTAATAATTCAGGAGATATTTTATCGCTAGTATATATTGAGTGCTTATTATGTGCTTTATATACATTGGACTCATTTAATCCTCAACACAACAACCCTATGTAGTTCATACTAGAATTATTCCCATTTAAAGATGGGGAAAGTGATGTTTAGAGAGGCTAAGTGACTTGCCCATGGCCAAAGTATTAGAACTGGGATTTGAACACAGGTAGCCTGATTCCTAAATAGATGACCACTAACATTAAAAAGACATAAACATAGAGGTGTTTGTTGCAATGTTAGTCATAATACCTAAAAATTGTGAACTAGTTAAATGTCCAATAGTAGTAAAATGGTTCATTAACCATGGTACACCCATCAATATAATGTTATATTGTCATTTAAAATTGTATTCCCAAGTTTCGTATCAGGAAAATACAATAAATTTTTGAAAAATGTAATGGGATATATTGTATTTATAATACAGTAATCACTATGTAACCAACATTTTTATTTCCATCAAAAATTAGTTATAAGGAAATAGAAATCTAAGAAGTTTAATAGATATTAACATTGAACACTAGATTTGTATTAGTATCTTTTATATTTCTCTCTCTCATTTCCTATATTGGCCATGTTTACTTTTAAAATAGTAAAAGTCATAAGCTCTATTTTAAAAATAAATGTTAGTTTATTAACCCAAGAATAATAGCTAACTATAAATTCATATTTGATAAAATAAAAAGATGACATTCATCATAAGGGATACATACCTATGCTAGCATATGGCATTTTTAAAATCACATGAGTAATTTGTAATCATCATAGAAATATTGGAAAATACAAATAAGCAAACACATACTGAAAATTTAGTGTTCCCAAATCTAAAACTCAGAGACACTGTTTTTTTCTTTTGGGATTGTATTTTAGATATGTTCTTAAGTTATAATAAAATAAATACTTAAAAGGCAAATTGATACATTAAGGATTTCAAAGAGTAAAACTTTTTGTTAAGCTTTGATGTTCTTTAGAAAGTTTAGATTATTCCACAAGTCACTGTCGTTGAAAGAAAAGTAGTTACAGTGGGGTCTTATGGGATAAGGCATTACCATTTGTTCAGTTGAGAGACAGCTATCACTATGTTTTAAGCATTGTTCATATATTAGCTCATTTAATCCTCATAGCAACCTTATATGATAGGTACCTTTATTAGCCCCATTCTACTTAGGAAGCAGGCACAGAAAGAGTATGTATTTTGCCTAAGGTTGCACAATAAGTTAAGCTGAGGTTCAAGTTCTAGCAAGTTGGTTCTAGAGTGTATGTTATTAACCAATATGCTGTACTGCCTGCAAGTAGATCTCTAGATGTCAGAAATACTCATCTTCCTCTGGTTACCTGGTTGTTATAAATCTTTATGCTTAATACTTATGTCATTATATGTAAATTTCATATTAAACCCTCATTCAGAAGAATATCAGGTAAGTGTAGGTTAAGGCTGTTTTCTATCAGAAATCATTATATGTATATATATTCCTCAGTTCTTATGTTGTTTAGTTTTTCTAAAATGTCAAATTTTATAATATATGGAGAAGTATAAATGTATATTAGAAAGATTTTGTTTATTTGTGTAATTTGTGGCATAAGAAATATTTGCCTCAAGATTTGGTGCTTGTTTAGGTAGTTGCTGGCATTACTTTTGGAAATGTCAGTAAATTTTCATACTGTCTTGGAATTTTTTCAATTTTAACATTTTATTAGTAAATGTAATTACAGGTTAGTAAATCACTTATTTGAACCTGTTTCCTTTGAAAGTTTTATATTTTTATTTGGAAATAGAAAAACCTTAATCTCCTCTCGTTGGGCAGTATGGTGTCAAAAGCTTTGGGCTTTCGTATATAATCTGGGTTCAAATTATAACTTACTAGTTACTAACTTGGGCAAATTACCCAGTCTTTTTGACTCTCAATTTCTTTGTCTATGAAATGTAATACTATTTAGGATTGTTAGGATTAAATGAGAATATATTTGGCATACTGTCTGGTACATGATACTTAACAGGTACTAGTTGTCTACATCTTTCTAACTTATGATGGATGCCGATGTCTTGGGTAAAATCTCAAACTTTATCAGTAAGGAAGGTGAGAATCTGAAGAAAATGAAACCTTAAAAAGATTGAATTCCTAGACTCCATTTAAAGGAACATATAGCTCACGAACGAGACTTGCTGCTCCGCAAAGTCTTCCATGGTGATCCTGGTCTTTGACTCCTTATCTGTCTGATTAAATTGAATTCGCTGCCGTGGCATCCTTAAAGCTGGACCTTACTTTGTCAGTCCTGCCTTCTCCATGTTGCTTTGTGTGTAAGCTTCACTGGACTGTTTGCTTTTTGCTGAATATTTTATGTATTTCCATATGTCTACTTTAGCCTTTGCTTGGAATGTTCTAACTGCTCTTGTTTCTTCCTCTGTTTACTGGTTTCTGACTTAACTCTTAAGGATTATCTAATATATTACCTACTTGGTGAAGGTTTATCTGTGTCCCCACAGAATTAATCCTTCCCTCTTTAACTTTTAAGCTATCTTATTTTTTATCTAATCAGGCCTTTGGCACAATTATAGGTCTGTGTGTCTGTCTTCCCTAATAGAATAGGAAAGCCTTGAGGATAGTAGTCTTTGCTTACTTAGCCTTATATTCTCAGTGCCCCTTGTACAAAACGTTCAATATATGTTTGAATGATTATGTGAATGAAGGAGGGGGCCAGCTGAATTTACTTTAATGATTATGTAACACCCATTTACGTATAGTTATAGACTTGTCTGAAATGAGTTAAATCCTTTGCAACGTTTGCTGCTATGCTTTGAATGTCTCTTACAAAACTCATGTTGAAATTTAATTGCCATTGTAATGGTATTAAGAGATGGAACCTTTAAGAGGTGATTAGGTAATGGTATCTCTATCCTTATGAATGGATTAATGCTGTTTGAATGGTAGTGGATGAGTTATCTTGGGAGTTTGCCCTCCTCTGTCTCACATGCTTCCTTACCTTCTGCATGTGGTAACTCAGCACAAAGATCCTTGCCAGATGCTGATGCCATGCTCTTGGACTTCCCAGTCTCCAGAACCGTGAGCCAAATACATTTCTGTTCATTCTAAACTACCTGTTTTGTGGTATTCTAGTAAAGCAACATAAAATTTACTAAGAAAACTGGTACCAAGAGTGTGATTGTTGCCATAACAAATACCTGAAAATGTTCAAATGGCTTGGGTTCTGGCTAGAGAAGGATGGAAGAGTTTGGATGAACAGGCTAGAAAAAGCCTGTATTGCTGAGAATAGAGCATTAAGGACAATTCTGATGAGGATTCAGAAGAAGAGAGCTGTAGGGAAAATCTGGAACTTCTTAGAGAGTTGTCATAAGTTGGTAGAACTATAAGTGGTAAAGGTCATTCTGATGATATCTCAGAAATGAAGAACAAGATACTGGACACTGGAGTAAAGGCCATCCTTGTTAAATAGTTGCAAAGAACTTGGCGAAATTATGTTCATATCTTAAGACTTTATGGAATGCAGAATTTAAGAGTAATGAACTAGGATATGCTGCAGAAGAAATAACTCAGCAGCAGAGCATTTAGGTTACTGGATGGCTACTTTTAACCACTTAAACTAAGCTGGGGGAAGGGAATGACTTGAAGACAGAATTTATAATTAAAAGAGAGGCAGAATGGAAATACTTGGAAAATTTGCAGCCTGGCCATAGTAAAGAATGCAAAAGGTATGTTTAGGAGAGCAAACCAAGGGTGTGGTCCAGGAACCATTTGCTGAAGAGATTAATATTCCTAGAGGAGACCCAAGGGCTATTTATCAAGACAGTGGAAAAAGACCCCAGAGGCATTTTGGAGATCTTTGAGGCTGCCTGACCCATCACAGGCCCAGAGCTCTAGGAGGGCAGAATGGTTTGTGGCTCAGGTGGTCCTTCACAAGCTTGCTGCCCAGGGCTATGTCAGCTCCCCATATTTCAACCCAGTGGGCCTTGGCTGTCCTAGGTCTGGTTCAGAGGGGCCCAAGTGTGGTTTAGGCTACTGCTGAGTACTCAAATGGTAAACCTTGGCAGCGTCTATATGGTGCTAATTCTGCAGGCTCACAGGATGAAAGAGCTGTGGGAGACATGGCTACCCCCACCAGGATTTCAAAGGATGATGGGGATAGTCTGGGAGAGACTTGCCACAGGCTTGGAGCCTCTGAAGAGTGGAAATGTGGGTTGGAGTCACTACAGAGAGTCCCTACTAGGGCATTGCATAATGGAGCCATGGCAGCAGGCCCACCACCAAAGCTTCAGAACTGTAGAGCTACAAGTATACAGTGCCAGCCTGGGAGAACTTCAGGCTTGAGACCCTAACCTGTGAAAGCTGCATGGGCTAAATCCAGCAAAGCCATGGAGGTGGGGCTTCCCAGGGTCTATTGGGATGAAACGAATGTATTTTGTAGGTGAGAAGGACATGAGTTTTGAGGCCCAGGAGCAGAATGCTATGGTTTGGATGTTTCCTTCAAAACTCGTGTTGAAACTTCATTGCCATGTGGCATTATTAAGAGGTGGAACCTTTCAGAAGTGGTTACATTACAAGGGCTTTGCCTTCATTAATGGATTAATGCCATTATTGCAGGTGTGGGTTAGTTATCTCTGGAGTTTGGCCCCCTTTTTCTCTATCATGTGCTCATGCCCTCTTTTGCCATGTGATGCCTTCTACCATGTTATGATGCATCCAGAAGACTCTCACCACATGCAGCCCCTTGATCTTAGACTTCTCAGCTTCTAGAACTGTGAGTGAAATAAACTTCTTTTCTTTATAAATTACCCCGTCTGTGGTATTGTATAGCAGCAGAAAATAGACATCAGCCTGAAGTTCTCCCAGGCTGGCATTAAATACTAATTATTAATTAGTATTTATAGTGCAAGGATAAATTCAAGTTTAGCCCTGGTTAGAATGACCACATTTCAAGGGAGGGGCTTTGTACTTCTGTACATATCTGTAAGGATAAAAATCTTAATACTATTCTCACTGAAATTAATGGTTTAGGTTAGGTAAGGTTGTTAGTGCTAATAATTATTTCTTTTAATAAAATATTCTTAGTTACATTGTTCAAAAAACATAGATGATTTGAATTTATATTTTTTGGCCAAAATATATTTATAATTTTGAGTAGGAATTCCAGAGTATTGGTAGCTATAACCACTTTGGGTTCCCTGCCATTGCTTCTGGTGCCTCATTTTTTCTGATGTCTTCCATTTTCTTACATTTGTCTTCTAAGGTGGAGTTAAGATTACTCAGTTAAGATTATTTCACTTTAGGCCTCTGCTGTCTTCTGCTTTTTTTTTTTGTTTAAATGAATGGATATAATACCCCAATACATTTTGATAATTGAACAACAGCTACATTTTTAAGTGAGGCTGCTTTCTTCTAATTCTTTAAATTTATTTTTCTCAGTTTTTTTAAAAAATGTCAGATTGGCTAAGAGTTGGGGCAGCTTTCTTATGTGAGAGTAGTAGATGACAGCAAATATTTGTGATGTTAAAATGATAATCCTAATAGTTTTCTTTTAGAATCTTTATAATAAAAACCCTTTGAGGCTGAGGGTGAATTTATATGTTCCTAAAGTGACAAAAAATGTTCTTGGGGCATAGTAATTTAAATCTTAGATGCATTTATTAGTATAATTTTTTGGTAGAAATTTGGCATTAAAAAATGCATACAGAGCTTTTTCTAAGTCATACAGGGCAAGACAGCATTTTGTCATGGCAATTAGTAAATAGATAATTATAAAACATCTAATTTTAAGCATTTGTTACAGAAACGATACAGGTACATTGTGGCAAAAATAGAAGATACAAAACAAGCAAATATGAGAAAAAATATACATGCTACCACCTATATATTACTTTTAGTACTTTATAATCTTTTGTCTATATATGTCTATATGGATGTATACGTATTCTTTTTATCCAAATGGTATTACATTGTACATTCTGTTTTGAAACCTGCCTTTTTTAGTCATTTACATCTACTTTTCCATCTCAGTAACTTTTCATCTTGTATAATGCCTGGATCACATTAAAATGTTTCCAATTAGCTCAAAAATGTCCTTTATGGCTGGTTTGGTTAAAACAGTATCCAGGCCAGCATTGCACCTATGAAATTGGCTGTTAGGAACCTTGTATCTTTAAAAATCAAGGGCAGCAACCCATCCTCCCGCTTCCCCCACCTCCCACCACCCCCCCACCTTTTTTTTTTCTTAAAGATACTGGCTTGTTGAAGAGAGAATGGGTCATGTCCTACAAACTGTCTGAATTTGTCCAGTTTACTGTGTCATAGTGTCATTTAGCTTGTTTTATCCTATGTATTTCCTGCAAATTGAAATTTGTATCTGAATCCTTGGTGGATTTGAGTTGAAGATCCTTAACCATCATAGATGATGCTGTGTCCTTTATATTGCATGTCAGAAGTTACATGATCTTTACTTGATTCATGATGAGGAGATGGCCACTGAAATTGGACAGTGACAGTCTTTTCTGCCCATTGTTCAATTATATTCATCTCTTTACATTAGAAAGTATTTTGGGTAGTAGTATTTTGGTGCTGTAAGAAAGTTCATTTTCTCATCAACCACTCACCTATTGGTTTAACACTATTTGTTGATCTTTGAGTATATCAGTAATTTCATCAGGGTTTGCAAAATAAGACTTTAAATTCTATTGTTTTACATTATTAATTGATGTTTTTTGATAAGATAGAACTTGTGAAATGGGACTATTTGTTTGTCTTTAAATACAGTCTCTATAGGAAAGACAAAATAAATACTTAAATCTCACTCTTTACCATTTTTCAAAGTGAAGAACTATTCCATTAACCACCTCAAAAGATGATAAATAAAAAGGGTATTTTTTAGTTGTTTCAACTTTTTTTTTTTTTTTTAAGATGGGGTCTTACTCTGTTGCCCAGGCTGGTGTGCTGTGGTGCAATCATGGTACACCGAAGCCTCAGTCTCCCTGGGCTCAGGTGATTGTCCCACCTCAGCCTGGGACTAAAGGTGTACACCACCATGGCTAGCCAATTTTTTTGTATTTTTTGTAGAGATGGGGTTTTGCCATATTGCCCAGCCTAGCCTCAAACTCGTGGGCTGAAGGAATCCACCCACCTCAGCCTCCCAAAGTGCTAGGATTACAGACGTGAGCAACAATATCCGGCCTTAACTTTTTTCTTTTGAGTGTCTTTATAGACTCAAGGACTTTAATTTAATTCAGGGTGTTAGTACCATTTAAATGTTTTCTTTGATGCTCAGATTATCACAGCTAGTCATTTGGACCTTTATACCACCTCCTATGTCCATCTGATATAGGCCATTAATCTCTATAAGCCTTCTTCCTTCTCTTGGAATGAAAAGGTATCCTAGGCTCACCTGTACCTTCCCTACTCCAGACCTGGCATTAAGTCTTTTTCCAAGGAGTTTGGTACCTTTTAGTTTATTATGATATTAGAGATGAAAATCTGTGTTCTAGGAATGTTTATTACTGCTAGAGTGATGTTGCTTTTAGGCCATTTCAGAGAAAAGACCTAGAAAACAGATTTTTACAAACATGAATTTGTACTGATATTTTTAGTTTTTTACATGATTTCTTGATTTTACAATATTATCTGTTTTCTTACACTTAAAATTATGAACCTTAAAGTCATTAGCATAACTTCTTTGCTTATTTCTACAACATAAAGAAAATAGTCCTGGTGCAGTGGCTCACGCTGTAATCCCAGCACTTTGGGAGATTGAGGCAGGTGGATTGCTTGAGCTCAGGAGTTCAAGACCAACCTGGGCAACATGATGAAACCTTGTCTTTACAAAAAATTAGCTGGGCATGGTGGCATGTGCTTGTATTCCCAGCTACTCAGGAGGCTGAGGTGGGAGGATCACCTGAGCCCAGGAGGTCAAGGCTCTAGTGAGCCATGATCATGCCACCACACTCCAGCCTGGGTGACAAAGTGAGACCCTGTTTCAGGGGGAAAAAAAAAAGATAAAATAGTTTGAGGAGGCTGGATGTAGTGGCTCATGCATGTCATCCTGGCACTTTGGGAGGTCAAGGTGGGAGGATGGCTTGAGCCCAGGAGTTTGAGACCAGCCTGTGCCACATCATAAGACCTGGTCTCTATTTAAAAAAAAAGAAAAAAAAATAGTTTGAGGATATCAATAATGATATTACTAGAGTCAGTAAAACTACCAAAAGAAGTTTAAAGTTTCTTCCTAGTGTTTTTTTGTTCTTAGAATACTTCCTACCAAGAAGTGCAGTAAAAGTGCAGTGTCCAAATAGCCCTTGTAATAAAACCTTTCTCTTTCTCCTGGGTGCCAATTTGACATTTAATCAGTTTTGTTTCTAGCAGTGTTCAATTTATGAGATTATTAGTCTTTTTTTTCTTTATATTATTCTAAGATCAAAAATATATAAAGATATACACAGGAGTCCTGCTGCTACCTGTTCTTGCTATGCTTTTCCCCTTTTCTTCCCTTTCTCTGTGAAGCAGCCATTTTTATTAGTTTCTTGTTTAACACTCATGCATGCATATGTGTATTGAGGATGTTGACATTCAAGCAAATATATGTGTTAACATTCTTTTTGTCATCCCTATACGAAAGATATACCCAGTATACTCTATTGGGTGGGGTTTTTTCCTTCAAATATTCAGTAGATCTCTCCAGTTAGCACATAGTTATCTTATAGATAGAACATATACATATAACCTTTTCTTAAACTATACTATTAAAATAATAGCTTTCAGTAACTTGATAATTATTTTTGGATTGAAAATACTACTGAAATCAACTCAATCATGTGAAAGCTGCAGAAAGAAAAAGACCTAGAAAAAGGGCATTGGATTAGGTCAACTTTGAATTTTATTTGGAAGATAAATGAGTCCAGAAGTGAGTGGGCAGAGATTATTGGAGTTGGTCTTGAAAGGAGGCGTTAGGCAGATTGACTGGGCTGGTGTGAAAGGTCTGTCAGAAAATCATGAGATTAGATTGAGGTACCTCAAAAAATGAGAGCTGGTATGATGAGTGGGTAAGAATCATAAAAGCGTAGAGTGTTGATGATTTTTATAGTTTATAAATGGTTCTTGAGTGTAGAGGTTTGTTTTTATGCTAGCTATAGTCTGTAACATAATCCACTATAATGGGCATGCTAAATATCCATGACAGTTGACCCTTGAACAACACGGAGGGTAGGGGTGCCTACCCCTGTGCAGTTGAAAATTCACATGTAACTTTTGACTCCCCAAAACTTAATATTTAGCCTACACTTGACTAGAAGTCTTACTGATAACATAATGTTCATTAATACATATTTTATATATGTGTCAGATAGCATATTTGTATAATAAAGTAAGCTGCAGGAAAAATATTAAAATCATAAAGAAGAGAAAATATACTTACTATTCATTAAGTGGAAGTGGATCCTCATAAAGGTCTTCATCCTCATTGCCTTCACTTTGAGTAGGCCGAGGAGTAGGAGAGAGAGGAAAGGTCAGACTTGCTGTCTCATGGGTGGCAGAGGTGGAAGAAGGTCCACATACAGGTGGTCCCACACAGCTCAAACCGGTTTTGTTCATTGGCCAACTGTAGTTTGATTGAAAGTAATAATAAATGAAGTTTCTACCTCAGTTCAGTATTATCAAGTCATAGATAGCAAGGGCTGGAAGAAACCTTAGTAGTAATCTCTTTGAGTCTAATTATCATGTAGAATAGGAAATTGCAGTCTAGAAAGGTTAAGTGACTTGTCCAAATTACACAACTAGTTAGAGACATAGTCAGCTCTTAAATCTGACTTCCAGATTTTCACTGTGTCTTCTTTTTTCTATAACGTGTTGCCTTTTTTAGCCATGAAAAATTAGAAGTTGAACTCTTGTCTTTTCAGGCAGGTGCCAATTTTGGGGTTTTGTTTTGATTTTTGGTTTTTGACATAAAGTACTTTAGTTCTGTGATTTATAAACCATGAGTTTCCGTTTCTCTCATATACCTGAATACTGTCAATGTGGAAGTTACCTTTTATCTTTACCAGTATTACACATAAATGGTTATACATAAATACATTGACCACCTTTTATTACTCCAGCTATAGTGGGGAAAGCTTTCTTTTCATAACTAGCTAATGTTTTAAAATGTATGCTTTTAGTTTGATTGCTGCATATTTCAAATATTTCTTTCCTTAACTAAAGTACTCAGATATTTATCCAAACATTATTGCTATGGGATTTCCTGCAGAAAGACTTGAAGGCGTATACAGGAACAATATTGATGATGTAGTAAGGTAAGAATGCTTTGATTTTCTATTTCAAATATTGATGTTTATATTCATGTTGTATTTTCATTTAGAAAAGATTTCTAAACCACAGAAAAAGATACTTTGTGATGTAAACTTTATTGTAGTGCTCTATAATCATTTTTTGGCTTACCGTACCTAATGGACTTCAGGGGGATACAGTTCATTTGATAAGAACTGACCTTATACATAATCAGGTACTTATGTGATATCATTTCCTGGACTCCATAAAATGCCGGTCACCAGGTTTAATACCTGGATTCCATTACAGTGTGATTTTTGTCTTATTTCATAATTGGGGATTAGGCTTAAAATCCTAGAGTGGATTTATTCAGTTAAATTTATTCACACTAAGATGTAGATGACTAATACTGTATATTTTTATGTAGACCAAATTTTAAGGTACCACTGTGCATATGTATACCAACTACCTGAAGAAGTATTTGGTTGGTACAAGAGATATAGAAAGGAATCGCTGGGTGTACCAAGGCTAATCAGTTTTATAATTTTGCATAATTTTCTAACTGCGATTATCATTTAGTTTAGAACAATTTATTTCTCAAGGCCCATGTAAATATTATTTTTAAAATATACAGTCTTAAGAATTCATGGCATATTTTATGAAAGGAGGAATTTGTGTCTGATGTGCAAATAGTCTTAACATATTTTCTAATTTCAGAGCAAAAATATATATGTATGAATAAATTAACTGTAAATTGTCAGTAGGAACCTTAAGAATTCGTGGCGTATTTTATGAAAGGAACTCACGTCTGATGTGCAAATAGTCTTAACATATTTGCTAATTTCAGAGCAAAAATATATGTGTATTAATAAATCAACTGTAAATTGTCAGTAAGAACCTTAATGGCTTTAAAAGTTAAAATTTCAGGGCAAGCATTGTGGTGTGCTCCTGTAGTCCCAGCTACTTGGGAGGCTGAGGTGGGAGGATCACTTGGCTTGAACCCCCAGGTAGAGGGTAGAGGCCAGTCTGGGTAACACAGCGAGAACCCATCTCTTAAAAAAAAAGTTTAAGTTCTGGATGATTTCCTTTACACTCTTTCATTGGTATCTTTCCTGGAGACTTTCAATTTAAATACTTGGTGGTTATGACAATTAGATGTTAAAATGGATGGGAAAGTACTTTGTAACTTATAAAGCATTATGCAGATGTAGACTCCTTTTATAATAGTTGTGTAAGTATATAAGACAACCTACATTCTTCATGAGCTAGCCATAAGTTTTAGCAACTTGCTTTGAACCACAGTAGATTTACAATTTTCTGTAGTATTGAGTTGTGTTCATTTAGAATTTTGTAATATTTATATTGAAAATCAAATTTTTGTACCTACAAAAACTACAAAAAATCCCCCTAGTTTTTATAGTTTCTATTAAAATTATAGCTGGTACATAGGGATGCCAGAAGGACTGTTTAAGAAGCTGAAAATAGAGAAATGAATTTATCTTCTCATAGTTAGGCAGGGCACAGTAGAAGGATGCTTAACATTGCAAGCTGATGGGAACAGCAGGTTGATATAGCTTGTGATAACACTTCTAAAGAAAAAGCAATGAGCCATAGAAAAAAGAAAAAGATACATTTTGAATTAAGGAAGATGGTGAATCTGGGAAGTGAGCAGTACAGTCACCAGACGTGTATCCTCTCCTATGGTACAGAAGTGTTTATCAGGCCTCTTATGGCCTGCATGATATATCCCACAAGATGACCTACTTCACATTATTTTAATTCTGTATTCAACTAAGCACTAATTCAACCCAGCCAGATTAGTACTCATACCAAAAAAGAGTGAATACTCTGAATAGAGGGCAGGTTTTCTGATTATGGTGAGAATATCTTTGTGGTAAATTAATCTGGTGTGCTAGTTTTTACGTTGGTCTCTTCTCAGTGTCGTTAGTCACTGAGGCTGATTGATCATCTTTTAGGTTACTGATAAAGTTCCTGTACAGCTGATTTTCAGACCTTCGATTGCAATAACTTCACCAAGAAGATACTTCATTGGGAAGCATTTTGGTCCTTCCATTTGATTCATAACTCTTACCTTTATGCCTCTGAAGGAAAAGATTTACACATTCAGCTTGTAATTAGTAATCAAGACTGAGGTTTAGTCTATCTAGCTTCACAATCTATCTAGTTTGTTTTGTCTAGCCATGTGATTTCTTCAAATATGCCGTTTCTAAAAAAAATGTTTTATGTATCCCGATTAATATTTAGCCAGTGGTTCTTTTAGCCGATGGATCTTGTCACCTCTTATGATACTATTAATAGCATGTCAACATGAAGAATTATCTGCTGAATATAATAGCTATGCTGTCCTTGTTTCCTTTGTCTCATTCTTTTTTGATTGGGGGATAATTGGCCAATAAAGCTTTGATAGCCTCTATTGCCCAGGCCCCTCCTCTTCTTTTATGAGAGAAAGGATGAACAGTGACCAGAAATAAAGGTATTGTTTTTTTCTATCAACTGAAATGGAAATAAATAATTCCTAAGTAATTTGCCTGTTAGGATTAAAGTCTCCAAGAGAATGGCTGTGCCTAGTACCTAAGTGATTAATTTCCTTGATTGGTTCACATTATATTGAGGATATTAGTAATCAGTAGTGATTACTTTTGTGGTTCAAAGATGATAGTGTCACAGTGAAAAATGTTTTTAAAATTTTTGTATACTTAATTTTTCTGTTAACAAAAGTATTTTCAGTTGGATTTTTGTTTGCCCTCTCTATTAGAATGCCCAAAGAATATTTAAAATTTTCCTTTTCTCTTATACTGCATATTTTTCCTGTGATTTTTCCCCAAACGGAAAATACTCTGCAGAGATTAGACTTTGTTATTGTTGTACTACATCATTGCTTTGACTAAAATAAACTCAGATTGCAAATGCCTTCAGGCTTACATTGCTCAGTATTTTTTTTTTTTTTTTTTTTTTTGAGACGGAGTCTCACTCTTGTCGCCCAGGCTGGAGTGCAGTGGTGCCATCTCAGCTCACTGCAACCTCTGCCTCCTGGGTTCAAGCGATTCTCCTGCCTCAGCCTGCGGAGCAGCTGGGATTATAGATGCCCGCCCCCACGCCCAGCTAATTTTTGTATTTGTGGTAGAGATGGGGTTTTACCTTGTTGGCCAGTCTGGTCTCAAACTCCTGACCTCGGGTGATCCATCTGTCTCGGCCTCTGGAATTACAGGCGTGAGCCGCCACGCCTGGCTAAATTGATCAGTATTATTTAACTTTGAGGGATATGATTTGTTATGGAAATGTGAAGTTTTATACTTGAGGTACTCAGAGTCCTTTTGAGACAAATATTTAACTTCTCCTTTTGAGGTTACCTCCTACGATTGGGAATTAATGTAAAAAATAAGCCAAAAGAAAGTGAGGGAAAAGTGAACCAAGCTGTAATTTTTTTACTCTTTTTTATTGTTGTTGTTATTGTTGCTGTTTTTTACTATCTTGATTGCAACAGTTTTGCTTATATATATAGCATTTGGAATTGACAGTAAGAAAGCCACATCTCATAGAAGCTAACTATTCCCAAATTGTTTTTTTCTTCTTTTCCTCTTACTACTGCTGTTTTCCTCCTTTCTTGCTGCTAAGCTCTTGTCCTGACATGCTGGTAATATGAAACAGTGTTTTATTCAGATAATTGATTATTCTGTAATATGTATGTTAATCTTTTTTTATTATACTTTAAGTAATAGGGTACATGTGCACAACTTACAGATTCGTTACGTATGTATACATGTGCCGTGTTGGTTTGCTGCACCCATTAACTCGTCATTTACATTAGGTATTTCTCCTAATGTTATCCCTCTCCCAAACCCCCACCCCAGGACAGGCCCCGGTGTGTGATGTTCCCCGCCCTGTGTCCAAGTGTTCTCATTGTTCAGTTGCCACCTGTGAGTGAGAACATGCGGTGTTTGGTTTTCTGTCCTTGCGATAGTTTGCTCAGAATGATGGTTTCCAGTTTCATCTGTGTCCCTACAAAGGATGTGAAGCTCATCCTTTTTTATGGCTGCATAGTACTCCATGGTGTATATGTGCCACATTTTCTTAATCCAGTCAATCATTGACGGACATTTGGGTTGGTTCTAATTCTTTGCTATTGTGAATAGTGCTGCAGTAAACATACGTATGCATGTGTCTTTATAGTAGCATGATTTATAATCCTTTGGATATATACCCAGTAATGGGATTGCTGGGTCAAATGGTATTTCTAGTTCTAGATCCCTGAGGAGTTGCCACACTGTCTTCCATAATGGTTGAACTAGTTTACAGTCCCACCAACAGTGTAAAAGTGTTCCTGTTTCTGCACATCCTCTCCAGCACCTGTTGTTTCCTGACTTTTTAATGATCGCCATTCTAACTGGTGTGAGATGGTATCTCATTGTAGTTTTGATTTGCATTTCTCTGATGGCCAGTGATGATGAGCATTTTTTCATGTGTCTGTTGGCTGCATAAATGTCTATAAATGTCTTCTTTTGGAAAGTGTCTGTTCATATCCTTTGCCCACTTTTTGATGGGGTTGTTTGATTTTTTCCTGTAAATTTGTTTAAGTTCTTTGTAGATTCTGGATATTAACCATTTGTCAGATGGGTAGATTGCAAAAATTTTCTTCCATTCTATAGGTTGCCTGTCCACTCTGATGGTAGTTTCTTTTGCTGTGCAGAAGCTCTTGAGTTTAATTAGATCCCATTTGACTATTTTGGCTTTTGTTGCCATTGCTTTTGGTGTTTTAGTCATGAAGTCCTTGCCCATGCCTATGTCCTGAATGGTATTGCCTAGGTTTGCTTCTAGGGTTTTTATGGTTTTAGGTCTACATTTAAGTCTTTAACATTTAAGTCTTTAATCCATCTTGAATTAATTTTTGTGTAAGGCGTAAGGAAATGATCCAATTTTAGCTTTCTACATATGACTAGCCAGTTTTCCCAGCACCATTTATTAACTAGGGAACCCTTTCCCCATTTCTTGTTTTTGTCAGGTTTGTCAAAGATCAGATGGTTGTAGATGTGTCATGTTATTTCTGAGGGCTCTGTTCTGTTCCATTGGTCTATATCTCTGTTTTGGTACCAGTACCATGCTGTTTTGGTTACTGTAGCCTTGTAGTATAGGTTGAAGTCAGGTAGCGTGATGCCTCCAGCTTTTTTCTTTCTGCTTAGGATTGTCTTGGCAGTGCGGGCTCTTTTTTGGCTCCATATGAACTTTAAAGTAGTTTTTTCCAATTCTGTGAATAAATTTATTGGTAGCTTGATGGGGATGGCATTGTATCTATAAATTACCTTGGGCAGTGTGGCCGTTTTCACGATATTGATTCTTCCTACCCATGAGCATGGAATGTTCTTCCATTTGTTTGTGTCCTCTTTTATTTCGTTGAGCAGTGGTTTGTAGTTCTTGAAGAGGTCCTTCACATCCCTTGTAAGTTGGATTCCTAGGTATTTTATTCTCTTTGTAGCAGTTGTGAGTGGGAGTTCACTCATGATTTGGCTCTCTGTCTGTTATTGGTGTATAAGAATGCTTGTGATTTTTGCACATTGATTTTGTATCCTGAGACTTTGCTGAAGTTGCTTATCAGCTGAAGGAGATTTTGGGCTGAGACAATGGGGCTTTCTAAATATACAATCATGACATCTGCAAACAGGGACAATTTGACTTCCTCTTTTCCTAATTGAATACCCTTTATTTCTTTCTCATGCCTGATTGCCCTGGCCAGAACTTCCAACACTACGTTGAATAGGAGTGGTGAGAGAGGGCGTCCCTGTCTTGTGCCAGTTTTCAAAGGGAATGCTTCCAGTTTTTGCCCATTCAGTATGTTACTGGCTGTGGGTTTGTCATAAATAGCTCTTATTATTTTGAGATACGTTCCATCAATACCTAATTTATTGAGAGTTTTTAGCATGAAGGGCTGTTGAATTTTATCAAAGGCCTTTTCTGCATCTATTGAGATAATCATGTGGTTTTTTGTCTTTGGTTCTGTTTATGTGATGGATTATGTTTATTGATTTGCATATGTTGAACCAGCCTTGCATCCCAGGGATGAAGCCAACTTGATCTTGGTGGGTAAGCTTTTTGATGTGCTGCTGGATTCGGTTTGCCAATATTTTATTGAGGATTTTTGCATCGATGTTCATCAGGGGTATTGGTCTAATTCTCTTTTTTAGTTGTGTCTCTGCCAGGCTTTGGTATCGGGATGGTGCTGGCCTCCTAAAATGAGTTAGGGAGGATTCCCTCTTTTTCTATGAATTGGAATAGTTTCAGAAGGAATGGTACCAGCTCGTCTTTTTACCTCTGGTAGAATTCGGCTGTGAATCTGTCTGGTCCTGGACTTTTTTCGGTTGGTAGGCTATTAATTATTGCCTCAATTTCAGAGCCTGTTACTGGTCTATTCAGGGATTCAACTTCTTCCTGGTTTAGTCTTGGGAGGGTGTATATGTCCAGGAATTTATCCATTTCTTCTAGATTTTCTAGTTTATTTGCGTAGAGGTGTTTATAGTATTCTCTGATGGTAGTTTATATTTCTGTGGGATCAGTGGTGATATCCCCTTTATCATTTTTTATTGCATCTATTTGATTCTTCTCTCTTCTTTATTAGTCTTGCTAGCAGTATATCAGTTTTGTTTTTTAAAAAAAATTTGTTTTTTAAAAAAACCAGCTCCTGGATTCATTGATTTTTTTTGAAGGGTTTTTTGTGTCCTATCTCCTTCAATTCTGCTCTGATCTTAGTTATTTCTTGCTTTCTGCTAGCTTTTGAATTTGTTTGCTCTTGCATCTCTAGTTGTTTTAATTGTGATATTAGGGTGTTGATTTTAGATCTTTCCTGCTTTCTCTTGTGGGCATTTAGTGCTATAAATTTCCCTGTATACACTGCTTTAAATGTGTCCCAGAGATTCTGGTACGTTGTGTCTTTGTTCTCATTGGTTTCAAAGAACATCTTTATTTCTGCCTTCATTTTGTTATTTACCCAGTAGTCATTCAGGAGCAGGTTGATCAGTTTCCATGTAGTTGAGCAGTTTTGAGTGAGTTTCTTAATCCTGAGTTCTAATTTGATTGCGCTGTGGTCTGAGAGACAGTTTGTTGTGATTTTTGTTCTTTTACATTTGCTGAGGAGTGAGTGCTTTACTTCCAACTATGTGGTCAATTTTGGAATAAGTGTGATGCGGTGCTGAGAAGAATGTATATTCTGTTGATTTGGGATGGAGAGTTCTGTAGATGTCTATTAGGTCTGCTTGGTGCAGAGCTGAGTTCAAATCCTGGATATCCTTGTTAACCTTCTGTCTCGTTGATCTGTCTCATATTGACAGTGGGGTGTTAAAATCTCCCGATATTAACTGTGTGGGAGTGTAAGTCTCTTTGTAGGTCACTCAGGACTTGCTTTATGAATCTAGGTGCTCCTGTATTGGGTGTATATATATTTAGGATAGTTAGCTCTTCTTGTTGAATTGATCCCTTTACCATTATGTAATGCCCTTCTTTGTCTCTTTTGATCTTTGTTGGTTTACAGTTTGTTTTATTAGAGACTAGGATTGCAACCCCCGCTTTTTCTTGCTTTCCATTTGCTTGGTAGATCTTCCTCCATCCCTTTATTTTGAGCCTGTGTGTGTGTCTGCACGTGAGATACATCTCCTGAATACAGCACACTGATGGGTCTTGACTGTTTATCCAGTTTGCCAGTCTTTGTCTTTTAATTGGGGCATTTACCCCATTTACATTTAAGGTTAATATTATTAGGTGTGAATTTGATCCTGTCATTGTGATGTTAGCTGGTTATTTTGCCGATTAGTTGATGTAGTTTCTTCCTAGCATCGATGGTCTTTACAATTTGCCATGTTTTTGCAGTGGCTGATACCAGTTGTTCCTTTCCATGTTTAGTGCTTCCTTCAGGAGCTCTTGTAAGGCAGGCCTGGTAGTGACAAAATCTCTCAGCATTTGCTTGTCTGTAAAGGTTTTTATTTCTCCTTCCCTTATGAAGCTTAGTTTGGCTGGATATGAAATTCTGGGTTGAAAATTCTTTTCTTTAAGAATGTAGAATATTGGCCCCCACTCTCTTCTGGCTTGTAAAGTTTCAGCCGAGAGATCTGCTGTTAGTCTGATGGGCTTCCCTTTGTGGGTAACCCGACCTTTCTCTCTGGCTGCCCTTTACATTTTTTCCTGCATTTCCATGTTGGTGAATCTAACAATTATGTGTCTTGGGGTTGCTCTTCTCTAGGAGTATCTTTGTGGTGGTCTCTGTATTCCCTGAATTTGAATGTTGGCCTGCCTTGCTATGTTGGGGAAGTTCTTCTGGGTAATATCCTGAAGAGTGTTTTCCAGCTTGGTTCCATTCTCCCCGTCACTGTCAAGTACACCAATCAAACGTAGATTTGGTCTTTTCACATAGTCCCATATTTCTTCGAGGCTTTGTTCATTTCTTTTTACTGTTTTTTCTCTAAACTTCTCTTCTCATTTCATTTCATTCATTTGATCTTCAATCACTGATACCCTTTCTTCCACTTGATAGAATCGGCTGCTGAAGCTTGTGCATGCGTCATGTAGTTCTCGAGCCATGATTTTCAGCTCCATCAGGTCATTTATGGTCTTCTGTACACTGTTTATTCTAGTTAGCCATTTGTCTAATCTTTTTTCAAGGTTTTTAGCTTCCTTGCAATGGGTTTGAACATCCTCCTTTAGCTGGGAGAAGTTTGTTACTACTGACCTTCTGAAGCCTACTTCTGTCAACTCGTCAAAGTCATTCTTCATCCAGCTTTGTTCCATTGCTGGTGAGGAGCTGTGATCCTTTGGAGGAGAAGAGGCGCTCTGGGTTTTAGAATTTTCAGCTTTTCTGCTCTGTTTTCTCCCCATCTTTGTGGTTTTATCTACCTTTGGTCTTTGATTATGGTGACCTACAGATGGGGTTTTGGTGCGGATGTCCTTTTTGTTAATGTTGATGCTATTCCTTTCTGTTTGTTAGTTTTCCTTCTAACAGTCAGGTCCCTCAGCTGTAGGTCTGTTGGAGTTTGCTGGAGGTCCACTCCAGACACTGTTTGCCTGGGTATCACCAGCGGAGGCTGCAGAACAGCAAATATTGCAGAACAGCAAATATTGCTACCTGAGCCTTCCTCTGGAAGCTTTGTCTCAGGGGGCACCTGGCTGTATGAGGTGTCAGTCGGCCCCTACTGGGAGGTGTCTCCCAGTTAGGCTACAAGGGGGTCAGGGACCCACTTGAGGAGGCAGTCTGTCCGTTCTCAGAGCTCAAACACTGTGCTGGTAGAACTACTGCTCTCTTCAGAGCTGTCAGAGAGGGATGTTTAAGTCTGAGGAAGTTTCTGCTGGCTTTTGTTCAGCTATGCCCTGCCTCCAGAGGTGGAGTCTACAGAGGCAGGCAGGCCTCCTTGAGCTGTGGTGGGCTCCACCCAGTTGGAGCTTCCCAACCACTTTGTTTACCTACTCAAGCCTCAGCAATGATGGACGCCCCTCCCCCAGCCAGGCTGCTGCCTTGAAGTTCAATTTGGAACTGCTGCGCTAGCAGTGAGCAAGGCTCTGTGGGCGCAGGACCTGCTGAGCCAGGCACGGGATATAATCTCCTGTTGTGCCATTTGCTAAGACCGTTGGAAAAGCACAGTATTTGGGTGGCAGTGTCCCAATTTTCCCGGTATAGTGTTTCACAGCTTCCCTTGGCTTGGAAAGGGACATCCCCCGACCACTTGCGCTTCCTGTGTGAGGCAATGCCCCGCCCTGCTTCGGCTCACCCTCCGTGGGCTGCACCCACTTTCCAACCAGTCCCAGTGAGAAGAACCAGGTACCTCAGTTGGAAATGCAGAAATCACCTGTCTTCCGCGTGGATCATGCTGGGAGCTGCAGACAGGAGCTGTTCCTATTTGACCATCTTGGAATGCCACCTTTTTTTTTTTTTTTTTTTTTTTTTAAGGCAGTTTCTTGCTCTGTCACCCAGGCTGGGGTGCAGAGGCATGATCACGGCTCACTGCAACCTCTGCCTTCTGGGCTCAAGTGATCCTCCCACCTCAGCCTCCCAAGTTGCTGGGACCACAGGCATGCATCACCAGGCCTGGCTAATTTTTGTGTTTTTTGTAGAGATGGGGTTTCGCCGTTTTTCCCAGGCTGGTCTCAACCTCCTGCGCTCAAGCGATCCGCCTGCCTCAGCCTCCCAAAGTGCTGGGATTACAGGCATGAGCCACTGCACCCGGCCAATATGTATGTTAATCTCATCCCTCAAGCTGATACTGAAGTTTTTCAATTTATGTTATTTGGTGTAAATCTAGGCAGTCTTTAACAAAATTGGTGCTTCATGTGTTTAAGAGGCATAACTTAAGAATTGTTCTGTTTCTTATAAATCTGGAGAATGGAGGTTTAATAGAGGTGAACTGTCTTTCTCACTGCAGAACCTTTAATATGCCACTATGCATTGTAAATCTCCCAAGAGTGAGATTCTAGTATGATGCTTTTCTTTTCCTTTTCTGTTCTTTCCCTTTCCCTCTACCTCCTTTTTCTTTTCTTTGTTGGTGGCATGAGTCCTATATTATAAGGAAATGCTTTTAGAGTACAGTCTTCTGATATATAGTGGTTTTTGAAAAAGATTTATTTATTGTCTTGTTCACTGTGAGCTTTTTCCCCCATGTATAAGCAGCTGTGTAATAGATTCAAGAGCACCCCCTCGCCCCCTTTTTTTTGAGACAGAGTCTCGCGCGGTCACTCAGGCTGGAGTACGGTGGTGCTGTGATCATGGTTCACCTCGACTTCTGGGCTCCAGCGATCCTCCCACCTCATCGTCTCAAGTAGCTGGGACCACAGGCGTGTGTCACCGTACATGGCTAATTTTTCTATTTTTAGTAGAGGCAGAGTTTCGCCATGTTTTCCAGGCTGGTCTCGAACTCCTGAACTCAAGCAGTCCACCTGTCTCAGCCTCCCAAAGTGCTGGGATTACAGGCGTGAGCCTCCACTCCCAGTCTCAAATATTCTTTTGAAATATTTGAAATATGTTGATCTCTCAGTCTATCAACCTTAGTTGTATGTTGATTTTCAATAAAAAGGAAGTATTTGTTGCCCTAACATCAGTATTGGCTATTCAGTTTAAAAAAGGAGTTAAAGAGATATTATTTATAGGCAGGCTTCAAAAGAGGAAAGAATGATCAGTTTCATTCTCTGTTTCTAGCATATTCTGACTCCTTCTCTCATATTACCTCCTTTTTCCCACATTTTTTCTTTAATAAAGTGAAATTCACATAACAGCTAACCATTTTAACCACGGAAAGTGTACATTCTGTGGCATTTATTACCTTCACAATGTTACCTCTACCTTTATCAAGTTTCAAAACATTTTATCACCCCAAAAGAAAGCCCTGTTCTTACTGGGTGCCTCTTGCTTTTTTTTTTTTAATCTTGAGACGGGGTCTTGGTTTGTTTCCCAGGTTGTAGTGCAATGGGGTGATCTCATCTCATTGCAGCCTCTGCCTCCCGGGTTCAAGCAATTCTCCTGCCTCAGCCTCCCATAGCTGGGACTACAGGCACGCGCCACATGCCTGGCTAATTTTTGTATTTTTAGTAGAAACGTGGTTTCACCATGTTGGCCAGGCTAGCCTTGAATTCCTGACCTTAGGTAATCTGCCTGCCTTGGCCTCCCAAAGTGCTGGGATTACAGGCGTGAGCCACTGTTCCGGCCACCTCCTACTTCTTTTGTTAGTCTTAATTCCTTAGTGGATTTGACAGTGTTTATGTTATCTACACCAATGCATTTTTTTGTATGTTAATAATAGGTGACATTTATTGGGCATTTATTTACATACTTATTTGCATGTGTAACTGTTGTATAGCCAGTTTATATATATAATCTTACTAAATCTCTACAGTAAATCTATCCCCATTTCATAGATGGTTTAAAAGAAGTTAACTTCCCCAAGCATTACTTTTAGTAAGTAGTGAGACTGAAGGTTGAGTTCTGGTCTGTCAGATTCCGAAGTTGTTTCCTTAGGAACCATATCATCTTGTATACAACTCTTGGGCTAATCTTGTTAATATTCTTTATTTGACCTCACACTGTTGATTCATACCATGTTTAAAATTGAAATACATTACCTATATTTAAAAATTGAGACCTCACATAAAAAGCTATATTTCTAGCTGCTTTTGAAATTTCGAAGGATCTTCCAACACTTGGCTGACATTCCTGCGTGACAAAAATCAGCTGGAGTTGTGTAATGTCCGACCTGTCTCTGTCAATGAACAGATTATTCATTGTCATTTCTCATCTGTTTTTGAGATTGTGACTTTGATTCTGTATAACTCATAGAATTAGTAGTTAGACCTATATATGTTAGTTATTACATTATTTGTATATGTACAGACTGCTTTAGACAATGTTGTAGTGTTATATGTTAATTTTATCAATTAAAATGTGCTATAGGATCATTGTAGAGATCTTGTCTCTAATTAACAGGATTCATAAAGAGAAAACAAAGGAGAGAAACATCCAGATTGAAAAGACCTACATAGTGCCAAGCACAATAAAAGAAACCCTATACTAGGCAAATTATTATGAAATTTGTTTTAGGACACCAGAAATAAAGAGAATATCTAAAAACTTTTTACAATCACTTAGGAGGGATTAGGAATATGAATAGCATCTAACTTGTTGGCAGTAGAATTGAAGGTAGAAGGTGGTAAAACATCATCTTGAAAGTTCTGCATTCAGCCTAGAATTCTGTATCCAGTTAAACCATCAATCAAGTGTGAAAGTAGGGGGAAAAACTCAAGGACTAAAAAAATGTGCTCATGAAGAACATTTTTTTTGGACATTATCAGAAGATGTGGTTCAACAAAACAAGGGAATAAACCAAGAAAGGAAATAAAAGAGCTTCAGTAAACAGAGAATCCCACTCAGAAGCAACAAAGAAGAAAGTCCCAGGATGACAGCTGTGACACAAGCTGAAAAGTTACCAGTTTTGCTTGGAGCAGGAGATTAGAACTTCCGGGAAAATAATCAAACTGATAGATGGATGTTGAAATATTTGGAGAAAAATGTAATGGATTCTTGCAAAACTGAGCAAATTAGAAAAAGGAAACAATTATTAGCATTGGTTGTTTGAGTTAACCCAAAATTGTGATGTTGCTATTTTAGGGGAATTAAGATAAGTGAAACATATATGGAATACTGCTAGTTTTGTAAGTCTCCTTTACCATGGCAGGACATCTGTAGTTAATAAATCTGTAAGAAGCAGTATTAAGAATAATGTTTTAAAATACCTAATTAAATAGGAGGAAAAAGAATCAGAGTAGTTGAGGGTGATTGCATCTGGGGAGAAGCAGGAATAAAGGTTTGAAGATAAATAGGGCCAGAGATGAGTAATTTTGTTACTGTGATAATATATTTTATATATATGTGTGTGTGTGCGTGTGTATGTGTGTGTATATATATATATATAAAAAACATACAGTTCAGTAGCATTAACATCTAGCATTCAGTACATTTACATTGTTGTGCAATTGTCACCACTGTCCATCTCTAGAACTTTTTCATTATCCCACACTGACATACCATACCCATTAAATAATAACTCCTCATTGCTCCTCCTGTTAGTACCAACCATTGTTCTACTTTCATCTCTATCTTTTTGACTATTCTAGGTACCTCGTATAAGCGGAATCACACGATATCTTTTTGTAACTGGCTTATTTCACTAACTGTCTTCAAGGTTCATCCATGTTGTAGCACTTGTTAGCATTTCCTTCCTTTTAAAAGGCTGAATAATGTTCCATTGTATGTATATACCATATTTTATCCATTTATTCATCAATAGACACTTTTGGCTGTTGTGAATAATGCTGCTATGAATATGGGTATATAAATACCTGTTTGAGTATCTGCTTTCATTTCTTTTGGATATGTACCCAAAAGTGAGATTGCTGGATTGAATGGTAATTCTATATTTAAATTTTTGAGAAACCACCATACTGTTTGATATACTGGCTGCCCAATTTTACATTACCACCAGCAATACACTAGGGTTCCGAATTTGCCACATCCTCACCATCGTGTTGTTTTGTTTACGTTTTTTTTTTAATAATAGCCATCCTAATGGGTGTGAAGTCTCATTGTGGTTTTAATTTGCATTTTCCTAATGATCAGCGATATTGAACATTTGCACATGCTTATTTGGTCATTTGTATATCAGCTTTGGAGCAATGATGTCTCTTCAAGCCTTTTGCCCATTTATGAATTGAGTAGTTTGGGATTTTTAAATTGTGTTTTAGAAGTTCTTTGTATACTCTGGCTGGGCATGGTGGCTCGTGCCTTTGGGAGGCCGAGGCAGGTGGATCACGAGGTAGGAGTTCAAGACCAGACTGGCTGGTATAGTGAAACCCCATCTCTACTAAAAATACAAAAATTAGCTGGTGTGGTCGGGCGTGATGGCGCACGCCTGTAGTCCCAGCTGTTGGGGAGGCTGAGGCAGGAGAGTCGCTTGAACCCGGAAGGTGGGGGGGTTGCAGTGAGCTGAGATTGTGCCACTGCACTCAGCCTGGGTGACAGAGCGAGACTCTGTCTCAAAAAAAAGAAAAAGAAGTTCTTTGTATTCTCTGAATATTAATCCCTTATTGGATACGTTATTTGCAAATATTTTCTCCCATAAAGAATGGGTTGCTTTTTCACTCTGTTGATTGTTTCCTTTGCTGTACAGGAGCTATTTAGCTTGAAGAAATCCAACTTGTCTGTTTTCTTTTGTTGCCTGTACCTTTGGTGTCACATTCAAGAAATAATTGCCAAATTCATACGATGAAACTTTCCCCCATGTTTTCTCCTGAAGGTTTTTATAGTTTTAGCTCTCACATTTAGGTGTTTGATCCATTTTGAGTTAAATTTTGTATATAATGTTATGTAAGAGTCCAGCTTCACACTTTTGGATGTGAATATCCAGTTTTCCCAGCATTATTTGTTGAAAAGAGTGTCTTTTTCCCCATTGAATAGTCTTGGCACTCTTGTTGAAAATTATTTGACAATAGATGCAAGGGTTTATTTTTGGGCTCTCTCGACTGTTCTGTTGGACTATATGTTTGTTTTTTTATGCCAGGACCACCCTAATTTTAGTACTGTAGCTTTATAGTAAAATTTGAAACCAGGAAGTATATGTCTTGTGTATTTATTTATTTACTTATTTTTTGAAATAGCGTCTGGCTCTGTTGCCCAGGCTGGAGTGCAGTGGCACAATCTTAGCTCACTGCAACCTCCACATCTGAGGTTCAAGCAATCCTCCCACCTCAGCCTCCTGAGTAGCTGGGATTGTAGGCACATACCACCATGCTCAACTAATTTTTGTATTTCTTGTAGAGACAGGGTTTTGCCGTATTGCCCAGGCGGGTCTCGAACTCCTGAGCCCAAGCAATCTGCCCTCCTCAGTGTCCCAAATTGTTGCGATTACTGGTATGAGCCACCGTGCATGGCCCCAACTTCTTATATTTCAAGATGGTTTTGGCCCGTCAGGGCCCTTTGTGAGTTTTAGGATGGATTTTTTTTTTTAACTTTTAAGTTTAGGGGTGCATGTGCAGGTTTATTACATAGGTAAATTTGTGTCAGGGTGTTCTGTTGTATAGATTATTTCATCACCCAGGTATTAAGCCTAGTACCCATTAGTTATTTTTCCTGAGCTCGCCTCCTCCCACCTGGATTTTTTTTTTTTTTATTTCTACCAGAAACATTGTTGGGATTTTGGTAGGGATTGTATTAATCTGTAGATTGCATTGAATAGTATTGACATCTTAACAATATTAAGTCTTAATTTAAAGCCATGAACACCAGATGTCTTTCCATTTATTTACGTATTCTTTCATTTCTTTCAGCAATGTTTTGTAATTTTCAGTGTACAAGTATTTTACCTCCTTGGTTAAGTTAATTTCTAAGTATTTTATTCATTCTGGTGATCTTATAAATCTGTTTTCTTAATTTCCTTTCCTAATTGTTCATTCTTAGGGTATAGAAACACAACTGATTCTTCGCACATTAAATTTGTGCCCTGCTTCTTCGCGGGTTTGTTTATTCTTTTTTTGTGTTTGAAATCCTTGAGGTTTTCTGCATATAAGATTATATCATCTGCAAATGAGATAATTTTACTTGTTCCTTTCCAATTTGAGATGATTTTTATTCTTTTTCTTAATGCCCTCTCATACATTCAATACTATGTTGAATGGAAGTGGTGAAAGCAGGCATCCTGTCTTGTTTCTGACCTTATAGGAAAAGCTTTCAATTTTTTGCCATTGACTATCATGTTAGCTATAGGATTTTTTTTTTTCCCCCCACATAGAGTCTCGCTGTGTCGCCCAGGCTGGAGTGCAGTGGTGCGATCTCGGTTCACTGCACCCTCCTCCTCCCCCCAGTTTCAAGTGATTCTCCTGCTTCAGCCTCCCAAGTAGCTGGGATTACAGGTGTCCACCACTATGCCCAGCTAATTTTCGTATTTTTAGTAGAAACATGGTTTCACCATGTTGGCCAAGCTGGTCTCGAACTCTTGGCCTCAAGTGATTCACCTGCCTCGGCCTCCCATAGTGCTGGGATTATAGTGAGCCACCATGCCTGGCCACTGTGGGATTTTTATATATGGCCTTCATTATGTTTGGTAATTTCTTTTTATTCTTAGTTTATTGAGTGTTTTTATCATAAAATCTTGTTGAATTTTTTCAAATATTTTTTCTGTGCCAGTTGAGATGACCATGTGATTTGTTTTCTTCTTTCTATTAACATGATATATTGTTTTTCATATATTGAGCCATTTTTGCATCCCAGGAATAAATTTTACTTGGTCTTCGTGTATAATCCATTTAATAAGCTGTGGAATTCAGTTTGTTGGTTCTGTGTTGAGGACTTTATATCAATGTTCCTAAGGGCTACTGGTCTATAGTTTTCTTTTGTAGTTTCTTTGACTTTGCTATCAGGGCAATGCTGGCCTCATTGAATGTGTTAGGAAGTGTTTCCTCATCCATTTTTGGAAAAACTTTGGGAAAAAATGATGTTCTTTAAATGTTTGATAGAATTCACAGATAAAAAAATCACATCTAGGGCTTTTGTCTGGAATTTTTTTATTGTTATTATTGATTCAGTCTTGTTACTAGTTATAGGTCTATTCAGATTTTCTTCTTGTGTGTGTGATTCAGTATTAGTACATTTTGTGCTTCTCGGTATTTCTCCATTTAATCTATATTATCTAATTTGTTGGCATACAATTGTTCATAGTACTGTCTTCTCTTTTTTTTAAACTTCTGTGCAATTGATACTAATGTCCCTACTTTTATTTCAGATTTTAGTAATTTGAATCTTTTTTATCTTAGTACAGGTAAAGCTGGGTCAATTGTTAAAAATTTTTTCAAAGAACCAGTTTTTGGTTTCATTGATTTTTCTCTGTTATTTTTCTATTATTTATATCCTCTCTAAGCTTTGTTATTTCCTTCATCCTGCTAGCTTTGGGTTTATTAGTTTGTTCTTTTTCTAGTTCCTTAAGATTTGAAGTTGGATTATTGATTTGAGATCTTTTTCAATTAAATGTGTACAACTACAAATTTCCCTCTTAGGACTGCTTTTGCTGTTCTGTAATTTTTGGCATGTTGTGTTTTTTTGTTTTAATTTATTTCTAAGTATTTTCTAAGTTCCCTTGTGATTTCTTCTGCGTTTAACCATGTATTTTTTAATTTCCACAGTTGGTGAATTTTCTACTTTTTCTTCAGTTATTGATTTTATTGATTTTCAGTGACATCCTGTTGTGATAGGAGAAGATACTTTATTTGGTTCCCTTTTTTTTTTTTTTTTAAGACAGAGTGTTGCTCTGTCACCCAGGCTGGAGTGCAGTGGTGCGATCTTGGCTCACTGCAACATCCACCTCCTGGGTTTGAGCTATTCTCCTGGTCTCAGCCTCCCCAGTAGCTAGGATTACAGGCACATGCCACCATGCCCAGCTAATTTTTGTATTTTTAGTAGAGACAGGGTTTCGCCACGTTGGCCAGGATGATCTCGAACTCCTGACTTCAAGTGATCCACCCGCCTTGGCCTCCCGAAGTGCTAGGATTATAGGCGTTAGCCACCTT
Source organism: Gorilla gorilla gorilla (assembly GCF_029281585.2). Lineage (NCBI taxonomy): Eukaryota > Metazoa > Chordata > Mammalia > Primates > Hominidae > Gorilla > Gorilla gorilla. The sequence continues at coordinate 100,240,561 of NC_073232.2, forward strand.
GTCTGGCCCAGATCCTCTATTTTCTTGCCTATATTCTGACTGGGTGTTTTTGTCCATTATTGAGAGTAGGGTATCGAAGTGTCCAGCTGTTATTTCAGAACTGTTTACCTTCAATTCTGTCAATTTTTTGCTTCATATAATTGGGTGGTCTCTTATTAGGCATGTAAATGTTTTTGATTATTATATCTTCTTGCTATATTAACACTTATTGATGTGTAATATCTTTTTGTCTCAACCTTTTTTTGATTTAGTTTGTCTAATATTAATGTAGCTACCTGCACTCTCATTTGGTTATTACTTGTATAGAATGTCTTTTTACATCCCTTATTTGTGTCTTTGGATCTGAAATGAGTCTCTTGTAGACAGCATATACAATCTCTTGTAGATTGTGTTTTTCTTATACATTCTGTCAAACTCTGCCTTTTGATTGAAGAGTTTTATCATTTACAATTAAAGTAATTATTGATAAGGATTTAACTGCTGCCATTTTGCTGTTTATTTTCTATATGCTTTACAGCTTTTTTGTCCCTCATTTCCTGCCTTACTGGCACTTGTGTTTAGTTGATATTTTGTGGTGAAGTGTTTTAATTTCCTTGTTATTTCCTTTTGTTTATATTCTGCTGTTTTCTGTGTGTGTGTGTGTGGTTGCCATTGGGGGTCACATTTAATGCCCTAAAGTTATAACACTGCAATTTCAATTTATACCAATTTACTTTCAATAGCATACAAAAATTCAGCTCATAAGATTCAGTCCCTGCTCCCTTCCAGTTATTGATGTCATAAAATTACATTTTTATGTATTGTGTGTCTAAAAGCGTAGACTAATAATTGTTTTTTAATGCAGTAGTGTCTTAATTTGTGGAAAACAAAAAGTGGAGTTGTAAACCAATGTTACAATAATGCTAGCTTTGGTAATTGCTCATGTATTTATCATTTCTCAGATCTTTATTTCTTAATACAGCTTCAAGTTACTGTCTAGTCTCCTTTTATTTCAGCCTGAAAGACTCCCTTCAGCATTTCTTGCAGGACAGGTCTGGTGATAATGAACTCTCTCAGCTTTTGTTAATCTGGAAATGTCTTAATGTCTTCATTTTTAAGGACATTTTTGCTGGATATAGTATTCTCAGTTGACAGGTATTTGTGTTTGTTTGTTTGTTTCCTTTCAGGATTTTAAATATATCATCCCACTGCCTTCTGTCCTTCAAGAGTTCTGATGAGAAATCTGCTGATATTGAGGATCCCTTTGTATGTTACAAGTTGCTTCTCTCATTCCATGTTCAGGATTCTCTTTTTTCGTAGTTTGATTATAATCTATCTCGGTTTTTCCTACTTGGATCTCTGAGTTTTTCCTACTTGGAGTTAATTGAGCTTCTTGAATATTTATATTCATGTCTCATCAAATTTGGGAAGTTTTTGATTAATATTTCTTCACATAATCTTTCTTGCCCCTTTTCTCTCTTTTTGTGCTGGGATTCCCAGAGTGTGTATGTGTTGGTCCACTTGATGATGGTGTTCCACAGGTGTCTTAGGCTCTTGTCTTCAATTTTCCTTCAGTTTTTTTTTTCTGTTCCTCAGACACGTGGTATTTTCAATTGTTCTGCCTTCCAAGTTTACTGATTCTTCTGCCTGCCCAAATTGGCTTTTGAATTCCTCTAGTAAATTTTTATTTCAGTTTTTGTACTTTTCAGCTCCAGCATTTATTTTTTTATTTTTTTATGTTTTCTCTTTATCGATATTTCAATTTTGTTTTTTGACATTATCCATATCTTCCTTTAGCTTTTTGAGCACCTTTCAACACTTGTTTTAAAGTCTATGTCTAGTAAGTGTCTGCCATCTGATCTTCTCAGGCACAGTTTCTGTTAATTTATTTTTTTCCTTTTGGCCTATACTTAATGTTTTGCTTGGGGTAGTTTTTTTTTTTTGTATGCCTTGTGATTTTTGTTGTTGTTGTCAAAAACTGGAATTTGAATCTTAAAGAGTGGTAACTTTGGAAATTAGATTTTTCTCTTTTCTCTAAGATGTGCTATTTTGTTTGGTTTTTTTATTTGTTGTAGAGTATTTCTGTGCTGGGTGTAATCTTAAGATCTTCTCGGCCTGTGTTTTTCCCTGGGCATGTGTAGTGACTTTCTAAATTGCCCTATGTATGCAGTTCTTTTGCAGTAGTATCCTCCTTAAATGTTTGGCTCCTAAAAGGCAAAATAAATAAATAAATAAAAATTAAAAATTAAAAATAAATCAAAGGGGTGAAATAGCTCTGGATCTTTAAATCCCTGGAGAAATTTTTTCAGCCAATGGCAGTTAAACAATGATAGTCTGCCTCTGTGTCACATTTTGATCAGAAGCAGCAATTAGCAGTCAGAACACAGATTCCTGATATTTGGAGGGCAAGGTCTTTGTTGCCAACCTTGACTCTTACAAACTGTGTGCAGGGTGCTCTGGGAACATGTGCATGGTTGCCTGCTTTGAGAGTGGGTGATGGGTAGCCGCAGTGGCACAAAGAGCTGAAATTGACTCAAACTAACTGTGATTTACCATTCAAGTCTTTCCTTAGAAACTGAAAACCTGAATAGACTCCAGAGTTCCAGAATCACAGATTCTGCTTACAGTCGTCTAGGTGGGGAGATGGGTTCCTGGTACTTCTGATTCTGCCATCTTTCTTTGACTAATTTTTTTTTTGTTCTTGAGATGGAGTCTTACTCTGTTGCCCGCCCAGGCTGGAGTACAGTAGCATGACCTCGGCTCACTGCAACCTCTGCCTCCCGGGTTCAGGCAATTCTCCTGCCTCAGCTTCCCAAGTAGCTGGAATTACAGGCGTGCACCACCATGCCTGGCTAATTTTTTGTATTTTTAGTAGAGACAGGGTTTCACCATGTTGGCCAGGCTAGTCTTGAACTCCTGACCTCAGGTGATCAACCCGCCTCAGCCTCCCAAAGTGCTAGGATTACAGGTGTGAGCCACTGCACCCAGCTCTTAGACAAATTTTTTATTCCAAACTTTTTTTATTTTATCATTTGAAAGGTATATATTTATTATTTTGTCAAAAATAATTTTAAAATGTATTCTTGAAGCTTATTTAGATCTGTTTCATAGGAACTGTGAAGAAAGTAAAGAATTTAAAAAATGAAGACAGATTTTCTCACCCTGCTTATGGGTGCTTCTCGTGCTAGCCTTTTGCAAGTGTCGGGAAGTGTAACCTGCAGGAGGCATCAGGGCTTTGGGCCTGCATGGTCTGAGTGCTGCCCTGTGAGTTTCAGAAGGCGCAGCAACCTGTATACCTGAAAGCCATCTCTGCTGGGGCAGGTACCTAGTGTCCCCGCCTACCTGGGTCATAGTCAGGCCCAGGGCAAGCCTGCTATGCTGTTCCTTCCCTAATCCCTCAGGGGTGTGATAGAGAGCACAGTGGCCTCCCAGGGAGGTAGAAGCTGCTCCAGACTAACAATCAGAGCTGCCAGTTCTTAATCCCCAAGACCGCCAGACTTCACAAAGACATACCGAGGTCTGTGCTGTCAGTGCCCCACTACTACACTCCCTTAAGTAGCCCCACATTCTTGTGCTTGTTTCTTTTTTCTGCTCTCTTTCCTTGCCCAGGTAAGAGGTCTGCCCATAAGGGATATTTTGCAGCATGTGAAGCTTTTTAAAAAGTTAGGCTTATTGAAGTATAATTTACACACAAAGTACAAAAAAAAAAAAGACTGTGTTCTCAAATCTGTGAGTCATTAATGGGTTTAGATGTTTATATATTGAAATTATTTGAAGTAAGGTATGTTTATATTAGAAAGATTTGTAGTCTAGATTATCCAAGTTTTGGGAGTATTACCTCTGCTTTTATCTACTTTTTTAGTCTCTACTTTCCAAGTATCTATAGGCAAATTTTCCCATTTCCCTTTGGAAAGTGCTGTTTTCTTGCTTTTTTTCCGCCTTTCCATTGTGTCAGACTTATAAGGCAATCAGCCAACTGTGGGCATGAAATCCTTGGGAGGAAAGAGAAGGAAGTGGGAGGGGCAGCCATGGTGAATGTTTCCCTAAGTAATAGTCAAGTTCTTTGAGAGAACATAACCTCATCCCCTTTTTAAACTGTTGTAATACTTTCTTTTAAATAGATTGTTTATTCTCCTGCAAGTCTCACAGTTGTTCACAGTGGTAGGTAAGAAATCGTAAAGTTCAAATATTAAAGGGAGCTCACAAAAGAGCATGGTTTCACCAGCCCTCACTAAAAACAAAATTATGGGAAAATGCTGTAAAAGAAACCAGAATTCTTGGTTGCAAATGATAGAAAGTGACTCTGATTTACTTAATCAGAAAGGAATTTTTAAAAAAGTATTAGGTAGGTCATAGTTTGACAACAAGACTTGGAAGATAGGTGGAAGCTAAGGGAAGCAAGACATGGCCCCAAGGTTTCAACAGGAGCAATCTGCTTAGGACTTTGCTGCTTGGACACTTGGTGTAATAGCTGCTGCCACTATGCCTCGAAACTGGTGACTCTGCTCATTAACTCACCTCCTCTGGTGATCTCTAGGAATAATCTCTGACTCTCCTGTACCTTGTCCTCACTAGGATTCGGTATCCATGGCAAAAAGATCTATTAATAGTTGGTATCAGGCCTGTACATGTGTTAAGAGAAAGATGAGGAAAGAAGTATCTGCTTCTAATCTCTTGAAATTATCTCCAAATTGGAATGGTATTTTGGTTGCCTAACAGCCTGAAGATGACAAATATCCCCTACAAATTTCTCCTATTTTACCCTCTTCCTAACTATATCTGTAATTTGAAGTTTCACATGTTCTTTTGAAAATTGTTTTCATTGTTTACCCACTTTTTAAGAAAAGCAAATGGGAACATACTACCACTGTTTGACCCCTTTCAAAAATTTTATGTCTGAGGAATCTTCCATATTGTTGCGGACATCTACCTACCTGATTCTTTTATTAACTACCTTTTATTTCATTTTATGATCATGCTATCATTAATAGGCCCCTATGATGAATATATAAGTTGTTTCCAGTTTTTTTTTTTTGTCATTGAGAACAGTTCACATATGTATCTTGTCTTTTCCAAGTATATCTTTAAGGCAAATTCTTAGCAGTGGAGTTGCTAGGTCCATTGCGTCTATGGTTTAAACTTGTGCCTTCAAAAATGGTATTTTATATACTCACTGTTTAAGAGTGCTTCTTCCTTCTATCCCCACTAACTTTGGCAAACTGAATAGTTTCAAACTTTACCTTTTTATAGCTTGTTGGCAAAAAATGGTATCTTGTTATTTGATCGTGTTTTTTTAATTGTCAGGTTTAGCGACTTTTTGATGTATTGGTCTTATGTACTTTCTGGTGTGTGTGTGTGTATATACTGACCTTATTTTCAACTTACTTTTCTTTTAGTTTGTTTGTATTTTCCTTAATGATTTTCAGGAAACCAATTTTATTCTTTCTTCAGACAGTTGTCTGATGTTCTACTTCTCTTGCCATTTGAATTTTGTGACTACAAAATTCAGATGAAACAATAATAGCATAAAGAACTTGGTGGGTTATCTTTTGTTTTGCATTATAGATTGTTTATTAAGAAATATTCTTTAAAAGTCACCTTGCTTAAATTAGCAAGTAGGAAATGCTTTCAATAAAGAGAACTGTCATGTACCCACTACTCCTTACTTACTGAATCATCTTCTTTTGGATAGAGAAGATAAAAGTGAAAAGGGAATTTAAGAGTTCCTGCCTTTTTCCTTGTCTTTAGCATTATATAGCTGTTTAATGTGTGGGAGTCTAATTTCTTTTTTCTTTTTTGAGACAAAGTCTCACTCTGTTGCCCAGGCTGGAGTGCAGTGGCACAGTCTTGGCTCACTGCAACCTCTGCCTCCCAGGTTCAAGCAATTCTCCTGCCTTAGCCTCCTGAGTAGCTGGGACTACAGGCATGTGCCACCATGCCCGGCTAATTTTTGTATTTTTAGTAGATATGGGACTTCACCATGTTGGCCAGGCTGGTCTTGAACTCCTGACCTCTAGTGATCTGCCTGCTTCGGCCTCCCAAAGTGCTGGGATTACAGGCATGAGCCACTGCACCTGGCCTAATTTTTTTTATTGTTCTTTTTGGTGTGAACATTCTCCCCTCCTCCAAGCCTTTTGTTTTTACTATTTTCATGTTCCTTTATATATGCTGCTGTTTTGTTTCATCTGTAATTATCTCTTATCCCCTTTTTTGGCTATTATAATATATATATGTACCTTTTAAATCTGAGCTTTGAAGGTAAATTCACTGCAGCTGTGTTGGTTGATTCTAGATAATTTGTGTATTTCCTCCTTTGTCTTTTTTAAACTGGAGTCGTTTGTAGTTGTTTATACAGAATTTTAGTTTTTAAAACCACAAGTCTTTCATTATAGGTTGAGTTATGAATTCATAGCCTGTTATTTAAATGAAGCTTTTGAAATCTGTTTTACTGATCTGTATCATATCTAACTACGCCAGTATTTCCTTCCTTGTCTGACGTGAACTCTAAAATTATGTGAACACTTTCTCCCTGTTTCCTGGCATTTCCACTCAAACTTGTTCCTCATTCTTAGTTAGAAATATATCCAGAATTGTAGTTTCTTTCTAATCTAATGATAGAAGCAAATTAATCAAGCATGGCAAGAATTTATTGGAAAACTGCATGTAGTTGAAAATATGTTTAGTATATATTTTGACAGCTGTGAAGTCTCTAATTTTTACTGTACCTTTTCTCTGTTCCAATTTTATGCTCTATTCTAAGGATGTACCCATTTCTACTACCTGACTAGGGAGCATGTGTATTGTATCCCAGTAGATTTTTTTTTTCATAGATAGATATCCTTTAGATATCTGTTATCCAGTGTAGGTAGCCACTAGTCACATGTAGCTATCATTATGTTTAAATGTAAATAAAATAAAATAAATTTACTCAGTTGTTTTTGCTAGCTACATTTCTTGTGCTCAGTAGCTACATGTGGCTTGTGATTACTGTATTAAGACAGCACAGATACAGAACATTTTCATTATTGCAAAAGTTCTGTTAGACAGTGCTATTCTATACAGTGTCATTCTGCCTGTCATTCTAAAAAGTTCTAATTCCTGAAGATGATGTACTCTTTCTGTTGCTGTCCTCTAGCTTAATCAAAATAAATTTGAGTCTTTTTAAAGGTAGGTTGCATTTTACATACTGATATTTCTAAATCAGAGGCTATTTATATTACTTTTTTAATATTACTTTTAAAAATTAGCTTTATTGGAGTATAATTTACATGTAATAAAATCTACCCCTTTTAAATGTACAGTTCATTGACTTTTGAGAAATACACACACACACACACACACACACACACACACCCCTTCTTGTAAACACACACCTTCTTGTAAACACCACAACAACCAAGATTTAGAACACTCGCTTTATGAAAAGTTTCCCTCATGCCCATTTGTAGTCAGTCCCCAAACCTGGTTTCAGGCAATCTCTGATCTGCTTTCTATATGCTTTGCCTATACTAGGATTACATATAAATACAGTCATATAGTATGTATTCCTTTTTGTGTCTGGCTTCTTTCTTTTAGTATATTTTTGAAATTTATCCCTGTCGTTACTAGTATCAATACTTTGTTCTTTTTTATTGCTGAGTAATATTACCTTGTATGGATATGACATTTCTTTATTAGTGTGGTGGGCTTTTGAGTTGTTTTCAGTTTGGGTCAGTTATGAACAAAGCTGCTGTAAGCATTCATGTGCAAGACTTTTGTGGACATATATTTTTGTTTCTGTTTATTCAATACCTTTGAGTAGAATTGTTGGGTCACATGATGTAGATCAGTTGAACAGAGTAGATTCCAGAAAAGTTCACATACACATTTCTTGACAAAGGTGCTGAGATTATTCATGGGAAAAGGATAATCTTTTAAACAAATAATACTGGAACAATAGAGAAAACAAAGTGAACCTTGACTTTTATGTCTTATCATATACAAAAATTAATTTGAAATGGATTGTTGACCTAAATGTAAAAGTAAAATTTAAAAATATAAAACTTCTAGATGAAAACATAGGAGAAAATCTCTGTGACTTTTGGTTTAAAGATTTCTTAGACAGTACATATAAAATTAACTATATAAGGAAAAAATGTACAAATTTGACTTTATCAACATTAAAAATTTCTGCTCATTGAAAGACTCGAAAAGGCAAACAGTTTTGGAGAAAATATTTGCAATACATATATCTGAAAAAGGACTTGAATGTATAATATATACATAAAGATGCTCTTACAACTTCATAATGAGAAAATAACCCCATAAAGAGAAGGGCAGGCCGGGTGCAGTGGCTCATGCCTATAATGCCAGCACTTTTGGAGGCTGAGGTGGGTGAATTGCTTGAGCCCAGGAGTTTGAGACCAGCCTGGGCAACATGGTGAAACCCAGTCTCTACAAAATAAAAAAAATACAAGAAATTAGCTGGGCATGATGGCATGCACCTGTAGTCCTAGCTGTTTGGGAGGCTGAGGTGGGAGGATAGCTTGAGCCTGGGAGGCGGAGGCTGCAGTGAACTGTGATCGCACCGCTGCGCGCTTGCCTGAGCAACACAGTGAGATCCTGTCTCAAAACAAACAAACAAAAAAAACAAAAAAATGGAAACAGAAATTTTACAAAAGAAGATATATAGATGGCCAGTAGGCATATGAAAAGATGTTTAAAATCAGTCATCAGGGAAATGAAAATTTAAACATAATGAGATAGCTCATATTTACTGGAATGGCTCAAAAAGGGCTTACAGGAATTGGCAAAGACATAGATTAACTGGAACTCTTATGCATGTTGGTTAGAGCACAAAATGATATGATTTCTTGGGAGAAACATTTGGCAGTTTTTAATATTATTTTTGATAGCCTTCTGAATTTCTTAGTGAGTTATAGGTCAGTTCTGCCACTGTTTCTTTCTTTTCTTTCTTTCTTTCTTTCCTTCCTTCCCTTCCTTCCCTTCCTTCCCTTCCTTGCCTGCCTTGCCTGCCTTGCCTTCCTTTCTTCCTTTCTTCCCTTTCTTTTCTTTCTTTTCTTTTCTTTTCTTTTTTTTTTTTTTTTTGAAGGAGTCTCATTTTGTTGCCCAGGCTGGAGTGCAGTGGCATGATCTCGGCTCACTGCAACCTCCACCTCCCAGGTTCAAGCAATTCTCCCTGCCTCAGCTTCCCCAATAGCTGGGATTACAGGCGCGTTCCACCATACTTGGCTAATTTTTGTAATTTTGGTAGAGGCAGGGTTTCACTATGTTGGCCAGGCTAGTCTCGAACGCCTGACCTCAAGTGATCTGCCCGCCTTGGCCTCCCAGAGTACTGGGATTACAGGTGTGAGCCACTGCGCCTGGCCTGGCACTGTTTATTTCTTTTCCCTCCAGTTTTATACCTATTTAGAGAGATTAGATTTTCTTGAGTACTAGGAATCACTATTTTTGAGCAGAATTATTCAAAGCTGTTATTATTTTTTCTTTAACTTGAGGCAATGTAGGAGAAAGCAGTACTGTGCAGGTGAAAGTTACAAACAAGAACATTTTAAACAAGATAGTTACTTTCCATGTATTGGATACGTAACAGAATTAATTCTAATAATCATCCTGAAGATGGTCAGGAGGCATTAGTTAAGAATTGAAATGTTTGGAGCTTGCCTGTGTTGATGGGATTAAGGCAGGGATGATTTATGTGTAAATTTATGCGTTAGTAACAGCAGTAACCGCTGTAGTTACACTAGGGTTCTAAGAGCAAATGTTGATTAAACATGAATGTAGCAGGAGTGATAAGGTTTGGCTCTGTGTCCCCACCCAAATCTCATGTGGAGTTGTGATCCTCAGTGTTGGAGGAGGGGCTTGGTAGGAGGTGATTGGATCACGGGAGTGGTTTGTAATGGTTTTAGCACTATCACCCTAGAGCTGTCTCGCGAAAGAGTTCTCCTGAGATCTGCCTGTATATAAGTGTGTAGCACCTCCCCCCTTTGCTCTCTCTCTTCCTCCTACTCCTGCCGCGGAGACGTGCTTGCTTTCCCTTGGCCTTCCGCCATGATTGTAAGGTTCCTGAGGCCTCTGATTAAACCTTTCTTCTAAATTACCCAGTCTCAGGTAGTTCTTTATAGCAGTGTGAGAATGGACTAATACACGGGGAAATATATATGGTTACCAAATAGCGAATTAGCCATGGGAAAAAGTAGCAAATAAATAATTATTTTACTTTTTCAGATGCTAATTTTTCTTTTCGTTTATTTTAGGATTGGTGGGAGCTGTCCAATGTCCTTAGGCTGTTTTCCAAATGAGATACCAAAAGCTAGGGTTTCTCAGGCTGCTAGAAGCATTCATTATTATGGTTGTCATTACTTCGAGTTCTGTTGCCGCTATGCCCACAGTAGTATTTGTTACATAACAGGTGCTTGATAAATATTTGCTAAATGAATTTTTGGAAAATACAGTCTGTCACACCTTCTACAGTTTACAATCTTCTGTTGAGATCATCCAATAGATTTTTTTTCTTAGATATTGTACTTTTGAGGCCTCAAATTGCTGTCTTTTGTATTTTCTATGTCTGCAGAGACTTTCCATCTTTCACTCATTATAATCATTTTTTTTAACATCTTTGTACATATTTATAGTAACTGTTTTAAAGTCACTGTCTGTTAATTCAAACATCTGGTTCATCCTGGATTCAGATTCTATTGCCTGCTCTTTTTTCTTTGTAATAGGTCATGTTTTTCTGCTTTGCCTGTCTAGTAAATTTTAATCGTATGTTGAAATGTAGGGAGTTTGGATTGTTACTTCCTTTAAGGGTGCTGAGTTTCATTTTGTCAGGCATTTAAATTGATAGTTGATTTAGTATTGTCAGGTTTGGTTCTCTTTGTTAAGGCAGGCATTTTTCAGATTTATCTTTTGTCCTAGGGCATGGTTTTTAACTTCAAGGTTGCCCTTTCCAATGTCTCAGCTAAGTATCTGGGGTGTTCCATGAGGTCTCTTCCACTTTGCCTAGGCCAGAACTCCAGCTTCTCCCAGTGTTATATTTCGTTACCTCTGGCGTCATCTCCGTTGTGCTTTCAGATCCTGCGCATAGACAGCCCAGCCCCCAGCCAAGGACCTGAGATGAAATCCATACAAAATTCTTAGTCCCTTGCTCCACAAACTCCAACAGCCTTAGCAGTCTAATCTCTTCCTGTTTACCTCAGTGAAATCTGTGTTCCACTTGAGTTCCATTTCCTTCTGTATCAGAGAAGAGCCACCATGCTGAAAGCAAGGGGCACTATGTTTCTTTGTTCTTAAGGATGGTAGCCTATCTGCAACAACTGTAGTGTGATATAAAAATATATAATTTATGTTGCTGACAGTTACAAATACTGCTTGCAGTACTTTGTAACATAATTTTTCAGATTCAAGTTCATATACTCTTTTTTTCCACCTCACCACACACATATTTTCAGACTTCCTCCTCATCCTTCTTGCCGGTAGTTGTATTATAACTCCTGCCAGTAGTTACATTATAATTTTGGTTATATCAGTATTGAGTTTTTATGGGATTATAACTAAATAAATGCCATTCATAGTTAAGTGATAGAGTATATTGTGACTTTTTTCCTGCATGTTTTGTTTTTTCTGGACTTCACAGTTGTCTCTCTTTTTTAAAAAAAAATTAGTTTTCAATGTTCTTAGCTTTAATTCATAAACTTACCCCTAATTGTATAAATCTCTCAACATGTTTAAGCACATTTGGCATTATATCAATTTTATCTTTTCCAGGTGTCTTCTAATCTGTCCCAGTCTGGACTAATTGTTCTTCCTGGCTTGCTGTATGGCTGTCTACTCAAGATGTCCCTTCACCATCATTCTAGGGATTCTCTTTTCCTCTCTTGTGGGTTAGATTGTTCAGTTCTTGGAGACTGTCATCTTCTTTCATGGTTTCCCACTCTTGTTTTGGCGGAGCACATCTTTAGTAACTTCCTGACAAAGTGTATGGTTTGAGATTTCGCTGATTTTAAAATGCCCTTATTATATAGTCACACTTGATTTATAGTCTGTCTTGGTATAGAATTCTAGGCTGAGAAGAGTTTTCCCTCAAAATCAGAAGGTTTTGCCCAACTGTTTTTTAGCTGCTAGTATTGTTGTTAAAAAGGATAATGTCATTTTGATTCTAGATTCTTTTATGAAACCTGTTTCTTCTCTGGCAGCCTTTAGGATCTTCTGTTTCTTTGGTATTCAGAAATTTCATGAGATATGTGTGCTTCTATTTTAGTCTTATTTTCATCTGTTTTGCCAGGTACTCATGCAACTTTCCAGTTTGAAAACTCACATCCTTCACTTTTGAGTATTTTTCTTGAGTTATGTCTTCGGTTTCTTCTCAGTGTTCTCTGTTTCTGAAACTCCTAAAATATATTTAACATCCTGAACTCTTAGTTTTTGTTAAGTCTTCTGATTTTCATTTGTCTTTTTATTCTGTATATTCTGTTAATTCCTCGGCTTCATGGTCTTCTAGCCCTTCTTTTGCCTATCTTATGGGGTTGAGGATTAAACAGTTTATATACCTGAGGTGCTTAGGATATGTCTGTCATATAGTAAGTGCTTGTGTTAGCTGTAATTGTTGTTTACTTTCATAACTGTCTTGAGGGAAAGGTCTTTGGTCTTGATTCTTTGACTTCTTGGCTGTACATGACCTTGGACGAGTTGTGTAACCTCTTTGAGACCTACCTCCCTCTTCTGTATAATGTTAATAAGCTCTAGCTCTCAGATGTTTGTGAGGGTGGAATGGAGTATATATGTGAAAATGTTTAATACCTTTGTACAGAATTAATAGTTAATACGTGTATCTTTCAAATATCAAAAGTTTTTAGTTTGATGGGAAAATGATGTCTGAATTTTCAGGGTTATTTTTAAGAGTACTTGATTATGACTGTCTTGTAAATCTCTATGAGCTAGGTATACTTGCACTAAATGCTAATGCTTTTTAAAGAAGTTATGTCTTAATATTCAGTCTCATGTTAGGTTGAAGATAGAAGATTATGAAAATATTCTCTGAAAAGCTCTGATTTTACTTCAGATTGTATAAATCTGTGTAATGTAATAATTATTTAAGAATGACATGATTACTACTCTAAACCCATAGAAGGGGTGTTTGTTGGATTATTTATTTTCACTTAAATGGTATTTGAGATTAGGAAAAAGAAAATCTGTCTTTTGGTTTTTCTTGATAGTATTAATGTAATTTCAAATGTTAGCTCATTTTTGTTAATGGTGGCTTTTTGTTTGTTTGTTTTGTTTTAAGGTTTTTGGATTCAAAGCATAAAAACCATTACAAGATATACAATCTGTAAGTATGTTTTCTTATTTGTATGCTTGCAAATATCTTCTAAAACAACTATTAAGTGAAAGTTATCTGCTTGTTAGAGTGAGGTAGAGTTAAAGATACATTTTAACAGAATTGTATTCCTAAACCGATTAATTCAAGAAGTCCGAGAGCATTGTTAGATCATTTAGAAAGTGTAGTGATGAGGTAAAACATTGTTGGCACAGATTCATGTTACTTGATCTGCTTTAAATGACTTGGCATTTAGCCCATATTTGAGCCCATAACTGTGTGGTAATTTGAAGTGTAATTCACAGCAGAGCTTCTGTTAAAGCACTAATAGCATCTTCCATGGAGGTATACTTCAGAGTGAATATAATTTTGTTTATCCTGTGTCTCTAGAGCTATTGACTGAAAAAGCTGTTAGGGCATTCTCTAACTGTACATAACATAAGTTATTTAAAATTGCTGAATTAGGTGGCTTGTCTTGTCTAGGACAGAGTTTTAAGGACTGCCCACCTGATTGATAGAGCTAGTTGACCTTATCTTTAACTTTTTGTTTTTCTTTTGACTTTGGGAGTAGAGATGTGAAAAGGTAAAAAGGAAGGAAGGAAGAGAAAACTTAACCCTTTTTGCCCATGAAGACTGTTTTTCCTTCTCAAAATATTGACTATTTTCAGATTTGTAAAAATCGGCACATAAAACGTGTTATTTTTTACTTGACTTTTATCTTTCCCATGTGATATCTATAAATTATAGGTAGGAAAAATTTATCTGTAATTTAGTGATCTTTCTAGTGTGATAAAACGTCAGAAGTACTGAGAGTGGAGTGGACATTGATATTGTTACTCTCAGTAAATTTTCACTGATTTTTCTCAGAGTCATGAAGGAACAAACGTTTGTTAAGTCCTTATCACTTATTAGACAACACAAAACATGTTGGGGGGTGTGTACAGAGGTGAATAAGATGTAGCTCCCGTTCTCAAGTCGCTTACATTCTAATGTAAAAGGTAGACAAAGCATTACAGAAGAAGTAACTCTTCTATAGAAGGTTGCAATGAAGAGAACATTGGAAACACTAATTTTACCTTATAAAGAAGGTTTCATAAAGGAAGGCAAGTTTGAGCTGGGGTGAAAAGGACCAGTAAGGGTTGACTTTCAAGCCAAGGAGAGGAGGGAAAGTGATGTTACAGGCCAAAGGAATGGCATTGTAAGAAGCTTGTTGGCATAAAAGTGTTTAGAATATGGCAGCGAATTCATTTTCATCAGATTGTGGTGTCTGTATGTTGGGGGTGGGAGAGAATTGTGGTGGCAATAGGCAACAAGATAAAAGAAAGTAAAAGGTGTTATGGAAACGTAATGGGTCCAGCTTACAAATGATCTATGCATTTAGGGGTCTTTCTCTTTTCCTGATAAACCTCTCCTACAAAGAGCCTTGTTGCGGATACCATAGTGTTTCTTTGGAGGAAAATAAAAACTACAAAGCTTTGTATTTTTTGCACAACTGGATTCAGAATATAAGTAATAAAAAAGGACAAGAACTTTCAAAAGCTGGAAGCCATTAAACTGAGTCACTTCAGGGTTAGACTATCAGAACTGGGGATTTAGAAAGTCTCAGAATGGAAATCGGAGGACACCAAAGACAAATTCAGCCTTTTTCAAAATTTTATTCTAGTTTAACATATTCAAAGAAAGGGAAGGAAATTCTTTTCATTCCTGTGTGTAGTGACTTCCTGCTTCAAGAACTTAGGACTTCAGCTGTACTATCAGTATTGTAGGTCACTTAACATTATTATGGTTAAAGTTGGCATTGGAGAGAGCCTAGGAACCTAACTGCCTGTTTGTTTTTATATTTCCAACCATTGGATTCCCAAGTTAATGAAGTCTCTTTATTAGTTGAGGGTAGCTCTTAATGCATATATTTTAACGCCCCTTCCCCACATGGAATCATAGGCTTTCAGAACTGGAGAGTACCTGAAAGAGATCATTTAGTCCAACCTTCTCATTTTACAGATGGGGAATCTGAGGCCTAGAGAAGTTAAGTGAGTTGAACAAGGTCACACAGGTACATATGGTAGCAGACCATCCACTGTTTATGCCAATATTCCCTTTATGTTTTGCTTTTTTGCTTGTTTGTTTTAACCTCTCCAAATTTTACTGACTTCAGAGGTTTCTAGAACTAAGTTATAGCATGTTCTGAGTTCTAATGTCACTTTCCGATCTTCTTTACCTTTTTTCTACCTCTGTTTATATTTCTGGTTCTGGGTAAGTGAGTCTGGCAAGCAGCAGGTGTTCTATTTTATTTCTTTTATTTTTAGGATAGTATTACATGTGATATATATGTCTTTGCAAACATACATAATTTGAAGATCTTAAAATATTTGCACTAGGCATACCCACATTTAATAGTATGTTAAATCTTTTATAGCAATTATGATATACATGGGTGAAGAATAGTTCCTAATATGGACTTTCTGATTAACTGTATCTGTTTATATCTGTGTTTTCTTCAGGCATTCATAACATTAAGCAAATTCAGATGTACTGTTACTTAATTGAATTAATCAGTTTGTTTTGTACAAGTATATTTTATTTTTGTTCCTTGCTGTATAATCTGGTAGGAATGGGGAAGGGGAGATAGTGAATAAAGAGATGTATACTTCTTGCCTTTGAGGAATTTAAGTGTTCACTGTATACCAATTTTTTAAAGGTATTTACTATATTTCAGTGCATATTTTATTTGACATACTTTATCATTTTGTGGTAAACCTTTAGCTTTACTAATTTTCATCTATTAAGTTTTCTTTTGTAAGATGGTGATAGCTTCATCAAAGAGAGTAAAGAAGAGACCTGCCTACCTAGCTGATTCTATGGCAAGTCTCACTTCTCTGGAAGCTTTTCCTGTTAATCTTATTCCTTCAGTTTCTGCCTCTTGTTTCATAAAAACTCATTCTTTAAATGCTTATTCATTTCTCTTGTCTCATATAAACCAATATGAGGTACTGGTATCTTTTGAGTTTTAGTTATAAGGAAGCATAAATGGTTAAATTTAAATGGCTAAACCCCATTTGCCATTTGTGTATCTTTAATTTTAGTTTGTTGAGAGACTTATCACTACCAAACCACAAAGAATTTAAAAGAAACTGTCAGTAGGTATAGGTGGAAGGAGGGCATTTATCAGAGATTTTAATTTAAGAAGAAAGTCTTCATCCTTATCCTACCAACCCCCATTCCCTGAGCATATTTATCATTACTAGTCCCAGCATATTTGCTCCCATATTTCCTATGCTTACCTCTGAAGATTTTCATAACTTTTTCCTTGCTTTTTACTGTCACTGTTGGTTCTGTGATTTATGACAGATACTGCTCTTGTAGGAATGCTGACTTTGACTGAAATTTGTTACTGCTTTTGTATTTAAAACTTTTTTTTAATTTTAAGTAGAATTATGGAACAGTAGTAGAAAAAGTTTGACTTTTGTAATCAGAGATACTGAGCTTGAGTTCTGGCTCTTTCATTTGTATACTGTTATTTGGGGCAAGTTTTTTAATGCTCTTAAATCTTAGCTTTCTCATATATAAAATGGAGATAATAACAGTTATCACGTGATTGTGAGGATGAAACAAAAAAAAGTGGAAACTCTTTGTAAGGTGTGTTCATCTAGTTGACACTTAGTAGTCATTACTTCCACTTTCCGTCCATATAGTCCTCTTAACAGTAATATTTGTGAGGCATTTTTATTAAAGCAGTCTTAAGGAGTGTTCGTCAAACCACATGTTCTGGGATCCTGAGAAAGTAGGGGAAGTTTAGAGAACTGAAGCTGCACAAAACTAACGTTTATTTTCTGTTGTGTTGTCATGAGACCAGCTTCTTAGATTGTGTTTCCTAGTCCTACATCTCTGACTCCTTATAAAATACTCCATTATGAATTCTTCACTATTGACAATTTCTCCCCTTTTATCTGTACCAAAGAAAGTGTAAAATGTGACTGTCTTCTTTGTCAGTCCTCTTCTTCCTGTTTTTCATGTCAATGGGTATGAAATTATTAGCAAGGATGCATATATGTGCATATGTCATTACTAAATGCATTTTCTTTCTAGAAAAACTCAATATACTAAATTATACTAAAAAGGAAAAGCTTGTTTTGTTTTGAGTGGTAATATGAAACTTGTTTTATTTTAGGTCTGACCAGTTAGAAACCAATGGATTGTAGTTTATTTATAATTAGTTAAACCTTCATGTGAATTTGGTTTTGAATTACCTTTAAGGTAGAGAAACTGTATAGATGTTTTTCAGGGTTTCTTAATGTACAATACAGGTTCACAATCACTTATTTGAAACTCTTGGGGCCAGGTATGTTTCCGTTTTCAGAAATTTTAGTTTTCAAAAGGTAGCACAGATAAATATACTTTTACATAAACACCCCAGTGGGGTGTGGGTCAGTACCTGAAATGAAATGTTTTACTCTTCGCTCTAAGTGTATTAAATATTATGTACAATCTTATTACTTCAGATCAGGATTTGCTGTAGTTGAGTTTGCCATAAAACTTAAGAGAAAATTTTAGATGTTTTGAACTTTTGGAATATTGAAATTGCAGGTTAAGGAGCTGTGGACCTTTATTTGTTTTAAAATGCTAAGAGTTTATTTTAAGTAATTTTTTAAAAATTTGTTTTGCATAGTAGTTGGAGTTACCAGGGTACTGCTAACCACACTGATATGTAAGATCTCTTTCTGAGCCTTTTATTGTTTGTAAACATGGCCTGTTAATTATTAGAAAGCCAGTACATACTAACATATCACTGCTATTAAGACAAATATTAGCATACTCTAGTAATAACAAGTCAGCATTTTACTATTCTGTATTGATTTTACTTATTCTTTCATTACTCTCATACTGTAATTAAAACTTGCAGTCTGAGAGACTGTTGAAAAAGGTGATCGTTGGCTTTTCAACAGGGAGTAAGGTCTGGTTTAAAAAAAAATTAGTAAGCATTTGGCCAAGTAGATTAACAACATTCAGTTTTTCTTTACTGTCCTTATGCTTTTACTATTTTTAACATATATCTTTTTGAAGAATAGTTTGAGAATTATGTACGCTTAACTATGAGATACAGATACTATTGAAACTAGTCCGTTGTTTATAGGTACTTGTAAAATTAAAAATATATTCCAATAGCATGCAGATTTTTCATAGAGGAAATTTGAAAGCATGGAAGCACCTGAATTTACAGTACTCTATATTAGTGGCATCACAAGTTTTTAAGCAAATGTATTAGCTCTAATTGCATACACTTAATCTTTTAAGCTTTGGTTTTATTATTATAATATGGGGGTGATAACAGTATCTACTTAATAGCATTCTTGTTATTACATGAAATAATTAATGTTAAACACAGCATAATATGTGTCACATTATAAAGATTCAGGCAATGTTTGTTAGTATTAGTACTTTTTTTTCTTCCTAAGTGCAAAAGATAACTTCATATCACTTTTAAACTTTTCTTTTAGTTGTGCTGAAAGACATTATGACACCGCCAAATTTAATTGCAGAGGTAGGTATGAATGTACTGTACTATGTTGTATAACTTAAACCCGATAGACTGTATCTTACTGTCATAACAATAATGAGTCATCTAGATTATCGAGTGAGATACATATTTATCTTAAGAATTATCTTTAAAAATTTCAAAAATTTTAATTTTACTCTTGTGTTTTAGGAAAAAAGTATTGCATAAAGCTATTAATATTGTCAGGAAGACTAAAGTGCAGCATAGACTAAGAATGAGGAAAATTCCTAGACTAAAAATAGTATAAGGAGAGGGTTTACCTACTATTTGAGGCAGTTGGTCTAATAGTAAGCAATCACAGGGAGAAAGCAGAACTACTTAACTCTTCTGTGTTGAGGAATGACATAAAAGGTAGGAAAGGATATAACAAATGTTGATAAGAGGAGTCTGATGGATGAGAGGAGGGAACTGCTTTAAATGAGTTCTACTTCAGACATAAGTTAATTCTCAGAGCCCACAAAAACTTTCACTTTTATTTGTGAAATGCAACTCAGTTCTCATGGCTTAACACTTTAAACCATGAGAGAACTGAAGAGTTGAGAACCTTGGCAGATGCTGCTGTGATAGTCAAAAAGAAAGTGGGTGCCATGAGCTACTATTGATGTATTTGCCATTGATCCCTCCTGAAAATCTAGAATGGACTTTCAGACAAATGGTTTGAAAATTCTAAATCACTAATGATTGAGATTTAGTATAGGTTTACTAAGAACGGGTTTTTTTTTGTTTTTGTTTCTGGTGGATTTAGGCTGTTGCTTACTAAGCGAAGCAGGCTTTAGTTGAGGTTTATCTTGCTTTAAACAGACATTTAACAGATTTTCCTGGAGGTTTTTGTGTACCACTGGGAAAATGAAGTTAGGCAGATGACTAAGTGAAAGCTGTCCTGCTGACTCCCTATGATGATAGTCATTGTCTACCAGAAGAGCTCTCCTGTCACACCAAAGGATAATTGATTATATCCTGTACCATATTATGAGTCACTTGATTGGAGACATAAGACATACTTCTCACATATTTAGATGACACAGGTTAGTACGTTGAATATCAGCCAGGGTTTTTAAGGATCTTAATAGAGTGGAACTAAGGTAGAAACTATTAAGAACAATTAATAGTGATATATCTATAGTCCTGCTTCTAAACAAGTTTTTTTAAAAACCTCAACTCTGACTATAGTGAACAGAGAAGTCTTGGACTCTTACAATTCATGTGAGAAGACCTGAAACTTTGATAACAATTATATACATTTTGTAAGTAATTTCTTTGGTGTATGCCTTCACATATCTCTGGTATGTGACCTATGCTGCAGTCCATTGAGCATAGATTCCCAGAATGTATTCTCCTGCAGAAAACGGAGGAAAATAATACTTGGCTTCCCTAATGATTACATGTGTATACAACACTAACATTTGCAAGACCACCTTTAAA
The DNA here is from genome assembly GCF_029281585.2 of Gorilla gorilla gorilla. Lineage (NCBI taxonomy): Eukaryota > Metazoa > Chordata > Mammalia > Primates > Hominidae > Gorilla > Gorilla gorilla. The sequence goes on from NC_073232.2 coordinate 100,260,834, forward strand.
TAACACACTTAGCATTTTTATTTTATGAAATGTAATATGTAGTTCTTTGCATAGTTTATCCTATTAGTAATCTATTCTGTCTTTGGAATATGTTTTGTGATGATGAAATAAATACTATAAATAGTATTATTCCTTTTGCATTGAGAGTCCTGACGAAATGTCCATGTGACAGTTCGTTTTGGGTTTAGCTCTACCTCTAATATGTGACCTATGCTACCAGTCCATATAGCGTAAATTCCCAGAATATATCCTCCTGAATAAAATGGGGGAAAATAATACCTGGCTTCCTTAATGATTATATTTAAGACTTATCAAGAGACTGTTTTCTATTTAACAATTAGAAAGTTAAGCAATACATTATTTTTCTCTGGAATCCAGTGTTTCTTTTAAATACCTGTTAAGTTTGTATGCAGCATTTCTAAAGTTACCTACTTGTTAATTAAAAATTCAGGAGTTTTTTTTCTTATTCTGAGGTTATCTTTTTACCACAGTTGCACAATATCCTTTTGAAGACCATAACCCACCACAGCTAGAACTTATCAAACCCTTTTGTGAAGATCTTGACCAATGGCTAAGTGAAGATGACAATCATGTTGCAGCAATTCACTGTAAAGCTGGAAAGGGACGAACTGGTGTAATGATTTGTGCATATTTATTACATCGGGGCAAATTTTTAAAGGCACAAGAGGCCCTAGATTTCTATGGGGAAGTAAGGACCAGAGACAAAAAGGTAAGTTATTTTTTGATGTTTTTCCTTTCCTCTTCCTGGATCTGAGAATTTATTGGAAAACAGATTTTGGGTTTCTTTTTTTCCTTCAGTTTTATTGAGGTGTAATTGACAAGTAAAAATTATATATAAATACAATGTATAATATGATGTTTTGATGTATGTGTATATACATTGTGAAATGATTACTACAGTCAAACTACTTAACATATTCATCACCTCACATAATTATTATTCTCCCCCCAGGGTGAAAGCATTTAAGATCTACAAGCTACAATTTTCAATTATACAATGTTGTTATTAACTATAGTCACTATGCTGTCCAGTAGAGCTTCAGATCTTGTTCATCTTGTGTTCCTCCCTCCCCACGCTCAGTCCCTGGAAAACAGGTTTTAAAGATAGTTGCTAATCCTTATTTCTTCTAAATTTTTAAATCAGTTGCTGCCTCAATTTCTATATGAGAAATGACTGATTGATTTCATTTTTCTGTTCATGCTACCATTTTCATATTATACTAGCACATGTTACCCATTAACTGTATTGCAGATTTGGTCTCACAAAATTCTTCTAAAATAACATTTTTAAAAAGCATATTAATCAAAAATAAGCTTTATATTTCTGAAGCTTGTTTGAGCATAGAATGCCTTTGGATAAAATACCATTACCTAGTAAAGTGTGAACTTTTATAATACATAAAAATTATTCTTTTATAAGAATATTCCTAATGTAGTTAGATTAATAGAAGATTCTCGATTCTTTGATCAGAAAACTAAGGACTATATTGAAAAATCAGTGACAAATTTAATTCTTGTAGTACATCTGAAAGAAAAAAGAAAACTCTTGGGAGAACTTTTACAGTGATTTAATTTTGCTGTTGATATATTTCTTTGGGTGGTAAGTATGGCAAAACATGTTAAAATTTAATGCAAAGAGATTTTGTACATTTTTCCATCTCTAAGAAGGACAAAGCCTAAGCCCCTCCAGATAGATAGAAAAACTCATTTAGAGAGTTCTCCTTCATGTTAGTCTAATTTCTTCTTAATTCAGCTGTAAAACAGAAATAGAATGATCGTATTAATCATTTAAAGCTGTGTAATTGTATAGATTCCTTGTTCCTTTACCCCCTCTTATATCTTGTTTCCTATCCTTTGTGACTTTTTTTGCATTATATATAAGGATGCCGAAATACTGTTTATTGTTGATAGTTTACAAAATTGAATCTTACATTAGTGCATAATTTTGGTGAATGTTGAAGATTATGGTAGATTGCCTTACATTTCTGCATATTGTTTGCACCTTGCAATGATAGCACTGGCATGAATTATAGAGCTGAGGATCTAAAGATTTTTACTTTGATTTATCCCATTATCATCTGCAGGGAAACAATTGCTTTTACTGATTAAAAATACAGGCTGGGCACAGCAGCTCACGCCTGTAATCCCAGTACTTTGGGAGGCCGAGGCGGGCGGATCACAAGGTCAAGAGATTGAGACCATCCTGGCCAACCAACGTGGTGAAACCTCATCTCTACTAAAAATACAAAAATTAGCTGGGTGTGGTGGCGCATGCCTGTAATCCCAGCTACTCAGGATGCTGAGGCAGGAGAATCGCTTGAACCCGGGAGGTGGAGGTTGCAGTGAGCCGAGACTGTGCCACTGCACTCCAGCCTGGTGATAGAGGGAGACTCCATCTCAAAAAAAAAAAAAAAAAAAATGCAGTAGCAAAAGCGATGGTAGAAATTTAAAACAGAGTTGATGAGCAGCAGGTATTTTGGTAGTGGAAAAAAAGGTAAAAAAATTTTTGTAATAAAATAGAAAAATTTTGTAATGTGGAGGCGCAGAACACTAGATTTAAGCCAGGGGGTCTTAAATTATGTTACATTCCTTTTAAAGTCTGATGGAAGGTATAAATGTTCTCCCCTCAAAAAATGTGCATAGTGTGCATAAAATTTTGCAGTTTTTATTACATTGAAATATATTCTTTTAGACAGAATGTAAAAGAACCTTCATGAAAACTATGTCACTTTTTTATGCAAAAACCAGTGGCTACTACATGAGAGCAATGAATAAATCTAAGTGGTACAAATTAAACAAAATTAAGCTTTAGTTCTGTTCAATACTAAATTTTAATGAAAAGACTGCTATTTAACTTTTAAAACAACAAGTTGAAACTATGCTCTTTGACTTTGACTTTGCAACTTTTATATAATCTTTGATATCCAATCAGTGTTGACTTTGGTAAAAAGTGCTGAAAATGCTATTTTACAAAAGACAAAAGAGTAAATGGAATCTGTAGATTCTATTGCCTGATGAAAGTAGACGTGTCAAGAAATAAGAATTCTCCAAGACTCTTCAGATAAATTCATGTTGCATCATTTTCTTTGCCTTCAAGTTACTGAGATCATTTTTGGCAAGATCTGTATCATTAATGCTGTGTTAGGAAAGAAAAGATTATGACTCCACATTTTACTTTCAAGGTTGAAGAGTTAAACTCTTTAAAAAGAGTGTATGTTATCCTGTAAACAGCAGTATCAGGCTGTAGAATTTGTCTTCTGAAAGCAGGGAACTTATATATAGCAAAGAACTTCATAGTGCTCCCATTTCTTGACAAAACCCCTCGAGAAGCTCTTGATTGAAAGTCTTGGCTTTCATGAATCTGGCAACTTTCACAATAGTAGATTTTTCATGACAAATCATCTTACACAGGGAATTATTCAAGGGTTGGCACTTGAAACAGTAGAATACTTTCACAACAAGAGATAAGATTTCTTTCAGGATTGATGACAGTCTTGCACCCTAGCGCATACTGATGAAGAGAGCAGTGGGTGACCATGACATGGAGAGCTTCTGTCTTTACCAGTGCCCCAATATCAGATGTGTTGTCTGGCAGTAAGGTGTACTGTCTGCCTACAGAATACTGAGGTTTCTTCAGGAGAAGTTTTTTGGTAAAGAAACTTTACCATTTTGAAAGTGTTAATGTTTTCTGAAGCTTCCAAAAAGATTCCAAAATGGGAATGTTTCCTTGTTTGTGTCACCATGCTTGCATTTGATGAAAACTTGTAGCCGGCTATACTGAGAAATCATACCTGAAGAAAGGTGGTACTTCCAATCTTTTTGTGACCTACTTTATTATTATTTTTTTAATGTCAGGGTTTTTTTTGGAATGGAGAAAAGTATTTGATAGAGGTATTGCAACAGTCTTATTCTTCTTCATGCTACAAGTATATTTGACTCTAAGATACTTGCCTTCACTGTTCAACTGTGTGACTTTTTGTTTGTTTAGCATTACAATCAATATCCTAGTAGGATGATTTAATCAATGATTTTTAATTGGAACAAATAGTTTTTGTAATGGTCTAGGCTTTTCCAACTTAACTGTGCTCGCACATGTGGTCTCTTTTTCTCCCTCTTTCCTCCTTCTTATACACTCTCACCCACACACATATGCATACATACCCTGTCTGATGTATCTGCTTCTTCAGAATAGTTGGCTGTGCTCTGCTGATGATGAGAACTTGCCATTTAAGAAGGACTTGGGATAGTCCATGTCATCATGTTCAGGGATAAAAGTAAAACCCAAGGTTACTTAAACTTTATTGTATTTTATTTTCTGTTTCCAGTCCAAATTACATCCAAGAGAAGGCTCCATAATCAAAAAGTAAGGACATATTTTAAATTTGCCAGTGGGAAGATATTCTAGTCATTACAGTCTGGTAATACTATCAGTTCTGTTTCTCTTCAGAGGTGAGGGGAGACTATTTGATGAAATTGTAAGTCCTGTAGGGTGTTGTGAAATAGTGCCAGAATGAAAGATAGCAAGAATAGTGTTACGAAAATAAAATGCAAAGTTTATAGTATCATGTGGTAAAATGTAATAGTATTTACTTCATCAGTAGAACTGCTCTAGTAGCTGTATATTCTCCATCCTTGCATAGGTTGGAATATCCCCCAAGTGAAAAGAGATTGATGGGCTAATAGTAAATAGGAAATGGAGATCTGTACATACAGTGTTAAGAATATAGATATTGAAATTGTTATATTTAGCTGTTACATAATATTAAGACTCAGAGTTAAGTAATTTCACTGAAATTGATCGCTTTTTGTGTCTTGGAGTCAAAATAAATAACTGAAATCTACTATACTTGGCTCATGCTTAATTAATATACTTAGACCATATTTCGGATGAATTATTCACAGGATCTAAAGGAGTATCCTCGTGTTCTTACCTTCTTTATCCCTGTGTTTATTTAAAAAGGCAAAAAAAAAATGGAGCAGGTGCTGTTGGTTGACCATATTTTACTGAACAGTAGCATTTGTGTTTAGGTTGAAACAGCATTAGAAAACTAGATACGGATTAAAGTCAGTGGTAGGTTTTTTTTTTTTTTTCTTCCAGGAATGTTTCTTATAGATGATCAAACAGGCACAGGAAGGGGAAGTGTTGTGATCAATATTATCCAGTTAATATTAGCATTCAGAGGAAAATTTGAGTCCTCTGATACACTGTTAAATTTCTTTCTATACTATCAAGTCCACAAATCCTGGAACTGCAAAAGAATTTTGAGACTGTTCAAAATAATTAATCTCTGTATAGGCTCAGACTTTCCTGCAAGGTTATGAAATGCTGATAAAATTGGTCTTATTTTGAAAGGCTCCTCAGCTTATACCTTTCCTTACAAATGCTAAAGCATTTAATGACTCCTGACTTAAAGAGAATTTGGACAGATTGAGGTTGTTGGTCTTGGAAATATAATACTGCAGGCTTCTGTAAAATACTTGAAATGTAATTGTTTTAAAACTTTCAAAGATACCACTTGTTTGCCTGTTGGTTAGAATACTAGTGAAATAATTTTTAATCTTTTATGAATAACTAATTTCATCATAAGAAAACTTAGCTAAGCATGGTAAAGCTGTTGTTATACAACTGTGGAATTCCTCCTGAGGAGTAACTATCTTATAATAAATGTAGTTGATTATCTAAAGTAGTTTTATTCTTTGAATATCTCATAATAGGTTTATTCTCTTCTTGTCAGTATTTCCTTGTAGATTGAGCCTGTGGATTTGCATTTTTGTAATTGTGAATCACCATTATAAGAGATACATGCATTTTATCTACTTTTCAGTTTGTATGGGGCTAACTTTATTAGAATTATCTTTAATGTTATTTTGCTTATATCCTTAATTTTAATTATAGACAAACATTAAGAAGCTGGAGAAAATTATGTTCTAGTGACATTTATATAGAAGAAGAATCTTTTTTCCCCCTTTCTTTTTTGAAGGGAGATGAGGCAGTCATATTTTGGTAAAGAATTTGTAGACTTTGCAGAGGTCTCTTCAAAATAATCTGGCTCAGAGTCTTGACATATCCTCAGCAGACATGGTGCAAATTAGATGGCAGAGTGGTGGGTACAAGTTGACCATAAAATAAAGCATTAGGTTAGTAATGCCCAAATAATACTTTGGGTTTTCAGTGTTGCAGAGAAGTCAGACAACTGATACTTATTACAAAGAAAAATGTTCTGAGAGTGAGGTAACCGCTTAAGGGAAGGAAGGCTCCTTCTGTCTTATTCACTAATTTACAAGAAGATAATTGTGTTACACTTCCTTAGGAGTCATTCATTTGTATATTTGACACTTTTGCTTTATGAACATGTGAAGATTATTCAAAAGTAAGCTGTTGGTGATTTTTTTCTTCCAAGAAAGCATGCCGCAGGGCAACTTCTAGGGTTGGTTCTCATCTAGTCCTGTGCTCCACACTATCTGCATCTGCACTTAAGTTTCAATATTAGATAACTCACATGTTTAAACTATGAAGAAAGAGTTAAAACATCCTGAGAATGCTAGTAAGTATGTATTTTTGAAAGGACTTCCAAAATTTGAGTTTAAAGAGGTAAACTCCTTTTACATGACAAAGTTACTTAGAATCACTACTGCTGTTTCCCTCTCCCTTGCCTTCTCCCTGTCCCATGCATACCCCCAGCTGTGTTCCAGAATGATGGCACATAAACATTCATATTTATTTCCCTTTTTTTGTTTTTTTTTTTGTTTGTTTGTTTGTTTGTTTTGTTTTTTGTTTGAGACAGAGTCTCACTTGATCACCCAGGCTGGAGTGCAGTGGCAACATCTCAGCTCACTGCAACCTCTACCTCCCGAGTTCAAGTGATTCTCCTGCCTCAGCCTCCCGAGTAGCTGGGATTACAGGCGCCTGCCCCCACGCCTGGCTAATTTTTGTATTTTTAGTAGAGATGGAGTTTCGCCATGTTGGCCAGGCTGGTCTTGAACTCTTGACCTCAAGTGATCCGCCCACCTCGGCCTCCCAAAGTGCTGAGATTACAGGCATGAGTCACTGTGCCTGGCCTCTTATTTTTTCTTTGGTTAAACTTTTAGGGAAAAAGTTTGAGCTGCTTTTAATTTTCTTTTTGTTTTTAAATAAATTATTAGAGATAAAGTTTCTCTATATTAGGAACTCTTGTGTACATGAGTTCATTGAGCTTATTCTTAGTAAAGACAAATCTTCTAGAAATAATAGTTGTAACTTTAAGTGATCTCAAGGAAAATGTTTGGTTTCTGTGGGGAATGAATTTTCATGACCTAATCTTAAATCAGGTTATTTTTTTCTAGCCTGTTTACTAAATTTCTACATGTTATAACCTAATGAAATTTTCTTACTTCCTCTTTATTTAAAACAAACTATAATTACTGTCTTTTTAAAAATCTTCCAATGTGGTGTTCTTATTTTTCTTAACATATGAATTTTCCTGGGCCAAACCATGTTACTATGATACACATTATTTAAGGCTGTTATATAATACAGTAAAATTGTAGAACTTTCATACCTTGAAGGATCTTAGCAATTATTTAATTCAAACCCATTCTAACATAGATGATAAAACAGATTTGCAGGGTTGGGCACGGTGGCTCATACCTATATTCCCGGCACTTTGGGAGACTCAAGCGGGAAGATTGCTTGAGCCCAGGAGTTCAAGACCAGCTTGGGCAACATAGTGAGAGGCTGTCTCTAAAAAAAAATATTTAAAAAATAGCCGGGCATGGTGTCACGTGCCTGTAGTTCCAGCTACTTGGGAGGCTGAGGTGGGAGGATTGCCAGAGCCTGGGAGGTTGAGGCTGCAGTGAGCCATGATCACACCACAGCACTCTAGCCTAGAGCCTCCCTGTGTGGCAGGCTCTACACTTCAGATAGGCAACAGATCGAGACCTTGTTTCACAAAACGAACAGATCTGCAAAGATCAACCTGTCCTAAGTCATATAATCTCTTTGTGTAATAATAAAAACCCCATCTTCTAACCTCAAACCTGGTATTTTTTTCTATGAAACTATGTTCTGCAGTCCAAATTATTTTTCTTTATTATTTTGAATCCTAAAGTAGAAATAGAAACTTAGAAAAATAAAAAGCAACTCCTTTATGACATATGAGGACTTTTTCAGTTTTAAATAAGAAAAACCCAACTCAAAGTAGCTTAAATAAAAGGAGACATTTTTTAACTTACATAACCTAAAAGCTCTGGCCTGGATCTAGGTGCTCAACAGATCTCAAGAGTATCTCTCTTATTCTCTCTTCCTCCCTTACCCTCCTCCTCTTTTCTCTCTTCTGTATATATGTTATTTTCAAACAGGCTCTCACAAATAGTGGCAAGATATAGTTCCTAATAGCTTCAGGTTTGCATTCTACCTACTTTAGCAACTATGATGAGAAGAGAGCTACAATTTGAGCAAAAATTTGTAGGGTGAGTTCTGATTTCCCTGGATTGAGGCACATGCCTATTCCTGAACCAAATATTCTGGCCAGGGAATGGAATTCTCTGGGGCATGTATCTAAAGCTGAAGTGTAGAGCCTGCTACACAGGGATAATAATAGTTTTCCAAAAAAAAATCAAGGAGGGGAAAGAATGTTGGAAAGAGAAAAAAATATCAGTTGTCTGCTTCACATTTGTTCTCAATAATTAGTTTCATAGAAGTGAAATACTGTGTAACACCCTAAACTTTAGAGATTCTTCGTAGACAGGAAAAATAAGAACTCAATGAAGTTGTGACTTCATTCAAATCACGTAGTTTGTATACATGCTATTAGTAAAACCCAGGACAGCTGAGTACAAGTTTTACCCTTATATTCACATTGAGGTCCAGATCCTGGTTTTGAATGAGATAATTATGCGCAGTCGGACTGTTTTCTGATCCTAAAAATAGAGACAATAATATCTATCTTGTAAAGTTGTGGTAGTGTTAAAGATATATAAAATGTTGGCAAGTACTTTAATATACAATAACTACTGCTATATGTTGTCATTGTAATAATAATCGTATTTCTTCCTTTGTTGAATTGCTTTCCTGTAGTAATCTTATTGTGATCATCCTGAAACATAGATTTCCGAGCTTCAAGCAAACACTATTATGTTGAAAAATCTACATTATTTCTAAGTTTAGCAGTGCCAGTGGAAAGTTTATTGAAATAGAAAATTACTTTTTTAACTGAGAGTGTAGATCGTGAATTCGTGATTCATCTTCTTAGGAGATGATCGGAGTATTGATAAATATTGATGCATAGAATATGAACAAAACATTACATATCTTGTGCTATGATATTAAAGTAGTATTCTGTTGTGGTAGTAGTATGGCAGTATTTTAGGTCTGAAAGATGTATATAATCTGTACTTTGAAGTCTGTTTTTTAAGAGATTAATCACAAGAGATTTACATAAAACAACTAAGGTTAAAAATAAATGGTGGATTAGAGATACATCAGGCAAATTTCAATTTCAAAAGCAGATGACAGCATCTCAGTATCAGGGTAGCATTTAAAGCAAAAAGCATTAAACTGGATCAACAATGTCATTTTACATCAACACAGGGTACACTCCAGGTAAAGACTTAGCAGTTATGAACGAATGTGCTAAACATCAAAATGTATTAAGTAAAAGCTGAAAGAAATGAAGAATAATTGGTAGAAAAGCAATGATAGGAATCCTTAATGTACTTCAAAAGGCACGAAGTAAGAAGGTACATAATGATGTTTGAGTCAACACCTGACCTGGTATACGACAACGGTCCTATAAAATTATAATGGAGCTAAAAGGTTTCTATCACCTAGTGATGTTGAAGCCATTGCAATGCAATGTATCACTCACATGTTTGTGGTAATGCTGGTGTAAGCAAACTTACTGTACAGTCAGTTGTATAAAAGCATAGCACAGTTATGTTCAGCACATAATACTTTATAATGATAAACGAATATGTTACTAGTTTACATGTTTACAGTACTATTATTTTAGCATGTGCTTCTGCTTATTAAAAAATGTTAATTATAAAATAATCTTTAGGCAGATCCTACAGGAGGTATTCCAGATAAAGGCGTTATTGTCATAGGAGATGGCAGCTCCATGGGTGTTATTGCCCCTTAAGACCTTCCAGTGGGACAAGATGTATAGGTGGAAGACAGTGATATTGATGATCCTGACCTTGTAGAGGCCAAGGCTAAAGTATGTGTGTATTTATTAGTTTTTAACAAGAGTTTAAAAAGTAACAAAAATAAATAAATTTAAAAATAGAAAAAATCTTACAGAATAAGGATACAAAGAAAAAATGTTTTTGTGTAGCTGTGTAATATGTTTTTGTTTTAAGTTAAATGTTACAAAAGAGTCAGAGTTAAATTTTTTTATATTTATAAAGTGAAAAAGTTATAAAATGCTAAGGTTAATTTACTGAAGAAAGAAAAAATTTTTAAACAGATTTAGAGTAGCAGTTTATAAAATCTACAGTAGTTTACAGTAATATCCTAGGCCTTCACATTAACTCACCACTCACCCACTGACTCACGCAGAGCAGCTTCCAATCCTGCAAGCTCCATTCGTGGTAAGTGCCCTATACAGGTGTACTATTTTTATATCCTTTATACCATTTTTACTGAACCTTTTATGTCTTTTAGATACACAAATACCATTGTGTTACAGTTGCCTATGATATTGAATACAGTAACTTACTGTACAAGTTTGTAGCATAGGAGCTGTATCATATAGCCTGGGTGTGTAGTGAACTATACCATCTAGGCTTGTGTAAGTATATTTTATGACACAGTGATGAAATCATCCAGATACAGCTTCTCTTAAGCAACACATAACTGTATATATATATAGGTGGCTTTAATAATAAAATAATGAAATGTATTTCTTTTTTTCTGTCATTGACAAAACAATTACCAGTCATACTAATTAGATCAACTGCAAAACAAAATCTCACTCAAAAATAAAAATATATAAGTCCCATTCCTTGATTACAATTCATTAGAACTGGAGATTTTTAAAAATGTTTAAATTTATATGGAAATATAAAATCATGTTTTAAATAATTTTTGATTCAATGAGGAAATGTAAATTTAGAAATAAAGATTAATAACTAGAGATTTATAAAGGCAAAAATGTTAATGAATTAGGAAAGAGTAAACCATTTGAACTAATAAATCTAAATACTGATTGCATGAAAATGCCAATAAAATCAATACATATTTTTAAAAGCCAGTCAAGGATAAAAGAAAAGAGGGAAACTAAAAGTGAGACATTAAGTATGAGAAAGGAGATAAAACTAAAGTGTGGAGGTGATGTTAAAAATTATATTCAGGTCTGTGCTAATCATTTTGGAAATTTCAGTGAGAAGTGGGCAATTTTCAGTGAATATGTCATTGTAAATGCTTTGAGGAGAGACAAAATCTGAATAGACCCTGCAATAATGAAAATGTCTAGGAGCCCTCAAGAAATACCTGGTTTAAATTGCATTTCAGGTGGCTGCTTATCAAACCTTGAAGTATCAAGTAATTATGTTACCTAAATTGGACCAGGTGTTAGAAAAATATGTGAGACTTCACAGGTGGCTGCTTATGTAGCCCTTATACCTTAATCTGATAAAGGTAGCATATATTTAAAAAGAGAGAAAACCAGAAGGTACAATTTAGGGAAAATTAAATACTTCTATTTGGCCAAAGTAAGAGTACATTCAAGGGAATTGTGAGAGGTAAGAGTGGAAAAAGAGGTTGGAGCTGTATTTTTATGCTGTGATTGAATTACAGTGTGTGATAAATTGCTCTTATTTGGGTAGATTACCATTTAACATTTTGAATTAATTGGTAATTGGATTAATCTTAACTTTTAAAAAATTAATCTGAGAGTGGTATAAAGGATAGATTACAGAATGGATAAAGGGTGATAAATCAGTTGGCTATGGCAAAATTGCAGGAAGAAACTGAAATAGGCCACAGAAAACTGAAACTGACATTTTGAGTAGTATTTCAGAATCAAGATCTGGATTTTGGCAACTGAATAGATGCGTAGGATCAAAGATGAGTATACTAAATGAACTTAATCTATGATTTGTCTCTCATTTTATTGTGTACCATTAGTGTGTATGCATGTATGTATGTGCCAGGTAGTTAATATGCTGACTGTGTCTCTTAGCTCCACTCTGCTGCCTGGGCCTTTGCCATAGTGCTGGAGTTCCCTCACTTCTCTTTTCTGTAACCCTATTATATTACTGCTGTCTCTCAGCTCTGTTTCCTTCCTCAAGCAGAAAGAAGATGGGAGGATCATATAGTAGTTGACTAGAAGCTGTGGAGTTTGAGTGCTGGGATTATATCTAGTTCCATTACTTATGAAGATTATATCTAGTTCCATTACTTCACCTCATCTATAAAATGGTTTACCAATAGTACCTACCTTACATGGTTTTATGAGTATTAAATTATGTATTTCTAAAGACATTTAGAACAATACAAAGAATATAGTATGGGCTCAATAAGTGATGATGGTGTTAGTTATTAGAAGGCCATCGAGTGCTGGAGAAAATATTGAATATAATTGATGGAAATAAAGGAGGTTTTCCACGTTAAAAAGCTTCGGTTTTTGGAAATGTGTGTTTTCAGTATTTCTGAGATTACCAGGTAGAAATTCCAGCCAGATGTTGGAATTCTGCACTGGCAGTTGGGAATAAAGTCATGTTAAAGGAGATAAGTTTTGGAGTTATTGTGTAAAATTGGTAAAGCACTGGAATAGATTGGTTTGACAGAGGGGAAACTCTTGTGAGATAGGCCTATATTTAGGGACAAGAGAAGAGACAACCAATAAGGGTTGAAAGAAACCTTAAGAGAGTAAGTCCTATGACAGAAGCAGGGAAGTTTCAGAATGATTGCAGAAAGATCAGCCAGGCTCTTCCTGTTCTCCATCGTGGTGCAGGATCAAGGTGAAAAGGATAACCCCATGCAGGAATTTTGCATCTGCAGGCTCCGCTTCAACATCTGTTTAGGAGAAAGTGGAGACAGACTGACCTGAGTAACTAAGGTGTTGGAACAGCTTACAGGTCAGAACCAGGTGTTTTCCAAAGCTAGATATACTGTTAGCCCCTTTGGCAACAGAAGAAATGAAAAGACTGTTGTCTGCTGCACAGTTCGAGGGGCCAAGGCAGACGAAATCCTGGAGAATGATCTAAAGATGCAGGAGTGTGAGTTAAGAAAAAATAACTTCTCAGATACTGGAAACTTTGGTTTTGGGACCCAGGAACACATTGATCTGGGTATCAGATATGACCCAAGCATTGATGTCTACAGCCTGGACTTCTGTGTGGTGCTGGAAAAGCCAGGTTTCATCATTGCAGGTAAGAAGTGCAGGACAGGCTTCATTGGTGCCAAATAGAATCAGCAAAGAGGAGGCCATGCGCTGGTTCCAGCAGAAGTATGATGGGATCATCCTTCCTGGCAAATAAATTCTCATTTCTACCCAAAAGGGCAATAAAAAGTTTTCAGTGAAATGTTTAAAAATAAAAAATAAAGAAAAGATCAGCCAGCAGCCAGGATGGGATTGTGAAAACAGCAGGAAATTAGTTGTTGACAAAGCATTAATGACCATTAAGAAATCAGCCTCGGCTGGGCATGGTGGCTTATCCCTGTAATCGTAACACTTTGGGAGGCCAAGGCAGATTTCTTGAGTCCAGGAGTTGAGACCAGCCTGGGCAACATGGCAAAACCCTCGTTCCTACTTAATAAATAAATAAATGAATAAATAAGCAAGCAAGCAGGGCTTGGTGTTAGGCGCCTGTACTCCTAGCTACTCGGGAGGCTGAGGGGGTTGAACCTGGGAGGCAAAGGTTGCAGTGAGCCAAGATTGCACTACTGCACTCCAGCCTGGGTGACAGAGTGAGACCATGGCACCCCCCTCCCCTTCAAAAAGAAATCAGCCTCATAATCAATTTCTCTGGATTAAGGAGTAAGAGCATCTCAAGATTTGCTGTTTATAGAGAGGGAGGCTGATAGTTTGAGAGAGATACAGAATCTAGGGAGAGTGTGGGTTTTTGGTCTTTCAGTTGTTTGCCAGCCTTGGATAAAGAATGAAGATTACTTGAGCATATTATTTAGAGACAAGTGGAGAGAATAAAGGCACATGCCAGATAGGAGATAATTAATAAAGCACTTGTCCAAAATACAAACTTGTTGAACAGGAAGAGACGTCAAGCATAAGGAGATTTTAAGATGGGAGAAGGGAATTTTGAGTGTTCATATTGGATGACCTCAGGGTTCCCAGTAAAGCAGAAGCTGAATTCATCGAAGGTGATGTGTTGGTCAGGATAAAGAGAGAGGTTGGGAGAACAAAGTGCTAAAATCGTTGTGGTCAAGAGTTTAAAAAGTGTATACCAGAAGAGTTATTGAGTGATATGGGTTTGAAATAGGCAAAGCTGTAGGAAAGGGGGCTGGAAGGAATATTAGGAGGAACACTAAATATGCTTCTGAGGTCTACCTCCTGGTCTGTGAACATAAAGGAGCTGAAAGAGTAATGGCTGAAGTTCTTTAGTTTAGCTAAAGTTTTTTAGCTAAAGCTAGAATTGTTGAAAGTTGTATTTGAGGAAAAAAGGTTAAGGATACAGTTGACCGTTCGATAATGTAGCCCACTGTTGACCAGAAGCCCTACCCACAACATAAACAGGCAATAACACATATTTTGTATATGTATTATATAGTATGTTCTTAACAATAAAGTAAACTAGAGAAAAGAACATGTATCAAGAAAATCATAAGGAAGAGAAAACACATTTACAGTACTGTACTGTATTTATTGGTACCATACATTTATGTTGCTGTTTACAAGATGAAGCATCTGTCTGAAATGGCCAGCAGCTACAGCTGTACCTATCTACTGTACATATCAAGCAAGTCACTTTATTCTTATAATGTCTATGACTTCTCTCTTTGAAAGCACTTCCATCGTCACTATTGGCACTTCATATGGGTCTCATGGTGTTAAGGTTTACGGCATTGCACTAGGCACAATGAAAACTACACAAGAGGGCCGGGCACGGTGGCTCACGCCTGTAATCCCAGCACTTTGGGAGGCTGAGGCGGGCAGATCATGAGGTCAGGAGATTGAGACCATCCTGGCTAACACAGTGAAACCCTGTCTCTATTAAAAATTAAAAAATTAGCCAGGCATGGTGGCACGTGCCTGTAATCCCAGCTAATCGGGAGGCTGAGGCAGGAGAATCGCTTTTTCCCAGAAGGCGTAGGTTGCAGTGAGCCGAGATCGTGCCACTGCACTCCAGCCTGGATGATAGAGCGAGACTCTGTCTCAAAAAAAAAGAAAAACAAAAGAAAAACACACAAGAGCTGTGAGAGAGATAGCTTTTGATTGTAATACACAATTTACTGGAGAGATGAGCTGATCATACAGAGATGATTAGTGTCACACAGTGTTTTAAACAGATTCTTGCAACCCTGGAGTTCACTGCAGTAGCAACAGAAGTTAGCTATGAGATTTTAATAGTAGTATAGTATGTACTACAGTTAATATTATGTAGCTATGATTTAATGCTGCATCTTTGCATTTGTTTACATTTATCTTGACTACAAGTGGTATTATGTCTGGTCTTAAGGTTTGTGTGCATATGTTTTGATGAATTTTAACTTTTTATAATAGGTTTGTGTATATTTTATGGCAGTAAATGATAAAACAGACTAATAATCTACATATATTTTATGTAGTCATGACATAAACCTAACTTTTTCTTAACTTTTTGATATTTCTAGTCTATGTGTTTCATCTGCA
The DNA here is from genome assembly GCF_029281585.2 of Gorilla gorilla gorilla. Taxonomy (NCBI): domain Eukaryota; kingdom Metazoa; phylum Chordata; class Mammalia; order Primates; family Hominidae; genus Gorilla; species Gorilla gorilla. The sequence continues at coordinate 100,276,646 of NC_073232.2, forward strand.
GGTTTTTTCAAATTGTTGAAATCTCTGAAAAATTTTATTGAAAAAAAATCCATATATGTAAGTGGACCAACACATTTCAAACCTGTGTTCAAGGGTCAGCTGTGTAAATAACTTTCCTCATAATTAAAGTGGAAAAGGAGAGTTACTACTAGTAGAAAGTAGAACTATACCCTTGCGGGGGGGCAGGGGCAGGTGTGTGTGTAGTTACAGATCAATTTAACTTAAAAGTTCTTGGTTAGAGAATAAAACTGGCCCTTATTAGCTTTAATTTACATGAAAAATGAAAAATTTTAGGCCAGGCACAGTGGCTCAGGCCTGTAATCCCTTAACTTTGGGAGACCAAGGGGAGTGGATCACTTGAGGTCAGGAGTTCAAGACAGCCTGGCCAACATGCTGACTCACCCTTCCCTACTGAAAATACAAAAGTTAGCCAGGCGCAGTGGCCATCCCTACAGTCCTAGCTACTCAGGAGGCTGAGGCAGGAGAATTGCTTGAACCTGGGAGGCAAGGTTGCGGTGAGCTGAGATCGCACCACTGCACTCCAGACTGGGTGACAGAGCGAGACTCCATCTCAAAAAAAAAAAAAAAAAAAAAAAAAAAACAAAAGAAAAATTTGAAAGCAGAGTATTTTTTAATCTGCAAGAGCTTTACAGCCTTTTATTCATATGTATAAGCTTTTAAAGATGAGTAAAATTTTAGTGTGGACTTTCCACTCATTGGAAATCCTATATTGCAGGTGTTAATTCAATTTTAGTGAGTGTGCATCATGGCTCAGAGAGATAGAACTAGAATGAGGAGGTCACATTGGAGACTCTGAAACAGATACATGTGAGCCTCCCAACTTTTTAATATTTGTTAATCTAGAAATGTTGAATTTTGGGTGCTGACAAGGCAGCAGGTAGATAAGAATTGCAAAGTTAAGAAAATAGACTGTGTAATATTGATGGTAAACTAATTGATTAAATTTTAAAATGTGCTTTTCCATGTTTTTCTTTGAATTGTCAGTAATTTTGTTTCAACTGGTATTCATACATAGATTATTCACCCAATGTTGACAACTAGTAGATATATATATTTTTTATGTTGCCTATCCTTTTTTGGGTAAGGATTAACAGAATGTATAATCACCTACATTATAGGTACACTACTAATCACTTGCTACTTGAAAAAACCTAAAGCTTTGAAATCTTTTTATTATTGCACACAAACTTAAGCCAAAAATGGAGATAAAGAGAAAAATGTTATCCACTAAACCCCAACAAATAATGTTGACAATGTGGTCTACTCGTAGACTCGCATTGACTTAATTTTTTTTAATCTTATTGCATATTTTGACTAGATAATAAATGCATATGGTTAAAAAATTCACATGGTTCAAAAAAGTACACCTCCCACTCATCTTCCATGTGATATTTCCTTTCTGCTTAGCAATTCTGTATTTATCTTGCTAAACATGAATGACAGTTGTTTGCTGAAATTACATTAAATGTGATGTAATAAATCATTGTAAGTTTACATTTTTTAACTTTAATAATTTTTAATGTTTTAATGAAGAGTATGAAGAGTAGTAGTACTGCTCTTCAAAGTACTACTACTTTACCTTACCTTTTACTGTTTTGTTAAGAAAATTATATAGAAATAAAATTCCAGCTATTCCAAAACTGTACCTTAAATACAGGTACAGAATTGCTAAAACCATGTACCATTTTGTAGTTTTAGCATGCTTTTGTGTAACTGCATCTGGTGTTTGATCCTCATGAGAGCCCTGTTAAGGAAGGGTACATATTATTGTCCTCATTTTCCTTCGAAAACACATCAGAGTTTGTATTTTGACTGTCAGCATTCAAATACAAGTCTTTTATTTATAAAATTGTGGTCTTTATACTGTGGCCAAAAATCTTAAATCACTTATCATGATTTGAAATGGTTTATACCGATTTTTTTTGACATTTATACACACATACACATATTTTTAAATTGTCTATAATAAAATCATGCTCATCTTTGAAAAAATATTAGGAGTACTACAGTGGATACCTACATACTTGCTATTCAGCATACCTGGTTTTTTGTTTGTTTGTTTTTTGAGACAGTCTTCTCTGTGGTCCAGGTTGGAGTGCAGTGGCACGATCTCAGCTCATTGCAACCTCCGTCTCCCAGGCTCAAGTGATTGTCCTGCCTCAGCCTCCCAAGTAGCTGGGACTGCAGATACACATCACCACGCCCAGCTAATTTTTTGTATTTTTGGTAGAGACTGGGTTTCACCATGTTGGCCAGGCTGGTCTCCAACTCCTGACCTCAAGTGATCAGCCCACCTCGGCCTCCCAGAGTGCTGAGATTACAGGTTGTGAGCCACTGCACCTGGCCTGTTTTTAAATTCACATAAATATGTTTTATATTTTTCATTAGGGAGAAGAAGGTTGTGTCTAGAATTTTTAAGACATTGGGGAGATTTAGATGCCAGTAGTAACTTAAAAGAGAAATAATTGCAAATTCTTTTTCCTCTTGAGTATACTTTCATTTAAGGTACAGTGTTCTGTAAGTTACTTTTACCGTTAAACTTCTTAATGTTGCTTATTGTTTGTCTTACATTTTTAGGTTGGATTTTTCTTAAGTCACATGTCTAATAAAAAACCCTTAAATACCTCATTTATTCATCTTCGTTAGTGAATGCATTATTGTACATATTAGATTTTTCTCTTTAGATAACTCAGCTTCCCCTATTAAGTGCCACATGTATTACAAAATTTTATTTATGTTTTATTGTTTAATAAACTCTTGAGAACTAGATACATTTTAGTCATTTGTAATACTTACATTTTCTAAAACACTTCATTTTTCCCTGGTTTCTTCAACAAAGAGATGCATGTAGTACAAGGATAGCTTTACCTGTGTTAGAAGATTGTTTCACACATTTACATCAACTGCATAGTCCTGTTTTTGTTGGGCCCTAATGCCAGCATCACTTTTTGCTACTGCTGTTTCTGCCTTAAAGGCAATATGCCTCTATCTAGTTTGCTGATTCTGATACTCTTTCCCCTGGAAAGTAGGTAATCAAGTTTGTGAGGAGCTGTGTGTTTAAGGAGTCCATAAATCCTTGTGGGGAGCCCTAGGTGTATAGAGCATAGCTGTAGGGCAGAGGCCTTTGACACTTATTTTGGATATGTAGTGGCCTTTGCCTATGGGGTTCATGGGTCAGAGCGCTGTTGTGACCTTTGAATAAATGGGTTGTTATGATAATTGTTTTAAGGGAGGAGAGTTATTCTGATATCCTTTGTGTTGATATTGCTCTTATTTATTATTGAGCTGGATTTAAGTATTAATCATTTAAGGTCAAATTTCTAATGTATATATGTTCTTAAATGGCTACGACCCCGTTACCATAGCAATTTAGTGAAATAACTATAATGGAACATTTTTTTTCAATTTGGCTTCTCTTTTTTTTCTGTCCACCAGGGAGTAACTATTCCCAGTCAGAGGCGCTATGTGTATTATTATAGCTACCTGTTAAAGAATCATCTGGATTATAGACCAGTGGCACTGTTGTTTCACAAGATGATGTTTGAAACTATTCCAATGTTCAGTGGCGGAACTTGCAGTAAGTGCTTGAAATTCTCATCCTTCCATGTATTGGAACAGTTTTCTTACCATATCTAGAAGTTTACATAAAAATTTAGAAAGAAATTTACCACATTTGAAATTTATGCAGGAGACTATATTTCTGAAGCATTTGAACAAATTAATTAGCTTTGTTGTTCAACTCATTGGGCTAAAGAAGCCAAAAGCAATGGGTTTTAATGTAGTTGAAGCCAAATTGTATTTATGAAAGAAATATTCTGTGTTACAACCACCAAATACAGCCCAATTCTGACTAGATGATGGAAGAACCTGTCCCATCAGAGGTCCAGCATGAGGTCCAGCAGAGGTCCACCAGAGGAGTTCAGCAATTTGCTGCTTTTAGGGCAGGGATCAATTCCTTAATATCTTAGGAAGACTAGGTGTTGACAGTAATGGTGACAAAGCAATGAAAAGGAAAGGAAGAAGTGATAAGACATGGCAGCAAGCTGAAGTATGATGAGTAAAGAATAGGAATCAAAGTATGTGGAGTGTTAGAGAAAACCTGGATTTAGATCCAGATTCTAGTCCTATCTCATTAATCTATTGTGTAACCCTGAGCATATCATCTACCTCTCTTTGAGTTTGCTTGTCAATAAAATGAAGAGACTTTGAAATCTGAAACTTCCTGGATAAGTACTAAATACAGATTATGTCACTGATGTCTGCCTCTATTTATTTCTCCCTTTTACCCTAATCTCTATAAGTCTACCTCAGTCATCCTGATCCTATTCTACTTCTCCGATGTTGTTGTCAGATAGGTGTGATCATCCTCATCAGATCTTTTCTGTATTCTTAGAGACAGATAACTTTATCAAAGACCACAGATTTATTAGTATAGCATGTTAAAGTCTTCTAAAGAGTCTCATTGATGCTCTTTTCATCTCAGTACAATTTTTAAAACTGCTGAATGCAAGGTACTGAGCTGTTGGAAGTGACTGACAGATGAATGTAACAGATTCATAGAGAAGGAAAAAGGAAGAAAAAACTCATGCTCTTCCTATAGTATTGATACCAATGTAAGAGCCAAGAGAAAGGTATAAAGTATCATGCAGATATTAAGGGAAAGAAAACATTCACTTTAGTAATCTTTCCTCATTTTCTAGTTTCCTCTTATGTACTATGATTTAATACTGTAGTCAAGTTTTAATAAAATATGAGCTATATGTAATTAAGTGGGAGGTTGTGGGGCTAGGCACGAGGCTCACACGTGTAACCCCAGCACTTTGGGAGGCTGAGGCAGGCGGATCGCTTGATCTCAGGAGTTCGAGACCAGCCTGGACAACAAGGTGAAACCCCATCTCTACTAAAAACACAAAAATTAGCTGGGCATAGTGGCACACACCTGTAGTCCCAGCTTCTTGGGAGGCTGAGGCAGGAGAATCGCTTGAACCCAGGAGGCAGAGGTTGCAGTTAGCCGAGATCATGCCACTGCACTGCAGCCTGGATATCGGAGCAAGACTTTGTCTTAGAAATAAATAAATAAATATAAAATAAAATAAATGGGAAGTTGTGTATATAAATTATAAATGCTACATTCAGAAAAGCTTTTGAAGGTTGTCAGACAGTTTCTTAAAGGAAGTTCACCAGCTCTTTATTGAACATTGAAGAAAACATACAGTTTAGATTGGCATTAAAACTGAAAGAAGTGGCCAGACGCAGTGGTTCACGCCTGTAATCCCAGCACTTTGGGAGGTCAAGGTGGATGGATCACCTGAGGTCAGGAGTTTGAAATCAGGCTGGCCGACATGGTGAAACCCTGTCTGTACTAAAAATACAAAAATTAGCCAGGCATGGTGATGTGTGCCTGTAGTCCCAGCTACTTGGGAGACTGAGGCAGGAGAATCGCTTGAAGCCGAAGGTGGAGGTTGCAGTGAGCCGAGATTGCATCATTGCACTCCAGCCAGGGCGGTAAGAGTGAGACTCCGTCTTAAAAAAATAAATAAGTAAATAAATTAAAAACTACTGAAAGAAGTATTACAGGCAATGGGAAATAGCTTGAGTTGAAGTGCAGCAGAAGGAAAAAGCTGGACAAGAATGTAGTGTCAGAGAATAGGTATGGAACGTGTGACTGACTGTTAGAGGATCCTGAACGGGGATAACAGACTTGATTTCATAAATACTGAGATGTCATGATAATACTTGAGGATTAAACCATGTTTTAAGGACAGTTGTATGCAAAGTTATAATCGCAAGAGGAAAAAATAGTGGAAAAGAAACCAGTAATAAAACTTGCCTTAATGCAGGTATGCTAAGACAATCAAATGGGATTTCATTAATTTTTTATTTGCCATTTATAGCTAAAGATTTTGTAAAAGTTTTGAGCCCAGTAAGGTGAAATAGTCTCAGAAAGAAAGAAAAGTGAATCTGAGACTTGGAGACATTAATGCTGATATTTTGGTTTTAAACGTGTTTTAAATCCGGTAAAAGTGAGCTTCTCACATGACAATATTCAGTGGGTACTTGGGAGTATGGGTTCGAATCTAGGTAGGAGATATATCGATATTTTGGGCATCATCAGGAAAGGGAGAGTAGTTAAGCCTTTCATATAAATAATGGTGTGGAGTTTGGGCATGGGAAGTCTTGGAGGAAAGGAAGAAAAGGAGAGGGTGAGGACTGAGATAAGAATGGCAACTTGGGTTTAGGAAGAAGAAGAGGAATCAATGAAGAAAACAGATAGTGCTGGAAAATACAGCATCTTCTGTAGGGATTGGCAGCTTTTTCTTGATTTTTGTCTTAATATTTCTAAGTGATGAAAAAAGCTACTATATTCTAGACATTTAACAGGGTTAAAAATGTTACTAAAGGATGATCAATGTGGTTTTCATTCAAGACTATAACAATATGTATATATCCAAGGAAATTTAATTCTGACTTAAAAAATTGTTTTGCTTGTATAGATTTAGGGACACAAGTGTAATTTTGTTACATGCATAGAGTGTATAGTTTCAAGTCAGGGCTTTTAGGTTGTCCATCATCTGAATAATATACATTGTACCCATTAAGTAATTTCTCATCTTCTACTCACCCTTTCAAGTCTCCACTATTTATCATTCCATTATTTACATTCTGATTTTCATTTACTAGGTGTATTAGTCTGTTTTTGCATTGCTTTAAAGAAATACCTGAGACTGAGTATTAAACAGGTTTAACCTGTTTTCTTTATAAATTCTTCTTTAATTGGCTCATGGTTCTGCACGCTGTACAGAAAGCATAGCAGCTTCTGCTTCTGGGGAGGCCTCAGGAAGCCTCCAATCATGGCTGAAGGCAAAAGGGGAGCATGGTGAGAATGGGAGCAAGAAAGAGAAGGAGTGGTGGGGAGAAGGTGCCACCCACTTTTAAATGCCAGCTCACTTATCACCAAGAGGATGGCCCAAGCCATTCATGTGGGATCTGCCCCCATGATTCAAGCATCTTCCACCAGGCCCCACCTCTAGCACTGGGGATTACAATTCAACCTGAGATTTGGGAGGGAAAGATATCCAAACTATATCACTAGGTTTGGATCTTGTTATTTATTTTTTGGAACATAGTCATATCCAAGGATATATACTGTAGAAGTCCACAGAACCATACTAATATTGGACTTCTGCTTAGTTAGGTCTTATCTGTCTGAAACATGATATTCATATTGCAGAGAAGATTATTTTCTTTAGTGATTGAGGAAATCTTTACTACTTATACATTTTTTAATATAATACTATAATATTTGAAGATGCACATTTTAGATGTAGTTTAATTGAAACCTGGAAATACTATTAATTTTCTTTTTAAAGTCCTAAAATCAGGATTATCAGATTCTGAATTAATGGAGTTTAAATTGAAAAGATTACAAGGCAGTTTTTCAATTTTATTCTGGTTAATTTTATCACAGCTTTGGAATCCTACTTTGTTTATTTGCTTCTTGAAGTTAGATTTCCCAGTGAAATTTCAGTATCACATAAAGTCTTATGAAATGGCTCATTGCACTTTGAACTTTGAGTCAAGGAAGTGAAATTTATTGATAGATTGTTGGTGTAATATTTATCCTGTTTGTGGTAGCTTTTTCGAATAATAAGTGTCTTAGAAGACCATGTTGGAATAGCCCGCATGCTTTTATCAAACATATTAATTATGTGATGGCTGATATTGCTTTAGATATTACATAGAAATAGTAGTAGGTGTTTACTAAACTGGAAATTTCATTTAACTTGGTTTAGCTTTGCCTTGTTCTGAGTCACATTGATAAAAATGTAAGACTTTTGTTTATCTTCTAGAATAATGACACCTTTTGGTGCTGAGAATTTTTTGTTATATATATATACGTAATATAAATATAAAATATATTTAAATATGTATAATATTTCTCATACACTTTATGTAACTTTGTGTTCCTGTTTCCCTATTATCTTGGCATGTTTTCTTCAAATGGCACTTCTTAACCTCCTAAGGTTAATAAATTTCTTTGTAATGGACTTTTGTTTTCTAATTCCTCAGCGTATGACAAATGAATTATACTTTGTCAAATTATTTAGGTAACTTTCAGTTTTTGAAGTCCTGGGATCATAACATTCATCAGTCTTTAATTTCTGTCATTAACGTCACTAGCTATAAATGAATTTATGAGTAGATTTAAAAAATAAAACATACAATCCTTCCCTTAACACACTTTCCCACCATTTGGTTGAATTGCTAGTGTAAAAGCATGATGAATTTTGAGAAGTTATATTTTACCAGTTACTTTATTTTTTACCAGTTATTTAAAACAGACATGAGCCAAAGCCAGAATACTTGTTAATGAAAATGAGGTGTTTTGGAGGAAAGGAAGGTTGTGCTGCAGTTTTTACTTGAAATCTGTTACATTTCTTTACAGAAATTTCAAATTTCTTGTTTCCTGTTTCTTATGATGGTGGCATTATATACCTTTAAAATGTGAGCTATAGGAAAATGAATGATGGTTAATTTTTTTATAAATATTTAGACTTGTGTTTTTGAAATTTTTTTATAACATTGTTATAGGTTTTATCCTCTTTCTCTTGTGAACATGTAATGATTTGTATTTTGTGATCTTTGCCGCATGCTAGAGACTTAAGAATACTATAGCAAATATCTGTCTTCTTTACATTTAAAAGTTTTTCCTGACTACTGCCTGTTGATATCTGTCTTAAAAGTTACTTTTGATGTAGTTCACAAATGTACCAGATAATTATTTCATCGTTTTTAATGCTTAAAGTTTTTATTTGTATTAGGATTTTTAGTATGATTTTAATGTTAAAGTTTTGAAGTTACTCTGCCACTAGAAGTCTAATTTTGGGACTTACTATTCATGAAATAGGGATTGACTTTTATACAAGTAATAGGACCTTATTTTGAAGGTTCAAACTGGAGAAAATCTTACAGTGTTTATATTTTTATTTCATTTATTTCAGTTGATTTGCTTTAGATCAAGATTGCAGATACAGAATCCATATTTCATGTATATTGCTGATATTAATCATTAAAATCGTTTTTGACAGTTTGACAGTTAAAGGCATTTCCTGTGAAATAATACTGGTATGTATTTAACCATGCAGATCCTCAGTTTGTGGTCTGCCAGCTAAAGGTGAAGATATATTCCTCCAATTCAGGACCCACACGACGGGAAGACAAGTTCATGTACTTTGAGTTCCCTCAGCCGTTACCTGTGTGTGGTGATATCAAAGTAGAGTTCTTCCACAAACAGAACAAGATGCTAAAAAAGGTTTGTACTTTACTTTCATTGGGAGAAATATCCAAAATAAGGACAGATTAAAAGCTATATTTTATTTTATGACATGTAAGGAACTATAATTTGTTTTCTATTAGATCTGCAGGTGTTTTGCTTACTCTGGCATTGGTGAGACATTATAAGGGTAAATAATCCTGTTTGAAGGAAAAGGCCTTATGGCATTGTAACATGAGAGGAATTTTTCTTAACAAGGATGGTTAACTGAGAAGAAATTAGCATGGGAACAATATTTTAAAAATTTTGGTCTATAGGTAGAAATGAGATCTGTTCTGTGGTCTTATGTAGTGACACAAACCACTTTTTCTCCATTTTGGCTTACGTTTCTTTTTCTTTCCTTTTTTTTTTTTCCTTTTTGTTAGAGACAGGGTCTTGTTCTATTGCCCAGGCTGAGTAGCTAAGACTACAAGCATGTGCCACCACACCCAGCTAATTTTTTTTATTTTTATTTTTGTAGGGACAGGGTCTCACTATGTTGCCCAGGCTGGTCTCAAACTCCTGGGCACAAGCAGTCCTCACGCTTTGGCATCCCAAAGTGTTGGAATTATAGGTGTGCGCCATCATGCCTGGCCTTAACATTTCTTAAGACTTGATTATTTTCTATTTAGCTTCTGTGGATTTACTGATTAATTTTTTAACTAGGAGAGAAATCAGTATGAAGAGGAAGTAATAAAGAATGAAAACATGGTATTTAAATATGCAGGTTTAGAAAGTTAATGAAGTTTGAATTTGATTGATCTGTATTTAGAGAAGGCAACGTCTTATTATTTTAAAACCAACTATCGGCCCTGTGCGGTGGCTCACGCCTGTAATTCTAGCACTTTGGGAGGCTGAGGCGGGCAGATCACCTGAGGTCAGGAGTTCGAGACCAGCCTGGCCAACATGGTTAAACCCCATCTCTACTAAAAATACAAAAAAATTAGCCAGGTGTGGTGGCAGGCGCCTGTTTTCCCAGCTACTCAGGAGGCTTGAGGCAGGATAATTGCTGAACCCGAGAGGCAGAGGTTGCAGTAAGCCAAGAATGCACCATTGTACTCCAGCCTGGGCAACAAGAGTGAAACTCCATCTCAAAAAAAAAAAAAAGGAAAAAAAAAAAAAACAACTATCTTCATTTAAAATATTAAATGTGAATATTTAAAGTGAGACTAAGGTGCAACATTTTTAGATAGTAATGAAGAAAAGGACTAACTTTATAGTGTTGCTGCCTTGTTAAACATACTAGATAGCGTATTGCCAATCTTTAAACATTCTCAATGATAGGATTTATTTAGATTTTCTGATTTTTAGCTTTTCTTTTGAAAGAAAATAAGAGGAAGTTTCATTTACTGCAGAATTTTAAATGCTGCTTTGATGTATCAGTAGAGATATAATTTTCCTTTATCCAGAATCCAAGTAGCTGGAAAAAAAAAATCAAAATATGCTGAACTTTTTTTTTTTAACCAGAAACCCGTTTCCTATCATCTGTACAAATAAAAGTTAAATATATCTCAATAACTTAGAAAAATTATTTTTTGATATCCAGGAAGTATTAGCAACTGTTTTAAAATTAAGATAACTAGTAAGTTTTATTTTCCTTTCAAAAATAGGCATCTACATCATCATCTCTGCATACCTTTAGGAATTTACTAATTCTTATTTCCCTTCATCTGTACTTTAACACATGCAAAATTGAAGGTTAGATTAAATATTTATGATTTATTTGTTTATCCTTGACTACATAAATTTCCATTTTATTGATTTTCCCTGCCTTATTTAAGAATATGCTATGATTAAAACACAAAAAATTTTAGTATAACCCATATATATAGAGAATTCACCTTTTTGTTATTTAAATATTATTGGCTTATTTTCTTCTAAGTAAAATACAATTACTGGCTAAAATAATTGAAATAAGCAAAAAAAAATTTTAAAGACTTGTATGCAAGATTACTTTGCCAGGTACTGTTAAAAGATGCAACGACATTTAAGACGTAACATCCTTAAGGATCTTATTTTCTGGGGGATAAAAAACTTTAAGATAAATTAGAATAAAAGATTTAAATGGCATTTTAAGGTACCAGATAAGATGTCACAAGGCTGTACATCATTAATTGCCAAATGATTTATACAGGCCAGATTTCTTTGTTGGTCAGTAGAGGTTTAAAGTGATGAACTTCTGTTGTGTTTTTTTATTAAGAAGGTATTATCTTATTAGTAAGAAGTGATTTTTTTTAAGAACAAGCATTTTATAACATCAAAAGAAATCAGTAGTACTCTTTCCTACCCCCTCATATTTATTCTGAAAGTATTCAAGCATTATATTGTCATGTAAGAAACTGGAGCTTCTCATGTTTGTATTGCTGTAGAAGTAAACATGTATTTGCCATGCGTCATCAGGGAAGTTGCACTCACCTTCCAAGAACTTTTGTTAAAGTAAATCTTGGAATAGGTAGCTCATTTGAAATGTAGAAAAAATTAAATCCATATCTGAATTTTGTTTATATGTATGTACACGTAAACTAAAAACATATTTAAAGCTAGTATTAGATGAGAAAAGAGGTTTTTTTACTTAAAATTTTAAGGCAAAAGTAGTTTATCTTAGATCTTGTGAGATTGTATTTTTGGTTTAAAATTTGAGAATTTGAGTGAAGAAAAATCGTGTGAATGAAAATGCAACAGATAACTCAGATTGCCTTATAATAGTCTTTGTGTTTACCTTTATTCAGAATATCAAATGATAGTTTATTTTGTTGACTTTTTGCAAATGTTTAACATAGGTGACAGATTTTCTTTTTTAAAAAAATAAAACATCATTAATTATGTCATTTCATTTCTTTTTCTTTTCTTTTTTTTTTTTTTTTAGGACAAAATGTTTCACTTTTGGGTAAATACATTCTTCATACCAGGACCAGAGGAAACCTCAGAAAAAGTAGAAAATGGAAGTCTATGTGATCAAGAAATCGATAGCATTTGCAGTATAGAGCGTGCAGATAATGACAAGGAATATCTAGTACTCACTTTAACAAAAAATGATCTTGACAAAGCAAATAAAGACAAAGCCAACCGATACTTTTCTCCAAATTTTAAGGTCAGTTAAATTAAACATTTTGTGGGGGTTGGTGACTTGTATGTGTGTGATGTGTGTTTAATTCTAGGAGTACAGCTGATGAAGAACTTGCTTGACAAGTTTTTAACTTATGTATTATTTCGAAGCAGTGTTTACGTAGCAGTAACATGAAAGTTTCTAATAAAATACCCAATGTACACAGCGTCAAAAAAGCTGCATTTTTCCTTTTCCTGATTCTTTGTTGTTTGCTGAAATCTGGGGCAAAGGTGCGGGAGGGGGCTAAATGACTGGGATATGAAGTAGGAATGGGAGAGGAAAGAAATAGATGGGAACTCAGTCATTTGGGAATGATTCATATGGAATGTTTTTACTGCTCCACTCCTGTCTGCCTTCCAATTTATTCTCAACCCCTCAGAGTGATCTTAAAAATAGACTTGATTGTGTCACTTCTGTTTACGCTTTATAAGGACCTTGTGTTTTTTTTTTTTTTTTACCATGACCTACAAGGCCCAGCATAATTTAGCACAGGGCTACCTCCTACATCAGCACTAGTCACCTTCTCTCCTGTTTCTTGAGATTCAGTCATACTGGTCTTTCTTCAGTTCTTCAAAATGCTAAGTTTCTGCCTCTAGTCTTTCCAGTTATTTTCCTTCTCCCTGTACCTTTTCATCTCAGCCTTTTCCCCTGACCTTCCATAGGTATCTTCATATTTCCAGCCTTAGCTTCAATCTCATATTCTCTGAAGTCCTCTGATTGTCCTCCCGTTATTCTTTTTTTAAAAATCCTATTTCCTTATATTGTATCTTAGAATTATTTGGTTTGTTTCATTTGTGTCTATGTGTGATATATGTATTTCTATATAGGTATATATATCTACTTATAGACAAGAATTCTTCAGATTAAAAAAATCTGATTTGTAAACATTCCCAAATGGTTGTTTACCATTTTTTTCTTCCCCCTTCCTATTTCTTATTCTACCTGATTTTCCCCTGTTCATTCACCACACTCTTTTCTTTCTCTTTTTTACTCTCTCTTAATTTTTCATTCAATTTTTATAACATGTAACAAATCTAACTGTAGCGTCTGAGTATTAAGAATATTGCTAGTAATACTTCATCTGTAATCCCAGCACTTTGGGAGGCTAAGGCAGGCGGATCACTTGAGGCCCAGGAGTTTAAGACCAGCCGGCCAATATGGCGAAACCCTATCTGCACTACAAATACAAAAATTAGCTGGGCATGGTGTTGCACACCTGTAATCCCAGATACTTGGGAGGCTGAGGCACAAGAATTGCTTGAGCCTGTGAGGTGGAGGTTGCAGTGAGCCGAGATCACACCAGTGCACGTGCACTTCAGCCTGGGCGACAGAGCAAGACTCTGTCTTAAAAAAAAAAAAAATATATATATATATATATACACACACACACACACACGCACACACTCACACACACACACTCTATTACTACCAATATACATACATATATGTATGTATGTATGTATATTACTATTACTACCAATATACATACATATGTGTATGTATGTATGTGTATTGGTAGTAATAGTAATACTTGGGCCCCTGCACGTTTTAAGTGAAAATAGATCCAATATTAAATGTCTTTAGCCCTTAAATTTTTTTTAAGTGTTCAGAAGTTTCCCTTTAAAAAATTTTTTAATATATAATAATTGTACGTATTTATGGGATACAGAGTGATATTTTCATGTATGCAGTGTGTGATGATCAAATCAGGATAATTAGCATATGGATCACCTCAAACATTTGTCATTTCTTTGTGTTAGGAACAGTCAAAATTCTGTCTTCTAGCTATTTGAAAATATACAGTAAATTATTGTTGACTAGTTACAGTTCTATAGAACACTATAATTTATTCCTCCTGTGTGTAATTTTTTATCTTTTAACCAACATCTCCCTATCTTCCCCTCCCACTCCCTTTCCCGGCCTCTAATAACCACACTCCTATGAGCTCAACTTTTTTAGCTTCCATATATGAGTGAGAACATACGGTATTTATCTTTCTGTACCTGACTTATTTTACTTAACATCATGTCCTCCGGGCTAGACATTCTCTTTAGAATCCACAGGTTTCCTTTCTTTTCTCTAAATCTGCATTTTGCTCAGCCATTAACTTTTAAAATGTCTTTTTCCCTTTAGTTTTATTGTTTTCTATTTTAATATTGCAAGATGTTTTATATTTGTGATTACAAATAAAAACTCCATTATTAGTAAACAAATACAATGTCATATAGTAGTAAGTGCTATAAAAAATAGACAGGATAGAGAGTAATCTTGGTTTGTATGTTTTTTGTTTTTTAGCAAAGATGATTAGAGAAGGCCCAACCAAGCAGATAACATTTAAGCAGAGGCCTAAATCATATAAGTGAGTTATACAAATATCTGGGAAAAGAGTTAAGAGTAGAGATGCAAAAGCCCTTAGACAAGAGAATGAGCTTGGTATATCTGAAGAGGGGGTAAGTCATTTTGACTGAAACAGAGTAGACAAGAAAACCAGTCCAAGTGTAAAGATACTAGTGTGTGTTCAGCATAGGAAGGATGTAATCTGAATTTTGTGTTTAATATTCCCTGTGTTCATGCTTTCAAAATATAGATGAGTGAGGAAAGTAGGGAGAAGGGGTAATAAAGGAAGCTGAGAGATCAATTAAGAGGTACTTGAATAGTTTAGTAAAGATGAGAGAAGATGTTTGCTTCTTGTTGCCCCTCACTGCTTAGAATAGTGGCAGTGAAGGGTAACAAGAAGCTGTCAGATTAACTTAAAGAGTTTACTGATGCAGTGGATGTTGGTTGTAAAAGAAGAATTGATAATGACTCTTGGATAATAGGGGAGGGAGGGGCTGTCAATATAATATAATGAAGAAGGGATTTGAAGTCATTTCTGATTTAAATCTCACATCCACTACCTACTTTTAATAGATATGTAGCCTTTAACAAGTTCCCTAACCTTTCTGGGCCTTAGCTTCCTCCCCTTGGAAATGAAAATACCTAACATGTAAGGTTGTTTTGACAGTTATTTTCACTAGGCATGTAAAGGCACTTGACTGTCTGTTATAGACCACTGTATTATGTTAATGTCCCTCTCCTTCCTCCCTTTAGGTAAAGTTTTTAGGGCTAATAAATCCCAAATATCAATGTTGATCAGTAGTTTGTGTTTGTGTAGTGTTGTTTATATCAAAAACTACATTGAAGCCGGGCACAGTGGTTCACGCCTAAAATCGCAACACTTTGGGAGGCCAAGGTGGGCCTACCACCTTGAACTAAGGAGTTTGAGACCAGCCTGGGCAACATGGTGAAATCCCATCTCTACAAAAAATATAAAAGCTAGCTGGGTGTGGTGGCATGCACCTGTAGTCCTAGCTACTTGGGAGGCTGAGGTTGATCCTGGGAGTTTGAGCCTGCAGTGAGCTGTGAAGATGCCACTGCACTCTAGTCTGGGTGACAGAGCAAGACCCTGTCTCAAACACACACACACACACACACACACACACACACACACACACACACACACACAAAGAGATACATTGATTTTTCACATAGGTAGTAAGAGAAACATTCTTTTTGAACTCGGCTGTTTGTGAATTGAATTTTGTAATTCAAATGCTATATTATGTAAACTATTGATGACTTTCAATCTGTATTTATTTTGTATAATTATTTAGTTAATATTTGCCACTTATATTCCTTAAAAAATAAAATTGAGGTTGGGCGTGGTGGCTCACACTTGTAATCCCAGCACTTTGGGAGGCTGAGGCAGGCAGATTGCCTGAGCTCAGGAGTTTGAGATCAGCCTGGGCAACATGATGAACCCCATTTCTACTAAAATACAAAAAATTATCTGGGCATGGTGGTGTACACCTGTAGCCCTAGCTGTTTGGGAGGCTAAGGCACGAGAATTGCTTGAACCCGGGAGGCAGAGGTTGCAGTGAGCCAAGATCATGCCACTGCACTCCAGCTTGGCAACAGAGCAAGACTCTTGTCTCCAGAAATAAAAATAAATAAATTGTATTAACATCCTGATAGTTTATCTGTTTAGTACCTAGCAAGAAAGAAAATGTTGAACATCTTAATAAGAAGAGGGTCATTTAAAAGGCCTCTTAAAGATCATGTTTGTTACAGTGCTTAAAAATTAATATGTTCATCTGCAAAATGGAATAAAAAATCTGTTAAAAATATATTTCACTAAATAGTTTAAGATGAGTCATATTTGTGGGTTTTCATTTTAAATTTTCTTTCTCTAGGTGAAGCTGTACTTCACAAAAACAGTAGAGGAGCCGTCAAATCCAGAGGCTAGCAGTTCAACTTCTGTAACACCAGATGTTAGTGACAATGAACCTGATCATTATAGATATTCTGACACCACTGACTCTGATCCAGAGAATGAACCTTTTGATGAAGATCAGCATACACAAATTACAAAAGTCTGAATTTTTTTTATCAAGAGGGATAAAACACCATGAAAACAAACTTGAATAAACTGAAAATGGACCTTTTTTTTTTTTAATGGCAATAGGACATT
Source organism: Gorilla gorilla gorilla (assembly GCF_029281585.2). Lineage (NCBI taxonomy): Eukaryota > Metazoa > Chordata > Mammalia > Primates > Hominidae > Gorilla > Gorilla gorilla. The sequence goes on from NC_073232.2 coordinate 100,293,596, forward strand.
GTGTCAGATTACCAGTTATAGGAACAATTCTCTTTTCCTGACCAATCTTGTTTTACCCTATACATCCACAGGGTTTTGACACTTGTTGTCCAGTTGAAAAAAGGTTGTGTAGCTGTGTCATGTATATACCTTTTTGTGTCAAAAGGACATTTAAAATTCAATTAGGATTAATAAAGATGGCACTTTCCCGTTTTATTCCAGTTTTATAAAAAGTGGAGACAGACTGATGTGTATACGTAGGAATTTTTTCCTTTTGTGTTCTGTCACCAACTGAAGTGGCTAAAGAGCTTTGTGATATACTGGTTCACATCCTACCCCTTTGCACTTGTGGCAACAGATAAGTTTGCAGTTGGCTAAGAGAGGTTTCTGAAGGGTTTTGCTACATTCTAATGCATGTATTCGGGTTAGGGGAATGGAGGGAATGCTCAGAAAGGAAATAATTTTATGCTGGACTCTGGACCATATACCATCTCCAGCTATTTACACACACCTTTCTTTAGCATGCTACAGTTATTAATCTGGACATTCGAGGAATTGGCCGCTGTCACTGCTTGTTGTTTGCGCATTTTTTTTTAAAGCATATTGGTGCTAGAAAAGGCAGCTAAAGGAAGTGAATCTGTATTGGGGTACAGGAATGAACCTTCTGCAACATCTTAAGATCCACAAATGAAGGGATATAAAAATAATGTCATAGGTAAGAAACACAGCAACAATGACTTAACCATATAAATGTGGAGGCTATCAACAAAGAATGGGCTTGAAACATTATAAAAATTGACAATGATTTATTAAATATGTTTTCTCAATTGTAACGACTTCTCCATCTCCTGTGTAATCAAGGCCAGTGCTAAAATTCAGATGCTATTAGTACCTACGTCAGTCAACAACTTACACTTATTTTACTAGTTTTCAATCATAATACCTGCTGTGGATGCTTCATGTGCTGCCTGCAAGCTTCTTTTTTCTCATTAAATATAAAATATTTTGTAATGCTGCACAGAAATTTTCAATTTGAGATTCTACAGTAAGCGTTTTTTTTTCTTTGAAGATTTATGATGCACTTATTCAATAGCTGTCAGCCGTTCCACCCTTTTGACCTTACACATTCTATTACAATGAGTTTTGCAGTTTTGCACATTTTTTAAATGTCATTAACTGTTAGGGAATTTTACTTGAATACTGAATACATATAATGTTTATATTAAAAAGCACATTTGTGTTAAAAAGGAAATTAGAGTTGCAGTAAACTTTCGATGCTGCACGCAAAAAAAAGACATTTGATTTTTCAGTAGAAATTGTCCTACATGTGCTTTATTGATTTGCTATTGAAAGAATAGGGTTTTTTTGTTTTTTTGTTTTTTTTTTTAAATGTGCAGTGTTGAATCATTTCTTCATAGTGCTCCCCCGAGTTGGGACTAGGGCTTCAATTTCACTTCTTAAAAAAAATCATCATATATTTGATATGCCCAGACTGCATACGATTTTAAGCAGAGTACAACTACTATTGTAAAGCTAATGTGAAGATACTATTAAAAAGTTTTTTTTTCCAGAAATTTGGTGTCTTCAAATTATACCTTCACCTTGACATTTGAATATCCAGCCATTTTATTTCTTAATGGTATAAAATTCCATTTTCAATAACTTATTGGTGCTGAAATTGTTCACTAGCTGTGGTCTGACCTAGTTAATTTACAAATACAGATTGAATAGGACCTACTAGAGCAGCATTTATAGAGTTTGATGGCAAATAGATTAGGCAGAACTTCATCTAAAATATTCTTAGTAAATAATGTTGACATGTTTTCCATACCTTGTCAGTTTCATTCAACAATTTTTAGATTTTTAACAAAGCTCTTAGGATTTACACATTTATATTTAAACATTGATATATAGAGTATTGATTGATTGCTCATAAGTTAAATTGGTAAAGTTAGAGACAACTATTCTAACACCTCACCATTGAAATTTATATGCCACCTTGTCTTTCATAAAAGCTGAAAATTGTTACCTAAAATGAAAATCAACTTCATGTTTTGAAGATAGTTATAAATATTGTTCTTTGTTACAATTTTGGGCACCGCATATTAAAACGTAACTTTATTGTTCCAATATGTAACATGGAGGGCCAGGTCATAAATAATGACATTATAATGGGCTTTTGCACTGTTATTATTTTTCCTTTGGAATGTGAAGGTCTGAATGAGGGTTTTGATTTTGAATGTTTCAATGTTTTTGAGAAGCCTTGCTTACATTTTATGGTGTAGTCATTGGAAATGGAAAAATGGCATTATATATATTATATATATAAATATATATTATACATACTCTCCTTACTTTATTTCAGTTACCATCCCCATAGAATTTGACAAGAATTGCTATGACTGAAAGGTTTTCGAGTCCTAATTAAAACTTTATTTATGGCAGTATTCATAATTAGCCTGAAATGCATTCTGTAGGTAATCTCTGAGTTTCTGGAATATTTTCTTAGACTTTTTGGATGTGCAGCAGCTTACATGTCTGAAGTTACTTGAAGGCATCACTTTTAAGAAAGCTTACAGTTGGGCCCTGTACCATCCCAAGTCCTTTGTAGCTCCTCTTGAACATGTTTGCCATACTTTTAAAAGGGTAGTTGAATAAATAGCATCACCATTCTTTGCTGTGGCACAGGTTATAAACTTAAGTGGAGTTTACCGGCAGCATCAAATGTTTCAGCTTTAAAAAATAAAAGTAGGGTACAAGTTTAATGTTTAGTTCTAGAAATTTTGTGCAATATGTTCATAACGATGGCTGTGGTTGCCACAAAGTGCCTCGTTTACCTTTAAATACTGTTAATGTGTTATGCATGCAGATGGAAGGGGTGGAACTGTGCACTAAAGTGGGGGCTTTAACTGTAGTATTTGGCAGAGTTGCCTTCTACCTGCCAGTTCAAAAGTTCAACCTGTTTTCATATAGAATATATATACTAAAAAATTTCAGTCTGTTAAACAGCCTTACTCTGATTCAGCCTCTTCAGATACTCTTGTGCTGTGCAGCAGTGGCTCTGTGTGTAAATGCTATGCACTGAGGATACACAAAAATACCAATATGATGTGTACAGGATAATGCCTCATCCCAATCAGATGTCCATTTGTTATTGTGTTTGTTAACAACCCTTTATCTCTTAGTGTTATAAACTCCACTTAAAACTGATTAAAGTCTCATTCTTGTCATTGTGTGGGTGTTTTATTAAATGAGAGTTTATAATTCAAATTGCTTAAGTCCATTGAAGTTTTAATTAATGGGCAGCCAAATGTGAATACAAAGTTTTCAGTTTTTTTTTCCTGCTGTCCTTCAAAGCCTACTGTTTAAAAAAAAAAAAAAAAAAAAAAAAAAAAAAAGCATGGCCTGAGAGTAGAGTATCTGTCTACTCATGTTTAATTAAGAAAAAACACTTACTTTTAGGGCTTTAGTCATCACTTCATAAATTGTATAAGCACATTAAATAGCGTTCTAGTCCTGAAAAAGTTCAAGATTCTTGGAAAATTGTGCATATTTTTATTATGACAGATGTTTGAAGATAATTCCCCAGAATGGGTTTGATACTTTAGATTTCAATTTTGTGACTTTTGTCTATTATTCTGTATTCTGCCATCAGCATATGGAAAGCTTCATTTACTCATCATGACTTGTGCCATATAAAAATTGATATTTCGGAATAGTCTAAAGGACTTTTTGTACTTGAATTTAATCATGTTGTTTCTAATATTCTTAAAAGCTTGAAGACTAAAGCATATCCTTTCAACAAAGCATAGTAAGGTAATAAGAAAGTGTAGTTTGTACAAGTGTTTAAAAAATAAAGTAGACAATGTTACAGTGGGACTTATTATTTCAAGTTTACATTTTCTCCATGTAATTTTTTTAAAAGTAAATGAAAAAATGTGCAATAATGTAAAATATGAAGTGTATGTGTACACACATTTTATTTTTCGGTATCTTGGGTATACGTATGGTTGAAAACTATACTGGAGTCTAAAAGTATTCTAATTTATAAGAAGATATTTTGGTGATGTTTGAAAAATAGAAATGTGCTAGTTTTGTTTTTATATCATGTCCTTTGTACGTTGTAATATGAGCTGGCTTGGTTCAGTAAATGCCATCACCATTTCCATTGAGAATTTAAAACTCACCAGTGTTTAATATGCAGGCTTCCAAAGGCTTATGAAAAAAATCAAGACCCTTAAATCTAGTTAATTTGCTGCTAACATGAAACTCTTTGGTTCTTTTATTTTTGCCAGATAATTAGACACACATCTAAAGCTTAGTCTTAAATGGCTTAAGTGTAGCTATTGATTAGTGCTGTTGCTAGTTCAGAAAGAAATGTTTGTGAATGGAAACAAGAATATTCAGTCCAAACTGTTGTAAGGACAGTACCTGAAAACCAGGAAACAGGATAATGGAAAAAGTCTTTTAAAGATGAAATGTTGGAGCCAACTTTCTTATAGAATTAATTGTATGTGGCTATAGAAAGCCTAATGATTGTTGCTTATTTTTGAGAGCATATTATTCTTTTATGACCATAATCTTGCTATTTTTCCATCTTCCAAAAGATCTTCCTTCTAATATGTATATCAGAATGTGGGTAGCCAGTCAGACAAATTCATATTGGTTGGTAGCTTTAAAAAGTTTGTAATGTGAAGACAGGAAAGGACAAAATAGTTTGCTTTGGTGGTAGTACTCTGGTTGTTAAGCTAGGTATTTTGAGACTACTTCCCCATCACAACAACAATAAAATAATCACTCATAATCCTATCACCTGGAGACATAGCCATCGTTAATATGTTAGTGACTATACAATCATGTTTTCTTCTGTATATCCATGTATATTCTTTAAAAATGAAATTTATACTGTACCTGATCTCAAAGCTTTTTAGCTTAGTATACCTGTCATGAATTTGTAGGATGTTCCATTGCATCAGAAAACGGACAGTGATTTGATTACTTTCTAATGCCACAGATGCAGATTACATGTAGTTATTGAGAATCCTTTCGAATTCAGTGGCTTAATCATGAATGTCTAAGTATTGTTGACATTAGGATGATACATGTAAATTAAAGTTACATTTGTTTAGCATAGACAAGCTTAACATTGTAGATGTTTCTCTTCAAAAATCATCTTAAACATTTGCATTTGGAATTGTGTTAAATAGAATGTGTGAAACACTGTATTAGTAAACTTCATCACCTTTCTACTTCCTTATAGTTTGAACTTTTCAGTTTTTGTAGTTCCCAAACAGTTGCTCAATTTAGAGCAAATTAATTTAACACCTGCCAAAAAAAGGCTGCTGTTGGCTTATCAGTTGTCTTTAAATTCAAATGCTCATGTGACTTTTATCACATCAAAAAATATTTCATTAATGATTCACCTTTAGCTCTGAAAATTACCGCGTTTAGTAATTATAGTGGGCTTATAAAAACATGCAACTCTTTTTGATAGTTATTTGAGAATTTTGGTGAAAAATATTTAGCTGAGGGCAGTATATAACTTATAAACCAATATATTGATATTTTTAAAACATTTTTACATATAAGTAAACTGCCATCTTTGAGCATAACTACATTTAAAAATAAAGCTGCATATTTTTAAATCAAGTGTTTAACAAGAATTTATATTTTTTATTTTTTAAAATTAAAAATAATTTATATTTCCTCTGTTGCATGAGGATTCTCATCTGTCCTTATAATGGTTAGAGATTTTATTTGTGTGGAATGAAGTGAGACTTGTAGTCATGGTTCTAGTGTTTCAGTTTGCCAAGTCTGTTTACTGCAGTGAAATTCATCAAATGTTTCAGTGTGGTTTTCTGTAGCCTATCATTTACTGGCTATTTTTTTATGTACACCTTTAGGATTTTCTGCCTACTCTATCCAGTTGTCCAAATGATATCCTACATTTTACAAATGCCCTTTCAGTTTCTATTTTCTTTTTCCATTAAATTGCCCTCATGTCCTAATGTGCAGTTTGTAAGTGTGTGTGTGTGTCTGTGTGTGTGAGAATTTGATTTTCAAGAGTGCTAGACTTCCAATTTGAGAGATTAAATAATTTAATTCAGGCAAACATTTTTCATTGGAATTTCACAGTTCATTGTAATGAAAATGTTAATCCTGGATGACCTTTGACATACAGTAATGAATCTTGGATATTAATGAATTTGTTAGTAGCATCTTGATGTGTGTTTTAATGAGTTATTTTCAAAGTTGTGCATTAAACCAAAGTTGGCATACTGGAAGTGTTTATATCAAGTTCCATTTGGCTACTGATGGACAAAAAATAGAAATGCCTTCCTATGGAGAGTATTTTTCCTTTAAAAAATTAAAAAGGTTAATTATTTTGACTATTCGGTTTTAAACTTTTTATTCAACAAATACCAAGTCCCTGCTGTATATATGGGTTTGGAATACATTAGTGATCAAAACACACCCTCTATCCCTGCCCTTGAAGAGTTTACACTCCAGTAGAGGAAACAGAATTTACGTTAACAATTATAAATTGTGATACATGCTGTGGAAAGTGAGGTGCATGTGATAATGGTTATCAAACATTATGCTCCCCAAAATTTCCATCACCTTGCAGTTGAATGAGGCCTATATAACTAGTTTATTCTAATGTAATACAGAAAGTAGTGTGACACTCCACTTTCTGTAAAGGCAATGAAAAAAATTTACCATCCAGTTTCTCTCTTCCCCTACTGCTGTGATTAAGGATTTTGCATGTTCTAGATGGTGCAGCTTTGTCAGCCTGGGTCTTGAGTGATACTGGAGCAGAACTCCCTCAAATTCTTCCTTCCGCCACGCTAAACTTGTTAGATATTAGCATAAATAAGAAATAAACCATTTAGACTGATACTTTGGGACAATTTTTTATCACAGTGTAAGTTATATCCTGACTAAAACAGTGCTTTGGAAAGACCAGGGAAGGGTTTCTTGAGCTACAAGAGGGAGTTAAGAATGAAGCAAAATGAAATATGGCATCTTTAAATGACATGATGCAATAAACTCTAAATTGCAAGTTATTCAGTAGTTACTGAGCACCAGATATGTGTCAGACACTGTTCTAGATGCTTGGGATACAAGTGGGTGAACAGCAGGACCTTGCCTTCATGGAGCTTACACACTAGCAAGGGAAAATAGTCAACATACTATATGTAAGGTAATGCGTGCTATAGCAGAAATGAAAGGTAAGGGAGCTCAGGATTGCTGGGTGGAGAGATTTCAGTGTTGAATGGGGTGGTCCAGAACAGGCCTCACTGGGAAGGTAAGATTTGAAGACTGCTGACTAACAGTGGCATTAGGATTTTCCTTCATTCTTTCAACCAGCGAGATGCACTCAGAACCCTCTATACAATTTTATTCTCACTTTATACAACTCTGTACATTAGTTCTGAGTTTTTAAGATTATTATTGGCATATCTAGGGAGAATTTTTAGGAATACCACCCAAAATAGTCGCAATGTTCTAAAACCATTTTGTTTTCTAAATTGGTTTGGCAAACTCTATACAAACAGTCTGTTCCTTTTCATTCTCCAAGTTGAGTTTTTAAATTTAAATTTTTCTTATACTCTTTGTGTATTTTGACAATACTTACCTCTTTTCAGAAGACATTAAAGTTCTGTTATGGCCTTAAAACATTTCTGTAAAGCTGAAAGGAAGTATCATTTATGATTTATTGATGGGAAACAGTTACAAATTTTGAGTTACTTGACAAACAGAAGGGATGAAATTTATGGCCTAGTGTTGTGTTTTCATTCTTAACCCATAAGCAAAAATCTCTGGAAAAGTACCAATATCTAGTAAAAGAAATATTTTTTCACAAAAATTATTTTCTATTTTCCCCTCACCTCTTACCTCATCTCACCTCAAAGTTCAAGAAGCTTAACTTTGTGATCAAAGGAAAATAGTATAATTGAATATTTGATACTATAGAAATTCGCAACTATATAAGGGCATTATTAACCTTTTGCTAGTGATCAGTTTCCTATCAGGGCAGCCACATAAAATTAGGCATGACACCTTAAAAGAAAATGTTGACTCTTAACTTTTCCTCCTTTAATGCTTAATTTTAAAATAGATTTAAGCAACTTTAAAGACATTTTCCTGAGCAACTGCATTTTGTTTTCATTCTGAATTTAATGAGGCGCTTTTTTTCTTTAACATTTTACTTTGCTTTAGAAAGGATTTAAGGCAGCTGAATGTGCTTCCCAGTGTGAGAAAAATTGTCATGTAAATTTAGAAAAAAGTATTGTATATGTCCCTTGATTTTGGCTTAAGAGTTAGAATTTACTTAGAATGTTTCCTGACCCAACCTCATTGGAATTTGAAAGTACATTCCAATAGTATTGTGAGCTGCTCCTTTAAACATTGGTAAGTAGGCTTCAAAGATAATTTTCAAGGAAATAAGCCATGCTTTTACTGTAGGGTTTATTAATCTGAAATACCTGAGAGTGAAAATAGTTATATGCTCCTATCTAATAATATAAACAGTTAAATGTGACCTGTAAATATTGTGAAATTTAGCAAAAATATAACCTGTAAAAATAATCTCTAGTAAGCTAATATTCTCTCAGTAATAAAACTTAGAGAGCTAAAGTAGCCCAATTAACTGACATTAGAACAGATCGTGATATGTGGAAGAACTATTAGTGAATTATAGTCATGTTTATACTTCTCTTTTCAATTATAATCATGTCTTTGAAATGAGATCTCATTTTCCAGTCCTTATTACCTATAAGGAAGAGAAATGTATGTAAATTTCACAAATGCATACGAAAATTACCAAACTTCTTAAGTGTTATTCGGTATTTCTGCAGAGATATCATTAACAGGAAAGCCCAATATTTTACATGGTTATCTTTAACAATGGAAGTACAGTGGTTGTTTAATTAATTAGCTAATACTTCATTTACTGTGTATAGTCATAATTCATAAGAATAATACATAGGTCTTTTAGGATTATTAGTACTGTATATTAAATAAATGCTTGAAAGGGAAAATACCTTTTAGTGTTTGGTAAAAGAGTAGGCATAAGGTAAATTTTCCCTTCTGTTAGACTCAGCAGAACTATTCAATGTGTTTAGCTGTCCTTGGAGAAGACTGAGCCATTGTTGCTGTAAAAATCCAATAGGGTTAAAACAAAAATATCACTTTGAACATGATTTACTTGGCTAGGAGATACTTGAAAGCTTTAAGCAACTCAAATCTTTCTCTAGAAAATTAAACACAATTCTACCTCAGAAAACTTGAAGACATTGACAATTCATAGGAATTCTGTGATAAGTCAGCTCACCTACCTAAAGACCAAAGTGAAGGCGCACAGCAAGAAAGGAAGCTGAAGTAAGGAGAGAAAAGAAAACAGAAGGAAAAGCATGGTAAGAGCCCAAATTAACTCTGACTACTGGGGGCTGCTACAGGGGATGGGAAGAGAATAGCATTGTTCTGAGCCCACAGTGTGTGCCATGCTGCAGTAGTCAGTTCACAGGCTTGACCCATCGTTCAATGATTTTATCTCATTTTATACACAAAGACTGAAAGGGAACTTAAATCATCCAGGTGTCTCTCACAACTAGTAAATAGAGAAGTGGATTTGAACCCACAGCAGTCTTATTTCTACCATATTATGCATACTACCTCTTAAACAGAATCAAGTTTACAAAGCAAACAAAAAAGTCTGGCCAGGTTTGGTGTCTCACACCTGTAATCACAGCACTTTGGGAGGCTGAGACAGGAGGATTGCTTGAGCCCAGGAGTTCGAGACTAGCCTGAGGAACATAGCAAGACCTTGTCTCTACAAAAAAGTTAAAAAATTATCCAGGCATGGTGGTGCATGCATATAGTCCCAGCTACTTGGGAGACTGAGCTGGGAGGATTGTTTGAGTCCGGGAGGTTGAGGCTACAGTGAGCCATGATCTGTGCCTTGCACTCCAGCCTGGGTGATGGGGTGAGACCTCATCTCTTGAAAACAAGTCTAAAATAACTCACAGGTAATGGAGTCATGACAATTTTTTTTTTTTTGTTTACTGATGCAAGAAAAGCAAGCTAACACAAGGCATAAATCCTGCAAAATGAACAGCAAAGAAGATAAATATTTAACAATTGTTCAAGCTACAAATGAGAAAATTATGTATCTTGCAACATTCTTGACAGGTAAGATGATAAGATGTTGGTATATATTTTTATATCAAAACCCAGAATTACAGTTCTTTGATTTGCTAGTTTGGTATAAAATCCATTAAATAAACTTGTGCCTTATTTTTGCTTGAACTAGAATGCCCAGACTGTTTAAAGTGATTGGTTCTCAGTTAAATAGGCCAACCGGCCACCTAACAAGTATTTATTGCATGCCTGCTGTGTCAAGTTGGAATACAATAGTGGAATACAATAGTGGAGAAGTGAGAAAAGGCCATAGATTTTACATTTTAGAGTGGGAAAACAGATTTTATACAGAGAGATGAGCAAGTGTGATGGCTTGATGTAGGAACAAACTTGGTCACTTAGGAAGCATAAGAAGAGAAAGGCTAGAGCAGAGTAAGTGATGGGAGATTGATGTAAGATAAATTTTGGAGAAGTAGGCAGGAGAACTTCTGGTTTCAGCCAAGGTGGAATAAAACCACTAAATTCTGTCCCCTACTGATGACAACCATCAATAAACTTTTTCTACACTGTTTTATTCAAACTCATTAGTTTATCTTATTCTTTGAATAGATCTTTTACCCCGGCCTGATTTTGTGACATCATCGATGAGTCATTTGGAAAATACAGGTTCACTGAGTTTTGTAGATTTTCCAATGTTGATACATTTCATTATGCAATGCAGAAAAACAAATCACATTTTAAAAAATATCACAACACTTTTTTAAAGCTGACAAGAATAGTCTTTAAATATTTGGAAGAAGGCAGATTATGAAAGAGAGTCAAAACTTGGAAAAGCAACCTATATTAGGGATGTTTCTTTTCTTCTATTGTCTTAACAGCTTCGCCCCAAGGGTGGGCCCCACTTGTGGAGCTGCACAACCACGGTGACGTGAGCAGCTCACACTGAGATAAATCAAGCTTTTTGGCCAGAGGAACCAGAAAAAGAGTCTCCTGTGGGCCAGTGGCCATGGAGTATGAGGGTGGGGGGAGGGTTGGGGAAATCCTGAAGACAAGAGAGCTGGAAAAGGGAATCCTCTAATTCTGAGTTTGAACTTCTACAAGTCCTGGGCTCACTCCTGAGCTTGCATGCACAGGACAGACCAAAGAAGCATAGCAAAGGCTTTGAAAATGAAACAGATTGGAATTATCACTCATAAATGATGAGACAAAACTTGCAGCCTGAGCCTAATCGAGTGGACTGCCTGAATCAATTGATCAATCATCAAACATTTTCAGAAAATTTTAACAGGATCCAGAGTCTATGCAACACAGTATCCAACATTACTTAACTAGGAAGAACCGGAAAAATGTGACAAATTCCCAGGGAAAAAGTCAATCGAGATGGTAACCACAAAATAACCCAGATGTTGGAATTATCAGATGTAAAAACAGCTATTGTAATTATGTTTCATGAGATAAAGATAAACACACTTGGAATGAATGGAAAGGCAGAAGTTCTCAGCAAGGACACAGAAATTATAAAAGGAACCACGTGGGAATTTTACAACTAAAAGGTACAATATCTGAAATAACACACTAGATGGGGAATAGAAGAATGGAAATGACAGAAGAGTCAGCAAACTTGAAGATAACTTTATAAATATCCAATTCTAATCATGGTTTTAGAGTCTTAAATGTGGATGAAGCTTCGAAAAGTGAAATATATCTGATTGTAATAAGCCTCAGGGAGCCTGAATAAAATACTAATCCAAGTGTATCTATGTGGCTCCCACAGATACATTTGAAGAAGTTCCTGTTGTTTGTCAATTACATTAAGTAAAGGAATTAGCATTATCACAGGTCCAAACATGGTGATTATGAGAATTTGCTGTTACAGTGTTACACAGGCTTAATACGTCAAAACAGCCCAAGGTGATGTATGCGTTGACAAAGTTTTCTGCTTGGGTCCATTAAGTGTATACCTGCAGTAAAAAGCAATTTAAAATTTAGCAAAGTCATCACTAGATCACTGACAAACTCATCCTTAGAGACAGTACATGGTAATTGCTTCGCTCACCTGCTCATATTAACACTTTGATTCAGCCTAACTCTTCCGATTCAGCCTTTGCAACAGCACTGTTTCCAAATGTGACGTTATTACAGAGATGTCATACAAAAATTGACCTATCATGTAGGCACAATGCATGCTTTTCAATATTACAGCAGAAAAAAAATGTGATATTTAATGCTGCTAGTGCCTAGGAATCTGGTATGAGAAAACATTAAGATGAGTTTGGAGGAAAACTGAGCTGGTATTATGTTTGGAGAAATGACTCCCTGATTCAGAAAGAGAATTTCAAGACTTTAGAATGCCTCCCATTGTTATATTAGAACCATATTACTTGTAAAAGGTAGTATAAATTTTTGTAATGGTGATAATTCTGGGTTTAATAGTTCAACAAGTGTTGCCATTTAATTCCCATAATATAGGAAGTACAATTATATCCATCTCATACACAAGGAGCTATGGTACAGAAAGGTTCAATAACTTGTTGAATATAGCAGATCTAGTAAATGGCAAAGTCAGGATTTAAATCTAGGTCAATTTGATTGCCAAGCCTGGGCCATTTACTACTGTGTTATATATGTTACTTCCTATAAAAACTTAACAAGAAGGTCTTTCATTTTCAAACCGAAATGGACAGAACACTGGTGTAAGCAGTGTTCTGAAGCTTTTGGTCTCAGGATTCCTTTACACTCTTAAAACTTACTGAGGATCTCAAAGGGCTTTTGTTATTGATATTTACTACATAAGAAATGAAAACTGAGACATCATCTGATTATTAAAAAAACAAGCTAATCACATGATAATATAAATAACATTGTAGCGAAAATAACCATGTATTCTAAAACAAAAATGTTAGTGATGAGGTGGTGTTTTGTTTTTTTCATTTTTCTGAATTTTTTTTTTTTTTTTTTTTTTTTTTTTTGAGACTGAGTCTTGCTCTGTCACCAGGCTGGAGCAGTGGTGCAATCTCGGTTCACTGCAACCTCCGCCTCCCGGGTTCAAGTGATTCTCCTGCCTCAGCCTCCCGAGTAGCTGGGATTACAGGTGTGTGCCACCATGTCCACCTAATTTTTGTAGTTTTAGTAGAGATGAGGTTTCACCATATTGATCACGCTGGTCTCAAACTCCTGACAGGTGATCCACCCACCTCGGCCTCCCGAAGTGCTGGGATTACAGGCACGAGCCACCACCCCCAGCAGACATACTTCATTATACAGTGCAAAAAAAGTCACATTTTAAAAATATCACCACCGAGCTCACCAGGATAGTCTTTACATATTCGGAAGCTGTCAAGTTCATGGTAGCAGGTATAAGATTTTAAAAATACTAATTTTTGCTTAAAAGCTTGAATTTTATCACTTATAACCCACAGGGGTCATGGGCCACACTTTGAGAATCACTGGCGTTAGAGGTTTGGTTGGAGAGACGCCAAGTAAGAGAACATTTCCCTAACATGCCCAAACACATTCCTTTTCAGAGTGCTGAAGGAATTTGAAAATGAGGTCTCAGAATTACCAGCAGTAATTCCTGATAAATTAAGAAAAATGGGAGAGAGTTCAGAGACAAAGACATGAGAAAAGATTGCCGTAACTCTCCAGAAGGATGGATTCTGGGTAATGAAGGCCAGTATGTTTAACACTGATTCCCAGAAAAAGACTTTAAATATATTCAGTAGCAGGTAGTTTAAGAACATTAGAAGATAATTCGGTGATTACCAGATGTCAATGAGGGCTAGGTAGGTCATTTCAAAGCCTTCTCAAATTTCATTTTTTCTTTATGATCACCTGTCACAGTGCTTTACGTGATGTACATACAAAAATGTTTGCGTAACTGTATAAAACAGTTGAATAATAACTGTATAGCATATTGCTTATATAAACTGCACAAATCTCATTTGAATAAAAACCATTTATAAAGTACTTACAGTATGCAAAATATGTTGGGCAAAGGGCAGGTCTGAGAGGCACACATGAGGAAAACTAAAACAGAACAGAGGCCTAATGGTATTTTCAAGTGTTATAAAATATGTGAAGTCTGCCTTGTGAGAGAAGGTAGCATTGGCTTGTGGAAAGAGCATAGCACAGGAAATTAGAACATCTGATTGCTCATCCTGGCTTTTCCATCAACTTAATGAATGACCCGGAGTAAGTTACTTCACTTCGAGACCTATGCTCTATATCTGCAATATTGAAAATGCTGGATAAGATAATCTCTAAAGCCCCAGAAAAAGATGGAGTTGTACTCTTTCACTCCCAGGAACATATACTGGAACTTATGAGTAGAACTTTGGAGAGACCAAGTTTGCCTCACAATGAGTAATATTCTAGTTCTGCACTGTTGTATAGTGACTCCAGTCACTAAGCTACATGTCTCTAAGGAGCACTTGAAATGTGACTGGTTCAAAGTGAGATTTGCTGTAAGTATAAATTACACATCAGATTTTGAAAACTTAGTATAAAAAGTAGAAGGCAAAATATCTTGTCAATTTTTTACATTGATTACATATTGATAATATTTTTGATATAGTGAGTTAAATTATATATATAAAATTTTTTTTTTTTTTTTTTGAGATGGGGTTTCACTCTGTCGCCCAGGCTGGGGTGTGGTGGTATGATCTAGGCTGACTATAACCTCCACCACCCAGGCTCAAGCCATCCTCCCACCTCAGCCTCTCAGGTAGCTGGGACCACAGTTGTGCACCACCACACATGGCTAATTTTTTGTATTTTTGGTAGAGATAGGGTTTCACCATGTTGCCCAGGCTGGTCTCGAACTTCTGAGCTCAAATGGTCCACCTTCCTCAGCCTCCCAGAGTGCTGGGATTACAGGCATGAGCCACCTCCTGGTCTAAATTAATATATTTTAAAAACATTTCACCTGATTTCTTTTACTTTTTAAGATATATATGGCTAATGGAACATTTAAAATTACATATATGGCTCATATTATATTTCTACTGGACAGGGTAATTCTAGCTAATAGAGTTTCCAACAAAATAATAATAACTTGAAGAAGAACCTAATTTTACTTTTCATTTTGCATTTTGAGGTACACAAGCAGAGACTGGGTCATAGTTCTGACAAGAGGACCTCACAGAAGACTCCATTTGGTGTGCATTTGATCTAAATTTGTGTTCTCAATCTGTGCTCAGATGAAAGCTTGGGCTCCAGCAGCACCCAGATTTGTCATAGGGGAAGGAGGAGGAGGACAAAGAAGTCTTTCTGTCTTCCCTTCCTCTTTCAAACCGAGAGCTGATCAGTATGTATTACTGAATAAATGAATGAGTGTACAAAATATATTTATGTATTTCAGGTAAAATGGATGAAGTTTAGGGTTCAGGCTTTGGACCAGGTCTGGCCGCTGGTTTAATTCTTGGTGCCACTGTTTACTAGCTCTATGACCTTACTTACCCCCTCTGTGCCTCAGTTTCTTCATCTGTAAATGTGGGGTTTGCATGTACAGTTTTGAATACAGTATAGTATATTTCCCTAGAAACATGGCTTGCTCCTAAACATTTGGCAATGCTATTGCATATATTAATCTTGCAAGACAAAACTACACACAAAAACAAAAAACTCTTATCTTGCCTGTAAACAGGTTGTTAAACATGTTCTCACTTCCTTCTGTCACCACCTGTTCAGCATGTTTTTGAAGGAATTCCACAGTGCTTGTGATTAAAGCAAATTTGTACACTGCCTGGACACCCTTAGCAACTTGATCTTATGGTAGAAGAACAATTTGTGGAGAATTGGAGACTTCATATTCAATAAGGACCTGTTAGGGGCAAAGTGATACAAGGTGCCTTCTCTTTACTTTTGCCTTTCCCATCCAAACATGACCCTGAACATCTGGCAGCATGAAAAGGGGAAATGCTTATCCGATACACCTGCTAGCTGACTGCCAGGATTCTAAAACTTAGGTGCAAATGGTGAGTAGTGTTTGCTTTTGTAATCTAACACTAGTTGACATCCTACTGTACTCCTCTCTGGCCAGTTCTCTTCCATTCCACAGACTTTCTTTCTTATTTATTTATTTATTTATTTATTTATTTTTGAGACAGAGTCTCATTTCGTAGCCCAAGCTGGAGTGCAGTGGCGTGATCTCGACTCACTGCAAGCGTTGCCTCTGGGCCTCAAGTGATTCTCCTGCCTCAGCCTCCCAAACACCTGGGACTCGAAGTGTGTGCCACCACACCCAGTAAATTTTTTTTAATTTTTAGTAGAGACGGGGTTTCACCATGTTGCCCTGGATGGTCTTGAACTCCTGAGCTCAGGCGATCCATTTGCCTCGCCCTCCCAAAGTGTTGGAATTACAGGCGTGAGCCACTGGGCCCGGCCTCCACAGACTTTCTTTGCCCTGCTTGGTCCAACCCTCGCACCTCTTTTATTCTCAGAAACTTCCATTGCCTTCTACTGAATAGAGAAAATTAAGGCTATCATGCAGCCTGGACTGCTTCAACATCCTGTCCTTCTTTTCTCTGTTCTCAACCAACTCTCTACCTCCCTTGACCTGCCTCCCTCTCATTTTAGAGGAAAAAAATATTTCCTTTCTTGGTTTTTTTTTTTTTTTTTTTTTACCCCCCCGAGAGGGAATTTCGCTCCTGTTGCCCAGTCTGGAGTGCAATGGCACGAGTTCGGCTCACTGCAACCTCTGCTTTCTGGGTTCAGGTGATTCTCCTGCCTCAAGCCTCCTGAGTACTTGGGATTACAGGCATGCACCACCATGCCCGGCTAATTTTTGCATTTTTAGTAGAGACAGGGTTTCACCATGTTGGTCAGGCTGCTGTTGAACTTCTGACCTCAGGTGATCCGCCCACCCCAGCCTCCCAAAGTGCTGGGATTACAGGCGTGAGCCACTGTGCCTGGCCTCCCTTCTTGTTTAAAGCTAACTTTTCTACAGTGCTCTTTCTTTCCCAGGACAAAGATTGTGTTTTATTGGATTATCTCTTTCTCTTCTTATTTTCAACATTTGACTCTCTTTTGGATCATTTCTTGGAGTTGAAAAATATTCTTAAATCTCTCCATTTTTATCAATAAACAGAGAAAAAAGAAAGCTTTCTCTATCTTGTATTCTATTTAGTTATCACTCTCCTCTTTCTCTTAAAACTCAAGTTCAAAAAGGAAAATCTACCCTTGTCTCTACTTCCTCACATCTCATTCACTAATTTTTCTATTTGTAATATCTACTATTTTAATTTAGTTACAAATGCACATATGTGAAAGAATATATGTAAAATAATATATTTAATATCAATTTGGATATATTCTATAGCCCCCTGACCCAATCATTTCCACTGACCTTTTCCTTCCCTCCACCCCAATCACCAGCTCCCATTGTAATAGGCTTGATTCTGCCATTTCCAATTAGCAAAGATCTTGCAAACCTGTGTTTTCCAGCATCCACCTCTCTATCACCTCCAGAATTTTCACTCACTTATTTTTATACTACTTCTACTTCAGCATATTTAAACCTCATAAGTCTTAAAGTCCACTGAACCTAACCCTTTTTCATTATTCATTTCCCCTCTTCTATCCTGACATATGTTCATACCCATTTCCTGGTTCATCATTATAATCACTCTCTTATAGCACATTATTAATTTCTTTGACACTGTCTTTCTCACTCATTTGCCTGGCAAATCTGAAATTGTGTATGTGCTACTGTATGCCTACACCTCAGCAGGGTGAAACAACTGTGCTTTTTGGTCTCACTGGATGTTAATCCCCAAATATCAAAAATAGACATCACCACCCCACAATAGTCTTACTTTTTCCTGATACTTTTCCTGGTACATTTACTTTCGCATTCTCTAAGATAACAATTTTATGACTTCTCACTCTTCAGACTTCCAAAACTGTGATCAGTGACTCAAACTTACATTTTATACACATCACCATGGAAATTATCACATGGAAACACTCACATCTTCTTACCACAGAATCTACTAACCTATCAGAATCAGTACCATGCTCTGTGCCTTTCTTCTTGTTACAGTCAATGAGTGATTTTACTCATTTCAAAGACCAATCTCTTCATATTGAATTCTATCTCTTCTAGTGGTTTAAAACCTTTTTAATGCAATCATTTTCTCTAATTAGCAATTCTTTTCTTTATACTTGCTCATTCTTATTACCATATAAGCTCAAGTACTTCTACCACATAAACTCCCAAATCCTTAATACACCATACAAAACCTTCCATCATCTGGCTGCTCTTATCTTTCCATTTTCATCTCCCTGTGTCCTACTTTCCAGTTTCCATACTATTTGTCAAATGATTCTTCCGCTACGTGTGTCTAGGCCTTTGGTTACATTCAGTGCACAAAAAGCATGAAAATATGACCATAATCAGGAGGAAAAAACAACCAATAATCCATTCACGATAATGCCCAGCAAACTAGGAATAGAGAGGAACTTCCTCAACTTGATAAAGAACATCTACACAAAACCTGCTACTAACATCACACTTGATGGTGAGAAACCAGATGCTTTTCTGCTAAGATCAGAAACAAGGCAAGGATGAACTCTTTCACCACTGCTTTTAAATATCATCTGGATGTCCTCGCTAATGAAATAAGAAACAAGGAAATGAAAGATGTGTAGACTGGGAAGGACGACATGAAACTGTTTTTGTTTGTAGATGACATGATTGTCTATGTAGAAAATCTGAAAGAATCATTAACAGCAATGATAACCTTCTGGAACTAATAAGTGATTTTAAGAAGGTTGCAGGACGCAAGGTTAACATACAAAGTCAATTGCTTTCCTATATACCACCAATAAACAAGTGGAATTTGAAATTAAAAACACATTACCATTTACATTAGCACCCCTGCAAAATAAAATACTCAAATATAAATCTAACAAAATATGAACAAGATCTATGTGAAGAAAACTATAAAACTTTTATGAAATAAATCAAAGAACTACAAAAATGAAGAGATATTCCATGATCATGGATAAAAAGTCTCAATATTGTCAAGATGCTAGTTATCCTCAACTTGATACACAGATTCAATGCAATCCAAATCAAAATCTCAGCAAGTTAATTTGTGGATATTGACAAAATGATTCTAAAGTTTATATGAAGAGGCAAAAAATCCAGAATAACAAACACAATGTTAAAGGAAGAGAACAAAGTTGGAAGACTGACACTACCTAACTTCGAGATTTACTGTAAATGTACAGTAATCAAGACTGTGGTATTGGTGAGAGAACAGACAAATAGACCAATGGAACAGAATAGAGAGCTCGGAAATAGCCCCACATAAATATAATTAACTAATTTTTGACAAAGGAGCAAAGACAATGCAATGGAGAAAGAACAATCTGTTCAATAAATGGTGCTGGAACAACTGGACGTCCACATACAAAAAAAAAATAAACCTAGACATAGGCCTTATATCCTTCACAAAAATTAACTCAAAATGAATCATAGACTTAAATGTAAAATGCAAAGCTATAAAACTCCTAAGATAAAACAGAGAAAAAAAACTAGGCTGGGTGAGGTGGCTCACGCCTGTAATCCCAACACTTTGGGAGGCTGAGGTGGGCAGATCACTTGAGGTCTGGAGTTCAAGACCAGCCTGGCCAACATGGTGAAACCCTGTCTCTACCAAAAATACAAAAATTAGCTGGGCATGGTGGCATGCACCTGTAGTCCCAGCTACTCAGGAGGCTGAAGCAGGAGAATCGCTTGAACCCGGGAGGGGGAGGTTGCAGTGAGCTGAGATAGAACCACCACAGTCCAGCCTGGGTGACAGAGTCAGACTCTGTCTCAAAAAAAAAAAAAAAAAATCTAGGTGACCTTGGGTATGGCGATGACTTTTTAGATACAACACCAAAGGTATACTCCATGAAAGAAATAATAAGTTGGAATTTATTATGTTAAAAACTTCCGTTATGTTTTTATATCTTCACATAAACACATAAACAGTCAAAAGAATGAAAAACAGTCAAAGAATGAAAAAACAAAGCCACAGAGTGGAGTAAAATATTTGTAAAAGACATACCTGATAAAGGACTATTTCCAAAATATATAAAGAACTACTAAGTTTCAACAATTAAAAAAGAACAACACAATTAAAAATGGGCAAAATATCTAAACAGACACTTCATCAAAGAAGATATACAAATGGCAAATAGGCATATGAAGGGATACTCAACAGCATATGTTATTGGTAAACTGCAAATTAAAATGAGATACCACTATAACCTATTAAAATGGCAAAAATAAATATCCAATGCTGGTGAGCATGTGGGGCAAAAGGAATTCTCATTCATTGCTGTTGGGAATGCAAAATGGTACACGTACATTGAAAGACAGTTTGGAAGTTTCTTATAAAACTAAACACACTCTTATCATAACCATATAATCCAGAAATTGTGCTCCTTGGTATTTACCAAAATCAGTTGCAAACTTATGTCCACACAAAACATACACATGGCCCAAATGAATTGCAAACCTATGTCAACACAAAAGCCCGCTCATGAGTCTTTACAGCAGGTTTATTCATAATTGTGAAAACTTGGAAGCAACCAGGATGTCCTTCAGTGGGTGAATGGATAAATAAACTGGGGTGCATCTAGAAAATAGAGTATTATTCAGTGCTAACAAGGAATAAGCTATCAACTCAGGAAAAGACATGGAAGAACATTAGATGCATATGACTAAGTGAAAGAAGCCAATCCAAAAAGACTACATACTGTATTACTCCAACTATATGACATTTTGAAAAAGGCAAAACTATGGAGACAGCTTAAAGATCAGTGGTTGCCAGGGATTAGGGGCGAGGAAGGGATGAATCGGTAGGGCACAGAGGATTTTCAGGGCAGTAAAATTATTCAGTATAACGCTATAATGGTAGATACATCATTACACATTTGTCCAAACCCACAGCATATATAACACCAAGAGTGAATCCTGACATAAACTAAAGACTTTGGGTCATAAGGACGTGCCAGTGTTAGTTTGTTGAGTGTAACACATTTATGACTGTGGTGTAGGCTGTTGATAGTAGTGGAGACTATGTGTTTGTGGGAGCAGGGCTATATTAATGCTTTCTGTTCAATTTTGCCATGAATCCAAAAACTCCTCTAAAAAATAAAGTCAATTATTGAAAAAAAATCAACCAATAAAAAGACACAGAAATAACAGAGATAATATTTTAAAGAATATTACATAGTTATAAATCTTAAAGGATGTAAAACAAAACATCAAAATAATGAAGAGAAAAATGGAACAGATAAAAATACAAATAGAAGTTACAGAGCTAAAAAATAAAATATCTGAAATAAAAGTACTGAATGAGGTTGAGGTTAAGAGCAATGTAGACACTGCAGATGAAAGATTAGGAAACTCAAGGGCATGGAAACAGGTGTTATCTAAAATCCAGCAGAGTGGGGAAAGACTGAAAATAAAAATGACTAGAGCTTCAGTGAGTTGTGGGACAAAATTATATAATCTAATCTACGGGATTGTTTTCACAAAAGGAGAAGAGTAGGGAGAACTGAAATAAATATTCAAGGAAGTAATAGCCATAAAACTTTCAAATGTGATAAAAATTATAAGCCCATAGATTCAAGAATAAACATAAAGAAAACCACATCAAGGTATATCACAATCAAATTGTTGAGAATCAGTGATGAAGAGAAAAACCTTAAAAAGAAGGTGGGTGGGGTGGGGGAAAGGCACCATCTTCATCTGTTTTATGATGTTATAGCTGAATACCTGAGATGGGGTATAATTTATAAAGAACAGAAATTTATTTCCTACAATTCTAGAGGCTTCCCAGCCTCTAGACCTCTTGGACTTCCCAAGGAAAAGGTGGTGGCAGGTTTGGTGTCTGGTGAGGGCCTGGTCTCTGCTTCCAAGATGTTTTCTTGAATGCTGCATCCTATTATAGAGGGGAGGAACTCTGTTTGTCACATAGCAGAGTTGCTTAAGAGAGAGAACCCAGCCAGGCGCGGTGGCTCACGCCTGTAATCCCAACACTTTGGGAGGCCGAGGCAGGTGGATCACCTGAGGCCAGGAGTTTGAGACCAGCCTGACCAATATGGTGAAACCCCGTCTCTACTAAAAAAAAATACAAAAATTAGCCAGGCATAGAGGTGTGTGCCTGTAGTCCCAGCTACTCAGGAGGCTGAGACAGGAGAATCACTTGAACCAGCAAGGTGAAGGTTGCAGTGAACCGAGATTGCACCACTGCACTCCAGCCTCTGTGACAGAGCGAGACTCTGTCTCAAAAAAAAAAAAAAAAAAAAAAAAGGGAGAAAGAGAACCCCTTTCCAGAACCCCTTTTATTAAGGCATTAAACCCACTCATGAGATCTCTTAAAGGCCCCACTCATCAATACCATTACATTGGCAATTAAATTTCAACACGAATTTTGAAAGGGACCAACACTCAAAGCATAGCAGATATCTTATAGAGAAACAAAGATAAGAAGAGCAGTTTTCTTGTTGTAAACCGTGTAGGCTACATGACAGCGGCATGATATCATTTTAGAGCTAAAGGAAAAAAGGTCAACCTAGCAATCTAAATCCAGGGAAAATATCTGTCAAAAATGAGGGGAAATGAAGACTATTTCAGAATAAAGGAAACTAAAAAATCAATTGCCAGAAAACTTGAAGGAGGAACATGATATCATATTTGGATCTACACAAAGAAGTAAAGAACACCAGACATAGTAAGATTGTAAGTAAATATAAAATAAAATTTCTCTTATTTTTTAGCCATCTTAAACGTAATTGTATTAGTCAAGATTTTCCAGAGAAACAGACCCAGCTGCATGTGGATCGATGGAGAGATAGATATAAATTTGTTTTAAGGAATTGACTCACAAAATTGTGGAAATTTGGTAAGTCCAAAATCTGCAGGGTAGGCTGGAAGACTAGAGGCTCAAGAAAGAGTGACAATTTTAGTCCAAAGGTAGAAGCTGTAATCCCAGGAGAGCCAGTGGTATAGTTCTAGTCCAAGTTTGAAGGCCTGAGAACAAGGAGGGCTGATGACATAAGTTCTAGTTCAAGGGCAGGAGATCATTGTCCCAGCTTAAAAACAGTCAGGCGGAGAGTGAATTCTCCCTTACCACTAACCCTCCTTCCTTGATTCTATTCAGTCTCCAGTGAATTGGATGAGGTGCATCCGCATTGAGGAGGTCAATCTGTTTTACTCAGTCTACCTATTCAAATGTTAATCTCTTCCAGAAACACCCCCAAAGACCATGCAGAATAATGTTTAATTAAACATCTGGACCCCCCATGGCCCAGTCAAGTTGACACACAACATTATTACAGGCAGTTTGCTGGCAGAATTCCTTCTTGCTCAGAAGAAGTCAGTCTTTGTTCTATTAAGGTCTTCATCTGATTGGATGAGGCACATCCACATTATGGTAGGTAATCTGATTACTCAAAGTCCACTGACTTAAATGTTCATCTCATCCAAAAAACACCTTCAGAGAAACATATCTAGAACAATGTTTGACCAAATATCTGGGCACTGTGGCCCAGTCAAGTTGACATGTAAAATTAGCCGTCACAATAATTGACTATTTAAAATAATAACAATGTACCATAAAATTTATAACATATGTAAAATTGAAATTTTGTAATTTAAAATTGGTAAATATGAAGCATGACAAACAATAGAAGGAAATAGAAGTATACTGTGGTAAGGTCTTTACACTATACTTGAGGTGGTATAAAATTACTTGTAGGTAGACTATGATTTGTTAAAGATGTATATTATAAATCCCAGGGCAACCACATCAAAACTAAAACAAAAAGGTGTAGCTGAACGCCAGGCATGGTAGCTCATGCCTATAATCCCAGCACTTTTGGAGGCCAAGGTGGGAAGATCAGTTGAGCCCAGGAGCTTGAGACCAGCCTGGGCAACATAGCGGGACCCTGTCTCAACAAAAAATACAAAAATTAGCCGGCCATGGTGGCATGCACCTGTAGTCCCAGCTATTCAGGAGGCTGAGGTGGGAGGATCACCTGAGCCCTAGGAGGTTGAGGCTGCAGTGAGCTGAGATTGCATCACTGCACTCCAGCCTGAGTGATAGAGTGAGACCTCATCTCAAAAAAAAAAAAAAAAAAAAAAATGTGTAGCCATTAGTGAAGATAAATGCTATCATAAAAAACAAATACTCAATCCAAAAGAAAGCAAGGATGGGGGAAAGGGAACAAAGAACAGATGGAACAAATAGGAAATAGCAATAAGATAGATTTAAATTTAACCATATCAATAATTCATTATGTGTAAATGGTCTTAATACTCCAATTTAAAGGCAGAGATTGTTAGATTGGATAAAGAGAAAAACTATACTCAACTATGTGCTATAAGGCAACTAATATTTCATATAAAGATACAGGTTAAAAATTAAAACAATGGGAAAATATATACTATGCAACTACTTATCAAAAGAAATCTGGAGTGGCTTTGTTAATATCAGAGAAGATAAACTTAAGAACAAGGAACATTACAAGTATTAAAGAAGGGCATTTTCTAATGATAAAGGGGTCAAGTCAACAAGAAGCCACAGCTATTTTAATTGTGGGTGCAGCTGATAACAGGGATTTAAATATATTAAACAAAAGCTAAAGACCTGAAAGTACACATAGAAAACACTACAGTTATAGTTGGAGATTGTATTTGTAAATATAAAGTTAACTAAAATTAGGCAAAATTAATTTAATTTTCATTTATTTTGAATGTGTATTTCATTCATGGTTTAAAATCAGAAGGATATCTAGTGAAAGTCTTAACTACACTGTCACACATTTCTTAGCCAGTTCTCATTGAAAACAACCACTGTGACCATTTTTAAAATATTGCCTTAAGATATTTTACGTATATGTAAAAAATTTTATTCTTTTTCTTTGCTTTCTTTTTTTGACAGAGTCTCACTCTGTTGCCCAGGCTGGAGTGCAGTGGCGTGATCTCGATTCACTGCATCCTTCGCCTCACAGGTTCAAATGATTCTTGTGTCTCGGCCTCCTGAGTAGCTGGGATTACAGGCACGTGCAACCACACCCGGCTAATTTTTGTATTTTCAGTAGAGATGGGGTTTCGCCATGTTGGCCAGGCTGGTCTTGAACTCCTGATCTCAAGTGATCTGCCCGCCTCGGCCTCCCAAAGTTCTGGGATTACAGGTGTAAGTCACTGCACCCAGCCCTCTTTTTTTTCTTTTTTAAAATTCAAATGGTAACACACTATTCACATTTCAGAACTCCATTTTATTTTACCACTTATTAATGTTTTGATTCCATGACTGGTACATAAAACTGTAAGTAAGTTTTAGGGCTTGTCACTTTCTGCATAGCTCTGTGAATTCTTCTTTTGTATGCAATTGTGCATGCTATGGTTTGAAATTTTTAAACACGTTTCAGTGCCCCAGGGAGAGTGTGTTCATTTTTTTTTAACTGAGATGTAATTCACACACTGTAACATTCACCTTTTTAAAGTGTACACTCGTGGTTTTTGGCTATACTCAGAAAGTGGTGCAGTCACCACCCCTTTCTTTTCCAAAGCATTTTCATCACTGTATCCATTAGCAATCATTCTCCATTTCCCTTTCCCCTATACTCTGAAACCAGTAATCTACTTTATGTCTCTACAGATTTGTTTTCTCTGGACATTTCATACAAATGGAGTCATATGATAATAGCCTTTTGTGTCTAGCTTCTTCACTTAGTATAATATTTTCAAGTTTCATCTATGTTGAATAACTTCATTCCTTTTTGTGGCTAAATATTTCATTTTGTGACTATATCATATTTTGTTTGTATTAAAATTTTAAACATCCTTCTTAACAATATACATCCTTGTATAATTCAATCAATACAGGACCAGGTGGCACTATCTAGTATACATTACAATAGAAGCCCCCTTAGGTTGTGAATTTGAAAAGGCCTATTTTCAATATACTACAATTTGATACTTTTTATAGGGATATTTAGACATGAGTTAAGCACACTTAGGAGAATCAAGAAACCTTGCCACAGGTTTCTGGGAAAGATGGCAGTTTACGTATAAGTTTCTGAAGCTTTTCTCAGAACTGGAAATGGCCAAGAGACTTTCAAAAAAACAAAATGCTCCCAACTAATTTGTTTTGAAACCAGGGAATGTTGCCAACCACATTCCACAAAATTCAAAGAATTTCTATTAGTTATGGTGCAATGAGCCCGGACTGAAGAGACAGAGAAAGGAAATCCTGGAAACCTAACTGGAACCCCTTAATTTAGAGAGAGGCTGAGGCAGAGTGGGAGATGTGGCTGTAAGAGCATAGCTTATACTGGGCCGTGCGCGGTGGCTCTCGCCTCTAATCCCAGCACTTTGGGAGGCCAAGGCGGGCAGATCACAAGGTCAAGAGATCGAGACCATCCTGGCCAACCAACATGGTGAAACCCCGTCTCTACTAAAAATACAAACATTAGCTAGGCGTAGTGGCGCACATCTGTAGTCCCAGCTACTCGGGAGGCTGAGGCTGGAGAATCGCTTGAACCCGGGAGGCGGAGGTTGCAGTGAACCGAGATCGCGCCACTGTACTCCAGCCTGGGCGACAGAGCGAGATTCTGTCTCAAAACAAAACAAAACAGCAAAACAAAAAAGAGTACAGCTTATAGTAACAAACAGTAAATTGAGTATTTTCTTTGATTCGTCTTCTCAGTAACTTAGGGCTTCACTTCAAGGAAAAGAAGGACTTTCCCAAACAGAACTATCAGTGCTCACTTTCCCACCAAGAGAAAGGGAATCTGTATCAAATGGTGGGTGTACCAAGAGCGACTATCAAACCAAAGAGCAATGGACATGGGAATCTACCTTCCTATGAGACAGGGTGAAATATAGAAGTCAAATAATAAAGATTATTTCCTCTTCCTCACTGATCCCAGGCAGGCCTGGCCTCAGCTCTCTCCAATGTTCTTTAGATTTCTTTTAGAACAGTTATGAGAAGACTATACATCATCAGCCCTCCAAATGGATCTAAGAGGCGATTTTTAAGTGGTGCCTAGGATTAATAAGGAGGCTCAGGAGAATACATACACACTATTTAGGGTAAGTATTCCAGTCCTGTGTTTACCTCCATATTTCTAAATAATATGTCAATACTCTCTTTGCTTTTTAACTTTAGATATTATATTGGCTTCTCATTTTGGTAGTTGCTGTTTAGCACACATATCTCCCAACCCCCAACTCTTACCCCTTTTTAATCCTCTGGAATAGTTATATCACTGTTTCTACTTAAATCACTATTAAATATTTTTATTAATGGACTAAATTAATACTGCTGTCAGCTTGGCCAAGCAGTGTACTGATTGTCTCTTTTTCTCATTCAACTTTCTGTTTTTCCTGTACATAGTAATTGCCTGATTTATTTTCATTTGTTCATTTCCTTGTTTCTTGCAGCCTTTGCTAATTTTTCTTCCTTCTTTCAGTATGATGTCTGACATGGTCAAATCTGGCAGGAATCTATCCATTTCATTTATTTTTCTGAAGACCATCCTGTGATCTTCACTGATTACCCTCTAGACCTGCTATCCAGCTGTCATTCTGGGACTTTCCTTTGCTTTTCTCCTGTGTTAGGTTCCCTATTTCCTGCCTACTGTATCCTCTTTCTTAGTTTAATCCCTGTTTTCAGTGATGCTTATAATTCTGGAGCTTCCTGAGAAAAGGTGCAGAGGAAGTTAATTTTGGGGGTGACTTTGCATGCCTGAAAATATGTTTTTTTTTTTTTTTTTCTCATTCCGGTAATCCCAGCACTTTGGGAGGCCAAGGTGGGCGGATCACCTGAGGTCAGGAGTTCAAGACCAGCATGGCCAACATGGCGAAACCCCATCTCTACTAAAAATACAAAAATTAGCTGGTGCTAATTACAGGTGAGCACCTGTAATCCCAGTTACTAGGAAGGCTGAGGCATGAGAATCGCTTGATCCTGGGAGGTGGAGGTTGCAGTGAGCCGAGATCACACCACTGCACTCTAGCCTGGGTGAAAGAGACTCTCTCTAAAAAAAAAAAAGATTTTTTTTCTATTCTTATACCTATTTAAGAGTTTTAGTTAGGTACTGACTTGCAAGTGGCAGCTCATTTACTCATTTACCCTCAGAATTTAGAATACATGTTCAATTTATCTTCTCTAAGTATATTTAGAAAATACTTAAATCGCAAATATTAGGTACCACTGTTCTGCGCGCTTATAAATACGAACCTACCTTATCCTCATAACAACACTATCATTACTCACAGAGTATAGAGTCAGGATTCAAACCTAGCAGCCAGGTTTCCAACCTTTCCCCTATGCTGCCACCTCTGATATAGCTGTTGTAAAGCCAAATACCATTTGGATTTCTGTCATTTCTATGGGACCTGTTTTTCTGTCTGGAAGCTTTTAGGATCTTCTTTTCATTTTTGATGTTCTAAAATTTTATGATAATGTGTCCTAGGGATCTTTTAATATTCATTGTGTGTAATTGTGGATCCTTTTAATTTATAGTTTTATGTCTTTTAATTCTGGGAATTAAGTGTGTGTATATAAAATAATTTCCCTCCCATTATTTTCTCTGTTCTTCTTCCTTTCTGGAACTCATCTTCTGGATTGATCCTGTTTTTTTCATCAGAGCTGCTGGCATTTATTACCACTCAGATGTGCCTACTAACATAGGCTTCATCAGAGGCCGGACTGATAATTTGATTGCAAAAAGCTTTCTCTTTTTTTTCTAAATTCTGGGAGGAAGTTTTCTGTATTATTATTAACAAGTCCTTAATTTCAAAGAAAAGTGAGGGATTTTCTTGGTTTGTATCTTCCAATTGCTCTATTGATTTTTAAAAAGTCATTGCAATTGTATTTTTATTTCCAAGATCTCTTTCTTGTTCGCTGAATTTTTCTGTCTTTTTTTTTCTTTTTCTTTTTTTTTTTTTTGAGACAGAGTCTCACTCTGTTGCTAGGATGGAGTGCAGTGGTGCGATCTCGGCTAGCTGCAACCTCTGCCTCCCAGGTTTGAGTGATTCTCCTGCTTCAGCCTTCCGAACAGCTGGGACTACAGGTGTGCACCACCATGCCCAGCTTATTTTTGTATTTTTTAGTAGACACGGGGTTTCACCGTGTTGGCCAGGATGGTCTCAATCTCTTGACCTCATGATCTGTCTGACTCGCCTCCCAACGCCTGTTGGGATTACAGGCGTGAGCCTCTGTGCCTGGCCGAACTTTTCTTTTATGTGGCTTCCTGTTGCTGATTTATACACACAATATATTCTTATCATTCTGAGAGGAGTAATTACAGTGTTTTAAATTTCAAGATTTCTTCAGCTTTTATACTTTTTTTCCTCTTGAAGTTCCTTTTTTCAGTTTGTTTGAATCTCTATTTTTATATTACTGTAAATGTCTGGAAATACTTGGTTGTCCATTCATATTGTGGTGCAAGAGATCCAAAATCCCAAGGCTCAATTTTCCATTTTTCTCCCTTTTTTATAGTACTGGATAACTCCATTTTCTGTGTCTTTTCAGGGTTAGGCAGAGTCAATCAACTTTCTTCTCTTCAGTATCTCTCTGCAAGCACTTGTTTCACTTTCTACTGTTCCTATAGGTAGTTACTATCCTTCCACCTCTTTTCATCTTCATATTTTTGTTGGCTACAAATGTCTCTAGCATTCATTAAAGTTGGAATTTGTGTTTCTGTTCTCATTCTCTTTGTTGTTTGAAGGAGATTTCTGAGAGAAGTGTGTAGAAGTATCTTCATTTTGCCATTTTAAATGAAAGTCGACCACTGTTCTTGAAACACCTTTCTTTCTTGGCTTCTGTGACTCCACAGTCTTTGGGTCCTCCTCTCACCTCTTCCTTCTCTACTACATGTCTAAACTTTGGAGTCCCTTAGGTTGTGGTGTTTGGCTACCTACTCATCTCCCTCTATACTTCTACCCAAGGTGCTCCAATCCATTCATGTTAAATACCTCTGTATCCTGATGACTTCTCAAGTTTCTATGTCCATCTACTATTTCTCCACAGAGTCTCTATGTTATCTATTTTTCACATGCATCTCAAGCTTAACATGTCCAAAACTGAATTCTTGATTTTCAGCCCTAACCCTGTTCTTCCCCTAGTCTTTCACATCTCAGTAAACAGCAGCACTGTCCACCTGGTTGTTCAAGCCAAAGGCCTAATATTTTTTTCTCCTTATTTAACAACCTTCTGTCTACCACATTTAATCCAATCCATTTAATCTAAGATTCTTATTCCAAAGTATAACTTTAGTCTTTCTCTCTTAATCCAAACTGCTATAATTTCTTACTGGGATTACTGACAAACCTTCCTAACTGGCCCTTGCTTCTCCTTTTTTCTTTCAACCCCATTCTTCAGATAGCAGTCCTAATAAACCTGAAGCATCAATCAGACCATGTCAGTCCTTTCCCCTAAAGATCCTAATAACTTCTCATGGCATTTCCAAGAATGTCCAAGCTTGTACAACACTGGGAATGACCTGGTTTTTTCCAACATCTTTATCTTCTGCAGAGTGATTAGGGTGGAGAGGAACTGGAGTGTTTCTGACCTCAGAGCTTTGCATGTGCTGGTATTTTTACCTTGTTCATTGTATTTTTTTTGAGACAGAGTCTTGCTCTGTCCCCCAGGCTAGAGTGCACTGATGTGGTCTTGGCTCACTGCAACTTCTGCCTCCTGGGTTCAAGCAATTCCTGTGCCTCAGCCTCCCGAGTAGCTGAAATTACAGGTGTGCACCACCACGTCTGGCTAATTTTTTGTATTTTTAGTAGAGATGGCTTTCATCATGTTGGCTAGGCTGGTCTCGAACTCCTGACCTCAGGTGATCTGCCCACCCCAGCCTCCCAAAGTGCTGGGATTACAGGTGTGAGCCACTGCACCTGGCCTAAATTTTACCTTAAATGGTACTTCTCAAGAGGTCTAGGGAATCACCCAAACAAAAGAGGTTCCCCAAAGTATTCTTTCTGATAGGACTCCCTTTTTCTTAAATGACTTTCCCCAGTTCACATTGGATATTTCTTTGCTTACTTGTTTAAAGATTTTTCACACTAGAAGATGAAACTGCAGGCTAGTGCTAAGATTTTTTTCTTTACCTTTATCTCAATAAATATATTTTGAAAATTATTTTATTTATCTATTTAAGATGGGATCTTGCTCTGTCACCCAGGCTGGAGGTCAGTGGCGTGATCATAGCTCACTGTGGCCTCCAACTCCTGTGTTCAAGCAATCTTCTCACCTTAGCCTCCCGAGTAGCTGGGACCATAGGCGCACGCCACCACACTAGGCTAATATTTTATTTCTAGAAGTGGTTTCAACTGTATTGCCCAGGCTGCTCTCGAACTCCTGTACTCAAGGGATCCTCCTGCCTCAGCCTCCCAAATTGCTGAGATTACAGGCATGTGCCGCTGCACCCCGTCTTATTTTTTAAATTAAATGAATGATTTCTAAAGTAAACAGCAATGAAACGAAACAAAACAAAAAATGGGATATATAAAATATTCTGCCACTTAAAAGTAGAAGATTATCATAGCATTCCCCAAACCAAAGGCTGAACATACTCCAGAAAAGACAGTTCAGTTTTAGGGAGCATTTGCTTAGAAATTTCAGGATACTTAAACAAATTATGATTTCTTTGAATAAGAGATAGAAGATGTTATGGTAAGACAACAGAATGAGAATAAAAAAGAAATGTAAGACTAAAATATAAGGGAACAAATAAGACCACAACAGACATTATAATGGCATATGAAGCAATGAAGAGTGGAATTACCACTGCAGAGAATCAAGCCAGTTAAATGAGATGAGTATAAGAAGCTTTGTAAGAACATAGAAGAAATAGGCAAGAAGACTAGAGAGTTAGAAGGAATATAATAGATACAGGAGACAAATAATAATGGTGTAGCATGTGGATAATTGGTGATCCTGAAAGGGAGAGAACAAATAAAACAAAGATGTTTCTGAAAAAAACAATGATCCAGATATGCCCGTGGCTAATGTATAATTAATGACAAAATGAACAACACCTAGAATTGTCTTGGTGACGTTCTCGCCTTTAAAGTTTTACGGAATTATTCATTCAAAATTTAAATATAAGTAAATAAAACCTCTTGAAGTGAGAAATCATGGTATGGAAGGGCTAGTGACAGTAATGAGCCTTGAAACTATTCAGTTTAGAACAGAGTACATAAAACTATGATAAACATCGTATATTAGGCCACTCTTGCGTTGCCATAAAGAAATACCTGAGACTGGGTAGTTTATAAGAAAAGAGGTTTAATTGGCTCATGGTTCTGTGGGCTATCCAGGAAGCATGCTGCTGGTATCTGCTCTGCTTCTAGGGAAGCCTCAGGAAGCTTACAATTATGGCAGATGGTGAAGCAGGAGCAGGCACATCACATGGCACAAGCAAGAGCAGGAGAGAGAGAGTTGTGTGGGGGAGGTGCCACAACTTTTCAGTGACCAAATCTCATGAGAACTCACTATCATGAAGACAGTACCAAGCCATAAGGGATCTGTCCCCATGATCCAAATACCTTCCACCAGGCCCCACCTCCAACACTGGGGATTACAATTCAACATGAGATTTGGGTGGGGACAAATATCCAAACTATACCACATGGTTACATAAAAGATTGCAAAAATCACATTATTAAAAACTGCAGGTCAATATCCCTGATGAACTTCAATGCAAAAATATTCGATAAAGTACTGGCAGACTGAATCCAGCAGCTCATCAAAAGGCTTATCCACTACAATCCAGTTGGCTTCATACCCAGATGCAAGGCTGGTTCAATATATAAAAATCAATAAACGTAATTCATCACATAAACAGCACTAAAGACAAAAACCACATGATTATCTCAATAGACACAGAAAAAGCCTTCAATAAAATTCAACATCCCTTCATGTTAAAAACTTTCAGTAAACTAGGTATTGATGGAACATACCTACAAATAAGAAGAGCCATTCATGACAGACCTACACAGCCAATATCATACGGAATGGGAAAAAGCTGGAAGCATTCCTCTTGAAAACTGGCACAAGACAGGATATCCTCTCTCACCACTCCTATTCAACATAGTATTGGAAGTTCTGGCCAGGGCAATCAGACAAGAGAAAGAAATAAAGCATATTCAAATAGGAAGAGAGGAAATCAAACTATCTCTGTTTGCAGATGACATAATCTTATATCTAGAAAACCCCATCATCTTAGCCCCAAAACTTCTTAAGCTGATAATCAACATCAGCAAAGTCTCAGCATACAAAATCAATGTGCAAAAATCACAGGCATTCCTATGCACCAACAATAGACAAGCAGAGAGCCAAATCATGAATGAACTTCCATTCTCATTAGATACAAAGAGAATAGAATACCTAGGAATACAGCTAACAAGGGAAGTAAAGGGCCTCTTCAAGGAGAACTCAGACCACCGCTCAAGGAAATCAGAGTGGACATGAACAAATGGAAAAACATTCCATGCTCACAGGTAGGCAGAATCAATATCATGAAAATGGCCATACTGCCCAAAGCAACTTATAGATTGAATGCTATTCCCATTAAATTACCATTGACATTCTTCACACAATTAGAAATAACTACTTTAAAATTTATATGGAACCAAAAAAGAGTGCATATAGTGAAGACAATCCTAAGCAAAAAGAACAAAGCTGGAGACATCATGCTACCTACTTCAAACTATACTACAAGGCTACAGTAACTGAAACAGCATGGTACTGGTACCAAAACAGACATATAGAACAATGGAACAGAATACAGAACTCAGAAATAAGACTGCACATCTACAACTACCTGATCTTCAACAAACCTGACAAAAACAAGCAATGGGGAAATGATTCCCTGCTTAATCAATGGTGCTGGGAGAACTGTCTAGTCATATGCAGAAAATTGAAACTGGACCCCTTCCTTACACATTATACAAAAATTAACTCAAGATGGATTAAAGACTTAAATGTAAAATCCAAAACTATAAAAACCCTAGAAGAAAATCTAGGCAATACCATTCAGCACATAAGCATGGGCAAAGATTTCAAGGTGAAAATGTCAAAAGCAATTGCAATGAAAACAAAAATTGACAATCGGGATCTCACTAAACTGAAGCACTTCTGCACAGAAAAAGAAACCATCACCAGAGTGAACAGACAACCTACAGAATGGGAGAAAATGTGTGCAGTCTATCCATCTGATAAAGGTCCAATAACCATAATCTACAAGGAACTTAAGCAAATTCACACTAAAAAGCAAACAACCCCATTAAAACGTGGGCAAAGGACATGAACAGACACTTCTCAAAAGAAAACATTTATGTGGCCAACAAACATATTAAAAAAAGCTCAGCATCACTGATCATTAGATAAATGTAAATCAAAACTATGATGACATACCATCTCATACCAGTCAGAATAGAGATTATCAGAAAGTCAAGAAACAACAGATGCTGGTGAGGCTGTGGAGAAATAGGAACACTTTTATGCTGTTCATCGGAATGTAAATTAGCTCAACCATTGTGGAAGACAGTGTGGTGATTCCTCCAAGACCTAGAACCAGAAATACCATTTGACACAGCAATCCCATTACTGGGTTTATACTCAAAGGAATATAAATTATTCTGTTATAAAGATACATGCACACATATGTTCATTGCAGCAGTATTCACAATAGCAAAGACATGAAATCAACCCAAATGTCCGTCAATGATAGACTGGATAAAGAAAATGTAGTACATGTACACCATGGAATACTATGCAGCCATAAAAGGGAATGAGATCATGTCCTTTGCAGGGACATGGATGGAGCTAGAAGCCATCATCCCCAGCAACCTAACACAGGAACAGACAACCAAACAGCACACCTTCTCATTTATAAGTGGGAGCTGAACAATGAGAACACATGGACACAGGGAGGGGAACAACACATGATGGGGCCTGTTGGCGGGGTGTGGGAAAGGGAGAGCATCAGGAAAAACAGCTAATGCATGCTGGGCTTAATACCTAGGTGATGGGTTGATAGGTGCAGCAAACCACCATGGCTCATGTTTACCTGTGTAACAAACCTGCACGTCCTGCACGTGGATCCCAGAACTTTAAAACAAAAACAAACAAACAAACAAACAAACAAACCCATCACATTATTGAAAAAGAAGGTTCACTGCGCAAACAATGATAATACTGTAAACATATACAGTGTTAACATTTACAATAATTTGCTGAGACAAAAGTCCCAAACCTTACCTCTCCCAACTGGCTAGATGGCAGGTAGAAGGGGAGGCCATAGGAGGAAGTATTTTTCATATGAAATGTCAATAGATACTCTTCAATTATAATATAGATTGAGAATATTGAAGGGAAGCATGGATTTAAGTAATTTTTTAAAAAGATAACTACTGGCAGAACTAAAACATTTCAAATTATTATCGAAGGAAAACACATCAGTGAAACAGATAAAAGTTAGAAAATAGTAATAAACATTTAAAAACACACAACAACATGACAGAAATAGGACCAAGTGTATATTACTTGAAAAAAATAAAAATGAAGTAAAATCACCTAAGAAAGAAAGAAAGTACCACACTGGGTCAAAAACGAAATCCAATAAGGTAATACCTAGAAGAGACATCTACAAGGAGTAACAAAGAAAGTGTAACCACTATTTATTGATTCAGTAGAACAATGAATCAAATTATTGCAAGCCTACCATGTGCCTAGCACTGCTCCACATGCTGGGTTAAAAATGTAAGAATTAGCAAAACATGACATACAAATACAAACAAAAATAAAGCAGGAGTCCCAATTTTGACATAGGAGTATTTTATGTTCCTATAAAAATCAACAAATAGGACAAAAGGATTACTGTTTTATCGTTGACATATAGAAACCTCAATAAATACCTAATTGTAGTGAAATTATGTACAATAAACAACAACATAATGATAAAATAACATAATGCAAAATCTGTTTGCGATGCATGAAGAAAAAAATCTGTGGTGGGAGAATATTAGCATATTCCTGTGAGTCATTAACTAACCAAAGAGGAACAAATATGCATTATACTAGAGAAACTGAATAATATAATTAATGAGATTTCTTTGAATATATAACAAATTTTATTGTTTGCCAAAAAACCTTTCTCCTTTTTTTTTTTTGAGATGGAGTTTTGCTCTTGTTGCCCAGGCTGGAGTGCAATGGCACGATCTCAGCTCACTCCAACCTCTGCCTCCTGGGTTCAAGCGACTATCCTGCCTCAGCCTCTCAAGTAGCTGGGATTACAGGCGTCCGCCACCATGCTTGGCTAATTTTTGTACTTTTAGTAGAGACGGGGTTTCACCATGTTGGACAGGCTGGTCTCGAACTCCTGACCTCAGGTGATCCACCTGCCTCGGCCTCCCGAAGTTCTGGGATTACAGGCATGAGCCACCATGCCCGGCCCAAAACCCTCCTTTTTAGTGTCCACAGGACACTAAATGACAAATTCTTAATTAAAAATGACTCATGTATTTAATTTTATTTTAAAAATCTGTATCTGTAAACAAATATATTCATATAGATAAAAATAAAGCAAGATGGAGATTGCAGAATTAATGGTACTTTTACTGGGTGGTGGTGTTTCTAGTTATCAATATTTTCCTTTTATGTATATGCATTTTCTAACATTTCTGCAATGAAGATGTGTATAATCATACATCTTAAAATTATACTTTAATTATAATTATAATTTAAAAAAGATAAAGGAGACAGCTGGCAAATCTATGCTAAATGAAGTACTAGAAGAGAGATGGACTGTCACAAGAGAAAGGTGATTAGTAGGAAGGAGGAAGTGTGCACAGAGGGAAGAAACCTTTAGCGTGTTTTGGGAAGCTTTATTAAACTACAAGAACTGAGAGAAATCCAAGAAAAATGCATTGTTAGTTCATATATGGAAAAGGAAGCCAAAGTGGTATATAACTAGAATGGAACTTCTCATCACAGGCAGAGCACGTTCCCGGAGCATACTGCAAAGTAAAGAACAGAAAGAGAAATAGATCTCAAAGGACTATAGATATTAAAATTAATGCTAACCCTGGAAGGATTATGTTACTATGCTGTTGATTTTGGAAAGTGAGGGAAATTTCAAGCCTCTTGAAATTATAAAAGACACAGTGGTATATTAACAAGAACCCGGTGGAATTGACATACTTGAGTCAGAATTCAAGGTTTGCCACTTAACCAGCTTGTAACCTCATTACTTAAAGGTCTCTTGCCCTCTGTTTTCTTATCTATAAAATAGAAAGATATGCTTTCTTTGAATGACTATACCGTTGAATCATCCAAAAAGCATATATACACATACATGTATGTACATATATATGAATATATGTATATATACACAGACATATGTAGCATCAGGCATAAGTGAATCCTGAGATGGTTAGGAAAAGCTTTCAAAAGAAATGGAATTGGATCTTGAAAGATTAATTTACTAGTTAATATGTATTGAATACTTACCACAAGCCAGGCACAGGGGCCACTGAGGGAAACGATAGGAATGGCCACTGCCCTCAGGAAGCTTCTATTCCAGTGATGAGTAAGACTTTTTAAGGCAAAGAAGGTGCATCCGTGAGCTAGAGAATAGTGGAAGCTGGATTACATTCTATATGTCAAATACTGTAAAAACCTTGACCCAAATTGGTCTTAATTATTCACTAAAACCTTTAAATCACCCATTTACCTAGTATAGCAGTTTATGGGCAGAAAAATGTATTTACCCAACAAACAGTGGCATGCTTCTGTAAACTCAGTACTCTGAGAGTCCTTTAAAGATAACATAATAAGAGCATGCGTATTATTTCTTTAAGAAACTCGTAGTGCAGTAGGAAAGTTAAGACATATGGAGCGATGTCTACAATGTAGTGCAAAATATTAGAGAAGGGACTAAGGTGGTGCATGAGAACAGAAAGGTTATGTTGGATAGGGAGGCACCATGGGAATTCCATAGAGGGATATTGGCATTCAAAATACACCTTGCAGGAAAGCCAGAATCTGGACATACTAATCCTTGGGCAGGACGAAGTGTGATAGAGCACACTCCTGAGATATGAAAAGGGATGAAAAAAGGCCAGAGAAGAAAAATAAGTTATCAATAATCAAATAATTGGATTTGATTAGATTGATAATAATCACAGCATCTTTTTTTTTCTTTCTACATAATTTCAAAGATTATGGTTTGGGCAGTAATAATGCAGGCCTATAGAACTGAATAGGTAATTATGGGATGTTGGTAAAGATCAAATTCTTAAGTGTTAATTTCTTACTACCTATGATCAGCATTTCTTAAGACGAGTGGGAAATTGGTACCCACATGTTGAGTAAGATGTTCATGAGAATGTCAAGGAGCCTTGTTGTCAACCTTGATGGACAACTGATGTTAAAAAGACAATAAAGTAATTCTCATAATTTAATGGAAAGAGATTGCTATTTAATGCCAGAAGAGGAAGAACGAATATATGCAAAGGCCTGTAGAAATGAGGAATATGAACAAAATAATCCCCTTTTTGTTTCAGGAAAATGTAAAGTAGTGCCCCAGGGACTGTTGGCAAATATTATCATCTTTGAAAGCTACTGCTTAACACAAATTCCGGGAAGCTGGAGGCTTCTGGGTAATGTGAATCACAAGGAAAGAATGCCCCATTTTGTGGCTGAAACTTTTAAGTGGGATACTGGTTGATCTCAGTAAAGAAGGCTGGGGGTCAGAGTTAGTTTGGAAGAATTTTCAGCCTGTTGCTGTAGAGGCTGCTACATAGGGCCCTGACTTTGGTTTGCTTCTTTTTTGGCCTGTCTGATTAGAATGTTCCATGTGACCATCTGCTGTGGGAACCACTCACATCTCTAGGGACATGATTCTTTCTCCTCAATATATAGAATTATAACTGTTAATAATTTTGCTGAAGATGTAGCTTAAGCAGGCACATTGGCTCACGCCTATAATCCTAGCACTTTGGGAGGCCGAGGCTGAGGTGGGTGAATTGCTTGAGCCAAGAGGTTGAGACCAGCCTGGGAAACATGATGAAACCCCATCTCTACAAAAAATACAAAAATTAGGCCAGGCATGGTGGTGCATGCCTGTAGTCCCAGCTACTCGGGGTGCTGAGGTGGGAGGATCGCTTGAACCTAGGAGGCTGAGGTTGCAGTGAGCCGAGATCATGCCACTGCACTCCAGCCAGGGCGACAGAGCCGAACTCTGTCTTAAAAAACAAAACAAAACAAAAAACACAGTGTAACAGGGTTCTACTCATTCTTTTAAATGAATATTTATTAAGCACTGATTGTATACATGGTTCCTGCCTTTGAGAATTTTTATTTCATTTAGTGGCAAAATATACATATTTCATATTTATATATATTGTGCATTTCACTGACTGGATCTTGAAAGAGAGAGAGATATATAATATAAATATAACATTTAATAAATATAAAATATAAATTTATAAATAATAAATATATAAAATTTAATAAATATAAAATGTAAATATAAAATTTACCTTATATGTATCCTGATATGTGTATATATATCCTGATATATGTATATTTGTTTTATATATATATGTGTATATATATATATATATTTTTTTTTTTTTTTTGAGATGGAGTCTTGCTATATCGCCCAGGCTGAAGTTCAGTGGCACGATCTCGGCTCACTGCAAGCTCCGCCTCCTGGGTTCACGCTATTCTCCTGCCTCAGCCTCCCGAGTAGCTGGGACTATAGGCACCCGCCACCATGCCCAGCTAATTTTTTGTATTTTTTAGTAGAGACGGGGTTTCACCATGTTAGCCAGGATGGTCTCGATCTCCTGACCTTGTGATCCACCCACCTCGGCCTCCCAAAGTGCTGGGATTACAGGCATGAGCCACCGTGCCCGGCCATTATATATTTCTTTAAAATAAAAATCCTGGCCAGTGCTAACTCATCATCCTACTTTAAAATAAACAAATATATATGTATATTGAGGTTGATATTTCTCTATATATTTATAAATATTTCTACAGAAATAAATATACATATATACACACAAGTATCTAGTCAGTGAAATGCATAAAAAATGATTATAATGTGATCAGTGGTGAAGTAGGTCTCTATAGTAAATGCTATGGGAAGAGGCTGTATGAACCGCTGTGTGCTAGAGATAGCTTCAAAAAAGATATTATCTGAGCCTCTTT
Organism: Gorilla gorilla gorilla; assembly: GCF_029281585.2. Classification (NCBI taxonomy): domain Eukaryota; kingdom Metazoa; phylum Chordata; class Mammalia; order Primates; family Hominidae; genus Gorilla; species Gorilla gorilla. The sequence continues at coordinate 100,333,960 of NC_073232.2, forward strand.
GTGAGGAATGGGAGGTTGATGGTAGGAAAAGGCAGGGTGAAGGGTGGGGGAAGAAAAACACTTTGGGAGAGAGGGTAAAAGACTTGGATGGGCAAAGGCTTACACTATATGGTCAAGGAATTACAAACAGCTCCGTGGGGTTAGAGCATCAATGAATGGGAATAATGCAGGACATGAGGCTGGAAAGAATTTGGGACCTGGCCAGGATCGGCCTTGTGCTTAGGATGAGGCATGAGCATTGGCCAGGACTGGCAAGAGTGTCATTGAAAGTTTCTACACAGATCTATGCCAAGTGAAAATGTACAGAGCAAGAGATTGAAGAGAGGGAGGTGAGTTAGGAGGAGTAAAGAAAGGAGAAGACTTTCCTTTCTTTGACTTGCCACTGCATAGCAGATGGAGGGCAGGGAAACCTAGCAATGCCAACAATGTAGAATGTGTAGGATTTGGGGAACTAAATGTAAATGGTGAGGAGAGATAAGGTAATTCCCAAGGCGCCTGCTTGAGTTGAGTAAGTTGAGTAACCAGTTGATAATGATGGTGCCATCTACTCAAGAAGAAGAGTACATTTGGTATTTTTCTTTGTGGTTTTCCCTATATGTTGATTTTTATTTTTGGCTGTAGTTCCAGAAGGTGATGGAATTCAACAAGCTGATGGGATTCAAAATGGAAAATGTTAAGCCTACCTAAATCGTGGCTGCCCCATTGCTGTTAGGGAGAGAGTAGATGGCAAACCCATTGCTTTCTCCATTAGCATCTTGCTTCCTAGAGAGACACAGATTATGCAAGCATAGAATAACAAGGCAAAGTGACAATTACAGGGTAGAGGTTGCTGAGCTGGGGGAGGAGTTAGCTTCCAACTTTGCTGGGGATAGAACCTGAGGTGGAGTGTTGCTAAAGGCTTCCTGTAGAAAGGGACTCTTTTTGTTTAATTAAAATTTTTTGTTTATAATTATTATTGGTACGTAATAGTTCTATATATTTATGGAGTACATGTGATGTTTTGATATAGGCATACAATGTGTAATGATGAAATAATGATAATTGGGGTATCCATCAGCTCAAGCATAGACAAAATTTGCTTCATGAACAACCTAAATATCCATCAATAGACAAAAGGATAAAAAAATGTTGTACATATACACAATGAAGTACTATTCAGCCATAAAAAGAATGAAATCCTGTCATTTGCAACAACATGAATGGAACTGGAAGTCATTAAGTTAAGTGAAATAAACCAGACATAGAAAGATGAATTTTACATGTTTTCACTCATATGTGGGAGCTAAAAATTTTAAAAACTGAATTCATGGAGATAGAGAGTAGAATGATGCTTATCAGAGACTGGGAAGAGTAGCAGGAGTGGAGGATAAAGTGAGGATGGTTAATGGGTACATAAATACATTTAGAATGAGTAAGTTCTAGGGCCAGGTGTGGTGGCTCATTCCTGTAATCCCAGAACTTTGGGAGTCCGAGGCAGGCAGATCACGTGAGGTCAGAAGTTCTAGACCAGCCTGGCCAACATGGTGAAACACTGTCTCTACTAAAAATACAAAAAATTAGCTGGGCATGGTGGCCTGCACCTGTAATCCCAGCTACACGGGAGGCTGAGGTACAGGAATCACTTGAACCTGGGAGGCAGAGGTTGCAGTGAACTGAGATTGTGCCACTGCACTCCAGCCTGGGTGACAGAGTGAGATTCTGTCTCAAAAAAACCCCTCAAACATGAATAAGATCTAGTCTTTTGTAGCATAATAGGGTGACTTTTTTTTTTTTTTTTGAGACGGAGTTTCACTCTTATTGCCCAGGCTGGAGTGCAATGGTGCTATCTTGGCTCACCACAACGTCCGCCTCCTGGATTCAAGCGATTCTCCTGCCTCAGCCTCCCAAGTAGCTGGGATTACAGGCATGTGCCACTACACTCAGCTAATTTTGTAATTTTAGTAGAGACAGGGTTTCTCCATGTTGGTCAGGCTGGTCTTGGAACTCCCGACCTCAGGTGATCTGCCCACCTTGGCCTCCCAAAGTGCTGGGATCACAGGCATGAGCCACCTTACCTGGCCGATAGGGTGACTATTGTTAACACAATTTATTGTATAGCCTGAGCAACATAGTGAGACCCTGTCTCTACAAAAAATAAAAAAAAATTAGCTGGGCATGGTGACATGCACCTGTGGTCCAAGCTTCTTGGGAGGCCAATGTAGGAGGATCACTTGAGCCCAGAGATTGAGGCTGCAGTGAGCTGTGATCATGTCACTGTACTCTAGCCTGGGTGGCAGAGTGAGACCCTGTCTCAAAAAGAAGAAAAAATTTTTTGTATATCTAAGTATAATTAAAGAGTGGAACTAGAATGCTCCTAACATGAAGGGACTCTTGAGCCGAGGCTTGAGGGATATGTGGAAGTTTTGCAGGTGAAAAAGTGAGAAATGTACATGTAAAGACATAACATACGAGAAAATATGGCTTATTTAAGCAACGACAAATGGTCCAGTTTCATTAATACTAGTATGAGAGGGGAAGAATGACATGAAATGAGGCTAGAAAGGTAATCAGTAGCAGAACAGTAAAAGTAAGAAGTTACCATTTTTACCCTATAGTTGATGAAGAGGCATTGGAGAATTTTGAGGAGGATCTTGATAGCTGATCTGATCACTTGCTCATTCACTCATTCACTCACTCACCAAATATGATCTAGGTTCAATGTTGGGCCACTCTGGTAGCAATGTGAAAAATGAATAAATAAAAGATACTTGGCGGAGAACACCAGCTGTTTTCACCAAATGTACTTCTGCCTGGATACACAGCCAGACCACACATCTCAGTCTCTCTTGCAGTTAGGTGTGGTCATGTGACCTTAGTCTAGTCTATGGAATGTGTGCAAAAGTGAGTTGTGTTGTATTCTGTCCAGGCCCATTAAAACCTCATGTGTGCTGGGTTTTATGCTGACTGAGTTGAGATCTTGGAAACCAAGTCATGGAGATACTAGTGCTGTCATCAGAATAGGCCTCCCTACTGTCTTGAAACACATACTGGACTGTTAAGTGGGCCAGAAGTAAACATTTATGTGTTTACTTATAAATTGAGTCATTGTGTATTTGGATCTGTTGCCATTGCTCAGCCTATCCTAATAACACAGAGTGACATAAGAAATTGGGTGAAAACATGAATATCTCAGCTGGGGGCAGTGGAAGTGGGGATAGAGAAAAGTAGGGGAGATAATAAATTGCTATTTAGGACATAGAGTCAACAGCATCTGAAAGGTGGTTGGCTGTAGTTGGTGAGATTGGAGGCCAGGTCCAGCATGACTCCAAGGTTTCTGACTTGGGCAACTATACCAAGAAATCCCACAAAGACTAACATTATATCTTACCTTTACCATTTTGACTTGTGTTATTATTATTTAAAATTTCATGAACTTTTTTTGAGACTGGGTCTCTCTGTCACCCAGGCTGCAGTGCAGTGGTATGATCATGGTTCACTGCAGCCTCAGCTTCATAGGTTCAAGCAACCCTTCTGCCTCAGCTTCCCAAGTAGTTGGGACTACAGGCACACATCACCACACCTGACTCATTTTAAAAAAAACTTTTTTTGTGGAGACAGGGTCTTGCTATGTTGCCCAGAGTGATCTTGAACTTCTGGCTTCAAGTGATCTTTTGCCTAGGCCTCCTAAAGTGCTGAGATTACAGGCATGAGCCACTGCATCCAGCCAGTATAAACATTTTTTGATTCAAAGGATGTAATATTCTTGCTAAAGATATCTAGCTAGTATACCATTTACATTTATAAACTATTATAAATCAGTTAATATTTATATTATATTTCCTTATTTAACTATTCGAAATATTTTAATTGTTTTTGTATGTGAAAATAGACAGCTTTTCACAACTGACATGATTATAATTTTACTTTTGTAGTAATACATATTTTTCAACTAACTGATAGAATTTCTGCATATATAGGTTTCAAGATTTTCACTCTGTTACATGTCAAACGTTTATATTTGAAAGTGAGTATTTTGATGTTAACAATAAATCTGAATGACAGACTTTTTCTATACTACTGTGATGTGATCAAATATGATGGAAACCTATGTGATCACATGGTTGTCAGTATGCACAAGTTCAGGGGTGCCAGAATTAGCAATGAAGTTGGCATTCAGTTATTTGGTCTTTATTTTTATTTATTTATTTATTTTGAGATGAAGTCTTGTTCTGTCGCCCAGGCTGGAGTTCAGTGGCGTGATCTCGGCTCACTGCAACCTCCACCTCCCGAGTTCAGGTGATTCTCCTGCCTCAGCCTCCCGAGTAGCTGGGATTACAGGTGCACACCATCATGCCCGGCTAATTTTTGTATTTTTAGTAGAGATGGGATTTCACTATGTTGGCCAGGCTGGTCTTGAACTCCTGCCCTCAGGTGATCCGCCTGCCTCGGCCTCCCAAAGTACTAGGATTACAGGTGTGAGCCACTGCACCAGGCTAGTTATTTGGTCTTTCAAAGCTGAGCACTGAGGTAGAAGGACACTGAGAGAATGTCTAGATTAATATGAGAATGAGGAAAGAATAATTAATTTAATAAATATTTATTTAGAGTCCATTATGGGTCAAGCACTGTTCTGGGTATTGGGATATGTTAGTGAAAAACACAGACAGATCTCTGTCTTTATGGAACATACATATTCTCATGTGATGGAATCAAGAAAAGTGAGGAAGAGAAAGCTTCAAGGAGGGAGGTATGATCAACAATTTCAAGTCTAAACAAATTAAAATAGGACTGAAAAATGTCTGTTGGGTTTGGCAGTTAAGGAGTTAAGCTGCTGGTCTAGAGGAATTATTGTATTGGAAGCCAGATTACCATGGGCTGAGTGTGAATGGGAGGTGAAGAAGTAGTGTCTTAGTTCATTTCTGCTGTTATAACAAAATACTCTAGGCTGGGTTATTTACAAACAACAGAAATCTATTTCTCACAGTTCTGGAGGCTGGGAAGTCCAAGATTGAGGTGCCAGCAGATTTCGTGTCTGGTGAGGGCTCATTCTTGAGAGATGGTGCCTTCTATGTGTCCTCACAGAGCAGAAAGGGCAAGGCAACTCCTTTCAACCTGTTGAAAATAAGGGCACTAAGCCCTCATGCCTTAATTACTTCCTAAAACATTCCGCCTCTTAATGCTATCACATTGGGTATTAGTATTTTGTATAGTTTGGCTTTGTCCCCACTCAAATCTCTAATTGTAGCTCCCATAATTCTGCTGCGTTGTGGGAGGGACCTGGTGGGAGGTAATTGAATGATAAGGGCGGGTCTTTCCTGTGCTGTTCTTGTGACAGTGAATATGTCTCATGAGATCTGATGGTTTTATAAAGGTGAGTTCCCCTGCACATGCTCTCTCTTGCCTACTGCCATGTAAGACATGACTTTGCTTCTCATTCGCCTTCTGCCATGATTGTGAGGCCTCCCCAGCCATGTGGAACTGTGAATCCATTAAACCTTTTTCCTTTATAAATTACCCAGTCTCAGGTATGTCTTCATTAGCACTGTGAGAACAGACTAACACAGTATTCCAACATATAAATTTTGAGGGGACATGTACTTTCAGGCTATTGTATAGGAGTCATTTAGAAGTTCAGCTATTGAGAGAAGGGGAAAGGTCAGTAGCTAGAAGAAAGGCTGAAAGGATATTTGTTGTAACCTGGGAAAGGCTTGAGTGTGTTATGCTGATGGTACAAATGAGTGTCAACATCTGGAAGAATAAGGAGAATTAGTAAGAGGTCAGTGGTCAGGCATGAGGCGAGGTAGAGGTAGAGAGATCTTTGAAAGTGCCAAAGTTGATGGGAAGGAGAGCTGTAGGGAGAGAGTCTCCTTAGGTTGCTGGAATGACCTTAGCAATATGCTCTCCACTGTCACTAAAGGGGAACAGTGACACACACGGCACTTATTTTCAAGAGCCATGGCAAGAGATGATCTCCAACTCCTGGGTCCTTATTAGGATCCAACCTGCCTAAGCACAGTGCTTCCTTCCAAACCACAGAAAAGACAATCAGAAGTGGTGGGGACGCCACTCAAACCTGAAGCCACCATGCAGGAAACTTAGGCCTTAGAAATGAGGAAATGGCAGGATTCCTTCTGCTTCATTTTGGTTTTCAGAAAATGAGGAGTTCTGCATAGGAACTTGGAGTGACAGACTCTGAGTGGTAGGATAAGGTCAAGCAGCTTGTTCTCTGTTCAAGGGCACCTGGGCTAGGGAACAAATGGGGACCGAAAATCCTCTGTTCATCAAACTCATGCCTGGGGCATAGGACTGCAAAGAGACCTCTCTCTCTCTCTCTTTTAAAGAGACAGGGTCTCACTATGTTGCCCAGGCTGGTCTTGAACTCTTGGCCTTAAACAATCCTCCTGACCCAGCCTCCCAAAGTGCTGTGATTACAGGCATTAGCCACTGCACTTGGCTTATTATTGTTATTATTTTCTAATTCATACAGACTGCTAGCAGCAATCCTGGCCAAACTCACATATTGCTATAGAAGCTCTACCTACTGACTCAGAAATTATTCCTTATCTTTAAGGAGCTTAATTCCACACTCTTGAACACCCAGAACACAATTCTGTTCCCAGGGTGTAGTAGGGACTTCTCGAGTGGGTATTTTTAGAAGTGCTATTTTTGATAACCAAGTAATCATCCACAGATGCATCACACAAGCAGTAATGTGAATATTAAAGAAACACGTGGGAAACATCTACAACCTCATTAGAAAGCAAAGAAAGTAGAATAGAGCAGCCTCGAGGCAACATTTTATACATAATCATATCAAAATTGAATGATTATGCCCTATGTGGGGAAGTGGGTGATAAAACTTACACTCACAGGGCAGCTGGCATCATTTGAGGACAAACCTGTTTGGAAAGCAGCATGACAACATGCAGCATGAATAATAAAGATGTCCCTCTTCTTTTTCCCCACGAAGTTATCCCATGCCTGAACATTTATCCCATGTTACTAATTCAGAAAAAACTTTATATATATGATATGAAGTTGTTCATTGCAACGTTATCTATAATGTCAGATAAATAGGAACTCAAGAAATAAATCATGCACTGATCAAGGAATAAATGAATAAGTTCCACGAAAGGAACATTCCATATAGGGTAGCTTCATAATAATGGGATGCTTCCAGAAGCCATATGTGCAAAATGTGTGCCACTCAAATACCATATACAAATTATACAGTGGTGTCTTTTGTTTTCACAAGTAATCTTAAACAAATTTTTTGCAAGGAAAAAAATCTAGGCATTGTTTAAATGCTTCCAATAGAGTAGTGAGTAGTGGTTCTCAAACTTAATTGTGTATCAGAATCACCTGGATCATCCCCCACTGCCCCTCAGAGATTCTGATTCAGTAGATTTGGGTTTGGGCCTGAGCATCAGCCTTTTTTTTTTTTTTTTTTTTTTGAGATGGAGTCTCACTCTGTCTCCAAGGCTGGAGTGCAGTGGTGCAATCTCGGCTCACTGCAATATTCACCTCCTGGGTTCAAGCGATTCCCCTGCCTGAGCCTCCCGAGTAGCTAGGATTACAGACGCGCACCACCACGCCCAGCTAATTTTTGTATTTTTAGTAGAGACGGGGTTTCGCCATGTTGGCCAGGCTGGTCTCGAACTCCCGACCTGAGCTGATCTGCCCACTGCGGCCTCCCAAAGTGCTGGGATTACAGACATGAGCCACCGCACCTGGCTGAGCATCAGCATTTCTAACACATTCCCAGGAGATGCTGATGCTGCTGGTCCTGACACTTTACTTTGAGAAACACTAGTTTAGAAAAACTAGCTTTTGCCCAGGGAATCACAATTATCACTAAGCATCTAAGTAGAAAGCAAAAACAAAGACATAAATTCCTTGAGGTCACAAATTGTGTCTTACTTATCCATGCATCCTCAGCAACCTGACCCCATGCAGTGTCTACATAAATGCTTTTTGAATTGAGTTGCATCCATAGGCAGAAAGTTCAGTAAACAGTGGGGATCTTCACTTTCCAATTTCTTGTTATCAACTGGGTCGTAGTAGCATTCATCTTGAAGCCATCATGGTCAGCACAGGCACTCTGAGCTGACTCTTAGAATAGTCAAACTGCTGCTGAGACTGGGCGATGAAGTAGGTGATGAATTTTGCTGTTGTTATATTCTGTGCCTCTTAGAACACTGAATTCTTAGCAACAGAAGCTGAAAAATCAACCCACTGGCCTAGCAGTGAGGAATGGTAAAGAGAAGTGCCTATGATGTCAGCAGACTTGAGTTTATAAAAGAGACGTACTACAATTAAATAAAATACTTCAATTACAATTAATATCTTTATACAAGCTTCTTTGTATTTTCTGAAATTGTGGAAATGCTAGTCACATGCTTTCAAATTGCTCTGCAAAAGGATTTTGCCAGGGATTTTAAATTTTACTTCTAGTAATAAAGTTTCTTTATAACTTTGCTTATATTGGATGCTATTAATCTTTTTATTCTTTATATTTTAGGGAAAAGTTATTTTTACTGTTTTGAGTTGCATTTCTTTGACTCTAGTGAGGTTAAGCAAATCTTATGTTTAAAGCAAATCATCTATTTGTATTTCTTGTGTGACTTGCTTGCTCCAATTTTTTGCTTATTTTCAATGGAGTTGCCTGTCTTTTCCCTACTTATTTGTAATTAGTTTTTCTGAATCGTAAGTAGTTATGCATTGTTGGTTATATGTTTTCTCAGTCCGTTGATTGTCTTTTAACATTTTTATGGTGCTTATCAGACACATATTTAAATTTTTATACAACTGATGCCATCATTTTTGGTTTTGGCTTCTGGGTTTTCTGACCCACATGAAAGATTTATAAGATTAAAAAAATACTTTTTGTATTTTAACCTTACACTTTGTTTTAAAATATTTTGTTCTTTAATCAATCTGGAATTTATTTTTAGTATGGCACGAGGTAGTGATATCCATTTTTATAATATCATAACTATACTTTCCCCATGAAATGCTACTTTATTTACAATCTTTTTTTTTTTTTTGAGACAGAGTCTCGCACTGTCGCCCGGGCTGGAGTGCAATGGCGCGATCTCGGCTCACTGCAACCTCCACCTCCCAGGTTCAAGCGATTCCCCTGCCTCAGTCTCCTGAGTAGCTGGGATTACAGGCATCTGCCACCATGCCTGGCTAATTTTTTGTATTTTTAGTAGAGATGGGGTTTCACTATGTTGGCCAGGCTGGTCTTGAACTCCTGACCTCATGATCCGCCTGCCTTGGCCTCCCAAAGTGCTGGGATTACAGGCATAAGCCACCACGCTTGGCTTACTTTTATAATATTTTAAGCTCCCATAGACATGTAGCATTTTTGAATATTTTGTATCAGTGGGCTAACTCTTTATTCATTAGCTAATACTACCTATTTTAACCTTGGCTTTTTGTTAGAGATTGTGGTGAGCCAAGATTGCACCACTGGACTCCAGCCTGGGGGACAGAGCAAGACTCCATCTCAAAAAAAAAAAAAGTTTTCCCTTACTGTTATTTAAAAAATTATTGGCTTCTCTCATTCATCTTCTTTTTAAAAATTAAAATTAATTAATTCATTCATTAATTTTTAGAGACAGGATTTTGCTTTATCTCCCAGGCTGGAGTGTTGTGCTCAAACATAGCTCATTGCAGCCTCCAATTCCTGGGTTCAAGCAGTCCTCCTGCCCCAGTCTCCCTAGCATCTAGGACTACAGGCATTCTCCACCATGCCCAGCTAATTTTTTTATTTTTTATTTTTTTTGGTAGAGGTAGAGATGAGGTCTCACTGTGGTGTCCTGGCTGGTCTCAAACTCCTGGCCCCAAGTGATCCTCCTGCCTCGGCTTCCCAAAGTGCTGGGATTATGGATGTGAGTCACCATGCCCAACCCTCATTTTCTTTTATATAAAATTTAGAAGCAGTTCGTCAACCTCCAGAAAAGTTTGTGTTGGAATTTTGATTAAAAAATGTATATTTCTGTTTTGCAGTGGGCAGATGTATGCAAACCTATCCTAAAGTTCAAGGAAGCTGAGAGGCTGAAGAAAGAGGCTGACAAATCTAGTTTCTCAGAAAGAAACATTTAACAGGGATTTAGGAACAGAAGCCATGTCTGGGTCTCAGACAGGGCAGGATGAGATGGTGCGTTCTTTGTGCCATTACCCCTCAGGCCCAGGGCTTATATACCGTAGGAGAGGGGTGGTTTGGAAGAGATGTGTAGCGCCATTGAAGTACGAGAACATCAAGATTGTTTGACCTACAGGCAGGATTTATAGTAGTAAGTACCTGCCTTTATGCAAGGGACAATGTAGAGAAACTGGAAATCTCAGAGCCCTCTTGGAACTGGGGTTAATCAGAAGCCAACCTGGTGAAGTAGCATCCAAAGTGAAGTTGCTTCACCCGCCACAATTTCTATTTAAAACAACAGTATATTTCATTTATTTAGATTTTCTTTTATGTCATTCATATTATTCTTGAATGTTTCTTCTTGGGTTTATTCCAAGTTTGTTGCTTTAGGAATAGTACAGTATCTTTTTTCTTTTAACTTTCTAACTGATTATTATAGACAATTAGACATTCTATTAAATTTTGTGGTCTTGTACTAGCCATATTTAGTCTCAGATGAGTTTCAGAAATTTCTTAGTTTATTCCTCTAATTTGTTACTTTATGTAGACAATTATATTATCTTCAAAGAATCATCACGTCTTTTCCTTTCTCATATACATATTTCATTAAAAGTTTTTTCCTATCTTATTTAATTTGTTAGCATGGCTAGTAAAATATTTATCGATTGCAGGGATGGCAGGTTTTCTGGTGCTTTGTATTATTTATTTGTTTATTTTTGAGACAGGGTCTCACTCTATTACCCAGGCTGGAGTGCAGTACCAGGATCACAGCTCACTGCAGCCTCAACATCCTGGGCTCAGGGGATCCTCCCACCTCAGCCCCCCAAGTAGCCTGGACTACAGGTGTGCACCACCATGCCCAGTAAACTTTTTATTTTTGTAGAGTCAGGGTCTCACTATGTTGCCCAGGCTGATCTCCAGCTCCCGGCCTCAATCAATCTTCCCACCTCAGTCTCCCAAAGTGCTGAGATTACTGGTGTGAACCACTGTGCCTGGACCATATTTTTTACTTTAATGGGAATTTTAAAATGTTTTGGCATTAAAATGGTGCTTTCTATAGGCTTCTACTATATTCCCTTCCAACTTTTGTTAAGTTAAAGGAATGTCCTCTTATTCCTTTTCTAAGTTTCTTTCCTTTTAAAATTGAAATGTGTATTGAAATTTACCAAGTGCTTTTAAGCACTATTGAAATTTGTGTATCATTTACTTTGATCTGTTATTGTTATGAATTATGTAAGCATACCTGTATTCTACATAGAATACATAAAATAAATTCTACATATTTTACTTAGAATACACAGAGTAAATTCTACTTTGTCATAACATTTTATTCTCTTAATATTCTGCTGGATCAGTTTTTCAAATAGTCTATTTGTATGAGCTCATTAGTGAAATTTGCTTATGAAGTATTAATCACAAGTTGATTGACCCAAGGCACCTTCCAGTCCTTGTGTCTATTCAATCTCAGTTGAGGTTGTTGTGTGCTCTTCTAGTCTTTATAGTATTTTTCTCTTGCATACGTTTCTATTTTCAAACAATTACTCATGATTTCTAGTCACTGATGAGACTTTCTCCTATTTTCCAGGGCTTGTTGGGCTTATCCTTGTAATATTAAAAATATTTGGATGGGAGGGTCAGCGGTCATCTGTGTTCAGTCTATTATCTTGAACCAATTCCAGTATAGTTGCTGCTGTATTTAAGAAAAATTTTATGCCTGTTTTATAACTTTCTGCCCCATTAAATTATCTTTTTTTGGACTAATAGTTTTTTATTAATTGTTTTGAGTGTTTTAGAAAGGGAATGATATTATATAAAAGCAACTTTAGGCTCGGTGCAATGGCTCACACCTGTAATCCCAGCACTTTGAGAGGCCGAGGCAGGGGGATCCCTTGAGCCCAAGACTTTGAGCCTAGGCAACATAGTAAGATCCTGTCTCTACAAAAAAATGAACAAAATTAGCTGAGTGTGATGGCATGCACCTGTAGTCCCAGCTACTTGGGAGGCTGAGATGAGAGGATGGCTTGAGCCTGGGAGGTCAAGGCTGCAGTGAGCCAAGATTACGCCACTACATCCAACCTGGGTGACAGAGTGAGACACTGTCTCAAAACAAAACAACAACAAAAATTTGTATCTCTTTTCCAAAAACGTTATCTGTTTTTTTCCTTTCCATGATCTTATTTTATTGGCTAGAGATTTCAGACCATGTTAAATGTGTATGGGGACAGAGGGTATCCTTATTACTAAAGTTAATAGGGCTCAATTTTGTACATGTATAGAATATTTGCTGCTGGTTTTGTAGACATTCTTTATCTCATTTGAGTTATATCTTTGTTCCCTTTATTTCTAGGTTACTAAGTAATTTTTAAATAACTATGTATTGCTGTTGAATTATTATCAAATTCCTTTTTGACCTTTATTGAGAAGGTCTTCCTTCACCCCCCTTGACTTATTAAAATAAATAGATTTCCTAATTGAGGGAGATCACCATCATCCTTTTCTCTATGGTTTTCTTTCATCATCACCCTATTGTCTTTGCAGTGCAGGATGAACAGCAAGACCCTGACAAGCAATAGGGTGTCTTCAGCCCGTGAAGATGGCAAAATGGATAGACAGAAGTGTGCTTTTCTAGTTGTTTATTTTTTTTGTCTTTCCCATCATGTTAAAAAAATTTTCATCACTCTCCAAAATCCCAGTCCATCCCCAAATAAAACAAGGGCCTGCAGAGAGTCAGCTTTCTGGCTAGAGTGCAAGGTACATGCTGTAGCCATTGGACAAAACGAAGCCAATTGGGTAACAGGATAGAAACCATGACCCTGGCTCTTTATCGATGAAATAACCAGGCACAGACATCACAGGTTTTCTCTTTGCCAGTTCAAAATGCCAAAAAGGGATGCAGGGGAAGAATTAATGAAGATTCTCTCTGATGTAGCTTCTGTACTCCCTCCCCATAGCGTGTGTTTGCTTTTTGAGTAGGGGATTTGATTCTGAAATACACCATACTTGGCAATTTTCTTTAAAGCTTAAACTCTTAGAACTAAGTCTCAGGATTTTCAATGGCCATGGGCAAATGCTTTTTTTGTGGATACTGTTTGATCAATGTGCCCAGTTGACGCCTATGCTCACAATTCCCACAAGGAACATCCTGAACCTTTCTAACTAAACACAAGGCTAATGAATTATGTGTGGGAAACTCTCTCTACCTCTCTCTCTCTCTTTTTTAAGTATGTAGCAGTCATGGAAGTTGAGCCATCTTTCCATTAGTGCATGATTGCAAATGTCTTTCTTAGTATTTAACTACAGGATAAGACAATGGCCTAAAATCTAGGCCCTACAGATGAGGCTAGGTTCCCAAACTGTGAGAGAGTATTCAGGATGTTCTTGCTACCCAACAGTATATTCCATGGAGGTAGATCTAGGAAACTCTGATAAGACTTCTGGGCTGCCACACTCAAGACCTCCAGCACCTTTGCCACTTGGACCAGTGAAGAGTCTCACAGCCTGCCCTAACCACAGCTCCCTTCTGAGAGGAAAAGCTGCTCACAGTGAGTGGTCATAGTTATGGTATTTATCCCCATTCCTACTGCCCCTATTCACACATATACATAACAAGCTAACTTAAGGGTGACCCAACCATAGGCTAGTGACCTTCCTCCAAATGCTTTTATTTATTCTATTATTTTTATTTTAGAGGCAGAGTCTTGGTCTGTCACCCAGGCTGGAGTGTAGTGGCATGATCTCAGCTCACTGCAACCTCCACCTCCCCGGTTCAAGCAATTCTTGTGCCTCAGCCTCCTAAGTAGCTGGGATTACAGGCATGTGCCACCATGCCAGGCTAATTTTTGTATTTTTAGTAGGGACAGCATTTTGCCATGTTGGCCAGGCTAGTCTTGAACTCCTGACCTCAAGTGATCTGCCCACCTCAGCCTTCCAAAGTGTTGGGATTACAGGCATGAGCCACCGTACCTGGACCCCCAAATGCTTTTAAACGAATGACATTGCTCTTTCAGCAAGGAAGAAATGGAACACTGAGAGACTAAGCCAGTTAGGTATCACGGGTGAAGTTGGGGCAGGCTGGATCTTAAGAGACCAAGTACAAGTTAAAGTTTTGAGGGAGAAAAGACTGAGAAAGCAGAGGACAGTGGATGGTAAGAAAGAGAAGAAAACAGATGTGCTGAGAAAAGCAGAGAAGTCCTAACACATTAAGTGGCCATGTTTCCTATTGGTTCCCAAGCTCCAGTTCTCATGAGGCACCAGGATGTGTTATAGTTTACTGTCTTTGGGAATCTATGAGATTCCTATGTATTCTCATAATATTAATCCTTTGTATGTGTCAACTTGAGTGTTCTTGCAATCAAAAGACCTGGCCTAAGATGTGGGCAATGTGGGAAATCCACATTTAGGCAGGCAGTGGAAACTTTAAAACTCTGTCTTTAGTGCCAGCCAGTTACTTTTAATTTGTTTTCCTCGTCATAGGAAACCTTATAGAATTGGAGTGTGAATTTCTTGGTGCAGGATGGGAATGCCCAGAGCTTGAGGATTTAGGGTTTACTAGCAGGGCTGAGATCTCTTCACACTCCTACTCAAGAGGCGTGACTATCTTCCATCACCTCAAGAAGGTTTTAACTAATGCTTTCAAGATGTGAGTGATTGGTAATTTACAAATGATGCTGGGTAGACTGTCTCTGACATGTCCACTTGCACCTCCAGAACTCTTTATATGAGTGATACTGACTTCTCAGTTCATTTGTTCAGTAAACAAAAGATCAAAGGGAAAAAAAAAGGTAAGAATTAATAGTAGGAAATGAGCATTTTAGAGAAATGTCTGAAATCAGCTGAGTGCAGAAAGAGAAAGCTTGAATGTGATAGACATCAGCTCTAGAAATTTTCTGAATACTCTAGGATTCTTATGAACCTGCAGCCATCCTTCAAGACCCAATTCATGGGGTATTCTTTTCTTGAATTGGGAATTGAAGGGTGGATAGGATTTAGATATGCTGATTTGAGAGCAGTGGCATCCCTTGTGGAGAAAATAGCATGAGTGAAGATCTGGAGAGGGTCGAGGCCACTATGTGTGGATAACTAAGGACAATTCAGTTTAGCTGGGGGGCCAAGGGTACACAAATGGAGGAAGACGCATGTTAAACCAAAAAGGTAAATTGCGGCTTAACCCCTGTAATGGCCCCTAGGCAGGCAAAGTGGGTATCAGAGTTTCATGAGTGAGGGAGGGAGTGATTCATTAGCTGCCTTTAGGAATATTAACTTGGAAACACTGTGTTGTGAGGATTAGAGTGAGGAAGGAGTGGACATTGGGAGATCTGGCGCAAGATAAGAAAATAGGCTGGGTGTGGTGGCTCATGCCTGTAATCCCAACACTTTAGAAGGCTAAAGTGAGAGGTTCCCTTGAGTCCAGGAGTTTGAGGCCAGCCTGGTCAATGTTGTGAGACCCCCCATCTCTACAAATAATTTTTTTTTAATTAGCTGAGAGTGATGGCATGTGCCTGAAGTCCCAGCTACATGGGAGGCTGAGGCGGGAGAATGGCTTCAGTCCAGGAAGTTGAGGCTGCAGTGAGCTATGTTCTCACCACTGCACTCCAGCCTGGGTGACAAGGGAAACCCCATTTCAATCAATAATAATAATAACAATAATAATGTAGTTTTAATAAAAGGAGAACAGGAAGAGAGCAGATGAAAAAGAAATCAAATTACAGAGAAATGGCTCAAGTAGGCCTTGAAAAGAAGCAGTCTGTGTTACCCTTGGAAGTTGCCTGCTTGTGTTGTTGGCAGGATAATGGTACTTGTAGGAAAGTGGAGAATGCCAGAGAAGGAGAAGGAAGTGAGGAGGAGGAAGAAATAGGGGAGGAGAACTCATTCTTGAATCACTTTAAGAAGCTTCAAAGACTCAATTGATGAGTGAACATCAGATTTAAATACACCCTGTCTCCATTAGGGAGATACCCAGAAAGATGCACTATGTCATGGCTAAATTAGGCTGAGTTTCATGTCTGCATGAAGAGAAGTGTATTGGTCTATGTCTGTAACATATATATCACTAAATTTTTCAATGTTTTTGTAATTTGTATAAAGATCTCAAAAAAAAAACAGTCTTTTTTTTTTTCCCAAGGGGATTAAGCTATCCTATGGCGTATAGCCTTGGGTTTTTATTTCATTGTAATAACTTTCTAGTCACTTAAAAAGTTCTTGCTTATTTAGAATTTATTACTCCAAATTTGAAAAATCTAAGGTTTTCTGTCTTAGCACATTGCATCTCTGTTAAGACATTCTTTCCACAAAGACATTAGAAGGATCTCTGGAGGTGACTGATGAAACAATAATTTTGAGTGGATTTAGGGTTTTAATTACTGTTTTATTTAATTGTGAGTGGGCACTGTGGAAAAAAAATCCATCAACAAAGGAAACAATTGTTCCAAAGAATTACATCTGCATTTATTCTCTGTCAAAAATTTCTCATTAAAAATGTGTTTCTTTAAAAGTAACTCAAAGCAGCTGATGAAATACAAGAGCATGGAAAGTTTCAAATCCCAGTGCAAATTGGATTCATCCAAGATCATTTGCCAGAGACTTGACTCCATGATAAAAGAGCTTCTCACCATTTCTCACATCCATTAACTGGGTTTCATACTTACGCTCAGATGCTGGCAGTTTTATTTCCATAGGTGGATATTTTCCACTCAAACACTTCCTTTTCATAATACTTTTGATGTCTCTAGAGCATTAATACTGTTTGACTTTTCTCTTTAGTGATGACTCTGACTCATGTTTTTTTTACTTTAAGAGAGTGGGTGAAGAAAGAAAGAAGCCATAGGCAGTTCTACTAAGAGGTGAAAATCCTAAAGACCATTCCACAGTGTCTGAACCACCATCAAAGACTAGTGTGTGAGAAATGACAGTTACTGAGATTATTCCCAAACCATTCTCTAGTTTTTTTGGAAAGATCAGGCCTGCATGAGAGGCCACTGGGGTAAATCTTACAAAAAAATAAGACTGTAGGAAAAAATAGAACTACCATTTGATCTAGCTGTCCCTCTTTTGGGCATAAACCGAGAGATAATGAAATCACCACCTTTTTAAGATATCTTCATCCCCATGTTCACTGCAGAATTATTTACAATAGCCAAGATATGGAAACAACCTAAGTGTCAATCAGTGGACAAATGGATAAAGAAACTGTGGTGTGTATATACAATGGAATATTATTCAGCCCTAAAAAACAGCAAGATCTTGCCATTTGCCACAACATGGATGAGCCTGGAGGATATTATGCTAAGTGAAATAAGCCAGACACAGAAATACAAATACTGCATGATCTCATATGTGGAATATGACCTCACATGTAGAATATGCTGTCACATGTGGAATCTAAAAACAAATTCACTGTTGGGCCCTGTGACTCATGCCTGTAATCCCAGCACTTTGGGTGGCTGAGGTGGGAGAATCATTGAGACCAGCCTGGGTAACATAGTGAGATCCTATCTCTACAAAGCAAATTTAAAAGATAGCCAGGCATGATGGCACCCACCTGTAGTCCCAACTACTCAGGAGGCTGAGGTGGGAGGATAGCTTGAGTCCAGGAGGTGGAGGCTGCTGTGAGTCATGATCATGCCACTACATTCCAGCCTGGGTGACAAAGTGAGACTCTGTCTCAAAAAAAATAAATAAATAAAGTAAATACATTGAAAATATTTAGAGATAGAGAACAAAACAGTGATTACTGAGGCAGGGATAGAGAGTGAAGACGAAATGGGGACATGTGGGTCAGAGGATAGAAAGTGGTAGATGTGTAGGATGAACGAGTCTAGAAATCTCATCTACAACATGAAGATCTTAGGTAAGTAAATTGTGCTGTGTGTAGAATTCACCGTAAGTGAGTAGATTTTAGCTGCTCTTGCCATGGGTAACTATGTAAAATGATGACTATGTTAATTTGTTTTCACTATAATAACCTTTTTACTATCTCTGTATATCCCTTAACATGTTATATACCTTAAATATACATAATAACATTTATTTTTTAAAAAAGATTACAGAAAAACATCTCTTTGAAGGTGGCACTGCTGATGAAAACTAAAGCAATAGATGGAGAAAAGAGGACGATAAAGAAAATTTGGGCTGATATTCTCCAGAAAAGGAAAGGGTGGCCACCTTGTCAATGGATTTGTTGAGCACCCATTATTTGTGGGAAGGGATTACCAAACGCTACAGAAATCTCTGTCTTGAGATCATGTAACAGTCTATTGAGGGAACAGGGCACATATATACCAAAATGATTTAAATAGCAAGGTAAGAGTAGCATAATAATTCTCAGCAGCTACTGAGCATTGTATAGACATTGCTTATTTAATACTTACCAAATCAGCCCATGAAGTAGATGGGTTTGTTAAAATGTATTTGCTGACTGGCAACAGAAAAGCCAAAAAAAATATATACTGGCTTAAACAAGTAAGGAGGTTATTTATATCATGCTACAAAAAGCCTAGAGTTTGTTGCCCTGGTTAGGGCCACCAGGGACACAGTCTCCTCTATATTTCTGCTTTACAGTCCTTAGCTCCACAGTCATAGTTGCCGCCCTTTCAAGAATCACATCTGTGTGTAAAGCAAGATGAAGGATGGAGTAACGGGCGTGGGCCACTTATATAAGAAAAGGAACGCTTTCCCAGAAATTCAAGAATACTTCCTCTTATATACTATTAGCCAGAACAATGTCAGTAGGCTACCATCAGCTTTAAGGAAGCCAGTTGCTTGAGCATTTTAGCTGGGCACATTGTTACCCTGAACAAAAGTGGGGCTCTATAAGAAGGAAAAATGAGGAGAGAACTTACATTGGGAACATAAATAGCAGTGTCTGCCATGGTGGGTTGACTATGTCGTTTTACAGATAATAAACTGAGGCTCAAAGAGGTTAAATGCTTTGCTCAATTTATCATACAACCAGCAAATAGCAGAGCCAGGGTTAAAACCCAGATGTGAGTGAATCCAAAGTTTTTACTCTTAACTCCCATTCATTACTGTCATGTGGCGCTTCAAATGAATGATATAAATAACTTGATGGTAAATGCAGGGTGGGAGTAGATCAATACGATTTTGGTAGGTAGAAAATAGGGAGTAAAATCATGCAGAGAGAAAGATTTTTCCTACTGTTGGAGGCCTTTGGGGGACAGGAAAAAGTCCAAACTGATTATCAGAGAGTTATTGTTAGGCGAGAATGGGAAGAAAGCTCAGAAAGAAGTGCTGGGACACCAGGCTTCCTTGATAGCTCCCAAGTAACAAGTCCAAAATGGAATTTCTGATTTCTCTGTTCCCTAATCCATTTTATTCTCCATCTTTTCCCATCTCAGTAAAATTCACATTTATATGCCCAGCTGGTTAAGCAGAAAATCTGAGGGTTGACATGCATCCCTCTGTTGCCCTCACTCTCACATCTGCAAGTCCTGAAGTATTTACCTCCAAAATATCTCTCACTATGTCCTTTCTGTCACTGTCTCTGCCTCTTGCTCATCCAGCTTGCCACCAGCGTGTGCTTGAGAATGGAAACAGCCTCCTCCTAATGGGTCTGCTTGCTTCTTCTCTTGTCTCCTTTAGCCAGTTCTCCACTTGGCAATCTTGAATGAACTTTAAACATTGTAAGCCAGATCATATGATAGCGTCCACTTAAAACCCTCCTGTGGTTTTTGTTGCACTTGGAAAGGACCCCAGCTATGTCTTTGGCTTAGAGCTCAGCTTTGTTTGTGACCCTGCACTGCCTAGTACTTCCTTACCTTTCCAATCCCATCTTGCACCGCATTCACCTTTGCTCACTCTTGGGCTCCAATTACAGTAGCTTCTTTGCAATTGTTGAAATGCTTCTTCCCTTGCCCAAGATCCTTCTTTATGGTTTGGAGTACTTTACCCCTGGTCAACTCCTGTTTCTTCATATTTATGCTTAAACATCATCTCCTCAGGCGGGGTTCCCCACGTGCTCTCTCTAAATCCAGTCCTTCTTGTTCTTCTCTATCAGAAACTTAATGATTTCATTTTTTTCACATTCAGATTACTTTCCTACATATGTAATTATACCTTTATTTGTTATTTGTTTACCTTTTTCTGGTCTGTCTCCCCTGCCCCCTATTAAGAACAATGAGGGCAGAAGTTGTATTTGTTTTGCTGCTGCTATATATCTGGTAACACAGTGCTTGGCACAGAGTAGGTGCTCAATAAATGTTTGAATGAATGAATGAGTGAATGAATAAACAACTGACAAGATTGACTTAGCAAAGTCTCAAATGCCAGTAGAATGTGTTGCACACACAATTAGAAATAAAGCTTGTGGGCCGGGCGCAGTGGCTCACTCCTGTAGTCCCAGCACTTTGGGAGGCTGAGGTGGGAGGATCATGAGGTCGGGAGGATCATGAGGTCAGGAGATCGAGACCATCCTGGCTAACACGGTGAAACCCTGTCTCTACTAAAAATACAAAAAATTAGCTGGGCGTGGTGGTGGGCACCTGTAGTCCCAGCTACTAGGGAGGCTGAGGCAGGAGAATGGTGTGAACCTGGGAGGTGGAGGTTGCAGTGAGCCTAGATCGCGCCACTGCACTCCAGACTGGGAGACAGAGCGAGACTCCGTCTCAGAAAAAAAAAAACAAGGAAATAAAGCTTGTGGCCGGGCACGGTGGCTCACGCCTGTAATCCCAGCACTTTGGGAAGCTGAGGCAGGCAGATCACCTGAGGTCAGGAGTTCGAGACCAGCCTGGCCAACATGGTGAAACCTCGTCTCTACTAAAAATACAAAAATTAGCTGGACGTGGTGGCGGGCGCCTGTAATCCCAGCTACTCAGGAGGCTGAGGCAGGAGAATCACTTGAACCTGGGAGACGGAGGTTGCAATGAGCCGAGATAGTGCCATTGCACTACAGCCTTGGGGACAAGAGCAAGACTTTGTCTCAAAAACAAAAACAAAAACAAAAACAAAAACAAAAACAAACAAACAACAACAACAAAAAATCACAAAAGAAATAAAGCTTGTTAAAGCAATGTTTGACAAGAAGGATTCATTTTATTTACGAGAATCAAATCCAAATGGCAGGTGGGGGATGTCTCTATAGCAGTTACCAGGATGGTCTCTGATAATTTTATGGAAACAATAAGAACTACATGTATTTAATTCTATTTTAATTTAACCATTCTATGTTCAGGGGGTAGAATTTTGATGATGACAACTACTTCCTCTTCCCTGGGGCACTGTTGAGAAACATTGCCCAGTGTGGCCCTGGGGAGCAGTTTCTGTTCTGGCCTGATCTGGATTCCTCTTCTCCCAGCTTCTGCTGACCTCCTTCTGACTCTGATGCTGGTCCTTAACCGACACTTGTCCTTAACCTACGCTGCCTGCTCAGGAATCAGTCACTTCCTTCTTTCAGGGTCTTTATTACTTACTATTTGCGGATGATTCTTGGTGTCTGAAATGTGATTGCTCAAATTTCACTTTACATAAGTCTGCACCAGTTGATATTTAGAAAAGTTTTACTTCCCTCTAATATATGCGCAAAAAACTGCCTGCTTGTTCAACATCTATACCTGAGTTCTTTGCCTCAGTAATAACAAGGATGATATCTACAGCAATAGTAACATAGCTTCTACTATTTAGTACTTATCATGTAGCAGGCATTGTGCTACTCCTTTGAGTAATTAACTTAATATTTTCCACAGGTGAAGAAGCTGAGGTATACAGCATGTATTAAGTAGAGTGTGATAACTACTGTAACACACAAAGCCTTATTTTATTGCTCATGTCCATGTACTTTAGTGGTCAAGGGTGTCTACTCCACATAGTTATTCACGGATTCAGGCTCCTTTCATATGGGTCTCAGAATCCTCCCTTAGGTCCTCTGAATCTGGTGGCACTGACAAGACAAAGGAGAGAGGAAGTGGAGATCATACAAAAGGGTTTAGAACCCAGGCCTAGAAGTGGTGTATTCCTTCTGCTCAAATTTTATTGGCCAGGAATCAATTACATGTCTCTGTTGAAATGCAAGGGCGCTGGGAAATATAATCTTCTTATACACCTAGGAGAAGAGGAAACAATTTTGGTGAATATCTAGCCAGTCCCTGCCACACAGAAATTAAACAGCTTGTCATACAATAAATAAGTGCAGATCTGGGACTCAAATACATATTGGTTGGACTAGAAGCCTAAGCTGTTAGCCACATGTCTATCCTCTCTTTACCTGTATATGTACATTTTTTAATATAAAAACTTTTATATATATATAAAAATACATTTTTAAAGACTGTGCTGCAGCCACATGGTGAAAGGAAGTTTATAGTCTGCTCGTTGTCAGGAAGACTCACTACCTGATTAAGGGCCAGGCTGAAAATGTCTTCTTTGATGAGACAGAAAAATGCATGCTGTGACACTTCCTGTGTGAAGCCATATAACCTTCCTTTTCATGTCAGCAGCTCAGGGATCCTGTTCCTGCTTAACCTATTCCAGCCAGAGATCATGAGATCACATTAGACTAAGGACTTTGGACCTTATCCTGTGGCCAGCCTGCTAATGAAACTCTTAACTGGATGCCTTTAAAATGCAAGTGATAGTCTCTCTTTGCTGTATGGGGAGGGCCTTACACCAGTGTAATGGGTATAACTTTGTTCTATAAGTTCAGGTGTGTAAAAAATGTACTTTACATTTTCCTTTAACTCAAATTACCATATTTTATTAATTCCAATACATGCCTTTTTGTATGCTAACATCTCTGAAATCTGGATCTAATAATTGATGGCATGTTTGAATTGCTATTTGCTGGGTGGCAGTGCTGATTTATTTGCCATTGTCTGTATGTGTGTGAACATGGTCATAGGTATTTAGATATTGTTACCTCTTTAGTTGAATAATATGCACTGTTGGTATTACCCAGGCAGAGTTTAGTTGCTGTTTGCAATATTTTCAAAAAGATTATCCTGAGTTTCAGCAATGAAATGAAAACTTATAATGAACAGAAAGGCTCAGAAACAGTAGTGGAGTGTAAATATAGTAAAGCAAAAAAAAAATTATAAGAATCACTTCAAAGCTACAGTGTCATACAGAGTAAGAGAATTAAATTACTATAAGTATACGAAACTGCGATACAGAGTTATGTTAAAAAGCATTGCATGTTAGTACATGCCAAGCAAGAGCGCAGTCACATTAAACCTTTTTGGTTTTTTTTTGTTTTTTTTTTTGAGACGGAGTCTCCCTCTGTCGCCCAGGCTGGAGTGCAGTGGCACGATCTCAGCTCACTGGAAGCTCCGCTTCCCGGGTTCAAGCCATTCTCCTGCCTCAGCCTCCTGAGTAGCTGGGACTACAGGCGCCCGCCACCGCACCTGGCTAATTTTTTGTATTTTTAGTAGAGACGGGGTTTCACCGTGGTCTCGATCTCCTGATCTCATGATCCACCTGCCTCGGCCTCCCAAAGTGCTGGGATTACAGGCATGAGCCACCGCGCCCGGCTCACATTAAACCTTTAACAATGGGTGACAACATCTTGGAAGAAAACCTGGAGTCAAGAGTGAGGATACTAGTAAGAAATGTTTCATCACCAACAGAGAAAAATAGTGAGGAGAAAAATATAAACAGTGATGTGGAAGAGTTAGACTCTGAATGAAGAGATATGTTTAGGAATTTCTTAATACATTTATTTTCTTTTTTATGTGTACAAGAGTGACATGTAATAAAAGTCTACGTCCCAACAAGTCTTAAAGGGCTTCTCCAGCAAGTATAAAATAAAAATTTGAAACAAAGGGAAAGCATTGTTTCATAGATTAATTGGGGGTATCTTTCTTTCTTGGTGGCACACAAATTAATGATGTATTTTACAATCGATGGCATTTTAGTATCAATGAAATAGCTAATCTCTCATTTGCACTCCCATTCCTTTGAGTATTGGAAATTAAATTTCAGTCAGTTAAGCACCACCTCTTCCCATGATTACCTTGCATTTCCTGGGGGCTTACATATGGAAGCCCCTGAGATGACCATCATTCGGCCTGGTTCCTTGTCCTCAGGCAACAGAGATCATTGCTAGGGACATTTCGTTCTCATCTCAGAGCTCTTTCAAAGCTGGATGGCTCTTTCTGCTACTTCTGTGTCTCTCTTGGATGCAGTTCCTTGGACACAGGAACTTACTAAGGCTGATAAGGCCCTAGGCTTATCAGTGGGCCCTTGGGAGCATAAAAGGTATTCTGTCCCTCCATGTCCTGCTGGGTGGCTGGGTAGCTGAGTACTGGTAGAATTCACTCCTCGTGAGTGCTCTTAGGCATGCAGGAATCCAGCCTCTCTTCTGCATCATTTTGGCATGGGGAAACTTAATTGCTTTGGGCTGCTTAGATCTCACATGGCCCTATTTTCTCCTATGACATCTTGCAGCCTCCATGACTTTACCTGGAGAAAGGGGCACACATATCATCAAGCCTGCATGGGGTTTGAGGCATTTCCCATCCCATTCCCACAAGGTCAGTGGGTTGGGCCAGGCTGCAGGACCCACTGTCGGGGATCCACCGGTGTCCAACTCTCTTAGCTTGCTTTCCACGTCTCCCTTTCATCCTAGTCTGGGCAATGTTTTCTAATATGGAGGGTCAGCTAGACTTTCTCTCACTTTATGTCCCAAATTCTTCTACTCCTCACTAGCTTTGGGCTCTAAAACCCAGGCCAAGAACAGAATTGTGGTTTTCCTTTCTAAGACAGGGTCTCATTTTGAGATAGGGTCTTAGGTTTTCCTTTCTTTTTGAACAAGTGGTTCTGAATGCACAGCTCACTGAATGGAAGAAAGGTCTGAGTGAAAAGAAACAAGATAAAACCACACTGAGGAGCATTTCAAAATACTTTCCTAATGCAAATTCTTACAGTGCCTACTCTTTCACTCTTATTTTAACATGTTCTTTTTGGTCAGGTTCTTACATTGCTCGTTTTCTATATTAGCAACCTGGTGGCTGATTTCAATGATCCATCAGGGCTCCTTCCATTTATTTTCCCTAATCACCTCAGTAACCAGGGTGAAGGTATAGCCATTCTCTTCCGCCTCTTCTCTCTTTTTTTTTTTTTTGAGATGGAGTTTCAGTCTTGTTGCCCAGGCTGGAGTGCAATGGCGTGACCATGGCTCACGGCAACCTCTGCCTCCCAGGTTCAAGCAGTTCTCCTGCCTCAGCTCCCGAGTAGCTGGGATTACAGGCATGCACCACCATGCCCGGCTAATTTTGTATTTTTAGTAGAGACGGGGTTTCTCCATGTTGGTCAGGCTGGTCTCGAGCTCCCGACCTCAGGTGATCCACCCGCCTCGGCCTCCCAAAGTGCTGGGATTATAGGAATGAGCCACTGTGCCCAGCCCCTCCTCCTCTTTTTATTTTTATAATATAAGTTTTATAATTTCTATTTCATTAAAAGAAATGAGTAACATACAGACTAGTAGAAGAAAGGGAAAAAAAATACATAAAACTTCACTAAGACATCCCCTGGTTGGTGACATTCTGTTGTTTTTCCTTCTAGTTATTTTTTAATGCTTACTTGGCGTGTGCGTGTTTGTGTGTGTGATTAGCATTACATCAGACATAGAACTGAATATCCGGTATTGTTCATTTAACACTATGACTATTTTTCCTTATTATTATAAAATCTTCAGAAACATTAGTGAGTTGACGCAGCAGAGTTTACTCAAACCATTTGCCTAGTATGGAGCATTTAGCTTGTTCTCACTGTTGTGAGAATATTTATACATAAATAATAGCATTATGATTGATATCCTTGTGCATGAAGTTTTTCCTACATTTCTGCTTATTTTCTTGAGTTAGTCTCCCAGAATTGGGATTACTAGAAAGACTACCATTATAAAAACATGCTATTTCCCTGGACTTCATGCAGTATTTCCTCTCCAAATACGAAAATCTTTTACCTGGATACCCTATATCACAGGCTGTACTTGATGTTTCCAGTGGGAAAAAAATCCAACTGCTGCTGATGCAAGAACATTGTATATCCTCACAAAGGCAAGACTGATGATACAAAAAATATAAAGCCAAAATCTTTGTCTGTTCTCTCCCCCCTTATCGATAGTTATAATAACTTCTCTGAGAGCAGTATATACTATTTGAGTGGAAGATTTCCACAGGCTTCTTTCGTTCACCTCCAGCTTCCTTAGATCTTGACGGCTTTTTCTGATCTCATAACAATAATTTGGCATTTATCCATAGGAGGAGATGTTCTGTACCTACAAGTAGAAAGTCTGACTCAAATAGTTACTTCTAAAGTTGTATTATTTTAAAATCTAAGCTGAAGTTCCATGGTGGATTTAACTTTGAAGAAACACCCAAAGCCAATCCATTCAAAGCATTGTGTTCTCCAAGCAGCTACTGTAGGTGGCTGAGCTCATACTCCAACAATGTGTCATCACTCCAGATGTCTTAGGCCTCCTCTTCTGAAACTACTGTCAAAATCTCTGGCACAGTTTTTGAATATCCTCAATGAAGAAAAATCTTAATCTTTTTTGAGGAAGAATTGGATCTTTTGAAACTTTCAGTAGTTTTCAGAATCTAACTGAGTGGACAATGAGGTGAGTGGGAAAATGGGCAAGATTTAAAAAAATAAATCACCACAGTACTATTACAAAACCATGAGACTGATTTTCTTGTGTGACTAGTAAATAGCACAGAATATGAAAACAATTCTGCCAGAGTAAGGAGTCAGATTTTAAGCTGCAGTAGATCATTAGGATATGCAGATTAAGGAACCTGATGGCCAGGTTGAGACACTTATACTCTGAAGTGTATGTGTATATATTTAATTTAGGCTCATTACTTATGAGTGATGCCATTTAAATGAAAACATGTGCATATTTTTAAAGAAAACTCAGCTTGAGATAAAGAAATAAAACAAAATCTATGTATTGACATTCATAGGCTTAATTAATTATAACAGTCCAGGGAGGACTCTGCCTCTTTTAAAACAATGTCATTTTATTCATTTAAAATAAGTACTACATACTTTTTATACAGAATTTGGAAAATCCAGAAATTTCTTTACTCAGTGCTATTCCCTCATAATATATATGTTTTTAATATACTTAATTTTTTAGAGCAGTTTTAGGTTCACAGCAAAATTGAGCAGGTCAGAGAGTTCTCATACACCCACTTCCCTAACACGTGCAGATCCTCCCCCATTATCAACATTTCCTGCCAGAGTAGACATTTGTTACAACTGATGAACCTGCATCAAGACAACATTATCATCCAAAGTCCATAGTTTACAGTGGGGTTCATTCTTGTATATAGCATGAGTTTGGACAAATGTATAATGACATGTATCCACCAAAGTATGACATAGAATAGTTTCATTGCCCCCCAAATCTACCACGCTCCATCTCTTCATTATATTTTGATCTAAATATACCTTAGATTGGGTTCTCTGGAAACACACTCTGGGAATTGCCTGCTGAGTGCTTACTGGGAGCATGCTTTCAGGAGATGCTCCTTGTAAGAAAGTAAGGAAGGACCGCGCTGTGCAGAGGAGAATCTGACTCCAGATGCAGTTGCAACTGAGACTCAGCCAATCATGGAGGAAGCTGTGGAGCTGGGACGGCCCTTTAGAATTGACCCATAGTAAAGTAACTGGCCCGGCTTTTGTATCCTTGCATCAGTGAGTCATTGGCCCCCTAGAGGGGCTAATTCTGGATGATTCTATTTTTTGGGGCCAAGGACAATTCCCAATAGGGGATGCAGCTGTGTGCTATCAGCAGTGATATTCCCAGCAGCTGGAGAGGGACATGTACTTCACAAAGGGAAGTTGGGCAAAGACTGCGTTCAGTATCCACTGCAATGTCATGTTAAAATTGGGATCATACAGTCCATGCAACTACTCAACCTACTTTTTCACTCAACATTATTTGATGAATTTTTCCCATTTTTTAACCTCTCTTTGAAATCAACATTTTAAATATCTGCTTATTTTATCATATGAAAGTATCATTTATTTAACTGTTCTCTTATTGTTGAACAATTTTTGACACATTTTCACTATAATAAATAATATAATGAACGTCTTTATATCTTTGTAATATACATGATACTAATAAAAATAAACTGTATTTAATTGAGAATGCTTACTATTGACTATGTCAGGCCAATATCTATCTTGCCTTCGTTGTGGAGTTT
Organism: Gorilla gorilla gorilla; assembly: GCF_029281585.2. Taxonomy (NCBI): domain Eukaryota; kingdom Metazoa; phylum Chordata; class Mammalia; order Primates; family Hominidae; genus Gorilla; species Gorilla gorilla. The sequence goes on from NC_073232.2 coordinate 100,362,253, forward strand.
TTACGAGAAATAAATGAGAGGCTGGGTGCGGTGGGTCACGCCTTTAATCCCAGCACTTTGGGAGGCCAAGGCAGGCAGATCACTTGAGGTCAGGAGTTCAAGGCCAGCCTGGCCAACATGGTGAAACATGGTCTCTACTAAAATACAAATATGAGCAGAGCATGGTGGTGCGTGCCTGTAATCCTAGCTACTCAGGAGGCTGAGGCGTGAGAACCTCTTGAACCTGCGAGTGGAGGTTGCAGTGAGCCAAGATCGCACCAGTGCTCTCCAGCCTGGTTGAAAGAGAGAGACTCGGTCTCAAAAAAAAAAAAAAAAAAGAGAGAGAAAATAAATGTAAATTATGTTGCACTTTTAAACTCATTTGATGTTAACTTTGTGATGCAGAGACCATTGTCATCTCCATTTTTCAGATGAGTAAACTTAGGCACAGAGGTTAAGTAGATCATCTAAGTGAGCATTAGAATAGTACAGGCACTATAAATCCAGAGTTTGAGCAAAACTTGATACTATTTCCCTCATCCTGCTTTTCTGGTGCTTTTCCTAAGTTTATAACCTTAGAAGGAGAATTCCATAGTCAAGGGCTTGACTTACTTTAAAGCTCATGATAAGAATTGCCAGGTTATTTCCCAGAAGCAATGAGAACTTCCACCAGCAGAGTATGAGGGTTTTATTTCTCCATAGTCAACAACAAAGAACCCAAATTCTTAATTAGAACCATGATAAAGAATAAGTAATCTATTTTCTTGTCTTCCATCAGGCATTATGAACATTGATTGTTCTTAAGCAGGCCTTTCCCTTGTTTGTTAGCATGCTCAATTATTTCAAGATCATCTTCTAAGTGTTCACTAAAATGGATGACATGCATTTCAGAGAAGAATTTTTTGTTTGTGCAACGAATGCATGAATGAGGACAAGGAGAGGCCTGGATCACAACCTTATACTGGAATATCAGGAGTTGTGTAAAGCAAGGAAGCGGAGACTCTGCAGAACAAAGCCCCTTCAAGACAAGGAAGTGATCTGTGACAATTGACCATTTTTCACACACTCTTCATTGGGGTCTTTAAAAATCTCAGTTGAATACCTTATGTAATAAGCACTCATTGCAGTCCCTTTACCTGCCAGACTCTATCATGTGCTTGAAAACATTGATGTTTAATTCTGGAAGGAATTCAGGGTCATGTGGTCCCATCCCTTATGACACAGAGGAGAAGCTTCAAGCCAGTGCCACCTCGTTGGGGCCTTTCCCTCTCCTGGGGGTGGACAGTAGGAGCTGTGGGGAGGGGAGGATGGTTCTGTTTTCCTCCATTCAAGGTCAGAGGAACTCTTCAGAAATGTCTTAGAAGGCAGTCAGAGTTATTTTGTATTATTTTAGCATTGACTTAGACTGATCTTACCCTCACATAACTCCATAGTTAGTTCATTTCTGAATTCTGAGAGATTTCTTTGGAAACCCACAGTTTTTCCCTCACTTCTAACCTTTGGCAACCTCTTTAAGTTCATTTACTTGCCATTCCCTCTTCCATATAGGTTGTTGTGGGGCTGAAATGAACCAAAGTATTTAAAATTCTTACAGTAATACTTACAAACAGTAAACAATTTATAAATATTGACTTTGGTTTCCTCCCTTCTTCTCTGCTCCCCGTTTTCCTCCTTCCCAGAATGGTGTATAGCTGTGAGATATTTCTGAACCTCAACTTCCTCATCTAAAAATCATAAATTATACTTTACTATATATTCACCACACAGGGTTTTAGTGGGGATCAAATGAGGTAATCCATCTAAAGCAACTTTCACAGCACCTGGCGCAGAGCGGGCAGTCAATAATTTGTAGCTGGGATTACTTTAAAACCTGTTAATGTGCTTTAAGTCAGTTATCGAATTTTCTGGGCTGTCTAAAAGAATGAATCATATGCACTTGATTAATTTTCAGCCCTGTTGAATTTATTTCTTTTCTGCTCAGCTTTCCTGAGGTACAATTGACAAATTAAAATTGTGTATATTTAAGGTGTACTATGTGATGTTTTGATATACAGTAGTTCCCCCTAATTCATGGTTTTTCTTTGCATGGTTTCAGTTACTCACAGTCAACTGAGGTCTGAAAATCAGTGAATATAGTACAATAAGATATTTTGAGAAAGAGCGAGAGAGACCACCTTCATATAACTTTCATTATAGTATATTGTTATAATTGTTTATTTTTTTGCTAGTTTTCATTGTTACTATCTTACAGTGCCTAGTTTATAAGTTAAACTTTATCATAGATATGTATGTGCAGGACAAAACATAGTACATGTAGGGCTAAGTATTATCTGTGGTTTGAGGCACCCACTGGGGATCTTGGAACATATTCCCCTTGGATAAGGGGGGACAATTATATGCACAGGTTTGGAGTGATTTCACAATTAACATATCTTTCACCTCATACAGTTATTTTTTTTTGTGATTAGAACACTTAAGACCTGCTCTCTTGGCAAGTTTCAAGCATACAGTCTAGTATTATTAACTGTAGTTACCAGGTTGTATATTAGATCTACAGAACTTACGTCTTTTATGACTGAAATTTGGTACCCTTTGACCAAAATCTCCTCCCTGTATTGTATCCTGCATCCCCTGACCACCTTTCTATGCTCTGTTTCTATGAGTTTGATTTGTTTAGAATTCGTATATAAGTGATATCATGCATTGTTTGTCTTTCTGTGTCTGGCTTACTTTACTGTCCTCTGGGTTCATCCATGTTGTCTCAAATGGTAGAATTTTCTTTGTTTTTTCAGTTAGCCCTGTTGAATTTAGATAAAGTATAAAGTTGATATAGAACGAGCATAACATAGATTTCATGGATGAGGTGTTAATTTCAGCCCTGTTATCTTCAATTTCTGTGTTTTTCTCATCTCTTTTTAAAATTTTTTTTCTTTCCCTTTCTCTTAGTCTCTATTGTTTTCTATTCATGATAACTGAAGTTCCCTTTTCCTGTGGTTCAGTTTGAGGAGTAACTTGTGCCAGTGATAAGCAACTGAAATGACTGATGCCAGGCCATTGGCCTCTTGGTTGCTAAATATGTCAGATTCATTCTCCTGGCGTCTGGACACTGCTGGACCTTCTTTTCCTGGGCCCGAGGAACAGCATTCCCTCTTTTTTTTTTCCTGTCTCTCCTCTCTATGAAAAGGCCCCTCAGGGGCTTTTCCTCTTCCTTTACTACTGCTAAGTTCAGAAGTGCCCTGAATTTCCTGTGCAACTGTCTTCTCTCTTCACCTCCTACTCTTTCTGGGTAAGCTTCTCTCTTCCTGTGAGGGCTTCATCTGTATTGTGTTAAGCCCCAAATCTGTGCCTCTGACCTAGACTTCTCAGCAGTGTTTAGTGAGAGGACATCTCATCTTGGGTATGCCACTGGCCAGTCCTACTCAATGGGTAGAGAATGAACCCATCATCGTTTTCCCCCAAACCAGCTCTACAACTCCAGCCCACAACCACTCTGCAACCACTAGTGCAAAGGTTGGTAGTTCAGAGGACACAATAGAGGGAATAAATGATGTATTTTCACTTTTCCAACTAGACTCTCACTTTAAAAATGTCATCTTCTCTATAAATACTGATTCAACCCATAATTCTTTTCTCTGCACCTATCTATGTTATATTATAGAATTGATTTTATTCTGTTGCTGTGCTTCATTTATGTTTCTTTCCTTTTAGACCAGGGGTCAGTAGAATTTTTTGGTAAAGGGCCAGAGAGTAAATATTTTAGGCCTTACAGGCCATATGGTCTCTGTTGCAACTACTCAACTCTGTGGTTTTAGTGTGAAATCAGCCATAGACAAAACAAACGGATGAGCGTGGCTGTGTTCCAATAAAACTTTATTTACTGAAACAGGCAGTGGGCTGGATCTGGCCCACAAGCCAAGAGTTTACCGACCCCTGGTCTAGACTGTGGACTCCTAGAGAGTTACTTCATAAGAATTTAGAGTTTAGAGAGCCTTTTACCTGCCAGATGATGCTAGAGGTCTGAGAATCTAGAGACAAATGCTCTTCAGTACTTGACCTCAGGGATCTCCCATGGAGACCAAGCGTGTGCTGTGGTTGAGGTGCAGATTAGTCTCCTAGGGCTGTCCTAACAAAGTGTCACAACTGGGAGGCTCTAAATAATAGAAATGTATTCTCTCACAGCTCTGGAGGCTAGATGTCTGAAATCAAGGTGATGGCAGAGTTGGGTCCTTCTGGGTGCTGTGAGGGTGAGTCGGGCCCATGCCTCTCTTCCAGCTTCTCGTGGCTCCTTGACTTTGTAGATGCATCACTCCAATCCTCTACCTATACCTGGAGTTCTCCATGTGTCGTTCCTTTGTACATCTGTCTCTGTGTCCAAATTTTCTTTCTTTCTTTCTTCCTTTTTTTTTTTTTTTTTTGAGACGGAGTCTTGCTCTGTTGCCCAGACTGGAGTGCAGTGGCACAATCTTGGCTCACTGCAGCCTCTGCTCCCTGGGTTCAAGCAATTCTCCTGCCTCATCCTCCAGAGCAGCTGGGATTACACGCGTGTGCCACCATGCCCAGCTAATTTTTGTATTTTTAGTAGAAATAGGGTTTCACCATGTTGGCCAGGCTGGTCTCGAACTCTTGACTTCAAGTGATCCGCCCGCTTTGGGGCCTCCCAAAGTGCTGGGATTACAGGCGCGTGCCAACACATCTGGCTAATTTTTTATTTTTAGTAGAGACGGGGTTTCACCATGTTGGCCAAGCTGGTCTCGAACTCCTGACTTCAAGTGATTTGCCCTCTGCGGCCTCCCAAAGTGCTGGAATTACAGGCGTGAGCCACTGTGCTTGGCCTCCAAGTTTTCTTATTTTATCAGGACACTAGTCAGATTAGGGACCACCCTAATGACCTCATTTTAACTTGATTACTTCTGTAATCTGTAAGATTGTGTTTCCAAATAAGGTCACACACAAAGAGTCAGGACTTCACAATATCATCTTTGAGGGACACAGTTCAATCCATAATAAGGTGTACGTATTAATATTTACCATTTGTATACCAAGAGAACCAAGGTGAGGAGAATTCATCCTGCTAAACAATGGGGGAGAAGAAAACGGAGGGCACAAAAACCAACACAACATTTGGCCTGGATGGATGACTAATATCTTGCTAGACTACAGAAATAGGAAAGGAAATTCCAGGTTGAGCAAACAACTTGAGCAAATGCAGGAGGGCAGGATCATAAGAACAAGAAATGTCTTTTGAATAATTACCCTGGTACAGCTGCAAAATGGTGAGGTTGGTGGAAGGGGCTCAAGTTGATTCTAGAAAGATAAGCTGGGGCGAGACCAAATGTGTGTAGGCTTCAAGAGCTGCTTGCATGATGTTTGTTGACTGAATGAAGTATCGAAGTCGAAAACGGGAACAGTGGTTGTGACAAATTCTTGGCTACGAATTCCCTTTCATTCAATCTCTGGGGGCTAATTGTTGCAAGTACTTGTCAGCGTCTGGACCACTATCCTGCAATCTCTTTCACCAGTGCACTTGGGTTCACAGCTCCCTCGTAATTTTTATGCTTCCTTATGTGTTAGAAGAATGCAAGGACAGTATAACTGAAGGTCTAGCCCATAAGCAAATATTCTCTGATGGAAATATGCAATATGTTTGTCTTTTGGTAATAATAATAGCTAACATTTGTTAAATGTTTACTCTGAACCAGCCACTGTTATAAGCATCTTATGTATTAACTCATTTAATCCACATGCTCCTGCATGAGATTCTAGTATCTCCACTTAATATACCAAGTAACTGAGCTTCAGAATGGTGAACTGGCCAACGTAACCCAGTTGGTAAATAACTATTCTCTAACCACTAGATTATACGCTTACTTCTCCCTTTGGCCTTCCTGTCCCCTCTCTCCTGCCATACTTGTCTTCCCACGGCCCCCTCTTGGGTCATTCAGTTTGCTTTTGTTCACCTCCAATCATCCATCAATTAGTGTCTGATGTTCAGATTCTTCTCTGTCTCTTACTTCCCGTTTTCTCCCCTATTCTTATGCTTTTCCCCATTTCTTGGTCTTTCCTTCACTGTCCCTGCATTGGCTTATTAGTTTTTCCTGCTTCTGGTGTCAGCAATAGATCCAGTTATTTTAAAGGACCTTTCCTTTTTCTTAATCCTCATTTCTAAATTCTTACCAGCTGCATATAAAAACATAGCCCCAGCCAGGTGCAGTGGCTCACGCCTGTAATCCCAGCACTTTGGGAGGCCTAGGCAGGAGGATCACGAGGTCAGGAGTTCAGGACCAGCCTGGCCAGCATGGTGAAACCCCATCTCTACTAAAAATACAAAAAATTAGCCGGGCATGGTGGCGGGTGCCTGTAATCCCAGCTACTCAGGAGGCTGAAGCAGGAGAATTGCTTGAATCCGAGAGGCGGAGTTTGCAGTGAACCAAGGTCGTGCCACTGCACTCTGGCCTGGGCAACAGAGCAAGACTCCATCTCAAAAAACAAACAAAACAGCCCCTGCAGACCTCATAGCTAACACAATCCCTGGTTTTGGAGAGGTGGCGGATAGTCAATGGGCTGCATATTCCAACGTAAAAATAAGAAATGTCATTGTAGCCATGTAAGTCTCATTAAAGAGGATTCTGGAAATGCTGACAATAATAAATTTGTAAGACACGTAAGAGTGTATAAAATACTGCCGCATCTTGTGCTAGTAGCCTAATTTCTGGATTACTGTTTTTCTGACATTTTACACAAGGCTTCATTTTACCTAGTTCAGTATTTAAGATTGAGATTTTTTTCCTAAATGTGTCATTTCTGATTCCATCGAAGGAGTAAGTTTAGAGAAACCTCATGGCTAATCACGCAACAGTAGCTTGCTGGAATAAAGGCCATGACGTTTTGGAATTTTAGAGGAGTGAGTCTTGAGACCAACTCTAGGATGGTGGTGAGAGGGAGGAGGGGTGGACAATGGGGCCATTTTCAAAATCATTACACTAGATTAAGTTAGATTTTTCCTATAAAGCCTCCCTGAGGTGCCCTTGTGTTTTTTTATCTGGCAACTTTCTTGGATAGAAAATAAACAGAAGACTTTTGGCTCCTGTTCACCGCTGTACCTACAGAAAGCAACGTTTTGGAACTTGCAAGCAGCTTATGTGTGCATGAGTGTGCGTGCAGGAATTTTCTGGAGAGGCATGAGGCACTACTTTAATTCCCATGGATGCTGTTTGTTCCCCAGAACGGAAAATGTTCTATTTTTGGCCACAAGATATTTCTGAGAAAAAAAAAAGTTAAACAAAGCATGGCGACAAGCTCGTTCGTGTCGTTGTCTGAGTTTCAAGAAGAGTTTGGTGCGTTTCAGGGAAGAACTTCTTCATGGAGGCAAGGGGTTGGAAGTGATAAGAGAAACTCTTTAACTTGGAATCCTGAGATGGGACTTGGGTTTCTGAGCAGAGGTTGCACAGGTGGGTGGGTCGGTGGGTCCTGGCTGTGAAGCCTGCAGCCTGGCCTTTGATTGGGGGTGGCAGGTTGACAGGTGCAGAAAAAAATTCTGTTGCACCTGAAAAAGGTAAACACTTGAAGATAGGTATTCCCTGCCTGGCTGCTTAGAATGAACTTATCTCGGGCTACAACCTAACATTTCCCCCAAAGCAAGAAAGCCCTGTTGGCATCCCTGCCTTAGCATTCCTGTTGGCCACAAGCCTTTGTGGGGAAGGACTTCTAGGGGCAGGTTTCCAGCAGCCTCTGATCTCCAGATAACTTGACGGGGCCAGTCACATAGTGAATGAAATCATTTTGGGCCCTTCCCCCATCAGACACTTTTCCAGGAAATAGCTTTTTGCTGCCATGACCTCTTTTGCTGCTGTTTGATATCCTTGATATGAAAAATGTGAATGGAGACGAGCACCCCATTAACCAGCAGCTCTTAGGCAGCATTGCTTGTTGGAGGTATCTTTTCACAGAGGTGAGCCGGCAGCGCCCTGGGCATTATGGGAGCATCCTGAAGGTACGGGGCCTCGTGCTGCAGCCATTGGAGTGGCTGGCAAGAGTGATCACAGAAACTGTAAAGCCCTAAGCCCCTGGAAACGGAGCTGCGCCCTGCGGCTCTGATTAAGGCTTGTGGAGAGGGAGCTGTGTAATTGGATACCCTGAAGCAAACCTCGAGCAGAATCCTGTAAGGCAGCCTGGGATTTTCTCTCCCCAATGTGCTGTTGAAACATCCGTGAATTCCAGTTGGTGGTTGTTTTCATCTGCTTCAAGCCTAGCCCTTGGGTACAGATGCAGCCGTGTTTCTGGGTAATGTTTCATTCTTGGTAGGAAGGGCTGTTTCCTTCTCATGAAGTGATTCGATATCTTTGGAGTTACGAAATGAAGTGCTGGTGAGACCTGTTGTTACTTGTTCCTTAGGCAGAGCGTTTCTGAGGAGCCCTGTTCTTGAAAGCAGCACTGAATTGACGCCTTGCGAGCTTGGGAGTTTTCTTCTTGGTTACAGTCTTTTGAAACATGTACTTGGGATTCAGGAACTTGCATTGCACGGGTTCAGAAATGTGTCTGTCCCGCATGACCTCCGTTACTTGGAAGCAGCTGGGTATCTTGTGCCTTTATCCTCATGTATTCAACAAATATGTATCAGGTGCCTACTATGTGCCAGGCACTAGGGCAATTACCAGGCAGTCTTGCTGATGGGGGAGACAGACCATACATAAATATCTTCCCATGCTGGAGAGTACTAAGAACAGAGCCAGAGACAGAATAGTGGTAGATATATTTCTGGCAAGGGTGGGCAAGGATGTTCTTTCTGGGGTGTGTGTGTGAAATTCAAGGTAATATCAAAAGAAGCCAGTAATGTGAAGAAAGGGGGATGGGAATGAGACTTTCGGGTAGAAGAAACAGCAAGTGCGCAAAGGCCCTGAGGTGAGAGAGCTACACCTGCCTGAGGAGCCTAATAGCACCTGTGAAGCTGGAGCACAGAGGAAAGATGAGAAACCCCTGAGATGAGTTTGGAGAAGTAGCCGTGGGGCTGGATCACATAGTGCCCTGTGGGCCAAGAAAGGAGTGTGAATGTTAACCTAAGAGTGTTGGAGGGCCTCTGGAGGGCTTGAAGCAGAGGCGTGACATGATCTCCTACAGTTTGGAAAGAACAGTCGCTGCTGTGTGGAGACTGGATGGGGTTGGAGGCAAGAGTGGATGCTTTAGAAGTCTCTTCCCAATGTTCAGGCAGGAGCTGACAGTGGTTTAACCCTGGGCCAGAGGGGTGGGGTGGGATGGCAGCAGCTCCTTCCTATCTATGTTCATTCTGGTCTCCTTCCATGTATTGTCCTTCTCACCATTGTTTTCTGGGGGAAAAGCTGGCCTTCTTTTACAAGAGCTTCATGGTGGACTGCTACTTTATTTATTTATTTATTTTGAAACAGAGTCTCGCTGTGTTGCCCAGGCTGGAGTGTAGTGGTGTAATCTCGGCTCAATGCAACCTCCGCCTTCCGGGTTCCAGCAATTCTCGTGCCTCAGCCTCTCGAGTAGCTGGAATTACAGGCACGCGCCATTATGCCAGGCTAATTTTTGTATTTTTAGTAGAGATAGGGTTTTGCCATGTTGGCCAGGCTGGTCTTGAACTCCTGACCTCATGTGATCTACCCACCTCGGCTTCCCAAAGTGCTGGGATTACAAGCATGAGCCACCATGCCCCACCAGGACTGGTACTTTAGACTCTTCCAAAGTTATTTAAGTAAATTGATCCATGTGATTATCTCAGTAATCCTGTGAGGGATACAGGGAGCTTAGGATATTGTCCTTCTGTGACAGATAAGCACGAGGGAGGTTCTGGAGGTTATAGAGAGTTCCTAGCAGAGCCAACTTCCTGCACACCCAGCCCAGGCCTCTCTGCTGCTCCATGGGACCTACCCTGTAGACTTTTGGTTTTGTACTGTCACTGTGGATTATGACTTTTATTTCTAAAAAAAATTGTTAAAAAGGTAAAATCTGATTCAGGGAAATACAAAAGAAACACACTTTTTTTTTTGGTTTTGTTTTGTTTTTTGTTTTGTTTTGAGCCAGAGCCTCTTTCTCTCCCCTGGGCTGGAGTGCAATGGTGTGATCATGGCTCATTGTAGCCTCGACCTCCTGGGCTCCAGTGATCCTCCCATCTCAGCCTCCCAAGTAGCTAGGACTAAAAGTCTGTGCCACCAAAGATTTTATTTAATTCATTCATTAATGAGGGAACCAGTAAGATGGTGTACCCTGTTCAAAGACTAAGAAGTGAGGATATTTATAGGCAATTTAATAAAAAAATTGTTAGGATAAGATTACTGGGTTAGATATAAACTGGTTAATGTCCAACAGGCCACAAATCTTTGAGGTTATATGTTCCAGCAGACAGAAATGATCAGTGTCTCTACTGGACAAAAATATACAAGATAATAGATAAATTCACTAAGTCAGAGACCTTAAGTCACTGGCAAGCAATGAAATGAACTAAGTATATTCTCCTGGGAAATTCTCTGGAGGACTTGGAAAGGTGTGCCACTCACCATTTTTGCCTTATTTCCAAGTTTTAGCTAATTTTTATGACCCCGTTACTCAGAGCAGCGATTCCCTTGGTATAATGCCTTTAAGATGATGTTTATGGAACACCTGGGGATTGAGGTCAAAAAACCAATAAGGAATGGATACATTAAAATACAACCCAAACTCCCCCAGAATGAGTTGGGACTCAGTCATTTATCAGACATCTATTGAGTCCTGCTCATGGGTATGCAGAGCCCTGTGCTAGGCTGTGGGAGCACAAAGCTTAATACAAAACAGTTCCTGCCCTATGGACCTCATAGTCTAGACAGGGAGACAGACACGTAAACGGACACATTCCAATTCATCGTGATAAAAGCCAAGCCGAGATGTGGGGATTGTGTGGGCGCTGGGAAAGAGAGCGGTGCCCTCACCCTGAGAGAGCCAGGGGCACTTCACAGAGAAGTTTTGGTTTGAGGGATGGGCAAAGGGTTGCCAAGTTGAGAAGGGGTGTCACAGGGAGGGCCATTTACGTGGGATGTCAATGACCACCCTGATAAATAGCATGGATGTGAGTAAAGAGATTTACATTTTTGGTATGGCAGATTTTAAAATTTATCCTCAATTCTCACAGCTAGTCTTAGAACGCTGAGGTTCTGGGGGGTGGGGAGGGAATGGGAGTGGAACAGGGAAGGAGAAGTTGGAGTCTCTTGGGCAAGCTTGCAAAATTTTCTTCAAATATTGGGTCAAATTCTCTATAAAAACCCTATTTAAAACTTTTTGAAAGACTTTGAAGTCCCAAAGAAGCAGGAAGTTAATTAGAGTGGCTTTGATATCTTAGGGTATGTTTTAACAGCTGCTTAAGACAGTTTAAACAATAAGAACTTATGTGGTTTGGGATGTGTCTGTGATAGTCAGCCCTGGCCAGAGTGTAATATCATTGCATCTGAGAGTTAACAGCAGTTGGCTTTAATTTTAGAAAGAGTTCAAGCCAAAAAGTTCTCTAAAACCCAAGAGAGGAACTTCTAAAGAGGAAGATTGCTCTTGAAGAATGTGTTTGGGGGTCAAAGATGAATTGAGTAGGGAACAAATGATCTTAACTTTGTCCTCGCAGGAGCACAGAACATGCCCTTTTCTGAGCAATTCTCTTAAGTTGTGTTTAACCAGGGACATTTGTTGGCAGCCGCCATTTGCAAAGGGGTCCAAATGAGGTGAATTAACACCTGTAAGGAACACTTGAATAACACAAAGGGTGTCCAACCAATTTACATTTCCTGGGAATTGTCATTGTGCTTGAAGTAGTTTGTTTCCTTCCTCAATACCCTCAGCCTTCTTCATGATTTAAGATGTTTTTGACATACTGTTTCTTAGCCTCTTCCCCTGGTTGGATCTCCTCTGTGCTGGAGAAGAACATGTTGAGAAATACTATGATGAACAGTAAGGATCTGCCTGGGGAATGGGATTTCAAGAGACGATGGGAAGGCTTGCTCTGGTGGCCCTACGTTGCTGCTGCTGCTAGGATGCTGATGACGGCCATGATGATTGTGGTGGTGGTGGGTAGTTGATAGTGATGATAATGATGATAATGATGTTAGCTAACATTTGAGGCTAATGTTTATATGATAGGCACTGTGCTGAGCATTTTATACTCATTCTCACGTGGTAGGTATATTTCCTCCATTTTACAGATGTGGAAACTGAGGTTCAATGAGTGCCAGTGACTTCTCCATGCATCCTTCCATCCATCGTATATTTGGCTTCCATTGAGTTTCCTACTTCTCCACAATTTACACAGTAGTATATTGCATCCTCTACCTTCATATGCAAAAATAGACTAAAAACATAAAAGTGGTTTGTAATAATACCACATGTTCTCACTTATACATAGGAGCTGAACATTGGATACTCGTGAACATAAAGATGGCAGCAATAGGCACTGGGGACTACTAGAGGAAGGAGGGCAGGGATTGAAAACTGTTGGGCACTATGCTCGCTAACGGGGTGACAGGATCATTCATACCCCAACCTCAGCATCATGCAATGTACCCATGTAACAAACCTGTACATGTACCTTCTGAGTGAATCTAAAGTAAAAGTGGAAATTATGTTTTTATAAAAGTGGATGTAGAGAGGTACTTTTGGTAATGGGCCAACGACTGGCTGACAGATGACTATATTATTCCATTCAAGAGAGACAAATCTATTTTCCAAAAATACTTCCTTGGGAATGTCATGCCAGTCTTCCAAGGATTTCCCATTTTCCACAAAATAAACATGAAATTCTTCTGCCTGGACCATGTGTCCTGGCCACTCTGGTGGGATACGAGTCTGGGGCCTAATTGAGTCCTTGCTTGCTGCTGCAATTGGGGAGTGTCTTGCGAAGGCTACTGTTTGTTTCTTTAAAAAGTGCCATCAGCACATCTTTTCTGAAGAAAAGCTTGGGTTTATTAATAAAATGAAATGAAAACTACACAAGACCACATTTTGGCAGCACACACACTCACGCTGAATGGACTGAGAAAAGATTGGCATGGGTCCTTCCACAAAGGTATTGTGACTGTTTTTAAAAGTCTATCTTTAGTAGTAGCCGTGTGAAGAACTTTAAAGTAGTTAGCTTTGTGAGTAGGGTGCATTTGTAAATGGGGAAATTCATAAAATGTCCATGCATAGACAATTCACTCCCACAATTAGTGAAGTTTTCTTGGTAAACTGTTGACCTCAAACTACTTTTCTACTTTTTTTTTTTTTTTTTGCAATTCCTTCCTTCTTCCTTTCTTTTCTTTTCCTTTCCTTTCCTTTTTTTCTTTCCCTTTCCCTTTCTCTTCCCCTTTCCTTTTCCTTTCTCTGTTCTTTTCTCTTTTTTTTTCCTCCTCTATAGACATTACAAAGTGAGTGAATGGGCTGCTCAAGTTCAGTAAGGGAAAGGGTATAAAAGATGCATAAGGAAAGTTTATATAGAAAACATAAAGGGAGTCATCCTTCTTAAAGGAGTAACATTTTCCATATAAAGGAGAGGGCTATGACTAGGTGTTCTCCAGCTCGATGTCTGCCATAAACCAGGGGCATGAGGTACAAAAATAAGGGAGGCTCTTAATTTGGCAGCTTCTCTTTTGTCCTGTGCTTACTGGAGTTTTTGCCTATTTCTCAGGAAGCCTTCAGTGTTCATTGTGTGGGGGATGTTCTTTGAGGTCCCTGTCTCCTCTGATTTTACATAGTGTGGTAGGTTCTGATTCTTTCTTTGTCTGATTTACTGGGATAGGCTTTTCTCCTGACCTGTGACGCACAAATTTGGGTGGAAAATTTTGTCTAAAGTCTACACGTTATCTCTGGAAAACAGAGCTTGGTTCTTCTTTCCTTTTGGCTTTAAATTTGGCTTTATCTTGCTTTTATTGGTCTTTGAAGTTCTAATAACCTATAGATAGAAGATATTCATAGTATGACATCACTTCATCAAAAGCAGCCTGAATTCCATGCACTGTAGTAAGCCCTCTGTAATTCATAACCTATCCCATGTTTCTTGCTTGAGGGATTACATCAGCAATGACATGTTAGGAATCAGCTAGTGGGATGACTTGGGTAGGGACTGCTGCTGTTGCTTCAGAAAGCTAAAAGGAATGGGCTCTTGAGTGTGCAAATGGATGCATTTCATTATTACCATTTTATTTAAGAATTCTGGTATTTCCAGATTTTCAACAGGTATTAATCTTTGAGGATGAGAAATCAAAACTCCCAGGAATTCTTAGGAATTCCTCAAATCCTAAGTTATTCTTAAAATATTTCAACATTCTTTGTGTTCATTTCTTATTATGATGGACATCTAAGAAAAATGTATTTAATAAGTTGGAAACATTAATTTTAGTAGTACATGTTGAGTATCCCTTATTTGAAATGCTTGGGACCAGAAGTGTTTTTTCAGATTTTGGAATATTTGCATTATACTTACTGGTTGAGCACCTCAAATCCAAAAATCTGAAAGCCAAAATGCTCCAGTGAGCATTTTCTTTGAGTGTCATGTAGGCTCTTAAGTAGTTTCAGATTTTGGAGCATTTCAGAGTTTGGATTTTTGGATTTGGGATGCTCATCCTGTAGTTACAAAGAACTTTAGCCTATAGTAAATATTCAAATGCTTGAAAATGCCAGCAAACATTATTGGGTAGCATTTGAAATTGAAATCACCAGTTTAAGGGCTTATTTTGTTGCCAAAAATTTTTATTCTTTGGAACACAACTTATAGGATTTTTATAAAGTATATATGCATATAAATTTAGTAATATCACATTTTTTCCCCAAAATGACTCACCATTGTCAACAAACACAATCACAAACACATCCTTACAACATGGCCACAGCTGCAGGCAAGGTTGGTTAGGTTAGGGTGGCTTTCCTCCTATGTGTGCTGTACCAGTTCCTGGAAATGTCAACCTTAACCTTCAGCTGCAGGCTTTCATTTCGCTCCGATGTTAGTGGATTTCTTCAAACACGTGTCTTTGTATTGATTGTGAAGCTTTAATTCTTGCAGTAGAATTATAATTCTTTTTCCTATTTTCCTGATTTCTTAATTGGCTTTTCTTGGGATTTTTGATTCTGAAAAACATATATTTCCAGATACATATTGGGAAATAATTCTCTCACGGAAACATTAAAGTATTTAAGTTAGTTTCTATATTCCATCCATTTCAATATTACATGTCCAGTCTTGGATAGGATCACTCTTTCTGGGAGTAACTCAGGACACCACTGTTCAAAATGAGAGGACTCACTAAAGAAAGTTTCCACTAGCTGATCATGGACATCTACCACCGCCATTATTCGATAGTGTTTGCAAGGTCTTCCTCCAGCAAAGAGCTACTTTAAAAATGTAAAAGTGGCCAGGCATGGTGGCTGATGCCTGTAATCCCAGCACTTTGGGAAACCGAGGCTGGTGGATCACAAGGTCAGGAGTTTGAGACCAGCCTGACCAACATGGTGAAAGCCTGCCTCTACTAAAAATACAAAAATTAGCCAGGCATGGTGGCACATGCTTGTAATTCCAGCTATTCAGGAGGCTGAGGCAGGAGAATCACTTGAACCCGGGAGGTGGAGGTTACAGTGAGCCGAAATTGGGCCATTGCACTCCAGCCTGGGCAACAGAGTGAGACTCTGTCTCCAAAAAAAAAAAAAAAAAAAAGGTAAAAGCTGGACCACAGCAGGCAGGGAAAATTCATACCTGGAATGGTTTGGAAGAAAATATTGATCTGAGAGCCCTCTGGGCCTTTGATGAAAATGGCTGCATTGGGCCATGTTGGTTACCTCATTTTATTATGGAGAACAGAATAACTGTCAACAGTAAGAGTATCAGATTACCTGAATTAAATTCCTGGCACTAGTTGTGAGACACTGAGCAAGTGGCTTAACTTCTCTAGACCTCAGTTTTCTTGTCTGTATGGCCCTCATAGAGTGGGTGTGGGGATTAAGGCACATGATAACTATGCACTAAGAAGAACCTGCTGTTTTCTTCTAGAAAATAACACATGGGATTACCGAGAGTGCATCTGACCAGCACTTTTTTTCATTATTCAGAGCTCTAAATATTACTGGTGGTACTCACAGCTACATGGCATGCAGAGTCTGGCCATCTGACCTGGCACCATACATTTCTAAAAGGGTGTTGCCATGTTCAGGCTGAAGCCCTCAAACCAAATACGAACAATGGTGCCAGGAAAGGACCTTATGTTTGGTGACTTCTCGTCTTGACACATCACAGGACTGCTAGAGGCAGCTTTGGACTTAAGCGTTGTCCGGAACACATAGACGGAACAGACTGAATCGATGAATGGTGAGGCAGCCTTGAGACCAGCTGCAGGGCAGTGTGACCTCCCCTATGCCAGGGCAGCCTTTGAGGTGTTCTGCCCTTGTTCCTCTCCACATTTTCAGCTGTAAGTGCAGGTTTTGTAAAAGAAAGAGTCGAGAAGAGTTTGTCTTCAGAATCTATCTCAAAGTGATGGAGGACCTTTGAGTTACAGTCACATAATCTGAAGTCAGAGTCCCTTGGCTGGTTTGGTTCTCGGGTAGCCAGTAAAGAGTTTGCATTGGTTTATTGTAGAAAGGTTTAAATTAAGAGTACAAGTGCAAACTTTATTACACATAGATTTAAAACTACTTTCTTCTCCTACTGGCTGTGTGATTTTGGATGAGTTCATTGTTATCTCTCAGGTTCCGTTTCCTTGGTTAAAAAAATGGGAATAACAATAATACCAATCTCACAAAGTTATCTTGAGAGTTAAATAGAATAATGTATGTAAAAAGCTCTCAATAGATTAGAGTTTCAGTTTTAGAAGGTATAAAGAGTTATGAAGAAGGGTGGTGGTGATGGTTATATAACATTATGAATATACTTAACACCATTGAACTGTTCACTTAAAAATGGCTAAAATGGTAAACTTTATATTGTATGTATTTTACCACAATAAAAAACTTGGAAGGAAAAAAGCTTTCAACAGAGATCCTAGAACACAGTGAACACTCAAAAAATATTAAGTATTTTTATTACTACAGTTGAGTCAAGGAGGTGTACCAATACTCCTCAGCATGCTTTAATGCGGCATCCTTTGGAACATCAAAAGTGATTTTCTCATAAAAATCTGGTAAAGAAGGGAATTAGGTGAGTTTAGTCATCCCTGGGGACTGAATTGTCTATCATCCATGCCTATATTTGCACAACCTGTTGTTCTTAGATGTGAACAGCATGGGGGTGGGTGGGTGAAAAGAAGGGAGAGATTGCTATGGGAGAGGGAGAGACCCCCTGTGTTAAGTGATTAGACATGGAAGAGGTAGGTCACGAGACTCCTGCCAACACCACTAGAGGTTGACAGCTGGGAAATCTTTAGCCTTTTCCTGTCAGTTGTTTAACTTATTCCAACCCATTTAACTTATTTGAATCCTGGCCTTGTTAAATCACAAGATTATTTTTAGAGGCTCTTGAGTGGTCTTTATGAATAAGGTTTTTAAATAGCACCCCAATCCACCACTCGTCATGCCTTGATGGCAGGAACAGTCTTTGCAAAGACCAGGTTTATCTAGCCTTTGCAAGGACCAGTGATAAGACTTCAGAAGATGCAAATATCACATTTCAGTGGGACCAGGCAGAAAATTATTTTTCAGTGTTGCTCTGATCAAAGACTGGCAAAGATGGATATTTAGGAAACACCTCTGATTTTCTGATCCATCCTTATATTTCTGATTCATTAGTTATTAAAATGAAATTAAAAAGTATGAAACCAGAAGCTTCCAGGGCCTCTTTCTCAGGCTACACCATGCACACTGCTGGGCTACTCCCACCCCATTTATAAAGCATGCACCATCAGCAGTCTCTGACTATACACAGCGCTCAGAATGTCTTCTCAGACCATATCCCTATTCCCCAAATGGAGGGATGGATTCCCAGCACCTATGCATACTGTGTGACTTCCCCCTTCCTGGAATGATTTCTGATTCAGTGCTTGTATGATAATAGTCAACAACATAGTAGTAAAGTAGCTGTTTTCAGTGCCTTCTATGTGTTAGGCACTTATATCACTAGATATAATATAATGATATAATATATCACTAGATATAATATAATGATATATCACTAGATATAATGATATATCACTAGATATAATATAATGATATAATATATCACTAGATATAATATAATGATATAATATATCACTAGATATAATATAATGATATAATATATCACTAGATATAATATAATGATATATCACTAGATATAATATAATGATATAATATATCACTAGATATAATATAATGATATAATATATCACTAGATTTAATATAATGATATACTATATCACTAGATATATTGTATTATTTCATTTAATCCTCAACACTGGTTAAGTATCTCTAGCTTACAGATGAGGATATTGAGTTTTGGAGAAGACCAGTGATTTGCAATGAATGGAATTGGAATTTAAACCTAGATCTGTTTGACTCAAGGCCTTAGTCTTTAACTGCTCAACAGTGGGTAAGTGGACCTGGGCATAGCAGCAATCCCTCATTTTGGAGGATTGGAGCTACATATCAATGTATATGGCTTAGGAGTGTCTCTTCTTGACACCAGCCACGCCCTGCCATTTGACTCAGAGTACATGTCTCTCTCGGCTTTCTTCCTAAGACAGATGTTATCTCCATATTTTTGCCCCCAGGCGTGTACTACTGGCAACTCTTGCCTTGAGCTTATGATATACACTTGTTGGCTGACATTTTAGTCTCGTGGTAATTAGCTAAGAACTTGACCCTGGAGTCAGATTCAAACTACAGCCCTTCTACTTGCTAGATCTGTGGCCCTGCAAAAGTTGTTTAATCTCTCTGTTTTCACATCTGTAAAATGGGAATAGTAGCAGCATGCAATTTGTGGGACTATTACGAAGACATGAGGTAAAGGCTTAGAATGGCAAATGGTTCATGGTAGCTGCTTAATACAATTATTCAAACTTGGGAGAGTTCACTGAATGTTAACTATAGCTAAAAACATGCTAAGAATTTGCATACTGTCCACTACAATCTTTAATTCCTTGACTTTGGTGTGATTCTTTTTTAATTTTTATTTTTTGAGACAGGGTCTCACTCTGTTGCCCAGGCTGGAGTGCAGTGGTGCGATCATGGCTTGCTGCAGCCCTGGCCTCTCAGAATAAGAGATCCTCTCACCTCAGCCTCCCAAGTAGCTGGGATTACATGTGCATGCCACCACACCTGGCTAATTTTTGAAGTTTTTTCTAGAGATGCGGTCTCCCTATATTGCCCAGGCTAGTCTCAAACTCCTGGGCTCAAGGGATCCTCCTACCTTGGCCTCCCAAAGTGCTAGGATTACAGGCATGAGCCACCATGCCTGGCCTGATTTGATTCTTTAGCAAATATTTATTGAGTGCTTATTACATGCTGCATACTGCACATATAGATGTCATGGATACAGAGAAGAATAAAGCCCCAGTTGTCCCTGCTGTCAGGAAATGTGCTATGCCATGGGGTAGACAGTGCTGTTAGGACATACATTTAACTCAATGTGCTAAGAGTGCAGGGCTCATTAGGAGCCTGGAGGAGTGTACATGGATTAGCCTGGCTATTCAAGGAAGGAAGAGCAAAGAGTTAGCTACACGTGGAAAGATGGGAAAGGATTTCTATGCAAAGAGAACATATACTAAATATACAAAGGTGGGAAACGACCATGTGGTGAGAAGACCTATGAGTGGTTTCCTGATGTTGGAATATGCATTTTACACTAGGAAATGAGGCTGGAGACAAATGTGGGCGTGTGGAGCTTGGGTTTTATTCTGTAGGACATGGTGTGGGGGCACTAAAAGGATTTTAGTGGGGAAATTACAGTATAGAGTGAGGGTGTAAGGTGGTTGGAGGTCAAGATTGGAGCAGGGAGAGCAGGCAGGAGGCTTTTGACAGACAGAATGGCACAAACCAGAGCAGCCAAGGTGGGAATGAGTGAAAGGAATGAGTGGAGAAATATTTAGGAGGTGAGACTGCAGGACCCATAATTGATTGGATTTGCAGGAGGGGGAAGGAAAGGAGTCTTTGATGATTACCTTTTGCTGTTGTAAATCCTGAGTTAATGTACCCCTTCCCTGGGAGTTTTCATTTTAGAGGATGCTTTTTATTCTATATTTTCAGAAGGATCAGTTAGACAATTAGTTGCACAGGCTCCTAATGTTCAGTAGAGAAGCTACCTAAGGAGTTGGAGTCAGTTCTAAGCAGTCAACTCAAAAGGCAGTGGAGATATAGCATTTAGTGTCTCTGTGTCTCAGTTTTCTAATCTGTAAAGTCAATGCTCGCTCCATTGGATCCATGTGAGGACTAAATAAGACAAAGCTTTTATAATAGTATCTCCTGTAGAGCAAACCCTCAAAATAGGTGAGTTACAGTTAGTATTATGCTTTTTACTGTTATTCATTTTATAGCACAGCCTCATGAATCTGATTACCTGGGTTCAAACTCAAGCTCTGGGTGAAATGGAAAAAAGTTGCCTAATGTCATTAAGCCTCAGTTTCTCATCTGTAAAATGGGGAAATAATAGACAATAATAAAAAAAAAAAGGGCCTATTGCATAGGCTTGTGTGTAGACGGGATGAAGGAATGCATACCAAACATGTAGCTCAGATCCTGGCTCACAGTAAGAAGTTGGGAAATGTAAGCTATGGCTCTATTCCTTGTTGTGTGCTAGGCACTTTTGTGTATGAGATACAATTTCATTTTCCCTGCATCCAATAGAGTGGGTTATATGATCCCCATTTTATAGAGGAGGAGATTGAAGCGTGGGGAGGTTAAGCAATTTGTTCAAGGTCCACAGCCATAGATGATCTGGTATAAGTTATTCCATTTAGAATGACTTGATACTTTTAGAATCTTTAGGAAAGTTTCTGTAGGCCCATAGGAGAAGGAGTTTATAGTTACACCTAGTTCATGACTATATTAATTTATGTCAGAAGGGAATTAGAATCATCATCAAAAGTTAGAGTTGGAAGTAACTTTATTGAGTATTTGGAAAAATGAATTGGAACCTCATGTCTCCTGATGTGTAGTTTAAAACAAAACAAATTAAAGCAACAACAACAACAATCCAACACACTACCAAATTCATGCCAAAACCCCAAATGGAAAACAGGTAATGTGGATCTATGCTGGCTGGAGGACAGGCAGGACAGTTTGAGCCCTTTCCCCCACCTGTTCTAAAAGGGTGTCACAAAGCCCCAAGGCACACTTTAAAAATCACAAATCAGAAAAATCTGTGTTTGACTGATGAGGAAACTGAGGGTAGAGGCATAAAGTGACTTTCCAATGTCACACACCAGGGACTCATTGGAGTCAAGGTTAGCAATTCATCTCTTTTGGTCGGCCCAGCTGTACAGTCACTGGTGTTGCCACCCCTTCCATGTGCTATGCAGAGTCTTGATGAAGGATGCTCCCTTTGGACAAAAGCCTGTATTAATGTTCACAGTACTCATACTTAATTTCTTTTTTTATTTTTTTTGTGCTTTTTAAATTTTCTATAATAAATATGTATTGCTTCTATAATCAGAAGAGATAACTTTTAGTTTTTAATTAATTAATTTTTTTTAAGAGATAGAGTCTTGCTGTGTCCTCCAGGTTGGAGTGTAGTTGTGTAATCATAGCTCACTGCATCCTCCAACTCCCGGGCTCAAGCAATCCTCCCACCTTAGTCTGCCAAGTAGCTAGGACTACAGGTGCGCACCACCATGCCCAGCTAATATTTTATTTTATTTTATTTTGTAGGGATGGGGTCTCCCTGTGTTGCCCAGACTGATCTCTAACTCCTGGCCTCAAGTGATCATCCTGCCTCAGTCTCCCAAAGTGCTGGGATTACAGGTGTAAGCCACTGTGCCCAGCCAGAAAAGATATTTTAAAAAATACTAAATTGATGAAGAGATGATTTGTATGCCCGGCATGGGGCAATCCCAAGTTTTTGGACTTTTCTCATTTCTTGTGATTTCTCTGAGTGCTTGTTGTGATGATTTTGGGTTGGGTCTGGAGGCTGCTCCAGAGAGATATTATGTTGTTCTGTGATGGCGTGTTTGCTCTCTATTTGTTTATTTTTGATACTGCCCAAAGTAAGGCCCAGCATTAGAGACCTCCTCTCAACTGTCCCTAATCTTCCCCTCTAATATCATCTCTTAAGACTCTAGTTAAAAATGGCTAATTGACTGTCAACCACACCAAGTCAATTGGTGCCAATTGCTGCCTTTCGGTTTTTACCCATATAGTTCCACCTGTCTAAGAATGCCTTTTCCCCCCAATCTCTGCTATTGAAGTACTGATACTGCCTTTCAAAGGCCCATTTCACACCCATTTCACTCATTCACTGATTTATTAATCCATCAACAAATATTTATTAAGGGCCTCCATCTGCCAGGCACTGACTGTTCTATGCCCTTGGATTAGAATGGTGAACAGAATAGACATGGTCTCTTTAATTACACAGGTAAATCTTCAGTGAGAGCCTGATAGTAAGCAAGTAAACATATGGAGTTCATACATCCATCTATCCATCCAATTTCAAAATGTGGTAAGTGTGATGAAAGAGGATAATGAGTGGCCCTATTTCAGGATGGGTGGTCAAAGAAGGCCTCTCGGGAGAAGTGCCCTTTGAGCTGACACCTGAAGAATATAAGGGAAGGACTGTGGGAATGAAGAGGGAAGAGCTTTTTAGGCAGAGGTCCTCAGCTAGAAGAGTTGGAAGAACTGAAGCAAGCCCAGCGAGGCTGGAGCAGAGTGGATGACTAATGACCACTCAAGTGCTAAATGTTTCACTGATGCATTTTGTATATTATTTGTCTCCCTCTGCTAGAGTGCAAAATTCAGGAAGGAAGGTATTTTTTTCTGATTTCTTTACTACTTTATCCTCAGTGTGTAAAACAGTGCTTTGAACATAGTAGGCACTCAGTAAATATGTTCGAGTGAATGACTGCATGAATAAATAAATAAGAGTGTGATGGAAGAAAACTAGAGAAGTAGGCAGGGATGACATCATACAGGGCCTGTGGGTTATGATAAATGCTTGGATTTTATTTTCATGAAGTGGCAAGTAACGGGAATTTTAACGGAAGAATTACATGACCTAAGATAGCCTTTAAATATGTCCCCACCTGACTTTTAGGTGGAAAAAGGGTTGGAGGTTGGCAGTTGAAGAAGCAAGTTAAAAGTCTATTGCAGTAACTTGGCAGGAGGCATCATGGTACTGTTGGCAGTGTGGATGGAGAGGAAGAGATGAATTCGTGATGGTTTTTGGAGGACAGACAATAGCAGGATTTGCTGATGGATTTTGTGGTTGACATTGTAGATTGATTTCCTAATATCCATTCTCCGTTTCTTTCCTATTAATATAATGTTATAGAATATAAATAATGTAACATTTATAATGTAAGTGTGGTTTGGGGGTGACAATGTACCTAACTAAAAAGAAAATTCTGTATTTTCCAGCTTCTCTTGCAACTAAGGGTAGTCATGTGATATAGTTCTGACCAATGAGATGTAAGAGGGAAATGCTGCATAGGGGATTCTGGAAAAGCTCTTTAAAAGGAAGTGGATTTAACTGCCAAATAAATTTTTCCCTTTGCTCTTCCTCTTCTTGCTTGAACTGCAGATGCCGTTTGGAGTAGCTACTTTGAGGACAAGAGACAAAAAGCCTGAGGAGAAAGTCACCATGAAGGAAACAGAAAGATTAAAGAGCACGTGTGATCTTTGATTCAGAGTCCCCATCTCACCCTGGACTGCCTTCCTTTGGAATTCCCTTGTGGAAAAAAAAATTAAACTCTTATTTGGTTAAATCATTGCAAGTTAAATTTAGTTTATATATCACCAAACTTATTTCTAACTGATTCAGATTGGATATGGGAGAAGCAAGATAGGATAATTCTATTTTTTCCCCCTTCCCTCAAACAATTGTTTAAATGGAAGACTGGGTGAGGAACAGATTTTAAATGGAGGTTGTGTATGTCAGTATGTATATGTTTGTGTCTCTGTGTGTGTGTGTGAGAGAGAGAGACACACACAGAAAGAGAGAGAGAGAGAGAGAGAGAAGATGAAATCCAAGACTTCCATTTTGGATAGTTAAAGCTTGAGATATCTGTTAGATATCCACATTGCAATGTTAACCAAACAGTTGGTTTTGTGACCTTGTCTTTCAAACAAGAGTCTGGAATAAAGATAGAAATCTGGCAGTTGTCAGCATAGAGATGGTATTTAAAGTCATATAAATGGCTGAGATTTCCCAGAGCAGGAGAGTATATAGATGGAAGAGCAAAAGGCCCATGGCTAAACCCTGAAAGTGTCAGCATTTAGAGGTGAGGAGAGGAAGAGTTGCTGTAGAAGAAGAAGGAATAGCCTGTGGGGATCACCAGGAGGGCAAAGTTATGTCAAGACAGTGGGTTTCCTGGGCCCACCTCGTTTTTGTGTGGCACACTCACGCAAATGGACACTTTTTACACCTTGCACTGGATATTAGTTCTCTTCTTGTGTGTGGGCTGCTTTCCCTCTTGTTGAGATTTCAGGTCTCCAGGGACTGGGGTCATATCTGTCCTTTGTAGTTCCCCAAACCAGGTACAGCACTTCACCTTGAGGTGATGCTTGCTAATGCTTGGCAATGGTAATCTGGGGGCAGGGAGAAAAAAAGGGGTGTTTAGAAACAGAAAGCTAGTTTGGAAAATGAAAAAATTGGAAAGTATGCTCAATCCTAGGTTGGAAGGCTCCTTGAGCAGCAGAATGAGATACATTATCTGACTAGAGAGAAGGCTTTTTAAGAATTTTGAGAGCATAGGTTGACTATAGGTCATAGGGCCTAGGAAAAATCAGAAAGATGAAAGAAGAGATGGTGCAGAATCCAAGAATTTCATTGTGTCAGGGTTCAGGTGGAGAGAGTAGCTTTCACCAGAAACACTAAGGGCTTATATTAGAAGTTGAGCAGGAAAGGACGGTGTGTTCCCAGGGCTGGGATGAGCTCATGATGGCTGCTGGGGTGAAATAAAGAGGAAGGAACAATAAAACCAAGACTACATGCTGACCCACAGTTATGGCATAGGCTTGTTCTCAAGATTTCCTACAGTGGTCTTTGGCACAAAGTGCTGATGTCCTATTATGGAGCCCTAGGTTGTGGGAGGGAAGTGAAGCCCTGGGCTAGAAGGCCAAACTCCAAATCCTTCATTTATTCACACATTCATTCATATTGGTATGCAATTACTATAAGCAAGTCCTGAGGATACGGTGGTGTAAAAGGCAAAACATATACCTGATTTCATGGAACTCACATTCTAGGGGTGGTTTGTGTATATATGAGAACAATAACTAGAAAAAAATAATGAACAAGGTAATTTCATGTAACGATAAGAGCTATGAAGAAAATCAGACATGACGATTTTCAGCTAGAGCTACCCAAAGCATGATCTTTGAGTCAACAACAACATATGAGCAATCAGTTTGTTAAAAATGCAGAATCTCAGAAGACGGCCCAGACCTACTGATTCAGAATCATCATTGTAGCAGGATCCCCTTATCATTTCTTTGCATGCTAATATTTGAGAAGCACTGAGCTAGACAGTGGGAAATGGAAGGTTTCTCTGCCTAGGTGACATCTGAGCTGAGACTTGAATGAAGAAAATCTGTCCATGTAAAGATCTGGGAGCAGAAGGATCCAGGCAGAGGAAATGGAAAGTACAAGAGGCTGGATGAGAGAACAAGCTTGGCTTGTTCGCAAAACAGAAAGACCCGTGTCTTCATCATGGAGCACCTCTTCTCTCTCCTTACCTGGTTAGTCCTCACCCAGCTGTCAGACCTCAGCCTAGACCTCACTTCCTCTGGGAGCCTTCCCCAACCCTCAAACACCCTTCCTGTCCAGCCCCACCCACCCAATTCTAGTCCAGCATGAGAGTGGTCTGGCTGTTTTCCTCCCCAGCATGCCTGTGATCTTAGTACTGAATAGGTGGTATGTAATTTTGTTTAATGACAATTCAAATGAAAATGAGAAATCTAGAAAGATGGAAGAGGAAGGCTATAGAAGCAGTTCATACCACATCTTTGTTTATGGGCAATGTTGGTAACTCTTGAAACCTTGTAGCCGTAGCCTGGGCAGAAGCACCCCAGCCTCCTCTCTGTGGAGTCTTCGCACACTCCCTTTCTTTTGACCCTCATTGCTCTGAGATCTGTGGTCAGAGACTCTGTAAATATTTCCTTTCAAGCAAGGATTCAGGGTCCAGCAGAGCTTATGGGCTGTTAGAAAGGCCATGCCATTGAATAAGCTACAATGCAATATGCTGGATGCAATCAGGTAGTGGAGAACAAGTAACTGTTGGAGCTCAGAGAAGGGCTGGGCACCAAATTCTGGAGAGATTTAGGAGGTTCCACTGGAGCTGGCTCTTAAGAGAGGAAGAAGAATTTTTTAAGTTCAAGGGGGTGGTGGCAATGTGGCAGTAATTGGTGGTGAGGGTGATGGAGGGCAGTGATGGTGGTGGTGGTGATGCTGGCTTTGAATGACGTGGGTGGCGATGATGGGAGATGGTGATGGTGGTGGTGATGACAGTGATGGTGGAAGTGGGTGGGAGTGGTGAAAAGGGTGATGGCATCAGTGGCCAGGTTGCTGTGGTGATGGTAGCAGTCATGGTAATCATGGTGATGGTGAAGTGTATTCTAGACGGAGGTCGCAGCATGCCCACGAACGTAAAGTCATGAAAGATCTCTTTAAGTCTAAAAACATGGTAGGGTGGCCACAGATGGACAGTTAGGTTGGAGCCAGATGTAAAGGCCTCGTGGGCCAAGACGAACTCGTTTTCATTAAAGTTGAAGTAGGTAATGAGCTTGAAGAGAACTGGCTGCACGGTGATGGAGGAAGTGATGTTTTCTGTTATAATTACCTTTCTCGTTTTATTTAAGATGGAGTCTCACTCTGTTGCCCAGGCTGGAGTGCAATGGCGAGATCTCAGCTCACCGCAACCTCTGCCTCCCGGATTCAAGCTATTCTCCTGCCTCAGCCTCCCGAGTAGCCGGGACTACAGGTGTGTGCCACCACGCCCGACTAGCTTTAGTAGAGACAGGGTTTCACCATGTTGGCCAGGCTGATCTCGAACTCCTGACTTCAGGTGATCTGCCCACCTCGACCTCCCAAAGTGCTGGGATTACAGGTGTGAGCCACCATGCCCGGCCCCTTTCTCATTTTATAATTGTCCAGTGGAACACCAATAGGGAAGGGTCAAAGGAATGTATGGAATATGGACAAATCTACTTCTCCTTAAATCCAGCATCCTAGAAAC
Source organism: Gorilla gorilla gorilla (assembly GCF_029281585.2). Taxonomy (NCBI): domain Eukaryota; kingdom Metazoa; phylum Chordata; class Mammalia; order Primates; family Hominidae; genus Gorilla; species Gorilla gorilla. The sequence continues at coordinate 100,389,519 of NC_073232.2, forward strand.
TGGAAGAATTTCCCCTTTGGGGCAAAGTAATATTGAAATTATTCAAGAAAGATATTTAGTTATCTCCTTTGTGTGTTTTCATCTACTCAGTCATTCATTAATTTCTTTACTCATTCAAAATGTTTTTATTGAATACTTGCAAAGTTCAATGCACAGGGTATGATGGCCAAAAAAACAAATAAATGACATATTCAGCCCTCAAGGAGATTACAATCTAGTGGAAATACAGGGATAGGACTGGGTAGAGCGCACAGCATTGAGAGAGTCCTGTGTGCTGAGCCTGACTTTGCAGACCAGGGCAGCTCATTAACTTCTTCATTTGTCACTTTCTTCCTGAGTCTTTATTGTGTTCATGCTGTGTTAAAGAATAAGAAGATAAGCAAAATAGTTCTTGCCCTAAGAAGCAAGACGTCTACAGTCTAAGGAGGAAATGTCTCCCGACCTCTTTACTCCTCATCTAGATTATTTATATATTTGTGTATAGTGGGAGGTTGACCAGAAGATTTTTAAGGTCCTTTACAAATTTAATATTTTATGACAAAAAGATTCAAGATTTGTAGAGAGCGCCTTCATTTTATATATAAACCCAAGTTAAAGTCTATATTTTATGCTAACTTTGCTAGATGCTCTGAAAGTACAGACCTCCCCACCCCATCCCCCACCTCCTCACACAGAGTAAGTTATTTTGAATCCTTGTAAAAAGCTTATGGTGGATTTATGTGGGGTTGGTAGTCAGTTTTCAAACCTAGGTGCAGGGCGCATGGGCATCCGAGGGAATTTCAGGATCCTGAAGGACGTGGCTTGGGACGTAGTCACGTAATGAAAGAGCTGGTTGTTCTGTGTTCATGCTGGGGAATGTGGTTTGAGTGGCTGTGGGAACTTCAACTTTGTGACTTTCTGTGTAACTGAAATCTCAGCCCCCAAGTGTGTTGCAGTGACTTCTCTGACACAGCACATGTAACTCAGCTCTCTCCTGATGTCTGTTTTTCTTGCTCTCAGGAGAAGAAATGGCCTAAACAATCTTCATTGGCCAGCAGTTGAAAAAATATTTGTTTTGGTTTTGTTGAGCACTTTCCCTGTTGAAACATGAACATTTTGAAGGGAAGGGAGATCCCCATTGTGTACGTTTGATTCATTTATCCTTAGCAAATCAATTGTTTCAAGTAGAGCCTTTATGTCCAAGAAGGCTATAGAAAGCTTTACTGCCCTTTTCCTTTCAAACAGGAAGTTGCATTTGGCCAAAAGTAAACAAATGTGAACCCGGGAAGGTTTGTTTAGTTTCTAATGCTGACTTCAGGACCTGAGAATGGAGTCTGTGCTTGGCAAAAATGCCTTCTCTGGGATCTGTCTGGGCCAAAATATTCTCTGCTTATGACCTGGCCTTTGTGCTCTGGTAAACATCCTCCTCTTACCAGCCCCCAGAAATTCACTGCCAAAGTCCACAGGCAGTTTTGCTTGCTTATCAGAAATATTCTAAAGGTGATGGCAACTTGGAAACATACTTTCAGCAGGACTTAGCTTTCTGGAGAGTGGCCACTGTGAAAATGGCCTGTAGCTTGGAAATCTCAGGGGGTGTGAATGTAATTTGACATTCTTTGTGCGCAGGCATGGGCTAGCCCCTCTGGGTGAAGAAGCTTTCAGGAAAGTGACTGTTACTACGCAGCTAACAATGTAGTGCTGAGCACTTTGTAGGACTGAGCTCACGAAAGTCTCACACAAGTCCTAGGAGGAAGGTGCTATTATTATCTCCAGTATACAGATGAGAGAACTAAGGCTTGAGAAGGCCATGAAACTTGGCCCAAGCCCACACAACTAGTCAAGTATCAGAGCCCTCAGCTCTCTCTGCCTTCTGATTTAGAGATTTTAATTAGTGCAAGTTCAATATCTAAACTCTAGGAAGTTGCTAAGTATTTGGGGTAGAACCACATGATTCAGGTGATGATCAATGTATGACACTTTACTATGACAGGCCAAAGAATTGAGTAAGTAGCATTTAAAGTTTTTACTGAATGGGATTAATGTCTTGTTCCAGGGAGGATTGAAGGCAGCTGATATAAACTGGGCAATATGTGAGTAGGTAGAGATGGTGAGCTCCAGAGGAATTTGGGATGATTCTCAGAGGAGGGACTCTGGTTGGGCCTTGAAGGATGAGTGGGAATTAGGTAAGTAAAGAACATTTCAGATTTGGGGAATCAGAATCAACTCTCTTTTAGGAGGCTTGCATTCGAAGCTACTCCATGAAAATGTTCTAAGTACACACAGTGACCTTCCTTGGGCTATGCTCCTACACTTGCTGAGCTCTTATATTCTTGAGAGATGTTTTATCAGCCTAAGCATGCAAAGAAACATGTGGCCTGTGAAGTAATCCTTCACCAAGAGCACGTGCCAAAGCTGGTCAATATTGGGCCAGAAATTCTCCCCATCCCACCCCACCCTGCCCTGTCATTAACCAATTCTCCCCACATCCTAGTGTCACTAGTCTTTTCATGGTTCTGAAAACATGTTATTGCTTAAGCGCATTTCTCTACCATACTTTACAGACATTATCACTAGTCCTCACAACTGCTTTAATACGGTAAATGACATTAGGCCCATTTCACAGTGGAGGAAACTGAGACTGAGAGGTATTAAGAGCTTTGCCCAAGTCATACAACTTCTTGGTGGTGGAAGCAACTAATTCATGGAAGAAACAGATCTGATGCCAAAGCCCGTGTTCTCTCTACTCTACCACATACTCTCCTTAGAACCGAATGAAGACTCCCCAGGCAGTTTTTAGCTAGTATTCTGGATTTGTTTAAAAATCCTTATAAGATGTTAACAACTTTAAGTCCTGTGGTGGTATGGGGGACCTGAACACCTGGGTGCATTTTCTTTTATTTACTCTAACAGGGACACAGACCTCTGGCTTCTTTCATAGAAACCCCCCTTTTTGAAATGTCTCTGTTTTGTTCATTCAGGAGAACAGATCAGCATCTCTCATGCAAGGCCTGGCTCTGTGCCCATCTCACTTTTGCAATGAATTTAGCAACATCTGCTTTGCCCATTAAAGTGATTTTTCTCTTCCTGGCCCTGAGCCTGTATGCTTGCTGCGATTGATTACTAGCAATTTCCTTCCCAAACCAGAGAGTTCAGTGAACTCTAAATTGAATTGTTGCTCACTGGTCTCCTTTGGACCAATTGCATATGGCTTACATGCAAAATGGTCAAGCCACTCAGTTCCCGAATCTATAGGCTGATGATTCTGGTTAAACATGGGAGAGGACCTGATGAGTGACATTTCCCATTTTTGCACACAGTGGCCTAGGACTGTGGTCACTTCTGCGTTTCTCAATTTCAGGTGGGGGGAAGGGATGAAGCCACCTTGCTTACAGCAAGGCTGTTGAAGTACACACCCTCTTTCCTTTCAGTCATATTGCAGCACCAATGGCCTCAGATGTAGTTGCCTGGAAGCCTTGTTTCAGAGACATCTGAGAAACATATATCTAGCTCCAGAAGTGGCTTAGAAAGACCTCAGGAAGATGCATATCACTGTACTCTTTTGAAGGCAGCAGTGGGTCCCTTTAAGTGGTTCAGGCAGCTTTTTTAAGATAAAGCAACACCCAAAGTGATGCTGAGCCTGTATACCTGGTCTGCTGCTCCATCTTGATTGGCGGATATCTAGTTATCCTTTGAGATGTAGTCTGAGTGTTACCTCTCAGGGAGTCTGCCCATGTCTCACTCAGCCCTGTATTCCCAATATCTAGCACAGTGAGTACATGTAGTGCACCCTCAGTGAAAGGACAAATGAGTGAAGGATGCTGCTCTTCTCGTGAGAAGATTTTAAACTGGTACTTTGCTCTGAGCTGTCCTTGAAGTGTCTCTCCTTCCCCACAGCCATGATAGCTTTACACAGGGACAGTGAGGAGTTGTTGGTTATTTAGAGAAGTGAAAGTCAGGAGTCTCCTCTGCCACATAGTCCTAAAAAAAAAAAAAAAACCCAAAACAAAGGAACTTATTACTGACCAAATTACTTCCATATATCAGGGAGGTTAATTTAAAGCTAGGAATCTATAAATAAGAAAAAGGTAGCATAAATGACTAACATCAAGTAGTATTGACAATTGCTTGAAATCATTTGAGTCATTGCACATTCTGTCTCTTTGAGCAGACATTCCCCATTTCCACCACAATTGCTGACTGCATACCTACCTGTATCAGCAGCCACTTCTGAAATGATTATCGCAGACGAGACTGCAAATATCCTATTCTTGCAGAACTCTGTCACAAACATCTTTAGCATCGAGCTTGTGGCTTTCTGCCTTTATTTCTGGAAGAGATCTTTTATAGTATTACTATAGTGGAAAAAGATGAGAAAAAGCAGAGTATTCCGAAAAGCATGGCTCAGCTTGAAACTATGCGATCCATACTGCTTAACCAACGGGAGCTGCAACTCCAAAGTGTTTAGGGAGTCCTAGGGTTTTTAGCTTCTAGAAAGGCCTTAGGTCTTTATTTCTTCATTTAATCCCTGCACATTGGCAGGTGGCCCCTGTAGACCTACAGAGGAAATGGGCTAGTGAACTTCAAGGGAAACTTAGCTGGGCTTCATATGGCGATATGAAGTTAGGGAAAAGACATTCAGCATTTTTTTTCTAGCTTTGAGAACCTAACAGGAAAAAGGCTGGGGAAATATTCCATTTGTCTACCCTTGGACTTTACTATCCGTTTATCAGATGCAATTAAACTGGGTATCTTTCCTTTCTCCAGTCCCTGGCAGTAGAGAGGAAAGACCTCAGCCCCCCATGTAATGAAAGGAGATGGTCTGTGCTTAGTCATGCTGTTTCAGTTCTGCTGCCTGTCACCCTGGTAGCTGGGATTAAAATACATCCTTCCCCTTTCCAGAGTTTCTCGCTCAAACTGAACAGGACTTTTCCAAGAGAAATGGATCATTCTAAGGTTCAACTCCTCAGGCCCAGGCTCAGTCCAAAATTCCAGGTTGAACAAATCATTAAGGATAGGTATATGTTACAATCTACCCAGCGCTAACTAAACCTCCTCCACCATCAGATCACCACCACTGCCACTGGCAGTTCACATAAAATTAATGCTGATCATGTGCCAGACACTGCATAAGCACTTAACATATTCGATTTCATATGTGATCATCACACAGCTCCATGAGGTAGGTTTTATAATCACTTTATACAAATAGAGAAACTGAAGGTCTTAAAATTTAATTTTTTTTTTTAGGCAACAAGTGTTTATTGAGAGTGTAGGGCATGGTGCAAAATTCTGGGGACAGCACAGTCCCCCCAGGCTCTCAGTGAAAGCACATTGAAACCCGTGTGCTGCGACAGGTTACAGAGGAAGTCTTTGAGCGCTTCATGTGTAGCGGGTTTAATTCTTCTTTTTTCTTGATTTTCACACGCCCCTGCACTTCCTGCTCTTTCCTGGGCCTGGAAGCGGAAGTACTGAAATACTGAGACAAACTGTTCTTATGGTTTTTAGAGGCTGGTCAAAACCAGGAAGGACAAGGCATCAGAAGGCTGGTTCTCTCTGGGTTCTCTCTGACTAGGGGATAAGAGCTGGGTCTTGGGTCCCTTGACCATGTTTTTATTCTTCCTTTGAATTGGTTGGGCTCGGCAAAGTCAGTCAAGAACTTGATCTTAGCTGCAGCTGCATTGTTCAATGACAGGCTGATTATTGTGTTTTCAACTTCATTTTTCATCGATAACTGAAAGGATATGTCTTTAGTGGAAGGTGATGCTCGTATTGATTTTGTGACTTCAGATTGGTATATGCACTGATTTATTTATCCAACAAATATTTATCAAGCATCTACTTGCATGTCCTTCATGAAAAGCCCTGATACAGCTTATATTCCAATGGAGGAAAGAAAGTAAACAAAAAAGTTAAATATGCAGCATGTGAGAAGATGAAATTACTATGGAGGAAATTAAAGTGAAGGGAGGATGGGGAATGTCTGGCTGGCAGGTATTGCGATTTTCATAGGGTTGTTAGGGAAGGCCTCAGGAAGAAGGTAATAGCTGAATGAAGATCTAAAGGAGTTTAGGGAGCGAGCTATGTGGATATGGGGGAAGAGGGCTCTAAGCAGAGAAAACAGCAAGTGCAAATGTCCTGAGGCTGGAAGCTGCCTGGTGTGCCTCAGGAACAGCAAGGTGGCCAGTATGGCTGGAGCACCATCAGGAAGGCGGAGAGAGGAAGGACCTATAGTCAGAGGAAATGGGGTCATATTGTGTCATGAGAACCCTGAGAACAGAGGAAGTCCATGAGGTTGTTCTGTGAGTGAGACAGGGAGCGTCTGGAAGGTTTTAGCAAAGAAGGGTTGTGATCTGATAAAGTAATGTTGAATTAGTTATTTTTGCAGAAGCACTGATGCCTCCTGCTGACACTGACTTGTGCATGAGAAGCAAGAGGTAATGAATTTGAGATTTGATTCAGCCTCCTGACCCTCTGTGGGTACCACTCCCATTTAAGTGGAGGCCAGGAAGGCTCGGAGAGTTTTAGTGACTTCCTCATGCCATTAGCCATACAAGTAGTAAGTGGATGAGGTAGGTAAGGTAAGCGACATAGTTTAAGAATGCCTTATGGCTGTGCTCCTTCTAGAGGCTCAAGGAGAGAGCCCGTGTCCTTGCCTTGTATTGTGTTCAGAGGCTACCCACATTTCTTGGCTGTGGTCCTCTTCCTTCATCTCTAAAGCTAGCAATATCACATCCCTATGTCCCTTCTTCCTTTGTCAAGTCTCTTTCTCTGACCTTAGCTGGAAAACATTCTCCACTTTTAAGGGTTCATATGATTAAGCTGGGCCCACCCAGATAATCCAGAGTAATTTTCTCTTCTCAGAGCTTGTAACTTTAATCACACCTACAAGGTTGCTTTACAATGTCAGGTAACATATTCACAGGTTCTGGAGATTAGGGCATGGGTATTTTTGAAGGACTGCTATTTTGCCTAGAGCACCATAATTATTAAACACTTTCCATGTTTTATTACATTTAAATATGATGACAGCTACAACAGGCAGGCAAGAATGTTATTCCATTCTTTTCCCCAAGGTTAAATGGTTAGTGCATGTCAAGGAAATTTGGAAAAGCCTGGGATAATTAAGGGCAAGTCAGCTTATTAACAACAGGACTCAATGCCTTAAATTAACTAACACATTGTGAGTCTACAGAAAGTGTGGGTGTGGGAGGGGGTAGGAAATGGAGAGGGTAGATATTAGAATATAGCACTTGATCTTGGGTCCTTTGGCATCTTTAAATAGAAATTTGAGAGCTTAGTGGTCTGTGAACACACTTTAAAAATGCTACCCTAGACTATAAGCCATCCACAGGGCAGGAATTATCATTTGTTCCTCTTTATACCTTTGGGTTCTGGCAGAGTGCCTGGCTTATTAGTGATGCTGAATAAATATTTTATTCCTGAACTGAATTTCCTTCATTCCTCATGCCCTACATTTCGAGCTTGAAGCACTTTCAACACTTTGTTCTATTTCTAACCAATTATATATTTTATTGTGCATCATTCATGTGCTTTGGGTGGTGGGGATACCCAGACTTGTAGGATAATTCCCTACATTTTTCTAGTACTTGTCACTTTCAAAGTGTATTTACTTGTATAACTTTAAAATTAACTCTGCAAGACAGGTATTATTTGCTAATTTTATGGATAAGGAAATGGGGTAAGAGAAGTTTTCGGCTCATCTGATATTATCCAGCTGCTTCTGCGGTGGTATCTTAGCTGAACACTAGAAATTCTCATTTCATAGTTGCTAGTTTAGAATATGAGTTTCCTGTGGCTGCTCTAACACATTACCACAAATTCGATGGGTTAAAACAACAGAAATTTCTTCTCTCACAGTTCTGGAGGCCAGAAGCCTGACATCAGTTTCACAGAGCCAAAATCAAGGTGTTGGCAGGATACTCTACAGTCCCTCTGGAGACTTTAGGTGAGAATCCATTCTTTGCTTTTTCCTGGTGGCTGCTGGCATTCCTTTGCTTGTGGCTGTGCCATTTGAAGGCCAATATCTTCAAGTGTCTCGATGCTATGTCTTCACATAGCCTTCTCCTATGGGTGTCTCCTCCACTCTGTGTCAAATATCCATGTAAAAAGGTTGCCTGTGATGGCATTTACAGGCTACCTGAATAATTCAGGACAATCTTCCCAACTCAAGATCCTTATCTTAAAACAACCCTTTTTCCAAGTAAGATAACACTCACAAGTTCTAAGGATTAGGACCAGATATATTTTGGGGACCATTTTTCAGGCTTCCACAATACTTAATGTTCTCCCACCACCAAAGAAAATCTGTCTCTTTTATTTTCTTTATTTTGATGGTTATGAACGTAATTCAAGTTTCTTATCAAAAAGTGTCTTACTGAAAAACTCATAATTTAATATAGAAATGATTAATAATTAACCCTTGACATTTGGTATACTTCGTTTTGCTTTTTGCTGTGCCTAAATTTGCATGTGTGAATAAAATAAGGGTTATCCTCTGGGTCTTGTGTTGTTTTCACTTCCCCTGGTCGTTTTTCCTGACCACACGCTCTTCTCTTGAGGCAGGCATGGGCCCCTAAGGGATTTACATCACGCCACTTACAAGTGTTTGTTTGACTCTACAGTTTTAGCACACATGAGTCAGAGGAACAGGAGAGCTCTAGTTATCTAGTTATCCTTGGATGTTCCCTATCCCTCTCCCTGCTTTTAATCAAGTCGCAAGTCCTAAAGATTCCCTCTGCAAAGTCATCATTTGGCTACCCTAAATTCACACTTCTATTATGCTTCTCCTAGGGAATAACAAGAACCAGAGCTGGGGTGACAGTAACCCGTACTTCACCCATTTCCAGGGTTACTTCCCTCCAGCGCATCTCCAGTCCTGTTTTCAGCTCTCCATTGCCTGCCCCCTCCCCTGCCATTTGCATTAAATTAAGTGGAAAATTCTCAGTCCACTATTTAAGGCTAGTTGTGTTATAACCCCACCTAATCATCTAACTGACTTGCATTCTATATCCCAGCTAAATAGACAGCAGGGACTTTCTGCCCTCATATAACTTCCTGGTCTCTGTACCATTGCTCAAGCATTTCTCCTTCTCTGGAATGCCTCCCATCCCTCTCCCCACTTTTTTGGTTGTTGAAATTCTACCCGTCTTTCCTGGCTTATCTCAGATGCCATCTCAAATCTCCATGAAGTCTTTCTTGACCTTACCCGGCAGGCGTGACTTATCATTGAGCCTCTTCTATGTGACTTTGTACCTCCACTTTGGGGCTTATCCCATTTTACAGTTATTTGTGTGCTTGTCTTTTCTTTCCTACTAAATTATACTCTCTTTAGGCCAGGGACTAGGTCTCACTCTTTGTGAAGTTCTCCGTGGAATGTTAGTGCCTTCTGAAGTTCCCAGAGCACACTTAGTGTCTTCTGAATGCTGGCCAAGTTGTCGGCAAGAGCATATGCAGTCAGGGCAGTGCTTTGCTTAATATGTCATTGCTGGGGTGAGTGAGAGAGCAAGTGCTCACTGAGGGGTAATTAGAACCCCTTGTGTTTCTATGGACCACACTGATTTTTATTTCCACATGCATTATCTTGGTGATTCACAAACACCAGTGAAGCCATCTCACTACCTTTGCTGTTTCTTTGTACCACCTCCACTATTATTTTGTTAGCATATATTTTTTGAATTGATCCACCTTGCCTATAACAAGCCTTGTCTTAAGCTATAAAAATCCTTGAAAATACTGGGTTTGATGTGATACCTACGCACATTAAATAATTACAAAACAATTAAGCATCTTCACCACATAATAGTATAAGGACTACACTTTGGAAAACCCTGCCTGAGACACTGGTGGGACTTAAACAAGGTCACAGAGCCATTCTCATTCCACTGGCATATATCCTCAAAATACAAGGCCTAGAAATAGAACATATAGAGTCTGTGATACTGCATGCTCCATCAGGACAGAGGCCAAGACTGTTTTGCTCACCATCCTATGGCAGGCCCTCTATAATTATTTCTTGAATCAGTGTAGAACTTGGACACGCAGACACACATGCACATGTGAACTTGCACACACACATGGAAAGTCAAAGTTAGTGGCTTTTCAATGTTTTGATTCACTATTGACTTTCCTCATCATGTTTTCCTCAAACCTTAATTTAATGGAGTGATATTTGTTTTCCATTCCCCCCAGCCTTTGGCTTCACCTGTGAAACTTAGCAAGCTGCTGCTGCAGTTGCTGTGCTGGGACCGGCCAGCCAATCCCTGGCTTGTTGCTTCCTCTGCCACCTCCTTTGGGGCAGTTCCCTTGCCCCTCTGTCCACTCACATCTGCCACACAGCTGTGAAGCACTTCCCAATACGCAGTGCCCAAGAAATGCTTCGTAATTCTACCCAGGCCTTTTGATACTTGCTATGGTCAGTCACAAGAGCATCTGTCTCTGTGAATCTCTGAAGTGTCCTCACAGAAGAAAACAATTGCTCTGAAGAGATATTACAGACAGGAAATGCAGCATGGCAGTGTCACTTCAGGGTGACAGAGCTGCTCCAAGTTCCCTTTCTCCTCTACTGAATTGTTTAAGCACTTTGTTCATGTTAGACCCAGACTGGGACAAAGATGGATACTTATACGTTGGGGATAGATTTTAACAGAATTTCTTCAGTGGAGTGCTCTGCTTCCTTGTTCTTCAGGAATGTGACAGATTGTGGTGAGAGATTGCCTGGTGTGAAAAGTGAGGGCTACCTGCAACTCCTTTTGCTTTCCCACCTCAGACCCCAATGGAGCAAGGGAATGGGGAAGGGAGGCATGATGGGAGACCACAGGTTCTAAGACAGGTTGAGCATCCCCCATCTGGAAAACGAAAGTCTGAAGTGCTCCAAAATCCGAAAATTTTTGAGCACTAACATGACACCACAAATGGAAAATTCTGCACCTGACCTCATATGATGGGTTGCATGCAAGATGTCTTACAGTCAAGACATAGTCACAGCTTTGTTTCATGCACAAAATTATTCAAAATATTGTATAAAATTACCTTCAGTCTATGTGTACAAGGTGTATATACAACAAAATAATTTTGTATTTAGACTTGGGTCCCATCTCCAACATATCTCATTATGTATATGCAAATATTCCAAAATCCAAAAATCTCCTGGTTCCAAGGATTTCGGTTAAGGGATACTCAACCTCTAGAAGCAGCATTCGTCAGCTCCAGGGTCAAAAAGAGTGGAGTTCAAATCTCAGCTCAGCTGATGTTAGCCTGTATGTTTCTTGCTTCAGTTTTATCACCTGTAGAAGGGGAAATGATTCCTGTTTCCCGACATTGCTGACAATGAGGATATATTGGAGGGAAACCATCTTATCACAAAGTATGGCACATAGTGGGTACTGAGAAATGTGAATTCCTTTCTCCTTGCTGCTAAATATTCCTGCATCATTTGGATCAAGTTATTCTGGCATCCCGCTCTCCATTAATGTTTATGATGTCTTCCAATGCCGTGAGCTACAAAGACAAAACAGACACAGATGAAGCGACTTGAAATTTTTATAAGGTTGAGTCCAAATGTGCTTCTAGTAGAGCTCAAATTCTGTTGTGATGTTTACAAGAGGTTTCCAAGCACTGGGTAGGAGGCTGCACATAAAGGTCTTTAGCCTGCCTCTCCATTTAGAGATTCCGTAATTTGGTAATCTTTGATCTCACATCACACAGAAGGTATCCATATAATTTGTTGTCCAAACTTGGAAACTTTTGAGAGCAAAAGGGGTTGCTATTAAAATCACACCTAGACCACATGTGTAAATTAGGACGCTCAGGTTAATAGAGTGTATTTTGACCCTGATTAGGGTGCACAACTTTGGCCCGAGCTCAGTGCAAGTTATACAAGTTTATTTACCCAGCTTTCATGTATTTTAAGTCATGCCAGTTCTTCTTTTCCTCTTTAGCCAATGACACTTGTTATCTAGGCAGGGACTTTGGGAAGGAAGGTTAACAATGTATGGCACATGATATAGGTAAATAACACACCAGATATACATAAAGAGACATATGAAAGCTAGAGGGTGAGCCAGTCCAGGATCCAGATAGTCCTGCAGCTCCCCGCAGTGCCCCCCACCTTCCCCTTGTAGCCACCATGACAATCAGCTGCCGAGGGAAGTGTCATCTGGGGAAAGGCCAACCAGATGCTGCTCCCAGAAAATCCAGGCCAAATTTGACATCTGTTTGTGGTCTCAATGGTTGGCTCTAATGTTCCAAATTCATGAGGACGAAAATTAAAGGGAGAACTTTCATCACTGCAGTCCTCAGGTACCAAGTGAGCCTCTCAAATGTCTCTGGGGACCAAGATGCTGCAGCAGGTAGCTTAAACTTTACAATGAGTGCTGCCTAAATGGGGACAGGGATGTGGGAGGCAGGCCCAAAAGCGCAGACTGTGAGCTTGAAAGGGCCCTTAGGGATGTTTTGAGGCAAAGAGGAAGAAGATACGGGATTACAATGAGTAGATTTGGATTTTACTGTCTGTTAGAGAGGAACCTTGGTGTTCTCACCTGGAAATTGGGGATAACCAATTTCCACCAATGTTCACTGTCCAGAGTCACTGGAAAGGTAAAATGAGATAATGAACAGGAAGGAGCTTACAAACCACAAATTCCTATATAAATGCCAGATGTCATCATTATTGGAGATCCTCAATTAAAACCCCTGAATTCACAGATAAAAACCTGAGGTTCAGGGAAGTCAAGATTCTGGCTCAGTGTCAACAAATCCATCAATAAGAAAGGATGTCAATGGCATGTTTGTGATGAGGGAGGGGGACAAGTTCCTTCACAGGGAGGGATGTCCATGACGTGTGTGTGATGGGGGAGGGAGGACAGGTTCTTTCATAGTGGGGGACTGTTCATGGCATCTGTGTGATGGGGGAAGGCGGACAAGTCCCTTCATGAATTGGGAAACAGTCCATGGCATATGTTTGATGGGGAGGGGGAAAAGTCTCTCTATGGAGGGGGATGCCCATGACATATGTTTGATGGGGGAGGGGGACAAGTGCTTTCATAGGAGGGGGACTGTCTCTGGCATGTGTGTGATGGGGAGGGGGACAAGTCCCTTCATGGGGGGATGTTCATGGCATGTGTGTGATGGGGAAGAGTTGACTGAGAAGGTAAAATTGAACTAAAACAGAAAACCAGGGACAAATCAAGAAGGCAAAAAATATTTTCAAGGAATGTAATTTAGATTTGTGCTAGATGAGATGAGAAAAATGATGCCATGGTTTTTTTTTTAGGCAGCAGGAGCCTTCACATCTTTTAATTCCTCATGATCATGGACACTGACTAGAGTTGATTTCATCTGGACCTTTTCATCATGAGGCTTTGAGGCTATAGCCGATTATACTGGTAATCCAGCTGTGTCATCTCTGATTAAAAAGGCTCCTTGGGCTTGCCTGTCCTGCTCTTACACTAACGCATGCAACGGGGGCCTGGCCAGGTTGCAAAAGAATATGAGGGCCAGAGAAGATCTATCTTTAAGTAGGAGAGGGTTGAGGCAGCTTAACAGAGCAACTAAGAGCACAGACCCTGGAGCCAGACTGGCTGGGGAAGAATCCCAGTGTTGCCGCTGACCAGCTTTGCCACCTTCAGCAAATTACCTAACCTTTCTGTGCCTTGGTTTTCTCATCAGTAGAGTAAGAATATAATCAGTCTTCACATGATGTGAGGCTGAAACAAGTTAATACATTTTAAATGCTTAGAAAGGTACCTGGCAAACATTCAGCTCTATTTATTGTTTGTTATTTTATTAAAAATAAAATGAATGTTATCGATGGACATGGGTGAGAAGCAGTGAGGAGTAGAAAGAACATGAGCTTGGCCATCAGACAGACTTGCATTTGAATCCTGATTCCACAACCTTTTAAAATCAACATTTATATTTTTCTAATTATAAAAGGCCTATGTATTTATAGCAGAAAATTTAGAAAATACAGGAAGTAAAGACCAACCCTAAATGTACGACAGGCAGATGGCCACCATATTTCATGTTCTTGGCAATGATATTTGCACTGGAGCCTTGCTCTGATGCTAGTGGCTTGTTGGTTTTTATTATTCCTCCTCTCTTTGTATATCCCTCAGGGAGATATCTAGGAATCATTTCAGGGCGAGGCACTGTGAATGCTCAGTAAAGAAAATATTTTTTGACAATGAGAAGACCTTTGATATGTAACTCAGAGCCTTTAATCCACACTCTTTTTATAGTTTGTTCCTGACATTTAGGAGCTAGGGTTTCTGGTGATAAAGCATGCCAAACATTTAGATTGAAACTTATAAATTCCTTCTTCCAACTTCCCTGCTATAATTACTTAGCTGCCCACATTATTGTTGTCAATTGCCAAGGGTGGCTGGTGAGTGACAGGTAGGTTATTTGTACCTGGTGTGGGTCACACTCCCACTTGGTCTGAGTGTTTTGTTTAATGCTCCACAAGAAGGCCATCGATGGGTAACAGAGTAGAAGTAATAGGAGAAGTCTACTGGGTGATGATTTGGCAGCTCAAGGAAAGTTGTAAATTAGGCTCTCAGAAGGGAACTTTCTGGCAAACTCAGTGAACAAACACAAGGTATGCGCTGGCCAGAACTTGTAATAAGCTGACTTTCTCTTTCACTGGTGGTTTCCTCTTGTTGGTTTTTTGGTGAAGTGGTTAGACGTGTTAACTATTGCCCAAACAGAATATGGACTGTTCTGGGGTTGGGGATGCAGGGGTGGCCAACAGTGGGGAAGAGGAAGGGTGTAAATGTATGGATCCACAAGTCCGAGCAGTCTTCTATGATCTTGGAGAAGGGTTGACAGTGTAACCAAATCTATGCCTGGTCACTATCCGTGAGCAATGGCACACGGACTAAGTGCTCCCAATAACCCCTCTCTCTGCTTTCAACTTCAGGGGTGCAGAGGGCCTATAATGTAAAATCATGACACTGATAGAAACCTTAAGGAGGTTTCTCTCATTTCTCCCATTTAGTGAGCAAACTAGACCTTGTCATATATGGCGAATCCAATTGTGTAAGTTAATTTTCTTATCTTTAGTCATTGTAACAGCAACCTACACTAGTGGTGAAGCTAGAAATGGGTCTATCTTTCCCACCGAGGCCCATGTGAATATGGCCAAGTACCCACTTTAATTAGGGCAACCAAACATTTTAATTTGCCCAGGGCAGTCATAATTTATGCCTCTTGTTCTAAAGAATACATATCTATAAACCCCCCCTTTATTCTCAAAAACTTCCCAGTTAAAATAATAAAGTATATGGGTCCCCCAACATGAACAAAATCAGAGAGGAGCCCTCCAACACACAGGCCAACTTTTCACACTGTCGCTTTGCTCAGAAAAAGTTCCATTGTCTCTAAAAGACTCTTAGCCCTGGGGTCATGGGCTGATTTTTTTTTTTTTTTTTTTTTATTTCTCTAGCAATATTGCTCCCCAACCAGGGACCACTGCCTTTTAGTGCATTGTTTTTCAAACTGTTTTCAGCAGCAGAATCTATTTTTTCAGATGAAAAGTTAGGCAGAGCTCCAATGTTTAAAGCAGATAAAGTAGAGCTTTTCCTGGTTGAAGTGGGGGCGGGAAGCTCAGATACCCACACGTTTGGCCTCTCTTGTTCTTTCCTTCTGGTGTGGGTCCCTACTGAATTTTATGGTTTTGTGGAACATAGATTAAAATTTACCACCAGAGCATAATGCTACCATCAATTTAATGTGTTGCCAGTTTCTCGATGAAATAGTTTTGTTCCTTAGTAAAGTCAGGTTAGCAATACCACATTTATTTTACCTTGGCACAAGTTAATAATGATCAGGCTCTTAAAAAATATTACCCCAGGTCTCAGCCTCAATTCTAAGTTAGGCTACTCCATCGCCTTAATTCTTCAAACCAATGGAATCTTGACTACTTGTTTTGATGTCCTCTCCACGGAATATGTCTGAGGAATGACCATACCATGGCCTGTTTTACCAACCACAGGTCTCCTGGCCCCTGATCATGGTAATTCTCTGATCTCACTTGTTCCTTTTCTGGGCCCTTCTGCCCAATTCTAGCTTTATGGCTTCTCCTCTGTAACCTTATCCTTTGTCTAGGATTTGAAATGCTGTTCCAGCAGACTTATTTTTCTCCTCATCCTCTCAAATCTTGAGCAGGTCATCCTAGGTCCCCTCTTTTGTTGAATTCTCAGTCTATTTTAAAATTCTCTGTATTTTTAAAAATGCCTTCACAGAACCCATCATACATTAAAAACCCTCCCTCACTGAATCTTAGGAGTCCCTTCCAGCTTTGCCAGTTCCATTATTTTAGACAGCTTATCCAAATACAGTCTTTCATCAGAAACAGCCGCATACGTACTATTCCACACCTATATTTCAACCACAGTTGACTCACCAGCCTGAGGACCCCCGTCAATTCTCAATGATTCTGGGGATCAGGTTATTTTTCTTGGCACAAATCCAAAGCATTGAGGCTAGGATTCAATATTAAGCTGATCTCCCTAGGATGTCATCAAGAGGGTTTAGTTACTGAAACACCAAAGGATATTGTCATAACACAGCAATTTCATTCAAAATGGCCTCATGCCCCAGATCGTTGCAACTGCTGCATTATAAATCTCTAATGCCCTTGGGGTGGGGGTTGGGTGGAGTGGAGGCTCATCAGCAATGGATGCCTTTGCATATTTGTTTATTTATTCAAAAATGTTTAAAATGAAGTATTTTCTTGACAGCTGATTTGAAGTACTAGTAATTGCTTCTAGATATATAGAAATATCCAAAGGTTTTCTTCAACTTTTTCTTATTTGAGATATTTGTGAAGAAGTCATTTATACCTTGAATGATACACATTCATATATATTGCACATTACATATAGAAAAGTTGGTCTGGTTTTTTTAAAAAGGATTTTTTTTTCTGTATTTAATAAGCTCTTGTCATCCAATTCCTCAAACTTACATACTCTTATAAGGGGGAAGAATCAAAAAATAATTTCAACTTAAATCAGAGGATAGGGTCTCTCAACCTTGGCAATATTGACATTTTGGGCCAGATTTTTTCTTTGTTGTTGGGTACTGTCCTGTGCATTGTAGGGTTTAGCAGCATCCTTGACTTCTACCCAGTAGATACCAATAATATGCTCTCTCCCACCCAGTTGTGACAATCAAAAATGTTTCTGGATATTATCAATATGCTTTGGGGTGCTACACTGATCTGGTTGAGGACCGCTGCCATAGAAAGCGGAATGATGCAAGAGGAAGAATTGTACATAGAACAGTCTATGGAGAGATAGCAACTTCAACTCCAGCCCCATCCATCAGGGGTGATGGGAATCAACAGTTGGCTTGCTTGCAGAATGAGGCAGCATGGAACTATGAGAGATTTTCTTCCAACAGACGCTGGTATCTCTATTAAGTTTCTCCTTTTACAATTTTTTAAAGCACCTTTTGCCTTTGCAAGTAACCTCATGTAGAAAGCATGCAGAGTTCTAAAATGCTAAGTAACTGATATATATATATATAATATATATATTTATATATATTATGTATATTTTTATATTATATATAAAAATATATATATATTTAGGTAAAGCCAACAATTCAGGGATGTGCTTATATCAGTTAGTTTTTGCTTCTAAGCAAACCAGTCCAAATCTCAGTGGCTAAAAAAGACACTTACTGCTCATGCATCAGGTTGGCTGGGGTTCCACACATCCAGGTTGGACTTGACTGGGCAGCTCTGCTTCCCAGTGTAGGTCTCTGGGTCAAGTGGGGCTGCAGCAGCTGGATGAGCTCTGCTCCATGTCTCCCTCCTTGTCCTGGGACCAGTGGGCTACTTGGGGGATGTTTGGCTCATGGTGATGGCAGAGGTATAAGAGGATAAGCAGAAACACATAAGACTTCTTGAGACCTAGGCTCAGAACTAGGATACCACCACTACTGCCTCATTTCATTGGCCAAAGCAAATCACATGGCTGCTCCTTTAGTGGGGAGAGCTGCAAAGTCATATGGCAAAAGGCATATGGATACAGTGGGTGGGTGGTGGGGACGTGTGTATCAGGGGAAAAGAACCATGGTCAATGACATGATCTATCACAGCTCTTATGTTTAGAGTAATAATTTTGCTTTTATATAATTTCAGAACTGCGCTCCTTATTTTTTTTCTGGACACCTCTGTAATGAGAGAATTTAATCACAGGACCGTTTTAAGAATGGAATCATCTGGTAGGGAAGAGTGAGCCAAACAAACTCTCAGAAATTTTATTTTAACTCCAGTTAGCTCAGTCTTGTATGAATTAAGCAGCATTATATTTCTGTGGTTTTTAGAAAATGGAAAAAGCTGGATTTGTCCAACACAGGGGCAGAGAAGAAATGCATTTTCAAAGATGTTTGTGAGATTAAAATGCAAAAACACCTATTTTTAAGGATTGGCAGATTGCAGATGTGTTGGCCAGAGGAATGTTGAGTGAAAATCTCTGGAATGTTTTAGCAACCTTTAAAATTTATTACCAGGAAATGTGTGCTGCTTGCCTTCTCTGCATCTTTTCAAAAGGTCTCTTGTAAATCCAGTCAAGCCTAGTCCAGGTAGGGAGGTTTGGAAACAGTGATAAGTGAAAGGCATTCTCTGCTGCTGTGCCTCAGCTCCAGCCTGACCAAACACCGTTAATATGTAACCCGAATCTGACCACTTCTTTTATGTTTACATTTGGTTTCAGTGTTATTTTTAACTGGTGAAAGAGCAGTTCAAAGTCATTTTTTTTTTTCTTGGCACTTACCATAGTCTCTCAAGGCTCGGTAGCAGAATGGCAATAAGTCATGTCAGGGGTCTTTAAACCTGGTGGAATTAAAAATCACTTACCTTATTACACATGTGAATGTGCTGAAGATGGATGGGTCAGGGTTTTCAAGGATAAGACATTATATCAGAAATCATGTTTAATTGTTTTTACTGAGACCTTAGATTTTGAGGATGGTCTACACATTTGGCACAATTCATCCAAAATGGGGGTGTACTCCACATCTATCAGAAGAGCTCAGAAACAATGAAACCAGACCAAACCAAAATGCTGAGCATGTAAGTACTGGAAAGGATACAGAGCAATGGGAACTTTCAAATATTGCTGTTAGAAATGTCAAATGGTTCAGCCACTTTGGAAAATAGTTTTATAGTTTCTTAGTAAAATGTATGCTTACCATAAGACCCAGAATCTCACTCCTAGGTAGTAACCCCAAATAAATTAAAACTGTGTTCACACACAAACTTCTACATGGAAGTTGATTATGGCTTTAATTGGTGAATGGATAAACAAACTGTGGTGCATCTATATGGTGGAAAATTACTTAGCAATACATAGGAACGAACTACTGATACATGAAATAACATGGTTAAAGCTCAAAGGCATTATGCTGAGTAAAATAAGCCAGACTCAAAAGGCTATAAACTGTGTGATTCCATGTATATGACATTTTGAAAAAAAGCAAGCCTATAGAAAAAGAGAATATATTAGTGATTGCCAGAGGTTAGGGTCAGGGGCTAGCTATAAAGGGGCATACAAGAAATTTGGGGGTGATGGAATTATTCTGTATCTTAATTGTGGGAGTGGTTACATGACTGCATATGTATATCAAAACTCAGAACTGCACACTAACAAGGGTGAATTTATCCTAAAATAAGTCTAATTTGTAAAAACGTGTGGTCCCGCAGAATCTCCTGTTTTTATATTTATCAACATAACATATATATTTGTATGGCCACCAACTCATGCCTGCTTCTTTGGAAATGGTTTCCTGCCCACAGTCCCTGCTGAAAGAATGGGCATAGACTATGCTTCTTCTAGCTGATTCCATATCCAGACCCCACTCGATGGGACCATGGGTAGACATCTACCCTGAACTGAAACAGTAAGATGCTCTCTCTTGAGAGTTTAAGAGACATTGAAATCCAGCCCAGAGGGTGTAGATTTTGGCCTGCAGGTATGTTTTGTTTGGCACAGTGTTTAAAGAAAATTAGTTGCCAGCATAAAAAAGTGGGAGATTTCACATAGAAATCCAGATTTCCGGCTTCTCTTGAAGAAATGGGAGGATCCGGTAAAATGGTCCCAAATTCCCGCATGAAGACAATGGCTGGAGCTGAGATCCATTGCCCCCTTCACACCAGTATGCACTCTCCATCTGCACAGCTCCTGCCACTCCCTGTGTGAAGCCCAGGGGTGGCTGTGCTGGTGCTATTAGTGGGCTTTTATAGTTATAGGAAATAGAAAATCTTTCTTATATTTTTTTCTGTATCAAAACTGGGAAAACTGAAGATAGGCCATATTTTATGAAAAATGGGAATAAGCATATGACTTTGTGAAAGTAATGACTCTTCTAGTGGCTTATAAGAAACAAACTAAATGTGTCTGCTGAAAGAATATACACTGATTCCTTTCTGAAACAAATGTAGCTTTCTGCACTCATCCATGCTGCCTTCCTGGTCTCTGTAGGGATTTGAGTTTGCCCTGCTCTCCCAGTCAAAAGGTTTCTGAGTAAAAGAGTGCTAAGGTTGCATAAAGTTGAAGATAAATAGGCACCATGATGAGCTATATCCACGTGCAAGCTTGTGTCACTGGGGAGGAGAAATTGAGAGCCTTACAAAGAAGCAAGTCTATAGAGATTGAAAAATAAAGTGTGTGTGTGTGTGTGTGTGTGTGTGTGAGAGAGAGAGAGAGAGAGAGAGAGAGAAATTGAGAAGCATACAGCTGTTCAAAGGAGAGTATAAGTGAATTTTCTTTAATCACTTATAGAAGGAGTTGGGATTATAACCCAAGTCCTCCGATCAGTGCTTCTCAAACTTTAACAGGCACACATATCCTGGGGAGCTTGTGAAAATGGCCATTCTCATCCAGCACATCTGGAGTGAGGTCTGAGATTCTGCATTTGTAATGAGATCCCAGGTGATGTCAATGCTGCTGACCACATTTTGAGCAGCAAGGCCCCAAATCATACAGTCTACAAAGAAATGGTAAAAATTTACCAGCCTCAGCTTTGCTTTTTAACCACCATCTCTCCATTGAAGGACTTGGTAAAATCAGTTTACTGTCACTTACCAAAGAATATCACTCCCCCTGAACAAGGTGCTATTTACAGGTTAGTGGGTGCTGGCACTCTGGAAAGAAAGAATAATTTTGTGATTGCCTGGCTGGCACCTTAAGGGAAGCCATCTGGATTAGCAGCCCAGCTGAGGGACTGTGCACCCTCCCTGCTTAGTCTTGGCTGGTTTGCTCTGTGGCCTTAGGCAAATCGCCATAGTCTCTGCTTTCTCACCACTCAAACGGAGGTTAAGTTTTTGACCTTGTAGGATATTGTGAAAGATTTAATTAGCATTTGTGAAATCTTGCAAGATCTATAGAGGAAAGGTACTTCAGAAGAACACAATAATTTATAGTCACTATCATCATTTCATTACCGGTTTAGCTGATCTGCCAGGCAAGTCAGTCTAAAGGAAGCTGTCTCTGTAATCTACAACTCCCTCATGGTTGAAAATACTGCAAGGAGGAACATTACAGCTATCTGTGGAAGAAGAGAAATTGTGCTTCTTTTTCACAATTCCTGATATTACTCAGGTGTCTACCACTTCAGGTTTTAATATAATAGTTTTTTTTCATGTAATGAAGGAAGATTCTCTTTTTAATTGTCCCTTCCTTCCAAATATGGGCCACTGTGATATCTGTTTAAAACTTTGGGGCTCTGGTTTGAAAGAAATGTTTTCTCATCTCTCTTTCTCTAGAGGAGCTCTGTCCAATAGAAATACAATATAACAACAAAATCAATTTAAAAATTCCTAGTAGCCACATTAAAAAAATAAAAATAATCAGATAAAATTATTTTTTAGAATGTGCTTATTTAACCTCATATTTCTAAAAATTTTTTAATGTGTATAAATATAAAAATTGTTGAGATATTTTGCCTTTTTCCGGTATTGCCTTTGAAATTTGGCATATCTTACACTTGCAGCACGTTTCAAATGGGATGCTAAATTTTCCTTAAGAAATAGTTAGTCCTGGCTGGGCACAGTGGCTCATGCCTGTAACCAGCGCTTTGGGAGGCTGAGGAGGGTGGATCACGAGGTCAGGAGTTCAAGGTCAGCCTGGCCAAAATGACAAAACTCTGTCTCTATTAAAAATACAAAATATTAGCCAGGCATGGTAGTGCACACCCGTCATCCTAGCTACTAGGGAGGCTGAGGTATGGGAATCTCTTGAACTCAGGAGGCAGAGGTTGCAGAGAGTCAAGATTGTGCCACTGCACTCCAGCCTTGACAACAGAGCGAGACTCTACCTCAAAAAAAAAAAAAAAAAAAAAAAAAAAAAAAAAAAAGAGAGAGAGAGAGAGAGATAGTTAATCCTGGTTTAAACTTCCTAAAGTTTACAACTGAAAAAGTGGATTCACATATCCATATTATTCTAAACATTTTTATTTTTTCCAACTGAAAAGAGTATCAGGTTTTAAATTTAAATGTCAATTATGAAATGAAATAACACTTAAAAATCAGTTCCTTGGTGGGGGGTGGGGGGCACTGGTCATATTTCAAAGGCTCACATGTGGCTAGTGGCTGTCCTATATTGGACAGGGCAAGGCTAGACTCTCAGTGAGGGCTGCCAAAGGCATGAGATTGCAGAAGGCCTATTCCTGCTCCACCAGTAGTAGTTTATGTGTGTCCTTTGTCAATGGCATTGCCTCAGAGCAGACAAACCCTGTTAATGTGGTGAGAAGGCCTTCCCTCTGTCAATGCACATTATTTGCCTTCTACTATTTATGGCATTGCTGGTTATGGCTCTTCTGTCTCTCAGAATGGCTCTGTTCTCCAAAGGGACCTTGCAAAGATCCAAGCTGGGTGCCACTAGCCTAAAACAGCAACTACCCAAAAACAGCATCTATCCACTCATGACTCCACTTATTCTTTCAACAAATATTTATAAAGCAAGTTTCTATGCCCAGCCCTACTAAACTTCAGCAGCTGCTTCAGCTATGAGAAAGGATGACGAGGTCACTGCCCTTATGAAATTAATGTCTAGAAGTGGTAGACAATAAATGGAAAAAGACAAATAACAAATTAATAGCAATACAGTATTGGTAAAGAAAAGTACAGGTCTCCATGAGACCATATGATCAGGAATCCTGTTGGAGGCTCAGTCAGTCTTCCTTAAGAAAATGATATTTCCACTGGGTCCTGAAGGGATTGGGCAGTGAAGAGCTGGGAGAGGGGTCTAGTCTAGGAAGGCAATATAACAAATTCAAAAAAGTGGCAGAAGGCAGGGTGACTAGAGTGTGATGGGCCAAGAAAAATGGGGAGATAAGTAAAGGCCAGTTCTGAAGGGCCTTGAAGGCCTCAAGAAAGACTTTAGTCTTTGTCCTAACAGACTGGAGGTCACCAAAGGCTTTTAAGAATAACTTGATCAGATTCAGATTCCCCTTTTAGGCTTTACAAGATGGCATGTGGCTGCAGATCTTCCTTGTGATTGCCACCCTAAATTCAAACCCGGCTGACAATGACTGTGGAAGAAAAATGACACTTTCATTTCATTACCTGTTTACTGGAAACAGCCCCCAGAACTCTCTGAAAAAGAAATACAAATGCAGTCTGATGGCACTGAAGGAGTGACATAACAAAGGAAAACAAAACAAAAAACACAATGAACAGACAAAACCCTGCACATTCCAGCTCAAATTTAAATTGAGTCTGCCAGAGTTAAGACTCATTATTATTGTATTATCAATGGTGGTACTAGTATTAATAATGATGACCATTGCTACTATTTATTGAGGGCCCATTGCTTGTTAGTTTTATATATACACATAAATATATATTAGTTTTATTCTACAGAAAGACCTGCCTGCATAATAGATATTATTCCTATTGAAGCGGCATCATTGTCTGGGGTAAATACCCAGGGTTCATCATCTCACGCCAAGAAGATTAAGGACACGGACACGCACGAGGAGTGAGTTTAGGAACAAAGATTTAATAGGCAAAAGAAAGAGAAAGGAGAACAGCTCTCTCCCTTGCCAGAGAGAGGTGAGCTCCTGAAAGGAAAAAGCTGGCCTGTGGGGCACTGCGCTGGATTTTATAGGCAGGCTTGAGGAAGCAGTGTCTGATTTATGTAGGGCCCACAGATTGGCTCTACCAAGTATGAGGTTTACATAGGGAGGGAAAGGCTGATTGCCCCATTCTAATCTTATTATGCAAATGGGGTCTTTGCCTAGCTGGTGCCATATTGTCTTCTCCTTACTGTACACATGGTTTGGCAAAGAGAAGGGAAGATGGAGCCGCCATTTTGAACATGCTTAGTCCCAGGTAGCCTTTTCCTATTGGCACTACTGCCGGCGTTCACCCGTGCAAGCTTCCAGCTTGCTTGTCTAGGACTGCAGCTCGATTTTACAGGCTGTTCTTTGTTAGAAAAGAAAATGATTTAGGGGCTGCTTTTCATTAAAAGGAAAACCTTATGGAGGACTCCCGTACCCTCACTGTCTGCCTAAGTAATTTCTTAACTCCTATATCACTATTTCATTTGATATACTAGGAAAGGGAGTTAGACAAATGTTAAACAACTTGTCCAGAGTTGAGTTGGTAGTTCTAGTGGAGTTAGTATTGGAACGTATGTCTGTTTGACTTCCAAGCCCTGATGTGTCCACATCATCATATTCCCTCTGACAGGTAGAGGCCAGGTGAGTTCTGACTTGAGCATCTGAGAAACAATACGAATGTGTTCACACAGGAAAAACACCATTTACTTTTGTGGCAGAAGTCAAGGCTCAACAGCAGTGTTAGGATGTTCGATACCTACTGAGACTTTGGATAGACTCACCCTCAAATTGTTCTTTCCAACATGCATCTTTTCCAAATGTTGTGTATGTAGGTCAATTTTTCTCTTTCCCTCTTATGCTCTGTAAGTTTGGGCCTTTTCTTTCTCCCTCTTGCTTCTCTATAGGTCAAGTACTTTATCTGCTTTTGTTGACTAGAGCTGGGCTCCCTTTCTGTAGCTTGTGCAATAGCTCAGCAGTCTGTAACTGGACATGACCTCCTTCTCCTGCTAGGGTGGTACGTGTGGGCAGCCTGTGCTGATACACGTTAGGCACATGTTCTGTTCTAAGGCACAACAGACACAGCTGACAGACAGCACGAAGGAATGGCCCTCAGCACAAGGAGCTGCTACGTGCATTTGGGCAACACCTTCCTGCCAAGCTTGCAGAATGCTTGGGCATTTTAATCTATTAATCTCTAATACTATTCTCAGAGGAGGAAAGTGACTACCATATCCCCACAAAAGGAAACAAGCTTGATTTAATAGTTAAGGTGTGTATAAAAAGGCTTGTTCAAACTTCATTTATCCCACAAAACATTATTGAGCATCTAATATGGTCTAGGAATGACTCTAGGTGCTAGGTTACAGCCATAAGCTAAACTGATTAAAAACAATCAAGCAAGTCAGCCATCAAACAAACAAACAGAAAAAAAAACCCTTTCCAAATGGAGCTTTTATTCTAGTAGGGGAAGGCAGACAATATACCAATTAAAACATAAAATACAGAGTGTGTTTGATTTTGGTAAAAAATAAAAGAGAAAAATGAGAGTGAACATTTAGGGCAATCAGAGAAAGCCTCATGAAAAGGATGGCATTTGGACAGAGACCTGAAGAAAGTAAGGAGAACAATGACAGGGCAATCTGAAGAGAGAGCATTCCAGGTGGAGGAAACAGTAAGTGCAAATGTCTTGAGGCAGGAGTGTGCCTTGAGTGTTCTGTAACGGAAAAGAGACCAGTGTGGCTGGGACTATCTGTAGCAGAAGATGGGGTTGGAGAGATTATGGCGGCTTACAGGGCCTCGCCGTCACTGTTAAGACCTTTGACTTTTCCTCTGAATGACATGAGAAGCCACTGGAGGCTTCTTAGTGGAAAGTAGCATTTTTCAGGACCAGCAGTGTGGAAAACAGACAGTACAAGCACAAGGATGGAAGCAGGGGGGACAGTCAGGAAGCCATTGCCATCATGCTTGCGAGTGATGGCAGAGCTTAGACAAGGTAAAAGCAGGGAAGATACTGAAGAGTGGCTGAATTCTGCATATATTTTGAGGAACAGCCAACAGGATTTGCTGATGGATTGGATAAAGTGAGTGGATTATTTGAAGTTATTTTTTTCTCCCTACCTGAAAGTTATTGTAGCTATTTTCAGGCATAGATAGAAAACTACCTAGATTGTTTATTAGCCTTGGTTGGATACTTTCTTTTCTTTTTTTGAGACGGAGTCTCACTCTGTTGCCCAGGCTGGAGTGCAATGGTGCGATCTTGGCTCACTGCAACTTCCGCCTCCCAGTTTCAAGTGATTCTCCTGCCTCAGTCTCCCAAGTAGCTGGGATTCCAGGTGTGCACCACCACGCCTGGCTAATTTTTGTATTTTTAGTAGAGACAGGCTTTTGCCCTGTTGGCCAGGCTGGCCTCGAACTCCTGGACTCAAGTGATCCGCCCACCTCGGCCTCCCAAATTGCTGGGATCACAGGTGTGAGTCACTGCACCTGGCCGGTTAGATATTTCTTATATTCCTTTAGACAATGTTTTAATGTATATCATATAAGTAAACCAAACCTTCTTATAAAAATCATATACAAAATGAAAACTCCCATTTGCTATCTCATGCTTCTTTTCTAAAAAATAGGTAATCCCTATTATGTTTGATTTTTTTTATGTGTGCATTTACGTGTTTGAAAATTTATAGTTTCATTCTTTCATGTTGATGGGATCATATTGTTCACATTAATTTTTGCTTAATATATCTTGAAGACCTTTCCAAACTAGCACATAAAGACCCATTTCATTCTTTTAGATTACTTAGAAAATCCTCTAGAAATGCATCTGACTCATTTCACTCCTGTCTCCTAATCACTGTCTACATTGGAAATCAAAGACAAGCACCCACATGCCCTAGGCAGAGTCTCTACTTCCAGAAAACATCCACAAGATGACATTTTAGAGTTGAGGGAATGATCCCAGCACGCATAGCCAACCTATTTGAAATGTCTTTCTTGTTCTTGGAAGGGATCACAGGGCCCTTGAGTCATTTTAAACTGCTTCTGCTGCAGAAAACTCTTTGGGCATTTTGTGCCCCTGGTTTCCCAAATCTCACTCCCTGGCATGCTTGGCTTGAGAAAGTTAAAAAGCCCAGGGTGGCAGGCTGGTCTGGCATTAAATGGTAAGTGAATTTGCCAAACCAAAATGGAAGCATCTGGCTCGACAAGGATAAGTAATGCAAATGAATGAAAAGAGCATGTATCTATGCTTTTCCCTTGGTTATTAGATATTGCATTCATTGTTATTTGTTGTAACTGTATGAAATTACAGGAAAATTACAAAATACAGAAAAAAGTTAAATGATAATCACCAGAAAGCCCCTTTCCTGCACTGCCACCCGCCTCCCCCGGCACCGCCGCCTGTCGCCCCGGAAGACTATTTGGGTATTTACAAGAGAATTAGAAATTGAGATTGTGGCTTACCCATCCTACATGGTCACCATAGTAAAAGCTTCTAACTCTGCCTGCCTCTTCTGCCTCTGTGTATGAATGTGTCATGAGGCAGGTAGGAGGGAGCACAAACACATCCTACTGGAAAACCAACTCCAGGAGTGCACTTTCCAACACTGGGGACTCTTCATATGAGAAGCAATATTATAATGCTAGAGGAAGTTGTGTTAGTTGACCAGGGTTTCCAGCAGTTGGAACAATGCTCAAAATTCAGCATCTGCCCTTCCCCCTGCTATACTACCCCCTGTCCCCCACCGAGGCAACTAGAACACAATCATGTCTTCTTCTCATGTTTGTTCACCTGTTTTCAATTAATGGCAGGGACCTAGTCCCTTAGCTTAGTTGGATTGGTACCTGCAGGATAGGAGACACAGCCAGGTGGGTGGGAGGAGCTGGGTCACAAGACACATTGGAGCTCAGTTCTTCCCAGCACAGCTGGGTTGGGTGTTTGCCTTGGCACCCATTGCCACTCCACTCAGCTCTGACATGATGGCTGGAAACGCTGGCCTGGAATAAAGTGGGAAGCGCTCATGCATATTGTGCCAACAGGGTGATGCATCAGCTGTTCTAGCTACTGAGTGCTAGTCATCTAGCCTTTTGCCTTTGGTGCAAATAATTAGGCTTATTATGGGTATTGAGTTGTCAAAAAAAAGGCTTCTGTTTTATGACCAGCAATATTTATTAAACATAAGAATAGTGCTACAATGTGGGGTCTTAAGAAGTTATTAGACAGAGTCCTTGCCCTCAAGAAAAGACTCATAATCCAGTGGCAGGGAGAGAATGTGAGAGAAATAGAGAAATAGTATTTTCAGGCAGCAAGTGGTGAGTGCTACATGAATAGAACAGAAGTTAAACATTCATGGTGGTCAGCAGAAGAAGACATGACTATGTGCTAAAGTGGACATGAGATCAAAGCTTCATGAAAGAGGGATAATTTGGTGTGGGACTTAAAGGAAGTCCAGGGTTTAGAGAAGTGGAGATGAGAGTTAGAAAATGTCAGGCAGACAAGACAGTTCAGGTAGAGGCTCTAGAGGTGGAAAGGAGGTGTGCAAGAAGTAATACTGGTAAATATTGCAAAGGAAGAATCAAAAAGCACAAAAAAGTAGGGAAAAGAGGAAAGGCAGGAGACATTTTAAACTTGTAAAGATAGATTATTGGCAAAATGATTGTCATTAGCTGAAGTGGGGATTTCTGGAAGAGTCATTAGTTTTGGGGGAAATGACTTTGGGAGTTGCTAAATTGAAGGATGAGAATGCATGTATGAAGGGAGTCTAGTCCAGGAGGGAAATCAAGACATATTTGGTAGTTCCAGTCTCCTGAAAACTCAGGTACCAAATGTCATGCACAGTGACTGGAGAGACATATTTGGAAGTCAGTTTCAAGGCCCAGTAAAATGATATGACTGGATGAAATCTCCAAAGATGGAGCAGCAGAAAACCACTGTCTGAATCTTGCTTGTGCACACGCGTCAGGGGGTGGAAGGAGGAAGTGGACACAGCAGATGTGGCGTACTGGCTTGCGTGGTCGTAGCAGGATTAAAAGGTTCCCAACAGAAGAGGGAGGAGAGAGAGCCAAAGTGGAGCACTGTTGCCTTCTGGATTGCCACTGAGAAGCTGAGAAAGAGCACTGAGAATAAGCCACTGAACACCACAACTAGAAGTCTTTGGTGGCTCTTGAGAAAGCAATTTCAGTAGTGAGCGCATCAGTTTAGCAGGTGTTTGGAGTGAATGGTAATGAAATAAATAGAGGACACATAGACCAGTGGTTTTTTAAACTTGGCTTGAACACTGTAATCACCTGGAGGGATTTTAAAAATTACAAATTCCTAGACCTCACATCAGACCTTATGAGTCACATCTTTAGTTGACAGGCCTAGGAAACTGAGTTTTTGCAGATGACTTAGATGAAGCCAGTTTATAGTCAGCATTTGTGAACCCACTGGAAGGTAATAAAAGATGAGAAATAGGAGACACTTGAGGGGACGGTAGGGTTGAGGAAGTTTTCTGGGTAGTAGTTTTTTCTTTCTTAATTTTATTTTTAGAAAACAGGAGACTCAAGCTCCTTTTCCAGGCAGTGAAGATATGAGTGAGACCAGTTATCCTCATGGAGAAATCAGCTCTAGGAAATAGGAGAGGGACCTCCAAGCCAGGTGGGTGAAATCAGGCCTGGGAAGAGATAGATGGCAAGGTGGTAGGAGGTGGAGATTAAAGTGAGAATTCAAGGAAGTGAAGGCAACTCCTGCAATCTTTCCAAATTAAGCTTTGTGTAGTCTTTGAAGATTGATTCAATTCACCTAAGAACCTTGCATATTCCTCCTTATGACTTTGTTGAGCATATTACATGGCACTTTCATAATGCCAGCTACCCAGGAAATGCACGTTATGAAAGCTTAGAATTATGAAATGACACAGGTTGTGTGGTTAAACATGAGCTTATCTTTTGAAAGTTTCTATTTCACAGCTTCTGAGGGGATGCACTGTGCATGACTTTTGGTACCTGAGTTTTCAGGAGACTGGAACTGAAAGGAAGAATTCACCAACTACCTGTTTTAGCCCCAGGCAGCATCATCAGAGTCATGCTTGGAGGTGGAAGGGAACACCCTTGTGGCTGGGCCCACAGAACATGTTGAAAACGAGTTCTCAGTATTGTGGCAGGAAGTATTGGGTCACGAGTCGCAACTCACACCTTTCTATAGCCGGCTGTCTCAGCTTTTTGTGAAATCTGGGTCTGAAATCACCTCCTTCTACCTTCTTCCCTGTGTCTGCACAGTCCAACTGCCCTTTGTGGATTATCTTTGCATCTCGTGAAGCACATACCTAGCATGTTCTTATGATAGCAGTGTGGTCCAGATAGTGAATAACAACCACTACAGCCTATTGAACTCTTATTCTGTGCATTTTATCTAGCCCTTCTTCTGGAATGTGCCTTGGCAAAACTTCTGTTTTAACATCTGTGACAATTAAGTGATGTTTTTCATATTATAAAAAACAATACAACAAATATTAATAACAGTGCTCATTGTATGCTGGGCACTGTTTTAAGTATTTTATGTATCTTGATGCACTTAAACTTCACAACCACCCTGTGATGTAGTTATTCTGATCCCCATTTTTACAGATGAGGGAATTGGAGCTCAGCGAGCAGACATGTGGCTCCAAAATCATATAGCTAATGAGTGATGGGTCAGTGTACTGATACCGAAGCCAGAGCTGTTAACTCATAAATGATGAAATAGATTGAAATGTAGTTCACTAGAAGGGGAAGACATCTTTAGGAATTTGCTATTGATTCAGGTTGCTCCCTGATTTTTTAGCACAAGCGTGGCAAGGCATTCTTCCAATAACCTCAGCTGAAATGCCTGCTTGGAGGACTCAGGTGCTCCATCTTCATCACGTATGTGCTGCTCGGGTTTAGAAAAGCCAGGTGGATCAGTCCCTGAAGCCTGTAATACTTTCCATCATCTCACAGAACACAAGAGTGAGGCTGACCCTCTGCCTACATCTCAGAAAACCTGAGGGACAGAGAGGTCATTTGTTTACTCCTTCAACAAATAGTCCATTTCTTGCACACCTCTCTGTGCCTTGTCCTGTGTTTGTGTTGTAGAAACAGAGGCATGGGGTGCAGTCCCAGGAGAGGGTGCTCGCAGGAGCACAAAGAAAACTACTCAGGGTGATCCACCCATGCCAGATGGACATACATAGGAGGGCCCTAACCCAGGTAGTGAGATGAGCATGTGTTAGTTTTGTGAACTGAAGTTTATCCCTGATATAGAGTGAAACCTTAGATTGCAGACTTTCAGGATTCAAGGTAGGAGGATGGTACATTCCCATGATGGTAGGCTACAGGGGTGCTGCGACTGTGATTTCTCTCTTGCCCATGGAGAAAAGTGTGACAAGGGCAACAGCCCTGACAACTGCTTGGTGAGAGGAGAGCATGATTATCTGGCACCGTGCCAACAGTGCTGTGCGAGCTGGGGACTGAGAATCAGGCTGACCTTGATTGGAGGTCTTCCCCACGATTTGCTAGCTGGGTGACTTTAGGCAAGGTATTTGCCACTCTGAACCTCAGTTTCTTTATTTATAGAGATGGAGACAAGAATACCTACCTTACTGGGTTGTTGGGAGAATTCATGAGCCAATGAACATAAAGTATTCAGAATTCCTTCTAACAAATGCTCAGGAGAGACTGTAGCTAACACTCAGCCAGTGCTTACCAAAGGCCAGGCACTGTCCTGTGCCAGTGGTTCTCAACTAGGGGGTGATTTTGCCCCCGGAGGACATTGGGCAATATCTGGAGACATTTTTGATTCTCATGATTGGGAGGGAGGGTGCTGCAGATTTCTAGTGGGTAGAGGCCAGGGATGCCGCTAAACATCCTGCAATGCTCAGGATAGCTCTCCACAACAAACACTCACCCCATGCAAATGTCCATAGTGCCCAAGTTGGAAACTGTTCTTCGTATGTGTTAACACAAAAAATCCTCATAGGAACGCATGTGGGAGTGCCATCTTTATTTTCCTGGTTTAGATCAGGAAATATTAGACAGTCCATTAAATGACTTGGAAATTAAATAGCATACTCAAGCACAAGCAGCTAGAGTAAGAGCCAGGATTTGAACCCTAGCAATCTTGCTCCAGAGTTCTTATGTTTAACCAGTTACCCTAGGTGAACTCTTGTAGGAGTGAGTCAAAAGGCAGTGTGTATGGGATATGGAGAGGCTTCCCTTTCTCCATGCCAGCCATTCTTAAACTCCTGTGAGCATCAAATGACTTGAAGAGCAGGCTAGAAATACAGATCCCAGGGCTCCACACCCAAGTGATTCTGATGCAGCTGCATTTGGGACTCTTACACTAGCCCTCAGGAAAGTTTCCACACACAATAGCAGCATGATACCAGACTTAGAGTCTTGGAGGTTGTTTTCTGAATCTCAGTTTTTCAAAAAATACTATATGCAGAGCTTAACATAGTTTTAGAATGCTGTCTAAGAAAAACAAGTATAAGACAAATGCTTTTGAGGCTGGGGAATCACAATGTCTCCTTCAAGAGGACCCTCCAGTTATCTTGGTTTGCTCCTAGACCCTTTTTTTCATATGAAGACAGGACAGTTGCACGTGGGTGCTTTCCCATCACCTCAAGTGCTCAAAGCTGGACTTGTTATACCTTCTTTTCCTCACTCTCACACTTGCTCTTGATAATATTGTCCTCACTGCTGTCTCAGTTAGCCAATTACACAGGCCCTGAGCCCAAAGCACCTTGGAATTTGCCTTCCTTCCACTAGGCAGCCAGTCTTTAACGTCTTAAAATTCTTCTTTCTACACATTTCTCATATTGATCATGAACTTCCTGGTTTTGTTCTTTATCACCCAGGCTTAGACTATTGCAGTAACCTCCTACCTGGGCTGCCATCCTCAACTCTTTCCTTCAATACGTCCAGCCAGGCAAATCATCTGAAAATTCAATTTTATTTTGTTTATGCATTCACTGATGTAGTCACAGGTATTTACTGAACACTCCTCTGTGCTAGGCTCTGTCCTGTGCACACAAAGATGAATTTGACCCTATCAAGTCCCTGTCTTACTCGGAGTCTCCAGCTCCTTATACCATCACAACTGCCCTCCTACCCCACCCCACATTTCTCTGCACAGCTTCTCAGCTCTACTCATTACCCACTGGCTTGTCTTTGCTCATTACTACCTCTACAGCTTTGTCATGTTCTTCTCTACCCAAGGCATGCTTTCTCTCTTATCCATATGTCTAACTTCTATTCATCCTTCAAAACCCAGATCAAATCATGTTTCCTCAATAAATTCTTTCCTGAACATTCTTTCCCAGGACAATTTCTTCTGTCCCATGGTCTTATAGTATCTAATGTCACTATTATTTTTGGAACTGCTACTTATGCACACATGGATTCATTTTTTTGCATGTCTGGTAGGAGAAAAGGGGTTGCTGTTTGGAGCAGTTTATGGTAAAGGATTTAGCCACTCTGGGCAGCATGGTAGATGTAGACACAAAATAGGCGTCATTCTGCCAATTGTAGTTTTAAATTCCTGTGGATGGACCTCAGAGGCCAGATCTGTAGGCTACGTGTCTGGCTTACCCACTTGGACCAAGTGCTGCTACTCAGAATGGCCCAAACCCACAGAGGCCTTAGTTAGTATCTGTGTCTGGCAATAATTCCAAGAATTTCTGAATTTGCCTGTCAGTGAGTCTTCCCAGAGTTCTGTTAGCTAAACAGAAAGAGGAATGCTTTAGCAATAGCTCATATTTATGGAGTGTTTACGATGCATTGGACACTGTGTTAAGTACTTTACATGCATCAGCTTGTTCAACCCTCACAGTAACCACATAAAGTAGAGATTATTCATTTCATTTTGGATGTGAAGAAATGGAGGCTAAGAGTTAAGTCACTTGTCTAAGTTCACACGGCTGTAGCAGGTGCAGTCACGGGAACCCAGGCCTTTCTCTTCCTACTGTTATCTTTTAACCCTTCTATGCATTCAAGGGTCAGCTACAAAAATATCAGGGACACCCAAGGCTTTCTGATTTTTAAATGAACCCTGGAATTTGTGGTATTCGTCATCTGAAAAGCTTTGTATTGAAATAAGGCTTATTTTAGAGACGATGTGGTTCTAGCCAAAAAGATGTTAAGTCATATTCAGAAAAAAAAAAGATTTAAAATAACAGCTGCTTTGTCATAACCCCCTTCTGTCCTCAAAGCCCGGCTCTGGGCAACCGATAAGATACTGTGTACAAGGGCACATGCATGACGTTTTCTAGGAAAACTGGTGGGTGAAAGGCTTCCTGAGAAATTTCACACTGGAAATAAACACTCTTGTAGGGTATGTTTCAAGGAAGATCTTGAAATCTTTTCTTCTGGGTACATGACTCTTGCCCTTTGTTTATAGTTGTCATTAGTTCAGGTGGTCTGAAATGCCTGATGTTGAAAATATTTGCCACTTCAAATTTCCCTTTGGCCATGAGGGGGTGAAGGGACATCTCCTAGGCTTATAAAGGACAGAATCACATGACTTAGAGAGATGGAATTTGTACCCATTGGCAGAGGTACAGGTCTTTATGGATTTAAAGTGTGTCTATTTACAGAAGCAACCCTGATAGGGATAGTGGTTTCATAATTTTTTAAATGTGCTTTTATTTTGTTTAATAAAAATACAGATTTTGAGAAGCAAATAGCTGACATAAAGTGAGCCAACATTTTAGTCCCCACCCCCCCCCCCCCCCCCCCCGCAAGAAAAGCAGAAAAGAATGAAGCTCTTGGTGATTCTCAATATTATATCTTTTCTTTGGAGTCAGTTATATTTTGGTAACAGTTCTTATTAAAATAATAGCAGACACCATTCTTAATAAAACTTTATTAAAGCTGGATGAGTCCCTAAGGGAATTGCTAATGGTAAGAAGTATAAAAAATACTTCACTGAACCTGTTTTTAAATTCTCTAATGTTTAAATTCTCCTACTCTCTCAACATGCAGCTTCTCCCAGAAGAATGCCTCACCTTTAAAATTTGTCTTAATAATATGAAATATCAAGTCACTTTTACTCTTCATTTTTAATTTTAACATTAAATACGCCTTTTCCCTCTCATAGTTTTTACAGTTAATATACTTGGAATCATGTTGGAGAAATGTAATTTTGGTTTCATTTCTTTCAGAATTCGCTAATGTAAAAAAATGCATTTTGAAAAATATTAGACTTACTGAGAGGTCAAATTTTTTCTTCAGTTTTTCGGAAGATAGAAGCAGTGGAATAGAATACTATTCTTCCCCAACTTGAGTTAGGTGTTAAATAGCACTCTTTTTCTACTTTCCTGTTTACTTGTTGTATCTTTCCATCTATCACTCTTAGTTTGTGACTTCTATTATCAAGGATACCTCATGGTCTAAGAAGGCTGCTGAAGCTCCAGTCATTATTTTGGAGGTCTAGTTGGGAAATAGGAAGGAGAACTTCCTGAAGGACCTATTAATAACTTCTGCTTAGATCCCATTGGCCACCGCTGGCTGATGTGATGTGATGTGATGTGGATGATGTGATGTAATGTAATGTAATATATTTTTTCAGCTGGGAACATTGCCCAAGATTCTGTAGGTAAGAATAAAGAAAGAATGGATTACCAACGGAAGTCTCTGTCACAATGTCTGTGCTTTAGTCTGGCAAAGCTAAATTAAGCTGCAGCAACAAAGTAACCCCCAAATCCTGGTGACCTGATGCAACAAAGACATCTTTCTTGTTCATGAATTGCCTGATGTAAACCCAGTGGCTCTCCAGTGTAGTTCTCCAAGTGATGACTACCTCCTTTTAAGGTTCCTGCTTCTCAGCAGTGGCTTCTGGGATGCTAAGGTAAGAGAAGATAAAATTGGAGAGTCTCACAAAAGCTTTTCACTGCCCCAGACTGGAAATGACACACAGCACTTCTACTTACAGCTCTTTGGCCAAATCTAGTCTTGGAGTCCTTCCCAACTGCAATGGGCCTAGGAAGTATCATCTTCCTTGTGCCCAGGAAAGATCCTGTGGTGATGACTTCTCTGTCTATGTAATTGAGTTCTATTTCCAAACTAAGACAATTATGTTACATAGATTCTGAAGCAATATAATATCCTGTTTTCAGCAACCTTTCACTAAGTGGTTACTACTTGCCAATGCATGGTGTCAGATGCTAGGGGAACAGACATGAAAAAGACACCAAGTCCCTTTCAAGGAACTTATTGATTAATAAAGGAGACATAAGCACACTTGAAGAATAATAAGGACAATAATAACGTAAAAATAAGGTGCTATGGAGATTGAAGTTTGGGAAGATTTCTTCTAGTTGATGCCCAAGGAAAGGTTTCTGGAGGAGGTGATATTTAAAAGGGGTCTTGAAAGACTGGTAGAATTAACCTAGGTGATGTGGTTCAATCAACAGTGTCTCCTTCAAGAACTTTTCTGAATTAGTAGATATGTTGGGCTAAAATTTCAGTGCTGTCGGTGCCTAGCTATTTGATCTTGAACAAGTTTTTCTCCTCTGTAAGACGAAGGAGTTGGTGAAAATGGTCTCTATTCTCTCTTTCATCTCTGATAGTCTATCATTCTTCAATTTTTTAATTAACATTCTGAAAGCTTGGTACAGACAAAAAAACTTTCAAAACAAAAATACAGTTGATGCTTATTGAATGCACTTAGAAAATAGAGAAAAGTAAAAGAGAAATCTAAATATCAGGCAATATTCACTCTCATTCACTCATTTTATTGCAGTTTCTTCTGGAATTTTTCATACATAGATTTAAAGATTTTGCTTTAGTTTGTTTTGAACACAGTTGACATACAGAGCATAGGCTATACTAGAGCACTCTTTTTTTTTTTTTGAGATGAAGTCTTACTCACTCTGTTGCCCAGGCTAGAGCGCAGTGGTGAGACTTCAGCTCACTGCAACCTCCGCCTCCTGGGTTCAAGCAATTCTCCTGCCTCAGTTTCTTGAGTAGCTGAGATTATAGGCATGCGCCACCATGCCCGGCTAATTTTTAGTACAGGTAGGGTTTCATCATGTTGGCCAGGCTGGCCTCGAACTCCTGATCTCAAGTGATCTGCCCACCTCATCCTCCTAAAGTGCTGGGATTACAGGCGTGAACCACCGCGCCCAGCCTAGAGCACTCTTTATTCTCTTAGTGAACTATAATGATTATCTCTTCAATGTTATTTCTCCCCTGTTAGAAACATCAGAAAATATGTTAAGCATGATATTCAGGTTCATTTCTATGCCTCTGTTTGATGACAAGCTATTTAAGTGACAAGTGTTCCTCATGTACTAGTGAAACTTAGAAAAATAGAAAAGTATTGTAGTAACTTTCTTTGATAGCAGGCATCAGATTGCTTTTATTATAGTATGTTTTTTTAAAACTTATACCTCACATTTGTTGAACACCAGTTATATGGCAGCAACTATTGTACGTGCTTTGGGTAGATGATTTATTTACTGCTCCCAGTAGCAAATATTATTTTTCCCATTTTGCAGATGAGAAAACTTCAACTTAGAGAGATTGCATAACTTGCTTAGGGTCTCATAACTAGAAAAGTGACTGAACCAGTATCCAAGTTTAGTTTCTGTGTTTTCGGAGTCTGCATAACCACTGCATGGTACTATCTGTCTCTATTGCAAGTGACAGAATCTGAACTTAAGCAAAAAGTGCTGCTATTTAAGATTCTAGAAAATCTTAGATTTTCTAGTGCTAGATTCCAGAAAAAAAAAAAAATGCTGCCATAGTTATAGCCCAGAGATAGTTCTTTCTTTAGGAAGGGCAGAATCCAGGTTTCCACTTGGTGTCCCTTTTGCCCATTTTTATCTTGCTCACCATTTTTTGTCCTTGCTCTGCCCTGTGTTGCATTGGTATAGAGAGCCTTACAGGTGGGATCTCTTGCCATGGTATTCCTGGCAGCTTCTCACAGCTCTGACTCAAGTGACAGGAGAGCTTTCTTTCCCAAAGTGCCCAGTATAAATTTGGGGTGGAGTCTCATTGGCCGGCTTTTCTAGGGGGCTATCCTTGAACCAATCACAGTGGTGGGGGATAGAATATCTTGACTAATCAAACTTGAGTCACATGACCACCCTTTGAGTTGGTAGAGCAGTGGACTGGTAAATTTCAGCTCTGTCCATGTTTTATGGACTGACAGCAGTGGGTGTTCCTCCAAAGGAAAAGTGAGGCTTTTTTTGTTTTTTTTTGATCAAAAGAAGGCAGAATGAGTGCTTGGTAGACAAAACCAATCGCTGTCCCCCACGCTGCCTCTGCAATTTCTCCCCACGAAGATATTTTTCCCCGGGCCTCCAAAGAACTTACACTTTGCCATGTGGTGCTACCTCCCAAGAACTCTTCACTTATGTCTTAGAAAAATAAATACACAGCCAATTTGCAGATTATACCTTCCTTAGTTCTGCTATAAATTATATGACTTGTTTTTGGCAAAGCCTGAAGTCAAAGCTGGCTTTTTCCCCCTCCTCCTCACCAGCTCAGAGAATGCGTGGCATTCACTGAGATTGTGTACAGAAGGATGAATTTGCCCACCTGAAGGGGATAGCTAAATTTATGGGAAGAATTGCAACTTTTCAAATAGTTCCAAGCATTAAGGCCAAGATGAGGAGCCTATGGGCAAGTAGGAAATTCTTTTTTTTTTCTATTGAACCCAGGCCAAACCTTCACTTATGGTATTTATGAAATCTGTGAATCTGGAGGAAACTCATTATGGTCACCTTAGCCACATTAAAATTCCAACAGTTTCTCAGCATATCCCACACAGTTTGAAAACAGCATAATGTATAGAGTTCTGGCAAAAGCTGATGAAAGAGGCAGTGGGAAAACACAACACTGGAAATCAAGAAGTGTGGGTTCTAGGCTCAGCTCTGGCCCTAACCAGCAGGGTGGTCTCAGGCTGGTCCCTTTGTGTTTCTGAGTCTTTGTTTCCTCCTCTATAAATTAAGGATTCAGTTTCTACGGGTTATTATGTGCTGAGAAACCATACCCCAGCTCAGATATTCCCTGAAAACAGAATTCACTGGGGCTTTGGAACTTCTCTCTAGAGATAAACAAATCTTGTGTCAAATCCTTTTGATATTGTTATTCCAAATCTTTTTGAAATTTTTACTCCTGGCTATGATTTGCCTGCTTAGTACTATGCCCTTGTCTATATAAATATACTGTATAGATTTGCTTTCACTATTTAAGAATGTGCAGTTGATTTTATTTTGAGAACCTTAAAAAGAGTTCAAGACTTTAATTGATATAACTGAAAGCATCTCAAACTTTGAGAATTCCCAATTCAAATCATTCATTGAGTAAAACTCTTTTGAGAATATTCTCAAGGCTTAAGTACTCTGTAGTCAAGCTTCCTGGTGCTTATTCAGTTTTTAGTTGGGCCACTATGTTGGGTTTTTTGATTCCTTATGAAAAGTCTGGGTGGCTTTCCTGCTATTTCCCAAAATGAATGCATTTAAAAAATCTTGTTTGTTGGAAAATTGAATGTGGGCTTTTCAGATGTATACATTCATTCATCACTTATTGAGTGCATATTAGCTACTAGGTATTGTGAAAAGAATAAAGTTAGTAGCACAAATTTAAATAGCTCTGGCAAAAGAAGGCTCTTTTGAAAGTAGAGGCATAATTGGACACTAATTTCTTGAATGCTGATTCAGTGAAGCATAATTCACTTGTTACTACTAACTTCCCTTTTCTTACAGCCTGTTATACTTAAATTTTTGTTTACATTGTGATATAATTCAAATAACATAAAACTCATCATTTAAAAATGTGCACTTTAGTGGCTTTTAGTTTATTCACTAAATTAGTTCAGTTTGTGCAATCATCCCTACTGATTCCAGAACATTTCTGCCACCCCGAAAAGAAACCCCATAACCATTAGTAGTTAGTTCTGATCCCCACTCTCCCATCCCTTGACAACATGCATCTACTTTCTGTCCCTATGAATTTGCCTATTTTGGACATTCATATAATGAAATCATGTAATATATAATGTGTTATATCTGTGGTGTCTGGCTTCTTTTACTTAGCATGTTTTCAAGGTTCATCTATGTAGCAGGTAATTGTATTTCATTCCTTTTCATTGCCAAGTAATATTCCACTGTAAGAATATACTACATATTGTTTATCCATTCATCACTACATGGACAATTGAGTTATTTCCACTTTTTGGCTATTATGAATAATGCTGCTATGAACATTTGGGTACACGTTTTTACGTGAACATATGTTTTCAATTCTCTAGGTATATACCTAGTATTGAAACTGCTGAGTTATTTGATTTGATAATTCTATGTTTTTTGTTTTTGTTTTTTTTTTTTTTTAACATTTTGAGGAACTGTCAAACTGTTTTTTCCAAAGTGGCTGTACTATACCAGTTTATATTCCCATCATATATATAATAAAAATTAAATATTTGTAACTTCTCCAGGACTTAGGATAGTTTTCTTCCCAGTTTACTGATGATTTCAGTAAGGCAATAAACTGAAAAATGCTTTGCCAGAGACCAGATCCTTGGTTTATTCATTTCTTCAGTATTCATTGAGCCTCTATTTTGTTTCCAGTATTGTTTCTAGTACTGTGGTTACAGAGATAAATGAAACATGTTGTCTATGAGACACTGAGTCTTGAGTCTGTAAAATTTCTTTTGGAATCTTTAAAAATGGCAAAGACTCCCACTTGTGTGACTTGGTTTAGGTGGCATCTGCCCAGAACCAAAGGATGAACTGGATCAAATATCTGTCAGTACTGAACGAGTTTCTAATGGTGATCCTTAAATGTAGATCCAACTTCCTATTCTACATGATAAACTATCAATTTATATTTTATTTTCTTAACAGGGAAAATGTGTGAGCATCTGGCATTAGCTGTTTCTCTGAAATAATTTTATCATGAAATCATCTAATCCCAGGAATTTGGGAATAAGTGTATAACTTAAGTGGAGATAAAATAATAGTCCTGGGCAGTTGTATGATTCTTCACCTTTTGTAGAGTCATATTGTGTATGTTACCCTGTCCCATGTCTCATTTGACCACAGTCCTGTAAGGTAGGCCAGGAAAGCACACATTATTTCCATTTCATGGATGATAACTGAACCTCAGAGTAATTTGCCCCAGGTCACAAGAAGG
This sequence comes from Gorilla gorilla gorilla, assembly GCF_029281585.2. Classification (NCBI taxonomy): domain Eukaryota; kingdom Metazoa; phylum Chordata; class Mammalia; order Primates; family Hominidae; genus Gorilla; species Gorilla gorilla. The sequence goes on from NC_073232.2 coordinate 100,430,721, forward strand.
AGCCAGAAGGAGACGCCTTGCTAAAGCAGTCATTCCCATATACTATTCCTTGGAGTGGAGCCAGTGTTGGATAGCATTTTCACTGATGCATGAGGAAATGAAAAAGAAAGGGCAAGGCAGTGAGGTTTTTCACATCACTACATTTATTCAATTTTAAGAACAGTCTTTTATTCCAAAATTAAGTCTGTTTTATTTTTATGTTGGTAAAATGTCTCTTTTCTTTACTGAAATGTGGTGATAGTGGATAGTAACTTTTCCTTATTTTAATTTTTATTTGGCAAGACAAAATATTGGCAATCTCAATTAAAAAAAATATATATATCATTCCATGAAATCTGCCTCAGAAGGGTCAGGCCTGGTTCAATCTTTCCTGGTTAATCACGTTGTATTTTCTTGTGAGCACTCTGCCCTAGGTAAAGTAGAAATTATATTCTCTTCCAGACATGGCCATCTTTCACATGTGCCTGTGTCACACACGACCTTAACATCCAGTCTCCTGGTTTTAGCTAAACCCTCTTGGACTGCTATATTTCACAGATTCACAGATCGGTGGGAAAATATATAACCATGCAGGCAGAATGACTTATTCAGTCCTTCAGTTTCTAATTGTGAGTAAATATGTCTTACTGTTGGCTTTGTTAATTATTCTCATGACTTTTTGGAGCAGGGCTTGGGTATGATTTTTTTCTAGTAAAGTGCAACTGGCTTGTATTTGAAAGGATGTAGTAATTATTAATTTTATGCATAGATCTCTTTCTAGTAGAAAGCAGGACTTGACCCAGATAGGTTAATTAACTTGCCCACATAACCTACTAATGTGAGGAACTAGAAGTGGAAAGACTTCTACTCCTAAATATTACTCATCAACTTCAAAGTGTAATCATGGGACCTGCATGCAAATCACCAATGGAAAAAAATCCACTAGACTTTTGAGAAACATTGAGCAAAAATATGTAGTAGGATTGGAGCCTTCTCAAGTCCCTCTTGGTTGCTCCCCAGGGCTCATGTGAGGGAAGAAGGGGTTCCTGAGTGCCAGATACCCCCTACACTAAAGGACATTCGGGAGTGTTAGGTGAAGTGGGGTGCTACCCTCAAATAAGTTTGGAGAAAGAGAAAATTAAACAAAATGAATTCTATTATGTAAAGTAGGAATTTGAATTTAATTTGTTACAGTGTATTGTAAATACCTAAGAGTAACAAAGGTGCAACACTCCTCAACCTTTTGGTCTACAGAATCACCCCATTTTCCCAGTTGCTCCTCCTTGCTTCTTTCAGATGTCTCAGAACTAGACTTCTGCAGAAGGTACTGCTTTAAGTGTGTTCTCACTACCTCCTTATTTGAGTCTCATAACAGCCCTATGGGTGGTAAAATTTTCATTCCCATTTTACAGATGAAGAACCCAAGGCACAGAAAGGTTAAGAAACTTACCCAAAGTCACACAATGGCAAGGCTTGTATTCAAACCAGGCTCTTGGCATCCGAGGTAGTCTGAGAGCTCCTGCCCTGTGCTGCCTGCTATTGCAAAACAGTTCTCTTCTTTGTTGTCTTCTTTTTTCTTGAGGACAGTGCGTTGCCTCATGTAAACAAAGTTAGTAATCTAACTAGAAAATAAACTGGGACTTTCACTATCCTCTGTGTGTTGGTGAATCCATTGCAGGTGTGATGGGAAGACCATGAATTTGGAGTGAAACATATCTGAGCCCACCTTGTTTTCCCAGCCACTCCTCCTGATGTAAATTTGACTAGTTAGTTAACTCTAGGAGCCACAACTAATTCTTTGTACATTAGAGACAATAATGCTGTGACCCATCTTTTAAAGGAGTTGGCCTGGGAATATAAGTAAAGGCTTGGGGAGAGGACAGTTCATGGCCCACACCATAGGTTCTGCAAGGATATGTTTGTTATCTTTCCCTCTGTCCCACTCACCACCACCCTCTCCTACTCAGATGCTCATGTATGCTTGTTTTTCTCAAATGCTATGGATTTCCCCCTCGACTTATACTCACCTGCAACTTTATACAGAAACAAGAGTTATGGGGAAACCCCAAGAGAAGCAGTACGGCATAAAACAATGAATTCAGAAAGGAGGCAAGGGTCCAGTGCAATGTTGTCTTAGGAAATTGGAAACAGCATTGAATCAAAAGAGTGGGTCTAGAGAAACCTGATTGTCCCCAATGGCCTCTTCTACTAAAGGGAAATAAAAAATTGGAAAGAAAGGACAGACACTGGAAAATGAATCCTATTTCCTGTGTGCTACAGATTGAAGAAGCAGGAGAGCTGTGGGCTGGGGAGTCCTCTCTTGTGTGTGATCATGCCACGTGGGTTGGTCACACTGGCCTAAGGAACTTTCCCGATACCCCAGGATGCTCTCTTCAGATGACCCCAGGAATTTACCAAATTCAAGGAGTTGTCTTTGCTTCCCCAGTTTGGTTTTAAGAATGTGAATGTGGATTATAATTCCTTCTATTACTCAAATACTAGTCATCATCAGGAGAGATGGCTTCATATACTAGATAGCTATATACTCTATGTCTCCTCGGCAAAAGTGAATATGTTTATTAGCAAGTAAATAGCACTGATTTAAAGAACTCAGCATTTTAAAAATTCTTTAATACTTTAATTTGAAGGATAAAGCAACAATATTAAAGATAATTTTGAAAACAGAATAAAAAAATCATGACTCTGCCAGCTTAAATTTCTGTTTTATTTTTACATATTAGATTTTATTGTTTTCCTTCTCATACAGACTTTTTTCATGATTTTAACCATAGAGGGTATTCCATTAGGTATATCATGGACCTGAGAATGTGCATCTACTTTTTTTATAATTATTACTTTAATGGTTTATGTAGGAGGGGATAGTATAGGTCCCTCTTAGAAATGGAGAATGAGTGACTCTCAGGGACAATTAATAATGATGTGACATTATTTGCTAAACCATGCCCCTATTGGTGATTGTTAACAGTTTTATGCAATTGTAGATTATCCTGTGTAGCAGCTAAGAAGTGCTTATAGCTACTAGAAATAGAGGCTCATCTATAGTATCTTAAACACATTAAAAAAAAAAAAAGCCAAAGGTACCCTGTTCAGGGCTGGTCTGGTGTTGCAAGAAGGCATCAGCGGCCTAGCCTTCATTCGTTTTTCAAAAAGGAGGTTTGCCATCCTTTTTAAATTGCTTTCAAGTTTAAAGTCACAATATGGTGCTGCTTGCACGATAACCATAATGTCTGAATTTTAGGCAAGAAATGGGAAAAAGAGAGGAGGCAAAAGATTCCCTTTTCAACCTCCACCCACACTGTCTTTTCCCTTTTAAAGAACCTCCCCAAAAGTTTCATGTCAAAGAGGTTCATTAGCTGTGGCATTGGGTAAGTTACAAAAACTCTTTGAGACTCAGTTTCTTAATTTCTATACAGAGAGTAATAATGTCTACCTCACTGGGTGTATGTGAAAGAACACTGCTAATCCAAAAAACGCTATGCAATTTCAAGAGTTAAAATAACACTTGTAGTCCAATGCAGGCTGCAATAACTGAAATATTTCATATGCCTGTGTTCTTGCTGCAGAAGAACACATTGCAGTCATTTAAGATCACCCCCTTTCCCCACCCTAAAGTGCATTTAGGAAGGAGAGAAAGCAGAACTAGACCATGTTTGGTTAATGTCAAAGGGAAGTTTGAAAGCTACGAGATTCCAGGCAGTGGTAGAAGTAATGAAACCCCAAAGTCTCTCTGTGTTTCTTGCTGCCCTTGCTGTCTTGGAGGGGAATATTACGCAGTGGAAATGGGACACTCCTAAGTTCAGAGGGAAACAATCTTGACACAGGTGGTTCCCCAAGAACCTACAGGCCTCCAAGCCAATGGGCAAACTCCCCCATGGGTGGAGTGGCCCTTGTCTCGGTATCAAAAAATTGTAATCTCTCTGAGGGTGGGGACCCTATCTCTATTCACCTCTTTATCCAATGCCTGACACCTAGAAATCCTCAGTAAAAATCTATTAATTCTGCCCCACTTATAAGACTGACTCTGAACACTAAGAGTCAGTCTTGCGAGTGACTACTTAAGCCATCATGACCCTCAGCCCCCATTGTTGACTGCAGCTAAGAAGAAATACCTTGGGTTGGTGCATATTTTGGAATAAAAATAATTATAATGATAGTTATAGCTAACCTATTGAGCATTTACTGTGTGTAGGCACTTAGTACTTTACATATTGTAACTCATTTAATCCTTCCTTCTACCTTACAATAATAGTAGGTATAATGCTCATTCTGCAGAAGAGGAAACATGCTCAGATAGGGCAAGTAATTTGTCTAAGGTCACAAAGCTAACAAAATGAGAAACCAGCTCAAAATTATTAAATCTGAACATAGATTTTCTTGGGAAATTACTGTTAAATTTCTCAAATAGATTGTAAGTGACCTTTAGAGACCTTCATTTCACTTACTTCATTTATTTATACATGACCCACCTAAGGCAAAGCATTTAGTCTCTTTAAGCGCAAGTTTCGTCATCTGAAGAATGGACAAATAATAATACCACCTCCCCCACCCCACCCCAGAGTTTCTGTGAGGATTAAATGAGATAATGCATATACAGTGCCTGGCCCATAGTAGATGTTCAGTATATTTTTTACCATCATTTGTTAATTTGACAAGTAGTCAAATTAGTGATGCACATCAGAATCATCAGTGGAAACTTTTCAAATATTGAGGTCTGGGTCCCAAAGTGGGGTATTTTGAAAAGTTCCCCAAGTGATTCTGATTCACATTCCCTTATGAGAATCACTGCTGAATGTGACCAATATTCATTAAGGAAGCATTTTGCTCAAGGCATTTTGCTGTGTGCTAAGAGAGGTGTCAGATGCACAATAATGGCAAAAGTCATATAAAAATAAGTAAATTACTATGAGAGATGAGTGAGTCCTCCTGCAGCAATCAGGAAAGTCCTCATGGAGGCAATCACAGTGGGCTGGGCTTGAAGGCACAGCAGGGTTAGCTTGCCAAGAATGGTGGCAGGGCAGTGAGTGAAGGTAAGTGGCATGATGGTGCAAACAATGTCACTGGTGCCACTACTGGATGGGACATGGAGTCTGGGGAGAGTCGGGAGATGAAGCCAGGTGGTTGGCTGCAGTCAGAGAATGGAAGCTCTTGGACTCCTGACCAGTTGGGTTTGCACTGCATTTAGAGGACCATGACAAGCCATTAAGATTTTCTGAGCCAGAGAGGGAAATGCTCGGAACTATCCTTTCACCTGTTAAGTCTGGCACTCAAATAAATTAGAAAGTATAGAACCCAAAGGCAAGAAATGAGCAAGGCCAGAGACATCTGTTGCATCAGCCCAGGCCTCAGAATAGGAGCTTGGACTAGGCAGGGTACTGACAGGTGGTTAGGCTAAAGGAACAACTATATAAACCTGGAGACTGAATTAGCTGTTGGGGGAGGGGTGGTGAGAGGAAGAAGAAGTGAAGATGACTTTGAGATTTGAGCCTGCGTGATGGGAAGAACAGCACTGTGACCAGAAAAAGGGAAGTGGGGATATAAGCTGGGTGGGGGGAGGGAAGATGATGAGCTGAATGTGTTGAGCTGGAGATGCCTGGGGACAAGGTACACATATCTAGGAGTTAGGTGGCACTGTGGAGCTTAAAGGAGAGATCAGGGCTACACACAAACAAATAAATAGAACACAAAGTGAGTCAGCTGCACTGAGGGGTGTGGCTTCAGCCTTGGCAATGGTAGAACTCTGTGGGAAGGAGAGTAGAGCAGGGATTCTTAACCAAAGATCTGTGGATAGGATTTTTGTTTGAGGGTGTCTGTGAACTTTTTAACATTTTAAGCAGAATATTACTATGTATATTAAAAAGCCCACAATCTCACTGGATAAGTTACTCTAAACAAGGTTAAAACCTACTAATATATATATAGGAGAGGTGGGCTGAGATGCTTCTCATGGAATTTTCACATCGTAGGTAGGAACAAAATATTCCAGCCAATCTCTGCAGTCGTGACTGTCATACCTCAGACTGTGGTGGCTGTTTTATTATTATTATTTTTAATCAGGGCCAGACTGTTGGGTCAAGATTGTCTTAAAAATGTTTCTTCTTTCCAAGATATTCAATGGGGAAAGAATAATCTTTCCACAAGTGTGGTGAGATAACTGGATATCCACATGCAAAAGTATCCATCTGGACCCTCTGACTCTCACTAAATACAAAAGTTAACATAAAATTGGTCAAAGACCTAACTGTAATAGCTAAAACTATAAAACTCTTAGAAGGCAACATCCTCAAAGGCATAATTTTTGTGACCTTAGTTTGGCCAATGATTTCTTAGATATGGCACCTGAAGCCCAAGCAACCAAAGAATAAACTGAACGTCATCAAAAATTCAACTTTTGTGTTTCAGGAACACTATCAAGAAAGCAAACAGACAACCCATAGAATGGTAGAAAATATTTATAAATTATATATCTGATAAGAATCTAGAATATGTAAAGAACTTTTACAATTCAACAATAAAAAAATACAGTGAAAAATAGGCAAAGGATTTGAATAAACATGTATCCAAACAAAATATAAAACTGGCCAATAAGCACATGAAAATATGCTCAACATCATTAGCCATCAGAAAAATACAAATGAAAACCACAATGAGATACTACTTCACATTCACTAGAATGGCAATTGTCATCATGATCATCATCATCATCAGATAATATCATGTGTTGGCAAGGATGTAGAGAAACTGAAATCCTCTTACATTGCAGGTAGAGAGGTAAAAATGGTACAGCTACTTTAGAAAAACAATTTGGCAGTTTTTCAAAAAGTTAAATATAGAGTTACCTATGACCCAGAAATTTTGTTTTTAGGTATATAACCAAGATAATTGAAAACACATGTTTACACAAATAATTGTATGCAAATATTTATAGCAGCATCATTCATAATAACCAGAAATAGAAACAATCTAAATGTCCACTAATTGATGAATGAATAAATAAAATGTGGCATATCAACACATATGGAATATTATTTAGCCATAAAGAGGAATGAAGTACTGATACGTGCTACAACATGGGTGAGCCTTGAAAATATCATGCTAAGTGAAAAAAGCCAGACATAAATGGCAACATATTATATAATCCCATTTAAATTAAATATCTACAATAGGTAAATCCATAGAGACAAAAAGTAAATTAGTGGTTGTCAGGAGCTGGGGGAGGAGAGGAATTGGGAACAATAGCTAATGGGTACAGAGTTTCTTTTTGGGGTGATGAAAATATTCTGGAATTAGATAATGGTGATGGCTGCTCAAACTTGTGAATATACTAAAAACTACAGGTGGATTTTATGGTATGTGAAATTATACATCAATGAAAAATTTCTTCTGTCTTCTCAGTTTTTGGTTGTCCTTATTTGGGATGAAAATAATGTCCATTATCCAAGAAGAAGGAAGAGCATGAACAGTTACAGAGGAGGAAAAGTAAAGACAGTTGTTAGGGAATGGTAGATTTGGATGGAACATAGGTGTTTGTATGAGAGAATCAGGAGAAGAAGCTGAAAAGGTTAAGTTAGGACCAGAATAGTAAGTAAGTTGGTCAGTCACTGGGTGAGTCACAAATATTTGAGGACTTACTCAGTGTCAGCCACTGTTCTGGGTATGTGAACAAAAAGACCTGGTCCCCACCAACGCAGGGTTGAGCAGTCTAGCTCTGGTGACATTAAACAAATACTTAAGAAATCATGAGGGTGTGAAGGGTGGGAAGTTGAGAGTGCCATAGGAACATGTTATGGGGGAGGCTACTTGGTGTGAGGGAATCCTGGAATGTTTTCCAAAGGAGCAGTTAGAGGTGAGAAGGGTCTAACTTGCTAGTGGATTTTAACCAAATAAGTAGGCAACTGGGAGCCCTTTAAAGGGGTCATGGCTGGTGAGATACATAATCAGAGCAGTGCCATAGGAAGATTTAGCCCGTCATGGTTCTTAAACTCACCATACAAGCCTTTTTGGGGTGGCAGTCTTGCTGAAACACCATGTACTGCCAGCAAAGCAGGGGAAAGACGAACCTTCCTCCAAAAGTGACGGTTTGTGCGCTGTGTTTAGAGGACCTCTCTGGTGTGCTTGCTCATCTTTCCAGAAGTTACTGGAGAAATGACACCAGTGACCTTTCATGAGAAGATGATGGACTAGCACAGCAGCCCTCTCTTCCTACTCATCATGGAAAGCAACTAACCAAGGGACTTTCTTGGTTTATTTATTTATTTTTTGGTCAGGCAGATAGAAAAGTCATCATATAGCTTCAAGTTCCAGGGTTACTTCTTCACCTTTAATTTGCCCCAGTGGGAATTGTCAAAAAGAAGTAAATCATGACATATATATCCTTTAAGTGTGTGTGTGTGTGTACCTGTGTCAGGGAGAGTTGGAGAACAGAGCATTGAAAACAAGATTGTTAAATACACACACTGTATATCATATATTAAATATTTGTTACATATATTTAACAGTATCATTCTCTCCTTCCCCACCATATATATATTCATTCATTTATCATTGCCCTTTCTTATAGAAAGGTCTCTAAGTTCTAGTCACAACAAGACTGAAAAAAGATGCAGAGGCTGAAAAAAGCAGAACTGCAGCCTTGAACCTCACGCTTTACTGACTGGCCATAGTGTTACCCTTGATGTAAAGACTAAGTTTTAGTTTTGATGTCCAAAGGTGAAGGGAGTGTTTGTCCTTCTGACCCAGAGCACAGCTTCCTAAAATTGTTCTCTTGACTCTTGGAGGAGGATCCACTTGAGTTCACTACTGGCCACTTCCACAGCAAGATATTTAAAAAAAATTTTTTTTATTTCCATAGGTTATTGGGGAACAAGTGCTGTTTGGTTACATGAGTAAGTTATTTAGCGGTGATTTATGAGATTTTGGTGCACCCATCACCCGAGCAGTATACGCTGCACACAATTTGTAGTCTTTTATCCCTCACCCCCTTCCCACCCTTTCCCACAAGAGTCCCCAAAGTCCACTGTGTCATTCTCACGCCTTTGCATCTTCATAGCTTAGCTCCCACTTATAAGTGAGAACATAGCGATGTTTGGTCTTCCATTCCTGAGTGACTTCACTTAGAATAATAGTCTCCAATCTCATCCAGGTCCTGCGAATGCGGTTAATTCATTCTTTTTTATGGATGAGTAGTAGTCCATCATACTACTCACACCACAGTTTCTTTATTCACTCATGGATTGAAGGGCATTTGGGTTCGTTTCATGTTTTTGCAATTGTGAATTGTGTTGCTATAAACATGCGTGTGCAAGTGTCTTTTTTGTATAATGACGTCTTTTCCACTGGGTAGATACCCAGTAGTGGGATTGCTAGATCAAATGGTAGTTCTACTTTCAGTTTTTTAAGGCATCTCCACACTGTTTTCTATAGTCATTGTACTAGTTTACCTTCCCACCAGCAGTGTAGGTGTGTTCCCTGTTCACCACATCCATGCCAACATCTATTATTTTTTGATTTTTTGATTATGGCCATTCTTATAGGAGAAAGGAGCCAAAGACTTTTAATTCTTGTCCCACGATCAGTGGTTCTCAAATATGGGGATAAGAATCCACCTGGGGAGCCTATCAAAATGCAATCCTGGCTGGGTGTGGTGGCTCACAACTGTAATCAAAGCACTTTGGGAGTCCGGGGCAGGTTGATCTCTTGAGCTCAGGAGTTCGAGACCAGTCTGGTCAACATGGTGAAACCCCATCTCTACTAAAAATATAAAAAAAATTAGCCAGGCGTGGTGGTGCATGTCTATAGTCCCAGCTACTTGGGAGGCTGAGGCATGAGAACTGCTTGAACCTGGGATGCGGAGGCTGCAGTAAGCCGAGATCATGTCACCACACTCCAGACTGAGCGACAGAGTGAGATTCTGTCTCAAAAAAAAAAAAAAAGAAAGAAAGAAAGAAAGAAAGAAAAGAAAAGAAACATGCAATTCTCTCTCCCAGATCTTTCTTCTGACTTAAGTAGGTAAGGGTGAAACCTTGAGATGTGCATTTTGGAGAGAATCAATGATTCCCCTACAGATGCCCACTTTAGGAAGCTCTGCTCTGGTTCCATGCCACCATGCAAGGTTGGCCTAACGCAGTGGCAGCAGGACTATCGTGAAGTCAGGTTTAGAATTAAATCCTGGCTTAGCAACTTGCAAACTGTGTGACAGTAGCCAAGTTACTTAGCCTCTCTGAGCTTCGTTTTCCTCATTTTCAATAAGGAGATAATAATATCCACACAAGTTGCCGTCCCAGATTTCATTTAACATAGGTCCTTTCACTGCCCTATCTCACTAGTTTGACTCATTTAGAGATTATAGGCATAATGTCAGGGAGAGGGGAGGGATTTGAGGGAAAAGAGAACTTCAAAAATAATTTTTTTTAAGCTTCCTAAATCCTACCTCATAGGAGGAAAAAAAGACAACAAAACACCATTATTAAGGGCTGACCATATGCTAGGCCTTGTCAGTGCTAAGAAGAGTACTTTTCAGATCCAATGTAACTCAACGCTTCACTCACTTCACAGACTCTCCCCTGGGCCCTGTGGTTGGGCTTCCTGTTTCCACATCAAAATTTAGTTCAATGAGCATTTGTGAAGGGCCAGCCAGGCACCAGGCTCTATGGGAGGTCCTGAGTGGGTGAGAGGACACAAATGTGGATGACAGGTAGGCCTGGGCTCAGGGAGCTCCCCATCTACTGAGGGACACAGGTCTGGGTATAACTACAATATGGACCAAGTACTGTGGGAGCTCAGGGGAGGGAGAGACTAATTCCAACAGATGAAAAAGAAGGAAAAAATTCCATTGGGCAAGAGTTCTCATGACCAACATTTGATTGCAGGCTCCTTAAAGATGGGCTATTTTTTTCCCCTGTTGACTCTTCAGAGTGCCCTGAAAAGCCTTGGGCCCTGTGGCTCCTTGACGAGTTCATTAGACTCACTGACAAGTCCTGCAGACCTTTGCTTCTTGATGCCAGCTGTGTGCCGCTCTCTGAAGCTCCTTCTTTCACACCAAACAAGTTTCCAGGGCTGGTGGGTGTTGGACAGTCTGGAGCGATTCTTGCCTTGATTTACTAATACATACTATTGCAAGAAAACCTTTGTGAAAGTAGCCACCATCCTGTCTGCCTTTTTATTCTGAAGCTCCTCTTGCTCTCCCAGCCCCATGTTCTCATGCACACTGTCACAGTGAGTTGTTTAAGTGCTCAGATGTTATTACTTCCTGGGTAATCTACTCCTTGGAGAGTTAAAGTTTGGCCTGTGGCCTGGGCTAGGCATTCCTTTTTCCTAGGATTGACTTTCTGGAAAGAAGGGTGGTCCAGCCTGTTGGACTGAGCGCAGCACTTTGAGAAAAGGGGAGCTTAGGAATGGAGCCCAGAGGAAGCCCCCTGGTTAGGAGGAGTTGCTTGTTTTAGCTGTCAGGATGGCAAAGATGGTTTCTATTTGGCCTGCCCTGTTGTACTTATTGGCTGCTATTGGTTCATTTTGTTTGAAAAAAAAAAGGAAAGGAAAGTGGCTGATTGTTGAAGAAGCTTTCGTTCAATGGGAAAAAGTGCTTCTACCTTATAACAGGAAAAGCGTCAGCAATGGCAGGAGAAAGCAAAGTGGGCCATCTCTTCATGGAGCCATCTGGTGGCTCTTCGCTGTAAGCACCGCTCCTGGAGTCTCCTGTGTGGGTGCAGAGCTCACTCCATGCATCTCTTTTTGGAGAAATGGCCTCCTCCAGTGTAGGAAGGAAACTCCTCTCCGCCATGGTGCACCAGATGGCTGCCCACTTTGATTGGCTTCATCATGGCTTTCAGGGACCTGCAGGACCTGCCCCTGGGCTTTGTTCTCAGCCTCTACTCCAGATGCGCTTCTCCAGCTCCACCCCACCTGCCCCCTGCCCTCCTAGGGCCTTTGCATTTCCTCCCCTCTGCTCAGGATGCCTTTCTCCAACGTCTTCTTAAGGCTGATTCCTTCTCATTGCTTCTATTGCAACTCAGAGGAGCCTTCCTCAGAGAGGCCTTCCTTGACCACTCTTCCTAAAGCAGGCCCTGTCTCAAGTCACTGTTCGTGACAAGTGTCGGCTTTATTTTACTCACAGGATACTTAGTAGCATCTAAATCCTATTCATTCATGTTCTTCCCTCTTGTTTATTGCCTGTGTTAAATGCAAGAGAACAAAGCCTTATCTGATTATTTTATCTCTGTCTCCCTAACATCAAGAAAAGTACCTGGCTTGTACTGAGTGTTCAGTAAATATATGTGAAAAAATGAATGAAACTGAAGACATAAAACATAGAAAGGGAGGTGCTTTAGAGCCCAGATATGTCTGTCTGAGGCTGTGCTGGACTCCTCCTCATTCCCTCTGTTTCTCCCTAGATAACAATCTATGGAAGGGGCTATTTCTCTGGCTAGCATCCATTTTTCTCTGGGATTCTATTCTGGTTGGCAGGAATTTGGTTCTTCCCACCATCAAACCCTCCCGGGTCTCTTTCTTGGTTCAGTTTTTCCTAATGTACATTCACACTCTTTAATAGCTTTAACAGGGACTGTTTATAGGGGGAAGCTGTCTTCCAACTTTGAGGTGCTATGATTTTTAGACATTTCCAAATATTCTATATAAAAGCACTGAACCATCAAGAGAAATTCATACCTCATCTGATCACACTCTCCTGGTTAACTTCCTTCACTGTGGACAGCGCTTGGCCTGCATATCCACACTCCTTTGCAGCCAGCAGCTGCCTCTTCTCTTGATGCTGCCTTTTCGTTGCCTAGCCAGCAACCAAGGCTCTATCTGCCCAAGGCTCTATCTGCTCTATCTGCTCTATCTTTAGAGAAGAGCCCTCAGATTCCAGGGAGCAGCAGCTCATTTTTAGTGAGGTTTCCCCTGTACCTGGGCTGGTCAAATATTCTCCCTCGGCCTTTTCTTCAAGATTTTGTTTTTTCCACTCGTGTGTGTGTGTGTGCATTCACACACATGTGCATGGCCATTGCACCCCACATAGAGCCCCAGCCTCATCCAAATTGCTGGATCTTCTCTTCATTATTCTCTCTTTTTCTCATCCTCATCCTTCCTGGATTCTCCCAACAAATTCCAAATTTCTTTCCCATTTGGTATTTAGAAAACATAAGCTTGAACCACCAACTCAATACACTGTGAGCATCTCACAATTTCTCCAAATTCCTTGGGGATTACTGTCTTGTAATCACTCCTGGCTTCTAACTCCTGCTTTTTAAATTTGTGGCTCTATGCTTTCTGTTGTTCTAATCCATGTTGACTCATACCTGAAATCGAGCCTCTTCCCTGAGTTCACCAACACAAACAAAAATCCCCACTTATTCATGAAAGTTTGCAGAGAAGATTTTAGAGTAGATTTAAGAGGAGGATGGAGACGGTTTTATTGCAACAGCACACAGCCACATATGAAAATAGTCATCCAAGTTCTGCCTTCCCATCCCTGAGATTTTTCACTGGCCATTGCACCCCACATAGAGCTTCAGCCTCATTCAAATTGCTGGTTCTTCTCTCCACCCTTCTCTCTTTTTTCTCATCCTCATCCTTCCTGGGTTCTCCTGACAAATTCCAATTTTTCTTTTTAGTTATGCGGAGCAATTCAACTCTTCCCTGCCTTTCTTTCCACATCTTGCTCTGGGTCCATTTTGCATATCCAAACTCATCAAGGTATGCAGCAGATTCAAAGGGTTTCTTATTTATGAAGAGCTGCTCTCCATAGAAGGCAACTGTAGTTTAAGCAGCATTTCCTTCTCCTTTGTAAGCAAGTTATTCAAGAAAAGGCCAATAGGAACTGATGCCCTGTGTGTCATCCAAATAAAGAATCCACAAAATACCAAAACTAGGAGTGGCTTTTCTGAGGACCTACTCATTGTCTACTTACTGTCTATTTTGAGAGGGCAAATGGCTCAAAGAATCCTATGAGCCACTGAAATCAAACTGACAAAGCTTTTAGAGTCACTTTGCCTCCATAGGGCAACTGAGAGCCCCTGAGCTCTGTTTGCCCTTCTACTGGGGGTGTCTTTCCATCTTGGGTGAACTAGCAGTTTTCATGAGCTTTTCTAAGCATGAAACTTATTAAAAACAAAACAAAACAAATAAAAGAAATCATCTTTCCACCTTTTGCACTGGCAGCGGTAGAGCTGTGATGGCAAGGGAAGATTTACTGTGGCTGGAGTTGTTCTTGGAGCAGGTTGCTCAGTGGAGGGAATCTAGGAGTGAGAAAGAAATCAGAGTCATAGAATGTGCCAGTGGAGGGGTCCTCAGACAGCCCACAGAGAAGCGCCTCCCTTTGTAGCTGAGGAATCCTAAGCCCAGAGCAGTGAAGCGACTTATTTGTCCAAGGTCACACATCAAGGCTGTGTAATTTATGGTTCATTGTTCAATCTGGCTAGGGAAGTAGGAACCCCTTGGTCTGCCCTGGCTGCAGAAATAGGCCCACATAAGGGGTGTCGGGGCTGCTTTAGAAAACCCACAGCACTTTGAATCAAGGAAAAATGAGTCAATTGCTTCTTCTTCTTCGTTCTTGAACTTTAAAAATCTGAGTTGCGGTTCAGTATTTGAGGTGGTATGTGCATTTGGCTGAGGGGGCGGAAGGTGACAGGGAGGATTCAGAAGATGGTGATTAGGTTCTTTGAGATGTCTGGGGGAGGAGGAAGAGCACGGAAGGAGGCGGGTTCCTCCTTAGTGGTGGAAAAAGAAATGTAAGTGGGTCAATTTGATGTCAGCTCTTGCCCTTCTAGACTGCAATGAAAATAATATGCAGTCAAGTTTTTCTTTGGCAGAATGACTGCTATGTACACTAGAATCAGAGAAAAAAAATGTTGCATAGGATGGTTTGTGGTAGAGAATCTGTTGTGACCAATTTAATTCAGCTCAACAAGAAACTGTCAAGCAGTGATTATACACCCATCACAAGGTCAGATGTCTTGGGGGAGCAGGAAGAAAGGCTCTCCAGTATTACTATATCCAAGATCTGACAATCTTATTAAGAAATTGAGACCCACCTACATGGAACAGATAAAAAATTGGATTCAATAGCTTAAATGCCAAAAGTCTTGGTACCGAAAATGTGTATTCTGGAAAGTTATGAGGAAAGGGGTTGGGGGAGGGGTCATGAGGAAGTGAAACCTGAGCCAGAGTGAAAGCTGTTTGTTTTGGGGACTGTGTCTTCTTCTGTGTTTTCACTAGAGAGAGGCTTTGTCCATAATAGGTGCTCACTAAAAACCTCCTCAGTGATGGAGGGAAAGTAGGTGGGCAAAAACAGAAGAGAAGATGCAGAGGTGGTCCAGAGGTTTGCAGCTGCAAAGGCCAGACAAACTTAACAGAGCAGAGAGGGTACTTGGTATAATTGTAGGTAGGACCAGGAGGCTGAAATGTTTTCAGATGCAGAATTTTGACTTGCTCTGTGGCCAAAGGGAAACACAGGAGAGGCAAGGGTAGGTGCTTTGGAAAGTACACGGGCCTGTGGGTGAGGACGATGTGGGTGCTATACTGGGCTCTGCCCTGATGCAGCTTTGGAGGCGCTATTGAATTCTCTTTGCCTTAGCTTTTTAACATGTCAGATACAAGGCTGGACTGTGAATTCTCTTTCATGTCTACCCTCTTAAGGAATAAATCTGAGGATGATGTGCAGGGTGGACACTTGGAGGCAGAGAAACAATTTGGTTGTGGGAATTCAGGCGCTGAAGACCTGGACCAGGGTGCTAGTAAAGGGAATAGCAAAGGAGGGAAGGATTTGAGAAATTTGGAAGTGATTATAAGGATACCTTTAGATATTACTTAACAGAGTAGCACAGTTTGCTTAAAGGGAAGAGAGATGTTTTAGAGGGTGGTATTTGGGGTGTGAGGTAACTGTGGGATGTCTCTGAAGCAGCTAGAAATGTAGGATTAGTGGTCGGCTGGGCAGGGCAGGCTATTTAAAAGTAGATCCTTGAAATCAGACGACATAGTTTTGAATCCTGACTCTAATGGCCCTGGGCACATGACTAGAGTAGGGTGAGCAACTCTTCCAGCATGCATTAGGGCATTCCCAGCTTTAGCACTGAAAGTCCCATGTCTTGGGAAATTCCCCGGTCCCAGTCAAACTGGGACAGCTTGCCTGGGACCGTCCTCGTTTGAAAACCACAAGGCCTGCATGCCAGGAACTACTTTTGTGGTAGGCAAACTGGGAAAACTGGTGAAGATACTTGATCAATTTTAGCTTCAGGCTCCTCATCTGAAAAGTAAGGATAATAATATGCCTTCCTCAGAGATTGTATGAATTAAATGAGATGATATATGTGAAGTACTCAGCATAAAGATTAGCACAAAGAAGCATAAGAGGAACATTGTGAAAGGATGAGTCAGATGAATCCTGCAGATCAACCAGTTAGGTGCAGAGGAGATGGGTAAAGTAATCCAGTGTCAACATGGGACACCAGCAGAGTCAGTGGCTTTGTGTACAGAACTTATAGCTGGGATTGACCTGTATTTGTGAAAGAAGGCTTGCCAAGAAAATTAGTAATGTAAACAAGGAAAATGTTAGCCCATTGAAGAGGGCAACATTTTAATAATACTTATGCTAATTATAAGTGAATAGGTACATTCAATCAAGGATTTCCAAGATTCTCTAAAGACATACATCCCTGCTTTCTGGCTCAATTGACACTGTGGCTAAATGTGCTTAAATGAAATAAACCACATTTTGTTTCCATATTCATACATTCATTGGTTGAGGCACTCATTCAACAAATACTTACTGAGCATTTTTTATGTGTTAGGCACAATGCTAGGCTCTATGGAAACCACAAGAAATATAAAAAGTAGTCTGCAATCTTAGGAAATTTACTATAAAGTGGTTTTATTATACTTATTTTACTTATTTAAACATGAATCACCATTTCCCCTGCCTAATTCTTTCCCCACCAATATTGGGGACTTTTGACAGACACATATGTGAATATGATTTTAATTACCTTCAAAGTTCTAGAAGCCAGAAACAGAGAAATCAGAAAGTCCCCACCAGGGCATCTTGAAGCAGTAGGACAAGAACAGGAAAGGTAGACTAGGAGAGCAAAAGGAGAGGAGGAGGGGAACTGAGAGAGAAGGGGACAGGAGCGAGGAAGGAGGGGAGAGCAGGTAGGAGGGTGGAGCAGGAAGGAGGGGGAAGCAGGAAGGAGGGGGGAAGCAGGAAGGAGGGGGGAAGCGGAATGAGGGGGGAAGCAGGAACGAGGGGGGAAGCAGGAACGAGGGGGGAAGCAGGAACGAGGGGGGAAGCAGGAATGAGGAGGGAAGCAGGAACGAGGGGGAAGCAGGAACGAGGGGGAGCAGAAGGAAGGGGAACAAGAAGGAAAGGGAAGCAGGAAGGCGGAGGAGCAGGAAGGAGGGGAAAACAGGAAGGAGGGGAACAAGAAGGAGAGGGGAACAGGAAGGAGAGGGAGCAGGAAGGAGGGTGAACAGGAAAGAAGGGTTTGAATGAAAGAGTCTGAGGCAGGAGAAAGTGGAGAGAGCAGCAAGAGGACTGAGGAAAGAAAGGAGAAAGGAAGGAACCTGTGCATCGCGAGGCAGGTGGGGAGGGAAAGAGAACTTGAGGAGAGACAGCAATTGAGGCTGGAAGAGGCTCAGGGCCTGTGCCTGCTGAGCCTTAGTCACCACCCAATGAATAGAAATGTTCAAATTACACACGAGGGTTTTTTTCTTTTTTTTTCCCACAGCTAAGAGGAAACTGAGGTAAAGACCAGAGCAGAGGAGGTCTGTAATCTCACTTCAGCTCTGCCTCTCTCTCCATTTTGCCTGAGGTTAATCTGCTCCAGGCATGTGCCTGTCACCTCTTTCTGATACCACAGGAGCCAAAGATCCTGCCCTTTCTGTGTCCAGCTAAGGCTGGGTCTGCGTTGGCAGGGGCCACCTCCTCCAGGAGTCAGCAGCTCCCCTGAGCTGTGCAGGCTGCTACTTCCCCAAAGTGCTTCCCTCTCAGAACTGGCTCTGGTGCAACTTTGACAGCACCCTTCCTCCTCCCTCACCTGAAGAGGTGAAGCAGAGTCAGGGAGAACATTTGTTTTCTCCTCCTTTCTTTCATTTTTCTTCAACACTCATTCTCCCTTTCCATTTTCCTGTTTTATATATCCTAGAGGATTTCATAAAGTAAGAGATTCAAGATAAAATACTCAACACCCTCCAAGCCTCAGAGTCCAAGAGAGGAGTTGTGTGTAAGTAATCAGCTCACTTACCCTTGGAGAAGGACCAGGCTGGAAGGGCCTTCCGAGGGCATAATAGTTAGCCAAGAGCTGGGACCAGAAGGTTGAAAAATTCCATGATCCGAGCCAAGTGGTCAGATCCTCCATCAGCAAAACTCGAACGCATCTGGCTAGCCAAGCATGGCTGCCATTGTGGGGCATCTCAGAGGCCCAGACTGGTTTATCTCTTGAGCTATGATTTCAAGGGACAAAACTATTACAGACTCTAGGCCTGAAAGGAAGCTGTGCTGCTGAATATCAATTTCTGGGCTTTAAACAAATATATATAACCTATTTGAAGGATGCTAAGCTATTAAGTGCAATCAGTGAGGCAGCTCCTTTGTGAACACACCTCTGCTGTGCATCTCAGACCCTTTGGAGTCAGGGCTTCTACATTTCTGACTTGTTTTGATGCTTTGTATCATTAGACTCTTAGGATGCTTTTAGTTATTACTCGACTGCCTGGACAGTCCATATTTGGAAGAAAGTCATATAAATGGCAACTGTCCAGCATTTTCAGAGGCTTGGGGATAGCTTCGAGATGATTACATTAAATTATGCTTGCATATCACATTATAGTTTGCAAGCACTTTCCCCATTCAGTAGCTCCCTGAATCTTGAAACAACTCTGCCAGATGGGTAGGATTATCCCCAATTTGTTGATGAGGAAATGAAGGTCTAGAGAGGTGAACCGACTAGCCAAAGTCTTACAGCCAGTGGTAGATACAGATTTCCTAACTTAAATTGTATGTTTTTCCACCAAACCTACTGTCCGTAAATGACATACAAATGAAGACAATTACAAATATGGATTGAACTTTTACTGTTTGCCAGGCATCATGCTAAGTGCTTTAACACGCATTTTCTCATTTAGTTTTCCCAGCAGGCACCTGAAGAAATGGATATTATTATCCCCATACTACAGATGAGAAAAGTGAGGCTTACTGAGATGAAGCAACCTGCACACTGTCACATGAAGGAGTTGTAGAGACCTGTATTAGTCCGTTTTCATACTGCTATAATGAACTGCCTGAGATGGGGGTAATTTATAAAGGAAAGAGATTTAATTGACTCACAGTTCAGCATAGCTGGGGAGGCCTCAGGAAACTTACAATCATAGTGGAAGGTGAAGGCGAAGCAAGGCACCTTCTGGCAGGAAGGAGATGTGCCGAGTGAAGGGGGAAAGAGCTCCTTGTAAGGCCATCAGATCTCGTGAGAACTCTATCACGAGAACAGCATGGGGGAAACCGCCCCGATGATTCAATTACCTCCACCTGGCCTCTTCTTTGACACGTGGGGATTATGGGGATTATGAAGATTACAATTCAAGATGAGATTTGATTTATCAAGACCTAAACCTAGCTAGTCTGATACTAGAACTGGTGTTCTTAATCCCTGATACCAAGCAGGAAAGAGAGAGAGCATTCAATCTGACTTAGGGCCCTGGTTTAATTGTCCATTCATTTTCTTTGTCTCCTGTTTGAAAGTTTCCATTCCCTGGGATATCAGAAGTCCTGTTAATCAAGTCCTCTGCAGACAAAAATTAAATTGGTTGTCAGGTTTCCGGGGTTGGGGCACCAGCAGAACACAGGTTTTGGGGGAGAGAGGACAGCATAAGGCAGGGATGGAGATGGAGGAGGGGTTTCCCATTCAAGTATGGCCACAGTGACAGGGGCTGAAGGGCGTGACAGTGTCATGCACGTGCAGGGGACACAGTGCCATCCCTTCTTCCTAGCCATATGTGTTGCTCTGTCTTTTTTATAGTGCCACATATGGCACTTCGTTAATGAAATTTCTCATAATAATTTATCTGACCTGTATCATTCTGTTAGCTTTAACAAAAGAAATTCTGACAGATTTTGATATTAAATCTAAAAATATGTTTTCAACTCACCGAGGAGCCATAAAGCAGGCTGAAATCATACTAATGATAATGGACAATCTGCTTTCTACCATCAAGTTCTGATTATTTACATGTAGCAAACCATCCAGAGATAATGTGAGCCTTGAGTCTCCTTTCAGTTTTTACTAATCTTCCCTAATTTACCAAATGGGGGTAGTGGAGGCCTGAAAGAAGGCTCCCCAGGTCACCTTGGCATGCCCCTCTTGATGCCTCAGTGTGTCACATGAAGCCATCCCAGTGCAGCTGCTCATGAATCTCTGGGCTGACCGTCCTGCAGTGGGGCTGCAGGGCTGTTTCAGTTAAAAAGCTCATGGTTCAGGAAAGGGATTTGCAATCTGATTTTCACAGATGTTTCTTTTCAGGCATCTTCCCTGAAACAATCCTTGTGGCATTCAGATGGGCAGAGTGAACAGCACTGCCCTTGAACATGGGCAGCTCCAGTAGAGCTGTGCTCTGGCCCCCTTCATGCTTTACCTCGTCCTGCAGGGCATTCAGTCTGCAGGACTGAGGGACAACATCCACTCAGAGCCCATGCCCCTCTAGACTTCAGGTGCCTGGGACCCCATATTCCTGCCCAAACAGCCCTGAACCCACCTTCACTCCCAGGTCTCTTCCTGGGTCTGACTTCTTGAGAGTCCATCCTGCTGTCAGCCTGCACACTCCCTAGTTCTGAAGGGGTTTGGGAGGTTGCTGTCACAGCGGCCTGTGGATGAAGTTTGGACATGTGGCCAGAGGGGTCTATCTGCATGTTAACAAGGTGCTTGCAGTGTGGAACAGAGCCAGGGGTGGCGGGAAGCGGGATGCAGCCTCAGGCTCCAGGATCCCCTCTCTCATGGGTCATGCTCACTGAGGAACTCTGAAGGGTTCTGAATTTCAACTTGGCCTTTCAGGTCATTATGAAGGTTCACTTGCCAAGGCAGGAGGATGAAACATATATTCCTCAGCAGTTTGTCAACTTGACTTACATCTGTTACACATTTAGACGTATGTCACGTGGGCCTCCATTTGTACTCTTGCTCCAGCCCACGACAATATGAGGATGGGCCTGAAAGGGTGGGGACCGAGCTTGTGGACCAAACAGATGCAGTATGGGGCAGGTGGACACAAGGCTTCTTCTTGTCCCACTCTCAAGGTGATGGGTTCATGCATTTCATTGAAGAATAGGGGAAGAGGAGAACTTGGGTTCTCTCTTTGGATTTGTTATCAAGTGACTAAATATCTTGGGCAGTTCTTTTCATGGTCTCAGTTTCCTGGTCGGTTAAAGAGAGAAGAGGTAGATTAGCATTTCCCAGAGCATGTTCCTAGACAACTTGCTCTGCCAGACGACCTATGAAAAAAGGATTCCATGATCAATGAAATTTAGGAAACAAATTCTTTCTTCTTTGAGAATCATAATGCAAATTTGCATAATAAAGCCTCCCATAAGTCCTGTGGCTAAAAAAATGATTAATTTTAATTACCATAGTTTCATACACCAAAGATTTATTGAGTTCTTACTGTTTGCTAGGGACTATGCTATGTGTTTTACATGTACATTTTATTTAACTATCACACCAGACCTTTCATATAGATATTGTTAGTATTCCATTTTACAGATGTTGAAACCAGGGCTTGGAGAAGCTAGGAAACTTGCCCAGAGTCAGGAATGAAGCTTGCTGTCTCTTTTGTCCCTTATAGGTCATTAAGCCATCTTATTTGTACTTTTTACCTTTGGTGGTTATCACTACAAGCTCAGAATGATCTCCTATGTACATCCTATTTATTAGAAACTATTCCTCATTATAAACATTTTTCTAAACTGAAAAAAGATTTTGAATAATATTAAATATACAAATGACCAAAAAGCATATAAAAATATTCAATGTCATTAGTCATCAGGGAAATGCAAACTAAAACCACAGTACCATTCCATACCCACTAGGATGGCTATAATCAAAGAGCCAGAAGGGTGAGCATTGGTGAGGATGTGGAGAAATTGGAGTCATACACTGAAGGTGGGAATGTGAAATGGTGCAGTCACTTTGGAAAACATCCTTGCAGTTCCTCAAAAAGTTAAACGGAGTTACTATATGAACCAGCAATTTCATCCTAGCTATATACACAAGAGAAATGAAAATACTATGCCCATATAAAAACTTATATATGAATGTTTATAGCAGCATTATTCATAATAGTCCAAAGGTAAAACAACCCAAATGTCCATCAACTGATGAATAGATAAAACAAAAGGTGATATGTCCATACGATGGAATATTATTCAGCCATAAAAAGGAATGAAGTAGTGATACATGCTACAACATGGGTGAGCCTTGAAAATATTATGCTAAGTGGAGGAAGCCAGATACAAAAGAACATGTACCAGATGATTCCATTTAAATGAAAGATCCAGAATAGGTAAATCAATAGAGGCTGAAGATTAGTGGTTGTTTAGGGCTGAGGAGGATGGGTAGATTGGGTGGGGAGTGATAGCTAATGAATGTGGCAGTAGGGGGACTCTTTTTGTGGTAATAAAACTGTTCAAAAATTGATTGGGGTGATGATTTTATTATTCTGTGAATATACTAAAAACCATTGTTTTTTACACTTTTAATGGGTGAACTGTATGGTATGTGAATTATATCTCAATAAAGCTACCCCCTTACCTCCCAAAACTCTCCACAATATTAAAAACTATTTGAAAATGAGGTCAGCTCAATTACCCCAATATTCACAGGTTCTTATGTTTTATCTTCTCTTCTTGTCTGCATTTGCCGCGTTGAACACGGGTCCACCTGCATTCAGCTATTCACTCAAAGTGGGAAGCAGAGAGGCTAGTAGCAATGATATTTGCTCATTGATTCCTTCACTGATTCACTCATTGATCATTCTTTTATTTTTTCATCCATCCAATGCACATCTGTTGAGCCCCTCCATATGCCAGGCACTGTGCCAGGTTCTAGGACACAGCTGTGAGAAAGATAGACAAGATCTCAGTTGAAAAGGAGCTCACAGTCCACTTGGGGCAACTGAAAAGTGCACAGTCAATTGCAATGCAGTGTGGTAGTGCTGACATAGAAAGCCTTGCTGTGGGGAAGGTCACGGATGCTTTCTCAAAGAAGTGATGCCTCAGATGATCACTGAGGGTGACATGTTTAGGCAATTTCTAAGGTCTCTAAACACTCAGAGCCAGGGCAGTTAGGGAATGGGGTGAGTTAAGGTTGGAGGGGTATGTAGAGACCAGACAAAGGAGGGCCTAATGGCCATATTAAGGAGATTGAGTGGTGAGCCATTGAAGGCTTTGAAGCAGGGAATGGCATATTTTAAGATTACTATAATTAAAACGTACATATTCTTTTGTATTCTCGAATGTTTCATTTTAAAAATATTTTTAATAAGTTTTGTAATTATTTTCAATGGCTGCATATGTAATCACACTGATACTCTATTTTACTACAGTATATCTCTATTGTTGGACATTGAGGTTTTTTCCAGTTTTCGTCTCACAACGCTTCTTCTATTTTAGTCAACATGACAATGGACATCCTTATTTTCTCATGCATATAAGCCTCTGTTCCCCATTCTGGTTAACATTGGAATGAATATTCTACTTACATAACTTTTCTAGGAGTTATTTCCAGGAGTGACTGTCAAAAAGATTGAACATTTTCTGGCTCTAATTTGGTTTCACCATCATGGTTTTAAACGGACTATGCTAATTGATACTCTCTTTACCAGCACTAAATAACCAGGAGAATTTATTTCTTTGCACTCTCTCTCTTTCTCTCTCTCTCTCTTGGAAAAGGACCTTCTTTCTGTGCATACCATTTGCTAAATTCACCTGATAATCTGTGTAAAGGCTGAACTACTCATTACATCTTAGGCATGACATATAAAAAAGAAAACCACATAGAAATTGAGACTGTTAGTCAGGGATGGAGTCTTTGGAGAAGGAAGGTGTTAGGGCCATGAGTTAAAGTAAAACTAAATTTAAATCACTGACGTTGTTGATGCAATTCTGCCAGGCTACCCTTCTCTATACATTGTTGTCAGAATTAAATTTTTTTTCCATAAGAACAATAGTGCTTTAAAAAATACTTTTTTGGGTGCTATTTCAGAGTCTTTTGTCCATCAAGAGAATCCAATATGGAAAGGCACTGGCCTTCAATATAATAAAAATTTATCTAAATAGAATGTGGCATTAATGCCTTCCTCTGAATACTGTCAAAATAAAGATGACATTTAAACACCCTTGCTACTGCTGCACATAAAAAGAGAATTACCTCTCATTCTGTGGAGCCCTGCAAGTACTAACAATATTTACAACAGCAGTAGCAGTTATTTTAGCTGGATTTGTGTTTGCCTTTAGCAAGAAAAGTTGGTACCAGGAAGGTTTCAGCTGAAGGAGATTGTTTTGGCCAACATTAGACAAGTAGGATGGGATATTATATAGTATGTTGGTTTCAAAATGATTGGTTTGAGACTTGAATGTTGAAATCCATCATTTCCTCTTTGAGATTTCTCTGCATGGGAGACTTTAAAGGAGGAGAAAGTATGCTATATAGGAAGTTAGGAGAACTGGAATCTAGTCTCTACTCTGCCCCTAATTAATTATTCTATTAATTATCTACAAGGTCCTGGATAAGTAACTTTTTGAGTCTTCTCATAAAGGCCACGTGGAATTACTGGTCTGAAAGTATCCTGAGATGGTTAGCACTTGCATAGCAAAGAACATTCACCTCTTCCTGTGGGTTGTCTAAACTACTGGCTAAACACATTGCCAATGCCTGGCACTGCCAATGCCAGGCAAGCTTGTTCAGGAGGCTGTGGGATTCAGTAATGGTAATGCTCATTGAGAGGTAGTGTGGAGCAGTAGAAAGAGGAGAGTGTGGACATCAGAATGCTTGAGTCTTGGCCTGGCTTCCCTTTCCTTGTTATTGGGACTTGAGCATTTTAAATATCTTCCCTGGTTTATCCAAAAGTATCCTCAGCTGTCAAATGAGTTAGCTGGTTTTGTGGTCTCCAGGAATTCCTTTGAGCTTGGGCATTTGGTGGTTCTATGATTTCTTTCTGAGAAAGTTCAGCCTTTACCTTTGTTTCTACACGGAACTTTCATGGCCCCAAATGGACCAACTCCTAGAACCAATTCCCAAAGAACTCCCTGTTGAGTTGAGGGGACTCCCCTGTGCTGTGTAGCTCATACTTTTGAAGTGTGCTTGTGATGGCATATGTTATCATGTATTGTCAAGTGGAAGGTATTTTTAGAAACACAGGAAGAAAAAGACAACATTCATATTTCATTCAAGTTTTATAAGTGGTCAAATTACTGAAGGGCTTAGAGAACTAGGGATAATTACGTAGTGGTAGAATGACTGTTGGTGAAATAAACAGATATCAATAGGGTATTTAAAGATTAGGAAATTGGAACTGAGGAAAATTAGCTGGTGGCCCTAGTAGAGGACCTATGTCATTGATTTTGTTGAAAATGGATGCTGGTTGATTTTTAGCTCAGTAAGACAGACTTCACAATAGAGACTTCAATTAATGTCTCCCTACTGACAGGGTACAGGATACAGGAGACTTAGCATCATGTGAACATCTATTACTTTTTAGACATCATATTCAGCATTTGACAAGATACTTTGTCTTAGAGGGCATGTGCACCTTATAAATAATGTCATTTTCCCGAGGCAAACAAGTGCCTCCTGATGCATGAGCTGTTCACATAAGTAGATGCTTAGTGCTTGCCGGTTGCATGATTGAATCAATATAGTGAAAACTCTTCTTTCATTATGTTCTTCATTTTCAATACAATTTCTTTTGTCATGTGATTAGATTTTATCCAAGTCTCAGGGTAGTTTTGGAAAGGAAATGTCTGGGGCTTTTTAACCAGCTTTGCTTTGGGAGGGTGAGAGTTGAAGAAGGGTGGGGAAGTGAGGAGGGGTCATTGTGTCCCAGCTAGATCCTTCTCTCTGAAGGTGATTTAGATGCAGAATTAATTGGACCTTTGAAGCATAGTCAGTACATCTTCTTCTCTTGTTTTCTACCCTCTGTCTCCATAAAATCAGCTCACTAATACGGGGCTTGAGCTTCAAGGTTTAAGGCCTTATGTTGAATTTGTAAACATTCTATCTTGAAGCTGTGCTGGGTTGAAAGAACTCAGCTCAATGAAGAGAACCACTTCCAAATAGCTTTTCTGGGTTCTCATGACAGCCACCCACTTGGTTGTGCAACGTGGGAGGAGTTTGTTTTCATACACTGAGCCTCCTCTATAAGCTCAGGTGGCGTGTCACATTACTCCTTGGCCAAGGCACTATGTTCTTCTCATGATTAGTAAAGCCAAATTGTAACAATAGGAAGCTTAGATAATGCACTTTTTGTACCCGTGGTTTATCTTTCTGAAGGTGGTTAGCAGTTAGGGAATCCCTAAGATTCCCCAATATTCTCTCTAGGCATAAGTCAGTTGCTGATTTAGAGGAATGAGGATAACATACCAAAGCGTCTTCAAAATATTACTACAGAGAACAATCAAAGCCTTTCATTAATGCACAAGCATTTATTTTCTGAGCACCTAAAATATGTCAAGCATGGGAATAACTGCAAAGCAAAGACATGGCCTCTTACTTCAAAACACTCTCTCTCTCTGGTGGGGCAGATTACTGAGCAAACAGAAATTTCAATAGTGTAATGGGAGCAGTAAAAGACTACCCTTACTCAAAGGGATCAGGGCAGGCCATCCAGAGGAAGTCAGAGTTGAGCACCTCTGCAGGAACCTGTTGGTATCAACTTGAGGGGGCAACATATGCAAAATCACAGCCATAAAAAGAATGTAATTTTATAGGAACCACGAGTATGGGATGGCTAAAATACAGGTTATTTATATATATTTTGGAGTAAGGGAGAATGCATAAGTGGTGAGAGATGAAGTTGGAGAGGGAAACAGAGATAGAGCCATGAAGCCTCTGCCTTATGTATCATTTTAGGAGTTTGGCCTTTTTCCTTTACTGATAACATAGGGAAGCATGCAAAGATTTTAAGCGTGAAAATGACATTCACTTAGTAATTCAACAAATAGCACCCAGTACCTACCATGTGCCAGTTGTGGTTTTAGGGACTGAGGTTACAGCAAAGGACAAGACCACTAGGTTCATGTCGGACATGATCTGATGTACATTTTAGAAGGAAGCTATGTGGCAGCAATATGGTGCTTAGATTGGGCTCAGGGACTGAGCGAGAAATGAGGATTTTAATTTCTTATTTTCTACATGCATTGAGACCATCTGGGATGTGTTGATCACAATTTTCAGTAGTCCCCAGAGAAGAACAGTAGCTTATTTGTGGTACTTAAAAAAATTGGAAACACCAGACCTGGGTAAGTACTAATGAGAAGCCTGATAAATCAGTAAGGTTGAACATTTATAGAAATAGAAGGCATAGGCTGGGCGTGGTGGCTCACGCCTGTAATCCCAGCACTTTGGGAGGCCTAGATGGGTGGATCACGAGATTGAGACCATCCTGGCCAACATGGTGAAACCCCATCTCTACTAAAAATACAATAATTAGCCAGGTGTGGTGGTGCACTCCTGTAATCCCAGCTACTTGGCAGGCTGAGGCAGGAGAATTACTTGAACCCAGGAGGCGGAGGTTGCAGTGAGCCGAGATGGCGCCACTGCACTCCAGCCTGGCAACAGAGCAAGATTCCATCACACATACACACACGCGCACACACACACACACACACACACGAAAGAAATAGAAGGCATAATTTGTAGGTAGTAGGTTCCTAAAAAAAACACATGAAAGATAGAGGAAATTGTGCAGTTTGGGAAGTAATCCTAGGAAATACCTGTGGGGTAGTAGGAAAATTGGATAGGGATGGGGTGTGTTATACAACCAGTTACCACTATAGACAATGGAGTCTGATCTTACTAGGAATTTCTGGGAAATAGTGGAGAACACTCCTTAGAATTATCTCAACTAAGCAGCTAGGAAGCTGGGGTATTTATACACCAACTCATCATCTATCAGTGGTTAAGGCCTGTTTCTGAGGGCCTCAACAATGAAATTGCTTTGTGTGCAGAAAAACTGTACTCCTAAGGCCAGAGAGTCCCAGGCAGTTGTGGGAAGCCCCATCAGTGTACTGAGGTGAGAGCTGAGGGGATGTGGGTGGAGTGGTAATGGCATCTGCCACAGGATTTAATAATTCTTGGGTGCTTTTCTTTTGCTCATTCATAGGTACTGGACTCTCTGTAATTGTACTAATATGTAAAAAACAACAATCCTAAAAATTGGATTAGGTTAGTGGTTCTCCGCTGGGGGTGACTTACTGCTCCCTCCCTCAAGGGGAATATTAGCCACTATCAGGAATCATTTATTTGGTTGTCACCACTGGGAGAGGGAGAGTGCTACTGGCATCTAGTGGGTAGGCCAGAGATGCTGCTAAATATTTTATAATGCACAGGACAGTTCCTCCCACCCCCACAAAAACATATCTAGTCCAAAATGTCAATAGTGCTGAGGTTGAGAAACTCTGGGCTAGATTAATGGTATTTCACAAATAACAACTCCAAGGTTAAGACAAGTTGAATAACTTCCTTGGGTTTCTAAACCCAGTGAATGGCCCAGCCAGGATTTGAATTGAGGTTTATCTGCTCCTAAAGCCTGTGCTTTTTGATTTATGTTGGTCTGCCTTCCAGAGAAGGAGAAAAAACCTGAATCTCAGAGGCTCACTGAAAAAGCCCCAGCATTAGTACTGGTCATGGCTCCTGGGCCAGGACTTCAAAGGAGCCTGGAACTGGCTGTAACTGGAAGGAGGTGGGGGAATGAACACCTTTCCCATTTTTCCCTGGCCTCTCTCTCTCCTGGGCAAGTTGGGGCAGGCTGAGTGGGCACAGGTCCTGGATCTGCATGCCAGGGCTGGCGAGGTGCCCTTCGCTGGAAGTCCTGACTCCTCCATGCAAAAGGACGCCCTTCTGCTGCCAAAGCTGGCTGGTGGTTCTTTCTGGAATGGCAGCTTTCCCCATCCCCCTTCAGGCTTGGGTCGATCTTCTGGCAGGCAAACGTACTAAAGAGTTACAGGTGGTGCAGATACGGTTTGGAAGGAATCCCAGCTGCGCCTCCTCCCAGAAGCCTTCTGATCACTCACCAGATAACTCTAGCTGCTTGCAGAGTCCTGGGAATCTTAGCTGCTCCAGGAAACCAGCTTCAAGGGCAACAAGAGGTTCTGAGGAGCTAGAATAATCTCGGAAGCTGAAACTGATTTGTCCTTTTGCTTCCTTAGGTTGGAAATATTTTTGCAATACCACTGAATCCTCCAGTTTTTACCCCTTATGATGGGAAGCGAATACAGTATGAAAAGGGAGTGGGACATATGAGAGGAACGACAGGCTCAAAATATGAAGACTTAATCCAGACACCTCTGTGTCTCTGAACTTGCGTTGTTTCTTCTTTGGAGGTGAAGTACACATCGTTTTACTCCAGGCAGAGGACTTGTGCTCCTTTTGAGAACTTTCAGCTCTGTAGTGTCGAGTCTTCTGGTTTCCAGATCCACATCCTGCCCTGGGGGAATTGACATCCATCAGGTATACTATTCTTGGTCTGTTTAATCAAACTTTCATGATGTCGGTTGGAATTTCACATGTGGAACAAGTATAGAAAAATTAAGTGATTCCAGCAGCTTAAGTCCAAAGGGATGCATTAACCTTTGATATCAAATACATTAAAACATAGTACATCTCAATAATCTGTTTTCGGAGGCACTGAGTAGTAGCTGGTTCACTTGTTCATTCATTACTTCATTTTTTTCACTCATTCCACAAGCAATAATTGAGTACCTGCCAGGTGCTGTGGAGGATATTAAGGTAAATATGATAAAGCTCTTGCCCTTAAGGAGCTTAACATCTAATGGGAAAAGAGATCAATAGCTATCTCAGATGGCAGGATATAAATATTACAAGAGAAATATGAAAAAGTGTAGTGATGCTATTTTGTTTTAGGCTATGAAATAGTCCTGGCATGGTGATGAGGCAGAAAATGTGGGCTATATTTTTAAGAAAATAGATACTGGAGAGGAAGAGAAAAATGGTCTTCAGTCTGAGGGATAGGTAAGGTTTGAGGATTATATATCAGTCAAGTACGCTTGGTTCCCAAATAATGTAAGTTTTCTTAAAAACTTCTTGTCCTGTTCTCCAATTATTATCTCTGTTAAAGCAACAAACTTAGTGTATTAAATGTCAATACTACGCAAAATATGGCTTATGGACCCCTGCTGGTCTGCAAATTGTTAATATTCCATGATGAGAAAAGTATAGAAATTGATGATTTAGTAACAGTTACAGCAATTTGACAATAATTTTGTTTGTTGACTCTAATAACTACAAAAAATTGGGGCTTATATTTTGTATATCTTTAGTTAATTTTATTTTTCTAATCGTTTATTTTTATTGTGTTTTCCAAAAATAACAGTCTGTGACACATTGGAAATGAAAAAAGTGATTCCTTACCATAGATGATTTGAGAAGCACTGTATAAATGATTGCCTACATCTGTCTTCCTACTAAAATATAAGTTTCTTCAGGGCAGGAGCTGTATTTTTCATGTCTGTATTTCAGTCGCAAGCTTATGAGTAGGTGCTTCTTAATGATTTGTTGAATCGAATGAAAATATAAATGGGATTTCAGTCAACTGTCAGTAAATTATTTTCAGTTTTTGGAAAGCCCATTTGTATTTTTCAGCTTGAATTAGCTCTTGGATTCATACATTCATCCATGATGAAAGCAGTACTTGATTTTATTGTTCTAGTAATACTTTCAGACTTCACAGTTGTAAGTCTGAGTTGCAACATTCTGTTCTTTTGTGACTGTGTACTTATTCACCTTATTAATGTCCTCACGAGTCTAAGAATTGAAGCCTTACTACCCTTATTCTTTTTCCATCACCCTCCAAATTCAGTATATTGGAACTTTTCCAGTTTTATATTTTTCTTAAAGTATAGAAGCAGGTCCTTTATAAGTTATTGCCTTTCACATAATGCCCGTGGTTTTGCTGCCATTTTATTTACATATTCATTCACATATTCATTCATTCATTTACCACTTATTCCCAAACACTTATTAAGTACCTGTATGAGCTTGGCACTTTACTCGCACTGGAGATATAAAGAATAGTAATATCCCTACCCTCAAGGAGTTTATAGTCTACTAGGGGAGTTAGGGATACAAATACAAAAATACAATAAGACATTACAGGTATTAGAATGGATATATACATGAGAAACAGAGAAGGCACAATATCCAGAGTAGTCAGTTCTATGTTGCAGGCCAGGAGATGCTTCAGAGAACAGCTTCATGTTTCTTAAATTCAGGTGGAAATGTTAGTGACTATCTGCCAAGGAGACAGCATTGCTGGCAAAGAGCTGGCATAGGATGGCTGTTGAAAGAACTCCACCATCACCATCACCATCAACATCATGATAATCACAACTACCACAACCATGGCCACCACCATCATTATGGCCATCGCCATCATTATATCCACCACTATCACTACTATCACCATCATAATATGACCACCTCACCACCACCACTACAAAGACCATCGTTATAACCACCAGTACCACTACTATTGCCATCACCATCACCATCATCATTATGACCACCTCACCACCACCATCACCACAAAGACCATCATTATAACCACCGCTAACACTACTATCACCATCACCATCACCATCATCATTATGACCACCTCACCACCACCACCACAAAGACCATCGTTATAACCACCACTACCACTACTATCACCATCACCATCACCATCATCATTATGACCACTTCACCACCACCACAAAGACCATCATTGTAACCACCGCTAACACTACTATCACCATCACCATCACCATCATCATTATGACCACCTCACCGCCACCATCACAAAGACCATCATTATAACCACCACTACCACTACTATCACCATCATCACCATCATCGTATGACCACCTCGCCGCCACTGTCACCAACACCACCATTTACTAACATTCATCAGTTGCTTCGTATGCTTAGGCATAGTGCTGAGGAAGGACCTCATTTGGATTATCTCGTGTAATCTTTACAACCTATGAAGCAGGCACTCTTAGCATTCCCAATTTATAAGTGAAGAAACAGAGGGATGGCATGGTTAAATAATTGGCGCCACTTCATGCGTCTAACAAGTGACGGGATTCAAACTCAGGTTTGCTTGATTTCAACTAAGCTTTTAAGTGGGTCTCTTGCAAGTCTTAAACATTTAGCCTGATGTTTAACTTTATCATTTTGATATGTATTTTACTGCCCAGAAGCTCTTTGTGTTATTGGCAGGCATTTTAGGATTTGATTTTTTAAGTCATCTATTCAAATGTTAAACAAGATTATTCAAAGAACAAATCTCTGGGGAACCCCAAAGTGAGCAATTTTTGACATAGTGAAGTATACGATTATCCCAATCTGTTGTGTCCTGTTTTAAAATACATTTCAAAGCCTTGAGATAGTCAGTTCTCTGATGCTATGTGACCCAATGTGGCCACAGGTATGAAATCTTATCAAGGTTTTTTGAAAGTCTGAAATATTGTACATTACCAGTTATGCCTTATTCACATCCTCACTTATAGCAAACATTAATCAGGGGGTAGAGATGAGGATTGTGTTCTTCAATGATTAGTAAGTACCAAAAGCTATACTCAGCACAATCTACATTATTTTGATTTTCTCAGCCAAAATCTCCATTTTCCAGATGAAAATACTGAGACCCAGACTGATGAGGTACCTTGCTGTAGGTCCTGCTATTAGTAAGTATAGAAGCCGGGACTTGATCACTGCTCTAGATCTCTGCAGAGCCTGCAATTTTATACCACGACTCAGAAATGGGAGTAAAAATAGAAAAGAGGGAATTTAGGGAAAATGTCAACTTCCCAAATGGCTCTATCTTTCAGAAGTGCTTACTTTATTTGGGCCTAATTTTCAAAAGCCTGTAGAAACAAGGCAGAGAAAATACACAGAATCATTGCCTGTGCTCATGAGTCTCTGAGCTACTTGGGGTGTGCTGGCTACCATCCCTGTGGTTTCATAATGCAGTTTCCCTCTCTCACCCCACATTCAGACACTGCTCCAAACAAGACAACCTGTCTGTTTTCCTGCCACAAATGGGTAAAGTTGTCGACTTACTCTATCTTGACAATTATTGTTTTGAAAGAAACTTCTAAAAGTTTAATCACAGAGAATGCTTAGTCACTGCATACAATTTCAAAGAGAATTTGGAAACAAAATAAATAGTCTTGCCTTTTCTACCCCATAAGGTGTTGTGGGGCCCAATAAGATGCATTAATTTTTGAAAATGATATGCCTTTATTCAAATAAATGTAGGAGGTGTTACTGGGTCTTGACTTTTGTACCTTATAAGCAAGGCCATCTTGCTGCAGTTGCTCTGAAAGAAGATAAATAAAGTTCAGCCAGAGATGCTGCAGGAGAGGAATGTATGGTGGGTGTGTTGTTGATGAGATATGATGGTTTTCTAGTTCTGTGACCTATAATTTTCTTATAACTCTGTGCCTCAGTTTCTCTATTTGAAAGATGGAGATATTAATAGAAACTGTCCCTAGGGTTACTGAAACTATTAAGTATGCTAATACGTATAAAGGGCTTCACACAGGAACTACCACAGAGCTGCCACAGCAGAAATGTTAGCTCTTTTATTGTTATTCTCCATCACTGCCTTGATCCACCTGCCTGAAAATCTCATCTACCCAGAACAGTGAGCCTCAAGTTGTCAACTGCCCTTTAGCACAACTTCCGATAGAAGGCTAGAAGGCTGCCTGGTTGCTGACCAAGGATTTTCTTTTGCCTCTTAAAATGCTGTTATTTTCTCTGTGTAAACCATAAACACATTAACAGAAAACAGGGCCTCGTTCACTAGGCTGCCATGAGCCTAGCTCCCAGCAGCAGCAGTTCCTGAGATAACAAAGTGGTTTCACCTTACTTAGGTAGAAAAGATTATGTTGATTTCCTAAGCAGAAAACTCCAAAATATTGGCCAGAGTGCTATTCCTCTCATCACTTATGTCTTCAGGTCTTTCTGAGGGAGAAAAAAAAAAAAAAAAAAACTTGAAAAGAAAAAAACTCCATGTTTCTTTTTTCGCCGGATTGCTTCTTTAATTGGCGGGTCTGAGTGTGGCCCCATTTACCCAGTGGCTGTGCTAAGGTTTAACGACTAGACCAGTGGTTTGCACTAGCACTTGTCCTAGTTATTTGACACTTTGCTGTAGGTCGAAGTGAGTAGACATTCTGGTTTTGCAGGGACTGTCCCCAGTGAATTGGCTCAAAGTGTTTCTTTTTAGCCACTTTGTGATGTACTGTGGCCCTTTAATTCCCCCCTAGCCCCACTCAGACTGCGGACATGAAGTGATTGCTTTTATAAAATGTTAATTGGAAGGATTAAACAATCATCTGCTTTTTTCCTTTTTTTTGTTTTATATGGAGGCTGAAATAAAAACCGAGGAGGTACAGGGTTGCTGGTAATTGCAACCTAAAAAGGCTGGGGATTCTGAAAAACCATACTACAACATAACTTCTATAGGAGGAGGGGGCACAGCTTTGGTCAAACCTGTTTGGAGAAGCAAGAGAGTGACTTATTAGAGCATGTTGAAAGTTAAGAACCTGGGGAAACAAACTACCCCAGGAAAGTGAGTGCAAGCCAGTGTTAAAAAGGAAGTTAACCCGATGAAGGCACTCAAAGCAGGGCAAAGAAAGTGGCTAGTGGAATATAAAGTTCCAGCCTTGACCCTTACTACATAGTTTTAAATAAACACCATGAATACACCTTTGTTGATAATTATTTTCCATTTGACTTCCTACATTTTGAATGTAATATTAGCCAATGGAATACTAGTATTCTAGGGTTAGAAGAATCATTGGAAGCCATCTAGTCCTACTCCCTGTTGAGAATATTTTGAAGGTATTTGTGTAGGCCAGGCTGTAGCTGTATCTCATCCATGTTTGTTATAATGAGATCTGGGAATTTACACTGGAAACTCTTTGTTCATTTGCAAAATTTAAATTGTTCTTGATTAGGTTGCTTCCCAGAGCACTTTTATATAATTAGAATAAAATAAATTGTGGTGGGGAAAGGTGCTTATACATCATCATTGGATTACCCATCTGCCTTTGAGATGTGGCTGTGTAAATGGTTCAGCTGTGGGCCACTTGCCATGTTGGAAACTGGTGTATTATAGTGTGTGGGGGGGGTGGGTGGGGGCAGGTGCCTGGCTTAGTTTAGCTATTCATGATCAGTAGAAGTTCACAAAATGTGGAATTAACTGGTAATCATTGTGTAACTTGTGATACGCCTTCTTGGGCTGGACTTTTGGGATTTCATATGGCAGGAAGAAAGAATCACAGCCTAATAACAATAACAATAATATTCTTATATGGCAGCAAATTTTACTGAGTGCATACTGTTCTCTCTATATGTGTGTGTATGCGTGTGTATGTGTGTATGTATGTGTGTGTATGCATATACACAAACATATATACATATACTGTGTATAAATATATGCATATAATTACGCATTTAATCCTTTATAACATTTCATCTTTATAACATCCTTTAAGGTAGAAACTATTATTATTCTCGTTTTACAGATGAGAAAATTGAGGTATGGAAAGATTAAGTGATTGGACAAGGTTATTCAAGCCCAAGTTAGATGGGGTCATATTTTAAAAATGTAGTAAAGCCTCCATTCACAAGTAGATGAACTTGGACCACAAGGAGATAATGTGGTTTTCTCAATAGCAGAGGTGAAACTGGAACACAGGTCTACTCCTTGTCACCTTCACTTTCATATGTCACTCCCTCCACTCTCTGCTGGCTAAGTGTTAAGCAAGGTGATTTCTAAGATCCTTCAGTCTCTAAGCTGATATATTTCTGAGTCGAGCAAACATGAAATTTAGGTGTTGTCCTGGAAAATCCCCCTCTACTTAAACCTTTTCCTTTCAGGGGATAGGCGTGTCTTTCCAGAAATAGAGTTCAACAGCATCAAGCTACCATCATCCAATGGAAGTGATAGGAAAAAAATTACCTAGATGACTCATTTATCTTGTGAACCATGGACTCATAAAGAAGAAAACACTTAGCAGGAACATACATACGTTATTACATGCTGAAATAGTAAGGTTAAAGAAAGTTAGAGAAGGTGAGTTTACAACAGAATGGAATAAACTATGCAGATAAGCTGGGAATACTATAGAATTCTCCAACCATCTCTCCTTCAGTGCTAGGAGTCTGATAATTACATCAAAACCAGAATTATTTGCATGCCCAGACATCTTCATGGAGACTGCCCTGTTTGTCTTTTGTTAGTCTAGCTCAGTGGTCCTCACACTTAAACATGCCTAAAAATTATTGTATAGGGCTGTATATACACAGGATAATGTATGCTGTGATGTGTGGATAAAATAGGGGGCTTTGTGAAGGGTATTTTTGACTATGTGAAATTTTCCCCTGTAAGTGCAGGCTTTAAAACCTAACAATTGGAGGAGATGTATGCCCACTTTAAATCTACATGTCAAACTTATTGGCTTGTGAATTCAGTAAAATTAATAGCAACAGGAATAGCAATCATTACCATGGAGAACCATTCAGTGGAGTATTTTGCTGTTGCATAGACATCATCAGAGAGGACATAGGAATCTTAATAGCATCTGTCAGAGAATTCAAAGGTATTAGATTTAGGGCTTTAAAAGTTTATGATTTTCTATCCAGTCAGCTGACCCCAATATTATCCTCAAACACTCTTGGATCAGTGAACATATGTTACATCTTTCATGAAGATTTCTTTGACTTAATTGCTTCTTTTGTTTGTTCGTTTGTTTGTTTGTTTTGTGAGACAGAGTCTTGCTTTGTCACCCAGGCTGGAGTGCAGTGGCGTGATCTCAGCTCACTGCAACCTCCGCCTCCCAGTTCAAGCGATTCTCGTGTCTCAGCCACCCCAGTAGCTGGGATTGCAGGCATGTACCACCATGCCTGGCTAATTTTTGTATTTTTAGTAGAGATGGAGTTTTGCCATGTTGGCCAGGCTGGTCTCAAACTCCTGGCCTCAAGTGATTCGCCTACCTCAGCCTCCTAAACTACTGGCATTACAGGCATGAGCTTCTGTGCCCAGCCTTAATTGCTTCTTTAGTGCTGCCCCTGCACTTAACACAGAAATCTGTAGAAGTGATTATTCTCATTGTATGTTAAGGGCTTATTTGTGGATGACTATCTTCTCAAGTATCTTCCAAGGTAGAACATGTGCCTTTTTAGTGTTATTACCTCAATTTTTAGTAGAGGTGGCCAACTCGCGTCATATGCTCAATAATTATTTATTGATTGACTCGATTAATCTGAGTCACTATAGCATTCTACTTTCTGAGGAATGGGAGGACTACAGTCAGGGCCTAAGCTTTTAGCATACACTCAGTTTGCATTGTGCTAAAATTTCTGTTAAAAAGATGATAACATCTGCCTGCCCCAATAGGAGCTGGAGATTTCAGGCATCTTGCTTTGACCAGTTGGTTTATACCTGAAAGGTCTCTCTGTAGAGCTTTGGCAAGAAAACCTGTTACTAAGAAGAGGTTACAATTTCTTTCTCTAACGTGAGTTGACATTAGGGTCTGATTTGGGCCAGGGTCTGCCTCTGGCCTCTAGATCTCCCAGAAAGAACCCATGCATATTTTGTCTCTAAAGACTGAATTACCATCTCTTTCTCCCTGCAGAGCTAAGGGGGCATTCTGGGTTGCAGGTGGTGCTCAGGAATGTTCAGCTTTTCTTGAGGATCTGAAATTGCGGTAGTATCCTTTAGGTTGCAGTGGGTAGGCAGATATCTTTACCTGTTGGCTCTGAAAAGCCAGATCATCTATCTGATGAATGACATAAAGTCCCTTCTTTCATATATTCCCTTTTTAACATGGTGACACTTTTCTGGTTTAGAGAATAAATGAAAAAACAAAACAAAAGAAAATAAACAAAACCCAGGAATTCAGCAATGGAAGAGATCTTGGTGATTATAGGGTCTGGTAACTTTTTTCTTTTCTTTCCTTTAACTTTTCAAAAATTGTAAAATATAACATACATACAGAAGAGTATATAAAACAGATACACAATAATGCGAATAATTATAAAGCCAACACCTATGTTTCACACTGAGGTTAAGAAATAGAATGCTGCCAGCATTTTAGAAGCTTCCTGTGTTTCCTTCAGGATGACAGCTTTCTCCCTTGACCCTGGAGGGAATCACCATCCTCGATTCAATACAATACAATTCAATACAATCATCTCTTTGATCTTCTATGTAATTTGACTATCAAATTGGCATCTCTAACATTTTATGTAAATAGGATCAAATTACATATGTTGTTTTTTCATCAATATATTTGTAAGATTCGTTCATGTTACTGTGTGTGGCTGTCATTTGCTTACTTTCATTTCTCTTTAGCTTTCCAATTGGTAATGTACCACAATTTATGTATGCAGTTGTCTCTTTTTTGGTTATTTCAGCCTGCTGTGTAAAACATTCTTTACACTCATCCTGGTGTACATGTATGCAAGTTTCTGTAGTCTAGGTCATAGACCCAAGGTGGACACATTTATATTGTCAAACTGTTCTCCAAAGTAAGTGTATCAGTTTTTACTCTCATCACATTCTGGGCAACACTTGGTTTTGGCAGAGCTTTTAATCTTTTTCCATTCTTATGAATGTGTATGGTAGTGGTATTCTGTGGTTTTGACTTTCATTTCCTTAATTATTAATGAGGTTGAGCACTTTTCCATATGTTTATTGACCATTTGGACTTAGTAACTGTGAAGCGTCTGTTTATGACTTTTTGCCCATTTGTATTTGGTTTTCTGTCTTTTAAAATTTGATTTTTAGATATTCTTTACCGATTCTGGGATTGTATGCTTTTCAGATAATTTCTATAATTCTGTAGCTTGGTCATTTCACTTGCAATTGGTGTCTTATGGTAAACTGAAATTCTTAATTTTAATGCAGTCAAATGTATCAGTCTTTTTCAATATGAATATTACTTTATGCATCTTGTTCAAAAAATTATCCTCTACCCCAAGATCATGAAGACCTACTGTATTTTTTTCTAAAAGCTTTATAGTTTTGTCTTTCACATTTGGCTCCATAATCCCCCTGGAGTTGACTTTTACATACAGTTTGAGCTAGGAATTCATTGGCATTTTTCTTTTTCCATTATAATTTATTAAAAAACCCTCTTTCCCCCATTAATTTGCAGTGCCACTTCTCATAAACTAAATCCATATATGTATGTTTCTGTTTTTGAGTTCTACGGTTTTATTTATCTACCCTTGAGCCAATACCACAATGTCTGTTACTGTATCTTTAAAATAAGTTTTGGTATCTGGTATACATAATTCTCCCACCTTGATTTTCTTCTTCAAGATTGTCTTAAAGAAGATACTTATTTTCCTTTTGCACTTCCATAGAAATTTTAGAATCAGCCTGTCAAAATCCTCAACAACCTATTGAGTTTTGACTGGAATTACAATGACTTTTAAAACAATGGTGAATTGACATTTTTGTAACACTAAGTTTCCCCATCCATGAACATGGAATAGCTCTCTTCTTTAATGACTGTTAATAAGGATTTCCAGTTTTCTTCATAGTAGTCTCACATATCTTTTGCTAGATTTATTCCAAGGAACTTGCTATTTTTGATGCTGTAGTAAATAATATGATTTAAAAATGTTATTTTCTAGATTTTTATCAAAGAACTATAATAATACAGTTGATTTCTATATATTGAGTTTGTATCCAACAAATATGCCAAACCCTGTTATCAATTTTAATACTTTAAATATAGTTTCTAAGGGGTTTTCTACGTTAAAAATTGTATTATCTATGAATAATTACAGTTTTGTTTCTTTCCAAACTTTACAGCTCTAATTTCTTTTCTTTTCTTTTTTTTCTTTTCTTCATGTTGTGCTGATAAGGGCCTCCAGTTCAATGATTAATAGAAGTGAAAGCAAGCTTGCATCCTTGCCTTTTTTCTGATCTCAAATGTAAATATTTTAACATTTCACCATTAAGCAAGACATTTTTGGTGTAGATTTTTGTAGCTGTCCTTTCTTATGATAAGGAAGTTATCTCTATACCTAATGTGCAAAGAGGATTATATATAATTTTATCATGAATGTATATTAAATTTTGCTGAATGCTTCCTTTTGTCTGTGAGATAATCATATGATTCTTTGATC
This sequence comes from Gorilla gorilla gorilla, assembly GCF_029281585.2. Classification (NCBI taxonomy): domain Eukaryota; kingdom Metazoa; phylum Chordata; class Mammalia; order Primates; family Hominidae; genus Gorilla; species Gorilla gorilla. Next base: position 100,471,121 of record NC_073232.2, read on the forward strand.
TGCTAATGAAGTAAATTACATTGATTTATTTTCTAATTTTAAACAAAACTTGAATTCTTGGGATAAAGCCAACTCGGTCATTACCTGTTATCTTTTCTATGTATTGCTTTAGTTAACTAATGATTTTGCTCAAGATTGTTTTCCTTTTTCATACTGAATTGTTTTGCTGGCCTCATCACATGAATTGAGAATTGTCTCCTCTTCCTCTCATTTCCCCAGAGCAGAGCATAAGATTAAAGTTTTTTTGTTGTTGTTTTTTCTTGACTGTTTGGGTCTAGATTTTTTTGTTTGTTTTTGGAATGTGAGACATTTTTTAGTACAATTCAATTTCTTTAATGCTTATGAGATATTCAGATGGTATATTTTTTCTTGTGTTAGTTTTAGTAAGTTATATATATTCACAAGACATTTTTCTATTACATCAAAAAGTTTAATTTATTGGTATAAAACTATTTATAGTATTACTTGATTATCTTTGCAATGTCTGCAAGATTTGTAGTAAGGCCTTATTTTTTCCATTTATGATATAATGGTATCCTTTTTCTTTTTAAAATATCAGCTTTATCAGTGTTTTATTAATTTTCTTAGTCTTTTCAAAGAACCAATCTTAAGTTTTGTTGATAGTCTCTTGAACTATTTGTTTCATATTTTATTGATTGCTGTTCCTATCTTTACTCTTTCCCTTCTTTATATTTCTTAGGGTTTTTCTGATATTCCTTTCTTAACTTTTTGAGAGATATGTTTATTTTATTGATTTTAAGCCTTTCTACTTTCTGAATACCATACTTCATGTATTATAAGACGAACATTTTACACATTTTAACATCTTTGAAACTGAGATGCATCTTACAATTGGTGGCATGTCGTGATTCAGTTGCAAGCATTTTCTTCTCATTGTAGTATATAAATTATTGGCACATCTTACAATAGATACTATCATAGATTCAATAAAAGGAAGTATATGCAGTTGAGGCTATTACTCTCCCTTCAAGTGGTGCTTTTGCTTGGTTTCCACAAGCATGTTTTGTTAGCTTCTTCTCTCTCAGTTCTATATTTTGGATAGTTTCTTTCGTTCTTTTTTTCAGTTACTCTTACTTTCTTCTGACATGTGTAATGTGATGTTAAACATGTTCGTGTAATTTTTATTATAAATTTTTCCAGTTTTAGAAGTTGGTTTTTTAAATGACAATGCCACTTATTACCATTTTCTATTCTCTGAAGTATTTTTAAATTTATCCTTATTTATTTAAATACAGTAAACACTTGTTTTATTGTCTGTGTCTGACAATTCCACTATCTGAAGTCTTTTTGGTTTGTTTCTATTCTCTGTAGTTTCTTCTGGCTTTCTCTCATGGAGTTTTCTTCCTTTGTGTGCCTGACTATCTTTGACTGTGCTTGTCTTTACAATTTAAAAACATTTTTAAAAACCCAAGAATAATATACATACATTAAAGTGAAAAAAACTTTGAATTGAGTGTACCCAATTTCTTAAAGACTTTCTTATGACCTTTCCTAGTCAATGCCATCATCCCCTTTCTGGTAACCACTATTCTTTCTTCACCATCGTGAATCTGTCCTGGTGTAGTAGAAACTATATGTCCAGATATAGTAGAAATTATTTGTAACAACAATTTGAGAATTGTGATTGGTATGAGGAAATCTTTCAGAAGGGATTTTATTTGTTTTTTGGGTATATAGGGAAATAACAAGTTCAAATTTGTTATTCCCTAGACCACCCAAAGGACATAAACCCAGGCTATAAATACATGGGAAGGCTACTTGACCTTCAGGGGCCCAGTTTCAGAGGGGGATGACTTACTAGAGAACCCACCTTGGGCAGAATCTGCACTTTGACTTGCGTCACCCGCAAGTCCACAAAAACTGCAGTTCCGATTTGTAGCTTTTGCTTTATACTGGCAAATGCCCTTAGGACAGAGTAACTTTGAATGTTATCTCTTTGGGTACTGCGTTTTTCTAGATGTTGTCCCAGGAATTTCTTACTATTTATTGTTCTTTAATATTTCAAATAGACTTTTGTTTTGATGTTCTATCTAGTTTTAAACATTGCTCTCAGAAGGAGGTTTTTCTGTTGTAATGCTATTTATTTATGTTTTAAACTTTATTTCTTTTTAGCTGTGGAAATTTTTTCTGAATTTTAGGCAGATTTATGATATATAAAATCCATAAAAGAAGAGAGTCATGCTTAAAATTATGCAGATGTTAGTGGGCCATGCATTTCTCCTAGAAGCCATTTTCTTTCTGGGATTAGGGACTGCTTCCTAGTTTCTGTTTGTATCCTGGGAGGTCTACATTTGTTTGGTTTGTTGTACCCCACCTTCTATCTTAAGGATCTTAACCAGGCCCTCTGAGTGGTCCAGCTATATTACAAAATGAAAAATAAATTGCCAAAAAGAATCACAAATATGGTTTATTTAAATTGTCTAGCAAATTAATACTTGGATGAAAATGTTGTGTTCATTCCCCTTCTAAACATAAAGACTGGATCTAACGCTCTCCACCTACCTTGATAGGTCCTCTCTTAACTTTTGATCACTTACAATATTCTTTTGCTGGTCAGAACCCTAGTCATTCCTCATTGCCTCCAGAAAGATGAATTTATATACCTTGCCAGGCATGTGGTCCTTTCCTCCCCTCTCCTTCCCTCCCCTTCTCCTTCCCTTTTCCTTTCTTCCTTCCCTTTTTCCCTTCTTCCCTCCCTCCCTCTCTTCTTTCCTTCCTCCTATTCCTTCCTTTTAGTAAATTATTGATTTTTGCCATTAGTTTCAGAAACTAGTTGTGATTACTAATGTGTCCTAGCTCCACTGAGGCTCTGCTGTGAAATAGCCAGTGAATGAGGATTTTTTAAAGGTGATGAGTTGGCCAGTGATGAGGGAGGGCGAAGAGTGGCCGGTGGGGTGGGGTGGGGGGGACACAGAAAGCATACATGTCTTGACTCAGTGTAGTTGATGGCCAGAACCCATTTTCAATCCTGTGAAATCAGAGGTAGATTTACCAGACATTCTTGCTTCATAAAGTAGGCATGCTCTGTGCTCTTTGCCTCTGGATTTGAGTGGAATCCAGGCGGGTGTGTAGGAATCTTTGGTAACCCATTAGAACAAAATCTATTCATGTTTTTTCTCCCTCCTAGGCCATTTAGGAGAAGAAAACCTTGGTTTATTTCTCTCTCAAGTGAGGAAGATAAAGAACAAAACAAATAAAACTAAACACACATCTGAATTCCAGTCACTAAAATGATGACTTGGAGTTTTGCAAACAGAACAAGTCTTTGCATGGACTTGAGATCTTGGCCATGGAATCAAGACTGAGGGGTAAGCTTTGTTTCCCCAGTCAACTCACATATACGTAGAGCAGCATTTCTCAACTCAGCTTTTTTATACCAGTACTCTACTAGCAAAGAAGTTATAGTCAAGTTATATTTTCAAAGTCTGCATTATGACAGCAATGCATTTCATTTTCTAAATATAACACTAGATTATAATATTGATTGTACTTTTTCAAAATACTCTTCATCCCCCACCCCACTCCTATATTGTCCCTTTCTATTCCTCACCCTCTGATTTGAGGATCACTGAACAACATCATTCAGCTGTCCTACTTATGGTGCTGTGAATCTAGAGCCAATTCTGGCCAAGGGTCTCAGGGTATTCTCCAAAGGAAGTTCAACAACAATCTTTGCATGCAATATTAATTAAAGTAGGAGAAGTTTTGTTTTGTTTTGTTTTGAGACGGAGTCTTGCTCTGTTGCCAGTCTGGAATAAAGTGGCATGGTCTCGGCTCACTGCAACCTCCGCCTCCCAGGTTCAAGTGATTCTCCTGCCTTAGCCTCCCGAGTAGCTGGGACTACAGGCGCATGCCACCATGCCTGGCTAATTTTTGTATTTTTAGTAGAGATGGGGTTTCACCATGTTGGCTAGGAGGGCCTCGATCTCTTGACCTTGTGATCCACCCGCCTCGGCCTCCCAAAGTGCTGGGATTACAGGCATGAGGCACTAAGCCTGGCTGGAAGAAGCTAATTTTTGTCTGGTGTCCAGTGGTCAGAGAAATAGATAATTGGCAAATGAGAAGACAACGTCCAAAAAGGAAATTTTTTTCCAAGTCAAGAAATAAGCCAAAGCCTAGAATTCATTTTTGAGATTCCTCAGTGCCTAATATAGTGCTGGATGTATACGTGGCTATCAGTAAATATGTTTAGACCAACGATTCAAATTCCCTGTGCGGACATACTTGATGGCTCACCCTGTGGCTATGGTAGAAGATGTTGGATGAGGCAGCAGCAGCACAGAGGAAGGAGGAATAAAACCAGCCTTGGTTTCAAATGTCATCTCTGCCTCTTATTACGTGACCTTGGAAAAATTACTTAAATCTTCTGTGTCTCAATTGTGTCACTGTAAAAGAGGAATTAGAATACCTCACAACTTTATTATTTATAAAATTTAGAAATAGTGTAAGTAAAGTGCTTGGCACACACACAACTCTCATTAAGTGGTGGCTGCTACTATTATTGGAAATAAAAGTACAATAATATTAACTTCAGAAGATTTTACTAGGGAAAAGCTTCTTTAAGCAAACTCTCTTCCAAATCCGTGAAGCAGGGTCTGGCTTTGCCCCAAGTTTTTGAAACATGTAGCCTTGGTGTGAACTCTGTACCCAGTCCTTTTCTGTAATCCCTGTAGACCCCAAGTTCTGCTGACCCCAAAGTGCCTTAGTCATAGGGGAATTAATAGGACATTTGGCCAAAACCTCCAAATGGAGATCTTCCAAGGACAGAACATTCTGGAACCCATAGTGTTTTATATCTTCTTCTCACAGTGGCTGGGGCCAAAACAAAGCCAGAAGGAAAATTGTGTTAGGAGACCCAGACCCAGACCCAAAGAAAGAAAGTTAAGAAGTTTTTGAATTTGCTTGTTGTAAATGATATATCTTGGCACCTAATTTAGCTTTCTCTTGGCAAACTGGCTGGTTTATTGGTAGTGAAGTTAATTTGAAAAATGAAATAACTTCCAACAAGTTAAAAAGCAATGCTTTAAAAATTTCACTGTATTAATTTTAACATTAGCTTTTCATGTTATTACGTTAATTTTATATGTGATGGTTCAAGTGAAAGGAGTTGTTCTATTTTAAATATGACATTCTATTTGTGAATACAATTCTGGAAATATTGGGAGAAACGTAATTGGTAAAAGTATTTTCTATTAAATTCTCTGGAGGTGGTGGTGGAATGTTTTCTTAAATTATTTTGGTTAGAGGGCAAACACTTTCTTTTAATCATCTTTGAATCAGCAGAACTTATTTAGCATAGAGACTGACATACAAAAGTTAATAAATAGATGCAAGAAAAACTAAAACACAGCATGAAGTGGTGGGGAGAACACTCCACACAAACCCAGAAGTCTTTCCCTTTGGCCTCAGCTCTATCACTAATATGCTGTGTGATGGAGACAATCACTTAACCTTTCTGCAGCAGACTCTTTCTTTATGCTGCAAGGCAGAGGAGTGAAATAATAGTGGTCTTAAAGAGTTGCTCTGCTTGCCTCATGTATTAGTCCATTTTCATGCTGCTGATAAAGACATACCCGAGACTGGGCAATTTATAAATGAAGGAGGTTTAATGGTCTCACGGTTCCACGTGGCTGGGGAGACCTCACAATCATGGCAAAAGGTGAAAGGCACGTCTCACATGGCAACAGACAACAGAAGAGAGCTTGTGCAGGGAAACTCCCCTTTATAAAACCATCAGATCTCGTGAGACTTATTCACTGTCAGGAGAATAGCACAGGGAAGATTTGCTGCCATGATTCAATTACTTCCTACCAGGTCCCTCCCACAACACATGGGAATTGTGGGAGCTACAATTCAAGATGACATTTGGGTGGGGACACAGCCAAACCATATCACCTCACAAGAACAGCATAGGGTGCAAATGAGACAATGAATGTGCTTTGTACACCAGAATATATGACATAAATCACGACAAAAAATATAGAACTCTTTGCAGTTTTTTAATTTCTTAATCAAGATGCCTTCGGAGAAGTCAATCAAGTTGGGAACAGCTAATATTCTCACCTTGGCCATGCTGTATCATGACATAAATAATTGTAATAACATTGATAATGACTTATTTATTGAGCAATTATTATTATAAGCCAGATCCTGTGGTAGGCAGATTACATTCTTTTCATCTTTAAAACAACCCTGTAAGTCAGGCATTGTTATTATTATCTTTATTTTAGAGATGGGAAAACAGAAGCTCAAGTCATATCCATCACTTTGTCTGTCTGACTCCAAAAGTCATCCTCTTGCCACTATGCCATACGTCCCCTCATAAAAAGTTTTAACAGGCTCTGAGCACCACTGTGATACAGGTTTCTTTACCTAGCAGATTTCATTGAATTCTCACCACAACAAATGAGGTAGAGTATTATCATTGTCCCCATTCTACAGTTGACAAAACTGGGGAACAGAGGGCCTAGGCAGTGGGCTCTGTCTGATCCCAAGTTTGGCTGTTTTTCCTACACAATGTTAGAGTTTACAATACTTTTTTTTGTGATAGTGTAGAAACAGCGGGGCAAGAACTTAGGCATAATGTGTCCTATATTCCTCCCTAGCAGGTGACATTTTTATTTGTAGAAAGAAGTTAAGGAATAGCAATATTGAGTTCCAGTGGGAGCCTTTCTGCAAGGCAGAGGAGGGCCTAAAGCTAATCTCAGTGGACTTTGTGAAGGATACTAGCCCTCCGACTTTTGATTTGTCTTTCTGTTTTAGAGAAATGAATGAGTTATGAATCTTACTCCCCAAGTAGCTGCACAGAGTTCAAACCTAGACTTTTGTGCAGCATGAAGGCAAGCACCGGACCTATGTCCAACCAATCACAAGCTCCCAGGGAGCCATCCCTTTGGAAGAGAGGGAGCGCGGGAACAAACAGGCCTGATGTCTGTCTTTTATTTTTACTATAATGGAGTCTGGTGTTCTGTGGCAGCAGCAGCAGAAGTGGCATAGAGCTGATGGAAGGAGTGGTGGCAGGCCCTGCTATAGAGATTTAAGGCAGACCTTGCTATTGACTGCTTGGCAGTGGTGAGGATTTTCTTATCCTGGTCTTGGACACTGCTACTGGAAGCCTAACCTTGATCTATGAATCACCTAAAATCTGTGAGCTATCTATACCTCTTGATTAAAATAGCCAGAGGTTTCTGTTTCTTGCAAATAAAACCCACGCCTGATTCAGTAGTCATGCAGTTCAGTCAATAGGAAGTCTCATCCACCTCCAGAGACTCTGGCCTCCAAGTGTGCACTGATCAGGGCATTGGATCAGTCTTCTCCACTGTCCTGGGCACCATAATAAGAAAATCCAAGTTTTCTATTCCCCAGAGTGCTCCTGGCATCCCTGGTGTACTGGCTTCTGAGAGACAATAGTTAAATTTTTAGGAATTTTATGAGTCCATTGATATTTCTGGTACAGCAGTTCCCTCATCTCCATGATTTCACTTTTCTTGGTTTCAGTTACCTGGGGTTCAAAAATACAAAATGAAAAATTCTAGAAATAAACAATTCATAAGTTTAAAATTGCCTGCTGTTCCGAGTAGCATGATGAAATCTGTGCCAGCCTTCTCCATCCAGACTTTGATGTGAGTCATCCCTTTGTCCAGTGTATCTGCATTGTAGATGCTCCTTGTCCATTAGTCACTTAGTGGCCTTTGTGGTTATCAAATCAAAAAGACACAGTAGAATCATGGGCCACATAACGAAGTTTCAGTCAACAGTGGACCACATATAGGACAGTGGTCCCATAAGGTTATAATAGTGTATTTTTACTGTATCTTTTCTATGTTTAGATGCACAAACACTGTATCTTTTCTATGTTTAGATACACAAACACTTACCATTGTGTTACAGTTGCCTGCAGTATTCAGTAGAGTAACATACTATACAGATTTGTAGCCTAGGAACAATATTCTGTACCATAGAGCCCAGGTGTGTAGTAGGCTCTGCCATCTAGGTTTGTGTAAGTACACTCTATGATGTTTGCACAATGACAAAATCATCAAAAATTTATTTCTCAGAACTTATCCCTGTCCAGAAGCAACATATGACCGTATACATAGGGTTTGGTACTATCTGCAGATTCAGACATCCACTAGAGGTCTTGGATTGTATCCCCTTTGGATAAGGGGGGACTAATGAAGCTTAAAATCAGCTATGGTTGGAGTATTCACATCCTAGAAATGGGCAAATTCTACACATCAGGCCTCCCACACCTCCCAGTCCATTGTTAATTTACCAGCACATTACTGTCCTGATATCTCATAATTTTGAGCTTTTTGCTACAGACTTTTAATGAAATGTTCTGCTAAGCCTCATTCAATATTGATAACATTTGCTAAGATTTTTACTATGAATTAATCTCAAATAAAAAAATATAATTTGTAAGAACTTTGCTAGTGTTATTTGCTAATCCCTTCAACTGTTGAAACCCCTTCAACTCTTCTCCTATCTGATCCAGAAGAAATGTCACTTTCTCTGGGCCTCAACTGACCCCTCCATCCAGAATCAATTACTCCATCTTCTGAGCCATCCCCAGTACTTGGTGCATCAATGCACTTGCCTCATTATTGTTCTTAGAAAAACATTTACAGAATGCTTATACACATTAGGCACTATTCTAGTGCTTTAGATATAGTAAACAATTACTGAAACCTCATAACCATCCAATGAGGTAGGTACATTTGTATGTTGCTGAATTGGGCCATAGTTCCTCAGTTTCTATTTAGAAAATAAGGTCTCAGTTTCAGCTGATTTTAGTGCTAAAGTTTTAGAGCTGGGGCTGTGATTTAGGGAGGAGTAGGGACAACAAAGAACAGAGAAGGAAAGCCATTTGATAACAAAGAGATCCTCACTTCAAGGATAACCAGTTCCTCTCTACTACAGGAGATATCTTCTGGAACATTAAGGTGTGAAGAGGGGAGACTAAGAAAAGACTTAAAAAGAGTAGGCTGCACTTATTAGGAATACTGTATTTGCTGGGCTGTATCAGCAGCAGAGGCTTCTGAAGAAATGGGCTCTCTCAGTTCAGGCCTTTGAACCCTACTCATCATCCATGATCCTACTCAAATGTCACTGTCTCTGGGAAGCCTTCTCTTTCTTCCAGGCCTCACCTACTTAGCAGATTATCAAGGGCATTGTAGAATCCATCAAAGCATCTGAGGCTATTGTTGATACAGCCAGAACTCAGTCATCACTTGCTGAACACTTGAGTTTAAGCCAAGAATGAGAGAGATCTTAGAGAATCTTCCTGGGGTGGTTCTTCAAAGGAACTGCAATCTTTGCCTGCATAATCACCTCGCTTCTCCACCTGGTTATGGCCATGGGAACATGACCACCATGTGCTACTAGAAAAACTTGCATCCATCTCCTATCACATCTTTTTTTCCACAGAAGATTACTGAGATTGTGAAGTATGAAATCATGCTTCACCCACCACCACTCCAGTGATGGATGTGCAAGCATATGTGTGTGTGTGTGTGTGTACTGCTGAACTGTCTTAGTGAAGTCCCATCTCACCAGACACCTCTCTGTGTATCATGTGACAGTTTCTTTGTTTAGAATACGGGGCCAGAGCAATGTTTGCCATCCAGGAAGCTGTGGAGAAGAGCCACAATGTGCCAAACCCAAGTGAGCGTGCTAAGGAATAAGCAGTGATAACGTTATCCCAGGAGCAAAGTTCTGGTCAATTTAGTCTATAATTAGGTCAAGTTCTCTCCCACTTCCACCTCTGGTGTGTCTCTAGGAAATAATTTGCCTACGATGGTTATGTTGGGGCAGTCTCTGTTCTTCTGGACAGCCTTGGGGTGTAGCCTATGAAATAGGCCAGGATGAGCAGTCTGTATGAGCTCTTGGCTCATTGTTTAGGCTCAGTAATAGCAACCACATGGCACTGCAGAGGCCTTGCCATGCCTGGAGGGCTTGGGCCCTGCTCTTATCCAACAAGATCTGACTACAGCCAGACTGAAAGTGACATGGCCTGCTTAGTAACCTTCAATATCCTCTTACGGGATTCTCTGACTCAGAACTCACAGACAGGATGTGATCTCAGCTCCTCACATACCTTCCAGGCACACGGGCATGGTTGCATGTTTCCTCCAGTTTTAATTGGGGTGAGAAAAAATACTAAACGTGTGTGTAGGAGACCAAGAGGAATTTCTTAGGGAGGATCTTGAAGATCCTTGGGGAGCTCCAGAGTACAGAGCTTTTGCTTCCTGACTTTTTGCTCTATTGTCTACATCCCAGTATTTTATCCGGAGGTAACTATGGGCTTCTGGCTGGTCTCCCTGCCTTGAGTCTCTTAACCCCTCATTATCTGCCCAGAAATGTTAGAGACACCATCCTCAAGCACTGTTTCTTTCTGTCAAACCAAGTCTTCCCTCCCACATCCATTCTGGTCAGCAAAGTTATCTATTAACTTACCTGTATTCCATCTTCCCTACCTCTTACCATTCCTTCCTTTTGCTTCTCTATGGCCCATTGGTCAGTCCCCTTGTAGTTCACCTCCTATAGCTCACCAGTTCTTCCAACTCAAAGTTGAATTTAATCCTTACTGGGAAGGCTTGCTTGTTCCACAGAGACCTTCCTAAAAATACTACCATCAGCACCAGCATCACTACCATCATCGATTTAGCACATCCTTCATGCCGGGCATTGTGTGAAGGACCTTACATGAATTATTCCATTTAATCCTCGTAGTAATCTTATAGAATAGTTACTATTATTATTTCCACTTTATGAAGGAGAAAACAGAGGATCAAAGAGATTAAGCCAATGGTCAAAGACCTCAAGGGTATTAATTTCTAGCTCAAAGGTTTGAGTTTAGAATTGTGTGACATCAAAACGGACTCTTAACTGTGATGATATAAAGTTTCCCTATCCAAATCCATGTGCTTATTTTCTTTCCTTGAATTCCTTCAGTGTATATGTTTAGGATGCCATCTTTGGGCATTTGAATTGTTGGAGACTGGGAGGAATTTTTTAAGATTAGATGGTCTAACACTTTTTTTTAGTAGTTGATAAAACTAGCCTAGGCAACATACCGAGACCCTGTCTCTACAAAAAATAGAAAAATTAGCCAGGCATGGTGACGCACACCTGTCCTTCCAGCTACTTGGGAGGCTGAGGCAGGAAGATTGCTTGAGCCTGGGAGGTTGAGACTGCAGTGAGCCATAATCGCGACATTGTGCTCCAGCATGGGCAACAGAGCGAGATGCTGTCTCAAACAAACAAAAACAAACAAACAACAAAAAAGACAAAGAAGAAACTGAAAATTAGAAGGACAAAGAGACATATCTAGGATCCTGAAGTGGATTAATGGATTCTTGACTCATGCACAATGCAGTGCTTGTTCTAGTATAGGATATATCATCCCTTTTGGGACTTGAAAATTTACTCTTCACATATTTTTAAATTCTATATCTTGCCCTCTCAATTACAGTATTAGTTATTTAAGGATAGAGATTATGTTTTCTACTTAAAAATGTTTCCAATATTATGTAAAAAGTAGAAACTAAGTGTTAAAGTCAAGCAAGCAAGCAAGTTGGCAGAGAAGGAGTGCAAATGTTTACATGGTGGAGATGCTGGTAGTCCCTGGCACATAGTAGTCTTTCAGTAAGTACTTTTCAAGTGAACGAATGGATGAATGAAATGGTGTTAGGAAGACTAGAGATGAATTTGAACTGGGGGGCGGGTATTTCCAAGAATACAGATGAATTTTTGCAACAAAGGAAATAGATCCAGCTTTGGATGCTGCTGACAAACTAGTCTTTAAAGAAAATTACAGCACATATGTATAAAGAGTTGAGTCACTGGAGAAGAGTTATTGAACCTGACAGACATTGTGAAGAGAAAAGCAATGGTCTCTGACTGTTCAGCAAGAATGCTGAACATCTGCTCAGCATCATCAAGACCGTCTTCTGCCTACTAACTGGTGGGATGTGCCTCTGTGCCAAACGATGGCCTCTCATGTTGGGCATCGTTCATCTAAGCGCTCTGAAAGCTGTGATTATTGCAGTGGGTGAAGAGACAGGTGTTTCAGGCATGCTAGTGTAAAATATTATCTAGATCAGTGCTTTTCAAGCTTTAATGAGCATATGAGTCATTTGGGCATCTTGTTAAAAGGCTGCTTCTACTGTAATAGGTCTTGGGTGGAGCCTAAGATTTTGTATTTCTCACACACTACAAGGTGTGATGAGAATGATGCTGATGCTGCTGTTCTGAGCAACCATACTTTGAGTAACAAGGTTGTAGCTGATCTATGGAAAAGTACTAGGGAATGTGACAATTAGAAGTAGTTCTATGTTGTCCTTTCAGCTTTGTCCTCTGATCAGGAATCTCCACTCTGTGGGCCAACTCTCCAACAACAGGCTGGCAACCCAATTGGTTGGTTATGCTGCTTCTATAGGGACTGATTGGATTTGGGGGTCATGAAGTTATTAAAGGAAAAAAAATCAAGGAAGCATTAAAACTCATACTTCCTAGAGTGTTACACCTAAGATCTGCACAAGGACTCATTTGCTCATGAATCACTTAGAAATTCATGTTTACTCCTAGGGCCCAGCACAGAGTAGGCCATCCAAAAATGCCAAATGAATGAAGAAAGGATAAAGAAGGAGGCTTCAATCAAAGAAGCTAGAGTCATACCACATCTCACTATTAATTTCACTTACAAGATGAAGAACTAAGCCAAAAAATCACCTATGTAAACAAAAATAGATGTCTCAAAGGCCATACATTAACTCTTAGGCATATTACTTCTGGAGAAGTTCTAAGTCAACTCAGAGCCTATTTGGGCTTTTATATTTTTAAATAAAAGAGTGAAATAGTTTATTATCAATATAAACAGAGTGATGTGATTTCTCACCTTTTGTAAGATTTATAGTTTGCAATGCACTTTAAAATAGCTTTATTGAGATATAATTCATATATCATAAAATTCACCCTTTTAAAGTGTTATTTGTACCTATTTTACAACCTATTTTATAAAGCTTGGCTGTCTATAGTAGAAGGGAAGAGGCAAGTTAAAGGGGTTTGGAGAGAACAAGAGATAGATATAGGCAGGCAAGGGCAAAAGAATAAAAGACAAGACAAAAAATATTAAATGAAGCACAGAGAAGTACTAAGAAAGCTCAGGCAGTAATCTGGAAATATTTAGTTTAGTGGAAACCTCTTTCCAACATGCTTCAAAATATCCCAAGAAGATGAGTGTATACAACCCAGTATAATAGTGTATGTTCATGATGGTGTCCTTCTAGCTAATTCTAGTTGTTACATTCCCTAGTACTTTTCCATAGATCATCTAGAAACTTGTTACTCAAAATATGGTTGCTCAGAACAGCAGCATCAGCATCATTCATGATGGTCAGTTGTCAAGGAAAGGATAAGTTATACTCCACCTACTCGGCTTAAAAAGCCAAGGAAGTCTGTGACCCATTAAGACATTTTCATTACAAAGGTAATGGTGATATTTTGTCAAGTGTTGGGTGCTTTAAAAAGTAAGTCCTCAACTCTCTCCACAATGAGTCAGTCCATGGGGATTCCAGAAAGTTGATGTTTTATGGTATGGGCTGAGATATGTGACCAGAGGTCAGCCACACGCACATAGCTCTGCTGACTCAAGGGTGGAGGTACTCACCAAGCACTGCCATGTGCATGAGTGAGGGCATCTGGGCTTTCAAGGCACATCTTTCTCCCAGGGACAACACCCTTCCTTCTTTTTTTGGACCCTGCTGTCTCCTGAGATCCTCCTGAGCATAATTTAACCCTTGCTGGGTGAGAATCAGAATGGTCCAGCAAGCGCTGGATTTTCTGTCAGAGTTTCCTTCGGTTTAAAAATCTGAAACTTGTTTGTCCCTCTGACTCTTCCCAGCTGCAATGAGGTACAAACACAAGGAGACGCAACTCAGAATGCCACTGTGCAGAGCTCTCTTAGTTTTGATTACACAACACATTTTCTAGTTTCTCTGAGGGTCTATGCCCTGGCCATATTAGGCAAGTCACTTTCTGAGCTTTAGTTTTCTAAGTTTCCTCATCTGTGACATGGACTTGCAGCATCTGCTCTGGGCACCTCACAGGGTTAGTGTGAGGTCTATTAAAATTTTCAAAAGATAAATAAAATGTAGAGAGTGCTTACTATTTCTTCAGGCACCATGTGAAAGGCTTTGCATCTATTTCATTCTAATACTTAGAAGTCAGTATTTTTATTATCCTCATTTCACAGATGAGAAAACTTCAGCTCATAGAGGTGACTGGCCCAGGGTCACCATGGCTAAGAATTGGTAAAGACTGAGTTTAAATACAAGCCCTTCCATTTTAGAAATTAAATGAGATAATGCTTATAAAAGTGCATTGTAAAGGTCTATATCTATAAAGGCCTATAGAAATATATGAGATTAATACTGTTTCTAGAATTATTTTACAGAACTAAATTAGAGTCCACCTTCTACCTTCATCTTCCTAGCTTAGCCTTCCTGGTCAGCCCCCTTTCCAGGCCACAGTGAACTTCATGACCTCCGAGTCTCTTGTGCTGCTTTTCCTGACAATGCTGGGCCATAGGCATCTCTGGCTACAGGATCTTAGAGATCATGTTGGACTTGAGTCTTTGACATTACTGATATTGATATATCACTGGTCTTGGCCTGACCCCACACTGGGGAGAAATGCTTCTTCCTAAAACTTTGGTAAGGAAGCATCCCAAATGTTTGCTTTTTCATTTCCTATCACAGGAAAATGCAGCCTCGTTGTTTCTAGGATCAAAATAACTGGATTATACCTCCCAAAGATTCCCAAAGGCTGCTATTTCTTTTTTGAGTAAGAACTTCCACTCGCAATGACCATTTCAGATTGAAAACTGCTGCCCAGCATGGAACATGCTGCCCTGGGCCTAATCTCTGACACTCCAGTGGTAGGAAGTACCATGCTGATGGGGTATTCTCAGGAATACTTGAAAAGTTCCAGGATTTGTGAATATTTATTTCATTTCTAGACTGGCCCTTTAATGCAAAATGTCCATTTCCTTTGGTGTACTTGTTCTACACAAGAAAAAAAAAATCCTCAGCCTCAGGTTTCTTCCTGGCTACTTCCTGTTTCTTTCCAATGGTCAAGTCTAGTCATCCTTGCTCTGGTGTATGACTCAGGCTAAGAGTATCTCTGTGTTATCCAAGTTTATCCAGCTTATAAACATAAATTACTTCTTTTTCAATTACATTTTACAGAGACTATCCCAAACTTTTAGTATGGTTTTCTATTTAGGCTCAGAGCCAAAGTGTTTGCAGTCAACCTTTGTGCTTTTGATTCGTTTTTTAGTCCTTTTTGACTTCCATCCATTAAAACCTCTTATTATACCAATTTTTTACCAGCCATCATCCTCATAAGTCTCTGACACAAAAGAATCTTTCTGCCTGCCACAGCCAATTCCTGTTGCAACACCGTCTTGAAAGGACTCCATCAGCTCTACACCCTCACCATTTCCCTTCAAATCCCACCTGCTCCAAGTGTTTTCTTCTTGCTTAGACTTGATACATTTGCTTCTCAGATAAAGGATTGTGGTGAGCACACAGCTGGAACCAAGGAAGAAAACAGGGCCTCCGGGATGATAGCATTACTTTTCTCTAATCAATAATTCATTTTTAACTAGAATGTTTGTAGAAATTGAGACTTGGCCTTAAGTAGTTTTTCACAAGCAAAAGAAAATGAGAGAAGTCTAAAACAAAATACAGTTTGGGACATGGACCAAACAAAATGAAAACATCATGCAGAGCGATAAAGACTGTGTAAACTTATTTATGATTCAATAGAATTGCTTTTGCAAAAAGCAAGGGCATGGCTCATGTTTTGTTTTGAAATGTATCTGTATTACATAAACACAGTAATTATGGCCTTTGACTTGTCCTTGTATGAATGGAAGTACCCTAAAATCTTACATAATTTGAATCCTGCAGTTTACGGAAGGCAAAGGCAATAAGGCACTTTATCACAGCAAATAAAATGCCTCACGAAGGAGACTATTGCCTATTCACATGTGGACAGGTCTCATCTTCCTATGGAGAAATTTACCAGGATCAGGAATTTCAGGAATGACTAACTGGCTTCTAATGTCCTGAGTGCCCATAAATGAGAATAATGCACTCTCCTCCACCCCTCAAATTCATCTTTTCTTTGCTGCCAGCCTACTTCCTGCTTGTTCTGCTCTCTTTCCCATGTCCTTACTTTATTCTTTTCATGCTCACAGGGGCTCATGTTTACTTGCTAAGCTTCAGCCTTTTCCACATTCCTCCTTTGATAGGTGAACATCCCAGCAGCTCCCCTGGGTCATTCCCAGGTGAGTCCACCAGACTTCCACAGCTTCACCCCGTGCCCTGTGTCATCATGACTAAAGCTGATCTGATCTCAGAAGTCTGAGAGCCCCAAGGTCTGAGGAACTTGCTTTAAGTTCCTCCTGCTCAAACCCATCTCAGCTGGATCCCCAGACCTCCCCTGGCCATCTTGGCTGTGGAGGTTTATTCCCTTTATGTATCCCTAACAGACACACACACACACACACACACACACACTCACTCACTCACTCACTATATTATTACATATCATTATATATAGTAATATTATTACTATTATTATTTATATTACTACTATTATTAATATCTATTATTATATGTATATAATACATATAATAGTAATAATATAAATATATAATGTAATATACTAATAATATAAATAATAGTAATAATAGTAACAATATAAATATATATAATGACATAATATATAAGAAAATAATATTATATTGTTATAATATTACCATAAGAAGGCCTTGCTAGGCATTGGCAAGTTTTCTCTTTGTTCTTCTGTCTCTCTTTTTGTGTCTGACTTTCAAGAGCCCACACCTGCCCCTTGACTCATATAAAATATCTGCTAGGAAGTAGTATTGTCACTTTAGAGTAAATTAAAAAAAAAATTTGGGGGCTGGGCACGGTGGCTTACGCCTGTAATCCCAGCATTTTGGGAGGCAAAGGTGGGCGGATCACGAGGTCAGGAGATTGAGACCATCCTGACCAACACGGTGAAACCCCATCTCTACTAAAAATATAAAAAATTAGCCGGGCGTGATGGTGGGTTCCTGTAGTCCCAGCTACTTGGGAGGCTGAGGCAGGAGAATGGCGTGAACCTGGGAGGCGAAGCTTGCAGTGAGCCGAGATCGCGCCACTGCACTCCAGCCTGGGCGGAAGAGCGAGACTCCGTCTCAAAAAAAAAAAAAAAATCTGTGAATATGGAGAGGAATAAGAGCTTGAAGTTCAGGAAACGTTTAGAATCTGAGAATGTAGTCCGAATGGGGATGGGGAGATAGAAAAACAGGGAGAGGGGGAGTTGGCTTGAGGTTCCCCTCCCCTTACTCCCACCCTTCTTTTCCTTTTCCCAGAGTTCTCCTCCATTATAGCTATTATTCCAACATACAGCTTTTAGACAGCCACCACCTCCTCCTGTCAACGCAGTGCAGACTCTGCCCAGCCCCGCAACTCACCCCCCCAACAAAATTAAAGTTCTTTCTAAAAAGCAAATGTAAACTGATTTGCATAGAAGGGGAGAATACTTTAAGAAATGAATTTATTATGCTTCTACTGGAATTTCTACTTTAAGGATAAAGGTTTCTTTAATGATGGTTTCTTGAGAAAGTATTTGCTAAGACCAGCTCCTGTTTATGAAATAGAAGGTTAGTAGACAACAGAGACCAATATTCTCTTCTGATGACCATAAGAATGGCAGGACATGTTATTTGAGCAACACAAAATGAAAATAAATCAAATGTGGAGGTAGACACATCCATCGTAGTAGTTTGTTAAGCATTTTTCCTTATTATAGGTGTGCTGGAGTTCAGGCTAGAGTGTGTTCTATGTACGTGCACTCATGGACTTGAATGCCATTTCTTATTGTTGCTGTTGATCACTGGCCATGGGTTCTCTCTGTAGGACCACCAGTTTGGAGAATTTAGTTTGGGGAAGGAAATTGTGGTATTTTCTCGCAGGGTGAAAAGGATCTTACATTAAAAGATTATATGTTCTAAGTTTTAACTAGTCTTTACTAGGGGTGACATGCTTCTGACAGTTTGGATGACTTTTAAGAACTTTTGCAAGGCTGCTATAAATATATTTTCAGTCATATTCATCATGAATATTCCTATACCCAGAAATAAGTTTGAAACAAAGAGAAGTATTTTGTCATTAGGTGGCCTCAGCCACACTCACTCTTTACTCTCCTAATCAAGTCTGGTCTGCCTCACACACAGGTCTTATCTGGACTTTTCTCTCTATCTTGATTTAGGTGTTGGCTCTGCAGATCCTAATGATAACTGAAATTAATCTTTGGGATATTTGTTTACTGTATATTTAGGAACTGCTAAGAAAACAGCCAATTTACAGCAAGGTCTGCATACAAGATTTTCTGTCTATATGGCATTGAATTTGTCACCTAATTGTCTCCATAGGAAGTTTTATCTAAAAGCACCATGGTTTATTCCAGTGACACAGGCCTTTTCAAACTCCAGTTTGACAAAGGAAGCTCTTTTTTTGAAATACAAAAGCAAAGCAATCAAAACCATAAAATCAATAGCATGTATTTTCTTGCAGTGCTATCATTTAGAAGTGATTGAACAGATAGTGTTCAAGTTGAGGTTATTTGATTTGTTTTCTGCTTAGGATCTTCTGTCAGTCATCACTAGTTTTCTTTTTGGTGTTCTTTGGCATTGTTCTATAGTCCATCAAAGCAGAAGCTTATGAGAAAAATAACACTGAAGTTTAGGAAGATATTTCATTGCATGTTTTACAATGTAAAAAAAATTATTGTGGAATTACAAATGATGGACCAAGAAAATTAGCAAAATGAAAATAAACAGATGTGTGTTTATCTCAGGCAGCAGATTATTGGGCAGGAACATTCCTGAGTAGAGTTTTTGACTCTTAGGAAAGGCTCAGGGTATGGTATGAAGGCCACAACCATAGACAACCTAGCCATGGTTGCTCTGAATAAATCATAGATTCTGCCTAAGGCAGTGACCCTGTAGCTCAGCATTACCCAAATATATCTGTACAACATTAGTCCTCCAAGATGAATGAAGTTTCTATGGTCAAAGATGTTTGAGATGCTGATATGGTTTGCCTGTGCCCCCACCCAAATCTTATCTTGAATTGTACTTCCCATAATCCCCACGTGTAGTGGGAGGGACCCAGTGGGAGGTAATTGAATCCTGGGGGTGGGTTTTTCCCATGCTGTTCTCATGCTAGTGAATAAGTCTCACAAGATCTGATGGTTTTATAAGTGGGAGGTCCCCTCCACAAGCTCTCTTGCCTGCTGCCGTGTAAGACATACCTTTGCTCCTCTTTTGCCTTCTGTAATGATTGTGAGGCCTCCCCAGCCATGTGAAATTCTGAGTTCATTAAGTCTCTTTTTCTGTATAAATTACCCAGTCTCAGGTATGTCTTTATTAGCAGCGTGACAACTAATACAGATGCAGATTCACAAACATAGTAGCAATCAGGAGTCATTTACAATATTGTTTAACCCAGTGTTCCTCAGAGCTATTCCCCTAGCTCTCTTTTCCCATCTAGTACCTATTGCTCACCTGTAAAAGTAGAGTCCTGGTGATCACACTTTGGGAAATGGCAATACCTTTTTACTCCTTAACTCCCTTCTGTGAGTCATAAGAACCATATCGACTACCTAATTTTGTTTATGAAGAGTGTGTTGTTATGGCTGGACAACTTTCTTACAATGATTTCTTTAGATCTTGGCAATGTGCCACTTGTGTCTAACAGAGAGAAAAAAGAAAAAAAAATTTAAGATAACCCGAATGCTCCTAAAGAATTGTGGAATCTTCGTTAAGTCATTGAGCTCTCCATTCTGTCTTTTTACCAGTGAAATTATGAGGCTGAACACTAGCTCCTCTCCCCTTTTCAAGGGTTCTCCAAGCTCTGATATTCTGCAACCCTGATACAATGTTGCAGGTTCTTCTTTCCCCTCCCCAGCAGCATTCTCACATCCTCACACCCAGTGAGAGTCATTTCCTGATGGTCTACAGTCTGGTCAGCCTTCTATTCTCTCTGAAATCTCCAGTAACTGATTACAGGAGGTCAATGGGTTCTCATCATGTCTTTGAGGAGCTTCAAGATAACATTTTCTTGCTGAATTGTCAGTCCTTCACCTGAAAGTTTCAGAGCCACTTCCTTCCCTGAGCATGAGGCCTGAAGTTGCTTTCTGTGGAATAAGTGGGCCACTCCTAAAGGCCACCAACCCAGGTGAAATGCCATTGGATGGCAACAGTCACGTATCTTCTAGGCAGGAGCTAGGATGCCCAGTGGTGGGGGGTTCTGTCTTTGTCTTCTCTTATATATGATCCCAAATAACTACTTTTCTTTTCCAACTTGATTTCAAATATACTACATACTTACAGGAAATATGGAAAATTACACACACACACACGCATGGAAGAAAACAAAAATCACCCATAATAACAACGAAGAATAACATTGACCTAGGGGCTTTCTTTTTCATATAGCTCTGTCTCTATCTCTGTCATTAGGAGGGAATTTATTTCTTATTCCTGATGTTTCTTTCCATGTTGGGGAACACCCATTAGCCAAAACACTCCTAACTGCTTACCATAGCCCTTGCTTGACTCCTGGGGAAGTGGAGTGTTATTGGACTGGTGAGTTTGGGAGAGAAACAAGGTATGAACAGCCCCACTCCTACTTGTCTTTGTTTACTGGAGGGTGCTCCTGCCAAGGATATGTGGTCTCACTCGCTCTCAGCAAGCTAAGTGGGGAAGGTTTAAGGGAGGCCTGTGGAGTGGCCAGGTGGTTAAATCTGGCTGATTAGGTCCCCTGACCTAGACCTGAACTTCTGTACTCTACCAGATTCCCAGACATGCCTTGCTCTTTGTAAACCCCCTGAGTGAACACAACTCCAGTTCCCTTGTAGCCAGTCTTACCGTGCTTCAAACATACCCAGATCTTCCTGAACCCCCAGCAGTCAATGTTACATGGCAACATGATATTTCTGCTATGATGAAGTTATTATATTAATACTAATATATGTTTCTCTGATTGCTTTCGTAAGCTAAAATTCCTTGAAGTAAAACGTCTAGGTCCAAGGGTGTGGACATTTTAAAGGATTTTGATATGTATTTCCATATTTGGGCTGATATTCAGATAATGGACCAAGCTTACTTTAGCATCAAAGGCATAGAGAATAGAATCCCTGTTTTGTTTTGAGCAGAAAGGCATCTTAGAAATTATCTGAAAATGTCAGCATCAGTCTTTCTTTGGTGGAGTCAACTCAATCATCAAAGACATCAATCTCTAATAATTCAAAATCACTGGGGGAAAACATCACAAACAAGTCTCTTATTTTTCTCCTTCCTATTCACCTCACAACCCTCCCAGTGGTCACACTGTTTCACAGGGCTCCAGTTCAGCCAGGTGGAAGGTCCGATCTCTGACTGCCTGGGGAAAGATGGTTTTAGAGTTATTGGTGCAGGACACACTCTGAGGAGCAGATTCACTGTTTCTCTAATCAGTCTGGCACCGGTGCCTTCATGGGGCAGTGCTGTAGAAGGATTCTTGCGTTTCTCATCAAAAGATTAGGCTCTTAGGATTTCTTCATTTTTCTGAAAGCATTTGCTAAAGGTGTCCTCTGGAATTAGCACACATTGCCTGAAAATGCTGTGTGGTGACTGAGGGGGAAACATGGCTAGAACAGACCCTCTTTGTGCTGGGAGTACTGCCTGCTAGGGTGACCACCTGTCTTGGTTTTCTCAGGACAGTCCCAGGTTTAGCACTGACAGTCCAGGCAAACTAGGACAATCGGTTACTCTGCTCCCAAGTAAATGCCAGGCCTGAAATTCCTACCTTCAGGATACTAACAAGTTAGACAATTAGACAGTGGAGATATTGATTTTGGAATGTCTGTTTAATATGTGGTAAAAATAATTTTGGGCTTAGAAACCAGAAGCTCAGCTTCTCTCTTCGCTTGTTATGAGCTCTGAGATGTTGGGGGAGTTAACACTCCTCCCTGTGTTTCGTTTTTCTCATCTGTAAAACCTGAGTAGTAGACTTGCCCTGCCTGTTTCACCGAACGGCTCCAGGGAGCAAATGTAATATTGTATAAGAAGGCACTTTGTAAACTGTAAGAAGTGGGTCAGCGTAATGTGATTTTATTGTTCTAAGATATTTATGCATCAATAACACATGAGTCTCAGTTATGATTTATTCTATTTATTCTGAATTTTGTTTCTCATCCTCACAGTTAGGGGTAAACAAACACACATGTCATATGCTGTAGATGGTGACTGGGGCAAAATCTGGAGTTATAGCGAGGCTTAGGGAGCTGCTGAGATGTCATCCTTTGAAAAGGCAGGGTCATTACTTTTGGTGCCTGTAGGCCCCTCTGCCGTCTGTGGGTCTCTTCCCTTTGTTGTCTCATAGGACAAAGAATGAGTTTGAGGTGAAGGTGGACTAAGATTAATCCTATTCTGTCAGGCATGGAACAAGCTTTTCCAAAGAGCAATCAGTAAAGGAGTCAAGGATGGCAAAAAGAAGGAGATGCCTTGCCTTATTTCCTCCTTTTATTTTTTTCCATTTCCTAAGAGCCCAATTTTGTGAAATGGGCCTCTAGTGGGATGTGTTTTAAATGAGACACTCCGTGGAACACAAAACATGATGGGCAATGTGAATTGCTTTTTGTGTTGAGTTTTTGGTACCCACATTTGCCTGACTGCAGTTTACTACTTGAGAGAGAGGAATAGAATGGAAAATGCTGTAGGCACTACAGAGGGCCCATTATCTCAAAATAATTCTTCCCTTTTAGAATGTCACTGCAGTAAGGCTGGGGGCAGAGAACAGATGTGGCTCCTAGTCAAGAATACTTAGAACCCAAACCAGAAATTCAACTATGGGAATAGCTGACATCCAGGACGAAAGGCCATTGTTGACTGGTTGGTACTGAGCAATAGTGTCTAGCCCCTCGAAATGCAAATGCTGTTGTCTGCAGCACAAAAGCACCAATTTTCCCTTTAACAGAGCGTGTACTATTAAAATAGCATGTCCTGTGTGTAGTTGCCGCACATTCTTTCCATTTTTTTTTTTCTATGTGAGTCAGAGTGCAGATTCTCGACAAGGCTGAAAAGAAAGAAAGCCATCTAATTTACATGGGCACAGAGTACCCACATCTGGATAGAGTTAGAATGAGCGGGAATTACTTGCAGCATTTAAATATAGGCGTGCAGACCTTCTTTCTTTTGACCATATGAGGCATTCACATGTAATTCCATGAAAGAAAAACCCAAAAGTCTACTTCTTATTAAAAGAGGCTGTTGTTGCTAGTGTGATTCAACCATTACAGGAACTGACCCAAACTTACAGGAATTGACCCAAACCTGGAGGCTGACAATGAGTGGCATGAGGCCACCAGACTCTCACCACCCTTCAGATGGCCAGAATTATACAACATTGTTGAAGGCATGCTAGTACCTACTTGTCTGTGCCAGGAGGTTGGCAGGATCTGAAATCTGTCCCAGTTGGAACTCATAAGCATTGTAGTAAGCTGCTGATGCTGGGGAAACTGGGTGGAAATCATCAGTGGGGTCAGGCCCCACGCTGGATGAGTCTTGTGTGCTTTACCACCACCACTGATAGACCTGTTTCCAGTTCAAATAAGATGTGGGGAAAGGGAATATAAATAGCAGATACCCAGGCCCTAAAAATGTGAAAATGAATAGCTGATATACAGAAACCAGGCACAATAGGGGAAAGATAAATGGCTGTCTTCTGAAACTAGGGCCTCATTAATACCTAATTACTGGCATTTAAGGAAGAACTATATAGATTTCACATATGAGTTGATACGTTTATTAATGTGTGGGTGGCAGTGGCATTACTAAAGACCTTAGTGAGGAAACTGGTAGACAATATAGAAGGTTATAATGTTAGAGAGTTAACAAGGCAGAAAGTATATATCACTTTATGGACTTGTTCTCAAAATGACCCACAAAGCATTATAACAACACTTAGCTCTATGCATTTGCTGAGTTCCACCTTCCCCATGTCAGATTTCTGTCAGATTATATCTGGTAGAATTTTAGGCATTTGGGCTTAACTTCCTCTATATGCTTCTCTCAGGCCTCTGACAGTCTTCTGAAGAAGCATGACAATATTACCATCTTTGCAGTTAGCTTTATCAGAGTTTCTTTCTGGGAGGGTAGCTGTCTTTATTTAGAAACAGTCCTTGATAAGTTGTGAATGATAAAAGTGAGACTCCTAAGGCAGGCGTTGCACAGGCTGAAGGAAAGTGAAGAGAAAGCAAACTTGCTCTGCATTGGATAGAAGGTGAAAAATAAGACTGTGTGTTGAAGGAGAAGAAAGAGAGAATGAGGAGACAAGACAATGAGATTGGAAAAGCTCCCAGCACTATGGCTATTGGGGACTGAAAAGACTTCCAAAAATAGAGATATCTGCTATGCAGTTTGAAGTTTCTTTTATTGCTGTGATGGAAATCTTGTCTCCCCATAGTCAGGGCTTCAGTAAAGTCTACCTCTATAAATGTAAATTGCCTTGAGTGAGTGAATTTTTGGAGACCAAGGAACTGATTGAGTTTCACATTGGGTTTGATGAAATAGTGAATTGGGAGATAATGCATTAGCTGAAGTAACAGGAATTTGCAGGCAGAGGTATGGTAAGGACTGCTAAGTGATTACTGGTATCCCTCCTTTCTTTTCCTATCATAAAAAAACTGCTATGTTTTATCTGGGAATATTGCTGTCCAGGTAGAGACTGCATTTTCTTTTCTTTTCTTTTCTTTTTTTTTCTTTTTTCTTTTTGAGATGGAGTCTCCCTCTGTTGTCCAGGCTGGAGTGCAATGGCGCGATCTCGGCTCACTGCAACCTCTGCTTCCCAGGTTCAAGCAATTCTCATACCTCAGCCTCCCAAGTAGCTGGGATTACAGGTGCCCACCACCATGCCTGACTAATTTTTGCATTTTTAGTAGATACGGGGTTTTACCATGTTGGCCAGGCTGGTCTCGAACTCCTGACCTCAGGTGATCCACCCACCTCGGACTCCCAAAGTGTTGGGATTATAGGCATGAGACACCACGCCCAGCCAAGACTGCATTTTCAAGCCTTTATAAAAGTACGTGTCAACATGTGACTTAAGATGGTTAATATATGTGTAGAAATGATACGTATTTCTTTTAGGCTGTGCCTTTAAAGGAAATGAGCAAACATTCCCCTGCCACTTTCCCATTTTTGCTGGCTAGTAAATAATGAAAGAGCTGGAGCAGATATCTTGGACCCAAATATGGGAGGCACATGTTGAGGATGATAGAGCCATCTTACTAATTCTTGCTTGCCAACATCTGGACTGTTATATGAGAGAAAAATGAAATTTTAGATGCAGTAAGTTGCAAAAGCACTATTATTTTATGTAACCTCAAGAAGAAAAACATACATACCCAGTTAAACTATGACATAATGCTTGAATGACATTGATTGTAAAACACATTTCCATTTCAGAATTGTTTACAAGTGAAAATTTTGTATTTTAAAACAATACATTTCTTGTTTAAGCCACTGCACCTGGGATTCATTGTGTTAGTGGTTTATGCTATATTCCACCTAACATAGAATTTGCTATCAGAAGTGGGGTGCTGTCATAACATAACCCAAAATAAGTGGTTTAGTGGTTGGGCAGCAGGAGGCAAAGAAAAACATTGCACGCTGAGAATCTGGTGACTCCTGTTACATCCTGACAAAATATTCAGAAAAATGTTCTCTAATAAAACTTTGAAAGACAGACTGTATGATGCTAGATCAAGAAACTTTGGTGAAACTGGTTGGAAAAGTCAGAATGTTGATGTAGTCTAGAAATTTCTTATCACTTTTAGATTGATGACATCAGTCTAGTTATAAAAGGTGACTCATATTCTAAAGTGGCAGCTTTAGCAAATGATAATGTTTTAGCCCAAGACTTTCCCATCACTTGCCAGCAAGACTTCCGATCCAAATGGTGAGAGCTAATCCAGAAGCAAAAATCAGATTAAGGGTGCTGCCTTCCCAACCAAATCTATTGTTTCAGATGGTCCCAAAGAAGCTATAATTAATGAGAAAATGAGAAAGAGAGAGTGAGAGTGAGAGAGAGTAAGAGAAAGAGAGAGAGAGAGTTGGAGCACAAAGACCAGTACATGTAAGATCAGTTTTGTTTTTTTTTTTTTTTTTAAAAAAAACTCTGGATGAACTCTTTGGCTGCAGTTAAATATATATGGAACCAATGGAACCAAATAGCCAGAAGCATAAAAATAGTTTTGAGAAATTTAATTGCCAAAACCCCACAAGTCTGGTTTCCAAAAGCCTCTTATTCTTCCATCCCTAAAACAACCCCAGTGGTATTAGTCCATTTTCATACTGCTATGAAGAAATATCTGAGACTGGGTAATTTATAAAGAAAAAGGGGTTTAATGGACTCACAGTTCCACATGGCTACGGAGGCCTCACAATCATGGCGGATGGCAAAGGAGGAGGAAAGGTATGTCTTACATGGTGGCAGGCAAGAGAGTATGTGCAACTTGCCCCCATGATTCAATTACCTCCCACTGGGTCACTCCCACGACACATGGGGATTATGGGAGCTACAATTGAAGATGAGATTTGGGTAGGGACACAGCCAAACCACATCACCAACCCTCCAAATATACCCCAAGCAGGAAATAAGTTACAAAAGCAGTACAGCTCTCAAGTCGGGCATGGTCTTCAATACTCACTTTATATGTGATAAGTGAGAATAATGGAGAAGGAAAAACTTCTAAGTAGGCAGAAGCAGGATCAAATTAAGGCAATTTATCCATTTAGGGAAGGGAGAATTTGGTAATTGCTATGGACAAATGACTGCTGTGTTTTTCGCTTTTTCTTTACATAATGGGAGTTTTAAATTGTAGTTCATTTGTTTCTACTCCATCATTGTAGACTTTGTGTGTGTGTATGTGTGTGTGTGTGTATGTGGAAGTGGAAGATAACTCTCCACTAGACCAAGAGAAATCCTATTTAGACTTGATGGAAAAGACTGCCCCTCATAGGAGAGCCCAGACTTGGAGCTAGACGGAATGTTGGGCTGAATTCCTCAGGGATGGGAAAAGTATGTTCCATTTGTTGGGGGAAAAAAAGGTGTGAATGGATATCTGAGTGGCTAGAGGCAGGATCTGATAGAGACTGCTGATTGTCCTCCAGCATCCATTTTTTTCTTTCCTTTATGCATAGAATTTCCTTTTTGTAGTTCGATCTATGTCAGCCCAGGTAATGACTCCCATTCCAGGTCTTTTGCAGCTAGTTGTGCAGTGAGATGAGCTCTGGGCAATGGGGTATGAGCAGAAATAATGAGTGCCATTTCTGCACTATGCCTTTATAAGGCATAGACATGAGCTTTGTGTGTTATTTCCCTCTTCCTGCTATCTGGGATGCAGATATGATGGCAGGAGCTGGACCAGTCACCTTGAACTCAGGCATGTAATCTCAGGCATTGAAGATGGCTGAGTAGCTTTACCTTCCTTGTTCTGGAAATCTCTGGACCATTACTTAGGAGAGAGTAAACTTCTCTTGTGTTTAAGCCATTGCTGTTTTGAGCCTCTTTATTTTAGCAGCTTAGACTGAACCCCAAGTAATACAAGCAGTAACCAACCCATGAATTCACAGAAATCTTGTGGAGAGCTTCTGAATTAGAGATTCAAGCCAAATCTTATCTATATCTCAAGGGGAAAATGAGGAGAGAAGATAAGATCTAGATATACTATAGGCCTTCCACTTCCCAGAACAGACCAGAAAACATAGACAGGAAATAAAGATGCTAATACTGCCACAGCAGCCTCTGCCCCAAAATCTGGCCAGGAGGCAATGTGAATCTCACTCTGTCTAAAGATGTGGGTAATTTTTACATGTTTGTTCAGTGTTATCAGACTCCTTTCTGATATTATTGCTTAAAGCCAATACTTTACTACTGGCATAGAGAGGAAGAGAGGCCAAAACACGTATTTTTCCCCCCAACAGAAAATTTAAGAGTTTTTAAACAGAGAAATGCAAGAGATATTTCAAAATTTGTCAGTCACTGGACTAAATTGAGAAAGTTATGTTGTGGGTTTCTTGAGAGGTCTCATACAAAATAACAATGAACATGTATTAGGATTCTTGGACAGTCTTTCTATTTGAGTCACCTGGATGCTCAACTAGACGCATGCAAATAGGAAAATGTAGCTTTCTTTGCTGACTCCAGCCAGGCTCTGTCAGAAGCATTGATAAGGGCAACTGATGCAGGCTGAGAATATGGGCATTGAATAAATGCTGAGCCAATTGCTTATATCCTCATTTACTCACAGAAACATGGATGTTTTACATCCAGAGAAGCCTTGACCAATAACCTGGTTCTCATTTTACATTCATGGAAAACTGAAGTGACTTGACTATTAGAGACAGCAGTAGACTGGAACATGGTCTCCTGATATCCAGATCATTGTTCTTTATTTTATTATTGTTAAATTTTTAGTTGACACATAATCATTGTACATATTTGTGGGATACAGAGTATAGTTCAATACTTGTATATAATCAGGGTAATTTACATATCCATAACTTCAAATATTTATCATTTCTTTGTGTTGGGAACATTCAAGATCCTCTCTTCTGGCTATCTGAAAACATACAATGAATTATTGTTAACTATAATCACCCTACAGTGCTATAGAACACTGGAACTCATTTCTCTTATCTAGTTGTAATTTCATGTCTGTTAACCAGCTTCTCCTTATCTTTCCTTCCCCCTACCCTTCCCATCCTCTAATAATTACAATTCTACTCTCTACTTCTGTGTGCTTAACTTCATATGAGTGATTCTATGTCTGACTTATTTCACTTAACACAACGTCCTCCAGGCTTGGCCATATTGTGGTGAGTGTCAGGATTTCATTCTTTTTTATATCTGATATCTGATAGTATTCTACTGTGTATATAGAAAAGGCACACTACATTTTCTTTATCCATTCATCTGTTGACAGGTGAATGGGTCGATTCCATATCTTGGCTACTGTAAATAATACTGCAATAAACATGAGGGTACATATATCTCTTCAATATATTGATTTCCTTTCTTTTGGATAAATACCCAGTAGTGGAATTGTTGAATGATACAATAGTTCTATTTTTAGTTTTTTGAGGGACGTCCATACTGTTTTCCACAGTGGCTGTACTAATTTATATTCCCACCAACAATATGTAAGAGTTTTCTTTTCTCAGCATCCTTGCAAGCATTTCCTATTTTTTTTGTCTTTCTTATAATAAGCACTGTCACTGGGGTAAGATGATATCTCATTGTGGTTTTGATTTGCATTTTCCTGATGATCAGTGATGTTAAGCATTTTTTTCATATACTTGTTGGCAATTTGTATATTTTCATTTGAGAAAGGTCTATTCAGATCCTTTCTCCATTTTTAGACTGGATTATTTGTATTTTTTTACTGTTGTTTGAATTTCTTATATATTCTAGATATTAGTCCCTTGTTGGATAAATAGACTGCAAATATTTTCTCTCATTCTACAGGTTGTCTCTTCACTCTGTTGATTGCTTCCTTGCCTGTGCAGAAACTTTTTAGAGTGATATAGTCTCATTTATCTATGTTTGCTTTTGTTGCCTGTGCTTTTGAAGTCTTACTCATAAAATCTTTATCAAGACTAATGTCCTGAAGCATGTCTCCTATGTTTTCTTCTAAGAGTTTAATAGTTTGGGGTCTTACATTTAAACTTCTGTGCATTTTGAGTTTTTTTTTTTTTTTTTTTTTTTTTTTTTGAGACGGAGTCTCGCTCTGTTGCCCAGGCTGGAGTGCAGTGGTGCGATCTCGGCTCACTGCAACCTCCACCTCCTGGGTTCATACCATTCTCCTGCCTCAGCCTCCCCAGTAGCTGGGACTACAGGTGCCCACCACCACGCCCAGCCAATTTTTTGTATTTTTTAGTAGAGACGGGATTTCACCATGTTAGCCAGGGTGGTCTCGATCTCCTGACCTTGTGATCAACCCACCTCAGCCTCCCAAAGTGCTGGGATTACAGGCATGAGCCACCGCGCCCAGCCGAGTGGATTTTTGTATATGGTGAGGGATAGAAATCTAATTTCATTGATATCCAGTTTTTCCATCACCATTTATTGAAGAAGCTGTCCTTTCTTCAATGCATTTTCTTGGTGCCTTTGTTAAAAAGCAGTTGGCTGTGAATGCATTGACTTATTTCTGGGTTCTGTAGTCTATTTCTTTGGTCTACATGTCTGTTTCTGTACCATTACCATACTATTTTGGTTACTATAGCCTTGTAGTATGTTTTAAAGTCAGGTAACGTGATGCCTCCAGCTTTGTTCCTTTTGCTCAGTATTGCTTTGGCTATTCATGGTTAATCGTTTCATACACATTTTAGGAGTTTCTTTTTTCTGTTTCTGTGAAGAATGCCATTGGTATTTTGATAAGGATTGCATTGAATTTGTAGATTTCTTTGGATAGCATGCTCATTTTAAGAATATTAATTCTTACAATCCAGGAACGTGAGATATTTTTCTGTTTGCTTGTGCCCTCTACAAGTTCAGTTGTTGTTTTTTAGATTCCTTTTATGCAACAAAGTTCCATCAAAGCCAATTTTAAAAGGCTAGTGAAAACTAATTATTCTTGCTGCACTTTATACAAATAATCAGGCCAAGTATATAAACCAAATTGGTCTTTTTTTTAAAAAAAATTATTTCCATAGGTTTTGGGGGAACAGGTGCTATTTGGTTACATGAATAAGTTCCTTAGTGGTGATTTGTGAGATTTTGGTACAGCCATCACTTAAGCAGTACACACTGAACCCAGTTTGAATTTCAGTGTTATGTAGTTTTCATTGTAGAGATCTTTAACCTCTTCAGAGAAATTTATTCCTTGGTATTTTATTTTTTTTGGAGTTATTGTAAATGGGATTACTTTCTTAATTTCTTTTTCAGCTAGTTCATTATTGGTATTAGAAGCATTACCAATTTTTGTAAGTTGATTTTGTATCTTGCAACTTTACTGAATTTGTTAGTTTTAAAAGGTTTTTTGGTGGAGTCTTTAGAATTTTTTTAATATGTAAGATTATGTCATCTGCAAAGAGAGACAATTTGACTTCTTCTTTTCCAATTTGAATGCTCTTCATTTTTTTTCTTTTGCATGATTGATCTGGCTAGAACTTCCAGTACTATGTTGGATAAGAGCAGTGAAAGTTCTTGTTCCAGATCTTAGATGTCTTGTTCCAGATCTTAGATGAAAGCTTTCAATGTTTCCCCATACAGTATAATGTTAGCTGTGGGTTTGTCATATATGGTCTTTATTGTGTGAGGTATATTCCTTCTATACCAATTTGTTGAGAGTTTTTATCATGAAGGGATGTTGAATTTTATCACAGGCTTTTTTGGCATCTATTGAGATGATCATATGTTTTTTGTTCTTCATTTTTAGATGTGATGTATCACGTTTATTCATTTGCAGATGTTGGACCATCCTTGCATTCCTGAGTTAAATCTCACCTGATTATGGTGTATTAGCTTTTTGATGTACTGCTGGATTTGGTTTGCTAGTATTTTGTTGACGATTTTTTGCAGCTACATTCATCAGGCATAATGGTCTGTTTTGTGTATTTGTTGTTGTATCCTTTTCTGATTTTGGCATAAAGGTAATGCTGCCTTGTAAAATTAATTAGAAAGAATTCCCTCCTCTTAAATTTTTTGGAATAGTTTGCAAAGAATTGATGTTAGTTCTTCTTTAAAAGTTTGCTAGAATTCAAAAGTGAGGCCATTCTGTTGTGGACTTCTCTTTGTTGGGATACTTCTTATTAATGATTCAATCTTGTTACTTGTTATTGGACTGTTCAGGTATTCTATTTCTTCCTAGTTCAATTTTGTTAGCTTATATGTGACCAGATGTTTATTCATTTTCTCCAGGTTTTCAAATTTGTTGGCATATAGTTATTCAAGTAGCCTTTAATTATCCTTTGTATTTCTGTGGTATCAGTTGTAATGTCTCCTTTTTCATTTCTGATTTTATTTATTTGGATCTTCTCTCATAATTTTCTAGTCTAGCTAGTGGTTTGTTGATTTTGTTTATTTTTTTTAAAAAAATGACTTTTTTGTTGATCTTTTGTATTTTGGGGGCTGTATTCCATTTAGTTCTGGTCTGATTTTATAGTTTCCTTCTTTTTCCCAATTTAGGGTTTGGTTTGTTCTTGCTTTTCTAGATCCTTAGGTGCACTGTTAGGTTGTTTATTTGAAATCTCTACTTTTTTTATGTAGGCATTTACTGCTATAAAATTCCCCCTTAGTACTGATTTTGCTATAACCTTAGGTTTTGGTGTGTTATGTTTCTATTCTCATTGTTTCAAGAATTTTAAAATTTCCTTCTTCATTTCTTCATTGACTCATTGGTTATTCGGGAAGATATTTGTTAATTTCCATGTATTTGTACTTTTTCCAAAGTTCCTCTTGTTACTGATTTCTGGTTTTAGTCCATTGTGGTCTGAGAAGATACTTGATATAATTTTAATTTTAAAAAGCTTATTGAGACTTGTTTTGTGGCCCACCATATGATCTATCCTGGAGAACATTCCATATGCTGCTAAAAGAATGTGTATTCTGTAGCTGTTAGATAAAATGTTTTGTAAAGGTCTGTTTGGTCCATTTGGTCTACAATGAAGTTTATGTTTAATTTTTTTTAAATTTTTTGTCCAGATGTGTTCAATGCTGAAAGTGGGGTGTTGAAGTCCCTCCCTGCTATTATATTGGAGTCTATTTCTACCTTTAGATCTAATAATTTTTTCTTCATATATGAGTGTGCTCTGGTGTTGTGTGCACACATATTTAGAATTGCTATATATTTTTGCTGGATTGATCCCTTTATCATTGACCTTCTTTGTCTCTTTTTATGTTTTTGATATAATAGCAATTACTGTTTGCCTTTGGTTTCTGTTTGTGTGGAATATCGTATTCCATCCCTTCACTTTCAGGCTCTGTCTTTACAGGTGAGGTGAGTTTCTTGTAGGCATCATATAGTTAGGGATTTAAACAAAATTCATTTAGGCAGCCTTAGCCTATCTTTTTTTTTTTTTTTCTTTTTTGAGATGGAGTCTTGCTCTGTCGCCAGGTTGGAGTGGAGTGGCACAATCTCGGCTCACTGCAACCTCTGCCTCCCGGGTTCAAGAGATTCCCCTGCCTCAGCCTCCCAAGTAGCTGGGACTACAGGCATGTGCCACCACACCTGGCTAATTTTTTTGTATTTTAGTAGAGATGGGGTTTCACCATGTTGGCCAGCATGGTCTTGATCTTCTGACCTCATGATCCACCTGCCTTAGCCTCCCAAAGTGCTGGGATTACAGATGTGAGCCACTGCACCCTGCCAGCCTATCTTATAGTTAGCGAATTTAATTCATTTACATTCAAGGTTCTTATTGATAGGTAAGAATGTACATCATTTTGTTAATTATTTTTTGGCTATTTTGCATATCTTTTGTTCCTTTATTACTCTCCTATTGTTTATCTTTGTGGTTTGGTGATTTACTGTGGTAATAATATTTGACTCCTTCCTTTTTCTAATTTCTGTATCTGCTCTACCAGTGAATTTTGTACTTTTGTGTGTTTTTTTTCTGTTTCTGTAATGGTAGATATTGTTCTTTTGCTTCCAGAAGTAGAATTTTTGTAGGGACAGTCTTTTAATTGATGAATTCCCTCAGAGTTTGCTTGTCTGAGAAAGACTTTATTTCTCCTTCATTTCTGAGAGATAGCTTTGCTAGGAATAGTAGTCTTGTTTTACAGTGTTCTTTCAGCACTTGGAATATATCATTTCATTCTTTCCTGGCCTCTAAGAAATCTGCTGTTAGTCTGATGGTAATTCCCTTATGTGTGACTTGATGCTTTTCTGTTTTTGTTTTCAGAATTCTCTCTTCGTCTTCATCTTTTGACACCTTAGCTATAATATGTCTCAGAGAGGTCCTTTGTGGGTTGAACCTATTTGGGGATATTTAAGCACCCTGTATCTGGATGTCTATATCTCTCACAAGACTTGGAAAGTTTTCAGCTATTATTTTATTAGTTATTTTTCTATGACTTTGCCTATCCTTTCTTCTGAAACTTCCATTATGCAAATATTT
Source organism: Gorilla gorilla gorilla (assembly GCF_029281585.2). Taxonomy (NCBI): domain Eukaryota; kingdom Metazoa; phylum Chordata; class Mammalia; order Primates; family Hominidae; genus Gorilla; species Gorilla gorilla. The sequence continues at coordinate 100,505,385 of NC_073232.2, forward strand.
ATTTGTGTAATGGTGTCTGTATGTCCCATATGGTTTCCTTATTCTTTTGTATTGTCTGCTTCTTTGTTTTTGTCTGACTGGGTTATTTTAAAAACCATCCTTCAAGTTCAGATATTCTTTCTTCTGTTTGAGCTCTTCTACTGTTGAAATGCTTAACTGTATTTTTTATTTCATTAATTAAATTCTTAAGTTCCAAGATTTCTATCTGGTTCTTTCTAATAATATCTATCTCTGTTGAATTTCTTATTCAGACCATGAATTGTTTTCCTGATTGGGATGAACTGTCTATTTGTTTTCTTATATCTCACTGAATTTCCTTAAGATCATTGTGTTTCATTCATTTTCAGGCATTTCATAGATTTCCTTATCTTTGAGGTCTGTTACTGGAAAATTTTTTTTTTCCTTTCTAAGTGTTATATTTCCTTGCTTCTTCATATTTCTTGTGTCCTTATGTTGATATTTGCGCATCTGGCAGAACAGTCACTTATTCCAATTCTATAGAGTTGCTTTCGCAGGGAAAGACTTTTTCCTGTAGATGTGTTCTATAGTGTAGGTTGGGTAGGTTGCTCTGGCTTTGATGCTACGTGAGCGCAGTAGTCTCCATATGATTCATTTGACTGCAACTGCCTCAGTGGCCTAGGCTTTGGTTGTTTGTGGTGGCTGTGGCATGGTTTTGTTGAGGATGTGAACATTGGGTAGGCTGCTCCTTGTGCCTTTAGGTAGCACATGTGGGCATGCAGCATCCCTGCTGGAGGTGGCAGGGTCATTGGTGGGGAGCAGCAGCAAGCCATGGGTGGAACATTTCTCTGGTCCCCAGGCAGGTGGTTCTCAGGTTCTGGAAGGGCACACATTGGCTCCCTGGGTTCTGTGGGCAGCCTGTCTGCTGCGCGGGACTTCCTGTTCCCCAGGGTGTAGGGTGCTACATGAACTTGGGTGCTGGGTTCTCAGCTGTACCTCTGGGTCCAGCTGGTGTCACAATGCTGCAGACCTTTGGATGAATGTGGTAAGATGTCAGTGAGTCCCAGGGATGTGGAAATGTTAATGCTATTGGGCCCTCTGTCAGGTTGTACTCTGGTGGTTTCTTTGCTCTCAAAATGCTATTTTGCTGCAGCAGCCTGTTTCCTGGGGAGTGAGGGCAACCAAGTGTGAATCTTCTTTCTGGAATAATGCAGCCACATTGGCTCCAGGTAGCTCCCCAGTATAGTATACTGGACTCAGGGCCTGTGAAGTCTGTGAGGACTCTCCTGTAGTTATGATTGTAGGTATCTGTGGTGAGAATGTGGATTTCTGGAGATCTTCTGCTTATCTTTTCCCTGCAGTGGGGAATCCCTCTTGACTCTGAATTCATCCTGGCTGCCTGCTTTGCTTCCCTCTCTATGCTGCCATCATGAATTTCCATGCCTTAGAGGGTCTTTGTCATTTTCTTGCTGGATTCCAATGTTTTTCCTTAGATATTCCATACAAGAGTTATCTATTTATTGTTTTGGGTCTTTTCTATGGAGGAGGCAAGTGCTGGGAGCTTCTAGTCAGCCATCTTGATGACCCAGACTACTGTTCTGCCTCACTTTATCAATTTAGAACTTCCACTGGAGATCTTATCAGGGGAGAAACACATACTATCTGGGGCTCCCATTAGGATTGTTGAGGGAGCTCTGAGTTGAATCTTTGATTCCATTTTAGACAAAGCCACTACTCTTCAAGGTAGTGGCTATTCACTCACTGAGCAAATATTTATAGAGATCAACTGTGAGTCAAGTGCTATTGTAGATGCTGAGGATATATTAACAATGTCAAACAGACACACTTCAGCCTGGGCAACAGAGTGAGATGTCATCTCTGAAAAAAGAAAAGAAAAGGACATACATCTCTGCTCTCCTGGAACTTATGTAACAGTAAACACAATAAATAAATTATGTGGAACGTTAAAAGTGCAGTAGAAGAAAAGAAATCAGGTAGGGGGAATGGGAGTACCAGATTGAGGGTGGTGGTGTAATTTTAAATTGGGCGACCAAGATGGGCTTCACTGAGAAGTTATTACTGCAAAGTCCTGAAGGAAGTGAGATAATGGACAATATGGATATTTCAGTGAGGAAGCATGTGGTTCAGAGAAAACCCAGTTCAAAAGTCTTGAAGCAAGAGGGTAGCAGGCTAGTTAGTAGAATGTTAGCTTCTTGCACTCTTGGTAAATGGTCACGATTCTTTTAAAGAATCTCTTTCTCTCTCATCATGGATAATGCTGTAAATAGTATTACTGTCTCCTTTACATGGTTCTCTTGCAACTACTATTACTAGCATATATCAGGCAGTGCTCCAAGTACTCTATATATTTAATTCATTCAAACCTCAGAATAGTCTTTGAATTTAGGTAATATTATCTTTGTTTTACAAACTGGGAAATATAGAGATTAAATAATTGGTTTACAGTCACATAGAGATTAAAGGTCAGAGACAGGATTTGAACCCAATGATTTTGGTACCCCAGGATTTTGGCAGGAGAGCCCATACTTTTTAACCACAATGCTCTAAGGTGCCCCACCAGTCTGCTACTGATAGGACATGGTCTTCAGTCTATTCTTAGGTAGAAATCAAAGTATTTGCTATGTCTTTTAATAATTAAATCCACATTTGGAGACTGACTCTAAGTATAATCCCCAGGGTGGAGGTGAATCTTCCATAAACAGAAATGGTTGCTTAAGAAAAAAACCCTATGTTTTCTTTAGAACAGAACATCCAAGTTACATGGGAATGCACCACATGATTGTTGTGAATTGAAGTCAATTTGGCACCAACAGAAATAACCTTAGGAACAAAGTTGTATACAGTATGTTCTTACGGAAACCACAGTTAGAATGCAGAGTAAACTGTTAAGGATAGATCTTTCTTTCTGGAGTTGCACTAGCTGTCTTTGGGTGGGGACAGCAAATTGTTTCGTTTATAAGATTTGTACATCAAAGCTAGATCTGCTTATACTTTAAAACCAAAAGGAGGAGAAAGACTTATTTTTAGCTATCTGAAATTTAAACCAAACCCAACACTGACATATGGATGTTTCAGACTGCACCATGTCAGAAAATTTCTCAGAGATGACATTAAACAACAATATATTATTGCAGCTGTAGAGAGTCAGTGAGATCCTTCTCTTATAATTTTGTTTAATAGCTATTGGGACACTGGGATAAAGATTGGATTTTTCAGAACTAGAGCAGGGTGGCTGAGAACTAGAATTGGGTTCAGTCCCATAAGAGTGAGAATTTCACTATATCTTACAGAAACAGTTTTTGGTGCTTTAGGTTGGTCAATTGGCTGGCCAAAGGATTAGCTACTGCACTCTACTTATAAAAGAAAACTTTAATTTAAAAAATTTATGTGTGCGTGTGTTGTAGATAATATACTTATTCATTTTAGATAAGTTCAAAAATATGTTAATCTAAAAGTATTCACCTGTAATCCCCAACCTCAGAAATAACCAGTGAATATTTTGGGGTATACCTTTTTACCTAGATAGATATACAAGTATTGAACAGGTGTAGAGCTAGGTAGAGATATACAGACCTGTCATACATATATCAAACAGATTTTTTTCACTCTACAAAAAAATGGAATGAAACCATCCATACTATTGAGTAACCTGTTTTTTAATTTTAATGTTTTTCAATGTGATATTTTACTTAGCATTTTCTTATGCCAGTAATTTTTTAACACAATCACTTTTACTTATATTCCATTTAAGTTCATGCATATTCCATGCTTTGTTTTACTGCTACCCTATTGTGATAGGTCCCCAAAGATCAACATGCCCTAATCCCTGGAATCTATGAATATGTTAAATTATATGACAACTTCTTTTGTGCAGATAGAATTAAGGTTACTCATCTTCAAGCAGGGAGAATTTCTTGGGTTATCAGATGGGCCCAATGTAATCACATGGCATTTCATAATGAAAGATGGAGGCAGAAGCACAGATCAGGGAGCTGTGATGTGAGAAGGACTGGCCCCATCATAAGCCAGGAAATTTGGAGGTCTCTAGAAGCTAGGAACAGTTATCATCTGAGAATCAGTAAGAAAACAAAGATGTCAGTCCTACTACCAAGAGGAAACGGGGGCCTATTCTTCCCTACAACCTCCGCTATGGAATGCAGCTCCCCTGACACCTTGATTTTAGCTTGGTGAAGACTTGAAGCAGAGAACCCAGAAAAGCCTAATGGACTTCTGACTTACAGAACTTTAATATAATACATTTGTGCTGTTTTCGGCCACTAAGCCTGTGGTAATGTGTTATATGGCAATAGAAAACTGACACACCTTTTGTTGTATACCTGGGTCATTTTCAATTTCTCACTAATGAAATAAGACTGCCATGAACATCGTTGTAGCTAAACCTTGATGCACATCTTTGACTATTTATATAGGATCAGTTTATTTAAGGGTAACTATGCATCAGTGGTCTATGAAATTTTCAGACTTTTCATATGCAGTGCATTGCCGAATTTAAGGAGCATCATTTCCTGATTGGGAGTTAGGCAAATGGATAAAGAAAGGCCATCATTCTTTTCTTTCAGCTATTGGTTCTAGCTATTTGGTTTCTATAGTGTTTACAGTATAACTCTTCTTTTCAGCTGGCCACAGAAGCCTTTGTGTTTTCTGTGTAGATGGAAATAATTGCTACATTTGTGGAATAATGGCCAACTCAAGAGCTGCTTGAAGAGATCTTTATGGTGAAGCTGCTCCCTAAAGTTTGAAATATTAGTCAAAGTGCATCAGACCAAGCTTTAGAACTGAAATGGAATTTGCTTTGCTCTTCAAACACCACTTATGCTGGCATTAGGGAAGGGTGTGGGGTAGGTCAAATATCCATTACTCGGCAAACAACTTGAAGTATGTTTATTTTATGGGGTTCTCTCCATATACATTAGAGTTGGTGAGAGGCTAACTGCCTCTTTTATGAGCCTCAAGTGTAGCTTTGCTCAAATACATCAACCACATCAGAACTCAAAAGTGTTGATTGGGAGGCAGCTAATGTAGATGAAGGATTTAGAAAAAAATGTCACCCCAGGTGACCGGATGTACCTAACCATGTTCCCAGCTCAAAGCCAGCTCTCATCTTTCATGTTTAGAATGGCATAAAGTTTAAAACAATATTAGGTTTCAGATAACATACTTAACATTTTGGCTGTTTATTCTTTCTGAAGCCACACACTGATCATACTTTTTGCTTCAAAATGCATGGGGGTCAGACTTTAGGATAACTCAGCTATATTCATATCTGAAATAATGAATAATGAGTAATACAGAAAGTAGCCACATTAATATATCATTCACTTTACAAAAATACCCATTCCAGCATTCTTTTAAAATATTCAAAGTCTCCAGGAAATTTAACGTTACACTTAATTTACAAAAATCAGAATTATACATAAGTAGTATACAGTGAAACTTTCTCTCTCTCTCTCTCCATGTATTTGTGTATGTGTATGTGTACACACACGCACATGTATGTGTGTGTGTGTGAGAGTGATTTTAAGTTCTTGTGACGTAGAACAGCTATTGCTTTTGGCAAACCAGAAACTTGTTCTTGACAGGTAATTTCATCAACAGTGAAGCTTTTTTTTGTTTGTTTTAAATTGGGACTCTAGTCAGTGACCTTAGAAACAATACCGTTAGCAAGTTCAGTTGTGGAAAGGCAACCTAGTATAGTAAAAAGAACACAGATTGGGAGTTAGACAGACTGGCTTTGATTCCTACATGCCCAGCACTTACCAGTTGTGTTTTTTTGGGGAAATTTTCTGTAAACTCATTAAACCTCAGTTTACTCATCTGTAAAATGGGAACAATAATATTCATCTTGCAAAGTATGCATGCTGTCTAGCATATTAGCACACTTCTTGACACAGATTTGGGGTTCAGTGAAGAAGGTACTTTCAGTTGTCTTGTCATTCCAGAGTGATATTATTCAGATGCAGGTGACCAAATCCATATTTTCCTTTGGATGCAAGCTATGATGGCTTGAATGCCTTGGATGTGGAAGAGAGAAAGACATAAACAAATGAAATAATGAATAAAGAAAATAAGAGGCTGTTCTTTACTTCACTTTACATTCATTTCAGCTAATATGTGAAATTGCTCTAATAGAATTAATTTATTGGGTAGATGAAGCCTTCTTTTTCACTTTCACACAACTTCATAGACATTGAGAAAACTAATTTGTATATTAACACTTTCTATTAATATATAACTTTTCTATAAAAATGTAACTTCAATGCATTTAGCAAACTTCTCTGTGAAAGAACATTTTTAGTTGACATATTTGAAATTAAAATGTTGTTTGAACTGAAATGGCACTTCCCTGTTCAAAAATCTTCAATGATTTCTCATGTTTTACAGAAAAAAATCCATACTACTTTGTTACTGATCTTATATCAGTACTTCCTCCTATCATATTTTTCATTACTCCATTAAAGTAGTTTTTATTCATCTCAGATTGATCTGTATAATATCAAAATGCATTAGTGCTATAGGGAACATCTCGTGTTTTGCCTTTTCAGTAATATCTAATGATAACTAGTTGTTTATCCCCATTCCCTGATCCATGTAATGCCAGCTTGACCAATCAGGATGTTTCATCTTCCTTACTGTAGTGATTGGTTCAGGAACGGGTAGATAATTCAAGATGGTTGGAATCGATGGCGATACTGAGACTTTTGCGGATCAACTAGAGAGAAGTCATAGTTTCACTGCTCTATGGGACAGCTGAGAATGGTGCAAGCCTCCATCCACTGTCCACCATTTTGCTGCAACTGTTTGAGTGCCTTCCAGAATGTAAAGTTAACACAAAGGAAAAAAGAGCTGAGAGAAAATTAGAGGTAGTGTTCTGGTAGTGGTGTTTCAGTCCTTAAAGATGAACTCCTGGACTTTGTAGTGACATGACCCAATAAATTCTCTATCTGGATTCAATTTGAAATAGGTGTTCTTCGTCAGCACAGACACTTTCTGTGTGAGCCTATATTTCTCATTTCCTAAATATTCTGACTTTTCTCTACTCACTCAAGATCTACCTGTCCTTGAAGGCCTCATTCAAGTTCCAGCTTATTGATGATACCTTATTCAACTACCCAGGCCTTGATCACTCACTCCCTGTAATACCCAGAGACAATTAGTTCATTTGCGTTAAACAGTCATGTAGCTTTTTGAGTAGCTTTCTGATCTTTCCAGTATCTTTCAGGTTCTTCAATGGGTGTTTATTGGGGGAAGACATTGAAATTGAATAATCAGTATAGGTTTCTTTTTAAACTTGGTTTCAGTAATCATGCTGGGAGACAGAGATAGGTCCTTTTCTGTTCTTTTTTCTTCCCCCAGCCAAATGACTGAGAAAAAGAACCGAACTTAGCCCTCAAGTTTGCCTACACATTCATAACAACTATTATGTCTGGGACCTTAGTCCACTGAGTTAAGATGACCCATCTTTTGCATAAATAAATAGGTCACCTGAGCAACAGTCCAAGAAGATTGCTCAGACATTGCATATAGTTGACAGTAAACTAAAATTATTGTTTATGAATGTCATACCAAGCTGATCTGGTGATATTCAAGTTTATTGCTAAAGCTCAACACTATGGAATGCTTTGCTGCAACCATAAATCTTCCTGTGAAGTATCTTTTTGTGTCCTGAGGTACTCCAGATCTTAAGTGGTCAGGTAGCTTGTCGGCCACCAAGGTATCAATGCTCAGAGGCTGTGGAGAACAAAAGCATCAGAATGTTTTCAGCAACACCATTTTCTTTGTGCATTGGTCCCTCGCCTTTGTTCAGTCTTAAGGCAATTGAGATAAAGGAAGAACTGGATTTTTAAAATATCCTGTTGCCCTGCCTTTCCTAAAGCATCCGCTGATCAGAAATATAGTCACTGAGGCCAAGGTTACATAGTAGACAAGAAAGGCAGATTGTTAATAATCTACTAGATTCAGACTAGGTGTGCCATGAAACACAAATATGGGGACGAGAGTGGATCTGGAAGTACTGGATTTTCCTTTTACCATCTATACAACACAGATTCATTAATTCATCCTTTGTCTTATTTTCACATTTCAGTCCTTACCACCTCTACCTCACTGGCCATTAAGATCTGCTCATTTTACCTTTGAAATGCCTTTCAGTCTATCCTTTTCTCTTCATTCTCACTGCTACTGGACTAGCTTTGGTCTCATTAAAAATGTCCCTTTAATGGTCTTTTTTCCATTTATATTGTTTTTTTAAATTCAATCTTTATACTAACAAGTTCATTTGTTAAAACACAATGGAGATAACATACTATTTCTGCCTCAAAACTCTTCAAGGAGCTTCGTCTTCTACTTAGTACATTCCAATCTCCTCATCATAGTCTCTGGTGTCTTCCATGATGTGGTTCCAATTCATCTTTCATGTCTATTTTGGTCAATTTTATCACATAAGGACCCAGTGTAGATTGGGCATTATTTTCTTTATTAAACAGACACATTCTTTGACTAAACTCTGTCAATTAACCAAATCCTAGATACTTCAAGACCTGTTCTATGAGGAGGAGTCAGAGAAAAAAAAATGACAGGCTTAAGCTAACAAGGAAAAATAAAATACAGTATTAAATCTACTTCAATGGGCTATAAAAACCAGTAAAATTTTAATTAATGTCCTTTAAAATAAAACTGCATCAAATGCATTAAAAAACATTGGCCAAAGCACCTCCTAGTCTTGATTTTACTAAGCAGTCTTAATGGAGAAGCCTTTTCTCACCAAGGGTCTGTTAATATTTCCAGGAAGCAGGTCCCCAAACTCTTCTTTCCTGGAAAATATTGCTTAACTGTACATTTCTAATGAAGCAAGTTCGGAGATTATGAGTGGAGACCAGAGGAGATAAGGAAAGTAAATAAATAAAATTAAATCTGCTGTTAAAATAAGAATATTTTCTAGCTTAATCAGCAAACACAAGGCAGAGAGTTTAAGCAGTCTTGAAACAAACCCAACACTTTTTAATAAATGAGCGGAATAGGAAGTTAAATAAGGGATTCTGGCGCTGGGGTTCAGGGTCATGGAAGAAGCTACATTAGAAGACCACTCTTGTTTCATGTATCTTAGCAGAATCGTCAGAGTAAAATCTGAATACCCCGATTATTTTTAAGCCCTCAGGATGGAGTTAACATCTCCCATAAATGACATATATCATATAGACGAATAGCCAAGTACTCATGCCTCACCATTCAATTCATGTAACACTTTCCCTCTCCTCAAAGAATGTGTGTTTTACACATGTCATCTCTGTTCATCTCTCGCCTCTCTGTGGAAACCCAGCAGAAAAATGTTGAGTGACTCAATCAAGGTTATGGCATGAAAGTGCTTGGGAGCTGGCAGGGAACCCAAGACACCCATTCAGTGCCATACACATGCGTTCACACTGCTGGGTAAAGCACATTGCAATTAAGTGCATATTTAAGTGATATATCAGTGCTAAATGGTAACACATGTAATGCTTCCCACTTAGGATATATTCTTGGCTAACTCTGTTGGAAAATATTATATGGAGATTTCTTTACAGTAAAAAAAAATTTTTGAGCAAAATTTAAACAAAAAAGGACAAGATCAGAAGCCCGAAATATTCCCACACCCACTTTTTGGGGAATGGTAGGGGCTCCAGCAACCTTAATTTATAGAGGCTATTAAGAGCTAAGGCAGAATTTGTACAGTTCAGGTATACTTTCTAGAGAGAATCATCAAATTAACGTAAGCAAAACCATGACCTGAAATAGAAAGTAATAGTACAAAGCAAACTCTTCATAGAAAAGAACAAAACCCTGTTACAACACTGAGCACTCAAATCTCACAACTGCCTAATCAGGGTGTTTCTGGGACTAGGAAATGTGTAGGCACCTCAGGAGTTGACAGAAAGCCCAATTTTTGCAGGCTGAGAAACACTGGCATCTGCTAAGAAGGCTGCTCAAAAAAAAAAAAAAATATATATATATATATATATAGGACTTGTGCATCCCATGAAGGTAAAGAAGCTCCTGAGTATTTTGTTGTATAAACAAACAAATCAGTTTCTACATTTATGTTGGCATTGATCAGAGTGTGACAAATTAAAAGGGGGCTAGAGAAATCTTCCTTAGAACAATCGAGAATTAACCTCCAACTTCTCCTAGCCTACATTTAGATGGAGACAGATTAGGGTCATACGGTGGGACAGACATTTGCCCCTCATAGAATATCCATATGCTCCCCACATCTCTCAGCCCCTTGGCAGGAAGGTAGCCAATGAGCTGCAGCATTTGAAAACTGATGTGCTACCTTTAGCTTTCTCTTCTGCTGTCATGGTGGCCTTGAAAGTACGTGCACCAAGATTCATAGCAATAAGATGTAAGCAGATTGAGTCCCTCAGCTGTCCTGGAGGACAAGTGGTCTGGTGGGATTGAGAAATAAGGCCTTTCTGGGTTAAACCACTGAGATTTAGGGAAGTATTAGCTACCACAGCACAACCTAGCTTATTCAGACTAATACACATAGGACTGAGATAACTTTTCTTGTCTTGAGGGAACTTGAATAATTATGAATAATCTCTCTTTTTCCCGATTTACCTTATTTCTTACTTTCTGACTCTTTGACACATGGTTATGACTGTAAAATTCCAGTCAATGCTTTCACATGGGCAATAGTAGATGTTTAGTATTAATAATAAATATTTAGTATTCATGGACATTTAGCATTAAATCTGCATAAAACAAACATGCATTCCTGCAGTATTGGTCCTGAAATGTTGGTGTGCATTTATTTGACACATGCCATGTCCTTCACTTGAAAATAAAAGTCCTCAGTTTCTTTTTCTTTTTTTTTGAGATGGAGTCTCGCTCTGTCACCAGGCTGGAGTGCAGTGGTGCAATCTCAGCTCGCTGCGACCTCTGCCTCCTGGGTTGAAGCGATTATCCTGCCTCAGCCTCCCGCATAGCTGGGACTACAAGTGTGGGCCACCACACCCAGCTAATTTTTGTATTTTTAGTGGAAATGGGGTTTCACCATGTTTGCCAGGCTGGCCTCAAACTCCTGACCTCAAGTGATCCTCCTGCCTTGGCTTCCCAAAGTGCTGGGATTACAGGCATGAGCCACCACACCTGACCTCAGTTGTTTCTTTATCTTAAAGCCGGCAGCATTAGAGACTTTTTACTAAACTGTGAATGTGACATTTCTGATGTCAGATGTATTCTGTTTCAATAGCTGTTCTTTAAAATCAGGCTTTACAAGCAGACTATTATACTACAGGTGATTTTCCAACAGAAATTTTGGGTACGATGCTTTTCCTTTTGGACCAAATTCTAAAAGCAGTTGAGCTGCAAGGGTGCATTGTATAAATGGTCTAGACAATGCAACCAGTGGCTGAAGACCCACATAATTACTGTATAAACACTAATTTGTATGCTCTTTTGGGTTTATTTCAAAATTAATTACTTAGCTTTTTTAAAAAGCTAGCTCCAATTTCTAGGAGATGCACCATAGACACAAGACTACAGTCACCAGCTACAGTTACCAGCTGAACAACATAAATAAAAAGAACAGGAGAATATTTTAGAATTCATTGTTCATTTGACCTTTATTTTGTTAGTTAAAATGATCATGTTTTTGCGTCTCTTCTTAATTGCTCTTTGAAATCTCTGTGCTTTTTTGTAGGTGCAAGAGTCTTACTTTCAAATTTGAGCTAATCCTTAAAATGATGTCAATTGAAACATCCCTTTGCTGGCAGCTAACAGATGTGAGAGCCAGTTCTTAAACTGGTTCTTTGATCTGAAGTGATTACCTGGATTTCAGTTTTCTCATTTCAAAAATGTTCTTAGAATATCAAGTTCTAATATTCTAAGCTTTCCTGGTATTGATGTACATTCTAAGGACACAAAGAGAACCACATATATGTATGTATATATGTACCTATCCATCTAAATAAATGTGTGGGTATGTAGGCATAGATCAATGAAAGTATTAATATATACACTCTCTTAACATTTCAGATACGACTTTAAAAGCTGTTAAGAGAGGCCAACATTTAAATACCATTTCCCTATGTCATTCATCTTATAATTATTCACATTTGCCTTTTGTGACTTTGGAGTGTCAATAACTTATTGTTTTACTCTGTGTATTTTAGGTTGATCAACAAAGTAACAACTTGGATCTCTATAGGGATATAGTAATAATTTTGCTATATAGAAAACTTATCGTGGGGTTTAACCAGAACCTATGAAAATTACTCTTCCAAGACAATAATAATAAACAAAAAAAATAGTGAATCAGGGAGGGAGAGAGGAAGATAGGGAGGAAAGAAGGGAGATACGGTTCAGGCTGCATGGGACGCTTTCTTATGCCAGGGACTACTACTGTTCTTATTCCCCACAGTACTTGGTGCCTTGCACTGTGCCTGGCATGCAATAGGCAGTCAATAAGTATTTGCTAACTGAATGACAGTTTCAGAGTGGCTGACTGAAACAGAAGTTTTCGCATTTAAACAATGAATGACTGATTTTCAATTATTCTTATCTCTTAATGAATCTTTGACCAGGCATGCAATGCAGCGAAGCACTGGGGGATGAAAGTTTATGACATCTGTGTTGTTTTAAAGGAGTAAAAATTGTTTTTCTGTCCATTCTCTGCACCTTTACAGCTGTCTTAATCAAGGGTGGCCAGCATATTTAAAATACTGACTGAGTGCCCCTTCAGCATCCCCCCTTCGAAATGTCATAACCAGAACCATGACTCCTTCTTGGGGTTAGGGATGACTGAATGATGGTAGGAAGTGTGATCATAGACGAGGGCAGAGGGATTAGGGCCTCTGCCCTGGGATCAACCCTGTGTTTGGGGTCCCCACTCTTTGGTACTCTTTCTTCAATTTCTCTGAACCGCTGAGTTCTGAGTGTTCCCTGCCTTCAACTTATATAATTGTCTAACTCCTCAAGCTGTTTTTGTCTCCCTAGATTTTCAACTGATGGTCTGCTGTGATGTAGAGGAACTGCTTCATTCTTTCAATCCCTCAGACCTGGACTTCTCATTCACCATCTGTTCTGATCTTGGCGACCTGCCTGAGACTTTGAGCCACATCTGAATCCTTGGCTGTTCTCTTCTGCTGCCTACACCCTGGCCTGACCCAGAGAACTTCATAAGGACACAGACAAACATAGGAGAAATAGTTACAGGACATGGCACATAAAGGGAAGGCCTATGTGAATTAGAGAGGTGAGGGATGATTTCCCAGAGGAGGTGGGACATGAAGGGTAGATTAACTCAGTTTTTCCTCTTCCCGTTGGTAGTAAGTGTTGCATGAACCCACATGTAATAAAATGGAATGTCTTTAGCATGCTATAATATATTAAGGCTCTTTATTCTTTTACAGCAAGTTTTCTAGTTCCATACATTCTAAGATTTCTCTATTTTCCTTATATGCTATAAGCGCTTTATGGCCTGAATTGGTTGGGCATAGGTTCCTGTATTCTCCACCCTCCTCCTCCTCCCTTGTTTATACACATCTGTGCTTGCTTATTTCCCATCTTCTCAGATCATAGTTCATGGTCTGAAACAATCATCTCAGAGTTGGCTTTCCTCTTGGGGATCAACTGATTCAGCCATGTCTGCCATATTTTGTGCAGCCATCCTCACTACATCCTGAACAGGCTTCTCCAAGCGGTGAGGTCCAACGTGGGTCTTGTCCAGGGCAGACGGAAGCCCCCAGGGCCAAGTGACAGGCTTGTTCTGGCTCCGCCTGGCTCAACTCAGGGATTGGAAGGGGAGGCACAGAATTGTGCCAGGAGCTTTCTCTATGGGCTCCTCTGCTTAGACCCAGCTGGCTTGGCTTAGCAACAGTGACATCGAGGGGGCAGGATTCACGTTCCCTTTTCAGAGGCTTTGGCAGCCTCTGCAGCTGTAGCGGTGGCTTGCCAGTCTTCCCACCCACACCAATCTTTAAAGGGGGCTCCTCTGTTACCTTCCATTGACTCAGCAGCTCCCTTCTTTGGATGAGCATTGTATAGGGTGTCTACCTGCCGTGGCAAGTAGGAGAATTTTGGAGAAGTTAAGGAATTACAGCCTGTACTGTATTCTTGGGTCTGAGTCCCAGGGAGTTCTCCCTCTTTTTAGTTTCTTTTTTTTCTGCATGTGTCTTTATCTATTAATTTTAATTAATTTTTTTCATTGACAAATAAAAAGTATACATATTTATGGTGTATGATGTGATGTTTAATATAAGTTTACATTGTGGATTAATCAAATCAAGTCAATTAACCTAGAGAGTTCTATAGGATGAAGTATACTTCTTGCTTAAGAAAAGGATGTTTTGATTTTTTCCCCTTTATTAAAGAAACCAAATGCAGAGATTAGAAGGCAAAGAGGTAAAACAGCTGAGCTATGCTCCTGGGGAGCCTGTGCTAGCTCCATTGTCAAGAGAGAATATGTTTTGGTTGCTTCTGTCATCAGAGAAGCTCAGTCGAAGCTACTCTCAATCTTCAAAATTAGCAGCAATGTAATTATTTGTAGGAAAACATCCTAGACCAGGAAAGAGGAGCCCAGCTATTGCTGTGAGCCTTTGGGTGAAACACTATCTTGGGTCCAGTTTCCTCACTTGTGCGTAAAGCGAGGTCTGAGATCTTGACTCTGGCTTCAATGTACTTTTGAGAACATGCCATCCCTTGATTTGTATACCTGTTGGCAATATCTACTGTGGCGTCTTCAGCTTGGGGTGCCCCATAGGCTCTTCTTCTATACCTTTGTCTCCAACTCATTATGATGAAAGAGTTTATTTAAACCACAGCACAGAGATATATACCCATGGGGTACCTAGGAGTAGCACAAGTACGTAAGGCACTTTCTCAACAAAAGAGCCAGATTGTCTTTATGTTCTTTGTCAGGGCAGCCCCTCTGAAACACTGTGCTTCCCATGCTGTGTTCCTTGTATTGTTTAAAGAAACATGCACCACGGGACCTTGCTGCCTGGATAACATGGACACCCCTATGGTGGATTTTAGTTTCTTCATCTGTAAAATAAGAGAATCCTATCTGCCTTGTAGGTATGAGAATCAAGTGAATTAATATTATGTAAATTATTTAGCACAGCACCTGGCACATGGGAAGTGCTTGCTAAATATCTAAGTACCCATGAAATGTTGGTAGATACACTACTTAAAAAAATAAATTAAAAGCCTTAAATAAAAGAAGTTTATTTGGAAAATCTGGGTTGATCAAAGTCAGACACATCTTTTTCTTTAGTATTTAGAATATTTAATGCCATCCCATGCGGGGGAATTTTGAAACTTCATCAGAGACTATGGAGGGCCTAGAGTATTGTTTGGAATTTTCCACACCTACTTGACTGTGGAGTTGCTTTTGTGAAACACCTAATATGGTCTCAGGGACCCTGAATGAGTTCATGGAACATAGTTTTGGGAACATGGCTCCAAGAACATGAAATCCTCTTGCTAATTTGTGCAACCTTCATCAAAAGTCTCTTCTGCTGGTTTGGTTCTCAGGGACTGCTTATCCAGAGGGATATCTGTCACTTTTGTGCTGTCTTCTACTTATACTTTTAGTATTTATAGGAAAGCTGCCATTTGTATTTACACTTTTACTTGAGTAACTACCTGCTAACTTTAAAGATTGAGAGTAGTTTAGGTAGTGGTACCCTGTTGAAGGAAGCAGTTTAAAATAAGTGTATATTGACATGGAGTTAGCATGGCTGGCTGCCTTGGTGAAAGAGCATGGACAACTAACCTACCTCCACTCATTCCTGACATTGAAGTACAGTGCTGGCTTTGTGAATAAGGAGAGGTGATCTTTGTGCTCCTGAGGTTAATGAGAGCCAGGAGCCTGGAAAATCTGGAAATTCTCCTTACACTCTTCACAGGACCTGCAAACAATCACATCTCTTACCTGTCACCCACAACTTAATGGTCAACAGGCCTCTAGAGAGCCGAGTCTGCAGGTGGAAAATGGGAACTGAGAAGAAGGGGAAAGGTGCAGCTAGACCCACAGAGCAAGTGTGTGCCTGCATGCCTTATTGACTCGCCCGAGAACTGTTTAGAGCTACGGGGATTAGATTAGGAATCAGAATCTCCCAGGATCAAGGACCTGGGTGGTCCTTTGGCTCCCCACAGAACAGAGTGTGAACACATTAGCCAAGCAGTCAGAACCTTCCCAAACGCGGTCAATTTCACTTCTCTCCCTCACATACCAATGAAACCTTCCTCTTCACTCATCTGGGACCACTATCCCCACCCCACCACAACCCTGTACATTTCTGCCTCTGAATCTTTGCTTGAATAACTTTGTTTCCATGTCTTCTGTCAAAATCATATGTATTTTTTAAGAGCAAACTTAAGAAATATCACATATGCTTCCCTGATCCTTCCTCCCATGCCTACCTAGTCTCCCTCCATCGGGAGAGCCAGGTTCCCCTCTCCTATTTACTGTAGTTTCATATGCTGCATTTTGAGTTCATCTTGCTCCACTTTACATTATGAGTTTTGGGGTACACATGATCTCCACTCAGAAAATAATTGATTTGAGGGCAAGGACTGTGCTGTTTTTATCTATGTCCCTGGCCACATCTTAATGAGTTTGTGCTACAACAAAATTAGCTAAAACCAATTATTTAGACACACTGACCCACTACAATGTGGTTTTCTTAGTGTCAAAATTCGACATGCATGTGTCTGTTAAGAGCTATTTATTTCGCATTGGTCATCACTACTCCTCTTGGCTAATTGTTTTGCAAGCACAGGTGATTTTTCTTATTTTTCTAAGCTAACTAAATATGAAATCATGTCTACATGCCTAATAATGGCATTCAAGACTCTCACCATCTGGGCTCAATATATCTTTTGGGCATGTGGAAATGGGGTGTAAACTCTCCAAATTCTCTTCAAAGAACAGCTGGGCCTAAAGCAGGATTTCTCAACCTCAGCCTGGTTGACACTTTGTGCTAGAGAAGTCTTTGTT
Source organism: Gorilla gorilla gorilla (assembly GCF_029281585.2). Taxonomy (NCBI): domain Eukaryota; kingdom Metazoa; phylum Chordata; class Mammalia; order Primates; family Hominidae; genus Gorilla; species Gorilla gorilla. Next base: position 100,522,369 of record NC_073232.2, read on the forward strand.
GTGGAGGGGTGTACTCTGCATGACAGGATGTTTAGCAGCAACTCTGTCTCCACCCACCAGATGCAAGTAGCATTCCTCACTGTCCCCCCTCATGCTGAGATTGTGATAGCCAAAAATGTCTCCAGATACTGTTAAATGTAGAGAGCAAAATTGCTCCTGGTTCAAAAGCACTGGTCTAGAGGTCTCCCATATTTTCCTCTGAGTCCTGGGACAAGTGGCTCAAGCCTCCTTCTCTGATGACTCAGGTGATATCTCTCTCATCTTGGACCAATCACAAATGAATATAGCCAGGGAGAGGCAAGTGCTTTCTGAAAAGCAAGAATAGATCATGCTTTGTCATTCACTGGTAGAGTCAGAAATAAGCCATAATACAAATGACTAAGAGTAAACCAAAGACAATCAGAAAGGTAATTAGACCAGTGATGTTCAAAGTCTTGTTTGTAAACCACATCTTCTGGAGAAATGATTAAAAATGGAAATTTTGCGGGTTATTATCTAGGTCTACTGTATTGAAATCTGGATTTTTAACAAACTCCCAAGGGGATTCTTATGCATCCAAGAGTATGAGAACCACTGCATTCAATAGCAATGCTTATTTACTTATCTTCAAAAATTGTTTATTTTGAAATAACCAGGGGCAGAATACTAAATAGTACAAAAAGAGGAACTAGGCTTTCATATAATAAAAAGTACTGTATCTTAACTTTGTTTTCTTTTTTAGCTTAAGTGCTTCCTAAAGACTAACACAATCCATATGTTCATGGAAAACAGAAATCCCCACCAGAATATGAGGTTGGTCAGGCATACTTGAGTGAGTCTGTCAAGCCCTAAGACCTGGTGGGTGTTGGATCCAAATTCCCTCTTCAACACAGTGTAAGCATCCAATGCATTCATCATCCCTTTTTCAAAATGCTTGGTCTGTGCTGCTGCTTTTTCCTGACCCTGAATGAGATATTTTTGAGACTTAAAAGGAAAAGTAAAAAGGAAAGCCAGCTTAGATAAGGTGCTCTTTGGCAAAAGAATAGGATAAAATGCATTGTAATTGCTTCTAAATTAGTTACCTTATCTGATTTGGGTCTGTCTTTTTATAAGCAAAGCTCAAAACACTTAACCCCTAGTTGTCCAGTTGTAGTGCAACTAAAGCCACTAAAGCTCTGAACCTAGTGAGTGGATAGACAATACTGCTTTTTGTGCAGAGAACGTAATTTCACGCCCCCCTCCTTTGCTACCCTCCATTGCCTGGCAACAATGCTGGGCACACCATGGGAGATCTGTAACTACTTGCTGAATGGAAGGAAGGGCTGAACAACCCTGTAGACCCTATAGTTTGGGGTAAGAAGACATCTGGATGCTGACCTGTACACCAAGTTACATGAAGAATTTCCCCATAGTTCATTAGAGAGTGGGAGCAAGAGGGTACCCAGATGCCACACAGACCCCAAGTAAGAGCTCATCAAGTTTCCTTGCCTCTTGGGAACTGAAATAGTTAGCACTGTGGAGCTTGCCTAAATAGAATAGAAAAGAAAATGATACCAGGGAGATTTCTGCTGAAAAGACAGACCTATCCAGTTTTTCATTGGAACCGTCTCCCTGATTCAAAAACAGCCCCATCATTAGAACTGCTGGACCAACTCAACAAAATGTAAATACAGCTCTATCCAGTAATGTGACATTGCTAGAGGCATTCCCTGGCTTTCTGTAATAAAATATGACCTGAGTCCTTTCCAATTTATGTTTCTAGGGTCTTTTGTTTTTTTGTTTAATTAGGATACTTGTTCCTATTTGTCATGCAGTTAGGATGGTGTCTGTGTTTACAGATTACAGAGGTGTAGATAAAATGGGGACTCTGAGACCCAAGTGCAAAGGTTTGCATTTTTCACAGAAATTTTCCAAATGCTACTTTTATAGATGGTTGAAATTTGAGACTTGAGGGATCTCTCTTTTTAGTCAGGCTTGCCTAATATTTTGGCATCCTACAATTTCGTATACTTTGTAAGGAAAAAGAAGGGGAAAGTGGGAGGGTGGGAGGGTTTGTCTTTAATTGTCTTCTTTGTTAGAGAAATGAGATGTGGTGTTTTATTCATAGGCAAAGCCCTTTCTGGCAAATCGTTTGAAAGTCAGTGGGATTGTATAGATCCTCTCTATCTATTCTATTCCCTCTACATTAGCCATTCCTCTCCAAATCAGAAAATGTCTTTGGTAGATGGAATTATTGACCTCATGCTTCAGCTGTTTTTGGGTCCACACCCTTTGCCATGTGATATTGCAGTCCCTCCCACAAAAGGCAGAGTCAGTTTTTCCACTGGCTGTGACTTGCTTTGGTCAATGCAGTGTGGATGGCTGTGACCATGTACCAGTTCTGCACTTGGACTATAAGAGGCATCATTTCTTTCTCAGTTATCTGCTTGCCCTCAGCTTGAAGCCTAGATGAATACATAAAGAACCCACAGCATGGGGCTAGGTGTAGCCAGACTTATAGCTTGAGGTAGAGCCACCTAGCTGAGTCCAGTTTAGATGAGACAATGCCTGGGTGACCTGCAGACCCGTGAGCAAGAATAAGTGGTTATTGTTTTAATTAATCCACTGAAGTATTACTTGTTACTCAGTAATAGCCAATTGATAAAATACCCTCAATCCCCTCATCTCTCCAGTTTATATATTAATTCTCAGCCCAATATGTTTTGGGGCAAATGGAGAATTTTTCTAGCCCTTTCCAAATGCTGCAAGAGCTAATTCTATACATTGGATACAGTGACATGTTGCTAGACATCAGCTCCTCTTTCTAATTAATAATGATTCTGGGAGATGGACCACATCTTCCAGTCTTTTTGTCCATGGCATTGAGCTTGTACAGGAGATGAAAGTGCATGCATGACTTTGGGATCCAATCTTGGAAATAAGTAAAGCTTCTGCCACTTAATAGCTATATAACTTTGGCAAGGCCATTTTGTTTTTCTGAATCTCAGTTTCTCCATCTGTTGAGGTTGTTGGGAAAGAGTTGGTAGAGAGAATAAAGTGTTCAGCACATAGTAAGTGTTAAATAAATAATTGGCAGCTGTTAGTATGTTTGTGTAATAAATAAATAAAGACTGTTTTCTTTTAGCATTGGTGACCTGCTCTTCTTTGTAAGGTCCTTACCTCTTCTTTCCTGCCCAATATGGCACCTTCCTGGGGCACTTCCTGGGGCCCGGCTGTTGGGTCTGCTATTGCATGTCAGCAGCGTATCTTCCTTCCCTATTCCCTACTCAGTAGCTCCTGTCATGGTAGGTGTCAAGCAGTGGTTAGATGGTGCTCTGCAATTCTAACAACAATCACAGCAATTCGAATAATAAGAGATAATTATTGAGTTCTAACTAGATTCAAACACTACCTGGATGATGTAATTTTTAAAGACACCCAATGACATGGATTGAATTGTTTCCCCCTCAAATTCATGTTAAAACCCTAACCCCCAATGTGACTATATTTTGAGACAGGGTCTTTAAGAGTAATTAAGGTTAACTGAGTTCCAAGGGTGGGGCCCTAATTCAATAAGATTGGTGGCCTCATTAAAGGATGAGGAGATAGGAGTTTGCTCTTGCTAAGTTTGCACAGAGGAAAGGCCATGTGTAGGCACAGTGAGAAGGTGGCTATCTACAAGCCAAGGAGAGGGTCTTCACCAGAAACTCACCATACTGGCACCCTGATCTTTACTTCTAGACTCCAGAAATGTGAGTAAGTAAGTTTCCATTGTTTAAACCACTTAGTCTGTGGTATTTTGCTAACAAAGCCCAAATGACTGTAAAACAACCCCTGTGGTGAATACTATCATCTCCATTTTCCAGTAAGAGAACTGAAGTTCACAGGGAAGAAGTGACTGACTCTTGATCCCACCTCTAGCAGATGTTGAACCCAGCATTCCCACACCAGCAGCCCCACCCCAGGCCCTGTGCTTTTCATCACTCTGCTCTCCTGGGTAGTGAGTTGCTCTGACCACCTTAGTCGTTGCAGGCAGCTTTCAGGCCTGGGCAGAATCCATACAGCCACCAACGTGTAGAGACCTGATGCCAAGAGAGCAGAGCATAGGCTCGTGCATTTCAGAGGTGGAGAGAGGCAAGCATGTGGCCTGTGAGCAGGGTTTCTTTTGATCAGGGTAGACCTTTCGGGAGCAGCCCAACGTTATTAGAGGGAAGGCTACCTAGGAAAAAGAAACCTAAAACAATACATTGCTTTGGTTTTTTGGTAGCAATAAATTCTTTATTGTGTAAATAGTTTCATACGATGCATATTTTATCAAGTTTTATGCCTGATGATATGGTTTGGATTTGTGTCTCTGCCCAAATCTCACGTTGAATTGTAATCCCCATTGTTGGAGGAGGGGCCTGATGGGAGGTGATTGGATTGTGGGGGCAGATTTCCCCCTTGCTCTTCTCATGATAGTGACTGAGTTCTCATGAGATCTAGTTGTTTAAAAGTGTGTAGCACCTCCCCCTTCTCTTTCTTCCTCCTGCTCCAGCCATGTAGCATGCCTGCTTCCCCTTCCCCTTCCACCATGATTCTAAGTTTTCTGAGGCCTCCCCAGCCATGCTTCCAGTGTAGCCTGTGAGCCAATTAAACCTCTTTGCTTCATAAATAACCCAGTGTCAAGTAGCTCTTTATAGCAGTGCAAGAACAAACTAATACACCTTGCATAAGGAACACAGCTGGTTGTATGATATTATTAATACTAATAAAAGTGTAACAAGGCATTTTTGAAGTATCTCTCATTTTCTCCTCCTCAGTGATGTCAGCCTCTCTCCCTGCACTCATTCCACCATTTTGGCCCCAGCAAAGACTCCAGAGCAAACAACACCTCGGAAAGGAGAAGGAGGAAATGATGTTGGGGAAATTGGTGTCCTACAGGAAAGGGTAGGAAATCCCACTGTTTCTGCCCCCAGTGAAAGGTGAGGAGAAGAGAAGTGGTTAGGGGTTCATGCCCTTATGTCCCCATGTCCTCCAATCTCAGAGTGGAAGCATGAACTAGTGGGAGAGGGAGACACTGCTCTGCGGTGGAAACATCTAGATAGATTTAAGGAGAGTTGAGAATCTGAAATCTAGAGGCTGCCTTCTTTGGGTGTGGCCTGGGGGGTCCTGTGTACCTCTACATCAGATATTTGTCAACCTCAGCACCATTGACATTTTGGCCCAGATAATTCTTTGTTGTTGGCCGTCTGTCCCATGCACTGTAGGATGTTTAGCAGCAACTCTGGCCAGTAGTACCTCCCAGTTGTAACAACCAAAAATGTCTCCCGATATTGCCAAATGTCTCCTGGAAGCAAAATTGTGCATCCCACCCCATGATGCTACTCAGAGGTGCTGGGAAGGCCAGCGGTACTGCAGAGGTCTGGAGCAAGTGACTGGATCCATGATTGTCAGTGTCATCAATGCCAGTGCAGGATGAAGACACGCTCACTGCAGAGAAAAGCAAGAACCAGAGGTGGGCCTATGGGTCCCTGGCCTTCACCTCCCATATAGACCCTCTGACTCCATTTTTGGTGAGAAGTAGAGGGAAGGGAAAACATCTAGATGACCTAAACAAGACGAAGTCATTCCCCCAAAAAAGCGTTCAAGCCACAGAGATTGAGGTCACTTAAGTTGACATATTTAAAATCTTCCCTTCCCTGACGAGTGGTGGCTCATGCCTGTAATCCCAGCATTTTGGGAAACTAAGGCAGGAGGATCCCTTCAGCCCAGGAGTTTGAGACTAGCCTAAGCAACATGGCAAGACCCTGTTTCTGCAAAAAATACAAAAGTTAGCTGTTCATGCTGGCATATGGCTGTTGTCCCAGCTACCCAGGAAGCTGAGGTGGGCCAATTACTTGAGCCTGGGACGTCAAGGTTGCAGTGAGACATGATTGCACTACTGCACTCCAGCCTGGGTGACAGTGTGAGACTTTGTCTCAAAAATTAAATAAATAAATAAACTCTTCCCTTCCCAACTACCCACAGAGGTGAGGGACTCCTGAAGAATATTACATCCACAATGGCAAAATTAGAAAACTACATTTTCTTTGCACATCTGAAAAGCAGTGTGAATCCATGATGTGGTAAAGGTAGTAATAACAATAGCAGCTACCATGTATCACATGCTTACTGCACACTTAGTACTTTGCAGGGATTGTCTCCTTTAACCCTTTAACCAGCAGTCCTAGGAAGTAGATGTTTCTATTGTGGTCTTTTCCTTACCTATGAGGTCCAAGTGATGGAAAGTGATGAGGCATAGATACACACCCAGTCTAGGTGATTCCAGAGCCCAGATGCCTCATGACTCTACCACATTGCTTTCTTACTGCTGTAGTGCTTTGTATCTATGTCTGTCTCCAATTCATTCATTTATTCCTTTGTGGTACTTGTAGAACAAATTGTGCCATTCCATTTATTCTCCATAGCAATGTTTAAAGAGAGCTTTTCCAGCATTTAATTCCTATTGAGCAGGGATTTCTTTCTCTGCAGAGAGCTCAAATACTCTCAAGAACTGAGAAGGAACTAAAGGGACATTTGTTGTAGTAGATTATTCACGGTAAAGAATTTGCTGCACCCACAGCAACAAAGGGCTGTTTGTGTGTAGACTGCAAGGGTCACTCTGAATACCATAAGCAGAGCATTGAACAATGAACTTATCTCCTGGTCCCGGGAAGTGGTCCACAGTAACAATGCTTTGTAGATAGAGCTACTGGCTACTCTTAGGCTTCCCAGTGCCACTCTTTTTCTGAAACAGCCAAGGACTTAGCATTTTCAAAGATAAAAGTCAATTCCATTAAAATGAATCCTTTTTTTTTTTTTTAACAACTAATAGTTTCTATTTAAAAATAGCTTTTGGTCTATTTACAGTGTCTTCATGTCCCTGACCTTTCTTAGCAATCAGCTTCTTGTCTGGGTATGGAGAGCAGAGGCCATAGACCAGTCATTGGATATTGAAAAGTTTGGTCGCTTTAAGATGGTTGCATCTTTAAAATTACTGGTGTTGGTAGATTTAATTATGTTCGAAGATAATTTCTGTTTTCTATTTAAACACTGACTATGGCAAATTAGAAATGGCTGGAAATTTTCTGACATTCCTTTCATGGAGCAGTGGGTTTTAGTTCTTCTCTATTTGAACCCATGTTGGCTTGTGACATTTTGATGAACAGAAGAGAGTGAAAGTGATGCATGCCAACCCTGGGCCTAGGCTTTAAAAGGACTGGCAGCTTCCACTTTGTTCTGTTGGAACACTGAGATTCCATGGTAAAAGTCTGACTACCCTGAGGCTGTTGTGCTGTGAGAGGCACAAGCCACATACAGGGGCTCCGGCAGATAAATTGTCATGGTGGGGGTGAAAAGAAGTTGAAGAATCAGATAGGTGAGCACAGAAGCCATCCAGAATCTCAGAAATGGATCCTCCAGTCCCAGCTGCTACAGTTGACACCAAGGAGCAGAGAGGTGAATCACCTCGCTGAACCCTTCTTAGATTCTTGACCCACAAAATTGTGAGCCAAAAAAAAAAAGGTTGCTTTAAGTTTTGGGGTAGTTTATTACACAGTAACAGATAACCAACTTTTCAATTTCTAAAGATTGTTACAGCAGATCCTAAGAAACTTCTCAGGTATCCAGAGATGTGAAAACACCAGAACTAACAGCTACTTGTCTTACAGCTAGGGCATTAACCATTATTTTAACAGCTTTGTGACTATCAGATAAAGCCATTTTTTGATCTTCCAATTTCTTAAGAAGATATTTATTACTGCCACTAAGTTCAGAATTGTGTTTTTACATGTTACTATAAAGACACATGCACACGTATGTTTATTGCAGCACTATTCACAATAGCAAAGACTTGGAACCAACCCAAATGTCCATCAACGATAGACTGGATTAAGAAAATGTGGCACATATACACCATGGAATACTATGCAGCCATAAAAAATGATGAGTTCATGTCCTTTGTAGGGACATGAATGATGCTGGAAACCATCATTCTCAGCAAACTATCGCAAGGACAAAAAACCAAACACTGTATGTTCTCACTCATAGGTGGGAATTGAACAATGAGAACACATGCACACAGGAAGGGGAACATCACACACCGGGGCCTGATGTGGGGTGGGGGGAGGGGGGAGGGATAGCGTTAGGAGATATACCTAATGTTAAATGAAGAGTTAGTGGGTGCAGCACACCAATATGGCACACGCATACATATGTAACAAACCTGCACGTTGTGCACATGTACCCTAAAACTTAAAGTATAAAAAAAAAGAATTGTATTTTTAGTTTCTTTCTCATCACTTTTACCCCACCCTGTACCAGCACTCCATGGCAGAGCCCCTTGTGAGGGGACTCAGTCCAGCCCTGGTAGCCAGGGTCCTTCCTTTGTCCTTCTGCCACCTTATCCATGAGCAGAGTTTATTCAACTTCAAATGTAGAGAGGGCACAAAGGACATTGTGATTTGTGTTATCAAGTTTCCTTCCTTCAGAACAGGCACCTGAGCTGTTCTACTGGGAGCCAAGAAAGGGCAGATCCCAGGACAGCAGGATTCGGGCAGGCTCCTGCATTATTTGCCTCTTGACGGGGTGCACTGGTCCCTCAGATTCACCTCATCGTGTACACAGCTGCTACATACAGCAAACCAAAGCCCTGGATTCCCCCATGGCACACAGGGCTACATTTCTGTGGCCACGTGTTCCTTGCAAACACCGGCCACAGAACCTGGGGAAGGGGCAACTCACAGGATAATCCAGTTCAGCAGACTTCCTGCAGTTTAAACTGCTCTTGGTGGAGAGACCTTTCAAGAGGAGACCCTTTTGGCTTTCTCTGTCATTTCCTAGCTGAGGTCCAGGATAAAGGAATCTCCACTACATTTGCCCTAGTCCTACTCAAGGAAAAGCACTTTAACTTTCAGAGACTAAATAGTTTTCCAAAATGGAAAAGAAAGTCCACCTGTGTAAATGATGGGAATCTTATGCTCAGCCAGATAGTTGGGTTGGGAAAAACAGTTAAAACTCCAAGACGAATAGAAGGATAGCAAAACGTGTGTGTGTGTGTTTGTGTGTGTGTATGTATATATATATATATATATATATATTTCAAGAGAGAAACTCCTAAACCTTAGACCAACATTTTAAAAGAGTGGTTCAAGGACCGTTTACATCAGAATTACACAGGAAGCCTGCTAAAATAAAGATTCCAGAGCTCCATTCTGGACCTACTGAATCAGGCTCTCTGGGGGTGAAAATAGAAATTTTCAGTGGCTCTCCAAGTGGTGCATGTGCTCACTGAAGTCTGAGAATGGTTGCCTTAGATTTATTTTACAAACAAATTTCATGAAACATTTTTTGAGAAGTCGATACAAATATTTATTATAAAATAATATTATAATTATATTAACTGTAGGAACATAGAGATACATGTTAGTTTTAATATGTGAGTAGTGTTATGTCATATATTAATATCTATACTAATATTACTATTATCCAGTTAAAATAATACTAGCTGGATAATAACAGCCACAATAATAATGGTTAACATTTATCGAGCACTTACCAGGTGTTGTGTTCAGTCTTACACAAGTATTTTCTCATTTAATGTTCACCACGGATACTTTAGGTGCTCTCGCTTGGCATATCAGGAAATGAAGTTACACCAAGCCAGTAAATAGCGAGATAGTGATTTGAACCCAGAGCCCATTTTCCCCAATCAGCAGGTCACCCATCCTTACACCCTGGGGATCAAGACCATGGTCTGTGCTTTGGCTGGAGCACTTGATCACATTCTGCCTTTTCTTATAGTGATTTATGAGTTGCCAGATCCTGGAGGGCAGGATCCAGTTTATTGCTGAAAGGCTTAGAACCCTAAGCCCTGTGCCTTGAATGTACAGATAAGCGTCGTTCAAATGTCTGTCGGAATCGGTTAAAATTCCACACTCCAAACAGGGTCAGACTTGCTGATGACAGTGGCAGCTTTCGTGTCTTGTATGCAGTTGCAGGATAGGTGCTGAGTATTTACAACTTATTTCTAGTGATAGCAGAAGGTCATCCCTGGATGACTTCTATATTTGTTTCACCCAGCAAGTACCAAAGCAATTGTTACCTAAACATTTGCAAAATGCCAATTAGATTTCAGATGAATTCCAATTAACTACATAATAATAATGAGAATAATGACTATTGAGCACTTATCATGTGCCAACCCTTATGCTAAATCTTTTGCAAAAATAATTTCATAGGCCTTACTGAGGTGGGTATTATTATCTTCTCCCCATACATGAACGTTGAATAACTTGCCCAAAGCCACCCAGCTAGTGAGTAACAAGGTTTGGATTTGAAATCCATTTGATTCCAAATAGTAGTTTTACTATTTTTCACTATTCTAATCAACTTATTTTTCCCTTCCCTTTCTTCTTTCTTTCCTTCAAAAAAAAAAAAAAAACATGTATTGAATGCTTCCTCTGTATTAAGCCTGCATTAGGTGAATAATACAAAGATGAGCAAGAAAGATATGGTCCTTACCCTAAAGGGTTGTTGGGGGAAGTCGGAAGATGAAATGAACAATTGTAGCACACGGTGGTGAATGCTATGATAGAATATCCAGTGCGGTAAGAAGAGATGCATAAGAAGCCACGGCTCCTGGGTACCTTGCTCAAGCGCAGTTGAATTCTCACGGCAACTCTCTGACCTGTGTGTCAGTAGCTGCATTTGTATATGAAGACACAGTTTCAGAGGTCAGAACACTTACTCAAGGCTTCACAGACAAGTGGCAGGGCTACTATTCAAACCCCTGTCTACAAAACGCAAGGGTCATGCTCTCCTTGCTAGACCGTGTCATCTGGGACTAGCAAAAAGTAAACTAAAATGCAATGGCTGCCTTTCTCTGTGGTGGGTGATATGTTTTCTACTAAGTAAAATTGAGTTAAACTAATTTTTATCCTGAAGTGTGTGGAGGGATAATGAAGTCCCAAATTCCTGTGTTTGAGTGAGCCTCTCTGTGAAGGACACAGGGGACACCCTTAAGATAATCAACAGACCCCATGTTGTTATTTGAAGTTCCGCAGTAATGGAGTTTGCTAGGAACATTATTCCTTAGTTCATATTTATTTAGATTTGAAACCTGTCCTACCTTGGATTAGTTGCAAGAATCAGTCGCTTCACTTTGGGCTGTGATGAACTGACCAAAGAAGAGTACTAAATACTGAAAGGAATACAAAGAGGCCAAGGTACTAGACTGCTGGTACAAAATCAAAAAGGTCTGGTCCCAAGTGGTACTCAAGTTTTAACTGTTGACTTGCTGGAAGTTTTGGAGGCATTTAACCACTTGCTGATACTCTACATTTCCTTTTAAAAAATCAAATAGATATAATCGTGTGAAATGGCTTCAGAGGAGGGATAAGCCATCCCTCTGCTTTGAGAATATCATGTATACCCTGGAAGAGGAGATGAAGGAGGCTCAGAGGCAATATTCTCTTTTAAAGGCAAATAGAAAATGTCCACTTCTCCAAACATACTGTTCATAGGATTCCAGGGCTGCTTTTGAAATCTTGTTGCAATGACCAACAGAGTAGCCTCAGAATGGCTAAGGAAATTTTATGCCTATTGATCAACATCAGCGTCTAAGCTGTAGTAGAAGACAAGGTTCACGTGTTTTCAGAGCACTGGGGCTCAATAATTAACCTTAGCTTCTTTGGGGTTTCTGAAGTTTAATGCTGCAGTGGTTTCAGAGGTTTAGCAAAGGTTTTTCCCAATAAGTTTCTGCTGAAGCCCGTCTTTCCTTAGCCTGTGGACTGCAACATTCTGAAGCCTCTGTGCTCCACACATTGCACATTCTGAATGGCACTCTGCATTTTAGTGGTGTCTGATTGCACTTTAAAAACCATTCCTGTGAGCAGTTTTTGGACACGAGACAACTAATTTCCTGCATCATGTGTGGATTTCCAGAACAATGCCAGAGGGGCTAAGAACACTCTTTCTCTGTTGACTACACAAAAATATATTTAACATTTGCCCAGGGCCAGAATTTTATCTCTTTCAGTGTATTAAAAATGCTATCCTGGAGAGCTGATATTAAAAGAACATTTAATTAGACAAGTGCTTTTGAAATCGTCTTCTGAGTTCTGAGATAGCGCTGAAGAATAAAGGGCCCCAACTGGCAGGGACCCTAGTCACCTGAAAGCAAAATGTAAACAGAAAATTCTGGTTTTTCTCTGCCTCTTCTCCAAACCCCCTCTTCTCTACAACTTTCCTATTAAAGTTCAGGAATAGTTGGTTGCTGCGGTAGATTGCTAATACATCTTGCTAAAATGAATGTCATTTTCATCTCACGAGAACTCCAAGGAAGCCCAGACTCAGGAGAACGAAGCCATCGTTCATCTTTCAATGCTCAATAATAGGATTTAGATATCTCAATACTTTTGAAAAAGAAGGCCTTTTTTTTGTAAGAAAAAGATGACCCTGAACAAGACTGACTACAGTTTCTTATGATACATTATGTGTTGTGAAGTTAAGCCAGGGACTCTTTAGCCTTGCCTGATATAAAATTAGGGATACATGGGACAATTCTACAAGTAAAAGGTTATAAAGGTGGCCCACAGGCTAGACAGACCCCATAAATGTGTTTTGTTTTGGCCTACATACAATTTTAATACAATTTAAAATTTATTTTTAGCGTTTTAAAATGGAGAGATTATCTAAAAAGAAAACAGAGAAAATCTTTATGACCTTGGATTAGACAAAGATTTCTTAGATAGAACATCAAAATCATGATCCGTAAAAGAGAAATGAAGATAAGTGGAACTTCAGCAAAATTAAAAACGTATGTTACTGAAAGCCACTTAAGAGAATGAGAAGACAAGTTACAGATGGGGAGAAATATTTGAAAACCACTTATCTAGTAAAGGACATGCATACAGATTATATTAAGAACTGTCAAAACTCAGTAATAAGAAAACAAATGGCCCCATAAAAATGAGCAGAAGATTTAAATAGACACGTCACCAATCAAGATATATGAATAGCAAATAAACACATAAAAAGACACTCAGCTGAACTGACCATTAGGGGAATGCAAATTAAAACGACAGTGAGATACTACTACACAGCTACTAGAATGGTCAAAATTTAAAAAGACTGGCTGTACCAAGTGTTAGCAAGCATGTAGAGCAAATGGGACTCTCACACATTGCTTTAAAAGAATCTTTTAAAAAGAGAAGAGAAGTTGATAAAGATTGTGTAATTTGCCATAGCTAAAATCACAGGGCTCAAAAATTGAGCACAGCATTTCCCAACATGACAGTCAGTCAATCCTTGGATAAAGGTTTTCTTTATGCTGGAACTCTCTGCTAGCAGGACTCTGTCTTAGTCCCCTATCACTGCTTCTAGGATACCCGTTTGCTTTACCAGGGCCTCTGGACAAGTCCATTCAGACTGCCTAGATTTTGGCACAGGGAGTCCAGAAATTCCTGTGCTGATCTAGACAACAATTCTACCCTTCCAGCCTCCCAGGGCCACATTAGGACTTCCCTGCTTTTGAGATTGATGTCTTCTGTTTATGGCTCAGCTGCCTCATCAGATATGGAGGCTCACCCTAGAAGAGGGTCATCGTCTCTTCTCAGGCCGACACAGCCCCTTCCTTTGAAGTTCAGAGATTAGTATAGTCCACAAGCTAGCAGCACATCAAGTGACTGAAATGTCCCTCAAACCCTGGTGTGCTTTCTCTCTCTCTATAGGTGAATTGTACAACCCTTCCTCGTGTCACCACTCTCTATTTAGCCAGGTTCTAATTTCTGCTGGGTTTCTCCTTCCATCTTCAGGTACTCACATCTTATGGAACCTGCCTTTAAGTCCTTATGTCCTTATTTTTCTTTTTTAAGAGATGGTTTTATAAGATTGGCTACAGGGAAATTTCCCATCATTTTGAAAATTAAAGCTCTGTTGTAATCTCAGTCTTCTTTAAGTAACTGTCTCCATACCCCAGAACTTAGTATAATAAAAAAGAATAATTTTATAAAAAGAACGTATGGAAGATTAAATGAAAGTAGTCAATAAAATTATTAAAAAGAAAAGCAGTGATATTTTACTAAAGAGTAATCCTGTAGAGCCACTGTAATTACAATAATATAGTATTGGCATAAAATACCAATGGACTAGAATAGAGAGCCAATAAATATATCCCAATGGCTATGGGAAGTTAACGTATGGCAAAGGTAATATTTCAATTTCAGGGAAAAAAAATTGCCATCTCCAATGGAAAGGTTTCACCGGAGACTGGGGACCATCCTTGACTTTCTGCTTGGATGAAAAGAAGTATAAATGCTGCTTATCTATAGAAATTTGTGATATTTCTGCAAATAAAAACCATATAACTACACAAATCTTGGAGAGTGAAAGTGAAAAAGGGGTAACTCAGCTTGAATCTGTCATGGCCAGATCAAATTTAGAGGAATGCTTCACTTTCATTGTTATTATTATTTCTTGAGAGAATAGCTGTTTGAGATGAGTGTCATTTGGCAAGCATAGGCATGCATGAACACATCCTCCCTCCCGTGTTTGTGGTGGGACAAAAGAGTGGTTTAAGTAAAGTTTTAAAAACCTAAAGAACATATACACAGAATCAGATATGATGGCTTTAAATTAATTGGATAGCTTTTCCCAGTGGCAGCTGGGAGCTTTTCCAATAAAGCTACCACTATCTGAAACATATCTGAAACTCTTCTTTTTCGCTAGCTTTTATAAAACCTGCATTGGATTATTTTGACTATCTTCAAGAATGAAAAAAATATATTTGCTCTGGAGTTTGATTTTGGGGACTGTTCTGGGTTGAATAGGGCCCTCCAAATTCATGGCCATCCAGAACCTGTGAATGTGATCTTATTTGGAAATAGGGACATTGCAGATGTAGTTATTATAGTTAAGATGCCGTCATACTGGATTAGGGTGGGCCCTAAATCCATTATAACTGGTGTCTCATATAAAGAAGAGAAGACGCACAGAGACAGAGACATCCAGGGACAACACCATGTGATGATGACAGCAGAGATTGGAGTGATGCATCTACAAACCAGGGAATGACAAGCATTGCTGGCAACCAGCAAGGCTAGGAAGAGGCAAGGAAGGATTCTCTTCAAGAGCCTTTAGAGAGAGAGCATGGCCTTCTAATACCTTGATTTTGAATTTCTAACTTCCAGAATTGTGAGAGACTACATTTTTTGTTGTTGAAACCACCCAATGTGTGATACTTTGTAATGACAGTCCTAAGAAACATACACAGAAAATAAGTTGGATGACTGAAGAGTATTCATGCCAGGCAATTCTGCTGTTGGTTGAAAAATTCTATGATTAACCCAACAAGACTGATTTTATCTTTTAGATCTAAAACTAAACTTAAATGTCACCACTAATAATGGCTAACTTTGGTGGCAAGCCCACTCTGACTAGCAATTTTTATGCATTATCTCACTGATCCTGAAAAAGCTGTAGAGTGGTATCTTATCTCCATTTTACAAGAGAAAGAACCTGAGGAGCTGATAAATTAGGAAACTTGCCTATGGTCATGCAGCTGGTAATGGTCAGAATTCAAATTTATGGTTGTTTCACTACACCACACTGCCACTCAATGTCTGAAGATGGCTTCCAAAAATGTTTGTGCAATAGACATTTCTCTGAACTAATTGTACCGTGCCCTGAGGCGATGGATTTGCAGAACAGCTCTCTTGAATAGTAAGTGCTAGTATTTTTGTTTAAAAAATTCCCTGTCATTACTTTATAGCCTCACCTTGTCTATATTATGTGGGATTCTTTGCTTGCCTAACTTATATTATCACTTCCCTGGGAGGGACTGAGACTTCTTTTCCATTTCATACAGAGTTTAAGAAGCTGTCAACACTTAGTAAATAATCAGTATTTAAGCCAGCACAGTGATCCCTACAAATTATGACCCTCAGGCTCTGAAGATGAAGAAAATGTTGAGTTGTGCAATTTTCCACTCTTCAAATAATCTTAATAGTGTGGATCATGTTAGTCCTAGTTTAATATTATAATCCAAACAACATTTGACTCTGAATGCAGAGCGAGGCTTGGGAATCACCCAGACCAGTGTATTCAGAGACGACTCATGGCAGCTGGCTGGACTGTTTTGACCTTTCCAGTATTTGCAAACTGGCTGGGCATTTTGTCCCTCCTCTGCCTACATGACATTTACCACGCACATAATCACAGAACAATTGTAACATTTTAATGTTTTTCTTTTTCTTCTCCTTTTTGAATCTTAAGGACTAGCTCTGCCTTGTGGGCTAGGTAGATTGGGGACTTGCATGTTCTTTGCTACTCGAATTCCAGTGGAGTTGAGCTTGAGAGTGTCTATTTCCTATTCAACTGTGAATCTTCATTGTTCTATGTCCTAAATCAAAGAAAAGTGGCTCACCTCATGTGGAAAGGGTTATTTTCAAACTCCTTGTGGGACTGTGTTCCCCCTTTTTAAGTGTGAGTGTGTCTGGGTGAGGCGTGTCCCAGTGTACATTCCATGGCACTGAAGGAGGATGGCCTATGTTTGGTTTTGAGGATCAATGCTGGGTTGAGTCAAATCTTAAAAGTCCCCAAATAGTAGTATATTTTCTAAGAAGCATTTCAAGACTGTACTGTTGATTTCATGCCTCCTTCTTTTAAACCCTTTCTTTTTGTGAAAGGAAATCTTTGACGTCCTTCTTTCTCCAAATTTGCCTCCCTATAAAATCAATTACATCTATTCTTTGCTTTAAATATCGATTTCATCATCCCATGTTTTGTCACACTTTGTATTAAAGATCATTTAATAATGAGATGCTTTCAAGGAAACATCAAGAATTCTTGGCCTGTCATTCAAGGCCCACTACAATCCTCAATTCTCTCCCAGTGCATGCATGCATCCATCCATCCATTCAACAAAACTTTACCGAATATCTAACAAGTGCCAGACATTACATTTTGTGCTTAGAGTACAGTGTGATGGAGACAGGCCTGGCCTCTGTCCTCAAGAAGTTTACAGCATGTTGGTGAAATGGAACACTAGACGTGATCATGCAGAGTGCAGCAAGTGCTATGAGCAAAAAGCACAGGGTGTGCTGTAATAGAACTTGGGAGGGACACTGAAGACAAAGGACAATTTGAGGATGAAGTGCTATTTAGGCTGAAATCTAGTTTGTGAATAGGAGTCAGCCAGGTGAAAGACAGGGGAAAAGACGGGATAACATGTGTGAAGCCCAGGGGTGAGACAGCATAACATGCTGAGGAATTGAAAGAAGTTCAAAATAGCTGAAAGGTAGAGTGGGGTAGAGATGGAGCTGAGAAGGTGGGGAGTAGAGGAAGAAAACAGGGGCCAGATCCTACTGGACTTGAAAGCCTGGTGAGTTAGGACTTTCTTCAAGGTCAATGAAGGACTGCTGTAGGATTTTAAGCAGGAGAGGAAACTGATAAGATTTGCCTTTTTAAAACATCACTCTTGCTACCTTGAGGACAGTGGATCAGAAGAGACTGGAAATCCAGTTGCAAGCTGCAATTCAGATAAGAGATGACGGTATGAACAAGGAGCATGTCAGGGAGGACAAAATATGTGGACAGATTCAAGATCTTTAAATGTCAGTCTGTCCCCAAAGATGTCACATAATAATTGCATTCCCATCATACATTTCCCTGCCAGACAAACCTTCTTCCTGGCCATGGATTCAAATTCTACCCACATTGATGTCATCTTTTATGATGCCTTCTCTGACCCTCAGTCCTCAGAATCTATATAAATGGTTGCAAGACATTTTTTGTTTCCCTTACTTCACCAAGAGAACTGGCTTGTAATATCAGTTCTTGTTTCCATAGCATCTTTCTCTTCTCAAGTGGATAGCAAGCAAGATGAAGAGAAACCATGTTGATACATAATTATTTCCCCTCCTCTTGGTACTTCCTACTTCATCTTGTGCAAGGTGTGTATGTAATACATATTTGTCCTGTTGACCAACTGTGATCTTGCTCTACTTCTAAAAGTTCTTCAGATGGTTCTCTTCCAGGTCTTATTTTAAATGGTACAACCAATAATCAATCTAGTAATTCACTCATTCATTTATCCGTTTGCTCATACTTTTAATCATTCACTTAGCATATATTAAGTGTCTGTTATGCCGTAGGCACTATTCTAGGGCTGATTCTCTGCTTTTTTACTGAGCTGCTTATTTCATTTTGGATACTATGTTTTCCAACATAGAGACAGACTTCCTCTCCTGTTTATCATGTAAAATGAGAATTGAATGTACTAGAAATGTTTTTCTGCCATAAGCACACCTTAGCACCTGGTACCCAGATGAGCTATCTTATGGCATGGGTAAGGACTAAGTTGTGGAATGACTGTCGGTTTCCCAGGTGGAGTGCTGGCTGTCTGTAGTTGGCACATGTCTTGCCCAAGGGACCCAAACTTTGGAATTTGGATATGTACTAGGCTGAATTAATCCTGCTCTGTTTTTTAAACAGTTCCTGATATTTGTCCAATAGAAGCAGAACTAAATAGTACCAGTTACTTCAAATGTGTGATTCAGAAGAATGTGAGTCCTAATGCAGAGCTCTTAATGTAAAGAAAAAATTTTGGCTTTTGCCACTGTCATTTCACAGCTCTCAGCCCACCATCGCCCTGCATTCTACCCTGCCAGGAATGGGCAGTGGACTAGTTGCGGTTTGGGAGAGAAGCTTCTGAGATCCAAGATTCTTCTGCGCTGGCTTTAAAGTGATTTTTATGCTAACATTGCATCAAAGCCCTTTTTTGGCAAATAAATTGCCATATAAGATTAAAAATAATTTGGGGGGCAGGATTTCTACCAGGAATTGAACAAGCGATGTACTGTCTGAAGCTGGTTCCAAATTCCTAATGCATCTGCTTTGTACAGTCCCCATTTCATAAAACTACAATTCCTCATTTGTCTGAGTGCCTTCTGCTTGTGTGCTAGAAGAATCATGCCCCTTTATTTCTGGCCCTACAGGCACCTTACCGAGTTTGGGAAAACTTCTCAAATAAGAACCCACAGAAGCCCTAAATAATGCAGTTGTTGCAAGCATCCTTGTTCAACATTTAGCAAGTGGCCCCGTGCTTTTTCTGATCAGGGCAGATATAAAACATCTGTCTCCTCAGCCAGTTTCCCAAGGAGAGTTCTCAATCCCTGCTCCCTGTTCCTGCCAGAGCCGCCATCTTGAATTCAGACACTTTTTCTAGTTTTCTCTTGAAACTCCGCAGTTGAACAGATATGGCCACAGAGCATATTTAGATGTTTCTTTTGTTTGGTCAATTATTTTTATCTGAAGGTACATGATGATTCTGTGGTTCAATTTGTAGAAATTTCTAGGATCAACAGGCTGTTGTACTGATTCTTCATTTAACTAATCCTAGACTTTTTCCCCGATTTGCTTATGCCTAGTTTAAATTTAGGTATTTCTTGATTTTGTTTGTTTATTTTTGATACCGGATCTCTATATCATTAGGTCACTTTAATTTGCAAGTAACAAAATCCTAACCTAAACTGGCTTAAACAAAAAGGGAATTCATGGGCTTACACAAACTGGAAAGCAGCATTGGGCACAGCTGGATTCAGGACTCAACAGGATAATCAGGACTCCGTTTCTCTCCATTTCTCGGCTCTGTCTTCTGCTATCATTGGCTTAAGTCTCAAGTTTCATGGGCAGTAGTTGTAGTAGTAGTAGCAGTTGGCACTAGTGGTAGTACATTCTCTAACTTTCAGGTTCTGTTAAAAGAAGTAAGTTTCTCTCTCCAAGATGTTCAACAAAATCCTGAATCTGCCTATCATTGGCTAGAATTTTTTTCACATACCCGTCTCTGGACCACTCCTGAGTCAGGGCAGGGAAGTCAGGCAAAGAGCCCTAGATACAGCAAAACAGAGCTAAGCTGCCTTTTACTCCAAAGTCATTTGGGGAACTGCAACTCCCTTTTCTCTTTCCTTTACCAATATAAGACTCAGGTTTGGTGTGAAGGAAAATCTGACCCTGTAAATTCATTTAAAACTCAGTTAACAGACATCGCGCCACTGCACTCCAGCCTGGGTGACAGAGCGAGACTCCGTCTCAAAAAAAAAAAAAAAAAAAAAAAACCCAAAACTCAGTTAACAGGGACTGAATGAACCATAATCATATGCATATTTATGATATTTTTACATTCATTGGTATTACCTTGTTTTTCTGTATGATTTTTGTGGCATTGTTTTATTCAGTTTTTACCTTCATTTTCATTTTCAGTTTTCTTTCCATTTTATGCCTTATTTTAAAAACAAAATATTGTACAGTGCATTTAAAACATGTTCCTTTTTAAAAATTAATATGTCATTTTGCTTGCTATTTGTAGAGGCTGAACAAATGAATGGAATGTATTAAATTTTATATTTTTATAAAGTTTATATAATTCAACTGTTGAAAGAGTGGTTAGTATTATCTTAAATGTGACATTTTGCTTGACTTGAAAGTAAGCAAAAATTGGTGTACAAAATCTTATATTTGAGGAATATGGTTTAGTCAAGGTATTTGTATTTAACTCAATCAAACCAACCAAAACATCCTTCCTTCTTCTCTTTGCTATCCTAATCCTTACATGCCAGGCTGAGAACACCAAGGCCTATCTATGGTAATTATTCTTAATCCTATTTGCAGGCCTAAAATTTTGGTTACACCACACATATGAATTTTAAATAGGAGTGAGTAAACTCCTAGTATCTCTATTATTATTATTATAATTACTATTACTAGTTATATTAATTATAGTACAATTAATATTACTATTAGTAGTTATACTAATAATGGCTACCTATTATTGAGTGCTTACTCTATGCTAGTGACCAAAGCACTTAGATTTAAAATTTCATTGACCCCTATGAGATGGTTCCATTCCTGGGTGAGGAAACCAAGGCTAAGAAAACAGACTGAACAATTCAACAAGGCTGGGAGTTTATATAACTAGTAAATAACAAACCTTGGAATTTAAATCCAAATCTGTCTAATTTCAAAGTTCCTGGTTTGTGTTTAGGTCTTTCTAACTGACAGATTTAGTCTTCAGGTCTATGGAAGAAAAATAACTTTGCCTTGGGAAGTCCTTTTCCCTAGCTCTGATGGACCAACTCTGGAGAGGGGCTTCACTTAAATTGTAAATAATGTGTCCATGATCACTGTTTTGAGAACAAGGCACCAGTTTTGTGCAGCAGACAGATTGCATGTTGCTGCTTCTCACATTTAGACCATTCATTATCTGTTAGCCCTTACACAGGGAAATCATCTGTAATTTTTTTTTTCCGAGATGGAGTTTTGCTCTTGTTACCTGGGCTGGAGTGCAATGGCGTGATCTTGGCTCACTGCAACCTCCACCTCCCTGGTTCAAGTGATTCTCCTGCCTCAGCCTCCCGAGTAGCTGGGATTACAGGTGCACGCCACCATGCCAGGCTAATTTTTGTATTTTTTAGTAGAGATGATGTTTTGCCATGTTCACCAGGCTGGTCTCTAACTCCTTACTTCAGGTGATCTACCCATCTTGGCCTCTCAAAGTGTTGGGATTAGGTGTAAGCCACCGTGCCCGGCCTCGTCTAATTTTTGCTACTTGTTCATTACTTAGTCATGTTTGGGAAAGAAAAGATCAAGAATATTGATTAAAATGAGTTGGAAATGATTGTAGAGTTCATAAAAGCTATATATCTCTATATCGTATCTTTGTAGATAAAATAGAAATGAATCAATCCATTCCTGGGTTTTAGCATATCAATAAGAATAGGAACCCTGCATTAATAATAGGCTCCAAGTCTCAAGGCATCAGGCTACAGAAGCTCTTCCAGGAAAGTAGCGTTTGCTCAAACTGCATTAAGCAGTAGAGGGAAATTTTTTGGCTAATGTAATTGAAAACTTCAGGGATAGTTAGCTTCAGGCACAGCTGGATCTAGGGGCTCAAATAATGTCACAAGATATCTGTATTTTTCCTATCTTTCATCTCTGATTTTGTGTCTTGGCTTAGTACTCTAGAAGGTGCTCCTTTTAAGTAATATAATGACCTCCCAGAAGCATCTAGGTTATAATCTATCAGCTTTCAAACCTAGCAGAAACACAGCATCTCTTTTCCAATAGGTCTAGCAAAAATCCTGAGAATGACACTTACTGGATTGGCTTGGGCCACACACCCACATCCTAAATTAACAGCTGAAAGCAGGGAAGCAAACTGACCTGGTGTGAGTTGTGTACTTTTCTCTGGAGCACAGAAGTGGCTCAACCCCTCAAGAACCATAAATGCCGGAAATGTGGAGGAAAAATGATTTTCCAAAAGAAAGGCAGGAAGAGGAATCAAAGGAATAAACCAACCTGCTAAACAACAACAACAACAACAAAACCCAGGTGTTTAGCATACTTTCTCTACAACTCAATGTCTTTATCTGGAAATAATCAAACTCCACGATGCTGCAGTCCCTGGGTACCCACTGATGTGGGGGACAGGCAGAGAAAGGTGTGGTGTGTGGGCTGTTGCCCAGGCGCTGGTCAGGGCAACCAAGGTAGGCTCTTGGCATTCTAGCAGTTAGTTCAGTAGGCCTGGAGGCTACAGTAATTATGAGTGAGTGCAGCTCAATTAGGGGGTGAGGGGTGGGATGGGAGAGAGCAGGATCAGGCCTGGGGAAAAACAGATAGGTTTTCAAACATCCATTTGGGGTGGTTATTAAACAAGCCTTTAGAACACTTCTAAGACCAGTATTGTGCTACACCCTGCTGGGCGGCACTCTCAAGATATGACACTAGGAGATAACACCTGCTGTTACTAGTGACTAGAAAACAAGGAAGAAGCAGCAAACTTCGTCAAACGAAACAGGACAGTCAGGGACAGACCACTCAGTTAATTAGAGGTCTTCTGAAAGGGTATGGACTCATATATTTTGCAGAAATAACCTTTTCATCGGTTGGGTTAAAATATATAACAGCTTTGTGGTTTTTGTTTCACCATTTTTAATAAAAAAATGAAAGATCACAACCTTCCTCAAAACATCTTGTCTTCCCAATGGTAGAAAGTGATCCTCACTCTAGGAGTGTGATCTGATACAGAAAGCCAAGATAACTTTGGTTCAAAGCAGGCTAACCTGGGTACACATTACTAGGTAATAGAATAAATTACAGGTTATTCAGAAAAATAAAACAGAGGGTCTCAGCTAGAAAGAGAAACTTGTAGAGATGCTCAAGATATGGAACTAGAGCACTATAGAGCAAATGAAAATTCTTATGGCTTTTCTAAACTCAGAAATTTAATTCAGTTTGATACTCAAGAAAATCTCTTATTGCCTTCAAATGAAAAAAAAAAAAAAAAAAAAAAAAAAAGAGGGCCGGGCGCAGTGGCTCACGCCTGTAATCCCAGCACTTTGGGAGGCCAAAGCGGGTGGATCACCTGAGGTCATGAGTTTGAGACTAGCCTGGCCAACATGGTGAAAACCCATCTCTACTAAAAATACAAAAATTAGCTGGTCGTGGTGGCAGGCACCTCTAATCCCAGCTACTCAGCAGGCTGAGGTGAGAGAATCGCTTGAACCCAGGAGGCAGAGTTTGCAGTGAGCTGAGATCACGCCATTGCACTCCAGCCTGGGCAACAAGAGCAAAACCTCGTCTCAAAAAGAAAAACAAGGAAAAAAAATAAAAGACTCCCGATTTTCTGGTTTCCTGCTCTGTGATTAGCCCCAGAAAGCTGGGCTCCTGGGGCTAACTGATGCCACCTGGAATGGGTGCCTGCGCACTATGGTGGCCTGCCCTCAGTATGGACTAAAGGCAGTGCCTCCTCCATGCTAAAGCAGATGCTGGCCCAAGCAACAGCCCTGTGCCCGTCAAAATATAAGCTAAGTATGGCATATGAGACTAGAGAGGGATCACAGAACCTTAGACATTTCCAAGAAAAATGAATAATATAAGGCTAGGTCTTGGACGGTCTGCATCTTATTAATCTCCCTTTTCCACAATGGTGGGCGGGCTGCCGGGGATGTGGGCTGCAGATGGGAAGCACACTTTCCTGGGGTTTTGTTCCATTCTCCAGGCTCCTCCTAGGCACCAGAAGTATTCATTTCCTGGCATGAGCAGGGCTTTGGAGCACTGGTGTCCAATTTGTCCTTTGGACAGCTTGGACGGCTGGCTGGGCCCTGGAATATTTGAAAGGGCCAATGGACAC
This sequence comes from Gorilla gorilla gorilla, assembly GCF_029281585.2. Classification (NCBI taxonomy): domain Eukaryota; kingdom Metazoa; phylum Chordata; class Mammalia; order Primates; family Hominidae; genus Gorilla; species Gorilla gorilla. The sequence continues at coordinate 100,546,535 of NC_073232.2, forward strand.
CCACTGTTAGGATAAGCTATGCCTGACCCAGCCTCCCAGGCCTATCTCTTCACCTCTGGATCACCAGTGTAGGCCCCAGCTGAGCTCTTCTACCTCAATTCCCCTGCCTCTAACTCACCCCAAACAAGGTGGCTGGATTCTTCATCTTAAATCACCATTTAAAGTGGTGAGCTCTGTCTCAAAAGTCAGGAAGGCTTCCTCTTTGTTTCCAAGAGAGCATTTGAATACTTTCATCTCAGACAGGCCCCACCCCCAAGAGCCTTCAACACTCTCCTCATGCTTCCCTCCAAATCTTTGCCAAACTTTTCCCACAGCCTGGAATACTTCTTTGCCTCAACCACCTGCCCCCACCTGTCATTTACCTGCCCTATCCAGACATCCCCAGCTCTCAAGGAATTTTTCAACAGATTGTTTATATCATCCAGTATTTGCACTACTTCTTGGGTAACTAATTGTGTCCTATTTTGTATTTTTCTTTTTAACATATTTGTATACACTTATGCTGATGAGACCATGAATTTCTTCCTCTTTTGTATCTCCAAGAGGGATGACCACATAGTAAGTATTTAATAATTATTTGTTGAGTAAATGGTTACATAACTAAATGATATTGCATGGCACTCAAAACATCTTTGTTATTTGAGTAAATCACAGGTTAGAAAAATCACAGCCTAGCCTCATCATTGCTATTTCCAAGTCTAAATATGATCTATTTAGTAGGTCAACATGCGCTTCCTACCATTTATTCTCATCTGCAGCAAAAAGAGGTACTAGAAATATCTTTCATCAACAGAATTTTCCTAATGTTCCTACTCTGCTTAGAAACCTACAGTGATTTCCTATTAGCACTCATGTGAATTACAAACAGCTCCCCTGACTTCTCTGGTCCTGTGACTTCTTGCTTTCATCAACTCCCAGCAAACTTAACTGTTGGTTTCTACCTAATTGTACTTCCCGGTTTCTACCTCATTTTCAGGAAGGGCACATCAGCCAGTCTTTGCTGCTTCCCTCCCTTAGTCATATGGTTGCTTTACCTGGCTCCTGGGCACAGACCTAGGGCCTTCTGAAGTTTTATCTTTAAAAGCCATATAAAAGCTCCTCTTAAGGGGGAGTATCAAAAGGGAGGAATAGAACTCTAATTTACCATTCAGTGTCTGTGACTTGTTGAGATTTAAAAACATAAACAAAAGCAGGCATATTTAAAGCATTAAAGACACATCAATTACTTCCAGCTTGTGCTATTTCCTTTTGAACTCTCCTCTTATGAATGTTACTGTCCCCCTGCTCCTGAGCTCCTTTGCCCCCTTCTGGGATCTGAGCCCACCCTTCAGGGGAATCTCCTCTGGGGAATGGGAAACCAGGAAAAGTGTGACAGTCCCTGAGCTGAGCTGGTACCCTGATGGCTCAGCACACCTTCCCTGCTACTCCCTTCCCACTGAACAAGCTGGTGTCCATCTGCAGCGAAGGGCCAAGGGTGGACAGGGCATTCTGACTTTCTTGGTGACTGAGAAGCATAAACCCTCTAACTAGCAGTTCCCGATTCACAGTTGAGGAGGCTGAAAATCCAGAAAGAGGACAATGCTGGTGCCAGTAGTTCATATGAATGAGTTGTGGCAGAAACACATCCCCAGCCCTCAATTCCACCCATGGCTATATCCTTTGTTTTGAAATCTGCTTTCGTTTGCTTGGAGTCAGCTCGAAGAAGGAGCAAAGCATTTTAGGATTTTGGGGTGGGCAGGGTCAAGACTTCAGGTGCCATTAAGCCAAGGGACTGCTGGGGTCAGGGCTGCATTCTATGAACTTCCCTGGAACTTCGGTCTCGTGCCCAAGACAGTGCTCAAATTATAGTGGATGCTTTCAGCTGCATGAAACACAGATATCGAAATAACTTTATTATTAAATGACATCTGAGAAGCCAGTCTTCCTTTGATAGGTGAGAAAACTGGAGCCTAACAAGTTTACGTAAAATCTTTCTTGGATTTTCTTATTCATGTATTTATTCATTCTGTAAATATTTATTTAATGCTGGCGGTGTGCAAGGCAGAGGGTCCAAGGACTCCAGTGCATTTGTAATAGAGCTGGGACCAGAACTCAGGGCTTCTCGCTCCTGCCCTAGTATTGTTTTTACTACAAAATATACTAAGACAGCATGTTTATTCATGACTGGACCTGACCATGTGTTGAGCACTTACTAAATGCCAGTTATCATGTATGGGTGTTTGACATAATTAACTCATTCAATTTTGACAGCATCCTTCTGAAAGATAGGTGGTGTTGTCTTTTGTTTGTGATGAGGAAACTGAGATCCAGAGAGGTTGCAAGGAAACCTGTGTTGGGATTCTGCAGCTAGCAAGTGACAGAGTTTGGATTGAGTTTGAGGTCCGTCTAAGTGCCTAATCCAGGCTCTTTCCACTCTGGTGCATTTGCTTCTCAATTGCTCCCAAGACTCCACCTGCTCCCATCAAAGGGCTGCACTCCTTCAGACCGGGAAGCTTTGTATATGCATCCCCCTACTTGGCATGCCCTCCTTTCTTCCTCTCTACCTTTGCAGTCCCACTTGTCCCTCGGGGCTCACATCTTGATGAGCTCATACTTCAAGAATGTTTACAGATGAAGAAATCTGGCCACCAAGGTTTAGCCTAGCCAAGCTTGCTATTTAGAGAGCCATCATTCCTTCAAATCCTTTCATTTTGTCAGGTTTTACTGACAAGCTTAGGTCAAACTGGTCAGCAGTACCACTTATATAAATGTTTGTCACTGGTCCTTTTGAAAATGAATGTAGACCTTGAACTGTCGTCTTTTCTTTTTTCTAGAATAAATTGCTACTTGCCTGGGGGATGGTTATTTCCCATTATGCAGCCAAGTCAGAGAATGCTCTGAATAATCAAATATTCCAATGAATGGAGTTACATTACATGGATCAGCAGCTTTCAAGGAATCAGAATAAAATACACTTAACACAAATACTGTACTAAGCATAATGTAATTTTCTTGCTGGTTTTGCTGCTGATCCTGTGAGCATCAATTATCACTTAACAGGGAATCAAGTAACTCTGCCACTAACCTGCAAAGCGATTTTGGGCACACAATCTTCCATTTTGGAGTATTGTTTTCTCTTCTGTAAAACAAGCAAGTTGGATCAGATTGTGTCTGGTGTATGTGTTGCACATGTGTCATCATTCTCCACTCCTGAGCCCATGTCAGACATCACTAATCAATTGTGGCACATTTTTTTTTTCCTTTGATTTCCGACGGCCTCAGCATGCCTCTAAGCCAAGTGTTCCAGCAGCAAATCCACTCTCAGCAGACTGGAGTAGACACATGAAATGAAATCTATTTGTTATAATTGAACTAGATGATCTCCAGGGTCTCAGCTTTTATGAGCTGCCTGAGGTGGAATGCATGCTGGATGGAAAGTTGGGTGGTAGATAGTTTGTACTATCTTTAAGCATTAAGTATTTTACCACTCAGCTGAGGGGTTGGGTTTTTTAATTATTATTTTTGTTTGCCTCCATTTCACTGACACATAGGCTTATGTGGCTACTGAAAACTATGGCAGGAATTATATCTAAAATTCTGGTGGGTAGATTCAAGTGGATTGTGACAAGGGAAGTCTGGTCAGCTTGGCTCGTCCTAGGATTCAACCCACCTTGGAAGCTGTCCTAATAGAAACAGGCAGAAATAATCCAACCCACATCTGAGTTCCCTCATCCCACAGCACTAGGCTGGGACATGTCATTCTGTGTTATGGCTAGTAGGATGTGATATACAAACCTCCTGGTAGATTATAAACTCCTTGGAGTCTGGGAGGAGGCTCTAGTTATCATTTGAATTCACAGCCTGGTCCCACAACTAATAGGCTGTTTACCCCCTGACAAGTTACTTTCTCTGCCTCAATTTTCAATTTATAAAACTGGGGAAAAATAATAATAATATACCTTAGGGGTTTGTCATGCACCTCAGATGACAACATTGATGTAAATGCTTAAAAGACCTCCTGGAATATTGCTTTTTTTATTATTATAAAATCACAGCCTACACAACGCCTGATGAACAAGTGTTACTAGCATGTGTTGACTGATTTAGTTTTCAAATCACCATGAGAAGTAAGTGTCTACCTCTGGAGGGACTGATCTAAGAAACAGCAGGGAAACAAATATGACAGGATCTGTCCACAAGACTGTGGGGAACTGAACAGGGCAGAGTTAGTACAAAGGGTTTGGATTCATCTGCTGCTGAGGCAACCAGAAATCAATTCGAGGGAGTCACACGGCAAAGGAGGCAGCTATAGTCAGCTTCCTGGCCTTAGGAGAGATTTTTATTCTTTTAACTAGCATCTTCCACTTTTGGAAGCATAGTCTCAAATCATGAAAATACTCTTGTGAGAGCACATTTTTATTTCATTGTGTCCTCAAACAAACCTGTGAGCTCAAGCTCAAGCTCAAGGCAGTATCACCCCTATATGATTAATGAGGCAAAGCTGAGGCCCAGAAAGGTTATGTAATTTGCCTAAGGATACATGGCTTGTGAGGGCAGAGCCTGGGCTGAGACTTTCAGTCTCACAATCTCCCCCATCCTCCTTCTATCCTGTTCTCTTCAGGAACATATTTCAGTTTTAGGTTTCCCGGCAGTTTTTTCTAAACACTATCAAGTAAAAGCAATTTTATTAGTTCATTGATATAAACAATGAGTTGATAAGGGACTTTTATTTTCCCCAAATCCTCCAACCCTATGTCAAATGTCAGATTTATTTTTTGGCTATGAGAAACCATAATGTAAAAATGAGCAAAAATATTCCCACAAAAGGAGTCTGAGAAGTATGCCTGGGCATGACTGTGAAAAAGAGGACAGGAACAGCATATAATGCTTAATGAAACGTATAAAGGACAGTACTGGATTTTATTTGAAACACAATCTTCATGTTGCTGCCAAATAAAACAAGTATGAAATAGGCACAAACCACTGTTGGATGTGTTTCTCAAAAGACTTGGGCATAATGTGAAACCAGGAGTTCACATGTTGCCCTTTAAATAAGATACAGGAAAGTGTACTTTCTATGGAGCTATGTCTTTTAGTTTTCTTCTTCACTGTAGAGATAGATTTGTGAGGGACCATTATCACTTTACCCCCCAATTCTCTTGGAGACTAGGGCATACAGTAGGCCCATTTATCACAGTTGCACCTCTACCATGACCTGAAATGTGTGAACCTAGGTTATCATGTTTGCACACTCGAGAGCCCCAACTCTCCTTATGCTATGGCTTCAGCTGATTAACATCGTCTGGCCCCAAGGAGAGCCATAGACTGGTAAAGCCAATCAGATCCCTTCTTTTAAGAGTTTTAAATCACAGAGAAGAAGATTCCAGTTGGTATAAATCCTTGAGTGAGGAGAAACTGGAGATTGAGGCTAAATTAGCAATATTGGACCATGCCCAAAACGAGCACTCAGAGAAAAAAAAAAAGGTAAGGAGAGAAACAGAGAAAAATGGAGTAGATGCACAAAGGGAGTCAGTCTGTTCAGGCTGCTGTAACAAAATACCTTAAACTGGGTAATTTATAAATAATAGACATGTATTGCTCACAATTTTAGAGGCTGGGAAGTCCAAGATCAAGGTGGCAGTAGGTTCGGTGTCTGGTGAGGGCTCTCTGCTTCACAGATGGTGTTTTCTTGCAGAGTTCTCACATGGCAGAAGGGCAAGACAGCTTCCTTTTCATCTTAACCACCTCCTAAAGCCTCACTTCTTAATACTATCACATTGGTCATTAAGTTTCAATGTGAAATTTGGAGGACGCATTCAGATCATAGCAAAGGGTAATGAAGGCATGAGAAGATATGAGAAAGACCGTGAAGGTTTTGAAAACTAGAAGGAATGGTTTCCAAACCCCACCATGATATCTGATGGGACTTCTTTGCCACAAGATGCTGCCATGTTTTGGCAGAGAGTGGGCACTCTGTCTGTTGGATAAATTGTTGATGAAATAACCCTCCTTCTTTCTTGGGCTACTTTGAGTAGGTTTTTGTTCCTTATATCCAAAGGAGCTTCGATTGGTATTATATAACTTTCTGCAGCTGAAATAATAGGTTTGTAGCTCAATCCCACTGTCAGGCAAGCATTCTTGACTGGGGTTAATAGGGATCTCTTTATTCCCTCAGGTTACATGCAATCTTTTCTGTTTATGTCAAGGTCATATGTATATGCATGTAATTCAAATGATAACACGAAACATTTACTGAGCACTTATTTTATGACAGTAAGTAGTGTATTATATGCATTGTCTCATTTAATCCCCAACCACTCCTATGAGATTGGACATTTTATTCTCACCATTTATAGATTAAGAAGCCAAGTCTTGGTGAGGACAAAGAAGATATTCAAGATCACCTGATAGGTATCTTACTGGAAAATCCAATGATTAAATTGCTATTGATTTGCTTCAGGCTACAATAGGAAGTATGTGGTGTATCAATGAAATGATATCTGTGTGGATATTTGGATTTAATTTTCATTTCTCTTACAGTTGGAAAAAACAATTTTCAGTTTCTACACCCACTAAATAAGGTGTACTGATATATGCCTCCTACTATCTCAGTGATGAGACCTCTTCACGAGTGTACACATACAGCTGCCAAAGGACAAAAAATTATTCAGCTTAGTGTTTTACGCTTTAGATTCTAAGGGGTCAGTAATGACATACCTTCTGAAATTTGTAAGAAAAAAAATCCAGATTTGTTACTGCCTGTTGAGCTAGCAAATGGAAGAAATTAAAGTTTCAATAACACCCTTTCCTTTTCTCAATTCCCTTCTCATTAAATAGTATAACTGTGGTTTAAAACAACTGGGAGCTGGGTGCGGTAGCTTACACCTATAATCCTAGCATTTGGGAGGCCAAGATGGGAGGCTTGCTTAAGTCCAGGAGTTTGAGACCAGCCTGGGCAACATAGCGAGACCTCATATCTACAGAAAATTTAAAAATTAGTCAGATGTGGTGGCAGGCATCTGTACTCCCAGCTACTGGGGAGGCTGAAGCAGAGGGATTGTTTGGACCCAGGAGTTCAAGGGTGCAGTGAGCTATGATCATACCACTGCACTCCAGCCTGGGCAACAGAGAAAGATCCTGACTCTATACAAAATAATAATAATAAAATAAAACAAGTAGGGACCAATATAGGGTTGCTAATGTATTATTTTACTAAGTAACTAGTTATTTAATTAAAAGTAATAAAATTTAGTTACTTAACACACAAATAGGCATAATTTAGACTAAAGGATGGCTCTTTAAATGAAATGCGCTTAGCTATATAAAATATTTACATCAGTGTCCTATTTTTTTTTCATCTCACTAAGAACTAGGAAAACTTTGCTGTGAAATGAATTTTGTGAACTATTACTACTGGAGTGTTTTGTATTAGCTTGCAATGAAAGAGACAGAAAATTTGCTTAATATTTTAAAAATGTTATTGTGTTGGATCAATTTTTTGTGTGTACAGTTTTCCCAACTTTTGAACTGTTGAAGTTCTCCTCTGAGGCATTGCTTAAACGCAAAGAAACTGAGAACACACAGTCATTGCCAGATATTACAATCCAAGACATATTTATTCAGCCCAATGTCAAGGACATCAAAATGGACATTTTTAGCCCTTTATCTATGCACGGTTTGTGCAACCCTTGGTTATCTAGCTTAAAAATGTTAATTTCAGTCTTCAATAAACAACTAGACTCAGAGATATTAATCCCTGCAATTAACGTCTATCCCAACTAGCCATATGCCTCTGGATATAGTTGGAGAAGAATTTCAGCTATCTAAGACTTATGAGGTCCCAGCTCCAGCTGGGACTCAAAATCATGTTTCCAGAACACAAAGAACACTTGATAAAGTTGGAGAGAGATATTTTTTGAAAATATGTCACTAGGCAGCTTGGGAGCAATTTAGCAGCACCATCCTACAGGGTATGAATTTAACCTTTGCTCTCTGAAATGAAGGTCAGCAAATTTGTTTTTACTCTACATATCTTATAATCAATTCAATGTCTGGGTAAATCAGTTTCTAAAGAAGAGGCTGTGTTTGCAGATAAGTGATACTTTCACCCTCTAATTTTTTAACCATTTAACCCTCTCTTCTCTGAATTAAAATTCTTCTCCCTTCATTTCTTTTTTTTTTTTTTTGGCAGTGGAGGAGGAATCTAAAAACTTAAGATGCAAAATATTAAAAGTGGAAAAATACCATACTGTTGTCTGCAGAGGGTAAAAAAAGTCCAGCAAAATGTCTTTTTTTTTCCTTCTAAGAGATGAACATGTGAAAAGATACTTTAAAAATCTGTCTGTTCACCTGAAGCTTTCTTGAGAATCCATACTTTAAACCAGGGTTGACAAAGAATAGCCCATGGGCAAAATTCAACCCACTGCCTGGTTTTGTAAATAAAGTTTTAATAGAACACAATCATGCTGATTCATTTAGTTATTATCTATGGTTTTTGGACTACAACAGCAGAGTTGAGTAGTTGCAAGAGAGGTCATATGGCCCAAAAAAGACTAAAATATTTACTATCTGGCCCTTTATAGAACATGTTTGCTGATTCATGCTTTAAATCAAAGAAAGAGTCTTGGAGAAATGACATTGTGAAAATACATCCTTAGCCTAGATACAGCAATGGCTTAGGGGTAAAGGAGAGTAGATACTGGTTTTAATCCAAGCATTCACTTTGTAGAAACATAGAACAATATCAAGCTGATGAAATGAACAATAGTTGGGAATGCACTATAATGAGATAAAGACATAATAACTAAATTTACTCCTCTGATTCTCCAGCAGCTTATCTAATAACAATATGCTATGGTAGCGATGAACCCAGCATCCTCAGCTAATGTCAGCCATTTGGGAATAAGAGTTTCTTCCCTGCAGCAGATGTGTGGCTCAAAGTTCACCACGAGTGCACTCACAGAGAGAGCACAGCATGTGTTGTTCTGTGAGGGACCAGTGCTAGCCTGTCAATGGAATAGCTAATTTAGTTAAAGGACTGGGGAAATAGTGGGGGTGGCAGGCTAGAACTTGGGAAAAGAAGAGTTTTAACCCTTTCTGGGTATGACTTTACTTTTCAAATAATGATAATTCTGTTGCCTATAGAATTTGAACCAAGAGAATGAAATGCAGTTTATATCATTCCTTGCCAGTCATCCTACATGGACAGCTGCCAGGAGGCTGATACGCAGAGGCGATCATTGCATGCATGGTTATTTCTGTCGTAGACGCTCGTCATCCCTTGAAATTGCTCTGCTCCTAAGATTCCAAATTCCAGCCTCTGCTTGCTTGTCTCAGAAGTCTAGTACGTGGACTAAGGAGGGTGGGCTTCCTCAACTTCCCTCTCCAGCTAAAACTGCCGGGTATTCATCCTGGGCCTAGATTTTTACGTCTCTCTTGGAAGAAGGGCGGAGACTCACCTCGTGGCTTGTGTGTTGCCATACTTTCTGATTTCTTTAGACCATTGCTTTGTCATCTTCAGGTTATTCCTCTCTTTCCATTTTCCTGGCAAACATGGTTTGGTCTTACTTACCATAAATATGTAAAAAATCAAAAACAAAAACAAAACTCTTTTCCTCAACTTTGCTGTTCTCTTTTGCTGCTCTCCTAGTGGCTTAAATAAGTTTATTTCCCGTACATGCAATGGCCACAGAAGATTGGGTGGCTTTTCTCAAGAGGACTTATGCTGTATTCAGTGATTCAGCAATCACGGGTTTTTCATCTTTCAGTTTTGTTGTTTCTGCACAGGGCCTCCCCCATGACCACTGCGGCAGGGAGAGAGTGATTGAGTCAGATGAATCTGGCACAGGCTTTTCCCTGCCTCAGTCCAGAAAGAACCCACTTCACATTTCTCTGAAGAGCTACCACATACTCTTCCACAGTGCAAGGACACTGGGAAGTACCATTTTCCGCGTGCCTGGAACGGGAGTAGAACCAGATATTGGTGAATACAGTAATGCTTTCCACAACAACTTCCATAAGGAAGTGCCACTACTTCCTCGGTGTCCACCACTGTCTTCCAACCCACATCTTCTCAGATCTGGTTTTTGCCACCATCACTCCACGAAACTACCTTTGTTTTTGCCTTATCTTTTTCTTACAATGATCACCTTGTCTATCTAACCACATTATCTTTGCTACTTCTGCCTTGGTTTCTTGGCGGAATTTGATCCAAACTTTATCTCGTTTCTTCCTGAACTCACTTTTTGGTTTGCATAACAGCACATGTAGCATCTCAAGCTTTCCCTCATCCTTTTATACAGACCTTCTCTCAGTTTCTTTCACTGATTTCTCTTCCTCTTCCTCCTACTCAATGTAGGGAGTCCATGTAGCTCAGACTTTTCTTTGCATTCTCTATGTCCTCACCCTCGGGCTTCAGCCTTCAGCTCTGAGCATGTAACTCCTCAGTCAATCAATCAATCCATCAATCCACCCATCCATCCCCTTCTTCAGATCTAGAATTACACCTCTAAATTTCACTTACATTACACTTCCACTTTTAAATGGACATAAATTCATAAATTCATAAGGTCTAAAAATAAAGATCTTCTTCCAACCTAACAATTTCTATTAATAGAACTGTATCTGTTAGAATACCTGGGATACATGACAGAATACCCCAATTCAAGTGCCTAAAATAAAGAAATGTATTATCTCAACTAGTGAGAAGTTGAGGTGCTTCTCTCAGGTCTGCCTCGATGTGTATATCAGTTCTGGCTTCTGTTGGCTCCTCTCACAGAAGATAGACCCCTCTAATAGCTGTAGTGGTCATATTTAGAGGCTATATTCAGCCTCCAGAGGAAAAGTAGCCAACTTTCTTGTTTCTGTTTAAAAGTGGCAGAAGCTTTCTTGGAAGTCTCCTTAGCAGTCTTCCCTTTGCTCCTTAAAAAAAAATTACTAACAGCTTCATTGAGATAGTTTACATATTATGTAAGTCACCTATTTAAAGTCTATAATTCAATGGCCTTTTAGTACATCCACAGAATTGTGTGGCCACAACCACAATAAATTTTAGAACATTTTCATTGCCCCAAAAGAAACCCTTCGTCCATTAACAATCACTCCTTGCTCCCCTCTCTCCCCAGTCTCTGGCAACCATTAATCCACTTTCGGTCCACATGGATTTATCTGTTCTGAACAGTTTGTTTAAACAGACTCAAATAATATGTGGTCTTTTGTGTCTCGCTTCTTTCATTTAGCATACTCTTTTGAGCTTATCATTGTTGTACTGTGAATCAGTACCTTATTCTTTTTTATTGCTGAATAATATTCCATTGTGTGGATATGCCACATTCTGCTTATCCATTTCTTGGTGGATGGACATTGGGGTGGTTTCCATTCCTTTGCTTCTTTTGCTAAGAATTTCTGCAGCTGCTTATGCCTAATACAATCCCTGGAAAGCATGGAAAAATGGAGCCACCTGGATGATGTGGACAAATGGAGCCACCTGCATGACTTGGACAAATGGAGTTGTCTGGGACAAATCAAGCTCATTCCTCAGGTTGAAGATGAGTCAATATTCTCTGAAGCAGTGGCCACTTAGAAGAGGCTGAATATTTGAACAAAACTGGATTTCTGTTAGAAATGAGGAAGGGAGGGCTGGTAGGGAATGTGGGATAGACAAAAACAAGCAAACAAACAAACAAAAACAAAAAAAAAAGTAACAGACCTGCTGCAGGTAACAACCAATTTTTTTTGTAGTTCTGAAACTTTGTCTTTTTCTTTCTCCTGACCCATGATATCCAACTGGTGGCCGAGCTTGTCTATTTGATCTCCATGGTTTCTTCTCTCTCGTTGCCCTCATCCACCTGAGTTGCCCCCTCTGCTTCATGCTGACATTACTTCTCAGCCATTCTTCCCTAATGGCCTCCTGCTGAGACCTGTCTTTCTGTCGTGCCTTCTTCCCCCTCCAATGCATCTCACACATCTTGGTGAGTGCAGTCTTTCCACAGCGTACGTCTACTGGTAATAATGTTACAGCCCCTGCTCAACTCTACTGCCTATAAAACTAAGTCCAAATTCATTACTCACACAAATAAGGTCAGTCTCAGCATCTCTTTATTTATCTGTCTTAGCCACAAATCTCTTCCTTTACTTATATAGCTCCAACCTATTATTTGAGACATCTTAGATAATAATAGCTAACATTTATTGAGATATTATGTGTCAGTGCTGTTCTAATACTCATGGGATTATCCCACTGGTTCCTCCCAAGAAGTCTATGGGATCCATACAATTATTAGTATCAATTAATAATTCATACAATTGTTAGTTAAATATGAGGAAATCAAAGCTAAATATGTTGTCTATGATGATATAGCCAGTAGGTAGTCAGGCCAGGATTTACTTCCAGGCAGTTTGATTCTTATGTGGAAACATCTCCTTCCTGAATCCTTTCCTGATTCCATATCCCTTTCCTTCATTCCCTCCTCTAACCTCTCAACCCACCCTCAATTACTGCAATTTCTCCCTCCTTTTTAATCATATAGCATTTTCTTTATAGGGCTGAGCTTCATCCCCTCCAAATTCATATGTTAAAGTCCTGGCCCTCAGTACCTCAGAATGTGACTGTATTTGGAGACAAGGCTTTAAAGAGGCAATTAAGGTTAAATGAGGTCATTAGGTTAAGCCTCTAATTCAATATAACTGGTCTCCTTATAAAAAGAGGAGATTAGGATACAGATGTGCACGCACAGAGGAAAAACCCACGTGAGGACTCAGTGAGAAGGTGGCCGTCTGTAAGCCCAGGAGAGACGCCTCAGAAGAAACACCCTGCTGACATCTTCATCTTGGAATTCTAGCATCCAGAACAGTGAGCAAATACATTTCTGTTGTTTATGCCACCAGTGTTGTGTGCGGTATTTGGTTATGGCAGTCCGTGGAAACGTATACACTTTCTGGACCTCAGTCACCTCATCTATAAAATGGGTTGCTGGAGGATTTAGTGGAATAAATTTCTCAGCACATTGCCAGGCACTTTCTTGTACAGCAACCAGCCAACAGCCATTTCTCCCTTCCTGTCATCCTAAGGTGACCTTTGGGGACAGAAGTGTCAGGGCTGGTAGGGGCTTAAGGCTGAAACCCCTGACCGCTGGCAAATAAGCAAGTTAAGATGAGCCCAAAGAGTACCAGTAGCTACAAATAGAGACAGATTCCACGATCAAGCACTAGGCAGACAGAAATGAACTAGGAGACAGGGAGACATAAGTAACAGAAAGCCTGTCTCAAACAGAATTAAGCAAAAAAAAATTGGATGTATTTGGGCCTGCCAGTGAATAGTTCAGGGATGGGTGCAGAAACTCAAAAGATGTCACAGGATTTCTGTGTGTGTGTGTGTGTGTGTGTGTGTGTGTCTGTCTCAGATGGCTGAGTTCCTTCTATTCCAGTTCTTCAAAAGATTCCATGTTTGTGGTTGTGAGATGTCTGTGGTGGTTCTAAGACTTCACTTGCTTGTAGTTTCAAAGTTTAGGAGGGGAAAGTTCATCCTTCTTTTAATCATCCAGGCAAGGCCTGGGACTAGATTTCCTTGCTTTTGTTTAGCTCCTCTTGAGTCGGGTGCCCAATGCTACACTCACCTCTTGGCAGGGGCAGGGGATCTGATGAGCTGGTGGCTTAGGCCTGTGTCACATGGGCCACAACTGAATCTGAACCACCCTCCAAAGGAGGTCTGAGGGAAGGGGACCAGAACAATGACCAGAAGAATGGTGATGAGATCCAGACACATGGCCGCTACACCCACACCCACATAGACAAAGAGGTGATTTTCAACAATAAAGCCAAGGAGTTCTCTTTTTCTCTCTCCATCTCTCTCTCCTTCTCCCTTTTCTACATCTTTTTCTTTTTTTAGAGACAGGATATCGCTATGCTTCCCAGGCTGAACTCCAACTCTTGGGCTCAAGGGATCCTCCCACTTTAGCCTCCCAAGTAGCTAGGACTACAGGCATGGCACTGTGCCCAGCTTCTTACTTCCACTTCTTAAAGTAGACTTCTGACTCCTAACACATTTTTGTTGTGACCTAGTTTAAGTTCATTTTGTCATCTGATCATTGGCTTTAAGGCGGCCAGTCTGCCAGCCTGCTGCAAGACTGAATGGGGCAGGGCCCCTAGTGAGAGCAGTGGAGCCATCTTTCAACCAAGCCATCCTTTCCTGTCTACAAGTGCTTGACAGCCTTCTAGAGTCTCTGTGCCTGCATTTCCAAGTCTCAGGCTCAAGTAGACTCAATTCCAGGTGGCACTTGTAATATGTGACATACCAAAGACAATAGTAATAATAATGGTTACTATTAAAGGAGTACCCACTGTGGGTCAGGCACTGTGACAAGTATGTACAAGTTCCAATCCTGTGTTACTCTCAACTCACCCGTGAGCATCCTCATTACTGATGCAGAAACGGAGGCCCAGAGAGGTTAAGCAACCTGCCTGATGTTTCACGGGAGGAAGTGGCAGAACTGGAGTTCCAAATCAGGTCTGCCTGCATCTAAACCCCTTACTCTTTATCACTCAGCCCCACCACACCGCCTCTACAGTTGGCAGGCCGGATTGGACTGCAGTCTGCAAGCAATTAGCAAAAGCAGCTCTCCAGCAAATCCAAGAAACAATCCAATCTGTAAAAGGGGAGGGGGAAGCCATCTTAAAAGAGAAAGCTTTTTTCCTCCCCAGCTGGTTAAGGGGGAGCAGTTTGCCACAGGCTGCTGAGGGCAAGGAAGGGGCAGAATGTTCACTGAATGTTCATTCTCCCAATTGTTTTTCTATGACATTGAGCTCACACTCCAGGGAAAATGCAGGGCCTGAGTTGAAATGTCGTCCAAAGCCATTCAGCTAGGGCTTTAAAAGGAGCTTTTGTTGGTGGAAATCTCTTTACTGACCTGACTTTCCCTGGGCTTGGGTTTGCCTGACAAAATAAAAGATGACCAGTTAAATTTGAATTTCAGATAAACAACGCATAATCACCTGGGGTAAGTATGTCCCGTGCAATATATGGGATATACCTATCCTAGAAGATTATGCATTATTTATCTGAAATTCAAATTCAAATGGGTGTCCTGTATTTTTACTTGCTAAATCTAGAAACTTTGTCAGTTTTGGACTTCAAGAATAAGCCTGTTCCCTCTGTCTTGCTGCCCAACCAGAATCCAACAGGTTATTTTATTCCTGTGAAGGAAGCAGAATTTAAGGATGCATTCTGGAAGATGCATGCTTATGCATGCTCTATCTTGCTTTTTAAAGAAAATGTTACAAAAATGATGTGGGCTTTGTAAATAATAACAAAGATAATAATAATCCTTTCAGGATCTGGGAAATGTCTTGAGGGTTTGGGGGAATCAACTTTCCACTGAAGTTCCTGGAAACCGGTCAGTACAATTTGTATTGAATAAAGAGCGGCCAACAGTGCTGCCACAGCATCTTGTGAGCGCATCCCACAGAGGAAGTGGGCGATGGCCCTGACCCCCCTGCAGCAGAGGCCCCTCCCTAAGGATTAGGCGTGAATTCCAAGCTCTGGAGGACCAAGTGACAATGGGAGATTGGGAGCAGGGAGGGAGAAGGAAGGGACCAGACGGAAAAGAGGAAGAGAGAGAGAGGAGGCTTTAGTGCAAATTCAACATCATTTCCCTCATCGCAATGCTCCCTGCTTCCCTTTATAACATTTATAAGTCTGGAGCACATTCTTGGCATTGAGACTCTCATACTTGGACCCTTCTCTTCTCTTGGTTCCTGGCACGGTGAATTTGGCCATTTGCTGCAGTGATGGGCCATTCCAGGGAGTGCCCCATCTAACCAGCAGCAGGCCAGCTGTCCAAGGAGCCTTTTCAAAAGGGAAGACACCCTGGGAGGGCAAGTATTTGCCAAGTAACTAAGTGTCCCCTTGTTTCCAGGTGCTTAGTGTATGTTTGTGGGTGCGCACAGCAGTGAATACAAGGACCTATTGTGTCCTGTACTCTAAAGCTGGCTGAGGGCCTGGTAGCCAGGGTGGGTCACGATTCACTGCAACTCAACACATTTTTATTGCGCTCCTAGGTTCAACACCCTGTGCTCAGCCTGTAGGAAATGTAAAGATAAGGTCCGTCCTGAGTTTCAAGAGTCTTAAATTCTAATAAGGGATAAGGCAAAGAGACAGTAACAAAGCAGGCAGAACAAAGTTGGTATTGTCAGAGGGGTAAAAGTCAAAGCTTTTAAGATGCTCAAGACAGCAAGAAAATATATCTGCTTTTAGAAGAGACCAGGAAGGACTTCATGGAGGAGGTGGTGTTCAAGATGAGTCTTGCAGATAAGTGAGATTTCATTAGGGTGGGTATGGAGGGGTGGATATATTTGGCAATTGGTGTTTTATTGTGTTTCATGTAGAAATCCCTAACATGGGCCGGGCGCGGTGGCTCAAGCCTGTAATCCCGGCACTTTGGGAGGCCGAGGCGGGTGGATCACAAGGTCAGGAGATCGAGACCATCCTGGCTAACACGGTGAAACCCCGTCTCTACTAAAAATACAAAAAAATTAGCCGGGCGTGGTGGCGGGTGCCTGTAGTCCCAGCTACTCGGGAGGCTGAGGCAAGAGAATGGCATGAACGAGGGAGGTGGAGCTTGCAGTGAGCCGAGATTGTGCCACTGCACTCCAGCCTGGGCAATAGGGCGAGACTCTATCTCAAAAAAAAAAAAAAGAAAAGAAATCCCTAACATGGATCCAAAATGAATTCTGCTAGTGATAAATATGGTCATATGCTAGTATCCAAAGCAAACAAGCACGACTGATTTTATTATAAAGTTTTTCCTTGAGGAGTATCTAGGTGATATCAATGACTCACATGGACAGCTGAAACAAAACACCAAGCTCATGTGCCAGACATTGTGTTGTGTGATTTACATGTAATATATTACTCAATATGAATGAATGGCATTTTTTTGGATAATATTATCATATCAACTTCAAGATTAAGAATGTGGTCAAGTCAATTTATACAACCCCACTCCATCCACCCCTCCACCTAGATTCAAAAATTCTTCCATTGGTATTACAAAGTCTACTTTTTATTCCCCTTCAGATTGTTTTCATTGATATGCCATTTTTGTCATTGTATGTATTCAGTAAAAATGACTAATATGGACCAATATATAGACAATTACTTTTTTCTCTTTATTTTTCATATATATATATATAGACAGAGAGAGAGAGAGAGGTTTTTTGTTGTTATTGCTGTTGTTTTGTTTTTTTGTTTTTGTTTTTTTTGTTTTTTTTTTGAGACAGGGTCTTCTTCTGTTGCCTAGGCTGGAGTGCAGTGGTGCTATCGCTGCTTACTCTAGCCTCAAGCTCCTAGGCTGAAGTGATCCTCCCACCTCAGCCTCCCTTAATTAACATTTACTTAAATAAGAAATTATGTGAAAATTTTGCTTGACTCTGATCAATATCCATTTATTTCTTTATGATCTTTAAGTGTAGTATTTATGGAATGATAGCTACTGAACCCCTGTACTATGTTAAATACTACTTAAGATATGGCAAGGTTTCTAAAATATTCTGAAGAAACCATGGTATAACATTGAAAATAGTTGGATTTTGCTTAATTGTGTCAAAGTTCTGGAGAAGAAAAAGCCCTGGCTCCTTTAAGAAAGAGGTGGAGGCTTTGGCAGCCTGTAAAAACTGTTGGCACACTTCTTGTCATAGAAACCACTTTCCAAGTCAAGGAAGTCTTGATAAAGGAGGAGGAGGTAGAGTTCTGAGCTGGCTCTATGGGGCCTAAGAAACCATTTCCTGATTTAGAAAAAAGGTCACAGGGAAACACTATTTTATAAGCCTTGATGGTTTAGCTTTCTTTTTAGCTAATCCTCTAGGGATGAAAAGAGGTTCTTCAACCTACAAGAAAAGAAAGGCTACCCTTGATAGTAGCCCTCCAGATATAATGAGGAGGGTGGCACCAAGGTAAATGGTTGCTCAACACAAGTGCTAGTCAGAGAGGTAGCAGTGCAAGTCAGGGCTCTACCAAGATCTCAGACAATTCATTTAGTCTATTCACACTTCAGTTTCTTCATACATTAAATGTGCATCATGCCGTTATTTCATAGAGCTGTTATAATCATTCATTTATTGAAAAAATAGGTATTGAACGCTTACCATGTGCCAGGCCTGTGCAGATAAAGCAGACAGCCCCTGCTTTGATGGAATGATGAAATGAGATGATGCCTGCAGAGTCTACTGCAAGGAGTCAATAAATGCTGTGATGGAAGCTATTCTCCCAGTAGTGATAAGTACAAGCATTGAGAAAGGGCTATCTTCCAGGCTTTTTTTGTTGTTCATTGGAAGCACTGCTAAGTACAGGGCTACTTTGAAGTTCTAAAATTTAGGTAGACTGCTGGAATGTGTTTTTCTTACACTTGGAAGTCAGATCAAGTTGGATAAAGTCGCCATTTATGATAACAAAGTCTTATGAAGGAAAGGTCTTCAAATTATATTTCTAGGGTTGGTTTTTTTTTCTTTTAAATTTCCTATACTGGCATATTTGTTACGTGAACATGTCAGTAGTTAACAAGTGGTCAAATTTTATATGTAGACACTTTGAGTCCCTCCCTCCCTCCCTCCCTTCCTTCCTTCCCTCCCTTTCTTCTTCTTTTTCTTTCATCCTTTTCCTTCCTCTCTCCCTCCCTTCCCTCTTCCCCTTCCTTCCTTCAATACAAAAGCATCATAAGTTAGATCTTGTCTGAAAAGCCTGATTCATTCATCTACAAAGGAATTGCCATAACCAAGGTGCCTCTGTCTACTACAGAAATGGATGTCATGAGCCTATTAGACATTAACAAATGTCTCTGGCAAGCAACAGAAAATGCTATAGCAGTGTTGTAATATTTGTGGTGATAATATTTATGTACTTGCAATCTTATTTTATTTTATAAAATATATTATTCCCTCTTAAATACTGGTGTCCAAAGCTAACTTGAGACCACAGAAAAGACTTTCTAAGACATTTCTTCTAAGCATGGGCTTATAAGAAAGTAGCAGAGAATGATGCTTTTTGTGTACTGCAAGCTTGGCTGCTATATGGCACAAATAAGACTGTATTTCTATTACCTATCAATGAACAAATCTATCAACCAATGAACAATTATTTAGTATCTGCTTTGTGCAAGAACCATGTTGGATCCCAAGGGAGTTACCAAAAAAAGTAATTAAATAATAAAACAGAATTCTGCCCTTTGAGGACCATGTAGTTGAAGCGGTAACAAAAGGTTAATTAACAATTAAAAGTCAAGTGACAGTTGTTCCCCCCAAAATCATAAAGGGGAGAGTTTTGGGAAGGTTTTGTAAGGAAAGTACTCTTTCAAAGACAGGCAGGGTTTATTTTAGGTAATTCATTTTCTAAAACATGTCTAAAGGCAAACTAGGGAAAATTGTCTTCCTAGGAACTTGAGCTGCCATGTGGTACAAACCAGACTGTATTTCTCATATTTATCAGCCAACAGATTCAACAGTCAACAAGCATTCCTTGAATATCTGCTTTGTACAAGAACCAATGCTGGATTTTTAAAATTTGTTTTTTTAATTTTGGAACTTAATGAATTTTAGAACATATGTGTTGAATATTTGAGGACAGATTTGCAACCTCTGTAATGTTCTAGGAGAAGTTGAGCCCAATTTCCTTGAGCCAGCAGCCTCCCCAACTTCCCAGAGCCTCGGAGGCTATGCTTTTGGCATTCCCCATAGCATAGATGAAACAAATACACCATTTGAAAGCCCAAAGTGTAAGAATGATTACATTCTGCTGAGCCCTTCTCTGATCACAGGAATTTTGCATCTGAGTAAACAGGGAGTTGAGGCTGGAGGCTGATGGATGTGAGGGGCTACTTCCTTAAACTTTAAAGCAAGCACAATTCCTTTTATCAGACAGTGGAATTGCTTTGGTTTAGAAGGAACTCATGCACAATAACCTGGTAACTCTCAAAGTGAAAATAGGGACTTGCTCCTTGTTCATTTCCAGGCTCATGGGAGCTGAGCCATGAATTAAGAGTTTGGCTCATTAGGAAGGACAGACGATTGGGCACGCTGTGGAGCCACCATGTTTTATGAGGCTGGGAGTAGGTTACACAAAGTGGCACAGACTAAGAAAGGAAGATATTTGGCAATATTTTTTCTGCTTAAAGCTCTGAGATTGCAGAGGGTTTTCTTAGCTCTGTGGAATTTCTTTAACTGCCTTGGGATTTCTAGGTTTCTAAGAAGCTTGAGGTGGCTGTTAACCTAATACACAGTTGAAGGAAGCCAAGACAGCCTCCCTATGCCAGCCATGTGGTAGGATGTCTTCTTAAAAGACTCTTTAAAATCAAACATGTAAGGAAATCCTTCTTTTCTGAACTAGAGCCTCTGAAACTGGGTCAATAGCTCTCATCCTTGTCTCCTGCTTGCTTTGCTGAAGCACAGTGTAAGCAAATAAATATCAACGAATTGCTTAATGATTTTCATAAGGCTCCATCCTTTCAAGGCAAGGGGCTCTCCTGAAATGTTTGATCTGCTCTGTATGAATCTGTTTTCCAAATGGCCAGCACATGTCGAGGCCTGCTGTCCTCTGGGTTACAGGAAGATGCCTTTGATGGGTTAACCGCAGAGTAACTGAACCCTTTTCAAGTCCCTTTCCAAAGTTCCTTTGTCCTGCTGTGGATCTTGCCACTTGGATTGGATCAGCAGGAGACTGCTCCTGGCAGCAGGTTCTAGAACATTCTCCCTCTAATTTGAGCTTGGTCACTGGTTAATGCCATCTGAAATATGGTATTCCAAAGGTTGAAAGGCAAGCACCAGGCAGTGATGAAATAGTTACCCAAACTCTAGATGAGCCACTCAGACTTTTCCAGCATTCTGCACCCAATTTGTGCCTGAATGAATTTCCTTAAAGCCAGATGAAGTTATCATCATTTTCAACTGTCTTGTTATTAGCAAAACATCTCAGCAGCTGCCCGATGCTGCTTTCAGTTGGATATTACCACTTTGGAAGTGGTCTTCCACATTCTATAGTGTCCTTTCTTTCCCAGGCTGGGTGGAAATGTTTAACCAATAACTTTCTCAATATCTTGCACATACATAATAAAATGGTAATTTGGTTTGGTTTATTTCTACAGATTTTGATACACATTCAAGTTACAGCATAATGGCTGGGACTTACATGGTTATCATCAAGTTGAGGGCAAACTGGAGAAAGTTTTCCCTTCTCCAACAAGAGGAAGAAGAAAAGGGCAATTCTGGTAGCTGCTAGCTGGTGGGTCCAGTGCCTTGGGCACAGAGGAATTATTGAGGACCAAAATATTATATTTTGTTATTTTCCACAAAATGTAACCTTTTGTGAAGAAATCTTAATGATTAACCCAAAAATGTAATAACTATTTATAAAAACATAATGAAAGATATAATAGAGCAAGATGTAAGGAAATGGAGACATCTTTCCTTCTTCGCTCTGTTTTCAAAGTTAAAATACTTTTATCAATAACATTGCCATTATTAGGCAATACTTAACTCTACATTTTCTATATACTTCCAAGGTAACCATGTTTTTTTCTTACCTTCTGTGATTCTGGCTATCCAAAACCCTCATCTCCTTATCTATCCGTATACTGAGTAAACTGCTGGCAGCTTTGGGCTAGTGCAACAAATCTGTATCAAGTAGTGACTCCGCCTGGCGCAGTACTAGCTTGGGCTTTAAAAGCCCATAATACTTTTTTTATTTTTCCTCTTGATATTAATTGAAATCAGGTGATGGCAAAAAGTCCTTTTTTTAAAAAAAAAAATTTAGGCTACTGGCACTAAATTCTCTTAAATAGTCATTTCCTTCTCATACAAGAAATACTTGCTAATTTCAGACCAATCTTCAAACTGTATTTTCTATTTTGGTTAATTGAATTACCATCCACCCAGCCACCTCGTCTAGAAAGCTGAGAGTCATAATAGACTCTTTTCTCTTCATTACAACCTTCCTCCCACATCCAATCAATCACCAGCTTCTATCAATCTTCCCTCTTAATTATTACTGAAATCCGCCCTCTCCTCTGTCTCTGGCATCAGAGCTTTTCTCCAGCCTTTGACATCTTGAATCTCCTATCTAGATTTGCCACGATGACCTCCTCCTAATCATTCCCTTAGCCTCTACTCTCTTTCCTCTTCTAATTTATTCTTCTCCATTTTCATACAAAGCTTAGATTATCTTTATCCAAATTAAAATTTAATAACTAATAAATCATGGAGCTATGATTTAAACCAGTTGGCAAAGATTTTTTTTTCACAAAATCATGACTAGGTGTAAAATTGTACTGAATGTTTTTCATTATTTATTGTCATATGTCTATAATAAATTATATAATTGATTTTCTTATGTTAAATTCTTACATGAAATGTAAGAATTATTTTCTATGATATTTATATATATTCCATCTGGATTGCTTGCTAGCATTTATTTAGTACTTTGGCATGTCTGTTTGTATGTGAGGTTGATTCTCATTTTGTACTTTTCCGGGTTTGACATCAGGGTTATAATAGCTTTATAAAATATTTGTAAAATATTTTTCTTCTGGAATGGTTATTTGTTAGGGGTTATTATTTCTCCCTTTAATTTTTAGAAAAAAAAAGTCTGCAAAGTTTTCTGGAGCTAGTCTTCTTTTGTGGAATATTTTTGACTATTGAATTAATTTTTTCCTTGCTGGTTATAGGTTTATTTAATGTCAATTTCTTCTCAACTTAATTTCCATAATTTATGCTTTCTAAAAATTGTACAATGTATCTAAAGTTTTAAATATATTGGCCTAAAGTTGTTCATGTGATTCTCTTATGATTTTTAAATATTTACTTTTTGTTTCAATGTCCCTTTTCATGTCTAGTACTGTTTATTTCTGCCTTTTAAAAAAATCAGTCATGCCAAGAGTTCATCTACTTACTTTTTTTGAAACAACCAGCTTTTCATTTTGTTGATCAGATGATCAGCCATTCATTCTTGACACCACCACAAGAGTAATTTTTTGGTAACTCAAATCCAGTTTTAAAAACCTATCAGTGGCTCTCCACACCATATTCAAGCTCCCACCTCCTAACAGATTCACTAGTTCATTTCTCCACACGTAGTCCTTCCTGTTCTCCCCTCCGGCAATATCAGATTCCTTCTAGGCCCCAAAATGTCAGCCCATTTCATGCTCTGTGCATTTATACAGACTTTTTTGTTGTTCTGTTTTCTATTTGGTCAAAATCTTTAAATTCCACCTCAAGTTTTCCTCTTTTCTCTCTCCGTCTCTCTGTCTCTGTAATTACTTCCTTCTCTGCTTTGTTTTTGTGCCTTACCCATATTCCTATGTTTTCCTCTATCATCATGTTTTATGTGTCTGCCTGCCTCCTGGACCAGGAGACCCTTGATGGAAGGTGCAATCTATTTTTCATCTCTGTATTCCTAGAAGTTTTAACTTATTTCTCTTATCCCCATATCTTTCCTTTTTTAAACTGGAAAGGCAAAAAATAGAGAAGAGATTACCCAATGTCCCTTTCCTCTATTTTAAGAAAGGTTGGCATCCAACCCCTCCAACTAAGATGCTGACTAAATTTACTTTCCTCTTCCTCCCTTGTCAATATGCACTTAGCATTGAATCACCTATTTGCTAACATCTTCAATCTTTCAATTTTAGGCCAATATTTTCTTCTTATAGGGTCCAAAGTAGTTTATGTTCAGACATTTCAATGCATTAAAAATACCACAGTAGAATTTAATCAGGTTGCATAATGTTTTCCTCATAGCATTTATTTATAAACTTATGCACTATTTAAGTAGAAGGGAAGATAAAATTTTATGACCAATTCAACTACATTTTAGAACCTTCATATTTGGGCAAAATATTCTAAGTAGGTAATTCAAAAAAAAAATCTCTGTTTTTTTTTCTCATAGTTTGTCTCATCTAGGAACTTAAACTTTACAACAACCAACCTCGATATGAATTACACAGGCCAAGATGCTGTCTAAAAGAAGCAGCTAAAGGGCTGTAAAAACCATAAGGGAGGCTGGGCATGGTGGCTTATGCCTGTAATCTCAGCACTTTGGGAGGCTGAGGCAGGCAGATGACCTGAGTTTGAGACCAGCCTCAACATGGAGAAACCCTGTCTCTACTAAATATACAAAATTAGCCAGGCGTTGTGGTGCATGCCTGTAATCCCAGCTACTTGGGAGGCTGAGGCAGGAGAATTGCTTGAACCTGGGAGGTGGAGGTTGCGGTGAGCCAAGATCATGCCATTGCACTCCAGCCTGGGCAACAAGAGCGAAACTCTGTCAAACAAACAAACAAACAAACAAGCCCATAAGGGAGTGAGGAAACCTGGGTTTGGACACCAGCTCCACAGTTAGACTTCAAGCGGAACATTGATCAGTTTAAGTCTCATCAGTAAAACAGTGATAATAATATCTGACTCTCTAGATCCTTGTGAGGATTAAATCATATAATGTGTGGGAAAATGCCTCGCAAAGTGCCAGGAACATAAGGGATACTCACTAAATTTTAAGTTAACTTGCATGCTAGGAAATCACAAATATGCCTACTTTGCAGATGATAAATTCACATTTACAAGATTATTACTGAGGCATTCAATGTCAGCTTAATTAAAGAAAATCCCATTTTCCTTGAAGCTCTGCTGGCTTTCTGAACTTTTTGTCCTGGAACAATACCCTGTGCTAACCCATTTTATTTTCATTGGTTTAGTCAAAGGACAATGAGTCAGACACTGCAGTTTGGGAGTCTTGAGTTCCATTTTGAGCATGCATAGTCCAGTGACCTTGGACAATCAATGGGACATTTTTTTGTGAACCTTTTTTGCATTTCCCCAAAGGCAAAGCCTTAGTCCTATTCCTCCTTTCTGTCTGCTCAGCACAAACTTGGCAACATTTGTTACCAAAAATCAGGGCATCGATATTTTAATTCACAAGAAAAATCTAATTCATGTAATATCTTTATCCCTCTATGAACCGCGGGGAAAAACGGAAGTAAGCAAGCCCAAATGTTCAGCCTAAAGCATTTGCCGATATTCCTTTAAAGTAATAATCTCCCTGCAAGGCCAGGAGCTCTTTAACGGACACTTCACTTTGCTGTTGGAAAGAAAACCTTTTCTGTGTTCTCTGCCTCCACCTGAACTATTCAGTAACTGAAAGTCATTTTGTTTCTCCTATCACCCTTGGCAGCTATGTACACATTACCCATCCATTTCACTATCTAAATCAGGGGTTGAGGAAAAGTCCCTGTGGGAAGCCTGAATAGCCAGCAGCTGCGTTTGGCCTGGCCAGCTGAACTTCAGCCTGCATCTTGGCCCAAGCCCAGGACTGATAACGCCTTTGCTAAGCTTTAGATTTCCCCAGCATTTGCGTGCAAAATGGAAAGGCTGGTTTTCTCCGTCCTGATGGCCTCTCTCAATGCTCTTCGGGCTTGTTAACTTGTTTTAGGCAAGAAGAGAGTGGGGGTGGGGGTTCCTGGGCCCAATCCGGGGTCTGCATGCTTCCAGCCTGCCCCAAGTTGTATAGCAAATGCTGACCTATATTCCAGTGACACACACCAGATATGAGTAGGACATAACTGCCCAGGGCGCTGCCCACTCCCTCCTCCTCGTTGTTCCTCAGCCAGGAGGGCAGCCAGATCCGTACACCATGTTCTGTCTTGTCAGCCGATGGTGTGACAGGCACCGGGGGGCTTATTAGGAGGCAACGCCCCCCCATAATATGAACCTCTGGGCCACACCACACTGTATTCTCTCCAGGAAGAGTAGCAGTAACCGAAAGGGTGCAGACAAGTTGATCTCTTGAGTTAGATCACAATGATTTCCTTCCAGCCATTGTTTTTGGACTGCTTTGCTGTGTTTCTTTAGAGTGGGCAGATGGCAGGATCCTGGAGGTGTAAAACAGCTACAAAAAACAAGATGATTCAAACAGAAGGAATATGTATAAACCCTGCTGTATCATCTCGATATTAATCAGGAGACTCGGCTTTTCCTTCCCCCTTTGCAGGATGGTTAAGGTTTTCATGCTTTTTTTTTTTCTTTCTTTCTTTTTAAAAGAAGGACACACTGTGTAAATGGGCCACTTTTGGGGTTTTGGCTGAAAAGCTGGTGTCATTTTTGCATTCAGTTTATTTTGAGGACAAGCCCAACTGAGAGACTTTACAGCAAGACCACTTACTTTGAGTAAATGGAAGAAAGTAAAAATGGACCCTCCATAGAAAAAAAGCTAATGCTGGGTAGCAAGGATGGTGCCATCCAAAGTACAGGAACCAAGCCTAAAAGAGATAATTTCAAGTTGAGTTGTGGTTTGCCGCAGTGTCCTCGTGATCAGTTGAGTGGTCAGATGTCAGGGGTGACTGAAAAGAAGTTCATTTTCCCACAGGGTAAAGGGAGAGAAGAAAAAAAGGGGAAAACAAGGAAAAGCTTTGCCCATATGAAACAAATACTTTAAAATTTCAGAGTTTATCTGGCATCAGCTCGAAGATTTACCATCATCCATGTGACTTTTGTGAAGAGCACTGAAGAAGAAATAACAGTTGTTGCTTTTGATTAGCATAACATTTTACCCCCCTCCCTTTTTTCCCTAATGATCACAAATAGTCCTTTATGGTGTAATTGCCCGGCACCATTGTTCGTTCAAAAGATCCGAGAGCAAGGGTCTTGGGCTTATGTTATTAAGGCACTGGCAGGGAGAAGAGAGCTAGGCAGAATGATCTCAGGCAAAGAGCTGCAGTCTCAGAATCAGAACACTAACAGAACCCCAGACCTTCCTAATTCAACCTGAGGTACAGCTTGGCTTTATGATGGCAGCCGCAGAAATGTCTTTTCATGCTGCATGTGTGCAGGAGGACTCTGAGATTCAAAGAGTTAAAGTGTTCATCTGCAATGGGAAAAAATGGCTTAACCACAGATTCACCCTGTGCTGGGCTAGTTGTGTGTTATTGCATATATGTGATTTTCTTTTCTTTTTCTTTTCAAATACTATTCTATTTCATGATCTCATATCCTAAAATGTCTCCTTTCTAATTTAGTGAGAGGGACTTCTGGTTCACCACCTGGAACAGGGTGCTTTCTTCTATCATATATGCCAGAAAAGCATTAAAATCTCAAAGGTGAAAACCCAGAGCATCAAATCACCCATTGCAAAACCGAAGGCTTGATTCCTGATTTGGAAATCACATAACAGGCAACCTCGAATCCCACCATCCTGATGCTTTTTCTTTCTGTTTATCTTTTTGTTCATGCATCCCAACCTAATTTCCTGATTTCACTGAGCCTGTAGCACCTTGAGCAATTCAGTGGCTATAAAATCTCCTGCCGACTTTGTTTTGGCTAGAATTGCAACCCACATGTGGGAGAATTAAGCTAAAACATCACAGAGCTAATAGCGTGCCTCTGTGCAGTGGCAGGCAGATCAGTAGAAAAAGGTGACATCATGGATATTCCGGGACTTCAGGTCTGCAGTGCAAAGCGGCTTCCTCACTACACATCAGAGTCAGAACCTGGATTTGAGACAAAAACAACTCTCCCTTCTCATAAATATCTGCTCTGGGGCTCAAAAATATTCTAAGTGCAACAGCTCAGAACTGGTCCCTTTCCCTTGGAGACTCATCTGACTTTCCAAATCCAATCACAAACTTTTTAATGGCATGTCATGAACCTCTCAGCTCATTATTTCTCTTCAAAGCCCTCCAGTTTGCCAGCTTAGAGCCTGTGAAGTGTTGTTTGATGATGTGCTGCACCATAAATAAGCACATAGGACATGCTAAAATCCATCCTTCACTACTTCTGGCTTTCCCACCAGGAATACTGCCATATAATCAGGGATGTGTGATTTGCAGCAGTTGTTCTGAACTGAGAGTTTTGTTGTTTTTTTTTAATGCGTCCAGTGTGTAATGTAGGTAATATAACAGATTTATCATGTTTATATAAATCCCGCTTTTTTTTCCTTCCCGTTCCTTTCCCTTTCCTCCCACTCTCTCTCACGGCTAGCATTTTGGAAGCAAAGAAAGTAGGTGTAGAGACAGACCTTCTAAAATAGCCATCACAGCTTTAACCATTCCTTACTGCAAGAAATCAACGCATTGGATAATTTCCCAAGTCTCTTAACACCCAGCATTCCCTCTGATGTCTAAGTTGTGAGCAGACAACCATTTTACATGTGTAACCAGCCATGAAGGTTAGCATACAGAATGGAGGTTACTGTTGTAATCAAATAAAGCTCACACAGGCTAATCTGACGTGTGTTTTGACTATTTTTTCTAGCCGTATGGTAATTAGGCCGAAATGGAAAGCAGTTGACCCAAATAGCTGTCACTTGTATTGTTTTGTTATGAATCACGGTGAGATTAAGGAAAGATGTGTGCAAAGATCCTGAGGTGGGAAAAATCTTGGTGACTTCAACAAGCTGAAAGAAGGTGAGAATGGCCAGAGTCGGGGAGAAAGTGGAGGGAGAGATGAAGCTGGAGGAGGGCAGAGCCTGGCATGGAGGGCCCTGATAAAGACCGGGCATTTTATTCTGAGAAAGGGCAGAAATGCACACAAATGATCAAACAAAATCACAATACATGCAATAGAGGGGGCTGGCCTCATTTGTAGAATCAGAGAGGACCCCAAGGAAGTGACATATACTTAGGAGTTTGACAGATAAGAAGAAGGCAGTCAGATGAAGAAGGGGGAAGTGAGGGTTGAGCAGAGGGAACAACATATATAAAGGCCTTAAGGTCAGAAAAAATAGAATGAGTTCGGAGAATTGACTAGCAGAGAGGGACAGGCCTGGCATTGAGTGCCCAGTCTGCCATTTACTGTGTGACCTTGGGCCAGCTATTCTCTCTGAGTCTCAATCGCCTCGTCTGTAAAACAGGAACAATAACAGTGCCTACCTCAACGGGTTGTGGTAAGGATTAAGTGAAGTACATTAAAAAGTGGTAAATAATAAGTGCTTGTGGTAGATAGACTAATAGCCTCCCAAAGATTCCTATATCCTAATCCCTGGAACCTGAGAGCCTATTATGCTACCTGGCAAGCAGGTTGCATGTGGAATTAGGTTTGCAGATCTGCTGACTTTAAGATTAACCTGATCACCTGGGTAGGCCCAATATAATCACAAGGATCCTTTAAATGTTGAAGAGAGAGGCAGAAGAGTCAGTTTCAGAGTGATGAGATATGAGAAAGACTTAATCTGCCATTGCTAGATTTGGACATGAAAAGGGGGCACTAGGCAAAGAATGCAGGCAGCCTCTAGTTGCTGGAAAAGGCAAGACAATGGATTCTCACCTAGAGCCTCCAGAAAGAAACACAGCCCTATTGACACCTTGATGTGAGCTCAGAGATGTTGTGGATTTCTGACCTCTGCAACTGTAAGATGATACGTACATGTTGACTTAAGCCACCAAGTTTTTAATAATTTTTTACAGCAGCTGTAGGAAACTATTACAGTACTTAATAAAATGTTAGCTGGTAATTTAAATTTTTCCCTTATTAAGTGATGTCCCTTTTGTGAAGAGCAAGTTCAGAAAGATCTATATCACACTTATGTATCTAGAGTCTTCGTCTGGATTCATTTTCACTTTACCATCTACCTACTGTTCTCAAAATAAATGTTATAAATAGTGGCAAAGAGCACAAATTCTTACTTATTGTAGTACTGACTGACTGCAAACAACAGAAATGGACTCTAACTTAATCAGGAAAGGCATTTGTTGTCAAAGTATTAGATAGTTCACAGAATTAACTGGAAGCCTGGAGGATCAGATTTGGAAAATTAGCAAGAGTCCAGAAAGATCACACAGCAGGTAAGAGGGCCAAGATCAAGACAAGGAGGGTTCAGAGGCTGCCCCTGGACACTCATTTCCAGTGGTGCTGGACTCCCAATGCCATCACTGATGCTATGGATAATTTTTCAACGTTCAATCTTTGTATTATTCAATATTCCAAGTTCTGGGCAAAAATGTCCAATGGGGATCATTTAGCTCTGACAGAGGTGGGGTCAGCCCCTTTGGTTTCCATATTGATTGATAGTACCCTCTCTCCCACCAAGATGTTTACAGCAGATGATTCCCCCAAGCATGAAGCTATTGTGGCCCAGGTAACTCCCCACATGACAAATGACCACCACAATTAACCTCTTGCAACTGCAGTTTTCTTGTCCGTACAGTGGGGATAAGAATCTCTACTACATTCCAATTGTGGAGAGTTAATTGAAGTTTCCTGAACATGCTGTCCATGTGCCTTCTGCTGTTCCTTCTGTCTGGAATGATATCTCTCCTTATCTGTCTAGTGACCCTCTATTCATTCTTCAAGACTAGTGTGCCAATCCTGGGCCTGGTCCCCTCTGATCCATTTCCTGCTTTCCCTTCGTCTGCTCTGTATTGCAAGCAAATGACCCTTGGAGGCTGTGTTTTGTAGGCTTCTGGATGGGTTATGCCAATGAGAGGCAATAGCAGAAGATATTAGGGCTGAAAGAGAAAGAAACAATTATTTCTCTTTTCCTTGGGTGGTATCTTAAGCCCCAGCTGTTTCTCCCATTTTTAACTCT
Organism: Gorilla gorilla gorilla; assembly: GCF_029281585.2. Lineage (NCBI taxonomy): Eukaryota > Metazoa > Chordata > Mammalia > Primates > Hominidae > Gorilla > Gorilla gorilla. The sequence goes on from NC_073232.2 coordinate 100,577,061, forward strand.
TTTGGAAAAGCCATGTTCTAACTTCTGCCAGGTAACCCTAAACCCTGAGCCTCATCAATACCAAATCCTCTGTTTCTCTGGCCTAGGGGTGGTAGAACTGCATTACCTGCCGTTGCTAATCTATGGGATGCCTAATCTATGGAAAGTCTTGTTTGGCTTCTTAGCAATTCCATAACCTGTAATTCTGATTACTATTGCTGTGTAACAAATTACCCCAAAACTCAGTGGCTTAAAACAACCACTCCATGGGTCATGAATCTAGACAGGGTATAGCCAAGATGGTTTATCTCTTGGCCTCAATATCTGGGACCTCAGGTGTGAAGACTCAAAGACTCGGATGACTCCACACCTGGGGGCTGGAATCATCTGAATTTTATTTGCTCACATGTCTGGTGCCTGGGCTGGGATGACTCAAAGACTAAGACTGCTGGCTAGAGCATCCACACACAGCTTGACACATGGCTCGATTCCTCACAGTGTGACAGCCTCAGAGTGGTCAGTCTGCTTTCATGGTGGTTCAGGGCCCCAAATGTGTGTGTTCCATTCAGCAAACAAGCTGAAGCTCTCTTTTATGTTCTAGCTTCTGAAGTCATTCAGCATCACTTCCCACTATTCTGTAAGTTGTAATAGTCCCAAGTCCACTCAGATTCAAATGGGTGGTGGAAACACAAATCATGCCTGTGAATGGAAGGAGTGTCAAAATTTCTGGGGTCATGTTTTAAAACTACCATACCTGGGTTACCAATCCATGGCATGAAACTGCCCATTTTACTAACTTGGAATGTTTTCTGTTTTTCCAGTTGAACCCTGAACATTCAGTTCAGCTGTTGTTTGCGCTATTAAAGTTCCTTAAATTCCCCAATTAGAGCTGGTCTTTGTTGTCCCCACCTTTGTGCTACCGTGACTCATAGCATTTGGATAAACTGTGTTCTAATCACTTTGTTTCTCTCCCTCAATAGACTATAGGCTTCTGTAGGGACTGAGCCTTATTTATCTCAGTTTCCTCCACTATTAGCACATGTCTAGAACACAGCAGACAATAATATACGTTGAGCAAATGAATGCATATTTCACTCTAATCCTATTGATCATCAAGAATCATTTTGCACTTAACACCCTGAGAAAATTCTTTGGAAGTCTCCATGTGGCTTTATAAAGATTTTGACCCCTGATATGAAGCAAAGGCTATGAACTCAAATGCCAACAGGGCCTGGCAGGTAAATGAATGAAATGAATGAAGCAGACAGGTATAGAGAAGAGGGTGTGAGGTGGACTGTGGGGAGCATTTACCATGTCTACCAAGGCCACCCTGTACACAGCCCTCAACAATTCAGACCATCAGTGAGTGAGAATGTGGCTCAGTATTCCAAGAACTTCTGATATTTTTTAGAAGTCAGAGTCTCTATTTTTATTTCCTGATTTTTAAGTGTTGCAAATTAACTAAAAAATTTTAAAAACTCTGTGTGGACCAACAGTCTGCAAGCCAAACCAAATATAACCAAAGGCCGGATTCCGCCCTCATTCATGTCCTCTGATTTAGAATTGCCTGGCAAGGATCCACAGATAACTTCATTAACTCAAACTTCAATAGCTTGAGATGTCATCCTAGAAATATAATTCGTGAAAGAGGCATGTAAATTTGTTAACTGGCTAGACTCTTTAACATTGTGTATTTAACATAACAAAATACACAATAATCGAATGAAATAATATGGCAAACTGCACTTGAAACTGTTAAGTGTGTTTCATGCTACCCACCTTGATTGTTTTAAAAGTTACAAACCTAAAATTCATAATAATTTTATCTTTTGCGATCAAAATATTTTCTCCACATTTTGCCACCGAATAAAATGCTCGCATATTCAGAGGGAATACAGAGATAATGATGAAGAAATGAGATCACTCCTCCATGACTGCTCAGCCCCTAATAAAGATGACGGGCAGAATGATGTCTCTAACTTAAAAAATCTGAAATGTAAATCCCAGCATATAAAAGAAGAGCACTGCACTAGAAGTCCAGATAACTGCCCTCTAGTACTTGGGTTTGCCAGCATCCTGCACACAATGCCTGGCACCAGGAAGGTGCTCAGTAAGATTTGCATGAATGTGTACATAAAATTTATATGTGAGAGAATGAGCAGCATGTGACTTTGAATAATTTACCTAAATGACTTATTTCTTTATCTGTAAAATGAGGAATTTGAAAGAGTTCTTTTATCATTGATGAATGCACCCAGCACATGCTAAGCATCCTAATAAACAGGTTCTCATTTACTCTCTATGGCCCCACAGCTCTAAATTTCTATAAAAACGGGCTTCCAAAGAGCATGGAATGGATTGGGTAGCTGTTATAAGGAGTTTGTTGGCATCTCTTCTCTTTAGTTTTGCACCAGGTAAAAATGGACAAAAGTCTGCAATTCACCAAAAGTCACACATGGCCAACACTACCACGTGCATACACACATATATCTGTGGAAACACACAAAGCTGGAATGACACATTTTAGTATTTAATACCTTCTTGTGACTTAACTGTGTGCATTAGAGAAGATGCTCATGGAACTGAAACCTCTGAGACCCCTTTGAGGATTCCTTTGCCCCACATTTCACCTATGCTTTGTTGAATCTGAGGCCCAGGTCCAGGGGACATCTAAATGGGTCAGCTAAGCTTTTCCCTGACCTACAAAGCCTCTTCCAATGGTGCACCACACCACAGTGTATTTATCCCACATTTGGAGCATGTCAGAGACAACAGACCAGAAAGCCTTATGATGCTCTGCTGATATTTCTTCTCCTTCCAAGTATCCATTCCTACTTGGTCTGGGAAGAGATAAAGTTGCTGGTCCACAGATAAAAATCAGCAGGTACACTAGCAAACTGCTGGTGGGTCACCTAACCTGCTCTAGACCTTTTTCCTTCCTTCTTTACTCCACCCCAGGACCCTTTTCCATCTCTCTTGTCTCTTCTCCCTCTATCTCGTCATATCCAATTTATGTGCCATCCCCCACAACCCGGTGCACAGTAGGTACTGTATGCATTTGATAAACTATTTAGATTGACCTCACTTGTTCTGACAAAAAACGCTGGTGGTTCTCTAAGCCGTCAATCAGAAAGTCAGATTTTATAACAAGTTGTGGAAGAGGGAAAGCCTTTATTTTCATTTTTAGGTGTCCAATCACTTACCCCCATACAACTCCCACACAGACAAGTACACTGTGCAGTTTTCATGAACTCAGATCACAGCCAGACCTCACGAGGTGGGTGGGCAGAGGCTGTGGCCAGAGGGGCTAGGGGCTTCGATTTTCTTCCTCATCTTTACCTGCCCAAGTCTATAACTTTCTTTAGGACTCTGCAGTACTATCCTCTGCTGCAGAAAACATTCTCTGTCTGCCTCCTGGAGATCCTGTTAAGTTTCTCTCATGGGTGCTAATCACCCTGTCCTTGGTCCTGTGAACATCATCAGCCAGCACTGTCATTTCCCTTACTGGACTGGAGGTACCTTGAGCAGGGCTGAAGCTTATTCACATTCTATACACAGCTCCTATCACGCTACCGGGCACATAGTAGGTGCCCAATTAATTGACTACCTTAGTGAATGTATGGCTATTTAATACATGTATTGTAGAGATAACTTTGTAAGTCTGCACTCTATAGGACATAGAGGCCTGGGCTCTGGATAAACACTGCTGAGTTGCACAAATTGGTGATATTAAGGTTTTCAATTAAGGCAATAGTCATGGGAGCAGAAGGGAATGGGCTCTGACACCAGAACTCAGGCTTTTGGGCCTTGAACACTCACTCAAAGCCCTTAGGCTGAAGTGAATTTTTCTGGAGCTTGCTAAGATAAAAGCAGTGTTAAAGGGAACATTTGGGCATGTCTCAGGGCAGTGAACTTGAGCAATTTCAAAAACACTGGGTCTACTTTGTAGAGCGGGTTATGGATGTGATTTACCCACTTCATTTCAGAGCCTCGGTCACTGTCCAGGCAAGAGTCTCAGGGGTCTGTCTCTGGGGTAGGAGTTAAGCTCTCACAATGCTCACAAAGTTGCTTCATAAGTCTTTCGTTTTAACATGACAGTGACCATCTGTCCTACCCAATCCCTGAGGGAAACATTAGAAGCAGCAGCACATTGACATTCCGGCTGGAAGATGCAGTGTGCCAAAGATTAAATGGAAAGACTTTTCCTGGGTTATTCTTATTGCATCCAGGGGTGGAAACTGGGGACAGGGGTGCCAGATGGACACAGAGGCTGCTGGGGTGGGTGTGGGATTATTTGTTTCTATAGAAACATTTCTATAGGACGTCTGTAGGGCCTTTGGAAGGTGGCACTGGTCTTGCCCTGAGAACCATGTGGTGCCCTTTCACAATGTTCCCAATGCATTTTTATTACCAAAGGAGTTTTCTAGTAGCTGCCCTGTCTCTGGCCTGGAATTTATTGAGATTCTGTGAAAATGGAGTCTTCTGAATTCCAAGCCAGGTTTCTGCCTTTCCAGGAAGACAGGGTCTTAGTATCCACACACTGTGAAGAACAAGAAGCTTGGCCCCAGAGCCCTTGGCATTTTCCTGCCCCCCTCCCTCCCCTCCTCCTGGCCTGGGTTTGTCCCCCTGGGGCGTGGACCTCAGCCAGTTGTCAACTAATCCTTGCTAAGGTGTTAGGTGGCAAAGGCTCAAGGGTTATTAATCTTTGTAGGAGCTTTCCACATTAAACAAAGTTTTGTTATTAAATCAAAGGGCATTAAAAATTCACCACCATAGCATAAAAACAATTTCTTTGTGTCCTCTATAAATCCTTACCTTTAAAAGTGAGTTTAGTTATGATCATAATATATATGCAATATGTGGGACTTTTTCATAAAGAAGAACATTTTGCACATCTTCACATTTTTTAATGTCCCATTCTCACTCTCATAGTAGCTTGAAGGCAGCTTTTGCAGCATCTGTCCATTTCATGATTTCTCCCCGGCATATCCAGCTGCCCTCCCTCTCTTCCTGCCTCCTGGCAATGAAGCGAGCCCCCAGGGCCACGGTGTAACTGTGACCCTGCCTCTACCTATGACTAACTCCTGCCACACTGAATAAACAGGAGTAGCACTAGATGCAAGATGAGTCAGAGTCTTTCTCCCCAAACTATGAAATTAAGGCCAGGAAAAGGACTTGTGTTGGTTTCTTTTTGGGTAGCTGAACCTGCAACATGTCAGCTTAGGAGTGGAGAAGTGGGTTTTCTCCAACAATGCTGTGGACCTAAGAAGAAAAGAAGCTGAGAGAGGAGAATGAAGCAGATGTGCAGAGAAGGGCAGAGGTGACAGAACTTCCCTGAGGCCCAGGTATATTCCTGCTCTTGGTTTCTGTGAGACACACCTGTATTTTTTGCTTAAGCCAGCTTTGTTTCATTTTTGTCACTTGCAAGCAAGAGTCCAAACTAATTATAAGAATAATAATATTAATGACATGGAACATTTGTGATGTATCAGATATTTACACGCCGGGTATTTAATACCTTCAATCACCTAACGAGCTAACATAGAGATCCAGTAACCTTCTCAAGATAGTACCTCTTAATGAATTGTGGACTGGGATTTGAACCCTGATCTTGTCTGATTTTACAGTCTATGGTCTTGACTATTCCCTACATGGACTCTCAAGGTAAGTGTGTCATCACAGAAGTGGGATCAATAGAGGGAAGAAACATCATGCCTTCCAAGAATAAATATAAAACACTCTCATTTCAGATGCCAGAAATAAGACATTTTGAGGCACAAGCCTCTTCCTGCTTAACCCCCCTCAAGTGACCCCATATAGACGGTACTGTTTTCCTTGTGTCTTGGCTCATGGATGTCCTTGCCTGGCGTTTGGTACCTCGGATGGGCCTACCCTCTCTCCAACAGCAAGGAAGACCTGTGTTGAGTCAGTTCTCTGCATACAAACATGTCTGCATGATCCAGCCATGGTTTATTCATGACACATTTGTAAGAATTCTCCTCTTGCCATCAACTGTGCTCCTGGAACCACCTTTCATTGCTTCTAGTTGGTATATTCTTAAACATTTCAAACTAGTGGCAGTCACTCATGCATTTATTCACTATCTTTAACATGTTAGTTGACCACAGTCTATGGGCCTGTCTTAATCCCGGGAATACAGGACAAATCAAACAGCATGTCTACCTCCTTAGAGATCACAGAGGCATTTGAAGACATTCCCTAATAACACCACACATTAACATCAGAGTAGAGGCACACACAGGCTGCCTTGGGAGCAGGGGAGGAGGAGTAGGGGTAGAGGGGTGGTGTGGGGTGTGTAAACTAACTCTATCTGTGGAAAAGGCTTAATGAACAACTAGACGTTGGAGGCTGTGAGCATTTGTACTAACCCAATCAACCTAAGTAAAGCAAGTGCACAAGTTTTCGTCTGCTGTGATATTATGATAAATCATTTATCAGGAACAAAGGCTGAACTGCAGGTCTGTGTCTCTCCATGTCTGTCTTCAAGGGCACCATGATTTTGGGAACTGATAGAATTGGTTACAAACCTTCATGTGTACTAAGAATTCCTAGCCAATCATCCAGGGATTTGCTTCAGCAGAGAGTTTTTGCGTGGAAGGACTGGTCTCACAGTTTCCCCCTAGGGCAGCACTTCTCTTCAGAAATGCCAACCCAGTGGAGGGAAAGCAGCCCTGTGAGGATTCTCACATGCCCCTGGACATCTTCAAAGGTGGCAAACAGGAATCAAGACTTATGCAGAACTCATCTTCCTCTAGGATGGGTACTCTGGAGCACAGTTGTAGCTGGAGCAGAAAGGCAGCTCAGGAAGGAGAATAAGTTTCAGGGAATTCAGACAAAACCAGCCCGTGGGGAATATTTTTAAATTCCAGGCAAATGATTGGATAGGAATACAATAAGCCTTCCTAGTGTAAAGGCTTTCCCTTCTCTATATTGATCTTGTGGCAACTCAGAAAGCTATTTGCAAGGAAATGGTCACTCTTTCCCTTTACATAACATTCATAAATGTGCAGCCAAATTCAATGTGTCATAGATGAAATTACCAACCCGCGTACCACCCGCCTGTCTCATGTGAGCTCGGTTTACGGTTCCAGTGTTCTCCAGCGAGCATCACAAATCCACATAATGTTCCGAGTGCTAAATTTGGAGCTCTGATGTAGCTGACAGATGTTTAAAATCACATTTAGTCGGACAACTCCCTGAGGAGGACACAGCTGCAGATGTGAAAGAGAGCAAGTTATTCCAGTTAAGGTCGGCGGGAACTCGGCCTGAAAACCTTCCGTCTCCATCCGCCTTCTTCAGACAGGAGGATATGGGCGAAGGAACTTTTTCATGCGGGGTCCACCCACCTTCGGCCAAACCCTCCCTCACAAACCCCCATTTGAATTGTTGCCAAGATAAACATGGAGGCTGTATCTTGGGCGGAGTGTAGGGTGCTACACTTAGCCTTAATTGAGTACGAAAGAGGCTGCTTGCTTTTTAAAAACAGGCACAAAGCCACAGTTTGGAGCCTGCTTTGCCCCTCTGGTGGCATCTTAGTCCCGAAAATGAATATGATTCTGGAATTTTGCTCTTCAGGATCAGTTATTCAAACGTCAACCATTCTGGATGGGTTGAAGGGCCAGTCACCCTCCCTCACTCCTCTGACATCTCGAATAGTTCCTCCTTCATTTTTTAAAAACAACAAAATTAAAATTATCCTAAAATCTTTGCAAGATCACATATTTTAGGCTTGTTTCAAGACTCAGACTAAAATGGATTTGTTTAAAAAAATGGTCTGTGTATTTGATGTGGGAGACTAGTGACCTTTGGTATGTTGTGCCAAAAAAAAAAAAATGTTTGATGTCTAAAATTTCCCTACTGAGCTTGTATTGTTTCTGGTCTCTTTCTGTGATTTTTCCATCCTCCATCATTCCCCACGTTCAAAATCAGTTCTTTATTTACTCAACGGAGGTTTTGACATAGTTATGAGCTCATCCTGATGGCAGCCTCAAATCAATGCAAATCACATTACGATGTCAAAATTGATGTGATGTGAGTGTAAGTTAAATGATTGTAAAACAATTTTAGGACAGAGACCAAGAGAGACTCTTACCATGTCAGGAGAATGGTAGGAAGGGATTAATGGGAGAACTCTGCCAGATTCATATCAGGACAATATAGTGTGCACACTATATTGGCTTTACTCCCAATTTAAAGTTCTTATAAAGGCATCCTTAGAGACCACAAAATACCCTCAGAGGAGGTTGATGGGCAGCTGGCTAGGGTGATAGAGTGGGTTTGGCTCACAATGTTTTAGGCACTGAGATGAGCAGATAGTATGTTAAGTGAATGACAACTGGGAACAAACCAAACTCAGTCAGTGCCTATGAAACCCTAGAGCCTAGTTTCTAAATGGTCAGGCTGGGAGACCTATAGTTGGGAAAGGAGATTCAGTAATGGGGTAAACAGGGGAAGAGAAATAGACTCTAGGGCCAGTGAGAAAATCTCAGGTGGATTCCTGTGCTAAAAGTAAAAAAATCACACTTCCTAACTCCTTGGACTTCAGGACTCAGTCTATGATATTATCTTCAAATCATGGACTTTCACAGTCTGGAGTGGAACATTATACACCAATCCATGACTATAAATGACTTTGGGAGGGTGGAATTGGAAGAAGAAAGGGGAAGCGCATTAACATTAGAAGCAAATCTGTACTGTGTGGTTTGTTGTAATGCTTTTTCCTTTACTTAAAAAAAAATCCATTGAAATTAATTGAATGACATGTGCATAAACACACACCCTTTCCCCCACAAGAAATTTTACTGGATAAAGTTCAGGAAACTCTATAATTGACTAGCAAGTCCTTTGACCTCTGTGGGTGCCAGTTTCCTCGTCTCTGAGAAATCACAGTATTTCTGGGAGAATAAAATGCAATAGATAAGGATAGAGTTTTGAGAACCTGAAAGGGGGGTTAGAGGGCAAAATGTTGCTGCAATTATACAGGGCATAAAGGGTACTTTATAAATATTGTGACTGACGGTGACATTGGTGCAAATTCCTGTAAGAGATTCTTTTAGGCATATATTTCTCAAGGACTTTGGGCACTAAAGATAAATGTTCAGAATTATGTATTCTGGATCCTATTAAATAAAATCTAATTTGACTTGTGGAAAGAGAAGTCTTTGGAGTCTGTTTTGAACCCTAACTCCACAACTCACTTGCTCTGATACATGTGGGCAGATTAGTTAATTTCTCTTAGCTTTAGTTTTCCAAGACTATAAAAAGAGGATTAATATTACCTTCCCCCTAGGACTGTTGCGGGAAATATGTGAGACAATGCATATAAACTGTCTAATCATGGTTGCTCCCATCACTGGGAGATCTCCATGCAAAATGCAATCATTATTTGATGATTACAAACATTCCTTCTTCTCTTTTACCAACAGAGAAACTGAAATAATGAGAAAAGTAATAAGTTGCAGCCGCAGGATGAGATAAGGCAGTAGTTGGGAATAAACCCCAGGCCTAAAAGCTGCCATCAGGTCATAGTAGGAACTGTTTGATTATTTTCTGCAGAGGAACTCTTACCTTAGGAGTTTTAGGAACTACATCCACTCTTCTGATGTCTGGGTATTGGAAAAGACAGGGTCATTCCTTCACCAGAGACCTAGGGCACTCTGCTGCTGTGATTGTGAAAATGTGGGGTGACAAAGTGCAGTCTTTAATGCTCTGTTACTGGCGAGCTCAAATCCCTGAAGCTAAAGAGCATTCCGGATGCCCTGGATTTCCCTCACATTCTCTTTGTGTGGAGACTTTAATCATTCTGTAATTCTAAATACTGTGGGAACAGTAGCAAATGCTATCACACACTGGTTACTTTCTACTTATCATTATTTAAATGATCACCAACAAAGACACTGGTTTAGAAAAGCACACAGGAGTTGGCTAAGACCAGTTGGTTGGGAATCATGTCTGCCGGTCTCAACTTATGTCCATTTAGCAAAGTGAAGTCTTAAAAGACAAAAGAGGGAGGAGTTTCCCAAGATTCTCACTCCTATCTGAGTGAGGAACGCAATCCCAATCTCCAACTTGGCAGAAACTATCACATCAATCTCTACAGGGCATTGATTTTAATTGGAGCCAGAGACATGGGTACTTCAAACAAAAAGAAATGGATTATCATCACCATGCCAGGTAACTTTCAGTGCTAACACACATTTTCTCAATTTAAATGGACATTAAGTATGTGTGCTTATGGGCGCAAAGGCTATGCATGAAAGTTCTACTTGGAAACGGTTTAAATGTCTATCTCTGGGAATCAGGTGAATGAATTTTGGCCAATCTGCACACATTTTCCACACTTGTAAATTGAGTGAGGCGGATCACTGCACTCTCATGCATAGTTACCAACTGGCTGCGTTCTAAAGTGAAAAGCCAGGTACTGAGTTGTGTGTAGAACATGCAAATTTTTTCCAAGTATGTGGGAGGAATCAAAATATGGGCATAAAACTTAAATAGGATTCAACAGAAATTAAAGATAGACTTTTTTTGTTGTTGTTGTTCTTTGAGACCAAGTCTCGCCCTGTCACTAGGCTGGAGTGCAGTGGCGCGATCGTGGCTCACTGCAACCTTTACCTCCCGGGTTCAAGCAACTCTCCTGTCTCAGCCTCCCAACTCTAGGACTACAGGTAAGCGCCACCGCGCCCAGCTAATTTTTGCAGTTTTAGTAGAGACGGGGTTTCACCATGTTGGCCAGGATGGTCTCGATTTCTTGACCTCGTGATCCGCCCACCTCAGCCTCCCAAAGTGCTGGGATTACAAGCATGAGCCACAGCACCCGGCCAAAGATGGACTTTTAAGGAAAAAAAGAGTTTGGTTTGGGCCTAGAGAATGTGTATGAAATTCTAACAGTACCCTACTCCTGGGCTCCCAAGAGAACACAATCTCTGCCTGTGACCAATCCCCCTCATAATTTCCTGACCAAGAAATTGCCTCAAAGAACAGGAAACATGAAGATAAGCAAACTTGAGCTGGTTTCTCTGAGTCCTGCAGCCACTTCCCTGTGGCAGTATTCTGATTTTCTTTTAACCTCAGCTATGCAGATGGGCAGGTGTTATTTATGGCAAAGTTAATACTATTCTTCATCAAATGTTTATCAGATAGTAGACAATAGTGTCAAGGGCTTTATCTATTTGAATTAATGCAAGTATGGAATCCTTATAGCAGTTGTACAAAGGTGGCTGTAATTTACCCATCTTGCAGATGATAAAACTAAGGTTCCGAGTGGCTAGCTAAATTGACCACATCAAAGAACAAATAAAGGGCAGAATTTGAATGTGAACTCATTTGACTTTGAAACCCTGCTCTTAAACACTACCTAGTACTAGTCTGACTTCACGAACAGCATCTGTATTAAGCCTTCATGGTTGGAAGGGTTCTTGGGCTGAATTAGCCAAACAATAATATTTTCTTTAGCCTTGAATTTGTATTCTCCTCATCCTCCCTAATTTCAGTGCTTTACCAACTCATTGATGCCACTGGCAAAGAGAGTTGACTTTTTTTAAAATAATAATTTCTTTAAGGAAAGCAAACCACACAAACATTTGTGTTTGCTATTTAATGGAAGGTTATGTTTGCTTAGCAGAAACTAAAAAGGAACCTTGAAATGACTTTTAAAAATCTAACTAGAAAATGAACATGTGCTGACATGTTCTTTATTGCTTTCAGCAAAAGACAAATACTATATGTACCCAAACCTTCCAGAGTTGCTGTGAGCAAAACCCAACACACCCAAAGTAGAATTAGGGGATGGAGATATTAACAGACTTGAGAAGAAGGACGGAATTTGCTTAGATATTCTCTGAAGGAATAGCTGCTTTACCAATTTCTGATAATGGCTGGAAACAGGAAAGGAAGTAATAATTAAAACGGTCAGTATGGAAGAAGATTGGTTTCATTCCTCTTTCTCTATTCCGTAGAGACCTGGAAGATAAGTTTTAATATCAAACTTTAACATCAAGCTTTAACATCTGCTGAGTTTGAATCCTCCCTCTGCCACCTACCACCTGGGTGACCTCAATTCATTTATAAAAAGAGGATAATATTAGACACCCTCTGCCCCCCACCACACTAGTCAGGAGAGGCTTAGTTATGCTGCAGTAACAAACACCAGTTATCAGTGATTTCAAACAACAAAGATTTATTTTTCATCCATGCTGTGTCCAACGTGGGTCAGCAGGGGGTCACTGAGCCTTCACTACCTTATAATGATGCCTGCCCAATACAAGGCTTTAGGACCCACCATTGCAAGGAGAAAGAGTACCTCTTATTAGATGATTATACATGGAAGTGACACATGTCACTTCTGCTTAAATTTCATCCATCAAAGCAAGTCATGTGGCCACCCCTAGCTTCAAGAAGAGAACCAGAAATCTTGGTAAGCACTGGTCATGTCCACTTCTACCACACCCTCCCTTTAGGATTATTGTAGAGATTAAATGTTAATTATTATTGTTATGATTTACTTCAATACCCCAGTGCCCACATATTAGATAATTAAAAAGAATGAACAACACAGTGACCATGACTTTCAACAGCTCAGAGTTTAATGTAGGGAACAAAATCAAACCAAAACCCAAACTACAATGTGATAAGTGCCAAAAGCCCAAAGAACTGTGTGTTGAGAGAGCAGAAGAGAATCAATGTAATCTTTTAGATGGAGGAGTGGGAAATGAGGTCTTCACATGGGAGGCTTCACTGGGAAGGTGACACTTCTGAGTTTTGACAAATGAGTAGGAGTTCATAGGGTGAAGAATAAGGAGAAAGACAAACCGGCTGGAGAAAACCTACACAGAGGTGGAGGCAGGAGAGGGTATAGTGAGTACCTTCTGGGCAGGATTCATGCTGGGGAACTGTGGGAAGTGATGGTGGCTAGGTAGGCAGAGTCTAGACTAGCAAACGCCTTGTATATCTATGCCATAGATAGGAATTTTTTTTTAATGTAGGTTTACCAGTGTTGCACCTAACAGTGTGTCTTTAACAATGAGAGCAGAATGTGCAGTGGAAAGTCCTCTAAACTCACCTCATAATCTGTTCATTAATTCTGCTGAAGGAACAATGTTCATTAGCTCTGTGAACTTTGGCATCTCAAGGTCTCATGGCCTTTATTTATAAATAAAAAGGTTTAAATAAGTGAAATTTGAGGTTCTTTCACACATTCAAGTTCAAGGAACAGGACTCAGATCGGCACCCTCTGTGGTGCTTCAGCCCCAGGAAGATGGCCATGCCAGTGTGACTCATAATTTTACCCCTCACCTAGGTTCCTGAGATACTATTTCTGATTGGCTACTAGTTTTCAGGGGTGGTATATCTTTCTGGCACAGATAATTCATGATAATGACTAAAGAAGTATAATACCTATGATAAGTGTGTAAATTTAGGCACTACCAAGCTTACTCTTTGGATTTCAAAATTTGTAACCCAGAGAAAAATATACTGTACTTTACATCACAGAATCACACATTTTCAAGGTCTCCTGTGTCTCAAAATTGCTGATGTGACTGAAAACACATTTCTGTTCTTGCACTATTCAGAGGTGCCAGAAGGGGATTCTGGTCAAAGTATGTGACTCGCGGGACATCTAGCCTTGTATTTGGTACTTGATCAAGACATGATTGTTATACTTTATTCTCGCCTCTATAGAGTCTGCTTGTGTTAATGTCTGATTTACCCGGGCTATTTGAGGCACTATGTTGAAGTGGTTAAGAGTGTAAATTTCAGAGACAAACTATTGCCTCTCTTAGGGCCTCAGTTTTCTCATCTGAAAAATGGAAATGATACTAGGTTTCTTCATAGGTGAGAAAACAGCTTAGGGCAATATGTGGTCTAGCACACATTGTGAGTAGTAAGTGTAATAATAATAGTAATAATAATGATAATAATAAAGATATTGAAAGAGAGGTAAACCCAATAGATATTCAAGGAAAACTGAAGAGAATTTGAGGCAAGGGGAGGTGAAATTCATGACGAGAATTTGAGCAGGTAGGATGTGATTCTGACTCAGAGAAATTATATGGTGGCTGGAAAGGGGGAATGTGGGATCTCTGAGTGTCTAGAACAATTTTGTTACCTAAAAAAAATCTTAAAGTCCTAAGCCAATGAAATTTCATATATTTGGATTTGAAGAATAATTTTTATTCTTCATATTAACATTGTTGTCAATAACAGCACCATCACAATCAAAAGTAGATTTACTGTGAAGATAATGAGGCTGTAGCTTCAGCCCCTCTCATTTGCAGGGACCCCTTCTAAAACTCTGTGTTTGCTTTGTTTTCATTTTTTTTTTCTTTTTCTTGAAGAGGGTTGCCACTGCTCCCAAGCCCAACCCAAAATTGTTTTACTTCGGGGTCCTCAAAATCTGAACCTGCCTTAATTGCACTGATTGGGAAATAGGGGGGTATTGTTAAGGCCACACATTCTGGAGTCAGAATGACCTGAGTTCAAGTCTCAGCTCAGCTATGTGCTAACTAGGTTACTTTAGGCAGATGATTTAAACTTTCTGAGCCTAGGCATTCTCATCTGTCCAAGGAGAATAATGGCAATGTCTTCTTCTTCTTCTTCTTTTTTTTAATTTAAGTAGGTTTTTGGGAAACAGGTGGTGTTTTATTACATGAATAAGCTCTATAGTGGTGATTTCTGAGATTTTGGTGCACTCATACCCAAGCAGTATACACTGTACCCAATGTGTAGCCTTTTATCCCTCACCCACCTCCCACCCTTTCTCCCAAGTCCCCAAAGTCCATTGTATCATTCTTATGACTTTGCATCCTCATAGCTTAGTTCCCACTTATGAGTGAGAACATATGACATTTGGTTTTCCATTCCTTAGTTACTTCACTTAGAATAATGGTCTCCAATTCCATCCAGGTTGCAGTGAATATCATTATTTCATTCCTTTTTATGGCTGAGTAGTATTCCACAGTATATATATACCAGAATGTATTTATCCACTTGTTGATTGATGGACATTTGGGCTGGTTCCATATGTTTGCAATTGTGAATTGTGCTGCTACAAACATGCATGTGGAAGTATCTTTTTCATATAATGACTTATTTTCCTCTGGGTAGATACCAGTAGTGGTATTGCTGGATCAAATGGTAGTTCTATTTTTAGTTCTTTATGGAATCTCTATACTGTTTTCATAGCGGTTGTACTAGTTTACATTTCTACCAGAGGTGTAAAAGTGTTCTCTTTTCACCACATCCCCACCAACATCTATTATTTTTTGATTTTTTGATTATGGCCATTCTTGTAGGAGTAAGGTGGTATCACATTGTGGTTTTGATGTGCATTTCCCTGATCATTAGTGACGTTGTGCATTTTTCAGTTGTGCATTTCTTCATATGTTGGTTGCCCATTTGTATATCTTCTTTCAAGAATTGTCTATTCATGTCCTTAGCCCACTTTTTGATGGGATTGTTTGTTTTATTCTTGCTAATTTGTTTGAATTCCTTGTAGATTCTGGATATTAGGCCTTGGTTGGATGTACAGATTGTGAAAATCTTCTCCCATTCTGTGGTTGTTTGTTTACTCTGCTGATTGTTTCTTTTGCTCTGCACAAACTTACTAGTTTAATTAAGTTCCATCTATTTATCTTTGTTTTTGTTGCGATTGCTTTTGCATTCTTGGTCATGAAGTCTTTGCCTAAACCTATGTCTAGAAGGGTTTTTCCAATGTTATCTTCTAGAATTTTTATGGCTTCAGGTCTTCTGTTTAAGTCTTTGATCCTTCTTGAGTAGATTTTTGTATAAGGTAAGAGATGAGGATCCAGTTTTATTCTTCTACATGTGGCTTGCCAATTAGCCCAGCACCATTTGTTGAATAGGGTGTCCTTTCCCCACTTTATGTTTTTGTTTGCTTTGTCGAAGATCAGTTGGCTGTGAGTATTTGGGTTTATTCTGGGTTCGCTCTTCTGTTCCATTGGTCTATGTGCCAATTTTTATACCAGTATCATGATGTTTTGGTGACTGTGGCCTTATAGTATAGTTTGAAGTCAGGCAATGTGATGCCTCCAGATTTGTTCTTTTGCTTAGTCTTGCTTTGGCTACGCGGGTTTTTTTTTTTTTTTTTGGTTCCATATGAATTTTAGGATTTTTTTTCTAGTTCTGTGAAGAATGATGGTATTTTAATGGGAATTGCATTGAAATTGTAGATTGCTTTTGGCAGTATGGTCATTTTCACAATATTAATTTTATCCATCCATGAGCATGGGATGTGTTTCCATTTGTGTTGTCTATGATTTCTTTCAGCAGTGTTTTGTAGTTTTCTTTGTAGAGGTCTTTCATGTCCTTGGTTAGGTATATTCCTAGGTATTTTATTTTATTTTATTTTGCAGCTATCGTGAAAGCGGTTGAGTGTTTTATTTGATTCGTAGCTTGGTCGCTGTTGGTGTATAGCAGAACTACTGATTTGTGTACATTAATTTTGTATCCTCTAACTTTGCTGAATGTATTTATCAGTTGTAGGAGCTTTTTGGAGAAGTCTTCTTTAGAGTGTTGTTCTAAATATAAAATGAGATCATTCAGAAGTGCACAATTAATATTGCTTGTTATAACTGATTTGTCTTTCCCTTTTGAGTAACGGGAGGGTCTGAGTTTACTCATGGGTGTCCCAAATGGCGAATTAGTCATTCATCCCTTTAGGAAAAGTTCCATGCTTTACTTTTCTCTGAATTCCTTTCCTTCATCTCCCCAGAAGCCAGCATGAGGCAGCTCACACTAGAGAAATTCACCTAGAAAATGTCATAAGGATTGTAGAAGTGACTGTAATTTCCTGGGCTTTTTTATCTAGGGCACTTTATTGGCGGAAGATGGGCTGGTAAAATTTGATGCATATGGGTAAATTCTGAGTGCTTTTTTACCAGGCTGGTTAGTCACGTGATGCTAAGCCAGGAGGTCCTTAGGATGGGCAGGCCAGCCACTTCTAGGCAGGCTCACCCACTCTAATAACAATGATTCACTTCTCCACAGGCTCCCCTGAGAAGATGAATGCTGGATTTACAGCAGATTTGTGCAAAAAGCCCTATGGAGAAAGACACATAGGGCAGTGGAAAAATGCTCTCAAGGCTTACGTTCTTTAGAGCTTTGGAAATCAAATGGTAATGTCTGGGTCACTGGGGAGGCTGCTCCTAAAATAACTCCCCTGATTCCTGGCCAAAACAGAGGGCTTTTCCCCCTTTACAACTAACACAGGATGTTGGATGCCCAGCAGTCTCAGTATACTTTGCCTTGGCTGATTTTCATTTCTAATCCCATTGCTTTGTAAAGTGTAGAATTATTCTCTTTTGACCAAGCCAACAGTCTAGAAGTTGTGGGTGGGACTTGGTCTTGCAAACAGAAGTATTCTATTGTGGTTTGCATTGTTTTTATCATGTCACAGTTCAGACTCCTACTTCCAAGGCAATCTCTTTTCTTTTAAATACACACACACACCCCACACACACCACAAATGCCAAACAACCTCTACTTAAAAAAAAAAAAGTCATCATGCATGGCTGCCAGCATGTACATCACTCAGATTCCCCCTTTAAGAGAACCTGCTGTGAGAAAGGTAGCTGGCTGGTGTCAGCTGCTATCAGAGCACAAAAGCTGGGCCATTTTCTTCCTCTAACAGGCAATCTCTGCTCTGGGGATCTGCAGTGGCCAGGCTGAGGTCATCTCAAATTTGAATCGTTGTCTTTGGTCTTCCTAGCCAGTCCTCCTTCCCTCCTTCTTTGTCTCCCAGTGCAGGTGTCAGACCTGTGTCACTGTCTGAAAGCTGTCCCTGCCTACTCCTGTTCCCTGTACCCTTTATCTTTCATAGGCATTTTCCTTCTAATTTGGTCTTTGTGTCTGTTTTGCAGAGGACCCAAATTAATACACCATAAATTCTAGTTTTAATGAATTACAAATCTCCCAGGGTGAAGACTCTAGCATCTTGTCAGATGTTTGAGGACACATTGCTGCAAACCCAGGAAGCAATATATAAGAGATGCTATAAAGCAAAAGGAGGCTGGGCACAGTAGCTCACATCTGCAATCACAGCACTTTGGGAGGCTCAGTCAGGAGGATTGCTTGATCCCAGAGTTTGAGACCAGCCTGGGCAACAAAGCGAGACCCCCTCTTCACCAAAGGGGAAAAAATTAGCTGTATATGGTGGCGCAAATCTATAGTCCTTGCTACCTAGGAGGCTGAGGCAAGAGGATTGCTTGAGTCCAGGATTTCAAGGCTGCAGTGAGCTACAATCACACCACCGTGCTCCAGCTTGGGCAACAGAGTGAGACCCTGTCTCTAGAAACAGAACAAAACAAACAACTACCCCCTGTCAAGGAGTGGTTCGACTCCTGGATGAAAATACCACCAATACATACTTTAAGTCTAACCAGGAGAACACAAAACCTACAAATTGAGCACATCTGAACAATAAAGTCAGACCTTCCCATTTTGAGTTAGGGTGCATTTTTAAAAAGATGGCCAATGGCACAAAGGCTCAGAAAGGAGGAAGAAGTGAGGAATAGAGAATTTGGATGTGGAAGTTGAGAAGTCATGTGATTCAGTGTCTTCTTAAAGGTCTCAGAGGCCACAGAAGGGAAGAGAGCCTGCCATGGCTGTGCTGTTCCCAGAGAAATTTTGATTTTAAATATCTTGGTAAGAAAATTAAATTCTACAGCCTTATAGGGGAGAAATGTTGGTGTAAGATTTTTTCATAAACAGAAAGGTTCTGTGAATTTTGGCAGTGCTCAAAGAAGGTATTCGAGACAACACTTGGTTTTATTTTACGCTTTTCAAAGATTTTGAACTTCATATGGATTCTTCTATTAAAGAATCACTAATTAGATCTCTTTTCAGACCTACCATAGTTCTGGGTTGCGTTATTTCAATATGCAAGCTCACCCTCTGAAGGCTTCTCAATGGTGGCACTATTGGCATTTTGGGTGGACTATCTTGTGTTAGGCAGGATAGTCCCATACCTCTCAAGACCATTTAGCATCCCTGGCCTGTGTCCATTAAATGTCACTTGTGTTCCCCACTTCCCAGTCATTGAAAAAACTTGAAAGCTCTCCATATATTTCCAGATGCCCTCCTCACCTTCAAAGATGTGCTACCATGCCAGATTGGTGAAAAACAAATGAACAGACAATTCCCAATGATTAGACATGGCCAAACCATGCAATAGGACCATGTGGGAGGTGGCTGTGGGGGGTTGATTCCATGGCCCCTGCATACTATATATCTCTCTCACTAGAATGACAGTTTCAAAAATGAATCAGGATGGCTTAAGCGAAAGAAGAACTTATTGATTCCTACAGGTAGACAGGCCAGGGCTGAATTCAGAGCTCAAATGATGCCATCAAGTCTCAGTTTATCTCCATCTCTTGGCTCTCCCATCCTCTGTGTTAACTTTATTCTTGACCTTCCTATGGGGACCCTGGCAGCTCTAGACTTGCCCCACAGAGTGGCATGGCTACCAGCAGCTTTGGCTCAGATCTTTTGCTTCAAGTCCAGTGGGAAACTCTTGCAATGTTCTGAGTCCCAGTCTGACAGAATGAATTTATTTCAAGTTTATTTTACCTCTGAACCAGTTGGTGTGGCCAATACAACATGAAGCACTGACTAACTCAGGCTTAGGGGTTCTGACCACTCCAGCACATGGTGGCTTGCCCCACCCCAGGCCACATGGACTGAGGGTAGTGAAAGGAAGCCTACTCAAATAAAATCTCTGGAAAGAAAGGCTGTTAACCCCTGATGTTAGGGGGACAATCAACAAATGTTCACTAGAGTCAGAAAATTGCTGGAATCTATAATAAAGATCAGTGAAACTCAAAGAGACATATCCTCTTTGGGGAGAAAGCAATATAATGCAAAATTCAGGTGCATCAAATCTTTCAGACTTCTTTGGCCACTTTTAAACATATTTGACAACCATGAGATTGAATAAAATATTTTCATACACAGGGCCCTGGTTTGGCATTCACAGGGAGTGGATATGAATTGATACTTCTCTGAATCAAGGAGTATTTACAATGAGATTCCTGAGAATAGGTTGTCTATATGTAAATAGGGCTAGTATACTAAGCTGAGGTCCTATGCATGAAACTATTTTATTAGTCCTCCCTCCCTAATTTCATGTTTTTTCACTGCTTGCTTGATGCTTTGGCAGAAAAACCAAAGTGACAGCTATATTAGGCAGGTCTGAGCCGTCATTCTTACCCGTCATCAAACTAGGGCCTGGCCTAACTGACTCCTGCTGAAACAGGAGGCTCTGGGTTTACAAGGTCTTGATCCATTATTTGGGTGACTGCCTCACAACAGGCCAAAGACAGAAGTCATAGATGTCTCAGGGGCATCTAAAAAAGGGTTTCAGAATTGGGCAACAGGGGCCTGAGAAGTCTCCTTTATCCATGCCTTACACTGCTTTGAGGGGGCCTTAGAGGAATGCAATGTATTCCTTCTTTAACTTGTAGTGCTGCTCTTCTTTGGACTTGATTTATGTACACAACAATAGAAAGTTTTATTTGAATATAACTTCTATGACTATAGCACAGTTTGTTATTTTATTTTATCATTATTATTATTTTTTGAGACAGAGTCTCGCTCTGTTGCCCAGGCTGGAGTGCAGTGGCAAGATCTTGTCTCATTATAACCTCCGCCTCCTGGGTTCAAGTGATTCTCCTCTCTCAGCCTCCCGAGTAGCTGGGACTCCAGGCGTGCGTGACCACGCCCAGCTTATAGTGCAGTTTGAAATCCACTTGTCTGACCAAACCCTTCATATTTCTGACAAAGCCCTAAGAAGAGTCATTTCTTTAAGCCAGCTGGGAACATGAGTCTTCTAAACTTTGAGGCCCTCTTTGACAAGAGGAGAGAGGAGTAAACGAAACAATGACACTTATTTCTACCTATAATCTCTGTTGATCGACCTTTGTACTCCACGGTGAGTCTTACAGCTAAGAGACACAAATTAGACCTATTTGCACTCCTAGTGCGGTCAAGTGCAGTCAAGATCTCCTTCTCCTTGAGCATCAGGTGGTGTCTCCTGGCTGCTCTCCACATCTTTTATTCTCAGGATTTAGCTGACTTGCCTCAGTCTTCAGGCTAGGCACTCCAAAGGCAATTTAGGGGACAAGTCTTGCTTGTTAGATACTGGGTCCCTTCAGCCTCAGTTGCTGTCTTGTGCCTCAGGGGTTCCTAAACTGGAAGTGGTGGCCCAGAGTTTCCTTCAGGTGCTATGACACTGATTTGAGAAAGAAACCTAAGCTTCAGCCTGCCTACTGCTTCCCTCTGTGAGCAACTTGAGTCTGGTTCCACTCAGGATCCTCTGAGAACTTAGCTCAATACTTGTCCAATAGTAAACACTCCATAATGTTTGCCTGTTTGAACCTATAATCAAAATCTCCAGTAGGAGAAGGCCCTTGTATTTCTGTTTCATTTTTTTTTGCTAGTTGGTGGGAGAACACATTTTTCAAAATACTAATAGTTCACCACCGGACAAGAGATACATACAACCCCAACTTCCAAGTACATGGAAAATACCTTTTCTGGGTACGTTTATTTGGAAAGGGTTTCTTCACTTGAAGAAAGAATTAACAAACCCCTGTTTGGGAGGATAAAACAAGAAATTCCTTTGGGATGTCTCAAGTTTCTAGAGAGCCAGGCTCTCGCAGGCTGAGGTGGCTTCCACACTGTTCATGAACTGCTCTTGGCGGGCTGGTGGCCTGTTTGATATTCTGAGGTCTAGCAAAGATTTAGCTCCAGGGGGTCATCAAGAGGTCATGGTCTTGATCATTTCCTCTGTTATTTATCTTTGGCTTGTGGTACTGGAGCCTGCCTTTGATACAGGGCATTTCTACCACAGCTGCACAGAATCAAGCATTTCAGTGATTTGGTTTGAGGTGAAGGAGGCTTGGCTTCTAATGCTGCGAAAATGTCACTGGGTACATCTGAGAATATCTAGCTCTGTCCTTCACTGATGAGCAAATTCATTTCTGGGGGTTTACCAGTGGCACTTCCCAGACTTGGGTCAGGAAAGGAATCCTCCTGGTGAGGACAGCAGTTTTCAGTTTGAGTAATTCCATTTTCAGTTCCTTCTGAGACATTTTTCTTGCTCTGAGCTGGAGATAAAAGCAGCATGTCTCAGGCCTCTAGGGTGGATCTCTACTTTTCAACACTGTTTATGACTCACCTGTGACTGCCCTCAATGCAGCCAAGGGGACCATTTATGCTGAATTAGCCTTTGGATTTTTCTTCTTAGTGACAGCAAAACTTCCGTGACAGCAAACAAGTAAACCACAGGAACATCCCTGGTCTGCTCAGCTCAGCAGGCTCTTGGGTTCTCAGAGAGCCTGGGAGGACTTTTCAGCTTGTCTTATGTGGGTTTGTTCACCCCGTCCTGTTTCATTTTGATTTAAAACAATTGGTATCTTTCATCTTGGTTGCCAAGTATGGGTTGCATATGGTTTTGACCTGATATGAAGGGCCCAAATCAAATACCCAGGACTTGTCCTGGAAAATTGGTTGTATAAGACCTGCACTCTTCTTCCCCTAAAAAGCAGCCTAGCAAATGGAAGCAATGGGTCCCAGGAGTTCCTTTCGGTATGCGGCTCTAACTCTGCCACAAAGGCCAGGACAGATAGTGTGCAGTGCTCTGTCATGTCTACCAAAGAAAATGATGCAACATGTGCTGGAGACTTTACCATCTGTGCAAGAGTGCAGCCCTAGGCTCAATCCAAAAGAAAAAGGAAGTGGCATTATAGCAGGGATATTCCCAGTGAGTCAAATTCCCAGAACAGCCTGTCCCTCCTCAAGGTGGTCAGTGTGTCCCAGCATCTCACCTCCAGATTTGGACTAAAACAGAACTGTTGCGTGCAGGGGTTAGAGAGGACTAGAGCAGTGATGTATTTTATGTATCATATTTTCTAGCAATGGTTTTCCATCTGAAACCCAGTTTACATTGTGGCCCAGGGCACAGAAACAGAATCTTTATGAAACAAGTTACTGTTTCCATGTGTCAGCATTCTAATTTTCCTTTCCTTTTCCTGTTCTTTTTTCTGTTATTTTAATTTTTTAAAAAAGCTTCTTGACTCACTAAATTACTATAAAAAACCACTTATGAGTCAAAGCCCATATTTTGAAAAACAACATTGCATTAGTGTATATAGGCAGCACCTTGGGAACATTTATAGAATATGGATTCTTGGGTCCCTCTCCAGAGATTCTAATTCAGTCATTCCTGGGCCCAAGAATCTACGTTTTATGTTAACCTGACCTGAATGTGACCATTATGAGGGCAGGAAACGGTTTTGATCCCTAACATATCCCAAGTGCTTTACATGAAGAACTCAGTACAGCACAGGCTCTTGGTCGTTGGTGGTTGAATAAATAAATGAATGAAAAAGTACTGATCTTCAAATGATTCCATCCTTCAACCCCAGCCATGCCTCCCTTTGCATCTATACTGTTGTCCTTGTTTTTTTAAGATAGATACTCAAATAGTCTCTAGACCTTTGAATTGCAAAACTGCTTTGAATCTCCAAGTTGGAAGCAGCCTTGAAAGTCTCTAATCTAGGGATTGTCAGGTGTAGAAACTTTGTCTCGCTGCTTTAGAATTCCTTGGGGAAGTTTAAGGCAAATACATATCCCTAGACCCCAGCCCTGGAGTTTCAATCCAGGTAGATAGGGTTCATAGCCCAGGAATCTGCATTCTATCCTCCCTCAGGTGATGCTGTGGCCCAGCCAGGCTTGGGATGCACTGTTCTTGTGACCTCTCCCCACTGTGGATCACTGTGGATGGTGGTCACCCAGCCTCTGCTGGAAACATTTTGGGCTGGCAGAAAGAAACTCCCAGAGGTCTGCTCCACATTGAAAAGCTCTGCTTATTGGAAATTTCTTACTGATATTAGCTTCAATCACTTTCCTACTGCTACTAGTCTTGGTTCTGCCCTCTGGAGCACCTCAACACAAGGCCAAGTGGCTGCCTGACTGCTCATTGTAAAAATACAGAAAAAATATAAAGAAAGAAATGAAAATTTTTCAAAATCCCACCACCTTGAAGACACTGAATATTTCTTTTGGTCTTAATATATGTACACACATAAATGCATGTTATACTCACTTGATGTTTTTTAGAAATGACAAGCATCCTGTATTCTTGACTTAGCATTATATATTGTGGGTTTTCTCTTACCATTATATCACAAAAAATATCCCAGATAGAAAAATTTGCTTTAAACCCACATTTTAAAATGACTGCATTAAATTCCACTGTTTTGATCTATTAGAATTTATTCAGCCATTTCCTGTTAGTGTTGATTTAGGTTATTTCCAGTTTTCCACTATCATAACTAATGCTTAAATAAACATATTGCAAATAAACCATCGTCTGCATCCTGGATTATTTCTTTAAGCCAGACTCCTAGATGAAATTTATTGAGTTAGAAAACATGCTTTAAAAAACACTTGATACATATTGCCAACTTACTATGCGAACAGGATGTGAAAGTTTTTACTTCTACCAGTCATTTTAATCCCTGATTAGAATTTAGTCATTCAAAAAAAAAATGCCAGTTTGATAGGTTAAAAATTACGTTTCATTACAGTTTTTAATTTGTATACTTTTTGTTTACTCATAAGGCAGAACACGATTTTAAATATAAACACACATACATAAACATACATATGTACATATTTTGATTACTCATGAGGCAAAACATGTTCATATATATTTGTGTGTGTGTATTTTTTCCCATTTGTTTTGGCATTTCCATTAAACAGGATGTTAAAAGATAAAGAAATAGATTTAGTCTATTTTTCTGCTAGAGAGAGGGGCCTCACACTTCTTGTTGATTTGCAAATGCCCTTTTCCTCTTTGTAAGTATAAGAAATATCAACTTCTTTATTGTGGTAAATATACATAACATAAAAGTGATGATTTTAACCATATTTAAATGTGCAGTTCTGTGGCATTAAGTACATTCACACTGTTGAGCACCCATTACCATCATCCATCTCCAGAACTTTTTACCTTCCCAAACTAAAACTCTGACCCACTAAACACTCACTCTCCATTGCCCTCTTCTCCCAGCCCTTGGCAACCACCATTCTATTTTCTGTCTCTGTGAAACTTACTGCTCTAGATTCCTCATATAAGTAGAATTATGTAATATTATTTTTTGTGATAGGCTTATTCCACTTTGCATAATGACTTTAAGCTTCATCCATATTGCAGCATGTCAGAATTTCCTTCCCTTTTAAGGCTAAATAATAGCCCATTGTATGTTTATACCACATTTTATTTATCTATTCATCTATCCATGGACACTGGGTTGCTTCCACCTTTTGGCTGTTGTGAATAAAGCCGCTGTGAACATTGGTGTACAAATGTTAGTTCAAGTTCCTACTTTCACTTCTTTTGGATAGATAGATATCCAGATGTGGAACTGCAGATCATACGGCAATTCTATATTTCATTTCTAAAGAAATTGCCATATCATTTTCCATAGTAGCTACATCATTTTACATTCCCACCGGCACTGCACAAGGGTATCCAATATCTCCACATCCTTGCCAATATTTATCTTCTGTTTTGCTTTTTGTTTTGCTTTTAAATAATAGCTATCCTAAAGGCTGTGAAGTGGTATCCTTAAAAAAAAAATCAAATAAAACCAGACTGTGTGCTCCAATTTCCAGGAAGTCAGATGGGAAATCCAATCGCCATCATCCAGGGGCTCTTCGCACATCCTAGAATCACACCAGCACTTGGTACCTGAAAATCAAAGGAATATCCTTCAACCCCAGTGCCACCCAACACAATGGCCTCTGACACCTTGTCTACACTAATAGTGGTTCTTTGCTTTCACAGAACATATATAGACTTGGAATGGGGAGGGTTCTGGCTCTATAGGTGGTCTTGCTAACTTTCTGAGGAGCTGCCACCAAGCAGGACCCCCCATTTTAAATCTTTATCCTAACCTTGTCCCACTTATTTCAGTTATAAAAAATTCTATCAGTTGGCTTTAAAATACTCTTCATAATTGTTATCTTCTATTAATCTTCAAATTATTAATTATTTAAAACATATAGAATATATAAAAAATTAACATATTCCTTTGAATGCAGGTCTCAGTTTTAATACATTTTAACATTTTGCCTTATAAAAACTCTTGCACAAGGGTAAAAAGAGAAATGTGCAAACATATTTATTGCAACAATGTTGCAACAGTAAAAATTTAGAGCAACCTGATGTCTATCAGTGGGGAAATGGACAAATAAATTGTGATATATTCATAAAATGGAAGAGTGTACAGTAGTAAAAATCAACGAAATATATCTATGTATATCGACATGGAAAAATACTAAAAATACAACACTGGGGGAATAAAGTTCTAAATACATACAATATGCTGTAAAGTTAAAAACGCACAGAACATTACCATAATTTATGGATACATACATATGATATCAAAGTAGGAAAACATGGTGGTGTTACTACAATTAAAAAGACATGTAAGTTGGGCACAATGGCTCACATCTGTAATCCTAGCACTTTGGGAGGCTGAGGCAAGAAGATCACTTGACGGCAGGAGTTTGAGTCTTACTTGGGCAACATAGTAATACCTCATCAGAACAACAACAAAAAAAATTAGCCTAATGTAGGGGTGTGCACCTGTAGTCCCAGCTATTCGGGAGGCTGAGGCAGGAGGATCCCTTGAGCCCAGGAAGTTGAGGCTGCTGTGAGCCATGATCAGGCCACTATACTCCAGCTTAGATGACAGAGCAAGACACTGTCTCTAAAAATAACAAAACAAAACAAAAACATATGAATAATAAAAAACAAAAAATAAAACAGATGGACTTTAGTTCTATCTGTATCATTTTTAACTCTTAAAAAATTGAGCTAAAATTTTAACTTTTGTTGTTTTCTCTACATTAAGGACATACTTTTATTATAAATTGTTGTATATGTATTTTTCTTAACTGGTCTGTAATCTTTTAGTTTTGTTTTCTACGAGTTTTAAAATATAATCAAGTAGACCAATTTGTATTTTTATGATTTCTTTTGTTAATTTCTAGAACTTCTTTTGCAACCTAGAAATAGGTTAAACATTTATCTATATTCTCCTCTATATGGTTTTGGGGGAGGCATGTATTATATATTTGTTTATATTTATCCCTTTAATCCATCTGGAAATTATAGTAATATACGGTAGAATCACATTTGATTTTTTTCTAAAACTAAATACCTTGCTAATTTTCCTCAAATTATTTGTTAAATAATTATTGCTTTCTCATTGGTTTTGTATTGATTCAGTTATCACATTAAGGGGCTATTTTACAGTTATTATTTCCACTGACTTGTATCAATTCCTGAATCAACAGTAAACTGCTTATTTATCTAATTTTATCATATGTCATAATAGCAGATAAAAGTGCCATTTTGCAGGAAGGTACTTACTACCTTCTTGCTCAAACTTGTTAGTTATTTTTACCTGTTAATTTGTTTCCAGATGGACTTAAAATCATTTTTTCAGGTTAACGAAATCCCACTGTGATTTTGTGCAACCTATAAATTAATCAGGGGATAATGGAAAAAATTCATAATATTTGCAATTTCCCTCTAGGGACATGGTATATCCTCCCTTGTTCAAATGTTTCAAAATATCACTCCATAAAATTTTGGAAATATTTCCTTGCATAAATTCTGGATCCTAAAGATAGTCCTTTGTTGATTATAAACCATGCTACTATAAAGACACATGCACACGTATGTTTATTGTGGCACTATTCACAATAGCAAAGACTTGGAACCAACCCAAATGTCCATCAATGATAGACTGGATTAAGAAAATGTGGCACATATACACTATGGAATATTATGCAGCCATAAAAAAGGGTAAGTTCATGTCCTTTGCAGGGACATGGATGAAGCTGGAAACCATCATTCTCAGAAACTATCACAAGGACAGAAAACCAAACACTGCATGTTCTCACTCATAGGTGGGAACTGAACAATAAGAACACTCGGACACAGGGCGGGGAGCATTGCAAACCAGGGTGCCTGCCGGGGAGGTGGGGGGTTGGGGGAGGGATAGCATTGGGAGAAATGCCTAATGTGGATGACGAGTTGATGGGTGCAGCAAACCAACATGGCACATGTATACCTACGTAACAAATCTGCACGTTGTGCACAGGTACCCTAGAACTTAAAGTATAATAAAAGAAAAAAAAAAGATAGTCCTTTGTATTCTGTTTTTTGTTAATAACATTATATATAAGATACATTTGCTTTGATTATTTTGGCATACAGAAGAGTTATTGACCTTTGAATGTTTGTAATTCAGCCACTCTACTTATTTCTCATCAATCTAAAAGTTGGTGCACCTGAGTTTTCTAGGAGTATAATCATATTAACACAATTTGTAACCACTTTGCCTTCTGTTTCCCAACATTCACACCCCTTAAATATTTTCCATGCCTTAATGCATACCCTAGAAATTTTAGAACATTGATGTAAGAATCTTTGACTTCTCCCTAATTTAATATAGATGGTTCTAGTGATTTATTCTTAATTTAATGTTTGTTATAGTTTTAAAATAGAAGTCCTTATTCCTTTAAGGTAGTATCCCGTTTCTGAATTTATCATGTTTTAGCAGCAATGTATATTAAAGTTTGCTAAATTTAACTTTTAACAAATTTTAGCAGATTTGTCAAAAATTTTCAGCATCTATTGAAATAATTATAAAGTTTTTATTGTTTCAACTATTAATATTTCTTAGTATTAATAGTTAAAATGGTTTATTTAATGAGTGGGTTTCCTGATTTTAGGCACATAATGAATGGGTTTCCTGCTTCTAGGCACATTCTTTTAGCTCTTTCCTATAATATAGAGCTAATTGGTTAGAGTGCTGTTCAGCCATGATGGTCAACATCTCAATTTCTCAATTAGGTGATGCTTGCCAATTTTTTTTTTCTCCACAACAGTCTCTGTATCACTAACATTCAGTTTTCTGACAGTCTTTTGGTTCACAGAAAATAGTTTGATTATTTTCCAAAGGATAAATAAACATGGCTTATTGTAATGCTTAAAATATATGGTGCAAGTTTGAGGTTGGCAACTGTCTTGCAGAAGTGGGTGCAACTAACTCTAGGCCTAACTCTTGCCACCTTTAGAGCAATTCAATTTAAAAAGTATCGAAAAAATAAGAATGTCAGTCAATAAACCCTGCTTACATGTCATTGGTAGGTGATAAAATCACAAGAACAGAATACACTGCTACAGAAGCTATGTTGATTGTTTGCACAAGGACAGCACCATTCCCCTCCCCTCTCCCACGCTAGCACACACATGTGCATACACAACATACCAACTACACAGAGATGGCCCATTTTAAGTACCATATTTCTAATGGTAGAGCAACTCTCCCGCCTTCCCCCCACCTCTTCCAAAAATATAATGGGATGTAGTATAAAGTAAAGACTTTCTGAAGTCACCTAATGACTTTGAATAGAAACCACATAAAGCAAATATAGATACTATTGTAATTATTGCCTCTGTTAAGGATGAGGTTAGTACATTTTTGTTCTGTGGGATAATTCTGTGTCAGCAAGATTTTCCTTTGGTACTTACTAATATTAGAATAAAAAAAGTTAATTAGTTAAGTTCATTCATTCATTCTTTGGATCAACAGATATTTACTGAGTAACTCCTATGTGTCAGGTCCCACTTTTGTGGCTATTGCAGTTTTGGCAGAAAGTAGATATTGAACAAGTAAGTACACATGCGGTAAGTATCACAAAAGTGGGGAGGCTAGATCGGCTGGGGGAGAACAGAGTGCCACGCAAGGTCTGTGAAAGAGCACAGCCACAAACCACAGACAGCATTTATTCATTCAAGAGTCAGTAAGAATTTTTGAAGAGGCCTACCTTAAGGTGGCACTTAAATACAGTCACCAGTGAGTTCTACAAATACTGAAGTGGCTTCCTAGCTAGATCTAAAGCTACCTATGGATGTAGTGATGGCTATCAAAGGGGATTATTTTCCTAAATCATATTTTACTTATAATAGTAATAATAATGGCCAGCATTTATGGAGTGTTTTCTCTACGCAGGACACAATGCTTACACTTTGCACGTACATACTATAACCCTCAGAATAATCCTACAGTAGGTAAAATTGTATCCACATTTCATAGACGAGGGCCCTGCGGCTAAAGACAGAGACAAAGAAATTGGACCAAGATCATATATCTAGTAAGTGGCATATTCAGGATGTCACCGACCCCACCAGGAATTGAGCTTTTTAAAATGAAGGCCAGGGACAGGAAATGAATCTGCATACTTAGCCAAACACTTAGGAGTGTGAAATAACTCACTCCTACTTTTCACAGTGTTTCGGAGATTCACTAATCTTCAGCAGAATCCAATCCAAGCGTGCAATTCTTTGCATTCAGCACATATGGTTGCTAAGAAAAAAGACAACGTTCTTGCAGAGAATGCTTCTATTTTATACCATCACTACTCCTGGTAATGACCTTTCCTAGTGTCTTTCCAAGGACTACATTAGAGCAAACCACCTTTTCCCCAGGTAAGCTGTCTACTTACTCACTGTAGTTGGAAAACAGAAAGTGGCCCAGAGCTGGTCACCAGGAGACACTGACTGCTATTCTGTCTCATGGTTTTGAAGCAACCTGAGCTTTTAAGCTTCTGGGTTTCACCATGTTTTGCTATCAATCCACTAACTCTCCTTATCATCAATTCTCCTGTGTCCTATGTGACTACAGAGGAAATTGGCCTTCACAGAGGCCTCAGAGGCACCAGGTTAAACTCTTCCTCCCCTCTCCTCTCTCCTCCTCCCCACTTTATGATCAACATCATCATTGTTATTATTTACTAAGTACTTACTATGTGTTCAGCACTCTCTTAAGGTTTTATATGAACGTAAGCCTCACAACAATCTTATGAGGTAGCTATCAATAACTCATTTTGCCAATGACAAAGGAAGCTAAGTGAGATTGTTTAACCGCATCAAGGTCACACAATGAGGGGCAAACTTTAGATTAAAGCCTAGATCTAACTGCAGATGATGTGTTCTTAACTGCAAAGTTATAGGCTTGCCTTAAGGGATTTACAACGTGGCATAGGATCAAGGAACAATGGACCAGACGTGTGGATCAAAGATAAGATCATATTTACATAAAGTGATAGGTTTAAGATTTAGAGGTTCTCCTTGGACCCCTGAGTGTCTACAGACAGATGTGTGGGGGGAGGGGTTGAACCTAAAACAGGGGTCAGTCAACATTTTCTTAAAGGACTACATAGTAACTATTTTAGATTTTGCAGGCCATATGGCCTCTGTCAAAAACACTTATCTCTACTGTTGTAGTGCAAAACAGTCACAGGTAATACACAAATGAATGGGTGAGGCTGTGTTCCAATAAAACTTTATTTACAAAAACAAGCAGCTGGTCAGCAGGCATTAAATGGTACGCAAATTCTATGTGCTCATATGCATAGTTGTCTTTGTTGTTGTTATTAGGAGATCCATAGCTTTCTATAGCTTCTTAAACAGGTTCAAAATCCAAGATGGTTAAGAACTGGTCTAAATGGTTTCCAAACTTCTCTAAGCTTAGATATTCCACAGGGTTCCATAATTCAACTAGCCTTTTACATGAACAACCCCTTAGAGATTCTTTCTCCTTAGCAAGCTCTTTTGTGGGATTCTGCTGTGAACTGTTGAGTGGACAATAATTACTGTCTATTGAGAAGGAAACGTGAGTCATACTACCATTCTACCTTCCTTGGTTTACCTGGTCAGATGATACTGGCTAAAACACAAGTATATTCCAGACTGAAATACAGCAGTTTGGTCCTGCACCAGATCGTCTCATGTTTGCTGAGACTTTTTTCTCCTGCCACAGACCTCTTTCTCTGTTCTGCTGAGCTTTCTGCACAGTAAGAACTTATTTGTGCTGAGCACACTAATATGCAGTTTGGATTCTGAAGTCAGCCAGGTCAACCCAGGTATGGTGTGGAGGGGAGGGATATTGCTGGATGTATTTGACTGAGGCTTCTCTGTATTTGTTCAGGGATCCTTTCTCCCCAAAGGAAACATTTCTCTTAGGACTCCCTAGCTTCACGAATTAGAGCATCTTATTCACTGCCTGTGACCTTGTCAACATGTACCTCTACTCTGTCTCCCACTCCAGGGGTCTTGTCTTCTCCTAAGTAGAATCTCTGGGTGGGGATGGCTGATTATATTCCATTGTGTACACTACACAGCCTGGTCCCAGGCTTTGCACACGTGTGACAGGAAGAGTAAAGAATTGGTGTAAAGAAACCATACAAGTCATGTTTTAGTTTGTTAGCACTGAGATCCCTGAAAGCTATGGCCAGTTTTAAATTCTTGCATCACTTTCGAAAATCAACATAAGGGTTGTCCAATCAACTTGAATAACAAACAGGATCATCCCTCTGGGATGGCTTCCAGCTTTAAATTTTAAGAACAGCCACAACAAGACCCTGATATATTAAAACCTGGAAGTACAAATACTATGAATCATAAGGTGATTGCATTCATATTCCCGGTTTTTCTGAGAATGTAGAATTAGGCATAGGAGAAGAGGCAGGAAAAAAAATAGAAAGGGAGGAAGAAATGGCAGAAACTGGAAGAAAAGAAGAGAGCAAAACAAGGGGAACAAAGAAACAAAGAGGAATCAGATGGAAAGGATGAACGCACAGTGAGTCTGTACTGTAACCAGCTACAGCTGGGTTGAAATTCAGTGTCATTAGCATGCAGCTATTTCTCACAGCAAGTACCCCCCAAAGAAGGAAATAAACCAGCAAATGAAAGTAACAGGAGTATGAATCACTTAGCCAGTACTTACAAAGACTTTATCCCATATTACACTCCTGTATATATCACATCAGGATTAGTGTTAACTCTCTGAAATGAAACATCAATAAGAAGACCACATGATGCGGACTGTACCCCCAACTAATATTTCAGTTCAGTTTTAATTAGCATGTTCATCTGGCAGCAGCATGGTGCCTGTAAATAGAAATGGGTCATGAGGGGCTTGGGCTCTTGTCCTGGAATAACATTACGTGACCCTGGTTGGCCAAGATCTGTGCCTTGGTTTCCTCACTTGTTAAACGTAAATAAGAATTCTCTGCTCTGCTTATTTCACAGAGGTGTTAGGAGGATGAAAAGTGAAAATACACACACACATACACACAGACACGCTTGGATGAGTATAAAATGCCAGAAAAATGTAAAATTGACCCTGTTCTCTTCAGTTAACAAGGTAGTGGGTAGGCGGGGGGGTGGGGACCATGGCATTTTGCACAGAAGGCTTGATGACTCAACGAAGTGTCTTCCTCCCCGCCCTCCCCCCAGTAATATCTGGTCTGGGATTACTGCTGCTTTCTTGATGTTTTTAGACATACTCTTCTCCTTCAGGAATGCCAAAGGTGAAAAATACTATTTCACTGCTATAATTTGTCACCCTTGCTGCCTGAGCAAGACGTGCATAGACAGTTTAGTAATTAAGCTTTTCAACACTGCATCATAAAGTTTTATTCTGGCAAAGGCTATATTTATCAGCTAACAAGTATTAAATCACCCCACTGCTCAAGCCATTTCTCACTTGAATACGCTCCTTTCAAAACAGACCAGCTTTCCTTGGCTGGCTTGATTAATAAAAGTTCTTGTTTGGAAATACTGTGATGATGTGTGGCCCCGTGGGGCTAACATACATACACCTTGGCCACTGTTCTACCTGGGGCTGACTCCCATCTCCCAGGGGAGTTTGATACTTTAGCCTTGTGTCTCTCAGAGCATCCTGGCCAGCTGAATTTTATGGCCGTCTGGGATGGCTTCCAGGAGGAGATATTTCTACCATTTCATTTCTAATGGGGAAGAATTGAAAGAAAATCTAAATGTAAAATAAGTTTTCAAAATAATTAAAATAGCAAAGTAACAATGATCTACATATCAAGTAGTGTTTTTCCTCATATTGCCATAGTCTTATAAAAACAGATGCAGAGTTAGAAAGAATAGATATTAAAAGTCATTAGTAATGGCTTAGAGGAGTACGGTCTCCAAGCAACCCATCCCAGCTTTACAAATTCCCTCCCCCTCCTTTGGAGGACATAAATTCATAAAACAAATATAGCATTGTTTTTAAAGGTTCAGGGTGCTTTCAGTCAAATGGCTCCTGAATTATATTTGTTAAAAACAGAATAGTTAATTTGAGTGACCTTTCTACCACATTTTAAGGGTAAATATGGTAGAATATGGATAAAGAAAATGTGGTACATACATAGCATGGAATATTATGCACCCATAAAAAAGAATGAGATCATGTCCTTGGCAGGAACATGGATGGAGCTGGAGGCCATTATCTTTAACAAACTAATGAGGGAACAGAAAACCAAATACCACAGGTTCTCACTAACAAGAGGGAGCTAAATGATAAAGAACATATGGACACATAGAGGGGACAACAGAAAGTGGGGCCTACCTGAGAGTAGAGGGTGGGAGGGAGGAGAGGATCAGGAAAAATAACTAATGGGTACTAGGCTTAACTCCTGGGTGACAACATAATCCGTACAACAAATCTCTGTCACACAAGTTTACCTATATAACAAACCTGTATATGTATCCCTAAATTTAAAATTTAAAAAATATAAGTAAAGACAAATGTTAGTCAAATATGGGCCAAAATAACAAAAAATCACTATTTTTCATCATTTTATAGAGACTACAAATTTCCTTCTTCCTCTCTCTGCTTTCAAAATAAGTGACATTAACCACATGTTGGCATTTAAGTTTTTCACCAATTTATTGCTAAGAGGAAACATATAATAATATGCTATAGGGTCATAAAACCCACTTTGCAGCTATAGAAGCAAGTTCTGCCTGTGCCTGTGTATGTGTATGTATGACAGTGGACATGTAAGTGTGAAACTTTAAACACTATTACAGTAAGAAGTCTTTTGTTGAACTTTTGTTAGTTTGAGAGGCTGCAATGATTTTTCTCCTTTCAAAATGCTGAAATAGAACTCATCATTTTGCTTTTCAAATTAGCAACAGGTAGCTGGTTTGGAAGGCTGGAGATTGATTTCTCTCCAGCTAGCAAGTCGTGGGGTCAGGTCACTGAAGCATGTGGGTGATATGCTGAACCACCAACTTGGCAAATATTGAACTATTTTAAGTGCATCTATTTTCTGGTTCAGTAAATTTTTTGTTGTGTTAAATTCGTTAAACTCGACACAGTCTAAATGCCACAGCACATACTGGAGAGCCCATAAAGTAACAGCAACAGCTACAAAAGATAGCAAAAGGTAAGGATCGATATACTTTCTCTCTGTTTCTATTTAATTTTTATCTTTCATATTAGGACTGGAATTTGTTTTAAAGTTAAAAAGTACTGTGTGGCTGGGAAAATCATGTGGAATCTTATACTTTCTGAAAATCTGAAGGAAGGTCTCTTTGTCAGTCAAGTTGCCCTCCACACTAAGATGATGACATATATGACCTACAATTCAGGATCACTTAATAACTTGGGGGATAAATGAGAAATAAGAATTACACTCTGTTACCTACATTTTGGAAAAATCTTGTTTTGTATAATTTGCAAAAATATTGATTCAAGGACACATCCGAAGACTTAAGATGGGGCTTTGATAATGTGATTATTCTTTATTCAGAATTGAAATTTTCATAAGGATAATCAAGTTTTTGGCACATAAACTGTTATTGTGATTTAATGTAATTTTTTTGAGAGAGTCGTTTGTTATTTTTTAAGTACCACTTTTCCTCCAACAAGGAGTAGTCATAGCAATTCAGAAAAGTAGGGAAGGTGCAAGGTGTGAGGAATTTCCATTCTAGCATGGGTTGTAACTATCAAAATTACAAAATTGATTTTATAGTCCACATGAAAAATGACAATAAGTGAAGAACAATTTTCCAGTAATTTTTCTTAGCAAAATAGAAAACAAAATAATCAATAACAGAAAATTGTGAAAATAAAAACCCAATACACATGTAGAGAATAAGGATATAGGCACTAAATATAATTCTTTAAAGCTTCCAGAACACATAGGGCAGAAGTGATGCAGCCATCAAAGTTGGACTGAGTAAATCCATCCCCTCCACATGCAAGGAAAGGTTTGTGATGCAGGGTCATTTGGCCAGGACAGTTGGCAGCAGCATTTGTAACCTGAAAAAGTAAAAAGAGGATTGCAATTGACATTCTGTGCTCTATTGTGCTGTCATGGCAACACCCACCTGGAAAATGTTAGTCTACCTGGAGAAATCAAGATTTCTCACAAGAAGCACCAAACAAACAAAAAAAACGCACACACAAGAAACAAAAAACAAACCAAGACTCACTAAACTCCCCTCAACCCCAGTTCAAGTGTTTATATTTATATTCTTAAATGTTTAAATTTTCAGTTATTAGATAAGATAATCAGAAGTGGGTTGAACTTCAAAATTAGTAGGGGCTATAGTCTGAAGGTTTATCCCCCTGAAATTCATATGTTGAAGTCCTAACCCCCAAGGTGATGATATTAGAAGGTGGGGCATTTTGGGAGGTGATTAGGTCATGGGCAAAGTCCTCATGAATGGAATTAGCTCCTTATAAAACATGCCCAAGGAAGCTTGTTGGTCCTTTCCACCATGTGAGGACACAGCCAGAGGTGCCATCTATGAGAATGAGGGCTCTCACCAGACACTGGATCTGCCAATGCCTTGATCTTGCTCTTCCCAGACCCCAGAACTGCGAGAAAGAAATTTCTGTTTATCAGCCACCCAATCTATGGTATTTTGCTATAGCAGCCCAAATTGACCAATACATCCTTCTTCAGTTTCTCTCCACTACTCCTCATCCCATGGTTCCTTCTTCCTCATATATTTCCTGAGTGCTGTTCTGGCCCAGGCTCCATGCTGAGCATTGGAGCAGGAGAATTTTAAAATTTCACAACCTTGTCCTTAAGGAAATTTCAGTCCTGAGAGTAGACTGACCTCAAAGCAGTCTTTTTTAACAGCTTTTTATTTTCATATCTGAAAGTATGAAAAAAGACACAGAGATTGTTTTTCTGGAGAAAATATTCTCAAAATTTGGATGGATGATGGCTAATAAGCATTTGCAGTAAGGAGAATGAGTGGGAGGTGAATGTAGTTATGTTGGACACTGAGATGATTTGGCCACTGAAGCACCAAAAACTCTCTAAAAAACCAGAATATGAAAACTTGTTGTAATGGCCATCTCACTTGGGACTGCTTCACTGTACAACTTCAGGGGGCTCCATTCACCTGGATGACAATATGACAGTTCTAGTCTCTCTTATACAGTGTTTTCATGGATAGTAATAGAGTAAGGCCCATGAGGATTTACTCATTTAAAAATCAGGAAAAAAAAATCAAGAAATGTAATAAATTCTATTTAAATTATGGTGCTGAGATCTTTGTTCTAGATAGGCTGAGTCAGTATATTCCCTTACAGTTTTTTTTTCTTCTAGAGATAGGGTCTTGCTCTGTTGCCCAGGCTGAAGTGCCATGGCATGATCATAGCTCACTGTACTCTTGAACTCCTAGGCCAAGAGATTCTCCTGCCTTAGCTTCCTGGTAGCTAGGACTGTAAGTGCACACCACCATGCCTGACTAATTTAAAAAAAAATTTTAGAGATGGGGTCTCACTATGTTGCCCAGGCTGGTCTTGAACTCCTGGCCTCAAGCTATTCTCCTGTCTTGGCTTCCCTAAGTGTTGGGATTACAGGCGTAAGCCACCATGCCTGGCTTACAGAGCCTGCAGTTTTCTTAAAGCAGAAAAACTTTGCCATAGATATTTTTTATTTATATGTTATATTTGCTTTTTTAAAAGAGATGGTACTATTATTTCCCTGTTGAACCTCTAAAGACATGGGCCTCTGTAGACCTGTGTCACTCAGATACAAACGTGAAATATTAAGAGTATCCTCTCATGTTTCTGGAGGTCTCTTACAGCAACATCATCTATCACAAACATAGCTGATAATCTTGAAATCAGCAGACAAGATCTTTGAGTGGCTAAAAGAGGCAGCAAATAGTGCAGTCACTGAAGCACAGACTTGGGTGATCAATTAGAGCTTTTAACCTGCTTTAGATAGAATTTTATCAAGTTGGATTATTTAATTTGTCAGTAAAACACTACAGGAGGAAGAAAACAGCTAGGATTCTAGATATTAGTGATTTCAGAATGTGATAACCAATAGTCTAATAGCAAGGGATATGTATTAGTTCATTCTCACACTGCTATTAAGAACTTCCCCGAGACTGGGTAATTTATAAAGAAAAGAGGTTTAATTGACTCACAGTTCCAAATGGCTGAGGAGGCCTCGAGAAACTTATAATCATGGCAGAAGGGGAAGCAGGCACGTCTTACATGGCAGCAGGCAAGAGAGAGACAGCATGTGAAGGAGAACTGTCAAACACTTACAAAACCATCAGATCTCATGAAAACTCACTCACTATCATGAGCACAGAATAGCAGAAACTGCCAACATGATCCAATCACCTCCCACCAGGTACCTCCCTCAACACATGGGGATTATGGGGATTACAGTTCAAGATGAGACTTGGATGGGGACACAGAGCCAAATCATATTGGGATGCTATATAAAAACTCAAAACCCAGACAAGACTGGGAAGAATCCTGGCAGACTGGGGCAATTAAATGGAGAGGCAAATAACTTTCTGGCTCTTAATAGGAGCTGAGGGTACCAGTTATTAGTTGTCCTACAATCATTAATGTTCACCGTGATGGCCCCAGCTTTCAAGAAGCAATTCTAATATGCATAAAATATTCATTGCTAGCATTTCTTGAATGTCCACTGCCTATCAAATGCTGTATATGCACACCCCATTTAATTCACATAGCAACCCTATGAGGTGGTTACTATTGTTCTTATTTTATACATAAGAAAGTTGAGGCTCAGAAAGATTACTACTTGCCCAAAGACGGAAAGTCAGTAGATAAAGAAACAGGGATTCGAACAGAGCAGGCTGACTCCAGAACTTACATTTCCAGCACTTTCAGAAATATTTCCATAAAGACTCGATTAAGTAAAACAAAACAAAAATTTTTGATTAGTCACTTAGCTTTAGGCATCTGGAAAATTCACATCAATAGAATAACGCATTCACACATATTCATATCTATACATATATATGTGTGTCTATGTATAATTTGCACATACATAAATCTCCATTTGTGGTAAAATTTTGATACATTCCTGTTGACATCCCTGTATAGATAAACTGTGGCACTATTAAACATTGCACAAGTATTAACCAGGAAGGAGTTTAAGGAAAAAGGTTTTGCCCAGTCATGAGGTGGTAATTTATTGGTGCTGTGTAATTTAATTTGATGAGTGGTAAATGCCAGATGCCAGATCACATGGCTGGAAAACTGGGCCACTGATTAGCCAGTCGGCAGTTTGGATGAAATCAATCTCACTGCATTTAGGTGGAATCACCCATTTTGCAATTACCCAATGAGGAAAATATGAAAACATGGAACATGTATTGGCAAGCTCCTTCACCCATGTAAAGTAAGAGCCCTGCAGTGGAGGAGCACGTAATTGTCAAAGCCACAATCTCACAATAATGCAGCCTTTGGCTATGCTTTCAGCCACAGTGAGGAACCACAGCTCAATGACTGTGTTTAAGAGAGATGTCAGGGCTGAAACAACCCCTTGCAAATCCAGGTTGCTTTGGCTCACATGTGTGCCAGGGCTGGTCAGAAAGAACTCTTGCCTGCTCTAGAGTAGCAAATGCAATGTTTCTATAAACTTAGGCGATAACTGGACTGGGTATATAAATAAAGCTGAAGAAGTGGTTTTATTTCTAAGCAATTTAAACCCATGTCAATGTGTTTTGTTATATAAAAAGGAAACGCCAAAGCCCCTCATGGAGAGCTCTTCATAACCAGGATCTTACTTCCACTAAAATCTCACCTTGTGCCACTTCACCTTTGTCACCCTTGTCCTTGCCACTTCTCTCGCCTTTGTCCTATCTATATTCAAACTCAGGTTCTTTTTCTTGTACTTCTGTGGCTTGGAACAAACCATTTTGCTGGATGATGTTGCATCATTCCTCCTCTTTGCTGACAAGTAAATTGCTCATCCTTCAAGACTCAGTATAAACATCACCTGCTCTGAGGCATTCTTGCTCAGCCAGGCAAGGTCAGTGCCTTTTCAGCATGTTATTTCTATCTATTATATTACTTGCTATTTTGCACTGTAATGATGTCCATGCCTGTCTCCTCCCCTCCTAGACTGCAAGCTTCTAAGAATAGGGACTCTGACTCACTGATCTTTGTATCCAAGGCTGAGAACAGTGCCTGGACCATATGAAAGTGTGCAATAAATGTTTATTGAGTTAAAAAAAGATATTGTACACAGTTGATCAAACGAAGGTCTTGACAGAAAACCTACACAAAAAGTATTATTCAGAGGCTCCCCATATAGCTGAGGAGAAGCTCAAATGGAGGAACTATTGTATTTAGAAGACTCTTAATAATGATGAATGAAGGGGTGTCCTCTGGCCTCAGACTGTGCACTGCTTTAATGACTGTCTCCTGTCATGTATTAAGTTGAACCACATAAACTTGCTGATTCTGTAGGTCAAAAATGGGAAAATATTGTCAATTTGTATATGGTTCAGCCTAATAGTTTCTTTGCATCATGATTACTAATTGTAAAAGTTCACACAAAAAAGTGCTTTTGGTGTGAAAATGAAATTAAAGATGAAAGGAAAGAGGTAGGCAGACAAGTAGGCTGAGTATTTTCACAAAATGATAGTTGATTATTTGCAAAATAATTCAAATAATGTCCATTCTTCCTTTCATATCTATGCTAAAGCTACAGTGCGTCCCTGGACTAGGAGACATTTCCCCATAGAGAACAGTCTTTTGTCTGGCGTATAGAATGGCTTTATTTTAGGCTGACCTATTCAGCCATCCAGCCCATAATTTGGTTACTTAAACAAACCTTTCTGAAACATGGCAACAGGTGACATTCAAGTGGGTAGGCAAGAATTAAGGTTTTATAAATTCTAATTCTAGATGTGCAACTAATGTGATCAGGGAGACTGGACAATGAATAATCAAGTTTTTCCTGCTACATTTCCTCACTTATACCATGAATGCAAATTATGCCACATTTCATTGAATCTAAGGCACCATAAAACACACCAATATTTTATGTACCAATGAGAAAGAAAAAATGGTGTCAACATGACACAAAACTTTATTTTATACTTAATAGAAAAGTTCTTTCAGATTTATCTACATGTATCTTTTGCAAACATAAAAAGGAAATAAAAGAGAAATACATTGGTGAAGCCATTCTAAAGGCTCACATTTAGAGATGGACTTCTCTGAACCACTCTTTAACTCTTTAACTGATGTCTGATATCCATGCACTTCCTATGCACTCTGTCCTCTGTGCTGTCTAAAACACTGGCAATGTGGCATTTCTCACAAGGATGTTCCACTGAATTATTTTTTCTTGGGTTTTCTTCTGAGCTGCTGACACTGTTCTGCAAGTATGGATTATGCTTTTTTCTCTTCACTGGGAAAGAAAGGTTTTTCAGACAGCAACTAGACCTCATATTCTTTCCTCAAATTGTTCTTAAATAATTTGTTAGTTTAAATATCAAGAAGTTACAGCTGCCCACTCCAAGAGCACCAGAAATAACCAAGTTCACACATGTGAAAACTACATCTTGACTATCTCCTGGTGTATACTGATGGAGTGGCATCTTATAGTTGAAGAAATATGGCAAGTACTAAGTAAGGTGAGGGGAGAGGGACAGTAAATACTCCACAGTTTCTCAATGCATGACAAGTCAAAAGATAATGAATGGTAGGATCCTTTAAGTGGTGCTTTTTCAGTTAAGTAGCATTGTTGCTGTTAGGACTTCTAATGTCTTTAGCATTGCTGGTTTAAACACTCCACTTTCTCAGCTCACCCAAATGAGCAGCTTCAGGTGAAACTGACAGAGATATACTGGTTATCTAAGAATCCATTTGTTCATTTTCAAAGGAAGGTAAATGTACCAATTCCAGAACCAAGTCTGGTTGTCTTCCCAGATCATTCATCTTGCTGGGCAAATTTCCCCAACTGTATCACAGATTATGGGGGTGACACAGGTGCAGCAACTCCTGACAGACATCACTAATCAATTGTGGCATTCTTTCCAGGAAGCCCAACAGGGCCTCAGCATCCTTCTCCCTTCCGTGCCTCAGGCAGCCACCACCAGTCAATTGGAGTTGGCATTTGAGAGGAATTCTATATACCAACCCTGGATTAGAAGATTACAGAAGGAACACATAATTAGAAATGAGGGAACTAAATATTCTTTACTGTTTTTTTTCTCTCCTTTCCCATTAAATTACGATAGCTTGATGCATTGCCTTTCTCCAAGCCAGAGACCCTTCAATGCCAAGAAACAGATCACATCAGGAGCCATTTCCTCTAGATGCCGCTGCAAACCCAATTACAATTCCTTCTAACAACCTTCTAAGACCCCTCTCCAGGACACTACCCTTCTCTGGGTCACACAGGTGCTTTGGCTGCTGTGTGAAAATAAAATACAGGTGTTTTAGCTACAACCACAGTTCTACAAAATTGTATGCTAAAAATATCAGGGCTTGTGGAAAAAACAGATTTTGGGGCAGATGACTCAAAGCCTATGGAACTTTGAACCAAGCACTAACAAAACCAATAAACATCATAGTAAAGTGGCTAGTACAGTTAACATTCTCCCAGCTTCTGCATCTAGCTACAGTGGCACACTCTTTGCAGCCTAGATCCTGGGGCTTGTGTTTCTCCTTTGAGATATGGGTCTTGGAGGACAGTTGCTTCTAAAATAGAACATTTTGAGCTAAATTGAAAATATGATCTAGGATGCTGCCTTTTTCATCAGTCTGTCATGTTAATATAGGGGAAATATCTTTGTGGTTTCACCATCTGGACTTCCACTTTTGCTAAAGAGCTTAACATGGTAGAAAACCAGCAATTCTTTAAGCCCTTGGAACAGCCACTATTTGCACTAAAGGAAAACATGTTTGTAGATTTTTAGTTTTTATTCCTAAGACCTTCACATTTAGCAAGGCTTTATCTTTGCCTGTAAGAAAACTTACTCCAATTACTTCAAAATATAAATGAGTTTGAAACCAATATGAGTCTCCTGATACTGATCTCTTATTTCTCAACTGCATACAAGGTAATTCACATTAAAAAAAAAACCCCTAGTTGCAAAAGACTGTAGATAATTTTACCACTTTCTTATGTTATATTACCTTCCTACAGGTCATTTTAATAAGCTTTTGGTATGCATGAGCCTTGACAGCAGATGGAGATGTCTAAGCTATCACTTGTATTTTGATACTCACACTGCATCTTTTAATAACAATTTTCGGCCAAGCGCAGTGGCT
Organism: Gorilla gorilla gorilla; assembly: GCF_029281585.2. Classification (NCBI taxonomy): domain Eukaryota; kingdom Metazoa; phylum Chordata; class Mammalia; order Primates; family Hominidae; genus Gorilla; species Gorilla gorilla. The sequence continues at coordinate 100,620,554 of NC_073232.2, forward strand.
CACACCTGTAATCCCAGCACTTTGGGAGGCTGAGACGGGTGGATCATGAGGTCAGGAGATTGAGACCATCCTGGCCAACATGGTGAAACCCCGTCTCTACTTAGAAAAAAAAAAAATACAAAAATTAGCTGGGTGTGGTGGCACGTGCCTGTAATCCCAGCTACTTGGGAAGCTGAGGCAGGAGAATGGCTTGAACCAGAGTTGGAGGTTGCAGTGAGCTGAGATCATGCCATTGCACTCCAGCCTGGTGACAGAGTCTCACTCTGTCTGAAAACAAAAAACAAGAAACAAAAAAAAAAATTTTCATCCACTCCAATGTCTGGCAGTGACTTTTTACTTAAATTGTTCCTGAATTCAGAGAAATGTTATTGTTTACTGGTTGCACACTAACTTGACTGGGGAAAACTTTGAGTAATAATCTTCTTGCCTTGGCATTTCCCCTGCTCATTGCGTATGTGAGGTATTGACCATACTGGCAATAATAAATAGGTCTGAAGGCTAAGATGGTATGGAGCTGATTCATACATTTTCTCACTTCCTTGCATTTCTCTACTCTGCTGCCATTGTAAACCTAAGCCCATGCCATGGTACATAAACAGCAGAAATTGAATATTTGGTTAACTTGTTATTTTATAGCCCCTATCTAAGCAAAACACAAAGGTAGTTTTTCCCAAAAGGCAATCTGTGGCAAGATGAAAAAAAAGTAAGAATTCTGAGCTTTTTCATGGAGCTAAGTGCATTTTATATATATAATATTTATAAATCTGTTATGAGGTTGTAACTTTATTTTTGGGGTTATTCTTTTGTTTAAATTCTTGTAGCTGTGTTTTTGCCTTTTAAATTTTTAATTGAAGAATTAAAAGGTAACAATATTATCTTAGTTCCCAAAACATCTAGAGGGATTTTACTGGTCCATGAAAAAAAAAAAAAATGCTTGGAACCACTACTCTGGGGAAAGGCTTGACACAGCTCAAAGCAGAGTCTCTGTCAGTCTGAAGAATGTTTTCCATGAAAGGGAGAGATGGCGGCTAGGGAGGAGCTAATGTGAGCTTTGAAAACCCATCAGTAATTTCCATTATCACTGGATAACCTGAGTGTGGGTTTGGTGAGTGGATGAGTAATTTCTAAAAATGGAATGAAATCTTGTATAAAACATGTTTCCCAGAAATCTGCACAATCTCTTTTTTATACAGATATTACTCTAGATAGAACTAGAATCTACAGTAACACATGGTTCGTTTGTTCACCCATGGTTAAATATTTAGGTAGTAACCATCTAAGGGTTGGAGGAAAATAGGGATTGGGGGAAAATGACTTAATCAAATGTGGAATAAATTCAAATTACATGTGGCCTAGAGAGTGAATGCGGTTCATATTGATTCTCTGTATATATCTCCCTAATCTTACCATATTCCCAAGGCATTGATTATAGCATTAATCACATGCCTGTTTACACACACAGGGAGAAGTGTCAATAAATGAAGGAGAGACCAGAACTTATTCTGATGTCAATGGAAATGCCTGTTTACCTGTTTGCATATAGGAAACTAGTCCAGGCACTCTGAAAAAGATATAACTTCAGTGTTGTGGCTACAGTGGAACCATACTATTAGCCACTGAATAAAGTTCCATAATATAAGAAAGGAAGGGCTGGGACATGAAAGTTGAAAACAGGTTTTTTTTTTTTTTTAATTTATACACAAAGTATTTTCTATTGGCCAAATTCAAAATGTAATGTTCCTACTTCTACTAGGGGTGTATTTACCCTTAACATTCTCCTATTTTTAAAAAATCCTTTTGGGGTTTGATGAAAATCCAACAAAATGTTGCTAATTCCTCTACACACAACTAACCAAAATGCAATTTGGTAAGAGATATTTGATGTTTAAAAGCCTTTTGAGTCCTTAAAGTAGCAAGCTATGGGGGCTGTGTCTTACTCATCTTTGTATTTCTGGTATCTATTACTCCACTGTATATGACTGGCATTGAATAAATATTTGCTCAAAGAATGAATGAACACAAGCCAACAAAAAAGCTAATTCAAAGTCTTGAAATTTTTATATTCTCAGTGTTCAAATGTTCTCTAAGGGTGGTGGAATTTTTTTCTCTATGGAAATAATTTTCTTTAGTTTCTGAGTCTCTAAATTTTGCTTTCCCACCCCCACCCTCCAAATAACCATGCTATTAACCACCTTCTCTTTTGTCACACTTAACCCCTCACCACTCTATCCCAGTTCCTGAGCAACTGAATTGCCCAGGACAACACCTATTCTGATTTAATTTAAAAAATTCTTAAAACAGTTGATTCTCCATGCTCAGATTTTTGTAGCGAAGTAGAAATCATACACATATGAAATATATTTGTTATATTATTAAGAAAAGTGAGGATAAAGATTATTTCTTAACCATACACTGAATCTTATTAAAGATAACTGATACTCCAAACTGGGATAATAATGATAAATTGGGGTGCTGATTATACCATTTAATCTATTTTTAGGTATCTTTCTTTGATAATTGAATCTCTTTTGGCCACAGATTTTTGAGGCTCTCAATTCTAATCATCTTATGCTATAGTACCTAATATTCATAAAGAGCTTTATCAACACACGGGTTGCTTTCCTGCAGAGATGGTACATTTTTAATTGGTTCTTATGTGTTGTGTTCATCATTTCATCTTTCCTCTGTTCTCATCTCTCCAGTGTTCTATTATATTTAACGGTGATTTCATAAACCCATTCCTTTGTTGTGCTTTAGGGAAAGGCTTACTTGTATTGTGGACTCCTGATTACAGAGCTCTGTATCTGGTACTACAGAGAGCTGCTGTGAAATTACTATTGGTTGGAATACCTTAGGTGTGAAGAAAGCAATGTGGTTTGGTCAATTCTCAGTGGAGCTTTTCATTTTATTGGCATTTGTCTATTCTATTTTAATAAACCATTGGGTAGATGCAGGCAGAATGTGCCACAAATCAATTATATGATCCATGTAGCAGCTTTAGTGGGCTCAAACTGCAAAGTACATACTTTGCTGAAATTGTATATTCAATTGCTGAGGTCTACATTGACTCTATTTAGATGTATTCTATCTTTTAAAACCCTGAAAACACTGGAGCAAACTCTTTTGACGAGGACTCGTTCAGAACAAGCACACAATAAAGAATGAAATACGGTTTTCTCTAGAACTATTGAAGTAATAATGGACAGAACAATAGTCATATTACATTCTCCTTTAGAGTTTTTAATTTAATAGAAAATTGTTCTGCCCTTCAGCAAGTTGTAGTATATTCATTCATTAATTCTTCAAATATTTGTTTTGTTCCCAGTAGTTGATGAGCACTATGAAAAGTGTGAGGGTAAAAAAACAGCTCCTTTCTGTAAACTGATTTAACAGATTTGGAATTATTTTGTTTTCATCTAAATATAAATGTTCTGTCACAATTTCTCAAAGGATCCAATTGCTTGGGATTCTAGGATGCAAACGACTGAAAGTGCTTTCCATGGTGAGTCCAGAGATAAACTGAAAATCACTTTTCCTCCTGAACTGGGCCTCACTACTACCTCTTCCTGCTCTGTAGGTTGACAGCTGGTTAATTTCCCGCAGACTCGATTTTTCGGTATTTCTTTTCCCATTCCCTATTTATTCTTCTTGATGACCCAGAAGCATGGCATTGACATTTCTTTCTGGCTCTCATTCATGTTAAATGGACTCAATGACTTTATATCTGGGCCATAGGATTATGGCAAAAAAGAATGCAGGCATTTTGATCTTCAGGTCTAGAAACGAACTTCCTTCTACTTTTAATACTGTGAAAATTAAATTGAAAGTATTAAAAAATTTAATGCTGTGTTCCTCAGAAAGACAATAATGGAGAATAAAAACCAGGTGGTTTTAAAAGTCAGCTTAATTGAACCTATATACAGTAAAATTTATTTTTTGTGTGTATTGTTCTATATTTTGACAACATATACAGTTGTGTAACAGCCACCACAAATAACAGAGAACATTTCCACCACCCCCTAAATTTCCCTTATGCCCCACTGCAGTTAATCCCTTCCTCTCAATCACAGCCCCTGCTAACACTAATCTGTTTTTTGTCTCTACAGTTTTACCTTTTCCAGAAAGTCATAAACACAGACTGAGTCTGACTTCTTTCACTGAGATAATGCTTCTGAGATTCATTTACATTATTATAAATATTTCTAGTTTGTTCCTTTTTATTACTGAGTAGTTTTTCATTTATGGATGTGTAATATTTACCCACTTAGCAGGTGATGAATATTTAGGTTATTTCCATTACTCAGCAATTATTAATAAAGCTGCTAATATTATTTGGTTATAGGTTTTTGTGAGGATGCATGTCTTCATTGTTCTTGGGTAAATCTCTAAGAGTGGGGTTGCTGGGTCACGTGGTAAGTGCATGTTTAACTTTGTAAGAAACTGCCAAAGTATTTCTCAAAGTGGCTGTGCCATTTTGCATTCCTACCAGTGATATGTGAGAGTTACAGTTGTTTCACATCCTTGCCAGCATTTGTCATCTTCAGAGTTTCTGATCTGAGCCGTGACTGGTTTCTTTCACATAGCATGTTTTCTTGTAGGCATGTCATAGTATTTCATCATGGTTGTAATTTGAACTTCCTTAATGACCATTGATGGTCATTGTCTTTCTGTGTGCTCAGTTGCCATTCACATCTCCTCTTTTTTGTGTGTTTGGTGAAATACACATAAAATTTGCAATTAGTGACCGGTAAACACTAATCTGCTTTCTGTCTCTATGGATTTGCCTATACTGCATGTTTCATATGAATGGAATCATTCAAGAGATGTTATCTTTATGACTGGCTTCTTTCATATAACATGTTTTCAAGGTTCATTCATGTTATAGCATATATCAGTACTTCATCCCTTTTTATGGCTGAATGATATTCCCCTGTATGGATATAATATATATTGTTTATCCATTCATTAGTTGATAGACATTTGGGATGTTTCCACTTGTGGCTAAAGTGTGTTGTTATGAACATTTGTGTATGCAGTTTTGTTTGAACACATGCTTTCATTTCTTTTGATTATACATCTAGGAGTGGAATTGCTGGGTCATATTGTAATTCTATGCTTAACTTATTGAGGAACCACCAAGCTGTTTTCCATAGTGGCTGCACCATTTTACATTCCCACTAGCAAAGTACAAGTGTTCCATTTCTTCACATCCTCTCTAACGCTTATTATTCTGTATCTTATAGCCATCCTAATGGTAGTGAAATAGTATCTTATTGTGATTTTGATTTGCATTTCCCAAAGGAATAATGATTTTTACCTTTTCATGTGCTTATTAGCCATTTGTATTTCTTCTTTGGGAAAATGTCTATTCAACTCCTTTGCTCATTTTTTAATTGGGTTGGTTTTTTTATTTTTATTTTTTATTTTTTGCTGTTGTAAGAGTTCTTTATACATTCTAGATAGTAGATTCTTATCAGATATGTGACTCATAAATATTTTCTCCCATTCTTTGGTTTATCTTTTCACTGTTTTGATAATACTTTGATGAACAAAAGTATTGAATTTTGATGCAGTCCAGTCCAAATTATCTTTTCTTTTGTTGCTTATATTTTTGGTGTTGTATCTAAGAAACCATTGCCAAATCCGAGGTTATGAAGATTTACCAGTATGTTTTCTTCTAGAAGTTTTATTATTTTACCTTGCATATTTAGGTTTTTGATCCATTTTGAGTGAATTTTCGTGTGCAGTGTGATGTAAGGGTCCAGCTCACTCTTTTGTATGTGGATATCAAGTTGTCCCTGCACTATATAAGGAAAAGATTATTCTTTCTCCATTGAATGTTCTTAAGAATATTGTCATAAATCAATTGACTATAGGTATAGGTTTATTTCTGAACTTTCAATTACATTCCATTGATCTATGCCTGTCCTTATGTCAGTACCACACTGTCTTGATTACTGTAGTTTTGCAGTAAGATTTGAAAAGAGAACGTGTGAGTCCTCTAACTTTGTTCTTTTTTTCAAGATTGTTTTGGCTATCAGGGGGTCCTTGTGGTTCCGTATAAATTTTGGCTCTTTCATTTCTGCAAAGGCCATTGCAATTTTGATAGAGACTGAAACGAGTCTGTAGATCACTCTGGTTAATACTGCCATCTTAAAAATATTACATCTTTCAATATATGATGTGTTTTCATTTATTTAGGTCTTTTTAAATGTCTTTCAGCAATGTTTTGTAGTTTTCAGTGTAGAATTCTTATAACTCCATAGTAAATTCACATCTCTTCTTTAGTGAAGTACTCTTTTAAGTCTTTTGCCCATTTTTAGATAATTGTGCTGTTTGTTTTTTAAATTATTGATTTGTGAGAGTTCTTTGCATATTCTGAATACTAGCCTTTTACTGATAAATGCTTTTACAGATATGTCCTTTGCAACATTTTCTCCAAGTCTGTGGCTGTCTTTTCATTTTCCTAATAGTGTCTTTCAAAGACACTGTTTTTGATTTTAATTAAGCTCAATTTATCAGTTTCTTTCTGTATGGTTTGTGCTTTTTTGTGTTCTATCTAAGAAATGTTGCCAGGCATGGGTGGTTCACGCCTGTAATCCCAGCACTTTGGGAGGCTGAGACAGGCGGATCACTTGAGGTCAGGAGTTTAAGACCAGCCTGGCCAAGATGGTGAAACCCTATCTCTACTAAAAATACAAAAAAATTAGCCAGGCACCGTGGCGTGCGCCTGTAATCCCAGCTACTCAGGAGCCTGAGGCAGGAGAATTGCTTGACCCCGTGAGGTGGAGGTTGCAGTGAGCCAAGACTGTGCCACTGTACTCCAGCCTGCACAATAGAGCAAGACTCCATTTCAAAAAAAGAGAAATGTTTACTAAATCCAAGGTCTTAAAGATTTTCTCTTATGTTTTCATCTAGCAGTTTTAGAATTTAAGGTGTTATGTTCAGGTCTATGATCCATTTTTAGTTAATTTTTGTATATTCTGTGAAACATCAACTTTTGAATATAAAGTTGTGTCTTCCAAATTCTATTTTGTTGTTCACTAGTTCTTTAAGAAAAATATTCAACAGGAACATTGATTTCCTCATTTAAAGTAAAGATAATATTTACTTCCTGATCTGTCAGAACAGTTGTGAGGATCAGATGAAAACAAGTATACAAGTGTTTTCTAAAATCAGAGTATAAATGTTAACTATGATTATTTCTAGCTGACAGCAGCAAAAAAAGAATGGTATAAGAAGGTGTCATAATTGGGAGAAAGCCAGAACTCAAAAAATTACTGCAGTGAAGTGAGGTGTTTAAAAGCACTAGCTTTTAAATAGGACTGCATTTGAATGCCAGCTTTGCCACTTCCTAGCAGCTGAAACACACATAAGATATCTGAGCCCTCTAATCCTCAGTTTTCTCATCTATGTGATGAGGAAGGGATACAAACTCCACAAGGTGGTTGGAGTATAAAGTGAGTTAACATAAAGAGCCCAGTGAGCTACAGTGAGTAAGGAATTAATAAGTTGCATTCTTGAAAGAGAGAGAGAAAGAGAGACTGTCTAATAAAATGCTGATGTGAATTATCATGGTATACAGAAGTGCTACAATACACGATGGCAAAGACCAAGTTCAATTTCCGCCAAACTGAGCTACTGGTCATTCCTCAAGTGTTCTTTGCCTCTTTTGCTTCTGAAAAAGTACATGTGTTCTTGGAACACTGCTCCAACATCACTAACTTTACCTGTCTCCCTCATTTTGAAGGATTTAGCTCAAGTGACATCTTCTTTTAGGAGCTACTTCTTACCACTTCCTCCCAAAGTCTGCTCTGTGCTCACATAGTATATTGTACATAGTTTTTGTATAGCAAACTGTACTATATCAGGATTATGTGCTTATTGGTTACCCTTGCTGATTGATTATATGGAAAACTCTTTAAAGGAAGGGAGCTGTCTTTGAGTCTTTAGAACCCAGTTCAATGTTTGACACATAGTAGAAGCTCAACAAATATGTGTTTAATGAAAAGATGAGTATATAGTATTAATTTATAATCTGGATATGACTACTAAACTTTTTTTGTTTGTTAGTTTTATAGCATAATACTGATGTTTGCTTAAATAGACCAAGTAGATTTACTCTTTATGGGAAAGTGCTGAAATAGGGCCTATTTCTTGCAGAGCATCTATGCCTATGTAATAACATCCACCGTCCAATTTTAAGTATTAATGCTGGGGGCAAGTGAATATATTTAGTATTTGCCCAGTACCAATGACACAGACTCCTTTTTAAAGTTTTTTATAAAGTATTTGCTGGTCAAAATAATTAGTTATTCTGAATAAGTGTGATACTGACTGCATGGCAGAGTAAGTCCCAAGAGTATATGAGAAAAAAATGACTTCATTAAATTCTTATGTGTTAAAACATTTAATAGTTTATGTAATATGGAATTTTGTGAAAAGAGGAAATACCTGCCTATATAAATTTCAATTAAACTGTGACTGTACATCCTAATTCAATGATCAGAATTTCTCAGCTGATGATCTCACACATATGTACTACCTCATAATAAACTGAAACAAGTGGTTAGTTATGTGCTGATGACAAGGAGGTGGGCAATTACTCAACGCAATGCTTATGATTGACACCTGTTAGGTTTCCTGATGTTGATAAATTGGGTCATACTACTGTCCACCTGTCCCAAAGGGCCCATTTTGGTTATCCGAAGGTCCCTATAACTTATGATACATAGGCAAGATACTCTTGTGGCCATAATTTCTTGTTGGGAAATGTTGACTCATGGCCCAACTGTGTTAAATTATCAAACACTGGAAAATGTGCAAGTTAGTTTAGGAATGATTGGTAAGAAGCTGGAAAATCTTTAAGCTTAAAAACCAACAACAACAAACCAACTGGCAAGAGTTCCTTGTGTCCACAGGGATCTATCACTTTCATCGCACCTCGTTCTGATGTTATTCAACAGTCCCTTATGGTAATGACTAAGTGTCATAGTCCCTGGCATTGAATTGATCCTATCCAGACTATTTACTTATATAAAACAGAGAGAAGAGAAAAGAGATAAACTTTGAAAAGATAAAAGAGTGAGAAACAAAAGAGAAAAGTGGGACATGTGGGCATGAAGAGAGGTAATCAAGAAAAGAGAGCAACGAACACAGAGCTAAGCTACAAACAAAGAAATGACTCTCAAAGCACTGTCACCCCATCTCCTCCTCCTCTTATTACTACCACTGGTAATATTAATTGATAACTTGCTTTGTACTAATGTCTGTAGTAAATGTTTTCTACTGTGTTCTCTCATTTCACCTTAACCACAAGTCTAAGAGGCATGTTCAGTTGTTACCATTTACAGATGAGGACCTTGAGACATAGAGTTACGGTCCAGCCTGCCCAGAGGTTTGAAATGACTCTGCGTTATGCCAAAGTCCAAGATCATAATTATATCACATTATTAAAAATCCAGGAATTATAAAGCACAAATATGGGAGAAAAGTCATAGGAATAGTGACAGAATAACCAAAAGAGCTTGATTTTATTATGGAAAAGAACTACGAAACAAAACACCTAATGTACTTTAACTGATAAACACAATTGATTGTTGTCTTTCAAAGTACTTATCTTAGAAGGCTATGTATTTATATCCATGATGATGAACTGGCCAATGTCTTTGAAGGTTGCCAGATTCAAAATTGCTATTAAAATCAGCTTACTGGCTACATTAAAACAGATAAACAAATATAAGCCAGTTGTATTTCTTTAGTTACCTCTAAATTTTTTTTAATTGTTAAGACTGACCATCCATTTGATTTAAATGAGTTAAGTATGAATGACTGTGGTTTTTAAAACAATAAATTGAACCTCAAGTTTCAAAGACCTGCTCCAACTGATGATATGTTGAAGAATATGTGTCAGACTATGAAAGAGATGCCCAATTTTATTGAAATAAGGGTGTAGTTTGTCGAGGTGGCTGACTACTTTGAAGAAGACAACAATCTTTTGGATTTACAAGTTTGGTATATATATGATATCAGCCACTACCTTCCAGTTCCAACTCATCTAAAAGGAGAAAATGAGGGTAATAGAAAAATGCAGGGGAAGGGGGAGGCAAGTTGGCTGACTAGATGCAGCCAGGTGGAATGGCTCCCACTGAGGGACCAAGACAACTGACATGCTCCTAATAGATCTTCAGAAGGAAGGCACCCAAAGTGGACTGAGGGAAGACACAGAAGCTGTACTAAAGAAGGAGAAAGCTGGGAACACTGCATGGGGCTACTGCACACCTGGACTCATTCCTGGCCACAGTGGCTCCAGGGGAATGGGTAAGTTGAACTGGCAAGGAGCAACCTGCTCTCACCATAGGCCTGTGGAACTCTGGCAGGAGAAGATTCCTTAATCACCATGGAAATCAAGTTGGCAGGGAGAGCTGCTTAGAGAAGAGGTAGGGGCAGCAAGCCAGCTGATGTGGAGCCCAGATGGTTTGGTGCAGGAGGATCAGTAGTGAAGTACAGCCAGGGATGGCCATGCCCCTAGGCTTGACTTGCTCCTAGGAGACTTTAGCTCTAGAGGAACTGTTGGACCTGATCTCCGAAAGACAATCTTGCCCATTAGATGGGGCTATGCTGACCTGAGCACCAGCTCAGGCCATGCCTGCTTGCAGGGCAGTCCCAGGTATCCTGCGGCCCTACACTATAGCTTCTGTACTGATGGACTGTGCCTGATGAGTGCAGAGCTGCAGTAGGGCAGCCTCTACAACCATGCACGAGCCTGCCCACTCCTTCCCCATACTACAGCTTCCCTCAGGCCCATGACAACTGTCCACATTGCTTTGCTTTGCTTTGCTTTGCTGGTGCATGTCTGTATGGGGTGGGTTTTGCAGTCCGCCCACCCTCCCCCTACCAACCACCATTGCAGACAGCCTTGATGGGCACAAAACCAGCCAGCCTTACCTCCATCAGTGCCCCACCCTTGTATTAATACTGCACAGAGAACAGCAGATCTTCCCCTTCCCCTTCACTCCCACTTCCAGTGCAAAGAGAAGGCACCCAGACCTGTGCCAGCCAGCACCCTGCCCCCAGGCCAAGACCACTTCCAGTGCGACTGTGTACACAGTCACCAGCTGCATTACCTCCACCAATGTGGTGAACACCCACAGGGAGGCAAGCACCCTGGCATCTGCTAATACTCTGCTGCAGCAGCCATACCTTGGTCCCACCATCACAGTGGGCTGCTAACCTTGAGGAGCCAGAGAACAAAGTTGGGGCCCACTACAAGTCTTGCAGAGTTACAGCATGCAGACCAGGAGTTGGGAGCTAAGTGTTGGCCCCCTACAGTCTTTCAGAAATGAAGCCAGTTGGTTTAATCAACCTTATGCCACAATCAAACTCTCAAGGTCATCAAATAGGATAAAAGGGGCAAAAAATCCAAAGGTCAGCAACCTCAAAGATTGAAGATAGATAAGCTCACAAAGATGAGAAGGAATCAGTGCAAGAACCCTGAAAACTCAAAAAGCCAGAGTGCCTTCTTTCCTCCAAATTACCACATTACCTCTCTAGCAAGAGTTCTGAACTGGCTGAGATGGCCAAAATGATGGAAATAGAATTCAGAATATGGATAGGAATGAAGAACACTGAGCTTCATGTTGAAACCCAATCCAAGGAAGCCAAAAATAATGATAAAACAAGGCAAGAGCTGACAGACAAAATAATTGGTATAGAAAATAACATAACTGACCTGAAAGAGCTGAAAAACACATTACAAGAATTTCATAATGCAATCACTAGTATTAGCAGCAGAATAGACCAAGTGGAGGAAAGAATCTCAGCGCTTAAAGACTGGCTTTCTGAAATAAGATGGTCAGACAAGAATAGAGAAAAAAGAATGAAAAGGAGTGAACTAAACCTCCAAGAAATAACGGGATTATGTAAAGAGACCAAGTCTATAAATCACTGGTGTCCCTGAAAGAGATGAAAAGAATAGAACCAACTTGGAAAACATATTTCAGGACATTGTCCATGAGAGCCTCCACATCCTAGCTAGAGAAACCAACATTCAAAATCAGGAAATACAGAGAACTCTAGTAAGATACTTCACAAGAAGATCATCCCCAAGATACATAATTGTGAGAATCTCCAAGGTCAAAATGAAAAAAATAATGTTAAAGGCAGCAAGAGAGGAAGATCAGGTCATCTACAAAGGGAAATCTATCAGACTAACAGCGGACCTCTCAGCAGAAACTCTACAAGCCAGAAAAGATTGGTGGCCAGTATTCAATATTCTTAAAGGAAGGAAATTCCAACCCAGAATTTCATATCTGGCAAAACCAAGCTTCATAAGCTTAAAGAAGAAGAAGAAGAAATAAGAATCTTTACAGACAAGCAAATACTGAGGGAACTCGTTACCACCAGACCTGTCTTACAAGAGCTCCTGTAGGAAGCACTAAATATGGAAAGGAAAGACGGTTGCCAGCCATTACAAAAACACACTGAAGTACATAGACCAGTGACACCATAAAGCAACCACATAAACAAGTCTGCAAAATAACAAGCTAACATCATGATAACAGGATCAAGTATACACATATCAGTACAAAACTCGAATATAAATGGGCTAAATATCCCAACTAAAAGACAAAGAGTGGCAAGCTGGATAAAAAACCAAAACCCATTATGCTGTCTTCAAGAGACCCATCTCACATGCAATGATGCATATAGGCTCAAAATAAAGGGATCTACCAAGGAAATGGAAAAGAAAAGAAAGCAGGGGTTGCAATCCTAGTTTCAGACAAAACAGATTTTAAACCAACAAAGATAAAAAAAGAAGGGCATTACATAATGGTAAAGGGTTCAATTCAACAAGAAGATCTAACTATCCTAAATATATATGCACCCAATACAGGAGCACCTAGATGCATAAAGCAAGTTCTTAGATACTTTCAAATAGACTTAGACTCTGACACAATAATAGTGGGGGTCTTTAACACCCCACTGATAACATTAGGCAGATGATACAGACAGAAAATTAACAAAGATACTCAGAACTTAAACTCAGCACTGGATCAAATGGAGCTGATAGATATCTACAGAACTGTCCACCAAAAACAGCAGACTATACATTCTTCTCATTGTCATCTGGCAAACATTCTAAAATTGATCACATTATAGGAAGTAAAAAACTCCTCAGCAAATGCAAAAGAACTGAAATCATAACAAATAATCTCTCAGACCACAGCACAATCAAATTAGAAATCAAGACTAAGACATTCACTCAAAACCATATAGTTACTTGAAAACTGAATAACCTGCTCCTGAATAACATTTGGGTAAATAATGAAATAAAGACAGAAATCAGGAATTTATTTGAAATTAATGAGAACAACGATACAACATATCCAAATCTCTGGAACACAGCTAAGGCAGTGTTAAGAGGGAAATTTATAGTACTAAATGTCCACATGAAAAAGTTGGAAAGATCTCAAGCTAACAATTAACACCAAAACTAAAATCATTACAGAACCAAGAGCAAATACATACCAAAGCTAGCAGAGACAAGAAATACCCAAAATCAGTGCTGAACTGAAAGAGATTGAGACACAAAAAAACCATTCAAAATATCGATGAATTCAGGAGCTGTTTTCTGGAAAAAAAATTAATAAAATACACAGACTGCTAGCTAGACTAATAAAGAAGAAAAGAGAGAAGATCCAAATAAACACAATAAGAAAAAACAAGCAGGATATTACCACTGACCCTACAGAAATACAACCAACCATCAGAGAATATTATGAACACCTCTATGAACATTAACTAGAAAATATACAATAAATGAATATATTCCTGGATACATACACCCTCCCAAGACTGAACCAGGAAGAAACTGATTTCCTGAACAGACCAATAATAAGCTCTGAAGTTGAGTCAGTAACAAATAGCCTACCAACCAAAAAAATCTCAGGACCAGACAGATTCACCATTGAATTCTATCAGATGTACAAAAAGCTGGTACCATTCCTGCTGAAACTATTCCAAAAATTTGAGAAGAGACCCCTCCCTAACACATTCTATGAGGTCAACATCATCCTGATACCAAAACCTAGCACAGACACGACAAAAAAAGAAAACTTCAGGCCAATATCCTTGAACACTGATGCAAAAATCTTCAATAAAATACTGGTAAACAAATCCAGCAGCACAACAAAATCTTATCCACCATGATCAAGTAGGCTTTATCCCTGGGATACAAGGTTAGTTCAACATATGCAAATCAATAAATATGATTCGTCATGTAAACAGAACTAAATACAAAAACCACATGATTACCTCAATAGATGCAGAAAAGGTTTTTGATAAAATTCAATACCCTTTCATGTGAAAAACTCTCAATAAACTAGGTATTGAAGGAACATACCTCAAAATAATAAGAGCCATCCATGACAAATCCACAGCCAACATCATACTGAATGGGCAAAAGCTAGGAGTATTCCCCTTGAAAACCAGCAAAAGACAAGAATGCTCTCTCTCACCACTCCTATTCAACATAATATTGGAAGTCCTGGCCCACGTGGGCAATCAGGCAAGAGAAAGAAATAAGGGGCATCCAAATAGGAAGAGGAAGTTGAACTACCCTGTTTGTAGATGGCATGATCCTATATCTAGAAAACCTCACTGTCAGCCCAAATGCTTCTTAAGCTAATAAACAACTTCAGCAAAGTCTCAGGATACAAAATCAACGTGCAAAAATCACTAAATCACTAACATTCCTATGTACCAACAATAGTCAAGCCAAGGGCCAAATAAGGAATGCAATCCCATTCACAATTGCCACAAAAAGAATGAAACACCTAGGAACACAGCTAACCAGGGAGGTGGAAGATCTCTTCAAGGAGAACTACAAAACTCTGCTCCAAGAAGACAGAGATGATGCAAACAAATGGAAAAGCATTTCATGCTCATGGATAGGAAGAATCAATATCGCTAAAATGGCCATGCTGCCCACAGCAATTTATAGATTCAATGCTATTGCTATTAAACCACCATTAACATTCTTCAAAAAACTAGAAAAAACTATTTTAAAATTTATATGGAACCAAAAAAGAGCCTGAATAGATGGCAATCCTAAGCAAAAGGAACAAAGCTGGAGGCACTAAAACAGCATAATATTGGTACAAAAACAGACACATAGCCCAATGGAACAGAATAGAGAACTCAGAAATAAGGTCACACACCTAAAACTATCTGATCTTTGACAAAAACAAGCAATGGGGAAAGGATTCCCTATTCAATAAATGACGCTGGGATAACTGGCTAGCCATATGCAGAAGATTGAAACTGGACCCCTTCCTTATACCATATGCAAAAATTAACTCAAAATGAATTAAGGACTTAAGTGAAAAACCCAACACTATAAACACCCTGGAAGACAACCTAGGCAATCCATTCTGGACATAGGAAGAGGCAAAGGTTTCATGGCAAAGATGCCAAAAGCAATTGCGCCAAAAGCAATTGCAACAAAAGCAAAAATTGACAAATGAGATCTATTTAAAGAGCTGTGTAGCAAAGGAAACTAACAACAGAGTGAACATACAGCCTATAGAATAAGAGAAAATTTTTGCAAACTATGCATCTGACAAAGGTCTAATATCCAGCAACTATAAGGAACTTAACAAATTTACAAAAAATAAAAAAAAAACCCCATTAACAAGTGGGCAAAGGACAAGCGCAGACACTTCAAAAGCAGACATACATATGGCCACAATTCAGATGAAAAAAAAGCTGAACATCGCTGATCATTAGAGAAATGCAAATCAAAACCACAATGAAATCTCACACCAGTCAGAATGGCTATTATTAAAAAATAACATGCTGGTGAGGCTGAGGAGAAAAAGGAGTGCTTACACATTGTTGGTGGGATTGTAAATTAGTTCAACCATTGTGGAAGACAGTGTGGCGATTCCTTAAAGACCTAAAATCACAAATGTCATTCAACCCAGTAATCTTATTACTAGATGCATACCCAAAGGAATATAAGTTGTTCTATTATAAGATACATGTACACATATGTTCATTGCAGTGCTATTCACAATAGCAAATACATAGAATGAACCTAAATTCCCATCAATGATAGACTGGATAAAGAAAATGTGATACATCTACACCATGGAACACTATGCAGTTATAAAAAAGAATGGGATCATGTCCTTTGCAGGAAAACATGGACAAAGCTGGGGGCCATTCTCCTTAGCAAACTAATGCGGGAACAGAAAACCACATATCACATGTTCTCACTTAAAAGTGGGAGCTAAATGATGAGAACACATGGACACATAGAGGGGAACAATACACCCAAGGGCCTATCAGAGGGTGGAGGGTATAGGGTGGGAGAAGGGAGAGGATCAGGAGAAATAATGGGTACTAGGCTTAATACCTGGGTGATAAAATAATCTGTACAACAAACCCCTATGATACAAATTTACCCATACAACAAACCTGCACATGTACCCCTGAACTTAAAAGTTACAAAATAAGAAAAAGAAAAAGAAAATGCATGGGAAAAAGCAAGAAAAAATTAAAATATCAATTACCACCTGACCTTTCAATGCTGAAATTAGACACTATTACTCACCAGAAATTAATCTCATGAGGGAATAATGTAAATGTACGGGTGGTCTCAAGCTCTTCTGTGTGCACATCCACTTCCCCCACCAAACAAAATCTGTAAGAAAAATTCTGGCCTTCAGCCATTGCACATTTCCCCTTTTCTCTCTTACTCCTTTTAACTCCTAGCAGTACTATGGGTAACTGAGGTAATCAGCTGGAAAAGGCCTGAAGGAGCCAAATGGAAACTTTGTATTGAAAAGGGCAAAGACTTCCTTGTTTAAGAGGTGGGAGGGGAATAAAAGGATAGAGTCAAAAGTAAAGAATGTGAATGGAAGGTTGAAGAAAGGAAAGAAAAAATGACAAGCCTACATGGCTAATTGTCAGAGAAAGTTTCTGTGGGTTATTAAGAGAGCAAAGAGAGGATTCGAGGGAGTTTTTGTAAGAGGGCCATGCAAGGAATGAGAAGAGAGCTTTCCAAAAGAGTTGTTGTGAATGATAAATTTTGGAAATTCTTTAAAGTTCTATAAGAGATACCAGTAAAGATTGGAGTTATTTTAAATACTGTTTGCGGCCAGGTGTGGTGCTCATGCTTATAATCCTAGCATTTTGGGAGGCCAAGGCAGGCAGATCGCTTGAGTCCTGGAGTCCAAGACCAGCCTCAGCAACATGATGAAACCTCACCTCTACAAAAAAAATACAAAAAATTAGCCACAGATGGGGTGGAGTGTGCCTACTTGGGGGCTGAGGAGGATTGCTTGAGCCGGGGAAGTCGAGGCTGCAGTGAACTGAGGTCATAACCACTGCACTCCAGCCTGCGTGATAAAGCGAGACCCTGTCTCAAAAAATGTATACATAAATAAATACTTTTTGATTGCTGGATTATATCTTTTTGACTGCAACAATATGCCAAGACTGGACCACGAGAGACTCTTGATTTACTCAGGTAATAGTGGTATAACATTTACAGCAGGTGTTCCTAACACTGGATTCATGGAAGGAATTTAGGTTGCCAATAAATCCTGATAATTGTGTGCACTTTTTGTGTTTATGTGTACATGTATTTTTTTTAATAAAGAGAATCTTTATGTTTATAGCTTTCATCAGATCCTTTAAAAATTCATGATCCTTCTCTTTAAACAACTGAAAGAGGCTTATGACTGTAATCCTAGCATTTTGGGAGGCCAAGGCAGGAGGATCACTTCAGGCCAGGAGTTTGAGACCAGCCTGGGCAACATAGCAAGACCCCGTGACTACAAACATTTTAAAAAATTAACCGGGAACAGTAGTGTGCACCTGTAATCCCAGCTACTCAGGAGGCTGAGGTGAGAGGATCACTTGAGCTCAGAAGTTTGAGGCAGGCTGCTGTAGTCAGCTCTGATCACGCACTGCACTCCAGCCTGGGTGACAGATTTAGAGCCTACCTCTGCAAAAAAAAAAAAAAAAAAAAAAAAAAAAAAGAAAAGAAAAGAAAGAAAGAAAAGGAAGAGAAAAGGCACAAGCTCAGGGCAAAATATTAAGTGAAGATATATAACTACAGAAGATAACTGATTTCTAATTGTACTGTACAAGCTTACTATGCTAGTCCATATCCATTTATTTTTCCAAAGATATTGAATATCAATGTATTCATTCATTTCCTGCCCCTAAGTTCCTCTCCTGATTTCCTTGGTATCTGAATGTACATTTGGAGATTAAAAAATAAAGTAATCATGATAGTGCTAAATAAGGTAAGGAAAAGGGCCACTCACATTTTCTGGAATTGAAGAAAGAGGGGGAAAATTAGAGCTAAACCTGAATGCAAATCAGAAATTTACTATAGTTTGAGAGGGGCATCATGATAGACACTGAAACAAAGGAAAGCACAGCATAAAATAATGGTCAGAGTATTAGGGTTATCAAACTGATTAAATGTCCCCTGTCAAGGTACGTGGAAAGACATTTTCAGTAATTCTGCTTCTAGTGAAAGAAAGAGTTAATATATCATACTTGTTACAGAAACCTTAATTCAATGCATAACAGACTAAGCATCAAGTTATATTAACTGGCTAAACATTTAAATTATGGAAGGCAAATAGCTGCAAAAGGGAGGAACTGAGAACCACAAAAAATCTGCCATTGCTTTTCTGTTTGTTTGAACCACCTACTCAAGTGCTTTATTCAAATTAAAAATGGGATGCACAGAAACAGCTCCCAAGTCTTTCAAAAAACGCCTTCTTTCTTCACCTGCCTCTTTCCTCATTTAAGAGTAGCACCCACAAGAATGCACCATTATCTTACCCTAGACAAACTTCAATTTAGAGTCTTAGGAGAAGGCCGTCAGCAAATATTAGTCTCTAGGGTTTCCTGAGCAGAGTACTAGCCATATTGTAGGCATTCATTAAACGCTTATTGAATAAATGAGTTACCAAATGAAAACATGAAAAAACATTTTTTACCCCACTGTTGCAATTGTGGATATGGATATGCGACATTAGGAACAGCACTAGGCTTGGGAGAGCAACACCAGGGAAATCAGAAACTGTCCCCACACAAAATACTCCTCTTATCTCTTGCAGATAGCAGGTGTTCCCTTAGGGAGGCTTGAGCCTTACATGGCTGATGCTCTCTCCAGAGGTTTTATGAGGAAGAAGGAAACAATGCCTCATCAAGGGGATCCATCAAGGGATTTGGGAGAAAGGAGGGTGTGGCAGGCAGAAGTAATGTCCCTACCACAGACATCCATGTCTTAATCCCTGGAACCTATAAATATGTTACGTCAATGGAAAGGAAGATTTTAGGTTGCAGATGGATTAAAATTATGAGTCAGCTGAAGCTGAGATGGGGTAAGTATCTTGGACCACACAGGTGGGCCCAATGTCATCACAAGGGTGAGGCAGAAGAAAAGGTCAGAGTGGAAGAAGGATTTGACCTGCTGTTGCTGGCTTTGAAGATGGGAGGGGTCTCAAGCTGAGGAATGTGGGCAGCTTCTAGAAGATGACAAAGACAAGAAAATGGATTCTCTCCTAGGGCCTCTAGAAAGGAATGCAGCCTGACCACACCTGGATTTTATTCCAGTGAGACCCATTTTCGACTCTGACCTCCAGGACTGTAAGATAATAAATTTGTGTTGTTTCCCACTACCAAGTTTTTGAGAATTTGTTACAACAACAATAGGAAATAAATATAAGGTGGGTGAAGAGGATGGAAGGACTTGAGAGGCAGGTAGACTGGTTTTGTCATTATTAGTTGTGGGGATTGAAGGAAGTTATTTCATCTCTGTGGGGCTTCATGTGCTCATCACTACAGAGAGTTAAAACTAACAAACTCATAAGACTGCTTTTAAAACATATATATTTAAAATAATATATTTAGGGCTTATCTTTACCACTAGATACATTTTTAATTTGAATTTTTTCTATTTTTAAATTGACTTCACTTTTTTTTTCAGAACAGTTTTAGGTTCATAGCAAAACTGAGAGGAAGGTATAAAGATTTCCAATATGCCCCCTACCCTCCCACATTTCTACCATAAATGACAATGTTATGTTCCGTAAAATGGTCCTCAAGTTACTGTGAGAAGTATATGAATAGTGGAATATGCAAACTTCTAAGTCTTGATGATAACTTACTCCCTTTCAGGTTTTGCAGCCAATGTAGACTTCATGACTTCAGAGTCGTAAATATAGTGAGATAATTTCAACATCCAAATTGTAACAAAATCATTGCTAGGGTTTGGAGGTACATTGTGTTCAAAGATTTTTATTACATTTTGTGATATTGCACAACTTTGATTAGACCATTTTGTGGTTAGGACAAATCTATTTTTATTAACACATCAAATTTTAAGAAATAAGTAGATTTTAAATCCACTTTTTCAGTTTATTAATAAATTACGAGAAAGGCACAAGAGGAAACCTCATAAACGAATGTTTCTTTTAAAGAAGTATTTATAAATCACAAAGTGACTTGATGTGTAATATATCTAGCTTCAAAGTATATCAACAAGATTATTTCCCTGTTTTCTTTTTCAAGCCAACTAAAAATTGAGTTCAATATCACTTAAAGATAATAGCTATTTAGATTTTTCAATGCTTTTAAAAGGAAAAAGTAAAGTCTTCTAAAGTGACCATGACATGCTTAAGTAAATATTTTTCCCCAAAGATTCACTGTGTAATTTGACTTGAGAAGATATGAGTAAAACATAGACCTGCTACAATATTTTAGGAAATAATTTACTATTTCCTCTGATTTTGGAAAGCCCTTTAAAATATACAAAACCAACTGCAATTTCCCACAACACCACTTTTTCTAAAGGCTTCACAGCTTGGATAACCAATAGGGCTGATAAATCAGTTCGTCAACAAGCTCAGAAATCCCAGGAAAAAAATGGACAACTCACTGCTTTTTCTCCTGTATCTGCCCTTTGCTTCGTTGTCCCCTAAATGACTTCACTACTGAGTTTACGGATCAAAAGACTTTTTCTATGAATACTCACTTCCATTGAAATATGCAGAAATTTTCAGAAAAAGTCAACATTTACTTAGTATAAGGAGCTTTAAGTTTGAACTAGTAGAGTGATCAGCAGGTTTAATTTAACCCTGAAAAACAGCTCAACTAGCTGTCCTATGCAGGTACTTATCTCTCTCCCCCAGAGAGCTCAGCTGGCAGCAGTCAAAACCAAAGTGGAAACTTAATAAAAATGAAAATTGTGGTAGCAAAATACACTTACAAGGTTAATTTGACATATTGCAAAATCTTGGGAAGTTATAGTGGTTTCTAAATATCCACAGTACTGATCTAGAAAAACCCCAAAGAAACAGCTGCATTTGGAGATATAACCTGCCTTGTCTGAAGAGAAGACCTTGGAATATCAAGGTTTGTAAGTCTTGAGATGCTAGAATTTGAAGACAACATTGGTGAAAATTCTATGCACTTCTTGTTGAGAAACAGCAGGACCATAAAACCCATAGAAGTTATATGTATGTGTTGGGCAAACACATATTTGCTCCGAGGATCACATAGTTAATTTATTTCACTAGAGAATGCAAGGGATAAAGAAGTAACATCAGTTCTGTGAACCTATTAAGAAAATTGTTGTGCTTAGGCCACTGGATTCTTTGATTACCTGTGAATGTTTCCATTTTTGGCATTTGGTAGCAATTGGCTTAGGCAAACCTGGCAAAATGTTTTCCAGCTGCTGGAAGATTAACTCTTGCACATCCTCAATGCTGTGTTCCAAGTATGTAACTCCAAATGGGACAGTGGTGTGAATCACGAGGGAAGGCCCAATTTCTGATGACTCTGTGGCATAAGAGGATCATAAAGATGCATCTTAAAGTGGGTAGCAGGCAAGCATCTCTCAGGATTTCAATTCAGACTTAAGAACTGATCACAATAATCAAGCAATAAATGGAGGAAAAACTTATTCTAATCTCTAAAGCATAAATTAGGCATTTCTGAAATTCAAAATCAAACTTCTCTGAAGAGGAAGACAGATTAAAGAGAAGTTTTAGTGAAAAATTGTCAGATATTGCTAAAGAACTGGAAGAAAGGGTAGAAGTGCATTTAATATGAACTGCCTTGGATATAATTATATTTAGGTTTGTCTTCTCTCATTCACAAAATTGCTAGCTCTTCAGGGCAGGGTCCATTTTTTTATACAGAGTCTATATTCTTCATAAATTCTGAGAACAAAGTATATATTCAATAAATACCTATCTCATTCAATTAATGCTTAATGGGTTGAAATATATTTTGTTGAAATTACACAAATGTCAGAACAAAAAGAAACCAAGCTCCTCTCTAAATACAGGCTTGTCCTCATTATATTCTTCTCTGTTTTAATTACCATTTCTTTATGTTTTAATCAGCATTAAAAATAAAAGTCTGTCTCATTCAAAACATGAAGCAACTTTCCATTTTTGTTTGCCATTGATTTTTTTGCTGTCTGTTCGTAATCACAAATAATGAATATCTGCTTTGTATCATTCACTCCTTAGTAGAATAAAGAGCAATCAAATAAAGTCTGAGTTGAAAGAAACCTAAGTAACTGACTCTTTAGAAAGCACCATCTTGGAAGAATGTTAACAAGAATTTGTCTGCTATTATTTGTTTGAATCATGCAGAAGAGAAAGCTGAGGGGAAAACAATGATAGATGTGAAACATAAGAATATAATATGAAAATTGGAATCTCCCCCTCCTGAGAGAAGAGAATATTAAAATGTATAAGGCACTGATAGGAGATGTCAAACCTGATTCTGGAAATTCTTTAACTTGGGATTGTAAATGGTAATACAGTGATCTATTTGAGTTACAGCAGTACAACTGACACAGGAAAGAAAGAGTTGACATAAGCCACGTACTCACTATGTGCCCGCTTAACCTCTTTACATTTCAGGTTTTTGTTTTTTTTTTAATGAGAATAAGTTAGTAGCCACCACTTTTTTTTTTTTTAAATGAGAATAAGTTAGTAGCCACCACATAGGTCTATGATGTGCATTAAATAACATAGTACACATGAAATACTCAGCACAGTTTCTGACACAGTATAGGTGCTTAATAAATCTAAGCTATGGGAATGGAAGCAATAAGCCAGAGACACGGGTAAAGCTTCCTGAGTGTTGCCTAAATTATAGGTGAGTCATGTTTTGTGAAAGTACTTCATTTTTCCATTGCACTCAGCACAAGGAACCCTGGTTTATTAATTTTATGGCAAAACACAAGAGAAGAGAGTCCCAACATGCTGCAAACTTTTTAAAGTGAAGTGAATGCTTCCAAGGAGTTTCACATATACGAGGTGAGGGACCTGAATTCAGAATTTGTGCAGTAAATGCAATGGTAAGCTGGACTGTACAGTATTTTCACCTCACAGTAGCTGGAACAACTTGAAAGAGGAAATAGAGGGGCCGTCTCTTTGAATGTTCAATGTGTAACCTGTCAGTGAAGACTTTACAGGTTCTGTACAGAGGGAAGGACCCAGGAGTGGAAAATCTCAATTTCTTTCACAGAATACCACTACAGTGAGAAATCTATTGCATATTGCCTTAGGAAGTTTTATTTGTGTTATCAGTTAATAAATTCAGGGAGGCTTGTTCACAGTGACGGGGTATCAATGCCACCCCTCTTCCATACAGTACCACATCTTCCCAGCGACAGAGAAAACTACTAGGTCAGCATTCTGAAGCAGGGAAGTTGGGGCTCTGAGTTGACTTATCTATCTCAGGCTTCAAAGGAAAATGAATGCTAGCTGCATGCTGAGAATTGGGAGGTTGCACTGACCCAGCTATTTGTTCTAGGGGAAACTCGTAAAGTCACTAAGACCAGTGATGGTGTGATGCCAGGTTTCTCCCATTTACATTAACCATCCACTCCACGGAGAGCAATAAAACATGAAATTTAAGACCTAAAGTGAAATAGTTCTTGCATAACAATGAGAGAACAACCTGCCTACTTACTTTTATTTGAATTGTACATTTATTTTGAAAATTTAGATGAAAATTTGAATAGCTATGACTGAAAACAGTAAGTTTTCGGGAAAAGCTCCCCCAACCCTAAATCAGAGTGTATTTTCAGAAGCTAAAGTCTAAAAATACAAAGAGTCAAGCAGAATTTAAACGTGACCAAAGTTTGAAAAAAGAGCAGTATAAAAAGCCACAAATATGTTAATAGGATTTAGAGCATAAATTCAGCATAATCATTATTCCTTGGTCACGGAGAAGTTAATGATGCTGTTTTTCTTTTTCTTTTCTTTATTCAGTTTAACAAGAATATCACCTAGCTTTTGGCATTTTAAATGTAAAGCTCACAGTAAGTTGACAATTATTTCTCTACTTTGGGAAATCAATGGCTATAGAGTCAGAAGATAAGTATTTGAACCTCTGCATCCTTTAATAGCCCTGTAATCTTGGACAACTTAATCTCTCAGGCTTCACTTTTTTCCATCAATTAAAAGGGAGCAACACTACTGACCTTACAAGGCTGCCATGAGGATTAAATGAATTACTCACATAAAAGCCTTCCTTCAAACATAAAGTGCTACACAAACAGAAGGCATTCCTAGGTAATATTCTTGTTTCCACCTCTCCACTGTTGAAAGAGCAGCTTTAGAAAGGGATAACAGAATTGACTTCTCTCAAAGCATTAAGACTGATCATTACATCAACACCCCAGCGACAATGGAAGACTATTCCTGGGTATAGGCAGAGCAGGATTTGATTTTTTTTGTGTGTGTTTCGTAAAATATACATAAAATTTACTGTTTTAACCTATTTTACGTATACAGTTCAGTAGCACTGAGTATGTTCACTTTGTTCTATAATAGTCACCATCAAGCTGCTGGTTTTCAAGATGCCTGTCTAGTGACATCAGATGCCAGCTCTTTTCAGAAAGATCAAAGTTATCTGTGAATGGACAAGTTCCAAATGAAAAACTTACAGAAGAGATCCAGGACCTGACAGAGTGCCCAGGGGAAAAAGCTGAGATGCAGAAAAAAAAAGCAGCAAGGGTCTGGCAGAGATTGACCCCTGAAGAACTCAGAACCCTGTGGTAAGGGGTAGTGGGAGTGCTTCTCTGCTCCCTTCACCCCTGCAACAATTCACTGACTGTCAAACTGTTGGGGAGCCCCTCTGCCCTCTGGATCACGGGCAATGCTGTCAGTGGTGACTTGGGGGAATTTTCCAGGGGCAGAGAATCAGGTGGCCAGCTCATGTTAAGCATGCCTACACTCCCCTCAGACCTGAACTGACATGGCTGAACTGAGCCATGCTGGTTGTGCACCTGTGGTGGGACACTGCCCTGCCCAGGGAATCTCTGCCCTTGAGTCACCACACCACGAGATTCCCCACAAACATACCCCACAACCCATTCTGTCTCTGGCAAACATGGGGCTGTTGGGTCCCTGTGGAGCTGTGGGAGCCCTGGAGATCTCACCCTTGGTGGGCTGCCTTGAAGGCAATGGGGAGCACAGCCCACTAAAGTCTCCCTTGGGACAAAGGAAATGAAGGAAATGGCACCAATCAGTGAAGGGGGTAGCACTGATGGCTAGGAAGGGTTGTGGAGAGGGAGTCATTCACCCCTTGCCACCTTTAGCCACTGTTGAGGATGCAGTAGTTGTTCTTCTGGCTGGGGGCTGGTGTATGTGCACCTGGAGAAAGCACTTATCACACTTTTTGTAGTGAATCCACACTCACTGAAAGTGAGCCCATGCTGCTTGGGCTTGCACAAAGGGCAGGGCCCAACTCCCTGACCCTACACAAAACAGCAGCATCCTGGCAATGGAGGACACAGACAAGCCACAGAGTTGTCTGCTCTGGACTGGGGGAAGGGGCTCTGCCCCAAGACCATCTCGGTGGTAGCTGCCAAAATGGTATATCAGTAGCCCATAGCCACATTGCAGCTGGGAACCAAAGGAAAAAGTCTTTATGAACTGAAGGCTGGGAGCCCTGTGACATGGTGTGATAGGGGAAGCAGCTGGCATTCCTGCCTGGTCAGGATGAGGAGCTGGTGCACTTCCCCAACTGCTCCTTCCCCAAAGACCTCAGCATGCTCCAACAAAATCTCCTCCCCTCTATATCAGGGCAGGTGCTTCCGCTCATCATCAATCTACCTGTGGGTGGGCCAGCTCTTACTCTTAAGTGCCACCTACTGGACTAGAGCTTGAACTCCATCACCAAATAAAACACCTGCTGCCAGAAGGGCTGAGTGCTAGTGTATGTGATGAGACTTCCACACCCTCAGCCAAGCAGTAGATAGAGTGTTGGCTCATATGTCAAATATATTGCTACAACAAGCAGCATCCGAGAAAGCCACCACACAAAAGCTATCCACAATGAAGGACCCATACAGCACCTTGGTCCTCTGAAAGCACCTGGAAAGGAGGCCAAATGATCATACACAACATACAACATACTCTCAAGATAAAAAAGAATTACAAAATGTAAAAGTCCTATCAAAAGGACAGAAAATTAAAAAATAAACAGTGACAGATCCCTCAAATGAGAAGGAATCAGTGCAAGAACTCTAGTAGCAAAAAAAAACCTAGAGTGGATTGACACCTCCAAAGTATTTCATTTGCTCTGTAGCAATAGGTCCTAACAAAAATGAAAAGTCTGAAATGGCAGACAAATAATTCAAAATATGGATTTTAAGGAAACTCAATGAGATCCAAGAGAAAGTTGAAATCCAATACAAAGAAACCAGAAAAACAATTCAGGCTATAAAAGATGAGACAGCTATGTCAAAAAAAAAAAAAAAAAACCCAAACAATTAGAACTTCTGGAATGAAAAAATTCATGGAAAGAATTTCAAAATACAGCTGGAAGCTTTAACCTAGACCAAGCAGAAGAAAGAATTTCAGAGCTTGAAATGTGGTCTTTCAAATTAATCCAGTCAGACAAAAATAAAAAAGAATTTAGAAAAATGAAGAAAGCCTTTGAGAAATATGGGATTATGTAAAGTGAACAAACATACAACTGGTTGGTATTCTTGAGAGAGAAGAAGAAAAAGAAAGCAACCTGGAACACATATTGGAGACAGTAATTCAGGAAAATCTCACTAACCTTGCTAGAATCATCAACATCCAGATATAAGAAATTTAGAAAACTCTCACAAGATACTACATAAGATGATAGTCACCAAGGCCTATAATTATCAGACTATCCAAGGTCAACATGAAAAAAAAAATCTCAAAGGGAGGCACCTGAAAAAAAGGGATAAATTACCCATAAAGGAAATACCATTAGACTAACAGCAGACTTCTCTGTAGAAGCCTTACAAGCAAGAAGAGATTGGGGGTATATTTTTAGCTTTCTAAAGGAAAAAAAAAAGTCAGCCAAGAATTTTATACCCTGCCAAACTACACCTCATAAATGAAGGACAAATAGTTTTCCCAGATGAGCAAATGCTAAGGGAACTCTTCTTTACCAGACCAGTCCTACAAGAAAAGCTCAAAGAAGTTCTAAACATGAAAACAAAAGAACAATGCTTGCTACCATAAAAGTACACATAAGGCCAAAGTACACGGATCCTATAAAGCAATTACACAATTGAGAATACAAAGTAACTAGCTAACAACACTATGGCAGGAACAAAACCTCACATATCAATATTAACCTTGAACATAACAGCATAAAATCCCCACCTGAGAAACACAGATTGGCAAACTAGATTAAAAAAAACAAGACCCAACCATCTACTGTTTTCAAGAGACCAGTGTCACACATTATGACAGCCACAGTCTCAAAACAACAGAATGGAGAAAGATCTATCACACAAATGGAAAACAAAAAAGAGTAAGGGTTGCTATTCCTGTGTGAGATAAAAGAGACTTTAAAACAACCACATTAAAAAAAAAAAAGACAAAGAAGGGTATTATATAATGATAAAGGGTTCAATTCAATCAGAAAATTCTACTATTTTAAATGTATGTTTACTCAACATCGGAGCACCAAGATTTAGAAAACAAATACTACTAGACCTAAAGAGAAGAGATAGACAGCCTTACAATAATAGTAGGGGGTTTCAACACCACGCTGACAGCACTAGATAGAACACTGAGGCAGAAAACAACAAAGAAAATCTGGACTTAAATTGGACTCTTGACCAAATGGACCCAGTAAACACCACAGAACACTGCACCCAACAACCACAGAGTGTACGTTTTTCTCATCTGTGCACAGAACAGTTTCTAAAATTGACTATATGATTGGCCATATAGCAAATCTCAATAAACTTAAAAACATCAAAATCATATCAAGCATCTTCTCAGACCACAGTGGAATAAAATCAGGAATCATACCAAGAGGAACTATCAAAAACCACATAAGAACATGGAAACCAAACAAACAACTTGCTGCTGAATGACTTTTGGGTAAACAAAAGAATTAAAGCACAAATCAAAATATGTTTTGAAACAAGTGAAAATAGAAACAAAATACCCAAATCCCTGGGATACAGCAAAAGCAGGGCTAAGAGGAAAGTTTATTCTGCTAAATGTTTACATCAAAAAGATAGAAAGATCTCAGATTAACAACCCAATGTCACATCTAAAAGAACTAGAAAAATGAGAACAAACCAAACTGAAAGCTAGAAGAACAAAAGAATTAACAAAGATCAGAGCAGAATGAAATAAAATTGTGACCAACAAAATACACTAAAGATCAACGAAATGAAAAGTTGGTTCTCTGAAAGGATAAACAACATTGATAGACCAGTAGCTACATTAACCAAGAAAAAGAATATTCAAATAAGCATAATCAAAAAATGACAAGGGTGACATTACAACTGATACTGCATAAATACAAAAGATTCTCAGAAGCTATTATGAATATCTCTATGCACACCACCTAGAAAACCTAGAGGAGATGGATAAATTCCTGGAAACACACAACTTCACAAGATTGAATCAAGATGAAATTAAAATGCTGAACAGACCAATAATGAGTTAGAAAATTGAGTTAGTAACAAGAAATCTACAAACCAAAAAAGAAAAACAAAAATTCAGGACTAGACAGACTCATGGCCAAATTCTACCAGACTTACAAAGAAGCTGGTACCAATCTCAATGAAACGATTCCAAAACACTGAGGAGGAGGCATTCTTCCCCAACTCATTCTATGAAACCAGTATCATCCAAAATCTGGCAAGGACACAATCAAGGAAGAAAACTATAGGCCAATATCCCTGATGTACACAGACACAAACATTCTTAATGAAATGCTAGCAAATTGAATCTAGCTGCACATCAAAAAGATATTTCATCGTGATCAAGTGGGTTTTATTTCTGGTATGCAAGGATGGTTCAGCATACACAAATCAAGGTGATTCACCACATAAACAAAATTAAAAACAAAAACCATATTATTATCTCAATAAATGCAAAAAATGCATTCAATAAAATCCAACATCCTTTCACAATAAAAACCCTCGAATGAACTAGGCATCAAAGGAACTTAACTAAAAATAATAAGAGCCATACATGGCAAACCCACAGCCAACATCATACTGAATGGCGAAAACTTGAAAGCATTTCCCCGATATGGTTTGGGCTCTGTGTCCCCAACCAAATCTAATCTCAAATTGTAATCCCCACGTGTCGGGGGTTGGGGGTGATTACGTCATGGGGGCAGTTTTCCCCATGCTGTTCTCATGACAGTGAGTTCTCACAAGATCTGATGGTATTTAAAGTGTTTGATGGTTCCTCCTTCACAGGTGCTCTCTCATGTGCTGCCATGTAAGAAGTGCCTGCTTCCCCTTCCGCCATGATTATAAGTTTCCTGGGGCCTTCCCAGCCATGCAGAACTGTTAGTCAATTAAACTTCTTTACTTTATAAATTATCTCTGGCAGTTCTTTATAGCAGTGTAAAAATGGACTAATACGCTCCCTAGGAATGGGAGCAAGACAAGGATGTCTACTCTCATTTCTCCTGTTCAACATATTACTGGAAGTCCTAGTCAGAGCAATTAGGTGTGAAGAAGATATAAAAGTAATACAAATAGGAAAAGAAGAAGTAGAATTATCTCTGCTAGCTGATGACACGATCCTATACCTAGAAAGGCTAATGACTGCTCCAAAGGACTCCTAGACCTGATAAATGACTTCAGTAAAGTTTCAGGATACAAAAATAATGCACAAAAAAATCAGTTGCATTCATATACACCAGCAACACTCAAGCTGAGAACCAAATCAAACACTCAATCCCACTTACATTTGCCACAAAAAATACTATATCTAAAAATGCATTTAACTAATAAGGTAAAAGATCTATACAAGGAGAACAACAAAATACTGATGAAAGAACACATAGATGACACAAACAAATTGGAAAACATCCCATGCTCATACAGAGCAAGAATCAAGATTGTTAAAATGATTATACTGTCCAAAGCAATCTACAGATTCAGTGAAGTTCCTACCAAATTACCTACATCATTTTTCACAGAATTAGAAAAAAACAATTCTAATTAGCCAAAGCAATCCTAAGCAAAGAGAACAAGGCTGGAGGCATCACATTACCCAAACTCAAAGTATACTACAAGGCTACAGTATCCAAAACAGCATGGTATTGGTACAAAAATAGACAAAGATCAATGGAACAGAATACAGAACACAGAAATAAATCCATATACCTACAACTAACTGATATTGACAAAGTCAATAAAAACAAACAATGAAGAAAGTACACCCTATTCAGTAAATTATGTGGGGGAAAACTGGCTAGGCATACGCAGTAGAATGAAACTGGAACACCACCTTTCACCATAGACAAAAATTAAGTCAAGATAGATTAAATACTTAAATGTAAGACCTGCAACTATGAAAATACTAGAAGAAAACCTAGGAAAAACTACTTTGGACGTTGGCATATTCAAAGAATATATGACTAAGACCTCAAAAGCAAATGCAACAAAAACAAAAACAGACAAATGGGATTTAATTAAACTAATTAACAGAGTAAATAGACAATTTACAGAATGGGAGACAATATCTACAAACTGTGCATCTGACAAAGGTCTAATATCCAGAATCTATATGGAGCTTATACAAATCAACAAGAAAAACAAAACAAAACAACCCCATTAAAAAGTGGGGCAAGGTCATGAACAGATACTTCTCAAAAGAAGACATACAAGCAACCAACAAACATATGGATAAATGTTCAACATCACTAATCATCAGAGAAATGCAAATCAAAATCGCAATGAGATACCATCTCACACCAGTCAGCATGGCTATTATTAAAAAGTCAAAAAACAATAGATGCTGGCAAGGCTGCAGAGAAAAGGAACGCTTATACACTGTTGGTGGGAATGTAAATTAGTTTAACCCCTATGGAAAACAGTATGGAGATTTCACAAGGAACTAAAAATAGAACTACCATTCTACTCAGCAATCCCACTACTGGGTATCTACCCAAAGGAAAAAAAAAATCATTTTATCAAGAAGACACCTGCACACGTACGTTCACTGCAGCACTATTAAGTCAGGGAATCAAGCTAAGTGTCCATCAATTGTGAACTGGATAAAGAAAATGTGGTATACATACACCACAGAATACTATGCAGCCATGAAAAAAGAAATTGTGTCCTTTGCAAAAAAAAAAAACTAAAACAGAACATCAAATACCCCATATTTTCACTTATAAGTAAGAGCTAATCAATGGGTACACATGATATAAAGATGGAAAGAATGGGATATGCATTCTAGACACTGGGCACTCCAGAAAGGGTAAGGATGGGAGTGGGGAGAGAGTTGAAAAACTCCCTATTGGGTACTATGTTCAATATTTGGGTAATGGGTTTACTAGAAGCCCAAACTCCAGCATTACACGATATACGCATGTAACAAATCTGCACTTGTGCCACCTGAATTTATTTTTTAAAAGCCAACAATGACCACTATCCATCTCCTAAACTTTTTCATCTTCCTAAACTGAAACTCCATATCCCTTAAACAATAAGTAACTATTCTCCCTTCTCCAGCCCTGGCAACCACCATCCTATTCCTGTCTGTATTAATTTGACTACTCTAGGCACCTCATATAAATGGAGTCATACAATATTTGTCCTTTTGTAACTGGTTTATTTCACTTAGCATGATGTCCTCAAAGTTCATATATTTTGTAGTAGGTCAGGGTTTCCTTCCTTCTTAAGGCCGAATGATATTCCACCATATGTATATGTCACAATTTGCTTATCCATTCACCCTTCAATGGACGCTTGAGTTGCTTCTACCTTTTAGCTATTGTAAATGATGCTGCTATGAACATTGATGTACAAATTCAGTTCAAGTCCCTGCTTTCACTTCTTTTGGGTAGATACTCAGAAGTGGAATTGCTGGATCATATGGGAAATCTATCTTTAATTTTTTGATGACTCAACCACATCATTTTCCATAGGCTGCACCATTTGCATTCCCACCAGAAATGCACAAGGGTTCCAATTTCTCCACATCCTCACCAATACTTATTTGCTGTTTGTTCTGTTTTTGTTTTTAATAATAGCCATCCTAATGAGTGTGAAATAGCCACAGCAGTTTTTAGTCTACAATTTTGAGTGAAGGTCAGGACACCGAATGTTGATAAAAACAGCAGCAACCCCAGCAGTAGCAGCAGCATTATAATCATCAACTGCTAATAGAGCACTAAGATTTAGAAGGCTCAAGCATTAAATACTTACAATCAAAAGCTACAGAAGTTGCCGAGTCTCCAAACAGAAATTAACATTTGTTTTGAAGTAAGCACTATAGCTGCCTCAGATTCATGGTCATGACAGTTGTAACCATTAATAGGTTAAATTTACTTATTTAAAGAAAAAGATTGTCATAATGGGTCACATCCAACTACATGCTGCTTATCATAACACGCATTTTTAAAAATAAATTCTATCTCAGTTGTGTTGGTCTCTATGATTGATATGGTTTGGCTGTGTCCTCACCCAAATCTCATCTTGAATTGTAATCCCTATAATCCTCATGTGTCTAGGGAGAGAACTGGTGTGAGGTGATTGGATCATAGGGTTGGTTTCCCTTCATGCTGTTCTTGTAATAGTGAGTGACTTCTCATGAGATCTGATGGTTTTATAAGAGGTTCTCCCCACTTCGCTCCTCACTCTTTTCTCTGTCCTGCCGCCATGTGAGAAGGCCCAAGCTTGCTTCCTCTTTGCCTTCCGCCATGATTGTAAATTTCTTGAGGCCTCCCCAGCCATGCAAAACTGTAAGTCAATTAAACCTCTTTTCTTTATAAATTACCCAGTCTTGGGTATGTCTTCATAGCTGTGTGAAAACAGACTAATACAGTAAATTGGTACCTCAGAGAGTGGGGTATTGATACAAAAATACCTGAAAATGTGGAAGAGAATTTGCAATTGGGTAACAGGCAGAGGTTGGAACAGTTTAGAGGGCTCAGAAGAAGACAGGAAGATGTGGGGAAGTTTGGAACTTCCTAGAGACTTGTTGAATGGTTTTGACTAAAATTCTGATAGTGATACAGACAATAAAGTCCAGGATGAGGTGATCTCAGATGGAGATGAGGAACTTATTGGGAACTAGAGCGAAGGTCACTCTTGCCATGCCTTAGCAAAGAGACTAGTGGCATTTTGTCCCTGCCCTAGAGATCTGTGGAACTTTGAACTTCAGAGAGATGACTTAAGGCATCTGGTGGAAGAAATTTGTAAGCAGCAAAGTGTTCAAGATGTGGTCTGTGTGCTCTTAAAAGCATTCAGTTTTATGCATTCACAAATAGATGATTTGAAATTGGAACTTATGTTTAAAAGGGATACAGAGCATAAAAGTGGAAAATTTGCAGCCTGATGATGTGATAGAAAACAAAAACCCATTTTCTGGGGAGAAATTCAAGCTAGCTGGAGCTGTGAGAAGAGGGCCACCATCTTCTAGATCCCAGAATGGTAGATCCAATGGCAGCTTGCACCATGCAGCTGGAAAAGCTGCAGACACTCAATGCCAGCCTGTGAAAGCAGCTGGGAGGAGGGCTGTATCTTGCAAAACCACAAGGGTAGAGCTGCTCAAGACTGTGTGAGTCCACCTCTTGCATCAGTGTGACCTGGATGTGAGACATGGAGTCAAAGGAGATCATTTCAGAGCTTTAAGATTGAATAGCTGCCCTGCTGGGTTTTAGACTTGCATGGGGACTGTAACCCCTTTATTTTGGCCAATTTCTCCCACTTGGAATGGAAGCATTTATCCAATGCCTATACCCCCATTGTATCTAGGAAGTAACTAACCTGCTTTTGATTTTACAGGCTCGTAGGTGGAAGGGACTTGCCTTTTCTCAGATGAAACTTTGGACTTGGACATTTGGGTTTATGCTGGAATGAGTTAGGACTTTGGCAGACTGTTGGAAAGGCATGATTGTGTTTTGAAATGTGAGGACATGAGATTTGGGAGGGGCCAGGGATGGAATGATATAATTTGGCTGTGTCTCCACCCAAATCTCATCTTGAATTGTAATCCCTATAATACCCATGTGTCTAGGAGAGACTGAGGTGAGGTGAGTGGATCATGGGGGTGGTTTCCCCTACACTGTTTTTGTGAAAGTGAGTGAGTTCTCATGAGATCTGATGGTTTTATAAGGGGCTCTTCCCCCTTCACTCCTCACTCTTCTTTCTCCTGCTGCCACATGAGAAAGGTCTAAGGTTGCTTCCCCTTTGCCTTCTGCCATGATTATAAGTTTCCTGAGGCCTCCCCAGCCATGCAGAACTGTGAGTCAATTAAACCTCTGTTCTTTACAAATTATCCAGTCTCAGGGAAGTTCATTATAGCAGAGTGAAAATGGACTAAGGCAATGCTACTTTAAGATTTGTTGATTGGTCTCATATATAGTCAGTTCTTATAAGTGTTTTATGTGTACTTGAATAGAATTTTCTAGGTATTGAATTGACATTTTGTATGTATGTATGTATGCATGTATTTATTTTTGTATTTTAGTAGAGACGGAGTTTCACCATGTTGCCCAGGCTGGTCTCAAATTCCTGAGCTCAGACAACCTGCCCGCCTCGGCCTCCCAAAGTGCTAGGATTATAGGCGTGAGCCACTGCGCCCAGCCAATTTATTTATTTATTTTTAATTTGAGACAGAGTCTTGCTCTGTCACCCAGGCTAGAGTGCAGTGGCACAATCTCGGCTCACTGCAACCTCTGCCTCCCAGGTTCAAGTGATTCTTGTGCCTCGCTTCCTGAGTGGCTGAGACTACAGGCGTGCACCACCATACCCAGCTAATTTTTGTATTTTTAGTAGAGACAGGGTTTCACCATGTTGGCCAGGCTGGTCTCAAATTCCTGGCCTCATGGGATCTGCCCAGTTCAGCCTCCCAAAGTGCTGGGATTATAGGCAGAAGCCACCGTGCCTGGCCTGAATTAACATTTTACAAAAGTTAATTAGAACAATCTCATTGATTGTATAGTTCTCATGAATTGCATTATGATTTTTTTGTCCACTTCAGTTATTGAAAGAAGTATCTCTCCTGATGATGGTAAATTTGCCAATTTCTGCTTTCAGTCTTGACAATTTTTGCTTTATATCTAAGTTAGGTTAATAGTTTCCTGATGTTTGAATATTTTAACAATATATTGTGAACCTCTTTACAACTAGATGTGCTTTTTAAGGGGTATTTTTTCTTTGTATTTGTCCCACTTATTCAGCATGCATGTTTGCACGTTTCTTTTTTAAATTTAAAAAAGTCTTCTTTTTGATTAAACCATGTTTACATTTTATTCCATTTTCCCCTTCTACTATCTTGGAAATTATATAGTTATATTTTTAGCGAAGACTGATATATTTAAGCATCCATATTAAATTAAAATTGAAAGTGAATAAATACCTTTATCCTTCTCCTAAATAATACTAGAGCCTTAGATTACTAACTCTAAGTTTATATGCTTTTATTGTTCAGGATTATTTTATTTCTTTGGTTCTATCTTATACAGTTAATGTTTGTTTTTATTCATGAAAAGCGTCTTTCTTGGATCTCAGATTCTCCCTCTAGGCTCATTTTCCTCTTCCAAAAGTATTCTGTGAAGTTCTTAAAATGAACTTCTAATGGAGATAGAACTCTCTCAGATTTTGCTTTCCTTAAAATGTCTTTATCTGCATTTGTGAAATATAATTTTTCTTGGTATATAACAATAAATTGACAATATTTTTCTCAAGACTTTAAATATATGATACCAATGTAGTTTAGTTTCTTTTGAGGCTGTTAGGAAGTCAAGTGTTTTTTGTTTTTCTTTTTTTTTTTTGCTCTCTCACCCAGGTTTGAAGTGCAGTGGTGCAATCATAGCTCACTACAGCCTTGAACTCTCAGACTCAAGCAATCCTCCTGCCTCAGCTTCCCAAGTAGCTAAGACCACCACACCCAGCTAGTTTTTTATTTTTTATAGAGACAGGGTCTTGCTATGTTGCCCAGGCGGTCTTGAACTCCTGGCCTCAAGCGAGCCTCCTGCCTTAGCTTCCCAAAGTGCTGGGATGTAAGTGTGAGCCACTATGTCCAGCCTGAGAGGTCTTTCTTAATTTGATTGTAGGTCCTTTGCAGTTAATTTTTCTTTTATATCTAGCTGCTTTTATGGTTTTTTCTTTGTCTTTGGTGTTGTGCAGTTTTATTCAGTTATTTTAAGATTTGAGGTTTTTTTTGGTTTACCTTTGTTGACTTCATTGGGATTTCTGAATCTGAAGACTTAATTTTGTAATTAATTTTGGAAATTGTTCAGCTATTAGTTCTCCCAATATTTCCTTATTCCCATTCTCTCTAACCTCTTTTCATGAAATTCTAATTAGGGATATACTAGATATTCTCATTCTATCTTCACATATCTTGATCTATTTTCAGTATTTTCTATCTCTATCTCTCCATGCTAAATTCTGTGTAATTTTTTGTGATTTGTCTTTTAGTTCACCATTCTCCTTACATCTGTGTTTTTTTTGATGTTCAATTTGTCCTTTGAGTTTCAAATTTAAATTATTTTATTTTTCATTTGTAAATGTTCTATTTGGCTCTTTTTCAAATCTGCATGATCAATTTCGATAATCTCTTTCTCCCTAGTCATACTGTCAGTACTCTTATTTCTTCCAACATATTCAATATAGTTATTCTATATTGTGTGTCTGGTTATTCCAAAATCTTCAGGCTTTATAAGGTTGGCTCTGGCTTTTTTTGTTGTTGTTCTTGTTGGATGACTATTGCTCATAATTGCATGGTTTTCTGTCCGTTTTGAGATATATATATATATATATATATATATATATATACATATACACGCACTATATATATACGCACACACAATTTTATATTCTCTCTCTCTATATATATTTCTTTATATATGTTTATTTATAATATGTATATTTCTATTGTGAGCTCATGCTCCTAGGAACTTTATCTGAAAGATTCTTTGTGCCTGCGTTTAAATAATGTTCCTTTGGAAACGTGCTTTGGTTTCTGAGAGAGGCCTTAGGGCAATATTGCCCATGACCACTTTAACTAGATTTATACAATATGCTGGCAGAATGAATTCTGGCACCAAATCTGCTTAAGGGTGGGTTTGCGGTTTCGCATCTCAGGAAGACATTTTGTTAAGTAACTTCCTCAAAATGAGATAGAATATCTCTCTTAAGCTGATGGTTTATAGCATATCTTATAATTAAATAATATAGGCTTTTTAAATAAAATCAGAAACTAAAATTCTTAGTAACACCAATAGTATTTAACATTGTTCTGGTTGGTACAATGAGATAAAAAATGGAAAAAAGATGTATAATTATTAGATAGAAGGAAAACATGGTTGAAAACAGTAGTGAATCAAATAAACTTGATCAAGTTGAAATATTTTTACATAAAATTGATTTCCTTATATATCAGTGATAACTAGTAAGAAAAATAATTTTTAATTAATTGTGCAACATCCTTTACAATTTGACAAAATGACGCTAAAGGTAAAATACAATAATAATATTTAAAATTTTTTGTAAAGAAATTCAATGAGTAGAGACTTGCTTTGTCTCTTTTAAATACATTATAAAGCTACAGTAATTAAAATAGGCTGGTACTATTTAATAATAATGATGAACCAGAATAGTTATCTCTGAAAAAAATCCTAAACCATATTAAGTATTATAACAGAAACTTAACAAAGCACTGGGGAACAAATGCATTTTTAATATTGGCTAGAAAATTGGATATAAGGAAAAAATTAACTTAGATATTCTTTTTCCACTTCTGAGCCACATTTCTCACTCATTTCTAATTTTCTACTTCTGTAGCCATATGAAGAATGTACCTTCTTAGGTACATAGCATCTCTGCTCCTAGGTTTGCTCTCACAACTTTATACTAAAAGTTCAAACTCCCTGGGACACCCTTATTCACATGCAAACACATCAGAGACTTTTTCCATCTGAAAAATTTAATTTTTGGCAGTATGTATCAAGGGTCAGAGGTTGCGTTCCCAAAGGCCAGCTCTAAATTATATCTCTGACAGGGAAATAGAGGACTAAAGAAATTTAAGGAGTGGAAGACTTTAATGTTAGAGACCAAGACCAAAAAGAAATGGGTGAAATATTTCTTCAATTATTGATTCAGTCAAATGAGCATCCTGGTGTCTGGCATTTGATGCCATGAGACACAGTATTAAGGTCTTTCAAGAGTTTACATCTTACTGGGGGAAATGAAACACATGCAAAGTAATAACAGAATCATTATCCACTAAACGGTATAGTATTGATGTGTGTGCAAATGAACGTTCTAAGTAAAGGGGAGGACTTAGTTCAGAAAACAGATTCACATGAGGAGAGAAGTTGGACAAGGAGCTGGGGGCCACACTGTTTTAGGGGTGGTGGTCTGCTCTCCTTTCTCATGGCGGTGGAGGTTGATGATACGTTTGCCCTTCTCCAGTCCATTTGGAACTGGCTCAACTGCCCTCTAGCCATGAGAGTTATTACAATTTAGCTCTTTTATATGGCTCCCAGGCTCAGCAGCATCTGTAATGAAGAGGAAGCCAATCATATCAGTAAGTCCAACAAAAAAAATCTAACTTTCCCTGGATGATAAGAGATAGCCAGGGAGAGAGAGGGGAGAAAGATGGGAAAGGGAGGCTGAGAGAGAAGTAAACATGCTCCTGATGTCTCTCTCTCCTCTTTCTTGCCTTGCTAGCAGAACCAAGCCAAAGGAGCACAAAGTACTCTGCCTTTTGGCATTCTACCTCCTTGGCTGCGTGTCTACTGCTGGTCCCAGGTCAAGAACTAGGCCTCACTATTCAGAGGGACCACCTGCAGATTTTACTTGCTTTTTAAAAATCTCAGATCTAGGTCTTATATATAGGTTACAGCAGCCAAAATTCAGCTATGATAACACTCCTCACCAAATATGTCCTGGGCAACTTTGTTACCTCCAATTTTATCTACGGCAGGGACTTTTGCAGTATTTATAATCATTCAACACAATTGTACAGTTTTAATTGAAGAGTAAAGTTCTGGAAGTAAATACTTCTGAAATGATGGCATGGGCCATGCAGAGAAAAGATGGTTTTACTCACAGTCCTTCCCTTTACATATTTCACTTTTATACTGTCATCTTTGAGGAAAAGTACTTGTTTTACTTTCTTCCATATTATGTCCCTGGAGGTAGGGGGCTATATTAATTGATAAAAGCAGTTGTTTACATATCTAGTTAAAACTGTTGAAGAGGTTTGAATTAACAGCCTCATTTGGGAGACTTAAGGATTATAAGATCTAAAGAAGTGATAGGAGAAGGTAATTGGCCTGGAAAAGATTCAGAAAGATAAATGAATGTGGAAATCGTATTCTTGTCAGCAGACACCAAAATTGCCTGACAAACCCTTACTTCCCTTTTTACAGGTTAACTATCTATTTTAAAAGGGTGAAATGATAGAGGTGAAATGACACCCTTCTAAATGTCAGGAAATATAATTCAAGTAAAAAAGTGTGTGGTTTTTTTCTCCTCTTCCTGCTGAAGGTTATACCTACCTCTTCCTAGGAAATTATGATGTACCATTTAAGATTTATAGAAAATTCTGGAGTAATATTTTTACCCCTAAGAAACAAGATATGATTCATTTAGCATAAGCAACTCAGGTCTCTTTCTCCATCCTGATTGTACACTTTTGAGGAATATCAATTGAGCTTCAGATCTTGAGTCTGAAATTCTGTCTCCCTACTCCCTGCCTGTATGACTTTAGGCTGCTTGTTGTTTTGTAATTTCTTAAGTCAGTGCCTCCCACAGGAACCATGACATATTAATAGTTATTAGGCAAAACAACAACAAAATTCTTTGGACGAATATATTTTTGAAATGCCTGGCTTAAATAAAATTAAGTGGAACTTCTCAGTCCCTGATATGGTTATGTACAGTGTAAATCTTTAATGGAAAGATATTATTAAATTATTTTTGGTGTTTTAAAACTACTTTTATCTGAATTACAAAACTTTTAAAAAAGTTATTCAAACATGATGAAAGTGTATAAAGTGAAAAAATAAAAGTACTGCTTTGGTATCAGAACTGGCAGCCCCACTCTCCAGGGTAACTACTGTCAATGGTTTCTTAATACCCTTCCTGAAATTTTCTAGAAATGAGCCCGCATATTTACTTCCCGTTTAATAACGGAAACACAATCTTACCACAGCTATCATTTATATCTTGCTTTTGTTAAAGCAACATATCTTGGTTAGATTTCTAGCAGTTCATGGGGACCTACCTAATTTAATAACATGAATTGCCATGGTTTACTAGTCTTTCAGAGCTGGGAATTTCATTTTTTTTCCAGTTTGTTGCTGTTAGAAACAATGCTGCAACAAACACATTTATTCTGTTATGGTCTGAAGGTTTGTGTCTCCCCAAAATTCATATGTGAAATCTAATTTCCAATGTGTTTGTATTTAGAGGTGGGGCCGTTAGGAGGTGATTTGGTCATGAGGGCTACGACTTCTTGAATGGGACTAGTGACCTTACAAAAGAGGCTTGAGGGAACTTGTTTCCCCCTTCCACTGTGTGAGGATGCAGCAAGAAGTCACCAACCTCTGAAGGAGAGAGTGAACCCTCTCACCAGATGTCAAATCTACCGGTATCTTGATCTTGAATTTCCCAGTCTCCAGAGCTGTGAGCAATAAATTTATACTGCTTAGAAACTACCCTGTCTAAGGTATTTTGTTAGAGGAGCACAAACTAATTGACAAAGACAATTCACATACCTTTGTTGAACTTCTGTGAGACTATCTCCAGGATAAATTCCTAGTAATAGAACTGCTGAGTCAAAGGGTAAGCATATTTAAAATTATTTCTGATATAGCTAAATGGCCCTTCAAAATCACAATCCCCCCAATAGTAAATGAGAGCTCTTATTTCTCCACATTCTTAACACTGGGTAATGTTTGCTAATCTGTTAGTTTAAAATGTATCTTATTTTATTTTTAGTTTTCAGTTAGTTATGTATGAGTGTGGCATTTTTGCATACAAATCCAATTTGTAAACTCTTTCCCAAAGATCTGACTTTTTCTTGCCCCACTAGAAACAACAATGCCAACCTCAGGATTACTGTACAGATTCAATCCATGTAAAGTGAGAAGTTCAGGGTTTGGCACACAGTAAGTGCTCATCAAATGCTATTTGAAAAACCAACCTATCAAGCCTGACTCACTTCATTTGAAAGGATTTACAGTTACTGAGGTTTTATTGTACCTCACTTCATCAATGGGAAATGCAGATTTCAGAAAACAATGTAGATGGGAGGAAAGTGCTCTCCACACTCCCAGTATTTATCACGTTGTATTTTCATTGTCTATTTGTCTGTCTCCCCTCTAGATTGAGGGGTACCTGAATTTATGGATATTGTCTTATTTTACATTTCTTTTTTTTCCCTTGAAATCGTGATTTTATTGAGTTGAAGGCATTTCAACCACAGGTGATTAGTATCATCTGAATCTACCCACAGCTCAATCAAGTCTAAGGCTAAAAACATTCAATCTCTTAAAAAAAATGAGCAAGCAATTTTTCCTCTGTAGTTCAAGTTCATTGAGTTCATAACTCTTGTCCCAGAAGGAAAAAACTGCAATCTTATAAGCCACAAACTAAACATATGTAGTTAATTAACAAATTAATTAACATGAGATACCAACTCAGTCAAAATTTCAACAACTTATATTAAAATAAGCAAAGTCTTTCCAGTCATCTTCAAATTCTTCCTAAAATTTATTTTAAAAAGTGAAACTATCAAAATATCTATTTATTTATACTTTCATCACATTTAGCAGTGAATTTGATTTATAAACTTTAAGCATAAGCTTCCATAATGAAGAATATATTGTATACTGGTACATTGACTTTTTGATTTGAGTTTTCTTTTCTTTTACTTTTTTTTTTTTTTCTTTGAGACAATGTCTTGCTCTATTACCCAGGCTGGAGTGCAGTGGCTCAATTTTGGCTCACTGCAACCTCCACCTCCTGGGCTCAAGCAATCCTCCCACCTCAGCCTCTCAAATAGCTGGGACTGCCAGGTGTGTGCCACCATGCCTGGCTAATTATTTTATTTTTTATAGAGATGGGGGTCTTGCTCTGTTGCCCAGGCTGGTCTCAAACTCCTAAACTCAAGGGATTCATCCACTTTAGCCTCTCAAAGTTTTGGGATTACAGGTGTGAGCCACCACACCCAGTCCCTCTTTTACATTTCAGATGGCCCATGTGAATTGTTTCTAAATGTAGGCCAAAAATTTTATATTCCTCACTTAATATGCCTCATTAGCTATATTAGTTCATTAGACAAAGACACATTTATTAAAAATAAGCAGGTGGAATGTAGTGGTAATGCAGATTGAATTTGTTCAAAATAACTACATTGTGGGCTTGGAAGTATAAGAGAGGTTGCTCTGTGATCCTTTCCTGCCAAACAAAGCCTCACTATGGGTTGATTTTTAGCAATAAATATAAAGAGACTTGAAAATGTCAGTTTTGTATAAAGCTAGGATGATTGTTATTCAGTGTTTTATTCTTTTACTATTAAATTTTAGAAATGCAATTTTACATTTCTAATAGTAACTACTT
Organism: Gorilla gorilla gorilla; assembly: GCF_029281585.2. Taxonomy (NCBI): domain Eukaryota; kingdom Metazoa; phylum Chordata; class Mammalia; order Primates; family Hominidae; genus Gorilla; species Gorilla gorilla. The sequence goes on from NC_073232.2 coordinate 100,663,674, forward strand.
TGGGGTTTGGCAATTGGTAAGCAATGAATAATTGTTGAATACTTGGATGAACAGATGAATGAATGAGGTATCATTTCTGTTCTCAGGACCTAAGAAGTATGGATAGATAAAGCAAGATTTTTCTCCATCTACTGAATGAACACGGCAGGGTCAGCAGTACCGGACAAAGCTATGACACATTTAGAATCTGACAGCATTGAATGCACACAGCAGAGCAATTACAGCTCTAGTTCCACATGCAACCCTAAGAAACTTTTCTATCATTGAGGTGGAAATACTAGCTTTTAAAAAACCGACACACCTATTAGCTTCTTTTCTTCTTTAGGTCTTTGACTTGTTTATTCTAGGCCTGTGGGTACTGATAGATCTGTGGATGTATGCATTTGCCATTTTAAATAAAGGCTAGGAAGGGAAGTTTTAAAACTAATACACATGTATGTTTGTAATCGTTGTTATTCAAGGCTACGTAAGTTTGGATTTCTTATGTTTAAACAAGACACACAGACATCCCCTAAACAACTCCACATAAGATAACCATTCTGATAGGCATTTAGTTAAATATAAACAAGTGTGTAAAACCCCACACGATGAATTGAAAATAAAATGAGAACTCCCCTAAAGTTCCTACTTCCAGTTTCAGAAGATGTTTCTCCATAGCTACAACGTAAGTAAATGTATACAAGTTTAGGAAATAATCTTCCAGTAAACAATGAAAAATTGTTCACACAACAGTGTGTTCTGTCTTCGTCAGCTGAGAAAGTAAATGATAGCATTCACCAGCAATATATACTACCTGAATAATAAACAAAATGTTATCTATTTTAGCAATACTTTCGGGTGCTGGATAGAGGCTATGGGACAGGGTAGGAAGGCAAGAGCTGGGGCTGGGTTGGGCAACTAGGGATAATTTCCTACTGATTGTAGTTGCATTCCAAAGCCCTGAGAGCGGAGTAGATGTAACATCAAGGTGTTGTGTTAAATCATCACACTAGATAAGACTTTATAATAGACTAAGTGATCAGTGGAAATGGCTGACTTAGGGGTCATTAAGGCTGACACATTAGGTCATTAGGCTGACATAGGGGTGAGGGATGACAGGCAAGGCTGGGCCTGAGAGATGGGGCAGAGAGTACTCCCTATTTTAGGGAGAAAAAAATACATTGCCCACACAAATTGATTTTAATCTTTATTTTCCTACTGGATTGGCTTTGGGTCTCATGAAGGGGCTCAAAACAGTTCACAGATGGTAAAGGTCTTCTGTCTGGTAATCTACATAATAGATGCAAGAAATCCAGGACCCTGTTGAGGGATGGCATGATGTAGCGTAGCTAACTAACTACTGACCTCCAGGCTAGTTAGGAGGACCAGATGAGAGAACGTCTGTGTGGTGGATGTCAGCGGCTCAGCATCCACTACCTCTTTTGGGGGAACATTATCCAAATTTTGTCTTAGGGGAATCACCCCTCCTCTACTTTCAGCCTTGATGAAAGTAGGCTAGGTCACAACTAATCAGTTTATCCATCCCTCCTGGCCACAGTGACTGGCTGGATAATGGGTACATAACTAAAGCCAGGCCAATCAGGTCAATAAGATTCAATTCCAAAATTATTGTGCTTTGAGGAAAATGGTCTTGCTCTCTTTGTTTTTTAAAAATAATCATACTTGGCATTGAAATCCTTGGTACTACCTGTTGTCATCATGAATGAATCCAATGCAGCAGAAAGTAGAGTCAAGAAATTGAGCAGAAGCTAAGTTTGCATGATGTTGATCAAATCTATCTAGAGTTGCCTATAGCTTTACTCCTGGATTTTTCAGGAACAATAATAAGTCTCCCCACTCCTTTTTTTGCTTAAGCCATTTGAGATGAGTTTTATGTCACTTGCAACTTAAACTATTCTAGTGTGTGGAGCCTTTAGTACTGTGTCTGGCATATTTATGCTCGTTCTTACAAATATCAGTTTTCTTTTCTTTTTCTTTTCCCTCTCCTTCTCCTCCTCCCATCTCCCCCAAATCTTACTTTATGTCTCTAGTGTAAAACAGAAGATTAGATTTGACTATTTCCTTTAGAAAGCATGACCAAATAATTACTGGAAACACTTCTTCTGGGCCTCAATTTCTTCATATGTGAAGTAAAGGGGTTGCAGAAGTCCATCTTATTCTTTCAGCCTTAATTTTCCAGCAGTCTAAAAATCAGTTGGCAGTGATGATTTGAGAAGAAAAGTTCATCCTTCCCAACCACTCCTTGATTTTTCTAGTGTGGAAATTTGTGTCTTTAGAGAAGAGACTAAAACTAAGAAACTGCAGGGCCAAAATGATGGAAACGCTTCCTTCAACTGAGCTTTCTCAATCCTTGAGCCACTGCGAATTTTAGGCCTTCACTTCCATCCTACTTTTGAGTTTAAATACAACGGACTATTTTGTAGTTTGGTAAGAAAAAGCACTGCATTGTTTAAGAAAGCTTTGGTCTAGTTTAGCTCTGCTACTATCTAACGGTTCTTGACATAGCACATGTATGCAGTTCACATACTGAAACGGACAAGTGATTCACAAGTGTCACAGATCCATGGAAAGTCATGTGTAACTAACAGCAGGTAAATTGGTATATACAGAATCTGGATGACTTATAATACTTTTTAAAGATATCTTAAGATGAATCCAAGTTTATCCCTAAAATAACATTACTCTTGCTCACATGTAGTTTGATATACTTGCTCTTGAGCACGAGAGAACACTGAGCTTCTTGGGATTCCTAATAACTTGAGTTATCTTCATGAATCATGCCATGAGTTTGAATATCACTCATCATGTGAGTGACAGTAGGAAAGCTAGATTTCCTTTTTTTTTTTTTTTTTTGAGATGGAGTCTTGCTCTGTTGCCCAGGCTGGAGTGCAGTGGCGCGATCTCGGCTCACTGCAAGCTCCGCCTCCCAGGCTCACGCCGTTCTCCCGCCTCAGCCTCCTGAGTAGCTGGGACTACAGGCGCCCGCCACCACGCCTGGCTAATTTTTTGTATTTTTAGTGGAGACGGGGTTTCACCGTGTTAGCCAGGATGGTCTGGATCTCCTGACCTCATGATCCCACCCGCCTCGGCCTCCCTAAGTGCCGAGCCACTGTGTGAGCCACCGCGCCCAGCCAGAAAGCTAGATTTCTAAGGTTCTTCCATTTCCAGGATTTTGGATGGTAGACATGGTGGTGGCTGTGGAACGTGAGGATTTGTGGTAGAGACACGGACTGAGGATTTCATTAACCCAAATCTGGGAAATATGTGAGGGGAGCAAGTTAAGTTTGAACTACCACATTTGGTGTTATAATCTCTTCTTGAGCAAATAAATTTTAAAAGCTACAGCTATTTTCTTTATACAAATGACAGAATGCATAGATTAGGTAGGATATGAAACAGAAGACTCTAGTTTCTAGGTATCAGTCAATTTCAATGTGTTGCAGAGTAGGTGGTGGGGAAAGAAATAAGTGTTCCTGGGGTGTTTTTATTAAGGTCTTCAGGGCAGAGATTTTTTTACTTTTATCAAAAAAGTACGATTTGGAGACAAACTAAGCTCAGGTTGAAGTCATGGTCTTCCTTAATTTCTCTAAACTTTAGTTTTCTCAACTATAAAATAGGGATAATAATATTTACCTCATAGGGTTGTTGTGATGATAAAATGCAATAGAACATGTAAAGCACACAACATGGTACCTGGCTCACAGTGACCAGGGACAAGCTGAATTACGATTACAGGTATGGTGTTTTAAAGATTGAGCAATGTTGTTCTAGTTTTTAATTTCATTTCTTTTTATTTTTCAAACTCCTGATACAAATTATCCTAAATTCCACTATAAATGCTTCTCTTTGGTTCATATATAGAAATAAGTTCTGCTAAAGGATGAGACACAATTAGCACACACACAAGTGAATATGGATGTATGTACTGACACAGCAAGAGGGAAACAGAAGCTGATGTTGGGCTGTGAGGCAGACCTGTGAGGCAGATCCATGGTTTCCCTGACACCCAGATATACATTGTGTAAATGACAGCTCAAGACTCACATGCATTTCTATATCACATGGCGTTTTAGATAACATTCTCTCCCTACACCTCATTCTTAGGACTTGAGACTTCTTTGATTATTCCAGTCACATCTAACTACTGAATTGGAAATTCTCAATATCTTGCAATAATTCAGACCTTTACAGAGGAAGCAATATCTTGAAGGTTTCCAGTGTGGAAAACCAAGGAGGTGAGATTTCCAGGTTCCCAAGCACAGGATAAAAATCCTTGTAGCTCTACAGAATCCCTGCTGCAGGGTGCCTTAGGAAGTTCTGAACCAGAGAAGTTTTCCACTTGGCCAAGAACTCATGTTAGAGTTCATTCCTCTCCATCATTTTTTAGGCTTCTGACTTTACTTGCAAGTGCAGGAAATAGATTTGGTTTTGTGAGACAGATCTCTCCTATGAAATACTTTCGTAAGGAGGATAAACCTCAGGAGATTGATTTCAAATTAGAGGATCATTTCCTTTCTCTTTGATGGAGTATATATAGTCTCAAAGTTTACAAGTGTCTCTTTAAAAGAAGGTACATTTTTACATTCCTGTAAGTGTAACTCAAGGATTTCTAAAGACCCAACTAGGATTACCGGTCAGATAAAAAGACAATGTTTTATGATACTACCTCTTCAATCCAATAAACATTCCATTGCATAGACTTTAAAATATATATACTCCAGAAATTTGTAGAAATAAAAGAAAAAAGGAAAACATTAAACATGGTGATATTTTATTTATAAGGAATTCTAACTATTTATTATTATGCAGGAATATATTTTAATATTCCCTGTAGAATGTAAGTACAAGGAGAGGCTGGGTGCGGTGGCTCTCACCTGTAATCCCAGCACTTTGGGAGGCCGAGGTGGGCAGATCACGAGGTCAGGAGTTCGAGACCAGCCTGACCAACATGGTGAAACCCCATCTCTACTAAAAATACAAAATTAGCTGGGCATGGTGGCACGTGCCTGTAATCCCAGCTACTCGGGAGGCTGAGGCAGGAAAATCGCTTGAACCTGAGAGGCAGAGGTTGCAGTGAGCCAAGATCATGCCACTGCACTCCAGCTGGGGTAACAGAGCAAGACTCTGTCTCAAAAAAAAAAAAAAAAAAAAAAAAAAAAAAGAACGTAAGTACAAGGAGAAAAAGAATCAGCTGGGCGCCGTGGCTCATGCCTGTAATCCCAGCACTTTGGGAGGCCTAGGCGGGCGGATCACCTGAGGTCGGGAGTTCAAGACCAGCCTGACCAACATGGAGAAACTCTGTCTCTACTAAAAATACAAAATTAGCCGGGTGTGGTGGTGCATGCCTGTAATCCCAGCTACTTGGGATGCTGAGGCAGGAGAATTGCTTGAACCTGGAAAGCAGAGGTTGTGGTGAGCCGAGATCATGCCATTGCACTCCAGCCTGGGCAACGAGAGCAAAACTCCATCTCAAAAAAAAAAAAAAAAAAAAAAAAAAAGAATGAGAACAAGAATATTGGCTGTATCATTCACCAGAATACCTAGAACAATGCCTAGCCCATGGAGTGCAATAAATAGACACTGAATGTATAAACAATGAATTACTTATGTAGACATAAGTACTTTCAGAGGCAAAGAGAACATACATATATATTCCTTTTCTTGTGAAGATCATTTCACTACAGTCAATTTTTTTATTTTGATCTTTTACTTGTAAAAAGAAACGTGCCATATAATTATTTAAAAGTAACCAAAACATAGAGTACATAGAAAAATCATGGCTCATAACATGAAATTATTAAAAATGAGTATTTTGCTCTACCATACTTTAAAGGGCTTTGTGGAAAACAGCCTGAGGGAAGCATGAGAGGAAGACACCAAGGTTTACTACCAAGTGAGATGCTAGCTTAAATGTACTAAATGGTAAAATAAAACTTAAGAAAAGCTTTTTACAAATGGTAAAAGATATAACCTATTTCATACTAATCTGTTAGGTTTATAGTATTTTCATATAACCAATTTTCCTTAATATTAGGAAATATATTTAAATGATTTTTTATATTCTCTCAAAAAGATAGTTTCTACTCACCACACATTCTAGGTGCTCCCTGAGTACTCCCAGTCTACTTGGCAGGAAAGTTGCAGCCATGTAACTAAACTATTAGGTTGGTGCAAAAGTAACTGTGGTTTTACCATTACTTTTAATACTTTTTTGGTCAATGGATTAGGAGGGAAAGTAAAGTGTATCAACCTTAGGCCAAAGCTGTTCAAAGCTCTTGTGCTTCCTCCATTTCTTTCCTATTTCCAGGCTGACTTTTGGGGCTTATCTTCCAAATGGCAGAGCTACCAGATGAAGTAGAGCTGCTCAACCTGCATCTGACTTTGTGTAAGCCACAGTGTGTCAGCCACAAGCGCCTTTGTAGCAGTAAGATTTGGGACATGCCTATTCATCACCCTGGTTAATACATATTCCCTGTTTCAAGTACAGAACTTTTAAAATGACCTACCTTGGGAATAAATGAACTCAAGAAAAGCATCTCATATTTCAGATCTCAGATTCCCAAATTGTTATCTTTTGTTTTCTGCTCCCTTGTTTTGATCAGATCTCATTAATTCACTATTTACTTAACAAACATTTCATTGAGAATTTACTGTGTATTAAGCTATGTGCCAGGTGCTAGAGATACAATGAGCAGATATCCAATTTCTTAATTCATGGACCTTACAACTTGAAGATAAAACAGGCATTAAACACATAATCACATAAATCAATGTATAGTTACTGAAAATTAAAATATAAGTATAAAATAAATCATAAAAATAAAATAGAGAAACCATTTTAATTAAATTAGGACTTCAGGAATGCCCTCTGTGGAAAGGACATTTAAACTGAGACAATCTAGGTAGAGAACAGAATAGACAAAGGTCTCGAGGTGGAAAAAAGGGGAGGAAAGAGAGGTGTGACTGGAGAGCTAAGGAATGAGGAGATAGTGAGATCAGGGGTTGGCAAACTATGGGCTTCAGGCCAAATCTGGCCTGCCACTTGTGTTTGTAAATAAAGTTTTATTAGAACACAGCCATGCCCATTCTTTTATATGTCTATTGCTTGGGTTACATCAGTAGATTTGAGTAGCTGCAACAGACTGTATGGCTTGCAAAGTCTAAAGTATCTGGCCTTTATAAAACATTTGCTGACCCCTGTGCTAGATCATTCAGGACCTTGCCAGCCATGTTAAGGATCTGAGATTTAATCTCATGTGCAAAGGGAAGGCATTAAAGGGCTTTGAACAGGAAAGTGAGTGGCATGAACAGATGTGTGCTCTAAGAAAACCATTCTGGTTATTTGAAGAATGAACTGGAAAGGGGCAAGGATGGAAAAGCCAGTTAAAATAAGACAGACAGTGTCTTGATAGTGACAGTGACGATGAAGAGAAGTGAATTCAAAGTCTATTTTTGAAAAAAATATCAATATGATTTGGTTTCAGATTGCGTATTGTGGTGCAGGAGTGGAAAATATCAAGGATGATTTCGGATTTTTGCCCAAAAAAGCTAGGAGATTGGTGGCTCCATTTTCAAAAATGGGAAAGACGGGGGGAGGAAAAAGTTCAGAATAATGAAAGTAGGCAATCAAGAGCCAGTGATGAACATAAGTTTGATCTTAACATATATATATTTTCCAAAAACAACAAAAAAGGAGTAAAACAACTCTCAAAAATATATTCTGAATTCTACTTTCTGTCCAGGGCTGGGATAATTTTCCTCTATTTTCCTTGTATTCATTCCTTTAAAAATTCCATAGATTCTGTCCATCCAAAGAAAAGGCCACATTTAGTGAGACTGCATATATTTCAGGATCTGTTTGGGAGAAGTTTTTCTTTGGCCGAGACCTCCCAAGCTTCATGAAAACATCTATTTATCCTGGGACACAAGGAGATTTTCAGTCTGTTGCAGCTTTTATTTGCACTGCCAAAAGGAAAAACGAAAGGGTTTCAATAGTCCTTTAATTGAAACGTCCCTGGAGCAGAGGATTTGTCCTAACTCACATTTGGTTTTCCAGGCTCTCACTGGAGTTCTCCTTCCACAATGCCTAAAAAAGCCTTGGTTTTCTATGATGACAGTCCACTAAAATGCTCCACTTTCCCAATACTCACCAGCAGTATGCAGCCGCCCCTTATTATACATTGTTATTTTGGCCTACTCAGCATTATGCCCTCTATGAAATTTTGTGTTAAGTGGTATTATGATTGGACTATTTTCCTGAATTGGGCAAGGTTTTCCCCTTGAGCCAGCATACTGGTTTGCCTCTAAGGATATCACTTTATCACTGCAGTTGCATAATTGGGTTCAGCTTTAGATTTGTAGCTGCTCAAATGAGCGAAATACATCTCAGGGCTGGGGGATTTGACCTAAAGCTTTGCTGTCATCCATTTGGTTTAGTAAAGAGAAGTTTTTGCCTTGACATTATAAAATGCTGAATTTGAAAAATTGAGACTAAGCAGATGGTGAAATTTTTATTTATGATAGTGTCAAAATATTCCTGGCTCCTTTTGTGGAGGAAATCTACTGGTTTACTGTGGACATTCTTATCTTCTTTCCTAATAAGACAAATGGAGTTACTCTTCCTGTTATATTTTGACAGGAAAAACAAAGATTGGATCTGGGTATTTTGGCAAAAGCTGTTAAATCAGAGGGACTATAATCTTTATGATATTGTTAGCCACTCCTGATAAACTACTATTATGAATACAGTAAACAAATAGGCATTTTATTTTTAATAAAAAAGAGTGAATTAGGTTCAACTGACCTCAAGGTTCTAAAGTGCCTTTCCTGACTCTGTTAAATAATGTAAGGATATATAACAACAGCAAGAATTCACTTGCTATATTTATAATAGAAATCTATTTTAGTGAGGAAAACTATATTTTAAATTCAAGGATGCTTCATTTTTTACAAACATGAATTTGGAATATTTTATACTAAAGAATTCCCCTAGTCCCACAGATCAGTTATAAATATTAATGGAATTTCAAGAGATTCTTTTCTGATTCCAGTGCTTAATATTCATTCATATTATGCAGGGAATTCAATGTCCTGTACAGTACATATGGATTCTTCTCATTATATAAATGAGCACATATATGGAATCTGTAGGGGCAATGATAATTAAAAATAGCAGGGCCCACATACGATTTTAGAGGGCATATAAAAGCCTTCTCAGCTCACTTAATAACAAGAAATTTACTGGCAATAAACCAAAGGACTCTTTAGGCTCAATTTACTCAATAATGTCACATATGGGCAAAAAGATGGATTGGTGATTCTGAACAGAGATAAAAATGCTAACTGATATAAAGTATTTATGAAACGCAATGAAGTGATTTCCTGTGGTGAGATTCTGCAGTCAGACTTCGAAACCTGCTCTTGAATTAGTCTCAGCTCTTTGATTTGCTAACGATTTACTTCACAGTGCTTAGTCTTCTCAGACTATTTGTAGTGTAAATTTTTTTGGAAAAATTCTTATTCAAAAAATGATTTGACATCCCATAAAAAGAACTGCATCTAACTTCATGTTCTCTGAGTTTAATAACTTATTCAGGTAATAAGATATTGTTTAGCCTTCCTAATGTGTAAGTATAAGTATTATTTTTAACAAAGGGTAATTTTAAACTAAACCTGCACTATTAGTGTGTCATTCTCTCTTCTGTCTCTCAAAATAAAAATTTATATAACTAATGGACCAAAACCATAAAATAATTTGTATGTGACAACAATTATAAAGTTGGCATTTACTATGCACCTATGTGCCAGGCATGATATTAGAAGTTTTGGATATACTATCTCATTCAATCTTTATAACATTTCTGGGAGCCACTATAGTTACAGTACAGGTAAGTAAGTGAAGCTCAGAGAGATTAAGAAGATTAATCATGATCACAGAGCTATTAGGTTGAATCACATGAAAATGCTGATATTGGACCATTTTTAATCTATAAAGACAGCAATATCATATGCTTCAACCTAATTCTAAGTGCTGAGTTACAGTATGAAAATAGGTCTGTGTTATTCAGAAGTCCATTGCAGTATATTAGATAATACTGGTTATTTTTTACCACTCATAATAATAAAAACCAAATCATGAATTATACAGTAAAGAATTAATCACTCACCAAGTTGGGTTAATATGAACTCATCATTTATGGCAAGATTCCAATGCAAGATAGCATTTCATTTTAATATCATTCTGATATAAAAAGAGAGATAATTGCTAAACTGTGGCAGAGAAATGGCACATTTGCAGAGCTTATCATATATTTTGTAAGTTAAATATCTCAGCTGGAGCACTTTAACAAACTATTAAAAAGAAATATCCTTCACAAAGAGAACAGTGGGATTCTTTGAAGTGTAACCTTGGAAATCACGGTTTGTATTACGGGGCATCATTCAAAGCAGATGTATACTCCTCAGAGACCACAGTAAAACTGTTGCTAAGAATACTTGTTTCTCCTTTTCAGGTTTTACTGACAATACTATATAGTCAAGTATTCCCAGTGTTCTAGGCATGGTACAGAACATCCAAAAAGAGGCTTCTAATCATTCTAATTGCGAAGAACTCACATATGCTTTTCAGTGGCTTTCAGATTCAGCAATTAAACGAAGAGCTTATTCATTTTATGTGATTTAAAGGGTAGTGGTAACAGACACCTAGATTGTTTTAGAGATAAACAATTTGCTGACTAGCCATTACTTTTCCTTGCTTGCTAAGTGGGTGACCAGTGCTGAAGTATTAATTCTCAATGTTATTTCAGGAGCAGGGAAGGGCATTTCAGAGTTGCAAAAAGGACTACTTGCTCAGCAAATATTTATCAAGCACTGAATACACATTCCTATTAGGCCGTGATGTTAGTGTCTCTTATTTTCAATCTTGATCAAGATAAGAAGTATCAACAGATGTGTCACATGTGTGATGGATTGTGGCATGTATTCCCACTAATGGAGAAAGCTTCTAATTTTGGAGAAAGCAGCAGGCTCTGCAGTCAGAGCATATTACTTCTTTAGCTCATGAGACATTTAGAGTGATCTGAAGAGGAATTCTTGACAGTGAGGAAAGTGGTGAAATCTTTTCTGAGGGAGCTCTAGGCAAAGGAATGATCCCATCTCTTTGGGATAATGTTGTCATGGTCCCAGATAAAAATGGACCACAATGAAGACTTGTCAAATTCTTATCCAGCTCAAGTCTTTACTGTTTCCCAGGACCTGAGGCTCACAAGCAGTCTGTGATTTACGCAGTTTTATGATACTGTTCTCAACTTGCAAAGGTTTTGAGATGCCTCCAGAATGATGAAAACCAGGCACTTATCTGGGAAGCAGAGCAGCTCACATTATTTTGAGCCCTGGGCTTATGACCCAGAGTGTTGACAGCTTCACGTCAGACCACAGTAAGGACTTAACTTCAAGATCCTTCAAAACAGCTCAGTCCCACAGACACAGCCTTTTTCCAGGTTCCCTCTCTGAACAGATTGACATGGTGCAGGTATTATGGGAACAGCAAGTTGAGCTTTCTATATTTGAGATTCAGAGGATGAAGAGCTCTGTTTTAATTCAAAATAAGGTTATCAAATAGATGTCCATATTGCCATTTAGGCAGCAGACTAAATTTCCGCAAAGGAACCAACCTAAAGAAACCATAACGTTCCTATCTAATTTCATCCTAGATATTCCAAAAAGTGTCTGGGCTATCTTAATTTAAACACCAACCCCCCCAGTAAAAAGCAATGATGGATATAAAGCAACTGCTCATACCAGAACCATATTGAGGTTGTAGAGAGATGTGGGAGGGCCACAAAGTAAACTAAACAGCAAACAAGTTTAAAATCTACATATTAATCCCTCTGGTCAAGCTGGAACTTCCACCACCTGGTTTTCTTTTCGCCCTTTCTTTGTTCCTTCCCCTCCCCCATTGCCTCAGGATATCTGAAATTTTCTCCTCAATTAGGCAGAGTAATTTAGCTCTCTCTCCTCCCATTTTCAAACTAGCATCTTATCTTTATAAATGCTCCCCAGAAGAAAGAATAATCCTATTAAAAGGACTGTCATTATAATAGCAAAAGTAAGTTGCTATTATATTTAATACAGCAGTTTTTTCACTACAGAATAGTTTGTTACACACTTATTACTTGACCTTTGTTAGTGGGGAGGTCTGAAAGACTGCGCCAGTTCCCACCTGTGACCCTTGCTGGTTTTCCCTCTGTCTTTACATTGGCCATCCCTATCTCTTTACAGAGCCAACACACAGTGGGCTTTCCTCTTGCTGTTTCCTTTCTCAGTTGGCAGCAGAGACGGTGGCCTCTGTCCATGTTTTCTGATGCTCTCATCTCATCTATGACCTACAAATTTCAGATCCACATTTATTCATCATGAACAGTCATCTGATTCTCATTCCTGCTTTCCCCCGGACAAATGATGGATAGAAACTATACTCAGTCCCCACCACATCTGGCTGGCTCTTAGATTCTGAACCAATTCTTGGCCAACCTGAAGGTCTTTTATAAATCTCAGCCTGACAGCCACACATTTAGGCCTATCCACAAGGGAAAATATCATTTTCAGAGAGCAAGGCAGGCAGAACATGAGGTGTAATGTTGACACAAATGGGACTTGGGGTATTTAATGTTTAAGACTCACGTTTTAGTATGGATGCTGTATAGATCTGTAATCTGGACTTGTTTATAGCTATAGAAATGCCAGGCAGCTGTAGACTTAACCTTTTGCTATTTCTTGGACATTTCATGACTTATACGCATCTATTGAACTTTTTTGGCATCCCCAGGAGAAAGTTAAATCATATTCCCTATTAAAGTTTCTGATTTATTCATGGATTTAAATGTTCCATAGCCCTCATTTTTCATTTCCTCACCTTAAAGAAAAGAGATTATTGGGTTAATGTTGACAGAAGACCATAACTTTTCCTTTAAAAGCTCATAATATTGTCACAAGGCAACATGGCCCTTCCTGGTTTTGATCATAAGTGTGAGTTAGCATTCTATATATTGTATAGATCCGAGCATCTTTTTATATTCATGAGAACTCTTACTTGACTGCAAATTATGAGTGCAACAGAGCATCACCTTACTTCCTTCAGAATTTCTCATTTGAGCAGACTTCATGAAACTGTGTTTCATGACGGCAGGGACTATGGAGTCCTCAGTTCTTAGCACAATGCCTGGCACACAGAAGGAATTCAATACATATTTGTATATATTTGTTCAATTGAATGAGGATGAAAGACACAAATATTTGGGAGTTCAATTGTGCTGAAAGACACTTCCACAGCAGTATATTCCATAAGATGTATTTAAAGTTTATTTTTGATTTCTATAGTTAGCTGATTTTCTACTTTCATTCCATCTCTGGCATTGATTTTCATACTGAGGTAAGTTGCTTTGCAAGTGAGAAGGCAAATGTTGTCTTAGATGTAAATCTTTCCCATTGAGGATAACTTGACAGGGAAACTAGAGGCTGAAAGGGGTCTGCTGTTTGTTTTTACTTTGTGTGCAAATGTTCTCCTTACAAAATGGGCTGGGTTATTTCATTCTCTAATAAAAGTCCCCTCCCCTTTATTTTAAAAAACAGAGATGGAGTTGGGATCTACATATTCCAGGCTGGTGTGAACTCCTGGCCTCAGGCAATCCTCCTGCCTTGGCCTCCCAGAGTGGTGAGATTATAGGCATAAGCAAGTGAACCTGGTCCCCATATTTGGTTTTAAAAGTGAGAAATATATGAAATCACAATATTCTACTTTATAATTTGTGCCTATTAATTTAAATAACAAAAAAATAGATATTTTTATGTATGTATATATGTGTATATACACATATTGTATATAAGTACATATATACATTATATATATATATTTTTTTCTTCCTGAGAGACCACCCCAAGATCTGATATTACTATCATATGATATTCTATGACAACACTAAAATAATGAGATGAATATTTGCAATTAGTATTTGACAGCTGTTAATTAAATTGCTTTAACAGATTTATAGGGAAAACATCAGTTACATAACTGAATTACAAATAACTATGTCTATTATATAAATGACAAAATGTCATGATTACTAGTCACTGCTTATTATTTTAAGATGAGGATTACTAATTTATCTGAGAGCTCTGATATTTTAAAACAAAAGCCCAAACGGGAAACCTGACAGTTTTTCATGATTATGGTTCTTCTTTTCTTTTCCTTCTCTCCTTTTCCCTTCTTCTCAGTCTTCCTTTTTTGTTCTACTTAAAAAGTTTTACCTGTCTGGATTGCATTTTCTGCAAGTTCAAATAGTTCCATGTTCATTCAATTCTTTTTTTTTTAATATATATATACATTTTTATTATACTTTAAGTTCTAGGGTACATGTGTACAACGTGCAGGTTTGTTACATATGTATACATGTGCCATGTTGGTGTGCTGCACCCATTAACTCATCACTTATATTAGTTATATCTCCTAATGCTATCCCTCCCCTCTCCTCCCACCCCATGACATGCCCTGGTGTGTGATGTTCTCCTTCCTGTGTCCAAGTGTTCTCATTGTTCAATTCCCACCTATGAGTGAGAACATGCGGTGTTTGGTTTTTTGTCCTTGCGATAGTTTGCTGAGAATGATGGTTTCCAGTTTCATCCATGTCCCTACAAAGGACATGAACTCATCCTTTTTTATGGCTGCATAGTATTCCATGGTGTATATGTGCCACATTTTCTTAATCCAGTCTATCATTGTTGGACATTCGGGTTGGTTCCAAGTCTTTGCTATTGTGAGTAGTGCTGCAATAAACATATGTGTGCATGTGTCTTTATAGCAGCATGATTTATATTCCTTTGGGTATACACCCAGTAATGGGATGGCTGGGTCAAATGGTATTTCTAGTTCTAGATCCCTGAGGAATCGCCACACTGACTTCCACAAGGGTTGAACTAGTTTACAGTCCCACCAACAGTGTAAAAGTGTTCCTGTTTCTCCACATCCTCTCCATCACCTGTTGTTTCCTGACATTTTAATGATCACTATTCTAACTGGTGTGAGATGATATCTCATTGTGGTTTTGTTTTGCATTTCTCTGATGGCCAGTGATAAGCAGCATTTTTTCATGTGTCTGCTGGCTGCACAAATGTCTTCTTTTGAGAAGTGTCTGTTCATATCCTTCGCCCACTTGTTGGTGGGGTTGTTTTTTTTTCTTGTAAATTTGTTTGAGTTCTTTCTAGATTCAGGATATTAGCCCTTTGTCAGATGAGTAGATTGCAAAAATTTTCTCCCATTCTGTAGGTTGCCCGTTCACTCTAATGGTAGTTTCTTTTGCTGTGCAGAAGCTCTTTAGTTTAATTAGATCCCATTTGTCAATTTTGGCTTTTGTTGCCATTGCTTTTGGTGCTTTAGACATGAAGTCCTTGCCCATGCCTATGTCCTAAATGGTAATGCCTATGTTTTCTTCTAGGGTTTTTATGGTTTTAGGTCTAACATTTAAGTCTTTAATCCATCTTGAATTAATTTTTGTATAAGGTGCAAGGAAGGGATCCATTTTCAGCTTTCTACATGTGGCTAGCCAGTTTTCCCAGCACCATTTGTTAAATAGGGAGTCCTTTTCCCATTTCTTGTCTTTGTCAGGTTTGTCAAAGATCAGATAGTTGCAGATGTGTGGTATTATTTCTGAGGGCTCTGTTCTGTTCCATTGATCTATATCGCTGTTTGGGTATCAGTACCATGCTGTTTTGGTTACTGTAGCTTTGTAGTATAGTTTGAAGTCAGGTAGCGTGATGCCTCCAGCTTTGTTAGCAGGCTCTTTTTTGATTCCATATGAACTTTAAAGTAGTTTTTTCCAATTCTGTGAAGAAAGTCATTGGTAGCTTGATGGGGATGGCATTGAATCTATAAATTACCTTGGGCAGTATGGCCATTTTCATGATATTGATTCTTCCTACCCATGAGCATGGAATGTTCTTTCATTTGTTTGTATCCTCTTTTATTTTGTTGAGCAGTGGTTTGTAGTTCTCCTTGAAGAGGTCTTTCACATCCCTTGTAAGTTGGCTTCCTAGTATTTTATTCTCTTTGAAGCAATTGTGAATGGGAGTTCACTCATGATTTGGCTCTCTGTTTGCCTGTTATTGGTGTATAAGAATGCTTGTGATTTTTGCACATTGATTTTGTATCCTGAGACTTTGCTGAAGTTGCTTATCAGCTTAAGGAGATTTTGTGGTGAGATGATGGGGTTTTCTAGATATACAGTCATGTCATCTGCAAACAGGGACAATTTGACTTCCTCTTTTCCTAACTGAATACCCTTTATTTCTTTCTCCTGCCGGATTGCCCTGGCCAGAACTTCCAACACTATGTTGAATAGGAGTGGTGAGAGAGGGCATCCCTGTCTTGTGCCAGTTTTCAAAGGGAATGCTTCCAGTTTTTGCCCATTCAGGATGATATTGGTTGTGGGTTTGTCATAAATAGCTCTTATTATTTTGAGATACATCCCATCAATACCTAATTTATTGAGAGTTTTTAGCATGAAGGGCTGTTGAATTTTGTCAAAGGCCTTTTCTGCATCTATTGAGATAATCATGTGGCTTTTGTCTTTGGTTCTGTTTACATGCTGGATTACGTTTATTGATTTGCATATGTTGAACCAGCCTTGCATCCCAGTGATGAAGCTCACTTGATCATGGTAGATAAGCTTTTTAATGTGCTGCTGGATTTGGTTTGCCAGTATCTTATTGAGGATTTTTGCATCGATGTTCATCAGGGATATTGGTCTAAAATTATCTTTTTTTGTTTTGTCTCTGCCAGGCTTTGGTATCAACATGACGCTGGCCTCATAAAATGAGTTAGGGAGGATTCCCTCTTTTTCTACTGATTGGAATAGTTTCAGAAGGAATGGTACCAGCTCCTCCTTGTACCTCTGGTGGAATTTGGCGGTGAATCTGTCCAGTCCTCCACTTTTTTTGGTTGGTAAGCTATTAATTATTGCCTCAATTTCAGAGCCTGCTATTGGTCTATTAAGAGATTCAACTTATTCCCGGTTTAGTCTTGGGAAGGTGTATGTGTCCAGGAATTTATTCATTTCTTCTAGATTTTCTAGTTTATTTGCGTAGAGGTGTTTATAGTATTCTCTGATGGTACTTGGTATTTCTGTGGGATCAGTGGGGATATCCCCTTTATCATTTTTTATTGCACCTATTTGATTCTTCTCTGTTTTCTTCTTTTTTAGTCTTGGTAGCGGTCTATCAATTTTGTTGATCTTTTTAAAAAACCAGCTCCTGGATTCATTGATTTTTTGAAGTGTTTTAATAACTCTACCTCCTTAGTTATTTAGCTTAGCTAGCTCTGATCTTAGTTATTTCCTGCCTTCTGTTAGCTTTTGAATGTGTTTGCTCTTGCTTCTCTAGTTATTTTAATTGTGATGTTAGGGTGTCAATTTTAGATCTTTCCTGCGTTCTCTTGTGGGCATTTTGTGCTATAAATTTCCCTCTACACACTGCTTTAAATGTGTCCCAGAGATTCTGGTATGTTGTGTCCTTGTTCTCGTTGGTTTCAAAGAACATCTTTATTTCTGCCTTCATTTCATTATGTAGCCAGTAGTCATTCAGGAGCAGCTTGTTCAGTTTCCATGTAGTTGAGCAGTTTTGAGTGAGTTTCTTAATCCTGAGTTCTAGTTTGATTGCACTGTCGTCTGAGAGACAGTTTGTTATAATTTCTGTTCTTTTGCATTTGCTGAGGAGTGCTTTACTTCCAACTCTGTGGTCAATTTTGGAATAGGTGCAGTGTGGTGCTGAGAAGAATGTATATTCTGTTGATTTGGGGTGGAGAGTTCTGTAGATGTCTATTAGGTCCACTTGGTGCAGAACTGAATTCAATTCCTGGATATCCTTTTTAAGTTTCTGTCTCGTTGATCTACCTAATGTTGCCAGTGAGGTGTTAAATCTCCCATTATTATTGTATGGGAGTCTAAGTCTCTTTGTAGGTCTCTAAGGACTTGCTTTATGAATCTGGGTGCTCCCGTATTGGGTCTATATATATTTAGGATAGTTAGCTCTTCTTGTTGAATTGATCCCTTTACCATTATGTAATGGTCTTCTTTGTCTCTTTAGATCTTTGTTGGTTTAAAGTCTGTTTTATCAGAGACTAGGATTGCAACCCCTGCCTTTGTTTTCCATTTGCTTGGTAGATCTTCCTCCATCCCTTTATTTTGAGCCTATGTGTGTCTCTGCACGTGAGATGGGTTTCCTGAATACAGCACACAGATGGGTCTTGAGTTTTTATCCAATTTGCCAGTCTCTGTCTTTTGATTGGAGCATTTAGCCCGTTTACATGTAAAGTTAATATTGTTATGTGTGAATTTGATCCTGTCATTATGATGTTAGCTGGTTATTTTGCTCGTTAGTTGATGCGGTTTCTTCCTAGCATTGATGGTCTTTCAATTTGGCATGTTTTTGCAGTGGCTGGTACCAGTTGTTCCTTTCCATGTTTAGTGCCTCCTTCAGGAGCTCTTTTTTTTTTTTTGAGACGGAGTCTCGCTCTGTCGCCCAGGCTGGAGTGCAGTGGCGCGATCTCGGCTCACTGCAAGCTCCGCCTCCCGGGTTAACGCCATTCTCCTGCCTCAGCCTCCCGCGTAGCTGGGACTACAGGCGCCCGCCACCACGCCCGGCTAATTTTTTGTATTTTTTAGTAGAGACGGGGTTTCACTGTGTTAGCCAGGATGGTCTCGATCTCCTGACCTCGTGATCCGCCCGCCTCGGCCTCCCAAAGTGCTGGGATTACAGGCGTGAGCCACCGTGCCCGGCCCAGGAGCTCTTGTAGGGCAGGTCTGGTGGTGACAAAATCTCTTAGCATTTGCTTGTCTGTAAAGGATTTTAATTCTCCTTCACTTATGAAGCTTAGTTTGGCTGGATATGAAATTCTGGCTTGAAAATTCTTTCCTTTAAGAATGTTGAATATTGGCCCCCACTCTCTTCTGGCTTGTAATTTCTGCCGAGAGATCAGGTGTTAGTCTGATGGGCTTCCCCTTGAGTGTAACCCGACCTTTCTCTCTGGCTGCCCTTAACATTTTTTCCTTCATTTCAACTTTAGTGAATCTGACAATTATGAGTCTTGGAGTTGCTCTTCTCAAGAATTATCTTTGTGGTGTTCTCTCTATTTCCTGAATTTGAATGTTGGCCTGCTTTGCTAGGTTCGGGAAATTCTCTGGATAATATCCTGCAGAGTGTTTTCCAACTTGGTTCCATTCTCCCTGTTACTTTCAGGTACACCAATCAGACATAGATTTGGTCTTTTCACATAGTCCCATATTTCTTGGAGGCTTTGTTCATTTCTATTTATTCTTTTTTCTCTAAACTTCTCTTCTCGCTTCATTTCATTCATTTGATCATCCATCACTGATACCCTTTCTTCCAGTTGATCGAATCGGCTACTGAAGCTTGTGCATTCATCACGTAGTTCTTGTGCCATGGTTTTCAGCTCCATTAGGTCCTTTAAGGACTTCTCTGCATTGGTTATTCTAGTTAGCCATTCGTCTAATCTTTTTTCAAGGGTTTTAACTTCTTTGCCATTGGTTCGAACTTCCTCCTTTAGCTCTAAGAAGTTTGATCATCTGAAGCCTTCTTCTCTCAACTTGTCAAAGTCATTCTCTGTCCTTTTTTGTTCCGTTGCTGGTGAGGAGCTGCATTCCTTTGGAGGAGGAGAGGTGCTCTGATTTTTAGAATTTTCAGTTTTTCTGTTCTGCTTTTTCCCCATCTTTGCGGTTTTATCTACCTTTGGTCTTTGATGATGGTGACGTACAGATGGGGTTTTGGTGTGGATGTCCTTTCTGTTTGTTAATTTTCCTTCTAACAGTCAGGACCCTCAGCTGCAGGTCTGTTGGAGTTTGCTGGAGATCCACTCCAGACCCTGTTTGCCTGGGTATCAGCAGCGGAGGCTGCAGAACAGGGAATATTGCTGAACAGCAAATGTTGCTGTCTGATTGTTCCCCTGGAGGTTTCGTCTCAGCAGGGTACCCGGCCGTGTGAGGTGTCAGTCTGCCCCTACTGAGGGGTGCCTCCGAGATAGGCTACTCGGGGATCAGGGACCCACTTGAGGAGGCAGTCTGTCCGTTCTCAGATCTCAAACTCCATTCTGGGAGAACCACTACTCTCTTCAAAGCTGTCAGGCAGGGACATTTAAGTCTGCAGAGGTTTCTGCTGCCTTTTGTTTGGCTATGCCCTGCCCCCAGAGGTGGGGTCTACAGAGGCAGGCAGGCAGGCCTCCTTGAGCTGCGGTGGGCTCCACCCAGTTCGAGCTTCCAGGCCGCTTTGTTTACCTACTCAAACTTCAGCAATGGCGGGCACCCCTCCCCCAGCCTCGCTGCTGCCTTGCAGTTCGATCTCAGACTGCTGTGCTAGCAACGAGAGATGAGCGAGGCTCCGTGGGCATGGGACCCTCTGATCCTTGCGCAGGATATAATCTCCTGGTGTGCTGTTTGCTAAGACCATTGGAAAAGAGCAGTATTAGGGTGGGAGTGACCGATTTTCCAAGTGCCGTCTGTCACAGCTTTGCTTGGCTATGAAAGGGAATTCCCTAACCCCTTGCGCTTCCCGCATGAGGCGATGCCTCTCCCTGCTTTGGCTCATGCTCAGTGTCCTGCACCCACCATTCTGCACCCACTGTCCAACAAGCCCCAGTGAGATGAACCCGGTACCTCAGTTGGAAATGCAGAAATCACCTGTCTTCTGCGTTACTCACGCCGGGAGCTGTAGACTGGAGCTGTTCCTATTCGGCCATCTTGGAACTGGCCCCCAATTCAATTCTTAAGCAGACAATTTTGTGTTATAAAGTTCATGGCTATTTGTTTAATTGGAATAATCATGAACTCTTTTAAGTGTCACAAGGTGACTGGATTTAAAGCCTCAGGCCCATCCCAATTATTTATAACATCTCATATTATGTCCTTCTTTTTATAAAGAGTTGACGTAATAAATAGCTGTATGGAATAACACTTCTGCATATTTTGCAAAACGGCCATTGAAGGTATTATATATTATATTAGTGTTTGTTACTCAGAGATTCTAACAATAAAATTCTTGTGAGGATAAATTCTATGAATGCATTCTAAGTTTGTTCATTTGCTTTTCTTCTTTTAAGATGAGTTGGATTATTTTCTTTGATAATATATTGAAAACTATGTCATTATGGCTATTGGCCATCACGTCTCTAGAATTCAGATTGTCTTAATCTCAGATTGCTGCCTATTGGCTATTTTATTGATCACTAACACTCCTCAGATGGTGACAAGGAAAGAATGCTAAATTTCTGATCATTTTCAGGGTTGCTTACTGATTTTATTTATTTAAGTTGCCCTAACTCCTATCTGTATTGGTAACAGAGGCTGCATTCACCTAAGTTAGACTTTTATATTTATGCCCTTTGCTTCAGAGACTATAATATCCAAATTGAAGACTGGAATTGTTAATTATAATAATACGTACCATATGCCACGTACGTGGCATAATAATCTAAATGCCATGCAAAGTCTTCATATGTTCAAATCATTTAATTCTCAGTAACCCTTTGGTATTGGTATGGTATTATTTTACTTATCTTATTGAGGAGGCAACAGATAGTTTAATTTACCCAAAGTTACACAGCTAGTAAATGGTGGAACTGGGTTGAGTCTGGACTCCTGGACAATCTAACTTCAAATTTAAGATCCTGGGATGGACCTCAGAGATCTTCTTGGGAGGTAAATGTATCTCACTTGTGGCACTATTCCTTATGTTCTCTACATGACAGATATTGCTAATTGTTGGAAGATCTTTTTCCACTGAGTCTATACCCAGCCTGGGAGTCATTCTTAGTTGTTGTTCTAGGTGGCAACTACTTATTGAATGATTCTCACTTGTGTTGAAACCTATTTATCATTCACACAGGTATAATCTGTTCCTTTTACAGAACAATTTATACTAAATGTTTTAGTAGAAACTGGCTAGATGTTCACCAAATCCACTTTTTCTTCTTCCTACATATATAGGTAGACTACATTTCCAGCTTTCCTTCCAAATAAGTGTGGTCACATAACTGTGTCCTAACCAACAGAATGTGAGCACACTTGAGATGCACCATTTCTAGGCCTACCCCTAAAAACTCCTCTGGCTCTCCTCCATCCTCTTTCCATCCACAGATTGATGCCTATGAGCACACTGACTCTGTTAGTTACCTGATGAAGTTGGCAGAGTCAAAAAATGGATGGAGCCTGGGTTCCTAAATAAAGCTTTGAAGAAAGCTACCTATCAATCACAAACACCTGTTTGGGCTTTAGGTGAGCAAGAAATAAACCTCAGTCATGTTCAGGCCATTAAAGTTTTTGGGTATGTTTACTAAACAAACTAGCGTTACAAATACAAGACCTATACAAAAGTACAACAGTAGCATTTTTCAGAACCAGAATCTGAATGTAGGTCTTGTGAGTCCAAATACTTCCCACTACGCCAATCTTACTAATTTTAAAAACTACCCAAGTTAATATGATAAACACCTTATTTTAACATAAATTTTCTCAAATTTTAACTCCATCAAGATTTGAGTTTATTGGCAACAAGGGTTCTTTCATTTCTAAAAAAATCTCAAGTATTTCCCAATTGATGCCTTCAGGAACAAACCTCCCACTCCAATTATCTGGCCTATAATTCCTGCCCAGGTGTGAAGCATGAAAGGTGACATCAAGTCAGGGTTTCTCAAATGTATACTTGGGAACCATTTCTGTGGGATGTTAGTAGGTTTGGTGCTGAAATACAATAACCCATGATCAAGTACATTTAGGAAATTCTAGATTAAAAGAAGTAAAAAGGTGTCTTTTCTGTAGGAATATCCTTTAAAAAGATAATATGTCCTGAGATTCTCCAAAATAAATGTCTGTAGTATTTTGCAAATTTATTTGACGACAGAGCCCTTTTTCAAAGAGCAACTCAAGGAAATAGTGTTCCACTGAACACATTTTGGGAAACACAAACAAGGATATTGGGGCATATTCATAACTATTGTTACTTGAAGTCGGTCTACTACATCTTGGAATCTACTCCCTCTGCCTAAGGAAATTTTGGTTCTGGCTGTGGCTTTCTACATGTGCTGTACTACCTATTCCTGACTTCTAACAAATGATTATGCCTTGATCTTTGGGCCACTTCTATATCCTCTAGCTCTCTTCAAGACTTAACAACTGACTGTATTTTGTGGTCTCAACCATGCCAGACTTTGTTTATCTTGTTGCTTCTTTACCTTGACAGAACACAAATGTTTCATTGGTTGTGTATGTATGTTGTAGTATTAATTATTGATTCAATCAAACACTCCACATAAAGCAAGGGTGTGGGGTAGTGTTACTGGCATAAAGAAACATCTCCTGGCCGGGTACAGTGGCTCATGCCTGTAATCCCAGCACTTTGGGAGGCCAAGGCAGTTGGATCATTTGAGGTCAGGGGTTTAAGACCAGACTGGCCAACCTGGTGAAGCCCCGTCTCTACTACAAGTACAAAAATAATTAGCTGGGCATGGTGGCGGGCACCTGTACTCCCAGCTACTTGGGAGCCTGAGGCAGGAGAATCGCTTAAGCTCAGGAGGCAGAGGTTGCAGTGAGCAGAGATCTTGCCACTGCACTCCAGCCTGGGCCACAGAGCGAAACTACATTAAAAAAAAAAACAAACTCTTACTGTCCTAGTTAAATATCAATATCAATAAAATAGAGTGAAGTTACATTACATGGGCATTTGTAGTATGCGAATTCAACTAGACCCTTTTAGTATCCTGGCCCCCAGATAGTGAGAAAAAAATAGTTTAAATGCAAAGCAGTTAGATTTTATGTTATGAAATGCCATTACTGGCATTCTGTCTCACTTAATTTAAAACTTGCATAATTGAAGATTAATTTCCCATACAGCTGTCAAAGAAAAGCAGGTATTTCTTTGCTTGCTGAAGTGGCACCACCATGGGCTTTAGCAAAAACATGGTTTCCAATTCATGTAGCCACTCCTTTCAATATTGTATGATTGCTGATATAAACAAATTTTAAAATTCTATTATTTCAAATGCTTCCAATCATGAGATAATTTATTAATATTTTATGTTGTACTCTTTCAAATTTGCATAATTTTATAAATTATTACCGCACTGTACTGTGGGTGCTTTTACCCACCATCCCACTCCATTTTTATAGCAGATTTATAGTCTGTTAGGAGATATGACTGCTATTTCTTTCCTTCCTGTGTGCCTTTCATAGTAGAAAATATCACTGGGTCCTATAAATCCAAATCAACTTTTAATCTGGCTTCACCAAAGAAACAGAAATCTATTGAATGTTGGGAAAATAGCTGTACTGAATTTACTGAAAGATGTTACATCATTCTCTAAAATGTCATGTAGTTTTAAGAAACTTTGAAGGTAATTTTGAATGTACATGACTCTTTTTATGTGACAACTTTAGAACTTTACCTCCCATATAAGATGTGACTCTACTTGAAGATAATGGACATTATTGATTGCTAATCCAGCATTTAGTACTTCCTTCCTTCTTCCTAACAAAACTCTGTTTTATTCAGGTAGCACTCCTCATAACTAAAGGAAAGATGACCCTAGTACCAGTTCCAGGAGTAGATCTGGACTTGTATAGGCTTATCACATTGCTCCCACCCTCTTTGCTAGCACCTGGTTTTGGAGTACTCAAGTAATCCAATTCTGGTCTGTGGCACATGAGGAGAAGTCTATTAAAGGGCTTCTGTAAAGATTTCCTTGATCAGTATTATTATTTATTGTTATTATTTTTTGAGATGGTGTCTTGCACTGTCGCCCAGGCTGGTGTGCAGTGGCACAATCTTTGCTCACTGCAACCTCTGCCTCCTGGGTTCAAGAGCGATTCTCCTGCCTCAGCCTCCCGAGTAGCTGGGATTATAGGCGCTTGTCACCATGCCCAGCTAGTTTTTTGTATTTTTAGTAGAGATGGGGTTTCATTACATTGGCCAGTCTGGTCTTGAACTCCTGACCTCTTGATCCACCCGCCTTGGCCTCCCAAGATTTCCTTGATTCTTAGAAAGGAACAGAGCCAGTGATAGTTCATTTCATTCCTAAGCATGTTGTTAAGTTCAGTGTGACTCCAACAGCTATTGCCATCTTGCTGCCAGTCCTCTGAGGATGTCAATATTGAGAGTGGAAGAGAGCAGAGAAAGATAAAACCTAGGTCTTTGAAGATATTGCTCAGTTCCTGAATCAATGAACCCTGAAGTCTCTCCAATCTTCTCCTTAGATAATGTATTAGTCAACTCAGGCTACCATAACAAAATACCATAGACTGGGTGACTTAAACAACAGAAATTTCTCACAGTTCTGGAGGCTGAGAAGTCCAAGATCAAGGTGCTAGTAGATTTGGCTTAGTTGGGGCTATCTTCCTGGCTTGCAGACAGCTGCCTTCTTACTATGTCCTCACATGGTGTGTGCAAGCCGGGATAGAAAGAGAGAGCTTTCTCTTTTGCTCTTCTTTTAAGGTCATCAACCCCACAGGGTTAGGGCCCTACCTTTAGGACCTCATTTAATCTTAATTACCTCCTAAAAGTCCTATCTCTAAATACAACCATATTGGGATTAGGGCTTCAACCTATGTCTGTGGAGGAGACACAATTCAGTCCATAGCAGATAATATAACAAATGTCTTTATGCTATTAAACAAGTTTAAATTTTTTTTCTGTTGTAGACAACTTAATACACCCTGATAGATATCATATCTTATGATGAAATATACACAGGATAATGTCTAATTCATGGCATATAACATGAAAAGATCAAGGGTTAGTCTCCTTTTCTCAGAACAAAGCAGTCGTAGAGTTAAAAATAGTCCATTGAAGTTCTAAGGCATTTTATGAACTGCCGATTGTACATATATGTGGTATCATGTTAACATAAACAGTCCAGCCCTAAGGGAGTTTTAAGTTATAAAAGAAACATTTTCTAAGATCATGAGCTCTGATATAAAAACCATACTCCAGCCCAGTTCTATCATTATGAAGGTCTGGCGAGCCAAGAGACGTTAGTTGGTGATTTTATCAAGCCAGACTTCTAACTAATGGCTTGGTGAAGCCATTACTGTCCCATAAAACACTGTAACAGATTGACAGGACAATTCAAGAGTTTTAGTCATTTTACATCCTTAACGGTTATTCCACAAAAAGCAGCATTCTCAGGGATCACTGCAGTCCTACAAATGAGAATACACTTTCACCTTTTTGCCTAAAAGGAATCAGTTATGTTTTTCTTACAATTCAAATCTAATTTTTATAACTATCTTCAACAAAAAGGGTGGAGTGTAGATTCACCACATTCTAGTAAAGCTCTCATAAAACATTTTACCCGTTACATTGTTTATAAAGTAAATTTACCATTTTTCCCCAGATAAAATGTAAATAAACAATAAAATTATATTGAAATGAAGGATTTTCATAACATAGTAAAATTCTCCTTTAATTTCTAGCTGAGGGAGTGGAAGAGCAACACTTATCAAATTAAAAAAAAATACCCAAACCAAACAAACAAAAATAAACTTCACCAAGAAACAAATGAGAGATACATTTGCATATAGATGCATCCATATTAAAGCAATAGAACTTGGGCCATTTTGAAATCTTAAACCTTCTGACACTATTTTCATGAACTCAGTAATATAAACCATGTGGTGAATGAAATTCTGAAAAACTTTGCTGGTTTCACTGTGTATTTTATTACTGGCCAAATGTGACGTTAAATTTTATCCCCTGTGGCTTCGAGTTAAATGCTTGCTCTGTTCAGAATGGCAACACTCAATTAAACAGCATTTTTCATGATCTACACCCACCATTGTTGCTGTATTTAAGGGAAATAATGGGGGTACTGACCTATATTGCGCTTCTTATTATCAATGGAGACGAAGCGTATGCAGGGATTACTGGTGATGTACTGCCCAGCCCAAGGGACATCAATCTTCGTGCCAGCTTCATAAAAGAGGCCCAGAGCATATCGAGAGGAGTAGCTCACAGCCTCCAGTTGCTGCCTTTGGCATTCACTAATTACTGTGGAAGAAAAAATAAGAGGCATCAAACTTAAAAATATCATCTTTCCTTTTAGCACATCAAATATAAAATTCCTTTAAACCAGTTACAACAGTTTCCACCAACTCCATCTCACTTACAATGAATTTTGAAAGGTAATGTAAAATAGCACCAGCTCTAATTTCTTTTTGGAATAATTATTAACTTTGGCAAATTGTTTTTATCAAGCTGAAGGTCCACATTCTTTGGAAAGGCGTTCAAGGTTCTCAAAATCTGGCTCCAAATTGCTTTTCTAGTCTGGCATCCCAGTCCTTGGACTGTCTGGCCACATTATAGATTCCATACACTGACCCCTTACTACAAGTTAGGGTATTTGCTATATACTTGACATAAGCATTTCACTCTATCATAACAACAGTTTTAAAAGGTAGAGTATTATTTCCAAGTTACAGATGAGGAGGCTGATGCTCCATCTGTTATGACCTCTTAAATTGTTCCATGGATACAAGGGGGGAATAACACACACTGGGGTCTGTTGGGGATGGGGCATTGGGGAGGGACAGCATCAGGATGAAGAGCTAATGGATGCTGGGCTTAATACCTAGGGGATGGGATGATCTGTGCAGCAAACCACCATGGCACATGATTACCTATGTAACAAACCTGAGCATCCTGCACATGTACACCTGAACTTAAAAGTTGCAGAACACAAACAAAAACTGCTACACACACACACACACATACACACATGCACACAAATTGTTCCATGTCATAGAGTGATTTGTTTGCCTGTCATCTTTCTGCCAGTGGATTATGGGCAGAAAGATGCCAATAATTAAGTCCCTCTCCTTAAGCAGAGGGACCACACCTTAGTCATCTTTGTTTATAGGTCCCTACCCTACTCATTACAAGCACACCAAAGATGAAACTTTAAAGGGATAGAAAGGCAAACACAGACATGCAAAGAAATAATGTCTGTGTCAACTTCTTCACAAAAGAAGTTGAAACGTAGGAGGTAAATAATAGGAAAAGCCTGGAAAAGGAATTGAGCAGGTTTAGGTTCAAATCCTGACTCTCCACTTACCAGATATGTGACACTGGTCAAACTACTTAATTGCTCTGATTATAGTTCTCTTGTCTATACTGGCAATAATAGTACAGAATGCATTAGTCTGTTGTGAGGATTATATGAAATAATGCATAGCACAGTACTTGGCATATAATAAGTGTTCATTAAATAGTAACTTTTTCTACTATAGATAGAAAAAATATTTAGAAAAATGGGACAAGAAAAAATACTTAGGAAAATGGGACAATGTTCCATCTTGAGGTGGGGAAAGAAGACATTTCTTCTACTTTTTACTTTCTATCTCCAATACCCCTATCTTTAAGGTCTCAGGGAGCTGCTTGTTTATGTATGTACAACATTAATAGTTTAGGTTTCAGAGAAGGTCATAGTTCTGTTCTGCCTTAGGAAGGCTCATTCAGACATGGAACATATGAGAAATTCTCATTTAATTGCGGTAAAATATCCTAATCTACAACAGTAGGAATAAGTGAACCTCAAGGATGAGGGGGAAACTTTAGTTAAATCTTACAGAAGTGGCTTTAGGAGGTAGAGAGAGGCAGGAAAGGGATTCAATAAATTATTATAGCACAGTAATAATCCTATACATTATTTCAGCTACAAAACATTTTTAGAACCATGACCTCATTTAGTCTTCACAAAAGCCATCCTCATTTTACATCCCCAGGAAGGAGAGATTCAGATTGGTTAACTAACCTGCTTTAGGTTACAAAGCTTCCAGGTTGCGTGGTCAGGATGAAGGTAGAGCTCCCATATTAGAGTTACACATATATTCTTACTACCCTATACTTTCCTCTGCTCATCTGCAAGTCTGAGTTTCAGAATAAACTTTGACATTGCTTTCTCCTGTGACATTAATGGCTATTTTGTATTCATAAGTAAAAGCCATATTTCCCTTTAACCATAATTTTCTGCCTTATTAAAAGCTGTAACTACTTGATGAACGAATGATCTGACATTGGCCTCATTACACTCAATGAATTTGGAACTTCATTTTTTAATTTAATCTGCTTTTAAAGTTATAGCTTGATATTATAGTTACTGTTTTCTAAGAGGGAGGAGGTGAAACATATTAATGCTAGCAGCTGAGCACATAATCACTGTTTCCCATTTTTTAAATAAAAAAAAAACAAAACAAAACTGTGTAGTTAGCTACTTAGTAACTGAAAGGGCCTAAAACTTTTATTTTTTTTTTTACCAAAGCTGAAGGATCAATAGGTTGACAACCAAATTGGTCCTCTCCCCACCCCACTTTTTGCTAGCTTTTAGACAAAGTGCCAAGTGGTAAATCCCACTAGGTAGCCCTTTGAAAAGGTAATTGATATCTATATAGAAACAGCAATTAACCTTACACACCCTTGTCTATTCCAGGGGCTCTACAATTCATTCCGAGAACAGGGAGGTGAGACTTCTGACTGAAACAATCTCAATTTCTGGACATTCACTGACAAAAACTTTGTCTTCAGAGTCTTAAAAGTTTTTTATTCTTGCAAGGTGGGCAAGATCTTAAAAAAGAGTCTTACTTTGTTTAAAAAAGTTTCTAGCGCAAAATACTAAAGAAACCAGCCCTAGGTCCCACATATTTTGGCAAGCAAAACAATAGATTCTTTCTTATCATGTTTTCAAATAGAACAAATGACCACAAATCAAGGCTTAGATAAAAAGGCCCAATTCCAATATAATAAATCTTTACCTGGCTGTCATCCTCATTTAATTCTCAGCCAATAGGATTATATAACACACAAACACACACACACACACACACACACACACACACGTACATATATGTAGGATATGTTATATATTATATATAACATATCTTACACATACATAATATAAAATATATTTTATGACTATGAGTAAAATGGCTAAAAATTATAGTGAACAGAGTAGTTCACATGCATACTTTCATTAATGAGGAAAATTGTTCTTATTTCATCCTCCTTGTGCCAGTGTCTTTGTGTGCATGAGTGGGTTTGTGGGAGGTGAAGAGCAGAGGGAGAAAAAGAGAGAGAAGAGGAGGGTGAGAGAGAGGAACAGAAGACCTGGCTGTACTCCTGAATAACACTGAGTAAGTAATTTCATTTTCTTTGTTTCCTCACATAATTTTATTCTCTTAGTTTCCAAACCTATAAAAGAAGGCTAATAATACATATTCTGCCTATTTTCTACATTTTTTGGTGACAATCAAAGCAATCTATTCATCCATCCATCCATCCATTATGCCATGCACTTTTTTAGATGTGAAGGCTGTAAAGCAGAAAGATAAAGTCCCTGCTCTCCTGTAGCCTACATACTCGTGGCAGAAAGGCCATTATAAATAAATAATCAAGTAAATGGTATGTCAGTTGGTGATAAGAACTATAAGGAAAAATAAAGCAGGTAAAGGGATACATAACAGGTTTGAGTGAGGCTATTTTATATAGACTGTCAGGGATATGTGTTACCTCTGAGGATTTTACTTGGATTTACACAGGAAGCTACTACTCGTTATGAGCCAAGGACAGACATGGCATGCCTTCTGTCTTAAAATTCTCATTCTGGCTACTGGTGAAGATACAGGGGTGCAAGAGTGGAACTGGGGCAAGCAGCTATTGCAGAAGTCTTAGATTAGAGAGAACAGTAGAGGAAGCCAGAAGTGGCTACAGTTTGGATGAAATATATAGGCGTGTGTGTGTTTGTATGTGTGTGTGTGTGTGTGTGAATATGTGTATATACTCTTAAATAAAAATTATGAGAGGCTATTGATTTGGGCTAAGATCTTGCACTAGGTCCCAATAGACCAACCTAAACTGGAGTGACTCATGCTAATGTTCCTGATCACCAAACCAAAACCTAAGCTGTTTACTTGCAAGGTCTGACCTGAGAGATTAGGGGAGAAAGTAAGTTTTCTGAAAAAAAAAAAAAAAAAAAAAAAAAGGAAATCCACAACAGCAGCCAATTAAAAGGGCCCAGTCAACCTGAGCTGAGTGGGCATAATAACCAAGTCCCCTCTACTTTTAATCCATACAAGGAGAGTAACCTTTAGTAACCTGATGTTAACCAATTTACCTTTTGCACTAGCTGTTTCCTTGTTCCCGCTCAAGTTGTCTTACAAGAACCAACTCATGGCCAGTGGAGCTCTCTATTAAACCAATTCACAGGCCATGACTTCATGGCCAGTGGGGCTCTTGTCTATTTTATAGACTGGATGCTGTCTGGTTCATGAATTGCTAATAAAAGTCAACTAACTCATTAAAACTTCATTTGTTGAAATGTTGTCATTTCACATACATGCACACAATATATGTACACATAAATATATAATATATATAATGTAAATTTTAATAGAGGTTTAACATACATAGAGAAAATTATGCCTTGATGAATTTTCATAAAGTGAACACATCTGTAAAACCGGCAGTCAGATCAAGAAACAGAGCATTACCAGAACCCCAGAAGCTACTTTCTGCTCCTTTTCCAGGCACTCTCTTCCTGCTGCAGGTAATCAGTAATCAATTCCAGCATCATAGATTACTTTAGCTGTTTTTGAACTTTACATAAACAGAATGATATGGTATATATTTTTTGTGTCTGGCTTCTTTCACTCAATATTATGTTTGTTATATAAATGTTGTTAGATGTAGTTGTAGTTAATTAATTCTCATTGTGGGACAGTATTGCTTATACGTATATACTACAAGTTACTTATCCATTCCACTGTTGATGAACATTGGGATTGTTTGTAGATTTTGGTTATTACATATTTAATGTGAAGAACATATGTATGTGATTCTCTAGTACTGGAATTCCGGAATCATGGAGCGCACGTAATTCAGCTTTAGTAAATACTGCCAAATGGTTTTCTGAAGTGATTGTACCAGTTTGTACTTCCACCAGGTGTGTATGAAAGCTGAGTTGCTCCACATTGTTGCCAGAATTGGCTACTATCTGTCTTTTTAATCTGGGATGTAGAGATACTATTACATTGTGGTTTTAATTTGTATTCCATGGTGACTAATATTTGAAAATCCTTGCATGTTTGTCATTCATATATGCTTTTGTCACTGCCTGTTCAAATCTTTGCCCATTTTTCTTTTGGGCTGTCTGTCTTTTTCTTATTGCGATATAGGAGTTCTTTATATATTGTGGATATGAATCTTAAATATGAATTTACTTAAAACTTCCTTCCTAAGTGGCCTGCCTTTTAACCCTCTTAATAGTATGATTTGATGAATAGAGTTTTAATTTTAATATAGCCTAACTTATTTTTTTTCATTTATAGTTAACACTTCTGTGTCCTGCTTAAGATGTTTTTGCCAATAGCCTACTTCAAGATCATAAAGATGTTTTCTTATTTTTTTTTTTCCTGAAAACTTTATTAGTTTACATTTCATGAGATTTTGGATATATTTTAAAGTAATAGGCAGCCAGGATTCCTATTGGCTTTGAAAGGTGGTGTGAGGGAAAGAGACCAAATATATCGAATGCTACTTCCCCTCATCCACCCTAATTTAATAAATGATAGCTTTATTATCCTATTATTTTGGAAATTACAATATAAAAATAAGACACTAGATTGTAAGCAACTTGAGGCAAAGACTGTGCTTCATGAGCTTTGTATGTCCAGGTCCCAGGACAGTGACTAGTGCAACAATGGCATTCAATAAATATTAATGAATATATCCTCATTTCAGAAAATTTGGCAAGTAGGCAAGGATATAAAGAGGGAAAAGGTAAAAATATCACCATATTTTCATTATCCTGATAAGTAACATTTTGATATTTTTCCTTTAGTATTATGTTTTTTCTCTAAACATGGTTGTGATCACATCGTACATATAATTTTGCGTACCGAATTTCTGCTTACCATAAGACCAAAAGCCCTCATTGTAAATATTTTAATGGCTCTATAATATTTGATGAAATGTATGTTGCATAATTTGGTTAATCGTTTCATTAATGTTGAACATTTGTTTCCTTTTTTCCTTTATAATTAACACTATTATGCACATCTTTGTGCAGATTTTTATCTATGTTTCTAATTATTTCCTTAAGATAGATATTGAAAGTGGAATTACTGTTAAATAGATTTTCAGAAACACGATACCAATTTATAATTTCTATTAGTGGTATACAAAAGACCCATTTCACTGTATTCCTTGTTTATATTAAGTAATTTTTGTTACTTGCTAGGAAAAATAGATCTCGCTTTGGTTCTAATATAGTAAGACTAAACATTCTTCATATGACTAAAAGCCCATATATATTTTCTCTTTTGCAAACAATCTGTTCATGTCATTTTGCTAACTGGTCTATTATATTCTTCATGTTATTAAATTGATTTCTATTAATGGGTGATATAGGCATTCTAAATTTATTGTATGTTATAAAATTTTTCCTGTTTACTTTTTAGTATTGCATATATTATAATATTTACATGGATAATCAGTTTCTTTCCTCCCTCCTCATGACTCTTCTTTCTTTGAACAGAGACAAGAAGTCTATTTATGCTGGTTATTCTTGCTCTCCCATGTCCATTCCTTGCCTTTCTCTGCTTTGATCTGTGCCCAGGGAGACTGGCCCCTTTATGGGCTGAATTCCCTAGAGTTCTGGTTTCTGGAAGGTTTTGGTCAATTGGTGACATAGGCAGGGGATTTTCAGGTAGGAGACAGAGGCTGGGATATTGATTCCTCCTGTTCCTTCCTGCTTTGCCAGGTGTTGGCAATGGTGAGCTCCTTTACAGCTAAAGTTCCTTTCAGGTGGCTCTTTTCCCCTTGTTCCAACTCTCATGGGGCATTGATTGGTAACCTTTTCTTCCCTCACCCATTTAGGCCTAGGAGTAGTAACAGCTTCCTGCTGTTACTAGTTCCTAGGTGCCACAACATCCCTGGCTGGCTGCCTTAACCGTGCCCACTGTTTTGTAAATACCCCTTCCTTAAATTCTTTTTTTGGAGACAGAATCTCACTCTGTTGCCTAGGATGGAGTGCAGAGGTGCAATCTTTGCTCACTGCAACCTCCGCCTCCTGGGTTCAAGCTATTCTCCTGCCTCATCCTCCCAAGTAACTGGGATTACAGGCGCATGCCACACACCTGGCTAATTTTGCGGGTGTGTATTTTTAGCAGAGACAGGATTTCACCATGTTGGCCAGGCTGGTTTTGAACTCCTGACCTCAAATGATCCACCCGCCTTGGCCTCCCAAAGTGTTGGGATTACAGGTGTGAGCCAGTGTGCCCAGCCCCTTAAATTCTTTACATAAAACTCTTTCACATATACCATCTATTTCTTGCTGGGACCCTGACTGAAACAATATTTAACTATATTTTCATCTAGCTTCTTCTAGGAAAGCACTCTGAAGCCAAGTTGAAACATTACACTCTTAGGCAGTAGTAGAGATCAACCTCTTAAAACCAAATCCATGGGCCCAGGAGTATGGTAAGAATATTTTGCAATTTATAAAGGTCTATTTTTTCATAAGTAAATAAGGTACTGCTTTCA
Organism: Gorilla gorilla gorilla; assembly: GCF_029281585.2. Lineage (NCBI taxonomy): Eukaryota > Metazoa > Chordata > Mammalia > Primates > Hominidae > Gorilla > Gorilla gorilla. The sequence continues at coordinate 100,698,315 of NC_073232.2, forward strand.
GATGCATTTCTCTTCACATTATACTGACTTTGAGGGCATGATTATGAAGATTTTAATGTTAATAGTAAAATAAACAACACTTTTTAAAAGTGTATCAAGGTATTTATTACCAATATTATAGTTATTGTTAAATGCTGCTCACATTGATACTTGGTGCTCAAAGCCTTTAAGCTCCCACCAGAAGTTTTGTTGTTTACAGCTAATTAGAGAAGATCGCTAATTTCCTGATTTACCACCATATATAAAGCATTTTAGCTCAGGGACAGCTGAAGTTAGGAAGCCAATTTGTATTATAACTAAGTTCTGATCAAGGAAACAGCTCTTGATTTAGTTATGACCTTTATTTTTTATGGTGAATTCCAAGAATGTCAAGAAATGTTGTGCACGAATTCAACTCCTTACATTAGATCATCTAGCTTTGTGCGCTTTGTGGGTACACAAGCACAATAGTATCTTAGCCAGAATAGCTGGTTCCTCTTGACTCAAAGTGGCTGTAGAAATAGTGCTGAAAGTCCCGTTTTCCATAAACAGTTCTCCTAGCAGACCAGGAGAGTTTGAAATTTTACCACTCATGAGTCACTCCTTTCCTATATAAGCACGGAATCAGTCTTGTTTCACTTCACCTGGAATAAATTGAATGTTAACTTGGACTCTATAGGTATAGAAGTCATTAAGGCTAGAAGCACAGTTTTAGAAATAGTCTTGGCAAGCAATAAATCTAGAGTTTATTGGTGACAGACTTCAGCAGTTATATCTATGTGGGATTTCCCTGAAGAAATATTTCTTTCATCCTGAGAAGCATCTCTGGAGTCAGAAAAATTTGGGTTTGAATTCTGTTTCTGACATTTATCTGTGTGACATTGGACGAGCTACTTAATCCCTCTAAGCATCTGTTTTCCTGTAAAATAAGAGTAATAATACTGCCTGCCTTAAAGATTGTTAAAAAAATTAAACAAGATAATAGTAAGTGTTTAACACAATACCTAGCACATGACAAGTGTATTGCAAAAATCCAACATGACCGTACTTGATTTTAAAAGCTTTCAGGGGTGTCTATGTGTATATCACACTTTAGAAACGTTTTAAAAAAGCCTTTAGAGGTGGCATCCTAATATTCAAGCATATCAGGACGATACTAAATCAAAGACAGGTCTTTGTCTAGTAAAGTGCACGGCTACACTTCACTTTTCAGCGTAGAGAATAAAAACAAAACAAAACAAAACTTTATGGAGTATTAAGAATGTCAAAAGTATTTTGGGCAATAATTTTTGAAAAATTAACATATATTGTGGAATTCTTTGGTTATCTTTCTACTTTAGAAGGCTGAATGTTCAAAGATTTGTCTCTGGAAATTAATGAAAACCAAATTTTGGATCATTACTCTAGCATTATATTTCTTAATCTTAATCCTATCTCACAATCGTATAAAAATAAAGGGCACCAAAGAAGTGGCTTTCTCTGTATTGCCTTCTGCTCACTAGAGATTATTTTTTGGTAAACATTTAGGATTAAGCTGTTTTTACACTCGTGTTTATGGAGAATGCTAATCATGACCTGAATACAAATCATGACTTGAATACACCGTCTAACAGGTAAATTCTGCCTAGTTATGCATAGCTGGCTTTTTTTGGAAGTTGTCAGAAGGAAAGCATTGGTGTTATAGGACAATAAAGTTCATATCTAGCAAGAGAAAGTTATCTTAATGCTTCCCAAATTGTGTGGGACCCTAACAATCAATGCATTAAGTGGCATTTAAAAGGAAAGAAAAGAACATAAAGACACTTGAAGTTTCTAAAATACAATAATACTTAATAGATCATGACTTTTGTTCCCATAGGATAAAAATAAACAAGGCATTTTTTTAGAAGCAAGTTCTTCAGCTTCCATGATTAAACAGGTGATCCTGCCATACTGGGGGCAGATGTCATGCCAAAAGGCCTTTGCAGTATTGTAAAGGCTCAAACTGTTAGTGTGTTACCAGTATTTGTGATTAATCAGGTCCCCTCCCCTCTCCCCCTGGCAATCAGGGAGCGTTTTCTAATCCCTGCTGATTCCCTATCTTTTTAATCATAAAGAACAATCTGTCAAGGAAAAAAGGGTTTTCTCTCTAGTCCCTGCTTTACTGCCTTTTGCCACTCTGTCCCAGCAGCCATTGTAAAAGACTATTTAGCTCTGTAGATGTGACTGTAGCTGGTTTTTCATAAAATCTTATGACTTTCTCCCAATCATATGAAGTCTGCTGCTTTACAAACTACCCACTCTTCTCTTTATCCGGAGGTCCTGTGAAACCGAAATGACATTCAATCGTTTCTATAGCAACATGTTCTAAGCATGGGATTAGAAAAAAATGAACATTTTTAAATGCAGAAACTGTTTTCTTAAAGCAAGAAAGATTAGTTAACTCAAGCAACATTATTGTAGGCCTACTATGCATCCAGCACTATGCTAATCACTATAAAAAATCTCTCAACCACTTAGCAGAGTCTAGAATTAATTTTGGACTGACACATAAAATAATTTCACTCTAGTTATTATCAGTTTTATCCTTGGGAATCTTCTCTTTGGATTTCAAAATCTAAACGTATTTGGCTTTCTTGTTTTCTTTACAGAACACATACACTAAGTCTGCAAACCACAATAATATGGTTGGAAAATGCTTTCCTTATTTCCATGCATTCTAAACTTTTTAGACTATTATGCCATCATTCTTTTTGTTGGGAAAAATGCTGAGTTTCAGATGGGCAAGAACATGAAAATAAAACATTGTGTGTGCTATTATACAAAATGTCACAGAATATCATACATATTTTACAGCCACTCTTCCCAGCCTATCCATCTAATTACTTTATGGCCATGCCATTCATGAGCAATATAGTCATTCTAAAATCCATAACAATAAAAACTTTATTACATGTCACCTCATATTTTTATACAGATATATATTTTTACATTTATGGCTAGAGATACTTTATACCAAGGCAATGACTTGGAGAATTAATATTCTAATTAAAAAGTTTTATAGTTTTGGAAATCAGAAAGCACTGTTTGCAAACACCTGAAATCTGTGGTATTGAAGCAAAACATCAGAATCTGGTGGTATAAGCTCTAGGACACTAAACAATATGTTCATTTTGTACTTTGCAGATCCACTAGCTTCTTTTCTGTTTACATGATAACAACTCTTCACAAAGCTTAGCTAAAGCCAAAGCAAATAAACTAAACTTGGGAATAAAAAGTGTAAGAGGCAACAGCCTTCATCTTGTGGAAGCCTACAAGCATTTTATTTATTTTAAAATTATGCTTTCATAACTAACAAAAATCTCAATTTGATGAAAAGCACAATTATTTTTGATCTTCATATCAGCCTACCATTTCTTTGCAAATTAGCTTTTATCTTCATATCAGCCTACCATTTCTTTGCAATGTTTTAAAAGTTAATTTTATTAATGTACTGGTGTTCACACATTAGTAAAATATTGTTCATTTTTCTTGGTTATCTTTGTTTCCATATTATTATCTTTGTTTTGTTTCCATAATATGAAAATGGGTGATTGAAATAGGTTTCAATCATTTTCCCCTATTTCCTACCTGAGATTTACGTCACTGCAAATGCTGAACCTGAAAAATTTGATGATGGAGGTTATTTTTAACTGAACACTTGCATTTCTGACCCTCAGCAAAAGACTGTGTGTGTATGTATAAATAACTGTATAATAATATAATGTGATGTACAAATCTTATATCACTGAGCTTCAGTTAGCCCCATCTGTTAAGCAGAAGTATGATCTACCTTAAAGGGCTGTTATGAAGATTAGAAAATTAGAAATTTTATATATTAATATATAGCTGACACAAAATAGGGGCAAAAAATAATAACAACAATTATTGTTATTGTTGCAGGAAAAGAGTTCAATAAAATGGCCTTAACTGGTATAAGAAGTTACAATTGTTAAAAGGAGATTCAGCTGTGATAGCAAAAGAGAAAGAAAATGAAAAAGTTGTCCTGGCTCATCTCTGGAAAGACATGATATTTCATAACCTCAAGGTGTTTGCTTCTGACCTATAACTTCCAGGTTATCCAAAAGTTCTCCTTATTAACAAGGTATCTGTTTTTACCGGGTGTCTGTTATTAATTAGTTAGTATATAATTTAATGCAATTAGCCAAAGCACCTCTTCTTATGCCTAGAACATAGCAGGTGGTTTACTTCTTTCTTATGACATATTCAAGACTCATGGTTTTCCCATTTTTAGAGTCAAAAACATAAATTCCTCCTTTTGCTTTCCTGCCCTAACATATCCACCTCACACACCTGTTTACTCTTTGTTTGCAGGGAAATGTGTACATCTGCTAGGGCGTGATCTCGATGATGAGATGGCATATGGGACGTCATTCCATTATTTAAAGAACAAATTCCAAAGATCAAACTTTTCTCCCCACACTTGTGAGTGATACATGGGTCTTCTCAGGGACATTAAAATGGAGCTAGGCTCACTGATTTCATGGACATTTAGAATACAATCATTGAGTTACCTGCTGAAATCTTTTCATACATATCTGGTTTCACCCTAGGTTATGAATATCCATGCAGACTATTTTTCCAAGCTTCTACGCAACTAACCTTGGCACTTACCCCTGGCTCAGGCAGCAAGCAAATTATTCTGGCTTGATGTCCATCTGATGGTTTACTCTTGCTACCTCCTACTCCCTACTATAACCACAAATGACCTCCTCCCCACTTGCTCTCATTCTTACCCAAAGTTTTCAGTTAACAGCTCACTACTAAGCCAGTTGCCTTCTTAAAGTATATATATCCTTTTAAAATTTCCAGTCTTGTTTCTCTCTTCCTCTTCAATTTCTTATCCTGTTGTCACAAGATCTCTTCTAGGTCACCAAATTATCTTCTCTTCCCTTCCTCTTTTATTCCATTTATGAACAAGACACCAACTTCTACCACAACAACAGAACAAAACAACCCCTAGCTTCAAAGAGAACAAAAAACCCCCAAAATAAATTAAAAATTGCTTTAATGCTTAGAGTTGCAGGGACAAGAAAAACCACATTCTTTTAAAATGAAATTAGATGTCATAAAGGACTATGAACTAGTAAGAGTTCCCCGAAGTCCCCTTCAGAATCTCACAAAAGACTCCATCTCCTTCATCATCTGGCTTTTTGTTAAAAACCAATGTCCAATATAAATAGAAACATTGCTTTGTTTTAATTGTATTGCTCTTTCATTTGTGCAAATGGTAGTATTTCTATTGTATCAATGATAAACTTTTTCAGGCAAGCCTGAGATGGCAGATTACAACATTATTTCTATGGGAACACCCATTCCTAATTTGAAACAAACAATCAGATTACCAACAGAGAGTTCATAAACTGAGAGCTGCCTGCAGTGAGAACTGATTTACACTCTGGTTTCTAATTTAGAAACAATTTCACTGTGCTAGTTTCTCCTTTTGCACGAAGATTTAGGATGGTGCAGTAGGGTAAGGAAAAATGGCTTCCCTTCAGTCTGCTAGGTTCTTTGGCTGGGCTACAAATTAAATTGCCATAAAACAGATTAATAGGAGAAAACCATATTTAATAACATGTATGCATGGGAGTCCCATAAAATATGGGATTGGAAGAAGGATCAGATGATTGAAGTTTATATAGCATCCTGAGGTACAGAAAGGAGTAGGGGCTTGGCACTTCCAGGGGATGGTGGCTACACAAGCGATGGGAGGATAAGGGGAGACAATGTATGGTGAATAAATGGTTGTCTTACGCAGACATAAGGTCTCTCACGTAATACAAGTCATCTGGGAGCAGCCCTCAGAAAAATAGGTGTTAATCTGTGGGGTCATGGTGTCCACCTCCAGTCTCCTCTCCTGTGATCGAAGTTAATCTTCCTTGGTTGATAAGATTCCCAGGGAGGGGATTCATGACAATTTAGTTCCTTTTGGGGGCTGTCTTTAGGAAGACTAAAGGGAGCTCAGAGGAAGTCTCTGCCGGCATCCACTGTTCCCCAAGTGTCCTCAGTTCAAAGCAATAAACACACCAATGTGTCATATTTTGGGGTGGCATTTCCTGAATCCCTTTAGTGAAAAAAGGAGAAAATAAGAATAGGCACCTCATAGAAAAATTTACCTCTATTTCAGATAATGCATATTGGGAAACTGAATTGAATGATGAAGCAAATAAAATATTTATTTCTTGTATGCAATATAGATGAGTCAATGTCGCTTTGAGAAATTATTTAACTTTTTAATTTGCTAACTTGGTGTTTGTATTTCATTAGCAATTGCAAATGAATATTATTCTCTTGCAAGTGTCAAAAAGATAATGTTGTGGGGAAAGCAGCTCCAACTATTACTCGGGCATGGCTGGAAAAAGCTTGCACTCTTCATTGTCTTTTTCTAGTCACTGAATCGCCAGCTTTATTTCTATGGTGGCAGGTATACCAAAATCAGAATGGGATTACACTCACATATTAGTATATACAGCAACCTGCCTGTGTGAAATATATGCAAATCTTCCCCTACATACCATGTAGTTAACTCTACAATGAACAATATATAAATATTGTGGGTAAAGTAAATCAATATAAAATCATACATTCACATTCACAATATTTTAAAAATATCAAAATGGTTTTGGCTAAGAACATAAAACATTTTATTTTTGGAAAAGGAAGTCTGTCTCAATAGTCTTGTTAAAAATACTACCATATAAACTATGCACTTAAGATACAAAAAAAAGAGTAACACTTAACTTCATAAGAAATATCAAACCATTTATTATAAATTATTCATTAAACGTAGTGAATTATTTTATATGGGAAAATTCTCTTTGAAATAATATTTGTATGGCTTCCTAAAATCAGACAAGTTTAGCTACACTTGAGTTTCTTACTTTCTTGCATATAAGTCAGAAATATTCTTTGAAAAGCTCAAATACAAGATAAGGTGTATTCTTCACATCTGTGTGTGTGTGTGTGTGTGTGTGTGTGTGTGTCGCATGCATGCACACACATTATCTCCACATACACACACACACACACGCACACATCCTTATTGTTATTTTCTTCTCACCTTCTGAATGTATTTATTTGACTCCCAGTAGAAGACAACTGTAAGCTACAGGGAAAAAATGCAATTAAATTTATGTTCAGAAGAACATAAACAATGGGAATATGTTCTGAGAAATTCATCATTAGGTGATTTTGCATTATGTGAATATCATAGAGAGTACTTACACAAATGTAGATAGTATAACCTACTACATACCTAGGCTATATGGTCTAGTGGATTGCTCCTAGGCTACAAATCTGTACAGATGTTACTGTACTGAATACTACAGGTGACTGTAACACACGTTACGTATTTGTGTATCTACACATAGAAAAGGTACAATAAAAATACAGTGTAGAAGATAAACAATGGTACATGTGTATGGACACTTACCATAGATGGAGATTGCAGGACTGAAAGTTGCTGTGGGTGAGTCAGTGAGTCAATGCTGAATGAATGTGAAGGCCTAGGACATTGCTGTAATCTTCTGTAGACTTTATATACACTGTACACATAGGCTACTCTAAATTTATTTTAACAAATTTTCTTCAATAATAAATTAATCTTAGCTTCCTTAACATTTGTACTTTGTAAACATTATTTTTTTAAACTTTCTCTTTTGTAATAACACTTAGCTTAAAACACACATTGTATAGCTGTACGAAAATATTTTCCTTATATCCTTATTCTATAAATTTGTATTTTTAATTTTTTTTTTTACTTTTTAAGCTTTATCATTAAAAACTAAGACACAAACACACAGATTAGCTTAGGCATACACAGGGTCAGGGTCGTCAATATCACTGTCTTCCACCTCCCCGTACTGTCCCACTAGAAGGTCTTCAAGGAGCATTAACACACATGAAGCTGTTATCTCCTATAACAATGTCTTCTTTAGGAATACTTACTGAAGGAACTGCCTGAGGCCATTTTACAGCTAACTAAAAAAAAAATAAGTCTAAGAAAAGAAGTACACTCTAAAATAATGATAAAAAATATGGTATTGGAGCTCAGAAAACAATGCCTCAAAAGGAAGGCCTCAGAAGCAAAAGGTTCTCCCTGATCTTTTGCCATCCTGTTTCTGGCCACTCATTCTCTCTTAAGGCTGGCCATTGAAACTAGAATCCCTTCTTCCCAAGGCACGTCATAGAAACCAGAACCCTTTTCCCCAAAGCCAGCTTAAAAATATTACTTTAACTTAAAATAAAACTTTAAAATACTACTTTAACTCCCACCTCACCCCTGCCTTTCTGTATAAAAATTGGCCATAAAAAATTATCTCACCTACCTTGTTTGACTGTAGGTCATAAGACCCCCCATTCTAGAGAGGCTCCTGCCCCTTACCCAGAAGTAAGGAATGCTGCACAGAAAGGCCAGGAAGAATCTAAACAGACAGGCCTTACTGGGTTTTCCCACTCAGTCTATTAGCATTAGCTCATACCCTTTTTGTCCAATCATATTTGCACATGCTATACATACTTTGTTGAACCAAAGTATAAAAATGGACTGTTTCCTTCATCCTTGTGTCTTCATTCTAAAGGCTCCCAAGTCATGTAAAATTATAATAAAATAAATTTGTATTTGCCTTTTATTAATCTGCTTTTTTGTCAGTTGATTTCCATCAAACCTTCAGAGGGTGAAGGAGAAGTTTTCCCTGGGTCCCTACAATAGTATAGATAAATACATAAACCAGTAACATAGTCATTTACTACCACTATAAAGTATTATGTACTGTATATACTTGTATGTGCTATACTTTTGTATGACTGGCAAAGCAATAGGTTTATTTACAACAGCATCACCACAAACATATGAGTAATGCATTTTGCTCTGGCATTATGATGGCTACAACATCACGAGGTCATAGGAATTTTTCAGCTCCATTACAATCTTATAGGACCACTAGTGTCATTAACTGGAATGTTGTTATGTGGCACTTGACCATATATGTTTTAATGTTGAAGAGTGAATTAAATTAATAACAGGGGATTTCTTTGCTTTGGTTTACTTAAATGTGAAAATGGATTGCTATTTAAGCAGAGTGTACAAAATAAATACTTTTTCACATTCTAGTAAAATGGCCAGTTTTAATAATATTTTGAACAAAAAAAATTCCCCCCAGACCAAGGTGTTTTTTATTTAATAGGGAAAAATAGTGCTAAAATTTCAAATGATTTTTTTTCTTATCTTTCTTTTCTATCACTCCCCTGGCTCTTTTTCCCACTGAATGAATGAACCTGGGAAGAATTATCAGTCTGATACGTGGTAAGTGGTTTCTAGGTATTTAATATGCCTTTTCCTGATAACTAATTTGCCAGATATATTTTCCAAAAATGGTTGCAACAATATCTCCCATCCCTGATTCTCTTCTTAAATATGACTTTGACAACTTTTCTATCAAGAGGTAGGGTCTATATCCCCTTCCCTTGAAACTAAGAGGGTCTGTGGTTAAGGCAGAACTGACACTCAGTGACTTTTGAGCTAAGTCATAAAAGATGATAACAACTTATGGCTGGTTCTGACTCAATCTTGGAACCCAGCCATCATGTTGTGAAGAATCTCAGGACATTTACAGAGGCTTCATAGGTTTCTGGCAGACAGCTCCAGCTTACAACAGCATCAACCAACAGACTTGTGAGTGAAGATGGCTCCTGCAGGTATCAGCCCCCCGCTGTCCAGTCACCTCCCAGCTTTTGAGTCTTTCCAGCCGAGACCCCAGACACCAAGGCACAGAGACAAACATCTGCATTGTAACCTGTCCAAAATTCTGACCCACAGAGTTCTTGGCATAATATAATGATTGTTTTATGTCACTAAAGTTTGGAGTGGCTTGTCACATTGCAATAAAAAATTGCAACAACGAAGGAGGTTGATTATCTTTTCATGCTTATTGATCATTTGCATTTCTTCTGTGTACTGTCTATTCATAAATTTTGCCTGTTTGACTCTTGGGTTATTTGTCTTGCTCATATTTTCTGCATATTAATCCTACTTTTGTTACCTATATTGCAAATGTATTCAACCAGTTGCTTGCTAGGTAATAGAGAAATTTGAGTTTTATGTATCCGTTCATTCTTTTCATTTTTTAGTCTTGGGGTTTTGTGTCTTTTTTTTTTTTTTTTTTTTGAGACAGAGTCTCTCTCTGTCACCCAGGCTGGAGTGCAGTGGCATGATCTCCGCTCACTGCAAGCTCTGCCTGCCGGGTTCATGCTGTTTTCCTGCCTCAGCCTCCCAAATAGCTGGGACCACAGGCGCCCGCCACCAAGCCCAGCTAATTTTTTTTTTTTTTGTATTTTTTAGTAGAGACGGGGTTTCACTGTATTAGCCAGGATGGTCTCGATCTCCTGACCTCGTGATCCGCCAGCCTCGGCCTCCCGAAGTGCTGGGATTACAGACGTGAGCCACTGTGCCCGGCCGGTTTTGTGTCTTTTTTAGAAAAAGGCTTTCCCATTTGAAGAATATAAAAATATCCTATACTTTCTTCTAGAACTTTTATACCTTTTCTTATTCATCATAAGATCAGTCTCTGACTCTATCTTGAATTTATTATTTTACATAGTATGGGACAGTGAAAATCTAACTCTTTTTAGATGGATAGTCAGTTGTCTCTGTACCATTTATTTAAATCATCCGTTCTTTTTCCATTGATTTGAAATGCCTCCTTTATGAACTAAATTCTTAAATAAATATATGTCTATTTCTAGACTGTCTATTCTGAACCATTAAACTGTTTGATCATTACTACAAAAGTGCCATTTTATTTTAATTTATATAGCTTTTTGATATGTTCTGATATCTGGTAGAACACATAGTATAATTTTTCTTCCCCCAGAAATATCTTTGCAGATTTTAAGAATTTCATCTTTCAGATAAATTTCAGAATAAACTCGCCAAGTGCCTTGCTTGGCACTTAAGTCAAAGCCTTGCTTTGACTTAATAAATTATTAATGTGTAGAAAACTGACATATTTATTATGTCTTCTTGTATATTAACATGGTATATTTCCCCATATATCCAGGTCATTTTGTAGATCCTTTAGCAAAGTTTTAGAAGTTTTCTTCATCTACTCATGTACAATTATTTTAGGCTTATTCCTAGGTAGTCTGTTGTTTTTGTTATTCTTGTGGATAGTTTTTAAAAAATACAATATTTTCAAATTGGCCATTGCTGAAGTATAGTAAAACTACTGAATTATGTATATATTTGTATGTGTATTTATATATGTACATATTAAAAGTATTTTTTGTTTTTTATATTCAGCTTTTAAAAAATTCTTTTATTGGTGATAATAGGCTTTCAGTTGATTCTCCTTGAATTTTCCTTCTAATTGTAGATGACCGTCCCTTTGAATTATAGATTACACTAGGTTTCTGTGATTAAACAAATATTAAGATATATCAAACAGAAACAGTTTTAAAGTACAATTATATATCACTTAAAAGTTTCTAAATTTTAGAAAAATTTTTATCAATGTTTTCTGAAATCTACTTTATACTTAGTTACCTAGAACAGGGGTTGGTAAACTACCATCCATGGGCCAAATCTGACCCCTGTCTGGTTTTTTTATATCCCCCCAGCTGATATAATGGTCTTTAAATTTTTAAGTGATTGAAAAATACAAAAATAACAATTTTTGGTACATACAAATTATTTGAAGTTCAAATTTCAGTATCCATAAATAAAGTTTTATTGGAACCAGCCATGCTCATTCATATATATCTATTATCTATGATCACTTTCCCACTACGATGGCAGAGTAGAGTAGTTGTGACATATTGACTGTATATGTTGCTTTTATTGCTTTGCAGTGCTGCTGAATACACTACAAATCATACTGACATAGTTATCATTTGATTGTGTTTTACATGCCACGTTGTACTGTGACATCTTATTTTTTAAATTGCCATTTCATACCTATCATCTCAAAACAGTAAAAGAAAAGTGGACTTCAAATGACAGGTACAGTGGAGTGTAGATGACTGTTATCAAATTAGATGGCAAAGCATTGTGTTTATTGTGCATGACACTTTGGCTATGCTAAAAAATACAATATATACAGGCATTTCTAGGTTAAACACTCATCACATTATTCTCAACTCACCAGTAACCAATAGTCATAGAAATAAAAAATTAAATTGAATATATCATCACAGTAGAATTTTTTCACAAAAATAAAAAGTGCAAATAACACTGCATCAAAAATAATTTTCTGAGTAGCTCATTTGTTTCCCAAGCAAGGAAAGCTATTTACTAAGGATGAATAAATTAAATTGTGTTTGATTATAGCAGTTGAATAAATTATCCAGATAGAACAAACCTGTTTAAGACTATTAGCTTTTTGGTGAGAACAGTTGCTTGAATGGTTGAGAATACTGGAAGCAATGGCAATTGTTGATTAAAAGACAAGGCAAATAATTTTGAGTGGTTTTCCTTGCATCTTGATGAGTTGACAGATACAGCTGATACCACTCAGTTATTATTTATTTGAGGAGTCAATTCTGAGTCTACAGTGATTAAAGAATTAGCCTAATGAATAGCCTGCATTGTAAAACTATAGGTGACAACATTTCCAAAAAAACTGAGAGAACACAAATTCTGCACAACCTGAAGGGGAATCTTCTAAGATGTGTTCCAATAGACGGTGGTAAAAACATTTATTTTTAAGCAGAAAAAGGGTTTAATTGCACAAATTCATATAGCTTTTCAAAATGTAAGGCATCTTAAACCTATAGTGACTCATTCAATTATTCATCAGCAGGTGCTTTGTGGAAAATATTTAAATCTATCATGTGTAATTGAAACAGTAGTGTCAATGGTGATATTCATTTACTTTTGCGGACTTAACCATCATTAGTCCTGTAAAGTTTTGTTAGAATAGAATCTGAATATTCTACTTCTCTATCACATGGCAGAAACAATTGCTAAGTAGTAGTAACATTTCATTATGATTTGTTTGAGCTCAGGGCCAAGATTGAAATTTTTATGAATGAGATGCACCACTATCACCTATAATTGAATACTGAATAGTTTTGGAAATGAGCTTTCCTACAGACTGTTAATGTTTCTTTAAAAATTCAACCTAAAATTATTAGGCAAAACAGCACTTACAAGTGAAATTTATACTGTGGTAAAGTCATTTCAGTGACAACTAATGTTGTTTGAATCACATGTAATGTCAAACTGCTTTCTACATTTCCTGTGCTGTCAAAAGTTAAAACAAGAAGCAAGACCTCCATTTCCACACAAACGTGCAGCAGATATATTTTTTGAGTTCAAACTACAATTCCAGCAGTGGATTTTTTTGGACTTTGATGTAAGTGCAAATGAAATTTCCTTATTTCAAAATCCATTTAACTGTGCAATTGAGGAGCTTCCACCTACCCTTCAATTGGAAGTAATTAATATAATGACATGCTAAAAGGCAAATACCAAGAGAAGAATCTAATAGAATTCTTTAAGTGCTTTTTAAGTAATGATTGTGCTAAATTAAAATCATATGTTCATCAACAGATATTAGTATTTGACAGTATCTATTTGTGTGAAAAGATATTTTCAAAGACAAAATATGTAAAACCTCATTATGAATCAGCATTAACAGATGGGCATGGGCAATTGATTCTGATGATAGGAAACACTAACTTTGAACCCCAATTAAGTGAAATGTTATCACTCTTCCACAATAAAAGAATTCAACTTTTCTCATCAGTAGAACTATATTATAGAAAATTATACTTAACTATTATTATCAATTTTTCCATTTTTGTCAATAAAGATTTATAGAAATTTGTTTTCTATCTTGTCATGTAATTGCCCACATAATATCCTTGATTTTGACTCTTGGCCTAAAAAGTCTAACATATTTACTTTTTGGGTCTTAACAGAAAAATGTTGCCAATCCCTGACATAGACTATTCTCTTATGCCCTTTATTGTCAAAGGTGTCTACTAAAGATAATTCTCAAAATAATTGTATAAGTTCATGTTTGTTGAGTGCTTACTATGTGCAAAGCTGTTTAAGTTCAGAGACTTTCTCAAGGTCAAACACTGGTAAATGAATTAACCGTTATTTAGATGGTTAACAATGATATAGATAGTACTGTAGTTATAATTCCCATTTTACACATGAAAAAACTTAGGCTCAGAGAGATTAAGTAATTCCTCAAAGCCACACAACCTAGGCTTTGCAGCCAGGAAGATGAGATTAAATCATGGTTAATTCCCTTACCAGTGTATGACCTTGCGAAAGGCTGTGAACTTCAATTTCTCTACACTATAAATTGAAAATTACAGTACTGACTATATTATAGGGTTGATTTAAACATTAGATTAATTACTATATAGAAAGCACTTAGAACAACTATGGCTCTAGTGTGGAGTAGTCAGAAATGGCCTGGAAGTTCATTTTTAGTAAAGAGATTAATAAGATAGTTTATTATGTACCAGGAGTTGATGGAGAACAGTTCCCAATTCAGCTGTCAATTTGAGCTTTTCGCTTATGAAATCTATGCTATTGAGTTGACGTTTGTTAAGGAAAAGAACCTAATGTCTGATAAACAGGCAAAAATTAACTATTACATTTAAATGTGACTATTGCAGATGTACTAAGTAGTTGAGAAAGCCAGTTGGGGTCATACTTAGGCTTACACCTAGCTTTGCCTCCTTGTTAGCTGTGTGACCTTGGTCAAATCACTTAACCTTTCTGAGCTGAGGTACCCTCCTCTATAAAATGTGGATTTTAAGTAGGCTATTATACAGGATGATGTGAGGATTTTAAAAGACCATGCATCAAAAGTACCTAAGATGAAGCCTGACTTAAGAATGAGCTCAGCAAATGCTAGCTCATTTCCTTGGATTAGCCTTTCTACACTGACCCAAGGCTTGCAAGGCAAAGCAAAACTAAATAAAAACAAAATGAAGTTAAAAAGCCCAAACAAATAACAACCAACTTGTTAATTGGGTGTTGGTGGATAAAAAGACTCTGAAAGTACATCCATTCAAATTTGAATTTCAGGTAAACTATGAAATTATTTGTAGTATAAGTATATAAGTATGTAGTGTAAGTATCCCAAGCATTACATGGGATATACTTACACTCACTAAATTCTTCACTGTTTATTCAAAATTCCAATTTAACTGGATGTCAGGTATTTCTATTTATTAAACCTGGAAGCCTAGACATGGTAGAATTTAGTAAGCCCAGACATGACAGACTCCTGAATAGCCAAGGCACAGAATTCAAAAGAGTCAAATGTGTTTCCAACTTGCTAACTGCAAAAGCATCAAGGAAAAGGTTGACCCCACCCTCTCTGTCTCTGCCAAGCAAAGAGCCCAGATGGGAAACCCCAGGTGAGTGATTTAGCCTCCTGTGCATACTCTATGGGAGCCTGGTGCATAGAAAACCATGCTGGGAAAACCGTGGCAGCCTGCCCTAGGTTTTCCTTTGGGTGGGGCCCTGTGGTTATGGTGTGGTGACTCTTTGTCACGGTGCCCCTGCCACGCCCTGCTTAGTCCACCTGGTGGTTGGGGGTAGGGGAGAAGAGAGGTTACAGGCAGAAGAAAAGGGCTTATCAATGTAACATATTTCTTAGGTGGTTTGTGCATTGCTGTTTGGGCTTGCAAAACTTTAATTATTACTTTGATGCAGAGTGGCTGCAGATTGTCACTGCCAGGCCTGATTTAATAGCCTGCTTGCACAAAGTCCGACAGAGATTGCTTTTGTTGCACTTTCTAACAGCTCGTGATGGTGGCTTTTTTACGTTAAGGAGGAAACTCTGTGGTTAAACTGTAGCCTAGGTATTTTTAGAGCCGTTACCATGTTAACCGAAATTTCGTACATTTCACCTGCAGGATATGCAGTCGTGCTTAGGGCCTTCCTTAAACTCTAACAAAAAATATAATTTAACAGTTGTTAATCCTGTGCTTAGGACCAACTCCATGTTATCAGAAAAGCTACTGACCAAATACTGGACTGCTAAGAATCCTTTTTTTTGGATGGGTGGTACTGTGCCATTAGAGAGTATTTTTTTTTTCCTTGATATAAAACGAGTTGAAGGAACATAACCAAAAGGCTAAAATTGGTTAGTTCTAAAGGTCAGAGCCTGAAGGCAGTGACCCATTTGTTAATCATTAAGCTTTTCTAAGCCGTCTCTGACAGAATTCTGGCTTTCTGCCACTTCTCTGGTCATTTTAAACTGCAAATTCTTGCACTGTTTCAGTTTTTAAGTAGGTTTCAAAGGTTATGAGAAAGGCATAACTTGTTAGCTATTTTTCCTTATCAAACGTCTTTAGGGTTTTGGAAGGCAGAGCTGTTCTGTGTTAAGAGAATCCTCACAGCATACCCAGCCATACAGCATTTAAAGATGGACTCTTGGGTCCTCTGAAAAGGGTGGATTTCTAGCTATCATTCCCATGTTACTTAGTTTCCATAGATAAGCAGGATGTGAGGGCTGAGGACACCCACTTAGCCATTAGGTATTAGTTCCCAAATCACTGCTATCTCAGGGTAGTTTTCTCCAATAATCCCAGCACTGAAAGTTCAAAAAACAGGAGCAAAATAACCACAATGTATTTATCATCTTCTGTCATCAGTTATAAAGTGGAAGTACTTTAAAATATTTTGAATGCATTTTTGTAAAGCCCAGTGAGGTTCCAGTGCTATGACGTTTCATTGCCAGAAAACTCAATGCCAGTTTGTGCTCTAGTCCATCTGAATAAAAAGTGATCTGTACACCCAAAACACATAAACAGAACTAAATTTTATGTAGCCAAGGGACATTAAGCTGCTAAAACATTTGCTTCAATATTGAACATGGAATAGCTGTCCTCTATTTCTCAAGGGAAAAAATATACAGTCAAACCTTGCTTATCCATAACCCAAACTTCCGGAAGCCTTAAGTATGTGGAACTGCTCCAAACCCAGGAGAGGGGAGGAGTGAGAGGAATAGAGTGGGGGTGGGAGAAGTGGGGAGCGGAGAGAGACAGAGAATGAACTAGCGGAAAGCAAGCAAGTCAGCTTTTAGAAGTAGACCTGAAGCCCTAGCAACACTGAAAAGAGACCTGGAGCTTACATCTGATTGGCTTTCCAGCCAGAAGGAATAGAGAGCTCTGATTGGCTGGTGATGATGTCTCCAAATAACCAGCCTTTTTCAGGAAAGCAAATTTATGTGGCAGAAAGGACAAGAGACAGAAGAAGCAGGCAAGAAGAAAAGCGAGGAGAACAGAGCAAAAAAAAAAAAAAAAAAGGAAGATTATTTGTTACAGAGGTGGAGACTGAGACAAAAATGAGAATAACAAGCCTATTTACATAACTGCTTACAGTTTACGAAGTGCTTTCACATGTAATCATTGATATTGTCTTTACAAAGACCTGCAGGGCTCCCAGAAGTTAAATGGCATGCCCCAGGTCACCCAGCTAGTAAGAAAAATAGTGCATGTCTTCTGGCCAAAAATCTAACACTTTTGATATGGAGCAGGTGTTGTGGAGATAATGATTTAGAGTTGTCCTGTAGGATAGAGGGAAGCAAATGCTCTGACAGCAGAAAAGAAAATCAGAAGGCACGTCAGCCTGTAGTTTAGCGGGCAATGCAGACAGGAGTGAAGGGCTCCCTGTTCTTCATGACCACACACCTTGAAAACATAGATATAGGAAACATCTCTGTGGGTATTTGGAAGGGGAGATGGTTGTGGTACAAATGAAACCTATGTCTAGAGGGCTCAGAGGGCAGTCCTGAATATATTTCCCTGGGGTGTATCACAGTGGCCTTGCATTTAACACGTAGAAGTTGGATACCTAATTATTCCTTCCATCTATCCTTGAAAACTGTTCCTTCCTCAGGCTTAGTCGACAACATAACCATTCACCCAGTTGCTCAAGCTAAGAACCTGTAAGTCATCTTTGTCTTAATTTTCTTTCCATGTTTAATTTATCAGCAAGTCCTGTAGATTCTACTTCTAAAACACACCTTGAATAAGGCTACTCTGTTCATCTCCATAATCACCATTGTTTTCTCCTTCTGAGCTACTGCAATAACTTCCTATTTGGTTTCAATACTTTCTGGCACCCTGTCTTCCCCAGCTCTTGCCTCCTTCCCTTGAAATCCATTCCCTGGACTATGCCATCCTGCTTAAAACATGCCTGAGAATAATTCAAAATCCTTCCTAGGATCTGGCCCCAGTTTAATTTTCCTCACTCTGCCTAGGACTCACTGTTCTAGCTATGGAGGCCTCCTTTTTGTTATCAGAACACAGCACAGTCTTTCCAGCTGAAGAGACTTAAATATTTTGCTGGTCCCTGTCTCCGCGTTATCACATGGCTAGCTCTTTCTCCTATCTCATGCTATCTACACAGACAGTCCTACTCTCAGAAGCTGTGTGAGAGTTCCCTTCATTCTCATAGAACCTTTTTATTAACTTTCTGTGATCTCTCAAACTGAAATTACTTATGTTTTTATTTGATTCCTTGTTTATCATCGTCTTTTTATATGACTTCCCCCTACTGGTAATCAAACTCCATTAAGACAAGGATCAGGTCAATTGCCCTCATCACTGTATCCCCAGAGCTTACAATGTGGTACTCAGGAGATACTCAATAACTATGTGTCGAATGAGTAAGTGAATAAATATCAGGGAATTAACATACCCTACATGTTATATAGTACCATGCATCAATGGAGCCATGGATATGAGACACTGTGTTTCCTGTTTGTAACCTGTTATTTGTTAATTCCTGTCAGAGTTGAGAGCTCTGATAGTAGCTGCCATCATCTGGGGAGTTCTGTGGAATCCTGCTACCATGAGTTCTGGAAAAGGGAATCTGTTTGTGTTGGGACTTGAGGGATGGTATAAATTAACTCCCAAGGTTTATTAGTAGTAAACAATTAAAATCCACCCTGAAATTGGAGCTTTACTAAAGATGGCTATTTTGTAGCATGTAGGAAATTACGATATTGGTTTACCTCCTAGGATTCAAAAAGCATTCATTCTCTTTTGGAGCCAGAAAAGGAGAGGTATGTCTCCTAACAGAACTGTGCTGGGTTTGTTGTTGTTGTTGTTGTTGTTGTTGTTTTTTGACAGTCTGTGGAGCTCACACATTGGCCATAATAAAGCCTGCTATCTATTTTTGATTTGTCAAAGTTGTGCTTGAGAGTGATTAACGTACCCTTAGCAAAATGAATCATTCTATAGAGATTTAAAAGTCATGATGGAATAAATATCTTGGTCAAAGGTATTGCTGCTTTAATTACATTCATTTGTTTCAATATTTCGGTTTTGGGGATTTCTTAACTGAGTTGTTAAGGATCCTTTTGAAAGTGAAGTTTACCATGGTGCCCTCTGGTGGAATGAAATTCGCACAGTTTTTAAAGCTAAAGCCCTATCTAGTGAGAATGCATACAGAAATAAAAGGAGCAACATTAAATACGAATGTCCAAAAACTATAAGCAGGGTACTCTTGCTATTGGGGGACTACAAGATATACATGCCTCAGAATATTTACAGATTCAGGAATAGGGCATGTAGGTGCTATAAATGAAGAGCAATGACATAAATACATACAATTCCAAATCCATTAGAAAATGAGGGCCAGAAGCCACAGCATTTCATATCATCTGGCAACACTGACACTGACTAATTAGGTATTATATTGAGAAAGTCAGAAGAAGGTGATGGCAATTACAACATTTGCAACAATATTCATAAATAGCTAGGAACACAAGGGGGAAATACAATTTGGTTGTGGTCTATCAAGAACCAGTGGATATTCATTTGATAGGACTTTTGTAATTAGGCTCATCATCAAAGCTGATAAAACCATCAAAATGGTAAGTGTCCCAGTGTTGGTTCCTTGAAACTGTGTTGTGACCAGACTTAGTGACTCCTTGATAAAGCAGCTTTCACGTATCTTCACAAGGAAATAAAGTGAAAGTCTCTGGGACGCTATCTGGGTCACACACCACAGGGATCCTGCTCAGAGAATTTAGAACATTGGACCAGCTCACTAAGGAAAGATGTTAAGGCCCTTCTTTGAGGACCTAAGGAAGTTTTTAATATTCGTTCATCTGAATGCACTAAATAAAACTCTCATTCTAAATAAGATAAAAGAAGGTAAAAAAAGTGTTTGAGCATCCAATCCCCCAAAGTGTCTGCAAATTATTTAGTATTATTTCAGTACTCAAACTTCCTGAAAGGTGGAATGTGGGGCAGAGGAGTAGTGAGCAGGGACTATAGCACACATGCATTTAGTCAGCTTGTTGGTTTTCTTATTGGGGACCTTTCTTTGAAACTTGGTGCACCTCAGATTTTAAAAAACCCAAAGCCAAAAAACAACTAACAGCTGGCTCTTCTAAAGCAGTGGCTCTCAGAGGAATGGTACTGCCTTCTAGGGGATATTTTGGAAGTTTATGAGGGCTATTTTTCTTGGGAAGGGTGTCTTAAAGTATAAATTATTATGGGGCTGTTAACTGACATTCAGTGGGTAGTAGTCAGGGAGGTAAGGGGAAGTTCCATATCATGTTAGATTTTACTGTCCCACCAACTATTCATGTAGATTTTAAAAAAATCTGTATGAAATGATTTAAGCCTAGGACCAAATTCAATCTTACATAAAAAAGTAAATATTTCTTTTCATGGTTTTAATAGACACCTAATTTCCCATAAATGCAAATCCAATGTAAACTAACTGAAGACTATACTTTGTTTCATTTGAACCTTACTGAGAATTGTTAATCATTTTTGAAAACTGTAATACCAATATCCATGGCACATATGATATTTGAATCCTCTGAAAATATAACTGCAATAATTTGTAACATCCCAATTCAAAGTCATTATACAAACAGGTGTGTCTGATTATGTCTTCCAGTGTAGTTGTCCCCAAGCATTTTCAATTATTATTATGATATTCCTTTCTTCTTCTTTAAATTACAATTAGGCAATCATATTAGTAATTTTAAAATAATGTGTATTGGCCAGGCATAGTGGCTCATGCCTGTAATCCCAGCACTTTGGGAGTTCCAAGGCTGGTGGATCACAAGGTCAAGAGACCAAGACCATCCTGGCCGACATGGTGAAACCCCATCTCTACTAAAAATACAAAAATTAGCCGGGCATGGTGGTAGGCACCTGTAGTCCCAGCTACTTGGGAGGCTGAGGCAGGAGAATTGCTTGAACCCAGGAGGCAGAGGTTGCAGTGAGCCAAGGTCGCACCACTGCACTCCAGCCTGGCGACAGAGCGAGACTCCATCTAAAAAAAAAAAATGTATTGGTAGGTTATGTTATCCATGAATTTCATTTTAGAATAGTAAGAGATGTTATTAAAAATATTTGTTATTAAAAGAGGACATGGGGTGATAATGAAAATGGCAAAATAAGGGACTCTGAAAACCCTCTCCTCCATACAAGCAATAAAAATACTGGCAAAAATTGTCAGTGTAAACTTTTTCAGAACTCTGGAAATTAATCAAAAACTAGCAGAAATCAGGTAAGCTTTTATTTAAAAAAATGGCTGAATGTCAGTAAAAACTAAGCTTTTTTGTCTTTTACTCTGCTCTTTTCTCATTCTCCCTCCTCTGCCCCCAGCTCTGCAATAACGTGGGAAACCAACAACTTGCAATCATGATAAACACTGGCAGTCTGGCAGCCCCCGGAGGGGATAGAACAGGGTTAGCGCTCTCTCCAAACTCCATTTCCAGAGAACTATCATTATTTGACCTGTCTGATGGTTTCCTGAAATATTCCACTCATAATATTGTCGCTATGTGACTTGACTTAGAGTTCACCCAGTGTGAATATTTTTATTAACAGAAATGATTTTCAATTATTTGTAGAAAAGACTGAGTGGCAATTGTTTCACATCACTGTTGCCTGAGGCAGTACATAAGAGTTGAAGCAAATAATCAGCTTACCAAAAGCTTAAAAGGAGAAGCTGTGGAAAGATACATCCACAGGATGATTTGAAAAGCACAGACATAATGCTGGGAATCTAGAAGTACAAGTTCATGTGTAGGGATGTGAGCATACTCAGTGCTATCTGCATGCTCAGGTAAGACCTGAGAAAGATCTAAATTCTCATCTCGGCCTAACCTTGTGGCTCTATGCAGGCAGGAAGTGAAAGTGAAGGCAGAGTTTCATACTGCCTGCTGGAGTGTTCAAGGTGTGCTCCAAATGCACACAGAGCCCTTAGGCAAAGACTGGAGGACTTGTGAGCTCCAGGAATTTAAGAAAATCTTTGTCCAATCATTAGCTGAACACTAAGTCAGCTATCAGAGACTCCAATGGCCACCTATGACAAATAAATCACACATTAAATAATTAGCTTAAACAAAACAAGCACCAACTACAAACAGCAACTTTCACAAACCCTGGGGAGGTAGGAGATTCTGATTTCAAGAGTTGCAACATTTTTTAAAATGTAGTTTCAACAAAAAATTAGGAGATATTCAAAGAAACTAAAAGTATGGCACACATGCAGTAAAAAAGCAGTCAATATAAACTGTCTCTCAGGCACATCAAAAAGCTTATCCACCATGATCAAGTGGGCTTCATCCCTGGGATGCAAGGCTGGTTCAACATATGCAAATCAATAACATAATCCAGCATATACACAGAACCAAACACAAAAACCACATGATTATCTCAATAGATGCAGAAAAGGCCTCTGACAAAACAAAATTCAACAACCCTTCATGCTAAAAACTCTCAATAAATTAGGTATTGATGGGATGTATCTCAAAATAATAAGAGCTATTTATGACAAACCCACAGTCAATATCATCCTGAATGGGCAAAAACTGGAAGCATTCCCTTTGAAAACTGGCACAAGACAGGGATGCCCTCTCTCACCACTCCTATTCAACATAGTGTTGGAAGTTCTGGCCAGGGCAATCAGGCAGGAGAAAGAAATAAAGGGTATTCAATTAGGAAAAGAGGAAGTCAAATTGTCCCTGTTTGCAGACGACATGATTGTATATCTAGAAAACCCCATTGTCTCAGCCCAAAATCTCCTCAAGCTGATAAGCAACTTCAGCAAAGTCTCAGGATATAAAATCAATGTACAAAAATCACAAGCATTCTTATACACCAATAACAGACAAACAGAGAGCCAAATCATGAGTGAACTCCCATTCACAATTGCTTCAAAGAGAATAAAATACCTAGGAATCCAACTTACAAGGGATGTGAAGGACCTCTTCAAGGAGAACTACAAACCACTGCTCAATGAAATAAAAGAGGATACAAACAAATGGAAGAACATTCCATGCTCATGGGTAGACAGAATCAATATCGTGAAAATGGCCACACTGCCCAAGGTAATTTATAGATTCAATGCCATCCCCATCAAGCTACCAATGACTTTCTTCACAGAACTGGAAAAAACTACTTTAAAGTTCATATGGAACCAAAAAAGAGCCCGCATTGCCAAGTCAATCCTGAGCCAAAAGAACAAAGCTGGAGGCATCACGCTACCTGACTTCAAACTATAGTACAAGGCTACAGTAACCAAAACAGCATGGTACTGGTACCAAAACAGAGATATACACCAATGGAACAGAACAGAGCCCTGAGAAATAATGCCGTATATCTACAACTATCTGATCTTTGACAAACCTGAGAAAAACAAGCAATGGGGAAAGGATTCCCTATTTAATAAATGGTGCTGGGAAAACTGGCTAGACATAATGTAGAAAGCTGAAACTGGATCCCTTCTTTACACCTCATACAAAAATTAATTCAAATGGATTAAAGACTTAAATGTTAGACCTAAAACCATAAAAACCCTAGAAGAAAACATAGGCAATACCATTAAGGACATAGGCATGGGCAAGGACTTCATGTCTAAAACACCAAAAGCAATGGCAACAAAAACCAAAATTGACAAATGGGATCTAATTAAAGAGCTTCTGCACAACAAAAGAAACTACCATCAGAGTGAACAGGCAACCTACAGAATGGGAGAAAATTTTTGCAACCTACTCATCTGACAAAGGGCTAATATCCAGAATCTACAATGAACTCAAACGAATTTACAAGAAAAAAACAAACAACCCCATCGAAAAGTGGGCAAAGGATATGAACAGACACTTCTCAAAAGAAGACATTAATGCAGCCAAAAAACACATGAAAAAATGCTCATCATCACTGGCCATCAGAGAAATGCAAATCAAAACCACAATGAGATACCATCTCACACCAGTTAGAATGGCGTTCATTAAAAAGTCAGGAAACAACAGGTGCTGGAGAGGATGTGGAGAAATAGGAACACTTTTACACTGTTGGTGGGACTGTAAACTAGTTCAACCATTGTGGAAGTCAGTGTGGCGATTCCTCAGGGATCTAGAACTAGAAATACCATTTGACCCAGCCATCCCATTACTGGGTATATACCCAAAGGATTATAAATCATGCTGCTATAAAGACACATGCACACGTATGTTTATAGCCGCACTATTCACAATAGCAGAGACTTGGAACCAACCTAAATGTCCAACAACGATAGACTGGATTAAGAAAATGTGGCACATACACACCATGGAATACTATGCAGCCACAAAAAATTATGAGTTCATGTCCTTTGTAGGGACATGGATGAAACTGGAAACCATCATTCTCAGCAAACTATCGCAAGGACAAAAAACCAAACACTGCATGTTCTCACTCATAGGTGGGAATTGAACAATGAGAACACATGTACACAGGAAGGGGAACATCACACACCAGGGACTGTTGTGGGGTGGGGGGAGGGGAGAGGGATAGCATTAGGAGGTATACCTAATGCTAAATGACGAGTTAATGGATGCAGCACACCAACATGGCACATGTATACATATGTAACAAACCTGCACGTTGTGCACATGTACCCTAAAACTTAAAGTATAATAATAATAAAATTTAAAAAAATGTATCAAGAACTTTAAAAGATGTAAAAAAAAAAACAACCTGTCTCTGAGGAAGCCCAGACATTGTACTTACTAGACAAAGATTTAAATAAGCCATTTTAGTTGCATTCAAAGAATTAAAGAAAACTATGTCCAAAGAACTAAAGACAAGCATGAGAATGATTTTCCATCAAATAGAGATCAATAAAGAGATAGAAATATAAAATAGAGCAAAACAGAAATTCTGGAATTGAGAAGTAAAATAACAGAAGAAAAAATTTTACTAGAGGGGCTCGATAGAAGATTTGAGCAGGCAGAATAAAGAATCAGCAAACTTGAAGATGAGTCAACTGATGCTATCAAGTCTGAGGAGGAGAAGGAAAAAAGAATGAGGAAAAATGAACAAAGCCTCAGACATTTGGGGAACACCATCAAATATATGCACAGTGGGAGTCACAGGAGAGGAGAGAAAGGAGTGGAAAGAATATATATATAAATAATGGCTAAAACTTTCCAGTTTGATAAAAAATCATGAATCTACATCCAACAAACTCAACACACTCTATGTAGAATAAAATCAGAGAGATTCATACCTATATGCGTCATAGTCAAAGCACTGAAATACAAAGACAAAGAGAATCTTGAAGCAGCAAGAAAGAAGTGACTCATTATGTTCTAGGGATTCTCAATAGGATTAGCAGCTGATTTCTCATCAGAAACTATGGTGGTCAGAATGCAGTGGCATGACATGCAAAAAGCTGAGAGAAAAAAACATCTACCAAGAATTCTACATTCAGCAAAACTATCCTTCAGAAATGAAGGAGAAATCAAGACACTTTCAAATAAGCAAAAAAACTGTGGTAACTCATTGGCAGCAAATCTGCTCTTCAGAAACTACTCAAGGAAGTCCTTCAGGCTAAAATGAAAGGTCAATAGACTATAATTTGAATCCAGATGAAGAAATAAAGAAAACTTGTAAAGATAACTAACAAGTAAATATAAAAGAAAGCACAAACTTCTTCTTGTTTGTAGCTCTTTATTGGATTTGAAAGACAACTTTAAAAAGTAATAATTATAAATCTGTGTTAATGTGTATACAATGTACAAAGATGTAATTTGTATGACCAAGGAAGCACAACAAAACAGGGAGAGACTGGAGCTATATAGGAGCAGAGGTTTGGTATACTATTGAAATTAAGTTCATATTAATCCAAACTAGATTGTTGTAAATTAAGATATTAACTGCAAGCCCCAGGTTGACTACTAATAAAATAACTTTAAAAAATATATTAATATTAATAATATAATAAATGACAAGAAAATTAAAATGATACACTAGAAGAATTCTACTTAATACCAAAGAAGGCAGTAATGGTGAAATAGAGGAATAAAAAATGACTTAAGACATATAGAAAACAAATAGCAAAATGGCAGACATAAATCCTATCTTATCAGGAATTACATTAAATGTAAATTAATTAAACGCTGATTTAAGGCTTAGTTTGGCATAATGGATTAAAAAGAAAAAACCTGATCCAACTCTATGCTCTCTATAAGAGGTGCACTTTAGATCCTAGGTTGAAGGTAAAAGGTTGGGAAAAGATATACCATACAAACAAAAACTAAAATAGAACTAGAGTGGTTACACTAATACCGGAAAAAATAAAATTTAAGAAAAAATCCCTTACTAGAGACAAGATTATTTTATAATAATAAAAGGGTTAATCCACTAAGAAAATATAACAATAATACACAAATGTGCACCAAACAACAGGGTCCCAAAATACATGATGCAAAAACTTACAGAAGTGAATGGAAAAATAATAGTTGAAGACATCACTTTCCCACTTTCAATAATGGATAGAACAGCTAGACAGAAGATCAGTAAAGAAATAGAGGACGTGAACAACACTATAAACCAATTAGACCTGACATGCATATACAAAATATTTCACTCAATAACAGCAGAATAATACATTCTTCTCAAGTGTACATGAGACATTCTCCAGGATAAAGCCTGTGTTAGGCCATAAAACAAGTTTCAGTAAATTTAAAAGAATTAAAATGATAAAAAGCATGTTCCCTGGTAGCAATGAAATGATATTAGAAACCAATAATAGACAGAAACATAGACAGAAATTAGGAAAATTTACAAATACATGTGAATTAAGCAACACACACCTAAATAGGACAAAGATCTAACAAGGGAAGTTAGAAAATACTTTGAAATAAATGAAAATGAAAACATAATATACCAAGCCTTACTGGATGTAGGTAAGCAGTGCTTAGATTAAAATTTGTAGGTGTAAATGCTTATATTAAAAGAAAGAAAGATCTTAAATCAATAATTTGACATCCCAACTTACAAAACTAGAAAAATAAGAGCAAAATAGGCCCAAAGAAAGCAGAAGAAAAAAATAACTATTAGAATACAGATAAACAAAATAGAGATAGAAAATAGAGAGATCAATGATTCATAGATCCAACACAATCATTATAAAATCCCTGCTGCTTTTATTTTGCAGAAATTAACAAGCTTATTTTAAAAGTCATATGAAAATTCACATGGCTAAAATAGCCAATACAATCTTGAAAAAGAAAAAAAAAGTGAAGGACTCACACTTCCCAATTTCAAAACTTACTACACAGCTACAGAAATCAAGACAGTGTGGTACTGGCCATAAGGTAGACATCTAGATCAATGAAATAAAATTGAGAGTCCAGAAATAAACCCATATATCTATAGTAAATTGATTTTGACTGGGGACCAAGACCATTCAGTGGGGGAAAGAATGGTCTTTTTAACAAATGGTTCTGGGGCAACTGGATATCTACATATAAAAGAATGAAGCCATGTTTTCGTACATGTTTTTAAGATTATTTGGGCATGGCAAGGCCAACAGATCAGAAGATGACTGCCATTGCAAAGACAGTTTGTTATACTCATAGATCCCAAAAGAAGAGGCACACCACACCATGGAAGGCCACACATGGAAGATCCAGGATCAACAAGAGGCAGAGGAAAAGGGAAAATTGTGAACAAGAGCCTTAACTGTGATTTTTGTGAAAGGAACAAGTGAGTCAGGGTAAGCAGATGTAGGATTGGCTACTTTGAATAATTTTAGCGGGCTTTGGAGCATAGGGGAAGTCCCTAGTTGTATGGTACCTGGCCCTAGGCAATTAAGGTAGGTGGATAGTGGCCCAGAGTGTGAGAGCTGGTTAAAGAAGATGGTTGAGGTTAAAAGCTCTGGATTGGGTGATTAGCATTTGAAAGAAATCCTCATGGGCTGGTGGTTTACTATATCTAAGAACTGACTAACTCTAAAAGGGTCAGTTCCTCCAGCATCATCAGGGCCCAAGACACTAAAACATCAGAATATAGAAAATAAAAGACATGGTTAATACAAGGTGGATCTCTACTTTACACGGTCTACAAAAATCAACCCAGAATAGAGCAAAGATATGAATGTAAGAGCAAAAACTATAAGACTCTTAGAAGAAAACAGGCATAAATTTTCAGGACCTTGGCTTAGGCAATGGTTTGTTAGGTATCGACAGAACAAACAACCAAAGGGGGGCAAAAAGATAAATTGGACTTCATCAAAATTAAAAACTTTGTGCTTCAGAGACTAGGATCAAGAAGTTAAAAAGTCAACACATTGAATAGTAAAATATTTGCATATCATATATCCAATAGGGAACTTCTATCTAAAATACACAAAGAACTCTTATAATTGAATAATAAAAATATAAATAACCCAATTAAACAGTGGACAAAAAATCTGAATAGACGTTTTTTCCAAAGATTATAAACAAATGACCAAAAAGCACATGAAAAGATGCTTAACATCATTAGTCATTAGGGAAATGGAAATCAAAACCACAATGGCATATCATTTCATACCTCCTAGGATGGCTAAAATCACAGAGACAATAACAAGTACTGGCAGGAATATAGTGTCATTGGAACCCTCATACATTGCCACTGGGAATATAAATGGTACAACTCCTATGGAAAACAATTCCTCAAAAAATTATACATAAGAGTTACCATATAACTTAGTGATTTCACTCCTAGGTGTATACCGAAGACAACTAAAAAGAAATGTTCAGACAGAAACTTGTACATGAATGTTCGTAAAATTTTTATAGCAACAATATTTATAATAGCCAAAAAGTTGAAGCAACCCAAATGTGCATTAATTGATGAATGGATAAACAGTTGCGGTATATCCATACAATAGAATATTATGCAGTCAGAAGAAGCAATGAAGTACTCATTCATGCTATAACATGGATGATCCTTGAAAATATTATTCTAAGTGAAAAAAAGCAGACACACAAGTCCACTAACTGTATTATACAAAACATCCAGAATAGGGAAATGCATAGAAACAGGAAGTAGATTAATGGTTGCCAGAGGTGGGAATGGAGAGTAACTACCAATGGGCATGGAGTTTCTTTTTGACGTGATGAAAATATTCTAGAATTATACAGAGGTGCTTGTTACACATCTCTGTGAATGCATAAGGGTGATTTTTATGGTATGTGAATTATATCCCAATTTTTAAAAAAGGACAATGGGTTGGTATTAGCTCGCTGTGGTTGCTACTTGGTGGCTTAAAACAACAGAAATTTATTTTCTTAGAGTTCTGGAGTCTATAAGTCAGCAGTTTCATTGGGTAAAAACCAAGTTGTTGGTAGGGTTCAGTCTCCCAGAAGGATCTAAGGGAGAAGTTGTTCCTTGACTCTTCCAGCTTCTGGTGGCTGTCAGCATTCCTTGCCTTGTGGCTATTTCACTCGAATCTCTTACTCTGTGGTCACATTGCCTCCTCAGTGTTTCTGTCAAATCTTTCTTTGCCACTCTCTTATAGGGACACTTGTGATTGGATACAGGGCCCACCTGGATGATCCAGGTTAAGCTCTCCATCTAAAGATCTTTAACTTAATC
The DNA here is from genome assembly GCF_029281585.2 of Gorilla gorilla gorilla. Classification (NCBI taxonomy): domain Eukaryota; kingdom Metazoa; phylum Chordata; class Mammalia; order Primates; family Hominidae; genus Gorilla; species Gorilla gorilla. The sequence continues at coordinate 100,728,192 of NC_073232.2, forward strand.
ACATCTATAAAGACCTTTCCTTCCTTATAAGGTAACATTACAAGTTCCAGAGAATAGAATTTCATATATTTGAGTGGCCCATTATTAACCTATGGGGTTTCATAGGATTGAAAATTACCAATCTACAAGATAGAGTCTCTTTAGCATGACATACAGGAATCCCTATTTTCCTTTGATCTCCCTTTGTAGCTTCATTTATTTCCTCCTTGGATTCTCTGGTCTAGTCACATTGAACATAATGCAATCTTTTGTCATACATCCATGCCCTTGTATATACTGTTCACTCCACTGAATATATTCTTTCCTCTTTGTCACACTTTTAATCTTTCGGGACCTTATTAATCACCTCTCTGTGAGTACTAGGAAGTGATATCTCTATCCTCTTTACTGTGTGCTGCTTCCATTTTGAAACATATCATATGACATTTTATGAATCTGTTTACATTCCTCGTTAATCTACTAGACCATATTTGTCAAATGCAGGGATAATATCATAATTAACTTCCTTATGTGTTAAGAACGGGGCTTGACATATAAAATACATGTATCTTGAATGAATGACTTAAGAGTTTATTATTGATGTGCCATTTTAAGTACCCAAGCATCAGGAACAGGCATTTATTAAATTCTACTTATTCAGGACTTTTGCTGCTTATGGAAAGGTCCTTGTTTCTCAATTTTGAGAGTTTTCAATGCCCCTATGTGACCTAGATTTGTTTAGAAGAATACCTTAACTTTTTACAAATACAGATATGTCACTCAAATTCCTTAATGTACTATTCAATATAATTTATTGAATATTATTTCCTAGATATTATAATTTTTAAATAATATTCAGTTCTTCTGTCCTTTAATGAACATTTTAATTTTCCTTCAGAAAACAATAATTCAAATTGTATTGGATGTTGAATTCCAGGAGTTCTCCCAATTTCCCGCCTACTCACCCCTTTTACCATAACCTTATGGTTGCCATTGATTTGTAAGGTAAATTTCACCTTTAGGAAAGACACACTTCAGAGAAATGCACTTCTGATTATTCTGAGAAAAATCAATTGAAAAATCAATGTGACAAAAAAGAAAAATCAACACGCTCTCCATAAACCAGAAGTTATAAATTCTTTCTAAATACAGTAAACATATTCTTAGTAAATTAACCATAATAAATATTGAGACAGGTCTTTATAACATATATGTTGAAATTCGGTCCTAGAAAACATTGGACTAGTTGAACAGAACTCAGTTACTCTTAGCATTCAGAGCCTCAGAATGTCAAAATACTAAACACCAGAATAGAGTGTTCTAATTATTTATTGAAAATGAGTTTTTTAGTAAATTAAAAGTTAGTCAGAGACTTTCTTTTTCTGATGGTTCAAGATTTTGCATTGCCCAAGTGTTAGAATTACCATGAGCAATTCTCTTGCAGTTCTACTGTAGGTTAAAAGTTATATGGCTAAGGCCTTGGAAATACCACACAAAATGATGTCTTATATCATCTTTTTGTTGTTGATTTGCTTATTTTTAAAAGATAATGTGGGGCAAAATTCTGGGCAGATACAGTATAGATGTACTTACATTCTACAAAAATATAACAACTAAGATAGCAAAATCAAAGGTCCGCAGACAACATCTAAAGCAAAATGAGGTGACAGAATGTATGTGCATAAATCATATATGGCTGCTGAATTGGGAGGGTGTTTTGCCTAATCCAACTATGGGTAGTGCACAGTGTCTGTGACTCATTAAGGTTTTATGGTGCTAGATCAATCTGGGCCAGACAAATTCTTAAAACCATTTAACCAAAGCCCCCTAACAAGACAGGATCCTATTCCACACTATGGAGAAACTCCTGGGAAGATAATCCAAATTGAATAGGACTGGAGCAATAAGATACAGAAAAGAGAGGGTCTAGTTAAAAATGGGGTAGGAGCAGGGAAAGCACATTTCAAAGAATGAGGATTTTTTTTTTATCATGCCTTTCAAAAGAGGGAGCTCTAGAGTTCTGAATCAAAAAAATTTATTCTTGCCCGCACCTCCCTTCTCACAGTACAGAAACACTTATTCACAGAAACCAACTGAGCAGCAGAATAAAACTGTCCATACAAAGGCATTAGAAGACAAAATAGAAAGGGCAGAATAACTTCTCTACAGATGATGAAAGTATGCCAGAGAGACACATATGGGAGTTCCAGAAGAAGAAAATCAGAGCAATGAAACAGAATAAATACTAAACTTGTTTTTTAAAAGAAATATGATTGATATTACACATTGAAAGAGTGTATCATGTCTCTGGAAAAAAAAAAACCAATAACAGCCATTGCTGAGACATACTCTAACAAAACTAGGAGACTTTAATAGTTTTACAGCTAAAAGTTTCTTTTTTATAATACTAATAAATCGTTGGGGTTTCCAGGCAAAAAGACCAAGTCATTTATAATGAAAAGAAACTCAGATTATCAAACTTTTTGACAGCAACATTTTATGCAGAAGACAATGTAGTGTAAGCCAGAGACTTTATATCTAGCCCAAATGATATTTAAGTAAAAAAGATGACAGACATTCTATTTTATAGAATGTTCCTGAGTTCCTGCACTGTTACTGAGTAATCTCTAAAAGTACAAGCTATAGACAAGCAGTTACGAATGAGATATTGACAAAAGTATTGACAAGTGGGCAATTAGTTAACAAGTGGAATGTTCTTTAGAAACATTCTAGTGAACAAAGTAAAATATATTTTTTGCAATTCCTAATGAATTAACAGACCTCAGCAATAGTTAATAACAGCTTATCTCCTGATAGAATAATACAATACTATAAAGTAGTCTCTCACGGCCCCCAATGAATCTGATCAAGCCTCTGGACATAACCATCAATTTATAGGAAATACAAGACTCAGATGAATGTTAAGTGACATCATGGGGACGTTTTCAGCCAAATGCAGACCACAGAAACCATACAGGGCAAAAATAATCCCTGGTTTCTTCAACAAAAGATTACAAGGGGAAAAAATGAGAAAAAAACCTGTAGAGTAAAAGAGATTTAAGGGACATATAAGTTAATTACTTATATTGCAATTGCATTTCTATTACAAAACCTTATTTTGATCTTGATCAAACATACAAACTTATACATACATGTGCACATTTGAAGATCAAAGAAATATGAACATTGGCTGGCTATTTGATGATATTAATTATGTGATGGTGTATATGGTAAATAGAAATTATTGTTAATATTTGTGCCTGTGATAACTTTTGTTATGGTTTAAAACAAGTACCTTTATCTTGGAGAAATATACACTGAAATATTTACAGATGAAATAATATGATGCCTGAAATTTCCATCAAATAATTTTGGGTCACATTGGGATTATAGATAAAACAAGGTTGACTGTATGTTGACAATTGCTAAATCTAGATTCAATATTCTGTAATTTCTATATTTGCACACACTTGAAGATTTATATAATAAGCTTTAAAATAAAAGATAATTTAGTGGGAAGGACCCATTTTAATTAATTAAAGGATTCTTGTAGCTTTTTTTTTTTCCTGGCTAACTAAAATACATAAATTTGTCTAGTTTAATACAGGATGGGCTCTGTGCCTGGGGGGCTTCACCTGTAATCCAGGCGCTTTGCAAGGCCGATGCAGGAGGATCACTTGAGCTCAGGAGTTTGAGACCATCCTGGGCAATATAGGGAGACCCTGTCTCTACAAAATAAAACATAAAAAAAAATTAGTTGTGTGTGGTGGTGCATGCCTATAAGACCCAGTTATTTGGAAGGCTGAGGCAGTAAAATCACTTACGCCAAGGAGTTCAAGGTTACAGTGAGCTATGATCACACCAATGGACTCTAGCCTCGGCAAAAGAGCAAGGCCTTGCCCACAGAAAACAAAAAAGGACAAAAAAAAAATGGAAGTCTAGTTCTATAATCCATACTATTTACTGATAAGATTGTGGAATTTACAACAAAAGCAGTTTTCTGTTAAATTCCTTTAAACTTCTAATTTTCATATCATTCTCATCGGCAATCCTAGCTTGTTAACTTTGTTATTATACATGAGGTATGGTTGAAAGGCTTCAGTGTATTGTAGAAAGTGCATGCAACTGAGAATCAATTGACCTTGGTTTCAATCCTGCCTCTGTTCCCAAGAATCTTTGGGACCTGGGACAAATTATTTAATCATTCTAAGCCTGTTTCATCATCTGGATAATGAAAGAGTTCTGTAACCTTCTCTACAATTCAGATATTACCACCTCTAAGGTGTTTTTTTTTCCCCCAGACATTTTATTCTGCTGAAAAAGTACTATGGGATTTTCCTAACGTCAAATAGGTAGAAGTTTAAAATGAGGTCTAAACCCTAAGTCATAGGCCAAGTGACAATAGAATAGTAATGTATCCAGGAGACATAATTTTAAGTTAGAAGATGAGGAAAACATGGCTTAAGTTTGACGGGAAAGCTCTAAATATAAGAATGGATCCTAAACTTATGAGGAAGTAGCAAAATAATGCTACTGTGGAAAAATGAAGCTTGGTAACACAAGATGAATAAAGAACTGCAGCAAAGAGAAACCAGGAGGTTACCCAGACACTTGACTCAGCACTTCCCAAATTCTACCTCGTTTATTCTTAGGTATTAAGTGAAATACAGTGTACTTGGGAATGGCAGGCATGAACCTGTCAAAAAGGTCACAAAATAGGCAAAGCTAAGTCAACTAAGATCACTTGGCCCAGGGAATGCTGAAGTGGAGGGAAACTACAAAAACAATTCTTCAAATTGGCAAATAAATATTCTCCAGATGAAGATAAGGAGCTGTTTTAGTCAGCTGGGTAGTATCTGGGCTTATATTACAGAAGAGAGAATTATAGTTAGGCTTAGGAAAAACTTCCTGGTACCTGGCAGTTGGAAATGTTCCTTCTCTGGGGATCTTTAAGCACAGGGCCGAATACTGCCTTGAGATGATTTTAGTGTAGCCTTCTTGAAGTTGTGAGGATAACCAAATGTTGCATATCTAGTGATTTACATTCAAATCTCATAGATGTGGGTAAAACTAATTGGTTTGGTGCAGATAGAATTCTGGCAGATACAATTCGGGCAGATGTAGATCAGACCTCATTTCCTTCTCTGATTATTTCAATTTCCTACTCCCCTGAACGATCATAATTATCAACATCGTTTCTTAGGTCTATCAGTAATTGTTTTATAAATTTGGGAGCTCCAGTGTTAGGTGCATATATGTTTAGGGCTGTGATATTTTCCTGTTGGACAAGGCCTTTTATCATTATATAATGTCCGCCTTTGTCTCTTTTAACTGCTGTTGCTTTAAAGTTTATTTTGTCTGATATAAGACTAGCTACCCCTGCTTGCTTTTGGTGTCCTTTCGCATGAAATGCCTTTTTCCAACCCTTTACTTTAATTTTTTTGAGTCCTTATGTGTTAGGTGAGTCTCCTGAAGGGAGCAGATGGTTGTTTGGTGAGTTCTTATCCATTCTGCAGTTCTGTATCTTTTAAGTGGAGCATTTAGGCCATTTACATTCAATGTTAGTATTGAAATGTGAGGTACCATTGCATTCATCATGCTCTTTATTGCCTGTGTGCTTTGGGTTTTTTTTTATTTTTTGTTCTTGCTTTTTAACTTGTATTTTTGATTTATAGGTCCTGAGTGATTTATACTTTAAAGAGGTTCTGTTTTGATGTATTTCCAGGATTTGTTTTAAGATTTAGAGCTCCTTTTAGCAGTTCTTGTAGTGGTGGCTTGTTAATGGCAAATTATCTCAGCATTTGCTTGTCTGAAAAATACCTCATCTTTCCTTCATATATGATGCTTAGTTTCGCTGGATACAAAATTCTTGGCTGATAATTGTTTTGTTTGAGGAGGCTGAAGATAGGGCCCCAATCCCTTCTAGCTTGTAGGGTTTTTGCTGAGAAATCTGCTGTTAATCTGATAGGTTTTCCTTTAAAGGTTACTTGGTGCTTCTGTCTCATAGCTCTTAAAATTCTTTCCTTTGTCTTAACTTTGGATAACCTAATGACAATGTGCCTAGGCGAAGATATTTTTGCGATTAATTTCCTGGATGTTCTTTGTGCTTCTTGTATTTGGATGTTTAGGTCTCTAGCAAGGCTGGGGAAGTTTTCCTCGATTACCCCCCAAATATGTTTTCTAAGCTTTTAGAATTCTCTTCTTCCTCAGGAACATTGATTATTCTTAGGTTTGGTTGTTTAACATAAACCCAGACTTCTCAGAGGCTTTGTTCATATTTTCTTATTCTTTTTTCTTTGTCTTTCTTGGATTGGGATAATTCGAAGACCTTGCCTTTGAGTTCTGAATTTCTTTCTTCTACTTGTTCAATGCTATTGCTGAGACTCTCCAGAGCATTTCACATTTCCAAAAACGTGACCAAAGTTTCCTGATGTGGTGATCAGGGAACACTTCTACACTGCTGGAGGGAATGTAAACTAATACAGCTGCTATGGAAAACAGTGTGGAGACTCCTTAAAGAACTAAAAGTAGAACTACCATTTGATCCAGCAATCCCACTACTGGGTATCTACCCAGAGGAAAAGAAGTCATTATTCAAAGAAGACACTTGCACACGCATGTTTATAGCAGCACAATTCACAATTGCAAAATCGTGAAACCAACCCAAATCCCCATCAATCAACAAGTGGATAAAGAAACTGTGGTATATGATGAAATACTACACATCCATAAAAAGGAATGAATTAACAGCATCTGCAGTGACCTGGATGAGAGTGGAGACTATTATCCTAAGTGAAGTAACTCAGGAATGGAAAACCAAACATCGCGTGTTCTCACTGATATGTAGGAGCTAAGCTATAAGGACGCAAAGGCATAAGAATGATACAATGGACTTTGGGGACTTGGGGGGAAGAATGGGAGGAGGGTGAGGGATAAAAGACTACAAATATGGTGCAGTGTACACTGCTCGGATGATAGGTGCATCAAAATCTCACAAATCACCACCAAAGAACTTACTCATGTAACCAAATACCTCCTGAATCCCAATAACTTATGGAAAAAAATAGTCAACATCAAAAACTTCCCAAACTCTGTGTGCATGTGGAATACGCCAGCCCACTACCAATGAAAAGAACATAATATCTATCCTTTTGAGTATCTAGTTCCTCTCCTCATGAAAAAAATGCAACATTTATTGTTTTTGTTGCTAGTTTGGTTTGGTTTGTGATTCATTTTTCTATGGCTATGCTCTCCTAGATTCCTTTATGATGAGAGGGTGAGAAAAAGGTGGTTATATATGGATTGATGTGAGAGGAGAAATTTAATAAATTAAATTAATAAAAAAATTAACAATAGTACAAAGAAAGAGAAGGGAGTGAGAATTAAGGTAACTATAATTATCATGAGAAAAAAAGGGAGGGAAAATAGCAGAAATGAAGAAAGGACAACTCTAACTCCTTCGGTAGGTCAAGAAATACTTACTAGTACCAGAAGTAAAAGGGTAAATAAAACAGTCACAGTTCTACCCCTTGTGGTACCTACTGCTGCCCTACTACAGTTGCTGGCCTAACCTAGGGAATCACAATTGTCAGAGCTAAAAACAATAGCTGGTCCCTGCTTTGAAAGTTATTATTAGGGCACTCTGATTTCATTATTAGTATTTGCTCTGTAGCACATGGAAATCTCTTTGTGTGCAAAACATAAATGACACAGGTGACCTGACTTGCAAATTGGGTTAATATATAGCATAAAATGCTTCCATCTAAGGAAATAATTATGAATATAAACTTTGACTCTGCTGTCCTCTCTACTTTTGTGCTGGATTTTTAATGTACTTGTCTTTACCCCCACCTCCCACCCTCATTCCCAGTAGTGTGCTGATGAAAGATGAAAGAAAAAGCAAGTTCTTAAAGAGATAGGGCACATATTATATACATGCAATTATTAAATGTGTTTAAACTGCATATAGTTCTGCACCACAACTAAGGATGTCTGGAAGTTGTCCAAAATATAGTTTAAAAACATAATCATGGTGGCTTTATGTAGAGAAGAATTGTTCAATTGAATGTGAAAGCTTTTATTTCTCCATTTCCTTTTTATTTTCTTCCTTTTTTTTGTTTCCTCTATAAGCATTATGCAATGAGATGAAACTTCTCCCTTTCCACATTTTAGACACTGAATAATACTGTTGCTATGGTCTGAATGTTGGTGTTCCTCCAAAATTCATATGTTAGAACCTAATACCAAATATGATAGTAGTAAGAGGTGATGTGTTTTGAGAAGAGCCCTAATGAATAGGTTTAGTGCCCTAATGAAAAGAAGTCAAAAGGAGCTGCCTTGCCCTGACTGCCACATGAGGACACCCCAAGAGAGAACCATCCTGCCTCAGCCTCCTGAAGTACTGAGGTTACAGGTGTAAGCCACTGCACCCGGCCAATAAATTTTTTTTCATAAACTACTCAGTCTAAGGTATCTTGTTACAGAAACCCAAATGAACTATTATCAATTTGGTGTTTTATATAATGCAATTTATTTATTTGGAATTTTTTCTGGCATACTGTCTATTTTTTATAAACTTCTTTGTTTCAAAAATAATTTTTAGTAAATTATATTTCTCTATGAAAAGTTTGATTTGTTTTCATTGGGATTATGTTTTCTTAAATGATATGTTGAGAACAAAATCTTAGTGGAGACCTATTTCTGAAAATGCAATTTAAATAAATGGTAAAATATGATTATTAGCAAATTGTATTTCTCTATGAAAAGTTAGATTTGTTTTAATTAGGAAAATGTTTTTAAAAATGATGTGTTGAGAACAAAACCTTAGTGGAGACCCATTTCTGAAAATGTAATTTAAATAACTAGCAAAGTATGATTCACTTTACAAAAAATGTTACTTTATACCAAATTATGTTAAGGAAATTATTTACTGTTTAAAATTTTTTCACACAGATGATGTAGATGAGAACAGATAAAAATCTATACACAATATCCTCTAGTCATTAGTTGAATGTGCACCAAAGCCACCATTTTCAATCAGAGGGATCACAAATTACTTCTCAGTTTCAGGTATTTTATATGAATATTTTCACAGTAATGCAATGAGAAAGTTAATTTAATTAGCCCTATTTATCATTTGGGATACAAAATTGAGAAAAGAACATGTGCAAGAACACACATCTAAAAGCGTTAAACATGCATTTCTCCACCTTGTGCCATAAGAACAAAGCACATACGCTAATATTAGATGAATCATGATTCCTTTCTTACTTCTGCAAGAGCTATCACATATATGAATCATTAATTTCAGTTTCAAATGATTTAAATAGAACTCAGAAAGATTCTGTGAGTCATGAGAGTCTCTAACTTAGTGATTTTACATCTTATCTCCATTTTCCTACAAGAAAACAGTTCTAGATTGCAGTCCATATCCCCCATATTTGAAAATGTATGTTACTTAAGATTTTCAAAGGATTATATAAAATAGTGGAGCCAAATAACTCACTTACTGTGTTCATAAAATGCCAGTCATTAATCTTCTAAACATACCTGGTGGTGAGTAAGAAACTTCTGTCCATTAGTTGCTGGAAAAAATTAATGGCAGAGCTGAAATTCATATCTGATGACTGGCAACTTTTGTTTTAAAATCTTTTTATTTTTCATTTTTTAAGAGAAATTGCCTTTAAGTTTGTCAGCCTAGTAGCTCTGTGTTGCATATAATAAAGAGGAGGCTTTATTTGTTTTAATATTAATTGTTAATATCAAAAGTCAGGAAACTTTTTCTGTAAAGTGTCAGACAGCAAATACTTTAGGCATTGTGGGACATACAGTGTCCCTTGCAACTACTCAACTCTGACATTAGATCATGAAAGCAGCCACAGACAATGTGTAAATGAATGTGTGGCTGTGTTCAGCAAAACTTTACTTACAAAAGCAAGCAACAGGCTAGATTTGGCCCACTCAGCGGTAGTTGACAACTTTTGATCTATATTAGGACAATAGTCACAAAACAGTAGAGAATATAGGAAACGTTCTATGCCAAGTTTAACAAAGAATAAAAGTTCAAAGACCTTTTAAATAAGTTTTTAAAAATATTCATAGTTTTATTATTCAAATGAATTCAATCAGAGAATTTGAAATTTCGACCATAATTTAATATCAGAGTTAATGATTTTTACCATATAATTGTTTTCCTTATTATACTTTACTTTATTCTTATTTTCATTGTTACTTCAGAAAATAAAACTTGATTTTGGACCATACCAGTATAAAAGCCCCAAAGAGTTAAATTTATAAATTATCGGTGTACTCTCTTGACATTTTGTTACTAAGTTCAAACAAGAAAGGTGTTGTAACAACTGTGGTGAAATAATAATTTCAGTTCCAGGGAATCACAAAATGAACTTGTCCCCATAAATATATGATGAGTTATTGATTATTCTAACTTTATTAAAACTCCAACCTTCCCTGGTTTTCATCTCAATGATATAATGAGTTCTAAACATTTATCAACTGAGTTTGGAACCACAGAGATATTAGTGTAGATCTCATCTTTGTCATCTTGTGAACCTGAGTAAATTACTTAACCCAAGTCAGTGAGTTTCTTCATCCATAAAACTAGGTGCTTGTATCTTCATTCAACACCCCCGCTTACACTGTTGTTATTAAAGAATAAATAAGAAATAAATTCACTAAGAAATAAATTCAGTGGTCAATGCTAAAATATAACAGTTTGAGACTTAACAATACAACATCACTAGCTCTTTCTTGTGTATTGAGGTACTTCAAGGGAATCTTTATAAGAGAGTTAAAGCCATGGAAATGCACATGGACACACATGATTTCAACATCATTCTCCTCTTGGTGCTGTTACATGGCTAGGCTCAGAGTCCCTCCTCAAAGGAGGCTAAATTCTCATGATTCCACAAGACAAGTCTATTTCCTGTAACGGCCTTTGCTATTTCTCATCTCAGCCAACGAGCTCTACAGGAGTTGGTCACTGCACAGTCAATTAGCCAACCCCATGGCTCACATTATTGATTACATGTGAGCATTTGATTACATTGGGATTATGTTTTCTTAAATGATATGTTGAGAACAAAACCTTAGTGGAGACCTATTTCCGAAAATGCAATTTTCAGAATTGCAATTGATTATTGCTCCATGTTCTAGAACTTAAATATGCCCCTATATATTTATTTGCTTTTGAAAAAGTAGAAACTGTTTCCTCAGCGGACCACAGAAAAAAACACATATGTTGTACACATGTTTGTTATTAGGCAGACTCTAATTCTGTTTCATACTGCCTTCATTATTGATTTTGCAAATCTTCCCCTTTACTCTTGGTTCATTCACTCTCACATTTGGACTGAGTTAAGCCCCATCTTCTGCTTTTTTTTTTTTTTCCACTTTTCCAACTCTGTTTTGTATGCCAAAGCACTAACACTCATACTTATGTAATTAGGCCAACAAACATGTATTGAACATACTAGGTTTCAGGCTCTATGAAAAGAACTGGGAGCAAACATACAGTCCCTCATGGAGAACATACCTAAATGGGAAGACAGATAAGCAGAACTAATGGTTAAAACATAATGTATGCATTAGATAATACTGAAGCACTTCAGAGTGAGATCTAATTCTGTCTGTTTTGGGAAGAAGTAAGAAGGGTATAATGGTGAGCTGAATCCTGAAGAACATACAGAAGTTTTCCGGGCAGAAAAGAGTGTTCCAAGTAGAACACGAGTCACATGCGATGACATGGAGGTGTGTGAGTGCACAGAGCAGTCTGGGAACTAGGATCATTCAACATGGCCATAGTAAAGGGCGAAGGAAGCTTTTGTGGTTAATGTGGGCAGAGATGAGCCTGGGTCACATCATGTTTAGGAGTTTGAGCCGTTTATCTGACAGGTCACTGGATTCCACTGATGAATTTTAAGAAGGATGGTGATATGATCAGATTTGCATTTTGGAAAGCCCCTAGGTGGAGAGTAGAATGAAGCCATGAGAGATTGAAGGCAGGGGGGTCAGGTGAGAAGGCCGCTGCAATAATTCAGAGAGGAGGGCCTCAAGTTATGGCAGTAGTAGTGCAGATAGAGAAAAGGGGAACCAAAATGGAACTCTTACGTGGATCCTATTATTTTACCATGTGCCAGGTACCAGGCTTTAACTTCATAAAATCCTTAACAACAACAGTGTAAGCGGGGGTGTTGAATGAAGACACAAGCACCTAGTTTTATGGATGAAGAAACTCACTGACTTGGGTTAAGTAATTTGCTCAAGTTCACAAGATGACAAAGATGAGATCTACACTAATATCTCTGTGGTTCCAAACTCAGTTGATAAATGTTTAGAACTCATTATATCATTGAGATGAAATCCAGGGAAGGTTGGAGTTTTAATAAAGTTAGAACAATCAATAATATCAAGTGCTGCAACAAAAGTTAGAAAAAAAAATACCTGAGCAAAGTTCAAAGAATTAGGCAGTCATATATGGCGTCATAGGAAGGTAGTTTCCAAGTAGCCAGGAGGCTCACAGTCAGATGGCATAGGGAAGAGAAATGAATGAGAGGTGAGATGATGTGTAAACCTTAAGACACTTAGCAATAATAAAAATAAAGTGATCCTAAATATTCTGTAGCTTCCCAATTGCTTTCTATAGATTGTGTCTCAAAATAGTGAACTACTCAAAGTAAAGGGTAGTTACCCCTGCCTAGAATAATATCTGGCAAATAGCAGATGCTCCCTAAATATTTGTTGAGTGAATAAACTTTCATCCTTAGCACTGATTCAGAAAAGAAACTAGAAATATTTAAAGCATATGTTTTGGACACAGATCTGTTGATGATGTCCAGCCCCAAAGGAAAAGTATCCATTCACTACTGTGTTTAAGGAATCTCTTACGCTCCCTTAAAAGTGGGAGAGAATGTCAGTAACAGGAAAATATGAAGTCAGATTAACTGTCTGAGGTCATATAATGCATCGAGGTGGAGGGTTGAGACAAAGGTTTCCTGGTTCCCACTCAAAAGCTTCCAGATACCTTGCTCCCATATCCTTCTGCTCCTATAGTAAATGTCTTTTTCTTTGTTTGATCTTTTCTTATGCTCTGCTCTTCACTAATCTTGATCTTATGTCCCAGCTCTGTTAATAGCTTTTGATGGCCTGCAGCTTCTTTATCACATGTGCAAATTGGAACTTAATTCCCAACATTAACTGACATGCATCCATTCACTTATTCTACAAATATTAAGTGCCTTTGTGCTAACAACATTGCTTCTGGCACTGTGAAAATAGCAAAGGGCAGCGTGTTTCCCTCTCTCATAAGGCTAAGTCTACTTTTAAGGATTTCTCACCTACTTGGTATTATACCTACTGGATTTTACATCAACTGGATCTTACATCATCCCTGCTTTGTGTCTGTGGTCTTCCTCCAGGTAGCTGACCAAATGCTCGCTGTTCTATTTGTAGCTAGGTCCAAACTATTAAGCATCACTGAGGTGAAATGATGGGGGTTGTATTTTCCACTTAATTTTAAAGGCCTCTTCCTTCTTCTTTCAGATATCTCTTTTCAGATATCTTCAGTGGTTCTTTGGTTGACAGATAGGATTTGTTTTCATTGTCTCCAATCCTTCTGCTCAGAAATGTTTCAATTTATGAGTGGATCTGCCCTATTTTATTCCCTATTACTTTTGAGGGCAGTGAAGAAGTTTTCCTATGTCAATACTTCCTACTCATCATTTGAGTATAATAGGTAAACTACTGAGAACCTGGACCTTATTTTGTTCCTCTAATTTTATATTTTGTATCAAAAATAAACAGCCTTCACAATCACATCTGTACCAAAATTAAATACATGGGAAACACTTTCTATCTGAAGGTATTAATATAAATATCATGTCATTTTCTTATTTAGGTTGTTTCTATGTACACATACTTTCCATTTTAAAGACATTTTAGGAAGTTTTTGTTTGTTTATTTTTTGACACCTCTTCACCATGAAGCAAATATTCTGAATCTATGTGGTCTTCTGTTAACTTGCCTTTAGAGATTGTATCATTACCACTGCAAGAGTATAATAAAAACAGGCTTTCTGTGAGCATACGAAAAAAAGTGGTAAAAAAAAAGTCCTAGAGTTGACAAAACATGAGAGATTAGGAGATTTGAATGGTTTCATTTTAGGGATGAGGAAACCAGGTTGGAAGGATGAGGCTGTTATTTAAAGACTGGTGTTAGGGTATAGTTTCCATTTCTTTTCTTTACAACTGCTCACATGATGGGATCTTATTGCAGTATTTCTATGTGTGTGTATATATACCTCTTATCAGATTCTTGAAGAAGATTAAAAACTACCATTTGAGACTATTGATTTTAGAGTTCAGCTTGGACTATGATGCCCTCTTATGTGAAATCTGAAAATACATTTATGGATTTTGCTCACTGTGTGCATGGAAAAATTGCAAAAGCAGAAAGGCCCTTTTGAAGTTAACAATCGAATGTGGCCACTGGCAACCTTTTGGAGCTTTTTGACTCTTATTTGAATAATATATAAGATGGGAGTTAGAAGTATTGTTAGTATTGAGAAAATTTTCTTGCTCCAGAAATGGTCCGTTCAATCAACCTGCCCATTAGGGATTCATTTAGTTAACCAAAATTGTTTTTTAAATTGATTATAATTTGTTCACCAGATTGATTCTGTGCCTCTCACATCTACTGCAATGAATAAATAGAAGTTTGGTCTTGGTCAGGGAGGAATTCTTTTGAGAGGAGCATTCAGGAAGTCAGCCTGTGGGTATCTAGAGCTCTGAGAAAGATGGGTAGAGAGAAGACTGAAAAGGTGCCCCAAAACTCTGGGTTTTGATGCTGCCTTCAACCAAAATACTGCTTATATTGAAAGAAAGCACACAGATACTGTATGTGTGAGCTCTTAGCAGACAATGCTCCTGGCATGTAGGATGGTCTTGCTTTGAACAAAGATACTCCAGGGTGTTGGAAAGGTAAAAGATTCACTGAGGATCAGGGTAAACATTCCTGAGCAAATGAACCTGAGAAAGGGTTTTGTGGAATGCTAAAATATTTATTTCTCCTTGCCTATAAACAATGTCAGCTCCTAACCTCTCCCCAAATAAACAACTGATGTTGGGAATAACTGGAGCTCATTAAGAAGGTTAGTAAAGGTATATGGCATTTGAAAGAACTGGCATTCAAGAGTGCATTGAGGTTGTGTTTACTTCAAAAGATAGATTATTAATTTTGACTGAATTGGCTAGACTGATGATTTCTTATCCAAAACAAAATCTCAACCATCCTATTTATTAGACTGGTGCTTTTTTAAATGACTTTCCCCCCCCTCAACAAACTGGTCAATATAGTGAATATAGTGACACTGGTTTGTGTATCTATAGAAAAACTCAAAAAATAAAAGTCAACTTCATTATCATTTATTGGTTATGTGATTGAGCAAATTACTTGATCTCTTTAAGCCTAAGTTTTGCCATTTGTAAAATGGTGCTAATAATAGTCCCGTCTCATTGGGTTGCTGTTAGGATGAAATGAGATATGCATGTATGCTTCTTAGAATAGTATTTGGCACACAGTAAGTACTCAGTCAGTGTTAGCCATCACACTGTAAAGCCTGTCTGTTCTTGCTCCCAGACTAGAGTGCTCACACAGCACTCTAGTGCCATGCACAGATGGGTTAACCTGAAAGTTAAGATCAGGTGGTGGAGGAGAAGATATTAAGGTTTTCTAGCAGTCTTGTTTTCCCCTCCCTGTGACTGATCTGACTTCTGAACTCTTCTGTGGGTCTGATCTGTGGGCTCGTCCTTCCTTGTCCTCCTTCCACTTTCAGTGTTCTGATGGCAGTTAGCATGACAAAGCCTATTTCTGACCTTCATGACCCCTACTTCCATTCTTGTTTCTGTCCTAATGAGTAGGGCACATTAAAAAACTCCTACTCTCCTTTGCTTGGAGAATACTATACAATGAATTCTAGGTAGGTGAAGTTTTCAAAATTATTCAGTTGCTACCTGATAACCTGACCTTATTTTTTCTCTTTGTTCTATGAAAAAAATATATCTGAATTATATATATATATATAATTTTTATTTTATTTTATTTATTTATTTATTTTAGATGGAGTTTCGCTCTTGTTGCCCAGGCTGGAGTGCAATGGCGTGATCTTGGCTCACTGCAACCTCTGCCTCCTGGGTTCAAGCGATTCTCCTGCCTTAGCCTCCTGAGTAGCTGGGATTACAGGCATGTGCCAACACGCCTGGCTAATTTCGTATTTTTAGTAGAGATGGGTTTTCTCCATGTTGGTCAGGCTAGTCTCAAATTCCAGACCTCAGGTGATCCTCCCACCTTGGCCTCCCAAAGTGCTGGGATTACAGGCGTGAGCCACTGCGCCCAGCCCTGAATTATATTAATTGGCAAAGTCTATTAGATTTGTTTTGAGGACTTTCATTATTTTATTTTTATATGTGTTTCTTTCTTCAAATGTTTTACAATAAGCATATGCCATTTTTGTACTTGAAAAACCCCACATATGCAAATATAATCATATTACTCCTCTGCTTAAAATTCAATTTGTCCTATGTGTCCTAGCTCCCATCCTATTGAAAACTGGATTAAAAAGGATGGGGCAATTTTACAAATATCCTATTGTCTTTTCATGGCAATGCAGTTGCTGAATGACTGACTGAATTCTTGGGAACCCAGGAAACAGAACATTGGGGCCCCAAGATGATCTCTTCCCACTTAACATCTGGAGCTTAATTAAGGGCAAAGATCAAATCTTAAAAAAGTTTATGTTTATTGTTTATAAACCAGATTCTTGTCCTATGTCTCTCTATGAGAATTTCCGCAAGGAAAGTTTCTGAATTCTTTCACAGATTTCCCTGTGGGAATTCTCAGAGAGTTATATAGGATGAGAATCTGGCCTTCCTAGACTTTATGATATGTTTGGAAAGGGGAGTGGGAGCCCAGCTAAGTTATTTTTATTTTCTGCAGTATTCTTCTGGGAGAAGTTGTAATTTTTGAATCAAGATTTTATATGTTTTGAAATTTCCAAAGCCTTTTGAACAGCAGGGTCTAAACACTATTGTATTGTTTAGTAGCCTCAAACTTGGATTTGTACATGTGGTTTGAGAAGATATTTCACAAATTTTTTAAATTTGGTGTTTCCTTTTATATGCTTCCTACAGTTAGAAAATCTTGGTATAAAATGCCATATTTATGTTGGAATTTGGATTTAAAAGCCTTTGATTAATAAAGTGGTTCTTTTTAAAACAGCAAGAGTCCACATTTACGGGGAATTTTTATCAGTAAAACTTTACATAAAACAGCTGTAAACAGTCTACTACGTTAATTTGACAGGCAAATTAAAAAATGGTATAACAGTGTGAAAGATAATACAGCATGTTTCCCAAAAAGGTCAAAGTGCCAACAGAGCTGAATAAAATGGTACTCTTGTTCCTTGAGGCCACTCAAAGGCCAGCTCCTGAAATATGAGCCATAGCCCTTTAAATATCTGTGTTATTATGACAATGCCAAGGACTTTAGCCATAACTTCCACATCTAGCCTAGAGGATGGGAACAAAGAAAGTGCATTAAAAATGTTCTTCAAGCTTAGGACATCAGCAAGTTATTTTCTTTGGAATCTTTACCGTTTTGGCTTTTTGTTGTTCATGTGTCACAACTTCATGCACTATGGAAGCCTTCTCTTTAAGATGCAGATACGAATACTGTTTTAAGTGATCATGTTGACATTCCTGCCTCACTCTATGTTGTATAATTACTCACTTTCCCTTTTGGAGTTAGTGACCTGAAACTGATTTCTATTGACTTTTAAAATACATAAAAATAGTCACATAAAATGAAGCCAAGTTTTAGTAAGAATGTCCAGAATGGAAAGTTCAGAAAGGAAAAAGTGAGATTTTGTCTTTTTTTTTTTTTTTTAAATTCCTAGGTGGAGATGGAGGAGTAAATAGCCACATTTTTGCCTCATCGAAGCTAAAGATTCAACAGAATTTTTTTACTGCATGCCTATATGTGCTAAATGCTTTCCCATGTTATCTCGTTTGTTTCTTGCAACAAATTAGTTATCCTGGTAAGTAAGGATAACTAACTTGGAGTTAAAGTTCAGGAAATAAAAGCTCAGAGGTAAAATGACTTTTCCTCAGTCACTCAGATGTATGTGGCCCATTTGAAACTTGGATCTAACCTTGACTCCTAACACTGGGCTCTGCTCACTATAATACAACATAAAACTTGAAGACAGTATATTAGTTAGTTTAGAAAAGATGCATTGTTAATCCACCACATTGTGCTATACCTGTGAATACTTTTTTCATTATGATGTTATTGAAAATAGCAGTGTTTCCTCAACTTTAGCCATCCAAAATGGCTGTTTGTTTCATCAAAGGCTTACAAAATCTGGTGTTAAAAATATCCTGAAGAAATAGCTAAAAAGGCTCTCATTTGAGATAAGAATCAAACATACGATTTCTTTCTTCTGTCTCTATTAGCAGAGTTCTCATGGAATTGCACAAGTGGTTCAAGCAGTCAGGATAAGTTGGTTACACCTCTCCATCTACTAAAACTTAACCACATCTCGGGGTATGTGTGAATACAATGGAGTATATACTACAAATGGTGTTTAAGTTCCTGGGATAAAGAAGTCTTCACAAATGGTATGGAGAACCTAGGAGTTTTCTATTACAGCAGATAACCTGTGGGTTCCAGGGAAAGAGAGTCCTTTCTGTAAAGGACTGTATATACTACAGATACCCCTAAAAAGCAATTTTCTTAATGACTTTGCTCTGAGAGCCTGGCCTACTTTCTCCTGTTCTCTCTTGCTGAGCCCTGAAAGGTGAGCCCCAATTTGCACAGAGTTGCTTGACCACTCCACTGGCCAATCTTAAGGTTAGGGAGGCCTAGATTCCTTAGGATTCCCTTTAAATCTGACCTCAGATTGTTTGCTAAAGCCTATTGCAGGGTTCATATGGTGCAAAGTGGGGCATTAGCAGCCCACTCCCACCCACAGACATACCATCTAAGTGCAAATGGTGTCCTTGCTGTGCAAATGGTATTTAAAGGAAGTCTCCTAGCTCTTCCTTCCAAGAAAGCTGATGCTTCTGAAACCTCTAAACCCAGAACTAACTCTAGCCAATAGGAATCTAGAAACATAATGCAAGAATTCTGTCTTAGAGATCATTCATATGACCACTGCCAGAAGACTAGTCTATCAGGCGCCACTCTCCCAGGATCTGAGTACTCCTCTGTCCATCAGGAACTCTGACTTCACCATGGAGAACAAGAATTGAGGAGAGTCGAGGAAAACAAGACTGATTCAATGTTTTCTTTCTTTTCCAAGTCACGATCTTTATTTTTCAGGTTTAATTCCTGTTTCTTTTTATTCTTTTGCATTTTTAAAGATGTAACAACCAGAAGAAAAAAAACTATTAAACTATTCAGTTGCCTTTTGAAAAAAAAAATTGATTTCTTCATTTACAAACTTTGAAGAGTGCTTTCTTCCTCATGATTCCTTTCTGCTGCATGAAGACACTTAATAAAAAAGGCACTGGCTGGGGGCGGTGGCTCACGCCTGTAATACCGGCACTTTGGGAGGCCGAGGCGGGCGGATCACCTGAGGTCAGGAGTTTGAGACCAGCTTGGCCAGCATGGTGAAACCCTGTCTCTACTAAAAAAAAGTACAAAAAATTAGCCATGCATGGTGGTACATGGCTGTAATCCCAGCTACTCTGGAGGCTGAGGCAGGTGAATCACTTGAACCTGGAAGGTGGAGGTTGTGATGAGCTGAGGTCATGCCCTTGCAGTCCAGCCTGGGCAACAAGTGTGAAACTCCATCTCAAAATAAAGAAATAAATAAAATAATAAAAGCACTGGATTTAGAGTCAGAAGGTCCAATCTTGGCTCTACCTAGATATGTAGCTCATGTCTATTAAGATCCTGGAGGAGGGCTAGTATATAATAGGCACGCAATTTATAGAGCCAATATTTTTATTATTATACATAATATCATGTAAAGACTAGATCTTTCTTTTTGGTCACCAGAGTGCCATATAAACTGTTAAGACTTACAGTCCATTAAATATAAAGCTGGCTGATGCTAACTGATTTTTCAATACAGCTATCTTAGTTTTCTAGGTCTACTGTACAAATTATCACAAATTTGATGGCTTAAAACAATATAAATTTATTCTTACACAGTTTTGGAAGCCAGAAGTCCAAACTCAAGGTGTTGTAGGGCCATACTCCTTACAGAGGCTCTAGTGGCAAATCTGTTCCATAGCTCTTCTAGTTTCAGATGGTTGCTGGCTTTCTTTACTTGCAGCTATGTCACTCAAGTCTCTGCCTCTTTTATCACATTGCCTTCTTCTCTGCGTATCTCTTAGGAGGACATTTATTGTATATAGAGCCCACCTGGATAATCCAGAATGACCCTCATCTCAGGAGCCATAACTTAATTACATCTGCTAAGACAATTTTTCCAAATAAGATAACATTTACAGATTCCAAAGGTCATAATGTGAACATATGTGGGGAGGAAGCATCCTTCAATTTACTACAACAGCAGTTTGAGTTTAGGTGCTAATGCTATGTTTGAATTATAAGCGTATGTCTGGCTTTGGATATGTTTTAGAAAGTTACTTGTGCCTGAGCACATCACCTGAATGCCTGGCTACTCTTAATCAGATCAAGTCTATACCTATAACCCTAAAATAGAGAGGGCCCAAAGGGCCCCTTCTTGGGAAGTCTCAGGCAAGCCCTTGCATGTGGTCCAAAATGTTTCTGAGGCATATGCCGAGACCACTGACGAACGTCCCACCCCTGTTTCATGGGATAAGAAAAGTATCAGTTCCTTGGGAGATGAGAGGCTGCAGGAACAAGCCTATCACTCTCTGCCAGCAAAGTAACAGCCTGGAGAGGTAACCAAACCCTTAACTCCCCCTTTTTGCCAAGGGTCCTCCCTTTTCTTCATTACTGGATTTCAGGTGAACAGGAAGCATTATTAATATTGTTGTTGATATTTTACCCATAGCCTATGATTCTGTGTGCCCTGTCCTTTCTGTGTAAAGCCCTACTCATAGAATTAAAAGAAGCTTCTCTTTATTCACCTCTGAAAGAAAAATATGTAGCATTTAATCAGACTAGCAAACACTAACAATTAAGGATCCAACATATTGCTGTTTACCCAAGCTTTAAAAGCTAATCATCTGTGACACGGCCTTGTCCCTCATGCAGTCACTCTGTAGGCAGTTCTAATATCTTCAAAAAGCTTCTCATATGTGTTCATTTCACTGCCATCTCCCTGGTGTGTGCTGTCTACAAGTCTGGACTTGTGAAGTGGTCTTCTAATTAGATCACCTGCCTCTAATCACTCTCCTTTCTAATCCATATTATATCTTATTATTGAATTAATCTTCCAAAAATACTCCTCCTTTGCCCCATTACATGTATGATCAGTGAAAAACCTCCGATGGCTGTCTTATTGGCTACAGAAGGAAATACCAATTTTATATTATGGCATTTAAGGTTCCATATAACCTAGATATAACCTGTTGCTCCAGCCAGTCTGATCCACTGTCCCAATTACGTTTCCTCTGACCTTTGCTGCTGGTCATTGTTCCACCTAGAACATTCTTTATCTTTGACTCCTCCTCCTCTCTTAAGAAGCTCCCCGCAAAAGCCCCACACATCGATTTCCTCTTTACTGCTCATTATACAAGATCACACCATATTGTGATTCATCTTTGATGTACATGTCTTATCTGTACTTGGTTTCTCAAGGGCAAGGTTGTGTTGGTTTTTTAAGAATAGCTTTCTACACTCAACACTTCTACTGTCCTAGCTAACTCTTGAGAAGGATAAAGCTTCTGGAGGGAGAAGCTCTATCTTTATTTCATTAACTTCTGCTCTGTTTAAAACAGTTACTTAAACATTAAATGATAGCTCCAAATACTAAAGGTAGCCGTCCTATAGGAAGAATGAGAATGCACTATTCCCTTATATCTTACCTTGTTTTCTGCTAACACTGCCTTATTCAGTGCACTCATGCTTTAAAAACCATTTTATATGGAAGGATGGGGGATATGAATTCGAAGCCTGAAAGAAAAAAGGAGCTTCCCAGAGTTATATATAACACTTTATATTTGAAAACCAATCTATATCTTATAGCAAATCACTAAAAATATTTCAGTATTTCCTTGAAGGAATTAGAAATGGAATTTTGTGATGGCCTGGATTTATTTCCTTTAATGAAACAGGGTATGCTGCTTCCTTATACTTTCTTTCGGGTAACTGGAAATTTTGAGGTTTAACAAATTGAGTTTCATTAGGGTCTTCTGTTTACTAATTGTGGCTAAACCTCAGAACCTTTGGTTCAAAAGTGTTGCTATTTCATGATTTGGCCCTCCTCAAGTGACAAGCTTGACAGAAATCCCATAAAAGATAAGATTAAGAAAAAGAACAATGGAAGAAATTATTTTCTTTCTGTTTTGTTGCCATTATATAGTTACTGCCATTTTTCCAATTAGATGGCCCTTTTTTTTTTTGACACAAGGTCTCATTCTGTCATTCATGGTGGAGTGCAGAGGCATGAGGCATGATTGTTGTTTATTGCAGCCTCAAACTTCTGGACTCAAGCAATCCTCCCGCCTCAGCCTCCTGAGTAGCTAGGACTACCACCACGTCCATCTGGTTTTTAATTTTTTTAAAGAACGGTCTTTTATGTTGCCCAGGTTGTCTCAAACTCTTGGCCTCAAGTGATCCACCCACCTCACCCTCCCAAAGTGTTGGGATTATAGGTGTGAGCCACGGTGCCTGGCCTAGTAGGCTTTTATAAAGAAAACACTTTTTGAAATGCAACAAACAATAGTTATAAATCCAAAAATCACTGAATACTAGTTCTGTTTTAAGGTAAGGCATTCTATTCTCTGCATGTTTCCAAACCATCCTACATGAAATCTAATTTCTATTTTCCCTAATGGTACTACTGTTAATGACCCTGAGTTGTAAAGAATGGCACGATTAGGCTTGCTTTGCGTTTGCATATATGCTACACATATGCTGACATACAACCTGTCAGCATTTTCCATATCTTTTATATCATTAGAACAGGTTCTATTTATTTGGACCCAGAAGTTTTATTAATAGACACTGTTGTATAGCCAGTGCTTTTAACACTTCTTTAGAAACTAATTTCATGGAAGTGGACAAAGATTAACTTTGTTAAGATTAATTACTCAGTATTCACCACATCTGAAGGAATATTGACCAAGAGATTTGCTTTACTGAACAAGGAGTGTGGTGCTGAGTTTATGGGTTTAAGAATCTCCTGAAATTAGCACAATTTATACTTGCAATAGATTTGTCAGATGCAATCTCAGATTTCAAACTGAGGCTTTTATGTAAATGCTTACAAAGCCTACTTATTGGATTTATAAAAAGCTGACTATATTGGCAATCTTGCTATTTATCTGTTAAACCTTGTTTGTTGGTTGATCTGCTTTCAATCAATAGGACTATGCATTGGTACTCCAAATTCTCCTCAATTCCTTGTGTCCTCACACTGTGTTAATTCTTATTGCAGTGCTATCTACAGCAGGTATGGACCCTTCCCCTGGAAATACTCTCAGCAATCCATTACAGAATGGCGTGGGGTCAAGAGCACAGCTTGGTGCAGTGTTGAAGAGCTCTTGAGCCAGGCATCTGGGCTTTGAATCTGGCTTGGTCACTCACTGTGTGACCTAGGGACAAGTGTCCCTCTCATGTCTTGTTTTTCTTATCTCTCATGTAAAGTCTTGTCTCACCACCTCATTTCCACCCCCTGCCCTCCCTTATCCTGTTATATTTCCCTTCATGGCTTTGATTACCACATGGCATGATGTGTGTTTGTCTACTTTGTTAACTCTCTGATTCCCTCCATCGGAACTGAAGGTCCATGAATGCTGAAGCTTTGCTTGTTCAACCAACATGCATAATAGTGCCTGGCACATACCAGGTGCATCTATATAAGTTGACAGAGGGATGAATAAATGAGTGAATGGAAAATGGAGATAGCGGCTGAATGTGCAAAATATCAGTTCTTTTTGACACTCTGGAAGACTGGATGAAGCAAGGAATAACTGGAAGTTCAGCACTGGATAAAGGAAATAATCCAGGAATGGTAAGAAAAGGTATTTGATAACTAGAGGAGAGGAATAGGTGGCTTGAATGTAGTTTCATAAAAATGCATGGACTGTGCATCTGTCAGAGGCAGACCACAAGAAAAGCAGCATGCAAACTGAGCTGAAGTAGAGGTTATCTAAAAGAGATGGCTCTATGCCCAGCTGATGACCTGAGGCAGCCCACACCAATCCTAAAGTGTTCTATCACATCTAAAAACAAATGGGACTTGATTCTCCTTTATGGATATACAATCAAACGCAAATGTCAATAGGGTAATGAGTAAAAGAAGCTGCTAATCTAGCCTCCATATAATGCTGACACATTACTCAGATGATAGTAAATACACGATGACTAGATATAAAAATTTTTAACGCATGAATGCAGAGTAAGGAAAATGCATAGGACCAGAGCTGTTGAGCACTGGGGCAGAGGAAGTGTTCAGTATAAAAGACAACCTTGGTCCTTGGCACAAGATCTTTGTGCTGCTCTGAGATTTGGAGCAATGTTTGGTCATGCTTTTTTCTTCATCTGCATTTTTAAAAGACTCATTCACTAGAATATAAAATATGTAACAAGAACTTACATGACCTTCCAGCATCCTGCTCGTTTTTCACACTGCTTTGGATTTGGTAGCTCCATGTATTAAGATAATCAGGATGCTCAAATATATTGCCACACACTGTAAAACTGGGTGATATCCATGCCACAGCCATTGGCAGCATGTTCCTGAAAGTTTTGAAGGGGAGGAAGGGAACTGCGTATATTATATTTCACCCCCATCTATTCTTTCCCCACGCTTCATCAGAACAGATGGCAGAGATGCATTAGTTGTCTCGTTTTGTTTTGAAATGTTTCATTGTAAAATAAACAATTCTTCAGTAGAGTTTTTGTTAGTACATAAAACTAGACTTAGAGTAAAGTTAAATGTCTTTTCCCCACTACCCCTGCCCCAAAGCATAAATAAAACAAAAATTAAAAGATGGATCAAACCAAATACAAATAAAGCAAAAAGTCAAAAGGAGCTAATAAAGTTGAAACTGCTGGCAACTTCTGTCTTTGTCCTAATGTGTTTCTGTACAATAAATCTTCCTATTTACCCACAAATTAATGTTTTCATTATGCTGCATTTAGTTTTATATTGCCTGGCAGTATGTTTAAGGTGGCTTTGAGTAAGCCACCTCATTAACAATGATTTATTGGGTATTCCACCTAGTATGAGGTATAGAAGTATAAGACGTGATCATTGCTCTCAAGGAATTTAAAATCTGTTTAAGTATTTTTCTTAAAAATGATAGCTAAAAATACAAAACTGTATGTGTTAAGTGACAGCTAATTGGTTTAGACATCAGCTGCTATAGAAGGTTAGAAAAAGGTGAAATGACTTACACTTATGGTAGAGAAAAAAACGTTGATGTGAGGTGTGAGCTAAAGATTCAGATAAGTAGAAAAAGACATTCCAAAAAGAATGGTAAGAGTAGGGCACGGATACAGGAAAACACAAAGTGTGTTTGGAGTAGGGGGTCAATGAACTGTGGCAGGAATGATAAAATTAGGGAGGGAGAAAGACCCAGAATAGAATGCACGAGTGTCCCTGAAAATTTTGAAGTTCCAGAATTATCCCAAAACTAACTTGGAAGTTTACTCTGTTGCTGGACAGAGGGCTAGAATAGTATACTTTCAATATGACTTCATTCATTCATTTATTTTGTTATATGGCAGTTTAGCGGTATGCGTATTAGGTGCTGTAGACACAATGAAATTAGAATATGGCTCTTTGTACTCAAGAAGATCACAGTCTAATGTGGAACACAGAGAAGTACACATGAATTAAAACCCATACTGAAGGTCATACCATGTCAAACTTGGGGCACATTTGGCAGTTCACCAAAATCCTGTTCCAATGAAGTAGGCTCATGTGAATAGTGGGAAACACAGAATAGAGGCCAAGGAGGGAGTCATCATCATTTATGTCTTCAATATTGTAACATAGGACATTTGTACTGACAACTTATGAGGGCTGTAAGTTGTATATAGATAACATTCCCCCCAATTCCCCCTTTTTTTACTGTTGGAAAAAAGAAAAGGAGGAGATACAGGGAAAAAAAATTCACAAGAGGAAGTCAGGCCCCCTTAATAAGCAAATGTTTTTAGAAGAGAAAAAAGATGAAGAAATTTTGTTATTTCCAATTGCTAGCATTTAATCATAGCTATCACTCACAGATCACATACTACTTGCCTGGCACTGTTCTAGATGCTTTGCATGTATTAACTCAGTTACCACAACAACCCCATGAGACAGGTACTATTATTATCCCCTTCCATACATACCTTCTTAGAGATGGCCAAGGCACCAAAGACAGTAAGGAGGAGGAGCCAGGGTTCAAGTTCAGCCCTGTTCTTAACCAGCACATAACACAGCTTTCTCGTAAGTGTGAAGATCCTAGGGGGTAACAGTGGTACATGGGGAGGGGAAGCCCTCAGAAAGATGTCAGATAAAGATCAGTTAAACCTAAGAAAAGCTAAAATGGGTAGAGCAAATTGATAGGAAGAGCCTACATTATTTTACTTTGTAATGGTGGTTAGAATTACATAAACAGGAAATGGTTTCCTTTTAGTAACTAATAAAAACAGTATCTAATATTGATTAAGCATCTATATGTGTCTGGTACTCCCCACAGGTACCATTATTACCACCATTTTGCAAAAAGAAAATTGGAGATTCGTGGTTAAATAGAAAGAGGTTTGTTTAATCTTTATCACAATTCACACAGTTAGCAAGGACTAGTGCGTCTAATCTTTACTACCACACTATATTCATTATCCCTACCTGATAATGATATCCCTACCTGATAACCTGATGGTTATCAGCCTTGTGGATTCTACTGATCTGTTAGAATGCCAAAAGTCCTACTGTGCTGGAGTGGAATCAGGGTATGGCATTGAGGGGTAAGTCTATATTTCTTTGACAGGGTGGCTGGCTTTTTATGGCATTTCAGAACAAGAAGAATTATTTGAGATTTTGGATAATCCATGTCTCTGCCTCCACCCTAAGGGTGGACAATTATTGATCTCTTTCCGATATCTAATATTTGCATATTAACTGCTCTTTCTCTTAAAGTAAGATATTTCACCTACCTGACACATTTCAACTTATAAACTCCAGATGCAGACATGAAAATCATATCTCTTTTCAAGTTCAAAGAACAGAAAACCATAATCAACTATAGTACAGGAATTGGAGATTGCATTATTCCTGTTAAATTCTGGCGGCCAAATAAAAATCTACTTACTATTTGATACAAATAAAGGAAAATGTATCAACAACTCCATAGAACAGAGAGAAATCAGTCATATTCTTACAGTCATTAAAGGGAAAAGATACAAATGATGTTGATTGGATGTCTTCCATATGCTGTGCATTTTACATACTTTATAGTAACTCATGTTGTTCTCAGAATGATCCATGGATTATGATCTCATTTCATATGGGAAGCAACTGAACTACAGCATGGTTAAGTAAGTTCCTCCCAGTCAAAAAGCTGAGTAGCAGAGACAGCTTAGATATGCTTACGTTTTCTTTGTACTATGTTGCCTTTACTAGGAGACAGTAGAGTGGAAATCAACTCTCTGTTTCTGTCAGAATTGTTAATGAAGACTGGACATACCCTGAACAATAAAAAAAAGACTAGAGGTTTAAAGGCAGAAATAATGCAAAGCAAAAGGGCAAAGACTATTGTTAACATTGGACAAAAGATCTATATGTTAGCATTTAAAAGAATTTTATTTCTGATCATAATTTCCCAAATCTCTCGCTCCATTTCCATTTCTCATGAAGATGTGCAAGTAAGTATAACACTAAATTTATTTTCCAAGGAAAAGAGCTAGGACTATTACTAATAAGAAAACACAGTTTTGTATTTCTGTAGTTTTATGAAGTGTCCCGCACCTCCTTCCAAATGTTAAATGCTTGATTATAATGTGAAAGGCTCACTTTTATTCATTTACCTTTCTCAAATTTGTCTTTTGCAAGAAATGTGCTGGTCTAAATTTGATTCTGTTAACGACACTCTACTTAGGCTTTAAATGGCTTAACTGTGTCTAAGAGCACAACCGAAGACTAATCTGACTGAGACTGATAAGACTGTCCATGTGGTTTTGACCCTTGGAGAGGATAGTGGGAGGATATTATCCTTTCTACTTTGTGCTGTTCTCAGAGGACAGTCACAAATGTGTAAACAAATGTGAAAGAGAAATAAAGGGGACAGCCAGATTGCCAGAGATCCATTACTTTACCCCTGGGGTATGTGGCTATTATAGAACTGGGGCAAATGCCAAGAGCACTGAATTCAAAGGGACACTCCCTGAAGTGAGTCATCTATTTAGACAACATCAGAGGAATATCAGATCAGATCCTACTGTGTGAAGAGGTTACACCATGGGCATTTGGTAGTCACTTTGGGAATTATATTAATTTACAGCAGCCTGAGTACACAGTGCCAATGTGTCATTAAAGG
The DNA here is from genome assembly GCF_029281585.2 of Gorilla gorilla gorilla. Classification (NCBI taxonomy): domain Eukaryota; kingdom Metazoa; phylum Chordata; class Mammalia; order Primates; family Hominidae; genus Gorilla; species Gorilla gorilla. Next base: position 100,756,874 of record NC_073232.2, read on the forward strand.
TGAAGGCAGAATCTATTTCTATTCAAGATGGAAAGGGCAGTTGGTTGTGCATTTTTTCCTTTCAGCCACACTTGCAAACATGGATGGTAGCCATGATGAGTTTGAAAGATAAAGGCTTACTAAGTAATATTCTGGTGTCTTAAAAGAGTTAATGCTTTCATTAATCTCATCTAGTAAGAACTGACTTAAAGAAGCTTTAAAAAAAATCAGGGACCAATTCACCATTCTGTAAAGAGAGGCAAAGTGAAACAGGAGAAAAACAACCAGGCTCTGAAGTCAGGAAACCTGGGTTGGAGCCAGGGCCGCCACTTTCTAGCAGTGGAATCTTGGACAAGTAATTAAACCTATCTGAGCCTTAGTTTACTCATATGTAAGATGGACATACTAACAACATCCTCTTTACAAAGCTGCTGTGTAATCAAGATGATATATAGAAAATCCATCTATAACTTGAACTCTGCTATACAAAGTTTAGTCATTACTGCTATATTGGAAAATAAAAACATACAAACAGAAAGAATTCCTTTGAATGTAATTCAAATTTTAGTTTCCTGAACAGGAATGTTGAATAAATTTGGAGTTCACGTTCATCATCTGTCTTCCAGGGTTCAAAAAGACAAAGGTGGCTGGAGTCATTTCCTGACCCCAAATCCAATGATCAATTTGTTCTTTTATGGATCATATTTTTGGTGTTATACCTAAGAAATCTTCACCTAATCCCAAGCCATAAAGATTTATTTTCTATGTTTTCTTTGAGAAGTTTTGTAATTTTAGGTTTTATATTTAGGCCTGTGATTCAGTTTGAGTTAATTTTTATACGTTGTGAGATAAATATCAGAGTTCAGCTTTTTATTTTTTATTCTATAATTTTTTTCATGCATATAGCCTTCCAATTACTCCAGCACAATATGTTGAAAAGACTATCATTTCTCCACTGAACTGCTTTCACATCTTTGTCAAAAATCAATTGTCTATATACAAGTGAAATGATTTCTGTTCGGTTCCGCTGATCCTGTCTATCTGTATGCCAATACCATATAGCTTTATGATATTCTTGAAATCAGGCTATGTTAGCTCTCCAACTGTGTTCTGTTTTCAAATTGTTTTCCCTATTCTAGGTCCTTTGCATTTACACATGAATTTTAGAATCAGTTTTCAATTTCCACAAAAAACCTGTAGGGAATTTGATTGGGACTGCATTAAATGTATAAATCAATATGGGGAGAATATTGGTTCTTCCAAGCCATGAAAAAGGTATTTTCTTTTATTTATCCATTTACTTAGGTCTTCTGTATGTCTTTCAGTAATGTTTTATAGTTTTCCACGTATATATCTTATATATCTCTTGTCAGATATATTCCTATGTTTCATTTTTAAATGCTATTATAAATGTATTCTTTTAAACATTTTTATTTCTAATTGTCATTACTAATATCCACAAATACAGTTAAATTTTGCATATTGCTCTAGTAGATAGCAGCCTTGCTCAACTCACTTATTCTACTAGCTGCTTTTGTGGATTTCATTGAATTTTCTATATAGACACTTGTGTCATCTGTAAATAGAGACAGCTTTACATCTTCCTTTCCAATCTGGATACTTTATATTTCTTTTTCTCCCTATTGTACTGTCTAACCCCCCTAGTTAAATGTTGAACAAAAGTAGTAACAGCAGCCATCCTTATCTTGTACCCAACAGTAGTAGGAAAGCATTTGGTTTTTTTACTATGAAGTATAGTGTTGGTTTTTCACAGATGCCCATTGATTGAGAAAGTTCCCTTCTATTCCTGGTTTGCTATTCCTGGTTTGCTAACAGTTTTTATCAGAAATAGATATTGGATTTTGTTAAATGCTTTTCCTGCATCTACTGGGATGATCATAGATTTTCTAGTTTTTTAATATGGTGAGTTAAATTAAATTTTGAATGTTAGACAAACCTTCCATTTATGGGATAAACCCCATTTTGTCGTGGTCTTTTGTATACATTGTTGAATTAAATTTGCTACAATGTTTTTCAGAATTTTTTTTCTCTTTTTATATAGATATTGACCTGTAGTTCTGTTTTCTTGTAATGTCTTTGTTTTTGATATTTGAGTAATGCTGGCTTCATGAATTAGGTTGGAAAGTATTGCCTCTAGTACTTCAATTTATTGTGTAGGATTGGTATTATGTCTTAAATATTTGGTAGAATTTTTCCAATTAAACTATATGTCCTGGAATTTTCTTTGTTAGAAGGTTTTAACTACAAATTCAATTTCTTTAGTAGGTCTAGGGCTGTTCAGGTTGTCTATTTATTTTTGAGTGCGCTTTGGTAATTTGTGTTTTTCAAGAAATGTGTCCATTTCATCTAAGTGTCACATTTATAGGCATAAGCTGTTCACAATATTTCTTTATTGTATAGATATACCAGTATCTCTATAGACTTGGTAATTACGTCATCTCTCTCATTACTGATATTAGCAATTTGTGTCTCTTATTTTCATGATCAGTCTGGCTAGAGAATTACTAATTTTACTTAATCTTGTCAAAGAAGCAAATTTTGGTTTCATTGGTTTTTCTATTGTTTTTCTGTTTCCTATTTCATTAATTTCCACTTTAAGCTATATCATTTCATTTCTTCCTCTAATTTTGGGCTTTCTTTGCTCTTTAATTTCTATCTTCCTGAAGTAGAAAATGACGTTACTGATTTGAGACCTTTCTTCTTTACCAAGATAGGCATTTAACACATAAATTTCCTCCAACATATTGTTTTAGCAGTATCCCAGAAATTCTGATATGTTGTATTTTCACATTAATTCAGTTCAGAATACTTCATAATTTCCCCTGTTGACTTTCCCCTTGAGCTATTTGGAAGTATGTTATGTAGTTTTTCAAATATTTGAGGATTTCTCAGAAATGTGTCATTGATTTTAAATTTAATTCTACTGTATTTAGAGAACATACTTTGTATTACTTGAATCTTTTAAAGTTTACTGACAATGTCTTTATGGCCCAGGATATTGTCTATAATAGTAAATTTTTCATGTACATTTGAAAGGAATGTGTATTCTGTCCTTGTTGAGTGAAATGTTCTATAAGTCAATTGGGTCAAGTTGATTGATAGTGTTATATCATTGATGATTTTATATCTTCTTGTTCTATAAATTATTGACAAAGGGGCTTTGATAACTCTAGCAATTATTGTGGATTTTGTCTACTTCTTCTTATGGCTTTATCAATTTTTTTTCCTCATTATCATGTATTTTGAAATTTGGTAATTAGGTATACATGTATTTAGGACTGTTTTGTTCTTTTGAATTAGCCCACTTATCATTATGAAATTATCTCCTTTAACCCTGTTAATATTCTTTGTTCTAAAATCTACTTTGTCTAATATTTATATAGCCACTTCAGCTTTCTTTTGATTAGTGTTAGCATGGCATATATTATTCATCCTTTTTACTTTTAATCTATCTGTACCTTTATATTTAAAGTGTGTTTGTTTTTGGCAGCATATAGTTATGTCCTGATTTTAAAAATCTAATATAACAATCCTTGTTTTTTTATTGGAGCATTTAGACCACTTACATTTATTGTCATTGTTGGTATAATTAGGTTTAGGTCTATCACTATCACTTACTATTTGTTTTCTATTTTCACCATATATTCCTTGTTCCATCTTTTCTCTTTTTTTTCTGTCTTCTTCTGGATTAACCAAGTATTTTTTATGACTCCTATTTTATCTCCTTTGTTGATTTATGAGCTATAGCTCTTGGTTTTGTTATTTTAGTGAATGTAAAGCAGTTTTTAAAGTGAAAGTTTTCCAACAAAATGCCAAGGAAGATACAAATCTGACTCTCTGTAAGACTCTATGGTTATGTATTTTGTCTTCAATTTTTGGAGGGGCATTCAATGAATGGGCTGAAACCTCAAGATGAAATGAATGCTGGCAATTAACAATCTCAAGTGGGGCCAAGATTCCAGAATACATCTTATTGTTTTATAAGCAAATTCAATCATAGCTACTGCAGAGCTGAAGTGAGATTTTTTTCAACTAGCTGAAAATTCCTATTTCTAAATGATATATAGCTCTTAGTGATGCCATGCTGAATTTCTTAATAAGTATTAAACATTAGACGTTGTGTTTACTCAGGCAAAAGATTAATAGCTGGCACTTAAAATAACTGACTAAAAAGTCATGTTAACCTAAAGGTCACAGGAAGAAAATTATTTTTGGTAAAATAAAGAGAAACTCCAGATTGTTTTACATATTTCTGTGATTTTTTGCTGGATATACGGGTCTGATGACTTGAGGTAGAAGGACAGAACAGAGAAATTCCAAGAGTTCTGTGATGTCAGTGAATGCTAAGACCCAAATATCTGTAAGGTGGAAGGTCCCTTTCTGAAAGATGAAAAATTCCAGTAGCCCAGAGTTGTTCTTCTGAGCATTGCTAGGGAAGCAAGGCAGTGTGGTATAACCATGAGGGTTCAGAGAGAGATGGCTAAAGTATGAGTTTTGGTTTCATCATTTGATCACTTGCAAGCAGTGCTACCCAGAGAACATACTTAACCTTTCAGAATATATTCCCTTATCTTCCTATTGAATTATCATAATTTAGATATCATCTAAATATCATAATATTTATTTTACAATATTTTGATTGGAGTTAAAAGAGGCAATTTTACTAAAAATTATCTATAATTAGGCAGTTTCAAATGTAAATGATTGTTCCTATTAATTTACTTCCTTTGCTTTTCATTAGTACAACAACAGAAGTTAGGTAGTAGGAATGTAATGAATGTAATGTAATATTAGCAATCACAACTAATGAAGAGAGTAAGTGAGTACTTAGATCAAACCTCTTTTTTCAGCAGAGGCAATGGCATGTACTTCAGCCACACCCCTCATCACTGATATTTAATGCTTTCTGCCTTTATACTCTTCCACTGAGAGTAAAAGGACCTAGGTTACAGTGCTGAAATCAAAATAATGTAATGCAATATGCTTATAATTATTTCATCCCAGGCTTGCTATTTTATCTCTGGTTGATAGTGACAGTCTTTTGGAAGGAAGCAGTGCAATGTCGTTGCTTAAGAGAAGCTTGGTGTTATTTGAAGTGTCTAGAGGCAGCCTGGTCTACCAGACTCCCCAGTTGAATAGATTCTTTAGTAAGTTTCTGACTTGTCGATGTTTTCTCTTTGATACGGCTGGCTCTTTCTCTTTTATTTCGAAGCATGTTGCACAACTACCTTAAAACAAAGATGTATAACTTTTGGAGCATCGAGGCCATATTGGAAATCTTTTGCAAACCTAAGGGCTAATTCTTTGATGTATGCTTGCATGAAACATCAATGCACTAGTCGATGTAGTCATATCAAAAACAAGCCAGGTTTTGCCACTTGCAATCTCCCAACAGTGTAAGGGTGTGTGTGTGTATATTAACAAGATAATTTTGAAAAAAGAATAACAACAGGACCAAGGCCTAATATAAACATACATAAACTGGTTGAGAATTAGGAAATTTGAGCTCTACTTTGGGTTCTACACTGTGAGGTTTTGCAGTGTGGAGGCAAAGCTTTTTTTGGTACCCAGAGTTATTATTATGTGGTGTTAATTATTTGATGCATATGTAAAAATATTTGCTACATGACACTATTAAATGTGTGTTTCTGAGCTAGTTGCTTAACATTGCTGAATCTGTTTCCTTATCAATAAACTGGGATAACAGTCATGGTATTATACCTTACAGGTAATACTGTGTGGATAAAATGAGCCATTGTATGTGATTATACATAAACTTAAAAGCCTGTATTAAAAATAAGAATACATATTATTTGTGCACACAGGCTCTAGCATCAGAGGATTTGGTTAGAATACGTAGAGTTTGAGATTCTTGGGTACATTCTTTAAGCTAACTAAAGTTATTTAATCTGTGAAATAGGAATAAAGATTGCATTAAAATAGTTGATTAAATCAAGGAATCTCTGCCTCTTCCCCTACAAAATTCCTTGAGTGATAGAAAAGGTATTAAAAAATATTAAACCACACAGCAGTAGAAAATAGGAATTTGTGCCAATAAAGGGCTAGAGATTTTGAATCATTAGTGAAAGTCAGAAATCAGATGAAGACTAAGACTGGAGGAAACTGTGTCCCCAAATACAAGCAGAAGAGCACTTTGTAAAGGACAGAGCAGTTAAAAATGTGCTGTGTACTTAGTGCAAACCAATATAAGTAGCAGGAGCATCTCTGTGTGACTAGTCAGTGAACTAAATTCTGATCAGCTGTCTTGTTACTTTCCTTCTCTGCCTCTTCCATTTGCTGAAATACAGAGAAAGGGCCCTGGTACTTGGCAGACAGGCACCACTCAGTATAACTGGAGACCTTTAGGAAATGCAAGGCACCTCCAAACCTAGAGGGAAAGTTTCCAGCACACTGCAATGAGCATACTTATTTCCTTTTCCTTTTATTTTAGAGCACCAATAATTAGAATCTACATCTTCTCCATACCACCCCCCGTCAAGAAGATTTTCAAAAGCTAAGAGACAGAAATCAAATTACCAAATATTTGGGGGTAAACCAAAAACAACAGTAAAAAAATTAAAAAAGACCAAAAAAATTAAAATTATAAGTAAACAGTAGAACTAGTAGAATACTTCAATACTTTAAATAAAAACAACATGCTAAGAATCTTGAGGGTAGCAGAGGTATAAAATAAGAAAAGCCTTAAGAAAATGAAACATTAATGCATCTGGAATTAGAAGTTTCCAGACAACACAAAAACTATCTCAATAGATAGCTGGATAGCAAAAGGGACACAGCTGCAGGGCAAAAGGAAAATAATATTCAGGCACAAAGTGGAGATAATGATAGTGACTCCTCATAGTTCTGCTGAGAGGATTAAAGAAGACAAACCATGTATGATCGCCTAGTCCAGTGGCTACCATGTGGAAACCTTATAATAAGAGCAATTTTATTATTATTGTTGTTATCCATGTTGTTGTTACAGTCATACTCTATACTCCATTCCTGGTTACTAATGTTATAACAATTATAATAATTATTATATTATCAATAAAATGAAAGGGTATCAATGGGTGATCTCTCTGCAAAGTCCCAGATTTAACACTAAGAACTGATGACATTAGGAGGGAGATTGAGGTGGGAAGGAGCCAGGGAAGTGGGATGACAGGATCCTGGGGCAGAATGATGACACTCATGAGAGTGTTGGTAAGGGACTGTAGGAAGCCAGATGTGAGGACAAGAAAGAAAGGGACATGGGAAAGTAAAGAGGAATCCCTTGCCTTATATTCAGAGAGGGTCAGCCACTGGGTTGGTGTTGTGGGCTCATTCTGAGTTCTGATAAGGTAACTTACCTTTACTAAGTAAAAGTGTGATGAGACCCAGGGGTTGGATGGAGGCCCTGCATGTGTAGGATGCCACACAGAGGGTCAGCAATAGACTCACCCGGCAGCCTCTTATTCCCTATCCTACAAAGATCCATATTGCTACTTTCAATCAGGTATAACCTCGGGCCAGGGCAGTTCTGAATCAAAACCAAATTCTAGCCCCCTGTTCCACAGCAAATCCACAGATTTATGCCAGTTGTATATTTTATACCTGTCAAGATTGACAAAGCCACTCACAATGATATTTCTTAATCAATCCAAGCTTTTACCATTTAATATGTATATTGGGAGCAATGAAATTTTCAGTTTACTAGTGAGAAATGTTGCCAGGATACAGACCATTATATGCATCCACAAAGTCCCAAATACAGACAAACCTCTAAGTGCCTTTTAACAGATTTGTTTCTATAAAACTATTCTTTGGGCGTCAAGTTGGTCTTTGTCCCTCAGAATTCTATCATTTACCCCTATAATTAGATAAAAGTCTTTTTTTTTTTTAAAGGCAATGCAGGAAAGCTTGGGACCCATTTTTATATTTTCATAAAGAAGTCAGCCAACTAAACATTATACTTTATTACCATTAAGTGCCCAATAATAAAATCAGTTTGCAGATACAATCTACATTTCCATATATTATTGATACAAGCTTGAGCTTTGTAATTTCAAGACCAAAAAAATGTTGGTAGAAATTTGCATATTATTGAAATGGCATGATTTATTGATGAAACACACAAATAATAGAGGTGATGCTTACAGCAGTTTGGGGGCTAATGTATAATTTACAATACTAAACAACTTCATGAACAAGAGTGAAAATTGCACATTATGCCCTGCCTGAAAAATACTAGCTATAAAACTAAGACATTTTAGCATTATTTTTTGTAACAAGGATCTCTCGATGGGAAAGTGATAGACTGTTGGCCTTCAATCTGTGAGTGGTATAAAGAAGTATCAATCTGCTTGAAGAGAGAAGGCGGGAAGTCATCTTCTTGCCTGCCTGCCTGCCTCTCCAGTCCAACCTTTCATTAACATTTGCTTGCAGAAAAGATATCAATAAAAGATTGCATTTAACGCCCCAAATAGATGGGGCAGAATTTTAAATCAACAATATTGCTCAAAACCAGACAAATTTATGGTACAATTTATTTTAGAACCAAGATATTTATCTTATAATAAGAATTATTACAATCATTGTATCCAAGCTTTATGTCTTAGGGGGAAATCCAATTCAAGGTTTACCCAGTGGACCAGTTTTCTACAAAGCATTTCCAGATTCCAGGATAATGGACTGTGCTAGACACAGTTGGAAGCCTTCCTAATTCTTATTTCCACACCCTGTTTTCAAATAAAACATTGATTCCATTCATTAACCCCATGTAACTCATGAGTCATGCAAGGTTGACTTTATCCTCATTTTCAGGGAATAGAGGGGGGATGTTATTTAGTCTAAGCCAATCATGGTACTCTCATCCCTAGTTCTTAAGAATGCCCCCAAGGTCCAATCCTACCCAATGAGATGTGAGGGAAAATCTGCTGGGTGCTTCTGGGAAAGGTTTCTCCACTCCTAAGAAAGAAGCTCAGGAGGCCGGGCGCGGTGGCTCATGCCTGTAATCTCAGCACTTTGGGAGGCCGAGGTGGGCGGATCACCTGAGGTTGGGAGTTCGAGACCAGCCTGACCAACATGGAGAAACCCCGTCTCTACTAAAAATACAAAATTAGCTGGGCATGGTAGCACATGCCTGTAATCCCAGCTACCTGGGAGGCTGAGGCAGGAGAATCACTTGAACCCAGGAGGCGGAGGTTGCGGTGAGCTGAGATTGCACCACTGCACTCCAGCCTGGGCAACAAGAGTGAAACTCCTTCTAAAAAAAAAAAAAAAAGGAAGCTCAGGAAAAGATGGACCCATTCCTCCCTCAGACTTTGTCATATCTGGATGTGATACCTGAAACTGCTGCATCCACCTTGCAGCCATGAGTCAATCCAGGCAGAGGGCAAAATTGACACTCTGAAGATGGCAGAAGGAGAAAATAGAAAGAACCTGCAGCATGGTGACTTTATTGAGCTGCTGATTCAATCAGTTTTAAAGACTGCCCCCACTCCGGACTTCTTGTTATATAAATGAGTAAGTTCCCTTCTTATTTATGTATATTTTAATAAAAATTTATGCTACTTATAACTGAAGACATTAAAACTTACCTACAGATCATTTGTCATTTTTTGACTGCCCAGCATTTGTTCCCCCATCCTAATGCCAGCTTTTAGGAATTTGTTTATTACTGTTGTGTAAGAAGTAATCTTGGTAATAGAGTATGCTTCCAAGTAAAGAAGCAGAAAAGGTCAGATCCTTTCTTTTCCTCTCTCTCGAGAACCACAGAATGGGTGGGTGATCTGAGTTTGGGTGAATGTTTCACCCCTTGCCTTTAAACAGCTGGCATAAGAATAAAAGAATACAGGTGATAATATTTATTTCAACAGTGTGGGCTGACCAGAAGTCTATTGGAAACTTTGGTTGCTCCTCTTGGCTCACTGGAGGTTCCTCGGTCTCTGCGCATTCCCAAGCCCAATCTTCTAGTCTTCTTTTAATTCTTCAGGCTGCACTTAATATATATATCCATATTATCATAATAAATTCCCTTTTGCTTAGGTTAACCAGAATCGATTTCTGTATTTTGCCAAGAACAACAAGTAACTGACTGATATCACCGGGGGCGGGTGGGAGTGGGGGCGCCTTAGTTGCAGCACCAACAGGCAAAAGTGAACTTGTACTGATACACACAGGTCAATCCAACATATTCTCATGTGCAGCCCAATAGTTTTGCTCCCTATTACATTTCATTTTGTTTATTTCCCCTTTCTCATATATCAAAACCCATTTTAACCTTAAAAGCACAACACTAAACTCAAGACTCTTTTCAGTCATAAAAGATTAGACAGTTATTGTTACTGCGGCTGCTTTAAATAAATCTCAGAGGACTGCTAGTGGATATTCAGTAAGAACATGTAATCTTAAGCTCCAGATGTTGCTGGTGTAATTTAATTTAACCTTCTAATTATTGCTGGCATTATAAGCCCCAACACTTCCAGGTAAGTATATCAGATAGTAGGAAATATAACAAATGTCTTCCTGTTTTCCTCAGAGCAATTTTAGGCTCTGAAACCAACAAAGGGACATCCTGCCACTATGCTTTTGCTTATTAACTGGTGAAAACATTTTTGTGAGTTAGGGTGGTTTTGAGGACCTATTCAAGCAGCACAAACTTTAAAAAGAATATATAAGTATGATTAGGGTCAACTTTTGGCCAAAGAATAAAATTCATGGTTGTGTATAGTATTGGCATCTCTTGAGACATTTGTAGAATCATGACACGCTGGAGTTGGAAGATCCCTTACAGGCGACCCACTCAAATCCTCAATTTACAAATAAGGAAACCAAGGTGCAGAGTAGTACGCAGTGATTTGCCCAAAGTGACAGATGAAACTCAGACACAGGTTTCCCAGCTCTGAGTCCAGACTAACACTCCACATCCAGGTCTTGCTTTATTGTTTCAATTAAATTCACTGTAAGTTTCAACTGTCTGGACTGTCCTTTCTCCATTTCTTGAAGTCCTATCTACCCAGATCCAGGGCAGATGTCATTTCCTGTCTGAAATCTTCTCCAATTCCTCCTGTAAGAAGTAATCAAGGCTGTTCTCAAGGCTCTCTATGGCACATTGATTCCTTCATGAACTGCTTGTTATATCACTGTGTGCATATCTGTCACTCCCACTAGATTATAAATTTTTTGAGGGCAAGGGCTATATCTTCATCTTCAATCTTATTTTCTTTATAGGTCCTAACAGGATTTATGTGATAAATGTTTGTTGAGTCTCTCTGAAGTGTACTCAACAAACATTTGTACTCTCATAAATGTTTGTGGGGAATTAATGGTTGAAGATGTCAGTCCTCTTGACATCTTAACAAGCACCTCCATGGATACACAGTGCTTTAGGCTAAAGTAGTCATTAATGGTCAGGATTTCATGTCTGGCATTAGACTGGTAGAAAAGATCATCTGTGATTGATACTCCTCCAATCAAAGCACTAGAGTAGTCACTGACTTCAATTACCAGCAGTCTTCCCAGACATACATATAAAATGGTAATCACAAATGTATAATTCAAGATACCTTCAGATGCAAAGAAAGAAAAGTGCTACTCACTTTGACTTAAATAATAATGATATAAATTATCTCATACAATGGGAAGCCCCCATGGAGGAAAGACTTCAAGTTTAGCTGATTCACTGGCCATATCATGTCCCCCTAGGCTAAATTCTTTGTATCCCTTACCTCCATAATCCTTGGTATTGGCTTTTCCTCAGTCAGATTTGCCTGCTGGTGATGAGATATCTTCTGGTAGCAATGAGGACTACACACTTCCTTATCAATGTGAAGCAAGAGAAAGGAAACCTCTTTCCCAACTAGGCAATACAAATCTTTCCATTTAGACTGAATCTAGGGCATATGACCAACACTAGACCAATTACAGTCACTACAGGACAGTATGACCCTGCCTGGCTGAGAAATTCAGAACTGTCCCTGGCACTAGTTACTGTCCCCTTAGTCTGCTGAGATGCTTGAGGGAGGGGTGGATAAACAAACAAATTCAGGTTCTGTTCAGGAGAAAGGAAGAATGGAAGGGAATCATCAGTGTACACGATCTAAGGGTGACAATTCTTCAAATTATAAATTAGCACACAAAAACCCTTTTATGGAATTATGAGTCGAGTCGAGAGAAATAAATCAGTTTCCTTTTTTAAAAACTCATGTGTTATAAATAATAGATATTTCAGTGTTATCTTTTCATTGGATCGAGTGACTTATATCCTAGTTACTTACAAACAGATCAGGGGAAAATTCTTCTTTTCTATGCCTATTAACGTACTTTTGGGAACCCATGGCAATTTATAAATCCCCACCTTGAACAATCATTTTATCAGAATATTCACTTGACTGTGCCTTCCTATTCTTCTGAGTTTCTATCTATGCAGCACTTATTTAGAGCAAGCCCTTCCTTCCCACCTACGTATACACAAGTTGATGGTGATTCACTGAAATCGTGCTTTGCTAATCATGACGATTAAAGAATGAGAGGAACACATTATTGTGTTGGGAAGCAGGCATTTTTCTCAGGATAAAACAAATTGATACTGAAAGGCACATTACTTATGAGTCTTAAAAGTCTCCTAGCATATCTGCAGTGTTCAGTGCTGACCTCTCTATATAGAGTAGGTAAATGCTAGGTTTGGGATGCCTGGTGCTTCATGATTGGGGATATTTAGAATTAATTCTATTTTCACAGTGAAGCCTGGGTGCGTTATCTTCAGTCATAGAATGCTTAGCAGGCACAGCAGTGAGGGCTGCCTTTCTATGGTATGTGAAGTAATTCAAGGGGTACATTTCCTGGGGAAGAAATTGTTCTGTAAGCATCGGAAATACAATCAAATAAACATCTAAGATGGGCCGGAGATGCAATGGCTGCTCTCAAATGTTACTGTGTTTATTCTAGGATTAATAAACATAGAAAGGAAGTAGAAAACCTTGACAGGTCTTAATGGGGTTCCTGAGGAGGGAAGCTCCTAGCTATGATGCCTTCCTTTACTCATGCGGGCAACTTGAAAATTCTATGTGCAAGGAAGAAAATAGTTCCTTTGAGGCAGAGGCAGCAGGGTTACTATCCCCTATGGTGATGCCCTCCCAAAAGGTTCTCTGCAACAGGAATGACAGGCTCACATAACATGACAGGAGGCTGGGAACATTTCTTTGGAATTTGGAAAGATTTGACATTATCTTGCAGAAAGCCCCTTGCGCTTCCCGCATGAGGCGATGCCTCTCCCTGCTTTGGCTCATGCTCGGTGTCCTGCACCCACCATTCTGCACCCACTGTCCAACAAGCCCCAGTGAGATGAACCCGGTACCTCAGTTGGAAATGCAGAAATCACCCGTCTTCTGTGTCACTCATGCTGGGAGCTGTAGACTGGAGCTGTAGACGGGAGAATTTCTTTGGAATTTGGAAAGATAATGTCAGATTCACCAAAGTTGAAATGACGGAAAAAATGTTAAGGGCAGCCAGAGAGAAAGGTTGGGTTACCCACAGAGGGAAGTCCAACAGGCTAACAGTGGATCACTTGGCAGAAACTCTACAAGCCAGAAGAGAGTGAGGACCAACATTCAACATTCGTAAAGAAAAGAATTTTCAAGCCAGAATTTCATATCCAGCCAAACTAAGCTTCATAAGTGAAGGAGAATTAAAATCCTTTACAGATGAGCAAATGCTGAGAGATTCTGTTACCACCAGGCCTTCCCTACAAGAGCTCCTGAAGGAAGCACTAAACATGGAAAGGAACAACTGGTACCAGCCACTGCAAAGACACACCAAATTGTAAAGATCATCAATGCTAGGAAGAAACTGCAACTAACGAGCAAAATAACCAGCTCACATCATAATGACAGGATCAAATTCACACATAACAATATTAACCTTAAATGTAAATGGGCTAAATGCTCCAATTAAAAGACACAGACTGGCAAATTGGATAGAGTCAAGACTCATCAGTGTGCTGTATTCAGGAGACCCATCTCACATGTAGAGACACACACAGGCTCAAAATAAAGGGATGGAGGAAGATCTACCAAGCAAATGGAAAACAAAAAAAGGCAGGGGTTGCAATCCTAGTCTCTGATAAAACAGACTGTAAACCAACAAAGATCAAAAGAGACAAACAAGGCCATTACATAATGATAAAGAGATCAATTCAACAGGAAGAGCTAACTATCCTAAATATACATGCACCCAATACAGGAGCACCCAAATTCATAAAGCAAGTCCTTAGAGACCTACAAAGAGACTTAGACTCTCACACAATAATAATGGGAAACTTTAATACCCCACTGTCAACATTAGACAGATCAACAAGACAGAAAGTTAATAAGGATATCCAGGAATTGAACTCAGCTCTGCACCAAGCAGACCTAACAGACATCTGTAGAACTCTCCACCGCAAATCAACAGAATATACATTCTTCTCAGCACCACATCGCACTTATTCCAAAATTGACCACATAGTTGGAAGTAAAGCACTCCTCAGCAGATGTAAAAGAACAGAAATTATAACAAACTGTCTCTCAGACCACAGTGCAATCAAACTAGAACTCAGGATTAAGAAACTCACTCAAAACCGCTCAACTACATGGAAACTGAACAACCTGCTCCTGAATGACTACTGGCTACATAATAAAATGAAGGCAGAAATAAAGATGTTCTTTGAAACCAACGAGAACAAAGACACAACATACCAGAATCTCTGGGACACATTTAAATCAGTGTGTAGAGGGAAATTTATAGCACTAAATGCCCACAAGAGAAAGTAGGAAAGATCTAAAATTGACACCTTAACATCACAATTAAAAGAACTAGAGAAGCAAGAGCAAACACATTCAAAAGCTAGCAGAAGGCAAGAAATAACTAAGATCAGAGCAGAACTGAAGGAGATAGAGACACAAAAAACTCTTCAAAAAATTAATGGATCCAGGAGCAGATTTTTTGAAACGATCAACAAAATTGATAGAATGCTAGTAAGACTAATAAAGAAGAAAATAGAGGAGAATCAAATAGATGCAATAAAAATGATAAAGGGGATATCACCACCGATCCCACAGAAATGCAAACTACCATCAGAGAATACTATAAACACCTCTACCTGGCAGAGACACAACAAAAGAAGAGAATTTTAGACCAATATCCTTGATGAACATCGATGCAAAAATCCTCAATAAGATACTGGCAAACCGAATCCAGCAACACATCAAAAACCTTACCCACCATGATCAAGTGGGCTTCATCCCTGAGATGCAAGGCTGGTTCAACATATGCAAATCAATAACATAATCCAGCATATACACAGAACCAAAGACAAAAACCACATGATTATCTCAATAAATGCAGAAAAGTCCTTTGACAAAATTCAGCAGCCCTTCAGGCTAAAAACTCTCAATAAATTAGGTATTGATGGGACGTATCTCAAAATAATAAGAGCTATTTATGACAAACCAGCCAATATTATACTAAATGGGCAAAAACTGGAAGCATTCCCTTTGAAAACTGGCACACGACAGGGATGTCCTCTCTCACCATTCCTATTCAACACAGTGTTGGAAGTTCTGGCCAGGAAAATCGGGCAGGAGAAGGAAATAAAGGGTATTCATTTAGGAAAAGAGGAAGTCAAATTGTCCCTGTTTGCAGATGTCATGATTGTATATCTAGAAAACCCCATCGTCTCACCACAAAATCTCCTTAAGCTGATAAGCAACTTCAGCAAAGTCTCAGGATACAAAATTAATGTGCAAAAATCACAAGCATTCTTATACACCAATAACAGACAAACAGAGAGCCAAAGCATGAATGAACTCCCATTCACAATTGCTTCAAAGAGAATTAATACCTAGGAATCCATCTTACAAGTGATGTGAAGGACCTCTTCAAGAAGAACTACAAACCACTGCTCAACGAAATAAAAGAGGACACAAACAAACAGAAGAACATTCCATGCTCATGGGTAGGAAGAATCAATATCAGGAAAATGGCCATACTGCCCAAGGTAATTTATAGACTCAATGCCATCCCCATCAAGCTACCAATGACTTTCTTCACAGAATTGGAAAAAACTACTTTAGAGTTCATATGGAACCAAAAAAGAGCCCGCATTGCCAAGTCAATCCTAAGCCAAAGAACAAAGCTGGAGGCATCATGCTACCTGACTTCAAACTAAACTACAAGGCTACAGTAACCAAAACAGCAGGGTACTTGTACCAAAACAGAGATATAGACCAAGGGAACAGAAAAGAGCCCTCAGAAATAATACCACACATCTACAACCATCTGATCTTTGACAAACGTGACAAAAACAAGAAATGGGGAAAGGATTCCCTATTTAATAAATGGTGCTGGGAAAACTGGCTAGCTATATGTAGAAAGCTATAACCGGATCCCTTCCTTACACCTTATACAAAAATTAATTCAAGATGGATTAAAGACTTAAATGTTAGACCTAAAACCATACAAACCATAGAAGAAAGCCTAGGCAATACCATTGAGGACATAGGCATGGGCAAGGACTTCATGTTTAAAACACCAAAAGCAATGGCAACAAAAGCCAAAATTGACAAACGGGATCTAATTAAACTAAAGAGCTTCTTCACAGCAAAAGAAACTACCATCAGAGTGAACAGGCAACCTACAGAATGGGAAAAAATGTTTGCAATATACTCATCTGACAAAGGACTAATATCCAGAATCTACAAAGAAATCAAACAAATTTACAAGAAAAAAACAAACAACCCCATCAAAAAGTGGGCAAAAGATATGAACAGACACTTCTCAAAAGAAGACATTAATGCAGCCAACAGACACATGAAAAAATGCTCATCATCACTGGCCATCAGAGAAATGCAAATCAAAACCACAATGAGATACCATCTCACACCAGTCAGAATGGCAATCATTAAAAAGTCAGGAAACAACAGGTGCTGGAGAGGATGTGGAGAAATAGGAACACTTTTACACTGTTGGTGGGACTATAAACTAGTTCAACCATTGTGGAAGAGAGTGTGGCGATTTCTTACAGATCTAGAACTAGAAATACCATTTGACCCAGCCATCCCATTACTGGGTATATACCCAAAGGATTATAAATCATGCTGCTATATAGACACATGCACACGTATGTTTATTGAGGCACTATTCACAATAGCAAAGACTTGGAACCAACCCACATGTCCATCAGTGACAGACTGGATTAAGAAAATGTGGCACATATACACCATGCAATTCTATGCAGCCATAAAAAATGATGAGTTCATGTTCTTTGTAGGGACATGGATGAAGCTGGAAACCATCAATCTCAGCAAACTATGGCAAAGACAAAAGCCAAACACTGCATGTTCTCACTCATAGGTGGGAATTGAACAATGAGAACACTTCGACACAGGAAGGGGAACATCACACACCAGGGCCTGTTGTGCAGTGCGGGGAGGGGGAAGGGATAGGATTAGGAGATATACCTAATGTAAATGAAGAGTTAATAGGTGCAGCACACCAACATGGCACATGTATACATATGTAACAAACCTGCACGTTGTGCACATGTACCCTAGAACTTAAAGTATAATAATAAACAAAACAAAACAAAAAAACACAAAGTTTAATTCAAACTAATAAGCACAAAATGTCCTCTGGATCTATTTATTGAATACTAATCTCATCTCTCCACTGCCTTCCTCTCTGATCACCAAAGACTCCTTACTTCTTCTAGGCACAATTAAATGCTTGTTATTCCCAAACATACTTCCATTTATTCATGTATCCAGATCCCTGTGGATGGAATAAAACTCTTTTCCATGTGTTTAATTAGCTGAACAGGCAAAAACCAGCTCAAGTGTCACCTTCTCTAGGAAGCTGTTTTGGATTCCTTATTCTGATTAATTTATAGCCTTCTCCTCTGAGTTATCTTGGTTTTAACTTTCCACTTCCCTTAGATTAACTAATAATAATTTTTATTAACTCATGAACTCATGAAGGGCAAGGACTCTCATTTGTCTTTTTGTCAACAGCTCTTAGTACTCAATAAATATTTGTCTAACAAATCAATCCAGGTGCTCTGAGGAATATAAAAGACGTCTCTGACTTCTCTGCCCTAAAGAATCTTAAATTTTTAATACTAGAGTTAAGACATTAGAGGACAATTAAAAAATGGAAGGCCATATAATTAAAAGTAGAAAACTGGCATGAGCTTCTAGTATAGCAAAATATTATAAAATAAAATATATTGTTCCTTTTATTAATTTTTTAAGTATCTTTTGGTGTTTCTAACATTAAACTAAAGAATGTTGGAGCTCTCTGCTTCTGGGAGGGTAGGACACAAAAGAAGCATCAAGAACAAAATGTCCAATTCTTGGCTTTGAGTTCCAAAATATGTCCTTGAAATTCATGACAGAGTTAACAGTTTTGAAAGCCAAGGAGCTCTTGATTTGTAAGAGCTGGGCCTTTTGGGAGGAAAAAAAAAAAAAGATCTGTAAGTTGTAGTAAAGTCTGGAAGCCTTAACATGTGGAAGTTATATAAGAATCTTACAGTAGGGTAAGCTACAGAACATGATACAGGACGTAGAAAGGAAATCAACACCTCTAGGAACAAGGGGTGGGGATTGGAGAGAGAATGTCAAAAGATGGAAGAAAGGCTAGACATGAGCATGGGCTGCCTGCTCTCTGTCTCCCACTCTAGGCTGAGTTCTTTAGAACTAGATGTCATAACATATCAGATAAGTTGAGATAGGTGGTAGAAGAGAATCACAAGGTAGAGCCAGGGAAGCCTGTGCTTATCAGAAAATCCTCATTCTGATGTGCCATTTGTGAGGTAGTGTCAGGGCAGATGAATCTCAGGTCAGGCTCATGGGATTCTTCACACTCCAGCAGGGTGTGAAGAGAGCAGCTGAGAGGTTTTCTGTTTCCTTTATGGAAGGTCCATAAGTACTGAGAAGGCCATAAAACCGGAAGTCAAAGGAGGACTATGAATACTATGAGATACCAATACATAGTGGTACAGACCACATAAAACTGTCATTGGTCAGTGAGGAAAATGGGGGCCTACAGGCCAATCCCTTTGTTGGAATGCAGATCATCAACCAGAAGAAAGAGAAGAAAAGGATGAAAGGGAGTCTTGAATCAATAACATGAAAAACTTAACTGACCCTGGAAATGACTTGTTTACAGTAAATTGACAGGATTAACACTATTAGCAGAAATGGAGGTTTATGTGCAAAGATATATTTAGTTAAAAATAATTAAAGAATATCATATCTTTGTATACAAGTTGTGAGTATAAATAACAACAAACAGGAGAGGTTAGGATAGGGAGAGTTGTCAGAGAAGGGTTTGTGAAGGAAGCAGAATTAGACAGCGCTGTTTAAAAGGCAGGAAGAACTTGGCTCAGGAGGAGGAAAGAATGTGATAGGAAAAAAGAAGTTGTCCAAAGGCCTAAACCTGGGACTAGCAGGAGTCAGTAGGACTAATTGGAATACAGAGGCTAGGATATGAGAGGTGAGATGCAAGTGTCAGATTACGAAGGTCCTTGGATGCAAAGATGAAGGGCATAGACCCATCAGGACTTAAGCAGTCTGAGTGGCATTTGGGAAAGGATTCATTCATTAGAGGTCTGCCTAGCAGGAAGAAAGATAATCTACCTCCCAAATGGCAACTTTCCTTCTGCCTTCTGGTATGCACACTCCTCCCATATCATGGAGACTGAGATAGAGGGAGTTTTATTCACCAGAATTTGTAGTTGGGGATAGAAGTGACTGGAGAAGAGAACGTGGTTTG
This sequence comes from Gorilla gorilla gorilla, assembly GCF_029281585.2. Classification (NCBI taxonomy): domain Eukaryota; kingdom Metazoa; phylum Chordata; class Mammalia; order Primates; family Hominidae; genus Gorilla; species Gorilla gorilla. Next base: position 100,776,665 of record NC_073232.2, read on the forward strand.
GCTGCCCCATCCCCTGTGAGAGAAGCCCCCACTGCATGGGGCTTTGTAGCGTATGTCTAGAGCCCAGGTTTTGGAAGGGACTGGAACATAAGGAACTGATCCATGAGATGGAAATGTCAGAGAGAGAAGGGAGCCCCACTGAGCAATGCAGCCAAAGAAAGACTTTAGGGAGCATTCAGATGTCTCATGGGATCTTGAATTGTCTTCTGGGTAATATGCAATGTAAATTTTCTCATATATCTCCCACAATATCTTCAATAAAATCTATAATTCTTTAAAGTGGATGTAAGAAGTGCAGAGTGTAGTTTCAGGGTTGGTGCTTCTGTAAAAGCTGTAGGTAGCACTGAATCAAGAGGGTCTATTCTCTGCCCCACCCATCAACCCTCAATATACACATATAAAACAAGTAACTTGACCCTATTGACTATATGGCTTAAAAGTTAAACATCACAGAATGATCTACACCCACTACCTTTATTTTTCCTTTCTTCTCTGATACTTTTCTCTGATGCTAGGTTGACACCATGGCAACTGGTACAGTAGAAAGAACTTGGGCTTCAGAGTCAGGCTTTTGTTCAGGTCCCAGGTGAGCCACTTCCCAGGGGCATAACGCACTGCAAGTTGCCTAACCAGAAGGAGTCTCTGTTTTTTCATATGGAGAACAGGAATAACACATATTTTACAATATCCTTGTAAGGATTAAATGAGATTATTATATGTGTGGAGGTTAAGCAATACAGTAGAAAGGGCCCTAACTTCAGAGTAGGTCTGAATCTTGGCTCTCACAATTATTACGTTATGTGACACTGGTGAAGTAGAGAACTCTTTTGAGACTGAGATTCTTTATCTGTAAAATGTGGGTAAGAGATGACTAATGATAGTCTGGTACAAAGATCATATCAAGTGGTCATGATCTTGTTAGGGTTGAAAAGTGGGAACTACGGTGATGTAAAGTGCCTAGTACACTTTGAAGGCACATTGAAGGTACACATAAATGGGATCCATTACTAAAATCACACACTGCATGCTCCGGAAGTTCTGGCTTGACAGAGTAATAAAATGGTCTGTTGAATGTACAGTTTGAGGTAACATTTTAGGGAGAATTCCCTGAAAGGAAGAGGTTCCATCCTTCAGGATGTAGTGTAGACTTTATGTATGTCCCCAGTAGGAATAAAACATGGGAAGGTGTAAAAGTGTAAGTGATCCCACTTATCATCACTCCTAAGTGACCCACAGCTGTTCCTACAACTCTGGGCTCTGCGACTTAGAAATCCTGGTTTCTAAAGGGGAAATGCTTCATCTAGATAACACAATAAGAGGCCCATTAAATCTCAAGCTATGGCTACCACCCTGTCACTTCATGTTGCTTGAGACAAGACCCAGGAGGTGAGAAGGGTCAACATCCTGGCAAATATAACCAACATGGATCATCAGGCACAGGTTAGGCTGCTGCTACAGAATGAGGGCAGGGAATATGTTCGCCAGTCAAGTAATTCGGTGTCTCTTGGTACTCTCTTGCTCAATTTTGATGATAAAAATACAAGTTCAGTGCTATGGTCTGAAAAGAATGTGGTGATCATGGGGCTCAAAACCATGTCCAGATCATCCCATATGTAAGCCACCTAAACAGGCAGAGGTGCTAGTTGATGGTGAGGGGAATTCTGAATGGTTGGATAGTGGAGGAGAAGGATAATGAGTATTTGTTAAGGCCATGAGACCAGCTGCAGTGGCAGGAGCTGTAGCTCATCTCACTAATCCACCTGAAGGCCTAGAACTTATTATAAGAAGCAAGTGGGTATGAATGGTTGCAAGGAGTACACTGTAGTGGATACTATGGAATACTGCCTAAATTTCTATCTCCAAAACTATAGTACTTACACCTCCAGCTGCAGGAAGTTTTAGAAACCAACAGCTCTTAGTGACATTCCCTCTAAGGGTCATACGTTCAGCTCAAGAAAACTGCCTTACCCAAAGTCATGCTCCTTCCCGGCGGTAGCCCACATCCAATGACTGGGTGATAGAAGGGTCTAAAGGCCTGTCCCTTTGCTTCCCATTTAGGGAACTTTAACGAGTTATTGCAGCTGCAAAGGTCTCACTGGGATCATCAGAGACTTTGTTGCGATTGAATGGCAGTTCAAGCTCCCTTCAGCCCAATCCAGTTTCTTTCATTCTCCCATAGGTATCCAGCCAAGAGCATCCCCTCTAGTATCTTCCTGCATGCAAATCTTGTCCAGAGCCTGCTTTCTGGGAAATCTAACCTGTGACAAACGTGCTATTTCTGAGTGTCTGCAGATCACTCATGTGGAGAAATTTGCTCCTTATTTATGTGTTCTCTGCTGGTATTACTCCTTCTACTCTCGTAACAAAGCTGTTAACTAGCATTTTAGAATCACTGATGACATCCTTTCTTTCTAAGTTCTTCCTCTAAATTTCCTGGTTCGATCTGAGTTTTCTTATTTAGTGCTTTCAAAATATTCTCGAGTATTACCACTGCACTCTGTTTACATTACCTGTTTTTTAACAGCAGAGACTCTTTGTATTCTCACTGTTTACTATGACACAGTAACTTGTTGAATATTTGTGGAATTAAAAACAAACAAGAACATATTGATCTAGAATATGAATAGTGATCTGGTTGGCAATATCAATTTCACAGAGTTATTGGAATACAGACTAGATAGAAACTATGGGAGTGGATGAGATTCCTGATGGATTATGGGTAGAATTAGAAGAGAAGATAGCTTATCACAGAACCCTGAGAAATACCGACACTTATGGGCTGAAAAGAGAAGAAAGAGTCCATGAAAGAATGGTTGGTGAGAGAAGAGATAATCCTGGAAGCCTAGGGTAGAAAGAAATTCAAGAAAGACGTATTCAACAGAGTCAAATAACAAATTGAGTATCAAATAAAATGACTATCAGATTTGATAATTAGGAGGCCTTGGTGACATTTTCCAGCTATATTTTGGTGGCATTGTGGGAGGAAATATACAGGATCAATATTGTATGTAGATCCACCTTTTCCCTTAGGTAGTTGCTGCATTCATGTCTGGAGAAGTCAGAGGAAGCATGGACTTCAGCTTCCTGTTTAAGCCATGTTCTCACATCCCATTTTAGCAGGGGCTTTGTTCTTTAGGAGTCCACTGGGTTCCATTAATAATGCTGTGATATCCACATGGCTCTTTGTATCTGTTAGAATTTAGAAACGGCAGGTAAATGATTATGACCTTCAAACCTCCAACAAGGTCAACTCCTTACTGAAAGTTATAAAGCCTAACCAACAATTACCCGGAGCTCAAATAAACCAGAGGTGCTTAAGTCACTCAGGGGAAACATATTAAAGTCAATTACAACTCAATCTGGGTAGATTTATCAGACATCTTTCCCCTGTGACCAAAGAGGCAAGAAGTAGAACTTGTTCCAAAGTGTGGGGATAAACGTAGGGGTGTATGGAGGTCTGGTAGATAACACAGAAGCAAGGAGAATAGATGATTCCTGCCTATTCCCCTAAGAGTTAGTTAAGCAAGTCTGGACATATTTCCTGAATTGGAACTATTTGATCTATATAAATACTCATTTTTATTCAATTCAACAGCTATTTATTGAATACTGTTATCTGTCAGGCAGATAACAGATATACTAGGAACTGAGAAACAAGATTGAAAGAATAAAAACAAGCATAAAAATAAACAACATATGTTCTGTTCTCAAGAAGTTCACAGACTAGTAGCTAGAGAAGCACACAAACTGCCATATAATTTCAAAGGCACTGTGAGAGTAGTATGTACTAAGTACTATGGAGCCACAGAGAAGTGGGCAATTCAGCCAGCCTTAGGAAGAAGGTATAACCAGGATGGCTACAGGTGTGGATGTATCTCTTGCAGGTTCATTGGAATGATGGACAATCAAAGTAAAGGGAAAAAAAAATCAATTGCTTTCTAGAAAATTTATAGAAATAAACATTCCAAACCTACTAGGGCAACTAGTTCAGATATTTAAAAACCCATGCAAGCAAGGAATTCTTCCTGTAATTACCTCTAACTACATGGCCTTATAATTAATTTTTTTGTTTTGTTTTGAGATGGAGTCTTGCTCTGCTGCCCAGGCTGGAGTGCAGTGGTATGATTTCGGCTCACTGCAAGCTCCACCTCCCGGGTTCATGCCATTCTCCTGCCTCAGCCTCCCGAGTAGCTGGGACTACAGGCACCCATCACCACACCCAGCTAATTTTTTGTATTTTTAGTAGAGACAGGGTTTCACCTTGTTAGCCAGGATGGTCTTGATCTCTTGATCTCGTGATCCACTTGCCTCGACCTCCGAAAGTGCTGGAATTACAGGCGTGAGCCCCCGCGCCTGGCCTGTAATTAATTTTAAACCCTCCCTTTTCTCTTTTTCCTCATGAGAAAAAACTGGGAACAGATAGTCAACACAATATTTACATTTCTGTTAGAAAAAACTCCCAATGACTTGGTTATTTCCCACAAAACAAAACAAAACAAAAATCGCTTTATCCCAATGCACGCCCACTCATCATTTGATCTTTTTGTTTTAAAATGAATACTAATCTACCTCCATTAATAGCCTCCCAAGAGGACTTAGCTCCAGTGAGCATTGAACAGTTTTAACTGATGGGCTCAAGGGATGGAAGAAGCTGGATGAGATGTCAGCAAGAACATTCTTTGACAAAACCCAGTCCTAAGCCAAATTCTTAAGATTTGGAAAGAAAATAATTTTGTCTTACTGCCAGCAGACTCTCCTGTTTTCTCTTTCAACTAAGCAAATTAGGAATGGTTATTTCCATGCAATGTCTCCCCATGCTGGGCACTAAAACTCGAGGTACTCCAAAGTATCTAAGAAGGTTGAATAAACACCCAAAGCTTTAGCAAAACTAAAATTCTTATGGGTTTCCTGAGTATACTTTCAGTTTACTTTTATTACTATTACATCTTTCCTTAATTTTATATATATATTTTATTTCTATCATATATTTTCTTGATGATATATATAATATTTATTTATTTATTCTCACAATGTAATAAAGGGTATATTGTATAGAAGGTAAAAATATGAGTATGAGAAAATGTTAGAAATTGTAGGGACCATGGTGATTACTGGCAGATAACGCAAAACCAAAGTTACATAAACGTCAAAGGTCAAGTAGCAATTTAAGAGCAGAGCTGAGAATAGAATTCAGGTGAGGAAATCAGGTCCTGTGCCTGTGACATCACAGGCAGGGCTGCCCACTATACAACTCAAAGGGTAGCATTTATACAGAATGGGCAACATACAGCAAGGGCCAGGCGTGGAACTGACCTTTGTGGGGACTCTCATGAGTCCTATAATGCAGCAGCTTCAGTCACCAGAAACCTTGCAATTGTCTCATTATTCTTAAATTTGAGGGACCTGACCATTTTTTTAAAAAAATTCAAAGTGAGCGGTGTACTGTCAGTTTTGGTCCCACCATAGGGTTGGTTTCCTCCAGAAATGGAGGCTTTGTGGTGTACCTCACCATCAGAATTCTTAAGATTTAAAATGTTTTCTTCACTGCCTTCTTGCACAATATCAGTGGCTTTTAGAAGGATTGTATTGAGTCATACTTGTAGGATTTATACAGCATAAACCTTCCAAATGGTCGGTGAAGCAAAATAGAAAATAAAGGCAGCCTCCCTCCTCCACCCACATTTTTTAAAAATCCACAAGTTTTAGGAAAAAATCCAGCTCTAGCTAAAATCCTTGAAGCCCTTGTGAAACCTCAAGCGTTTTTCTTCCTCACCATGACCCATGAATTTTCATTTGGTGGTGTGGCAGTGGCTTGAGGGATTTTAACTTGAAGCTGTTCACCCCATTTACTCTGTTGTTTGGGTGACATCGTTGATACTAAACAACAAAATTGCTGTACCTCCCTAAAACATGAACATATAATGGTTGTTTTTGTAAAGAGTTTGGGGATATGTGTGGCTAAAGGAGGTAATAAAGTATAACAAGGTCACAGTAAATGCTAGTTCATTATCTGAAGCACTGGTCCACCTCAGTGAGAAAAATATCAGAAGCGGGGTGGCAACAATGAAGATAAAGATGATGCAAATCATTAAAGAAAACCATTTTCCACCTCAACTGCATAATAAACCCAATATAGCCTGCTGTAGTCCTACATTCATGGTAAACCTAACAGATTTTCTGCTGAAAAATGCAATGACATTGAAACCAATGCAATGCACTGTCTCTGGTGTGAGGTACCTTACAAGGTAAAGGATTTAGGGTTTATGAGGTTTCTGTTGTTGATATTTTATAATTTTTAGCAAAGCATTTGAGTTTTAACTCAGACCCAGGAGGTGCATTTTATTAGGACGTTTAATCCTTCCAAAAGGCTTTGTGAAATCCCTCTCCTCTGATGTCTCCCTATCCCTATCAGTCTTCAGCATCTAGGTGTCCCCATCAACAAAGCCTCCTGAACTCTCAAACAGAACATTCTGTAGCAGCTGTGAATGTCTTGAAGCTAGATTTGACGTCACAGACAGCAGGCAGCACAGAGGAGACATGCCACCCGTTGGTGCCAAGCGTGTCCTACCTTGGAAACATGAGCAATCAATGTGCTGACCTTTCTTCCTGGAGAGTTTGAGGTCAGGCAGACTCCTTGAAAACAATGCCCCATTTAATATACACCCTTTAGCCTGAATGGTAATGTTTGGATATTTTTACTGATTCCTCACCCAAATTATTTTCCTCTTCAATGAACCTGTCCTTCCAGGACATCCATCATGGGTTGGATGCCACCCCATCTCCCATCTGGGTTAGCTTTGCCTTCTAGCAGGACATGTTAGCCAAGTAGGTTTCAAATTGTTCTCATTGGTCATTCCCCACAATCTTCCAACTAGGTAGTGCCACATCCATTCTGCAGAACGTGTGGCAGAAGCATAGCAAAACCTACCAGTGCCAAGATTCCACTCTGTTGGACAGATTCCAAATGGAACTTCCTTTCTGTGAAGCAAGGACCCTCACACACAGTTCCTTCCTCCTCTGGTAATGTCTTCCCCCTCCTCTTTGCTTCTTTCCCATCCCTCTATCTCTAAACACTTCCTACATTCACACCCACCCAATCTCTCTGAAGAATTCATCCTGCCTCTCCCTAGCTGCACCAGCCTGCAGTTCTTTCTGCATTCTCTGCTGAATTCTTACTGGCATTTGTGGTAACTGTGCTGGTAACTGTCTTATACTGGACGTACTACTTGGTGTGGTTAATTTTCTTTTTCTATATAGAGGTATTGAGTTCAGTATGCTATCAGCTCTGAAAAATGGGGCCTTGTCTACCTGTCCCTACAGGGTCAAGAAGAATACTGCACACAAAGGTTCACAAGAAGAATAGTATTTGTGTATGGATTATGTCAGGAAAAAAACCCCATGATAACAGTCCTCAACTGGGCTTTGAAAACAGCAAGTATGTTCCTCAATTCTAGTTTTGCTTTGGTTTATATTTTAGATGTGAACCTCTAGCTAGAAATCTAAGGGCATATTTCACAGAAAATACTAGAAAATGGCATATAAAAATGGATGGCAGAAAACTTTTTCAAGTGGAAAAGAAGAAAGGAAGGAAAGAAAGAAGGGCAGACTACCTGGTGGTATAGGCCCTTAATATCTAGAACTCTCACTCAATGCTTCCAACACTTTTTCATAAACTACAAAACCAGAAATTTACTGTTCAATAACAGAAACATATGGTGTGGAGCTTTCTAGCTTTTTCTTTTTTCTTTTTTTTTTTGATGGTAAAGAGGTAGCAAGGAGAGATGATCTAGTTGGGGAGGTGGGTAGGACAAGAAGAAGTGGGAGTGAATGTTTTCAAAAAGCTTTTGGTAGATAAGGACTTTCATTCATTTTTAAATTTTCCTATTAAAATATGTACTTTATAGCTTCTCGACTTTACAAGAGGCATGTTTTTTGATGGAAACATATTCTGGTGTGCACAGTGATTAGGTCCATTAGTGGATAAATTCAGCGTTCACTCAAGAGACCATGCCACAAGACCAAATCCACTACTTTTATTGGAAATACTGGGGCTGAGAAAGAGAGTAAATTCATTAATGCTAAGCCTATACAAAGCAGTTTGCTCTTTTTGTCTGTTTCGTATTGTACCATTGCGGAAAGGTTGAGTGTACCTCCGCTACTAAAACAGTCCATGTATCCAGGGAGCTTGCTAATCAGTTTTAGAGTCAACAGAGCCCCAGGACACCGTTAAGAAATTCAAGGTTTTCAGGGATAGTTGAAAAAGAAAACAAATGACTGGGCATGTTCCTCTCTGTGTTTCCCTTCCACTGCTTGGAAGAGGACAAACAGTGTTCACTAGCGACGGACAATGTGATGCTCCATTGACTTCTTTCCAGCACAGTTTAAGCTATCAGATCAGCCTTCTGTTCCCTGAAAGACATTTGTGTTTCTACATATCTGTACTCATGATTAAAGGGCACTGGATCACTCTAGACCTTTAACAGCACTAAATGGGCTATTAGGCAAAATTGAAATTGAGGTGACCCCTACAATTCACAGCTGAGAAATACATGGCCACTGAATAATTACCTCATATCCCAGACACTTTCTGGTGTCTTTTAGACTGACACTGGAAAAAGAAGGCAAAAAGGGAAAAAGCTAATACTGATGAAGCATTTTTTTGAGTTCAGCATGGTGTTAAGCAGTTTATTAGTTTATTTAATCCTCGTGAGATCCTTCAGACAGGTGAGTTTTTATGCTTCTTTTACAGGAGAAACTAAGGCTCAGGTAGGTAAGAGAACCTTGTCACCATGAGATAATGTGCTGTGGCCATGCAAGATGCTAGTAAAACATCCCTCCATAAAATCTCTTTATTAGACAGGGGAGAAATCTGGCCATTACATTTTTCTTCTTTTCTAACTTCTGTTTTCTTGCTTGTTAAATGAAGAATAATGACATCCCCAAGTGGTTGCTGTGAAATACAAAGAGAATAGCTCTTGTTATCTGTACATTTGTAGTTCCTTCTGCCTGACTTTTCGCATAGCTGTCTCCTACTCATCCTTTAGTTCTCAGCTTAAATGACATTGCCTCCAAGAGGCCTTCCCAGATTATCCACCTGTGGTCTCATCAACCTCATTATCACATCACAACTCACTATCACATTTCCTGTTTATCACCTTAATAGCACCTATCACAATCTATGATTGCCTCATTACTATCCCTCCTCCCCATCAGAACAAAGCCTCCATGAAAGAAAAGAGCATTCCTATATTGCTCATGTTCTATGCCTACTACAGTGCCTGGCATATAATGCTACCCCCAAATACTAGTTGAGCGAATGCATGAATGACTGAAAGAAAATGCACCTATAATTTAGAACTACTAAATAAATGAAAGTTCCCTTCTATTTCCCACTTTCCCTCTGACTGTTTTTGGGTTCACTTCCATTTGACCTCTTTTCATCTCAGTCACCAGTGATCCTGTATCATGTTACACTGAACTTCAGTTGATGCAGGAGAGGAAAGCTGACTTTGCTCCTGCTCTGTAGCAAAAGGACTTGGACTGTTTCTCTCTAGTCTCAGGGAAGAGGCCTGTCTATACTGGGCCTGAGTACAGGACACGTAAGTGGGTACAGATCAAAGATCTGGTTACAGCCTGTGTCTGTGGAAAGGTGGAGATATTTAACAATGGGAGGGAAGAAGTGGCTTCTATGGTGCAAAGAAACTTGCCCTGACCTCCTTCATCCTTTTCAGGGAGCTTCTGAAAATGTTTCTCCACAGTGCCAATCTGCCCTTAGCTTTTGGGGTCATGCAATGGCTAAAAGCCCTCGTTGGATACTGAACTTCTAAACTCAAGTTATGTCCTCAAGGATCAGCATCTATCCAGGGCTCAAGCAGAAATTAAAGGTTGCCAAGGGCTAAGAGGGTGGGAAGAGGCTTTGGGTGTTTTTGGAAGGGCTCTGCTCTCCTTGCATGAAATTGCTAACCATTCAAAGTCAAGTTGAGGTAAAAATGAATGGTCTGAACACCCCCTTAAAGTCCACCAAATTTAAAGCAAGCAGGCTTTCTCCATGAAAGTCAGCTTCTCTTTTACTTAGGTAACCTTTCAGTAATCATAGATCAAAGCCCAGGCTGAACGTTTCTATCCTTTGGGAAACTTTCTCTGGCTTCCTTGGGCATATAGGAGAGTTCTACCCTTTCCCACAACACCATCTTTTGCCTCTATCAGGGTTTATCTATCTTGTGGAATAGTCACATTCTTATGTGTCTTGCAACCACATCCAGCTGTTGGTCCCTGGAGGCAATGTGTCTCATACATTTTTGGACCCTTCAATCAAGATCTTTGTATCTTGCTAAATGCTAGGAATATACCAAGTACACAATATATAAAGTAGGAGGTATGTTTGAATAATAAAGTTTTGGAGATAAAAGGGTCCCAACTCATAGTTTGATATTTTATAAAGCCCAAAGAAAGATAAAGTTATTGCCCAAGGTAGCCACAAAGTAACAGATAGGATCTACTCAAATAAATATTATTTATTACTTGAAATTACATCATCATGAAAAAGACTTCCCAAAAGTTTTAAAATGTAAAGCAATTTGAAATGCTTTCTATCTAATTATAATGCTTAGACTTTATTTAAAATCTTTCACAGTTTCAAAGGACCATATGCTTTATGCTTCTAAGAATTTGTCAAATAGTTGTTGCCCTATAAATTAAGTATTGGTTTTTCTATTACTCTTGAGAATACTTGCTTCGTGAATACTAATTTGGGTTAATTATTTGCCACTTTATATTTGTGTGTTTTGACAAACCACTGACCAGACACTAGGTATATAGACTATATTAGATATATATATATTTTTAATTTTAAACTTTTAATTTTTATGGGTACATAGTAGGTGTATATATTTCTGAGGCACATGAGATATTTTGATACAAGTATGCAATGTGTAATAATCACATCAGGGTAAATAGGGTATCCATCACCTTAAGCACTTATCCTTTGTGTTACAAACAATCTAATTATACTCTTTATATTAGATAACATTTGACTTGAGACATCTTCTAGTCCTAAAATTATCTGCCTCTATCAACTCTTCTATGTTGATTTCATCTTTAATGAACATTTATTGGATGTTTAATGTATCCCAAGCATTATGTCCAGGATTCTCTACCAGGTACTAGGAAAATAATATACTGTCTTATAAATAAGATAGACAATCCAGTTCTCAAGTTACTCACAGTCTAACAGTCTAATGGAGGAGTCAGGCATTAAAAAAATGATTTTAATGAATGTAAAATACTACAATAGAGGCATGTACTTAATATTGTGGAAGCAGAGAAAAGGGAATAATAACCTGCCTGTGGGGAATTAGAGAATGCTGCCTTCTAAATAACCTTTTAAATAAAGTGGAGATGGAAGTTGAGGATCAAAAACTTATCAAGAATTCACTCAAAGTAAATGAAAATATTTGTCCTGCTAAGGAAAAAAAAATAGACAAGAGGAAAGCCTATAAAAATCAAATCAGTATCTCAAGGTGATGAAACAATTCTGTATATTCTTAATCTCCAGGTAGTGTGGTCTTGAATTATAGGGACTTTATTTAAAAGTACATGATGGATCTAATGATAGTAAATGATTAAAGTAAATACTTGCCACTTGCATCTTCCTTTCCAGATAGATGGGAAACCATACTGCCTATATTTAGATTTTTCCTGTTTAATGTCACTAAACAAAGCATTAATCTTTTCTTAAGTAGACTGTGTTATGGGTTGGATCTATATATTGAAGTCCTAAGCCCCAGTACCTCACAATATGACCTTATTTGGAAATAGGATCATTGCAACTGTCATTAGTTAAGGTGAGGTCATACTAGAGTAAGATGTGCCATTAACTCAGAATAACTGGACTGGACATTTTGACCCAGATATGCACACAAGGAGAATGCTATGTGAAGATAAATGCAGAAGTTACAGTTATTCTTCTACAAGCCAAGGAATGCCAACGATTACCAGAAAACTATCATAAGCTAGGGGAAAGGCACAGAGTAGATTTTTCCCCAAAATCCTCAGAAGGAACTAACCCTACCAATGCTATGAAGACTTCTAGCCTCCAGAGCTGTGAAACAATAAATTTCTATTGTTTAAGCCACCCAGTCTGTGGTACTTTGTTACAGCATCCCTGGCAAACTCATACAAACTGTAAATTCTTCTTGGAAGCATGATGAAGGATCATAGAAATTTTAAACTAGATTTTACACAATACTGGAATATCAACTTCACTGAGAAAAATAATACCTAAAGGAGTTAATTGAGAGATTGCTACTCATTTTTAAGTTTATGTAGTAACTCAGGGCATTCAAACATATAATAAATAATTTTTTTTCAATGTTAACTTCAGGTCAGTCTAGTATTTGGCTAAAAAATAAAATACAGTTTTATATCTCTTCATCCTAGGTTCTTAAGCTACCTGTATGTGTGTTTATCTCTCTCTCTCTCTCTCTCTGTGTGTGTGTGTGTGTGTGTGTGTGTGTGTGTGTGTGTCTGTGTGATTCTTTGGAAACTTTATGATGACTTTGAGGCCTCAAAATAATTTCCATTTAGCAAGAGAATTTCTCTTTAACTTTTCTTCCTAAGGTACAATATTGACCATCATCTTAAACAAACAAACCTTGAGTATGTAGAACAATAAAAAGAGTGCCAAGCTAGATGTCTGGAAACCAGGAGTCTAGCCTCATTTTGGTCCTAGTAAACTGTGTGGCCTTGGACAAGTGCTTAATTTTCAAATAGCTATTAGCTCAAGAAAAACGCGGGCCAGAGCAGCTTTTGATATTGCCTATGATCCACTATTCGCAAAAATAGCTAATATCCATGCATTAAAATGAAAAAGAGCTCAGCAGAAAGCTTGTAGAAACAGCACTGGAAATCGATATCATCAGCAAGGGAAAGAAGTGATGACGAGAAAAATATTCCTTTATTTTCTTCTATTTAACAAAAGAATCTCTGCTTACCATTTTCCTCTTCTTAGTGTACAAGGGCAACTTTAAAATGTGCGTTAACAAAAGCGAATGATTCAGAGCTAATATTTTGTTGTCCCTAAAGTTACAGCAGCATCAAATGATTTTATAGCCCACTGGGGCCAGAAAAATCACTTGGAAGCAGAGCATACCTACATGAGCAAGCTGTACTACATAAAGTGACAAATGATCTTAGACAATTACAGAAACATTTATATCTCAATCAGTACCCTGGAGACAGCTGATAATGTCTGCACATACTGCTAAAACTGTCAGCAATAAGATGTGAGGAAAACCCAAACCAGAACTTTTTACAAATTATGAGGTTCTGAAAAAGAGCAGAAACCTCTGTGGTAATGGCTTACATTAACAATACAGCTGCCTCTTAAAGCTCCTCAAGTCATAAAACACTAACAGCAAAGAACTGAAAAAAAAATGTGCACACTACAAGGAAAATGAACATCAGTGAAAATGGACTTCACAAGGAGTATGGTGGCTGCCAAACTACATGCTGAAGACTGGCAATCCCCTGATACAAAATCAGAGTCAACCATGACATGCTCATAGGGAAGGACATCAGTGGGCCTGTTTATCTCATCCATACAGCATGGTGCCTAAAGGTGGTTCAAACTGGAATGGCTGGGTTCAAACCACTAGCCGTGGCTTGGGCAAGTAGCTAGTTTCTTTATCTGTAAAATATGAATAATGGCAGTGCTCACGATATAGGCTGTTATGAAGATTAGATGAGATAGTATAGGTAAAGCATTTCGAAGAGTGCCTCCTAATTGAATACTCAATAAATATTATTACCATAACTCCTATTATTGCTACTAGTAGGCAATGAGCCCTTGTCAAATAAAACAAGACCGTTTTTCCAAATATTTAATTAAAACCAGAATGTATTCTAGAATGCCAGCAACTGAATTCAAGAGTTGTTATTTAGGCACAAATCCCTAAATTTAAATTTTGTTTATTTATTCATTTCGTCATTGATTTACACAACAAATAATTCTTGAGTATAGTGCTAAGGTAGTGTCCTAGCACTAGGGTTCCAACAATGAATAAGATATATAGTCTCTGAACCCAAAGAGCTCACCCTAGTTGTGGAGAATAGACAGAAAATTCCAAGGATCCACATTTGAACTATGTGGCTCAAGCTATGTGCAGTGCCAGTAAAAAGAGTGAGGAGAGAGGCAAGAGGATCACTTGATCCAGAATAGGTGGGTGCAGGGGGATGGTCAGGCATTATTCCCTAGAGATGATAGCTGGACTCAAATGTGGGGTAATCCTGTTTTAGTTAGAATACAGATGGCCAATCGAATTGAGGGTAATAGCCAGAATACCTTGAATCCCTTAGTATTGTTGACAAAGAGCCTAAAGTATGTTCTTAAAGTTAATGCCTGTCTTTATTTATTTCTACTATTAGTAGTTGCTTACACAATCTTTATATGTCATAATTGTATATTATTTGCTTGTCAAAGGAAATATTACTCTTAATGATTGCAGCATACAGTTATAAATAATAATTTACTTCAATCAGTCACACTTGTGTAAGGTACTTTGAGATACATGGAGTCCTAGGGCTTCAGGTCAACCACTACTGGCCAGTAATGAGGTCCTCTAAATTGAAACCCTGGGGCAGAGCTACTCTGCCACACCATTGTGTAACTGGGGTTTAGTTATGCCACAGTCAGGCATGAGGTAAAGGTGATGAGTTCTGTATCCATTATTAAAAGGAGAAGACAAAGAGGGAAAAAAGGACATTCACTACGAGCAGATGGGATGCCAGGGAGAGATATTAGGTGACATTGTGGGAAGTCCGATTGTCCTGCCCAATACACCCATTAGAAGGACAAGCTAAACTGGAGAAAAGCAACAGTTCCTTTCTGAATATGGGGAGACAGTTATCATTGAAAAAAAGTCCCACACCAATAAGCAAAAATAAAAAATTCTGTCATGAGGGCCGGGGATAGTATAATAGCTCACACCTGCAATCCCAGCATTTTGGGAAGCTGAGGTGAGAAAACAGTTAGAGCTCAGGAGTTTGAGACCAGCCTGGGCAGCATAGGAAGACTCTGTCTCACAAAATGAAAATTCTGTCATGAAATTGATCAATGTTTATGTTAACACAGACATATGACAGACATTTTAGAAACAGCCTTGGAAATTTTTCAGTGAAAGCACACAAATTGTGAATGGGCTTCCTATTGTTCAATTCAGCTTTCCTTCCTTTGCAACCCGCCTCCACCTTTAAAAACGAGCAACAGGCTCAATATCTTCAAAGAATGGAACTGTGTCCCACCCTAGTTCTGCACAGGAAAAATAGCACAGAACATTTTTCTCCCTTCTTGTTGAGTTGTGACCCCAAAAGTTTATTTTTTAAATTCAAAGAGTCCTCCAAACATTTGGTAATTTAAACATTTGGTTTAAAAATATATGAACAAACTAGGTTGCATTTGTTAGAAATCAAGACCACTTGGGAAAAAATAGAGATGCAAAGAATGTTTGAGCATAGTGGATGCTTCATTCTTTTTAAAACCACATTTCACTTGCTCAATGAAAAATAAAAAAACCTTCTTTTATTTTTAAAACCCCTTTCAAGCTGACATTGTCTATGACCAAGCCATAGCCTAGAGCACAATTTTACAGCTGAGTAACAAACCTCTTAAAACTCAGATTTATAATGGAAATGCTGTCCGAGAGTTAATTACAGTGGACTCCAGTAGGGTACAATTTTTTTCATCAGTTTGGAGTTTGGAAAGCTCACTAGCCTGACGCAACCATATTTATCTCAAACCTCAGACTCCATTATTTCATTTTGTTGGGCTGTAAGGCAAGGCCAGTGAGTAGGTCCCTCTTACCTTTGCTTTATAGCGTCAGTTTGCCTGAAGCTTTCAGAAAAGGAAAAGTTCTTTTCAAAAAAGTCCAGGCTCTACACTGGTGTTGTGTGGGAAATTAAAAAAAATAAATAAAAGAAAGAAAAAAAGAGTCCAAGATCAATAACAGGAACTTTAAATTAGGATAGCCTAAGGGCAGGAAAGAACTCCTGCCTGCTCTTAGGGGAGAAAGCACAAACACACTCAAGAAAAACAAAACCAAAAAATTTTTAAAAATCTTAACAACTATCTTTAGACTTCTTTTAGGACTTTGACAGGGTAGGGTTTACTCTTCCTAGGAGGTCTGTTTTCCAAAAGCACACCTGGTGCCTCATCAATGACTACAGAATTTAGCTTGTGACCTAACTAAGAGACTAATTGAGACGATTTACCAACATTTTGCTCTAAGCCAGTGCCTCTCAAATACTGGAATCACCTGGGGGAATTAAAAAAAAATGCCTGAGTCCCAACACTAGTGATTCAGATTTAATTAGCTTGGGTGCAGCCTGGGTGTCAGGAGACTTAAAAGCTCCCTAGTGGATTCTAATGAGCAGCCAAGACTCAAAACCAATGCTCTCGCCCTTTCTTTAAAGTGGGGACCATGGACCAGCAACATCAGCAACACGTGGAGGCTTATTAGAAAAGTAGAATCTCAGGCTCCACCTGCTGAGTCAGAATCTGTATTTTAACAAGATCTTCAGGAGATCTGCATGCATATTACACTTTGGGAAGCACTGCCTT
This sequence comes from Gorilla gorilla gorilla, assembly GCF_029281585.2. NCBI lineage: Eukaryota > Metazoa > Chordata > Mammalia > Primates > Hominidae > Gorilla > Gorilla gorilla. The sequence continues at coordinate 100,793,280 of NC_073232.2, forward strand.
TTGCTACAGCCATTCCAAACAATTTCCTGGCAGTCTTGCAAGAATTCCAAAATACCCACTGAAAATATGATCTGCTTAACATTCCATGAAATAAAAATAGATAGGGAGTGTTCCTTGATCCGATTAGGAGTTGAAAAGAACAACAGGATGAGACTGATGGAAAGAGCTTGGTGCATTTCAGGTAAAGGCAGAAAGCTTTAACCTCCTTAGAGAGCAAAAAGTAGAACTAGATTGCTTTTGCCCAGCACTCACAAATTAGCAACAAAAAAAAATGCTCTGGGTTGGGCCCAAAGAAAAATGATTTTACCAAACATCTAATGACTAGCATAACATGATCACTGATGAATCATAACTCATTTCAGCCACTGTTGCTCCACAACTCCCTAATCATCCCACTTCCTGGCTCTGTATCTCTCCTGGACCAGGAGCACAGAATTTGACTTTCAGTTATCTGGTAACCTAACGAGAATGTATGTCAACTATGTTGACAACTAGTCAACATGATTTATAATAAAACTGACCCTGGATTGGTAAGTGGCATCTAGACTAAAACAACTACAAATAACTGATAGGAACCACAGTTTTGGTCTTTCTGAGTGTAGAGCTCTTGTAACTGGATGTGTCCTTTACTGGGACTTTGAAAGCTATGCTTATAGATTTGCTGTAAGAGCTACTGGCTTCTTTGAGGGAAATAAGGCTTTTACACCAGGAAAACTCCTGCACTTACCTAGTATGCATCTCATCTCTTTGCACATGAGCTGCTATGGGCTGCTGCAAGGCCTCCTATAGGTAAGAAATAACCATCACTGCCCTTCTAGGAAGCCATGTTCCCGTACTACGTCCCTTTAGAGTAGAATGGTGAAATGGGCTTATGAATCTGAATGTCAAGTTGAAGCAAGAACTCTTGATGCAGAATGTGCAACAGAGTTTTTTAACATAGCGTAAACTGGGAACAAACTAAATGCCTTTGAGTTGTTAAATAAAGTATGGTCCATTGATAAAATGGCATATATACAGTTCTAAAAGCTCATGTTTTTGAAGAATATTTAATGTCAGTGGAAAATAAATGTTCATGATACATTAAAAATGTGAGAGTGGATATATGGTACATATATACCACATTTATTTTATAAAACACACAAGGAGTTTCAAGAAAAAAGCAGATAAAGAGAGTAAAGCAGCATGTCAGACACCTCATGTATTGTCATCTTTTCACTCCCTTCTTTTCCTTGCAGAAACTCATTTTTCTCACTCAAATAATGTGATTCATGTCATTCTGGTCATCACAAAGTTCAGTGCCCTGGCCACAGTGCTCAGCCTGGGATCCAGGCTGATTAATAGAGGTATCTTATCCCCTTTTCCATAGTGACTGTTTGAGGCATGTGGCTCAGATAGAGCCAATCAGAGTCATTCCTGGGGATCTTGACTGTATAAATACTGGGACATATAAATTGAGGCTCTTGAAATATCTTTGGATAGACAGATGAGAAAATACTTGCTGCCAGTGCCCAGGTTCCTATGATGAGGGAAGCAGCAGCATTCTATGGGGTGCTCAGGTACAGATAGTCAGGTGGCAGAAGTGTTATATAGTTGCACAATTAAAGAAATACTGAATTAAAGAAAGGGGTTTATTGCAGGACTTCTTTGATATACCTATTAGCACTAGCATAAGGAGAGGATGCAGTATACAGTGTCTGTCAAATTTACTTAAACATCAAAACCTTTCTTTTTTCTTTTCTGTTTCTTTTTTCTTTTTTGAGAAAACCTGCTAGCATCTCTGCTTATGCGATTGTTCTTAGAAGACAAAAAATATATGCTGCTCCAAGGAATTAAAGGATCCATCTATGGGTCAATATTTTTATGTGTGTGTGTGTGTGTGTGCTTTGCTCCACTTTCTAAATTTCTTACACCTAAAGTTATGTTGAATACATACATACATATATATACAAAGTATATGTATATAGTATCTTATACATATACATATGTATATCTCATGTATATTTATATATAGTCTGTTTCTATAAGTGAAACAACCCAAGTACTCTTTATTTTCATAAATGAATTAGTAGTATTTCTAACATATATTAATAGTTTCTTATTGCCCAAAGTTTAGAATCAAGAGTCCCTTTCCTTTACCCATGGAAACACACAGATTTTATTTTTAATTTCAGTTCTCCATTACATGTTTTCTTTAAGCTTTTATTTTAAGTTCAGGGATACATGTGCAGGTTTGTTATAGAGGTAAATAGTGTGTCAAGGGGGTTTGCTGTACAGATTATTTTGTCACCCAGGTAATAAGCATAGTACCCGATAGGTAGACACATGAACACATATGTCCATCACAGCACTATTCACAATAGTAAAGACATGGAATCAACCTAAATGCCCATCAATGGTAGACTGGAGAAATAAAATGTGGTACATGTCTTCTCTGTTTTATATACCCTGCATGAGGGCAGCCAAGTTAATGCTATAATCATCACTTAGTGTATTTGGGAGAAAAGAAGTTACCTGTTACCTGTTCTATAAATTAATAAATATTTCTGCATTTTTGTTTCCTATGCAAATGTACATATACACACATATATGGTTTACAAAAATGGTAACATACTATACAAATGTTTTGTAATTTTAATTTTTTTTTTTTTTTTGAGACAGAGTTTCGCTCTGTTGCCCAGGCTGGAGTGCTGTGGCACAATCTCGGCTCACTGCAACCTCCACCTCCTGGATTCAAGCAATTCTCCTGCCTCAGCCTCCTGAGTAGCTGGGATTACAGGCACATGCCACCACACCCAGCTAATTTTTGTATTTTTAGTAGAGACGGGGTTTCACCATGTTGGTCAGGCTGGTCTCAAACTCCTGACCTTGTGATCCACCCACCTCGGCCTCCCAAAGTGCTGGGATTACAGGTGTGAGCCACCACACCCGGCCTGTAATTTTAATTTTTAAACTTAATGATGTATGATAAGCATCTTTCCATGCCAGCGTATAGAGTTCTACCACTCTTCATTAACCCTGCCTGGTATAAATTGTGTGGATGGAGTCATATGTATCTTAGCCCTGTAATCTCATTTAACTTCTAGGTACCTCAATGTTTGTCTAAGTAAAGGTAACCTACCTACAAGGAAGATTTTCAAGTAAAATATTTAAGTAAAGCACTTAGCACAAGGCTGGAACAGAATGTGCTCAGTACATGGAGCTATATCAATATATCTATTCCATAATATTACTATTAAGGGATTATTCTATTAATATTGTCATTAATAGATAACTGAATTATTTCCAATTTTGACTTCAATAAATAAGACTGCAACACACTAATTGCAGCCTTGGGTGTGGATTTCTATAGAATAAACTCCAAAAAAGTGGAACTGCTAGGTCAATGTTATGCCCATTTTAAGTTTTGCTAACATGGCCAAATTTCTTTTCAGAGAGGCCTTTTCCAGTGGGCACTCTCACCAGCAATGGGTGCTGCTTGCTGGCTACCTTTTGGGGAAGGCAAAGTAAGGGGAAGGGATTTTATCAGTCTCTGGAAGAATGTATAGAGTACTGTAAGGCGAAAAGAGAGGGCCATTCTGTGGAGAGGTGTCACGAGTTCCCAAGGCCACTTTCAGGCTTGATGATTCATGAGAAGAACTTACAGGCCTCAGAAAAGCTGTTAAATTCACAGGGTAGCGTTTACTATAGTGAAAGGACGCAGATTAAAATCAGCAAAGGAAAGGGAGAAGGTACATGTTTGGAAGTCCAGAAGAAACCAGGTGCAAGGTTTTTGTGGTCCCCTCCCCATGGAGTCTCATGGGGATGTGTCTAATTCTCCCAGCAACAATGTATGACAACACATGTTCAATGTTGCCAACCAGAAAGGCTCACATGAGCCTTGGTGTCCAGAGTTGTTATTGGAGATCAGCAATATAGGCCCCTTAACTGACCTCAGCTACTGAGATTCCAGCCTCCCCCTACCTAAAAGAAAAAAAAAAGCCTTCACCATAAATCACATTGTCAGGATAAATTTATCTGTACAGCATGGTCCAAGGCCTCAGGCATACAAAAAGACTCTTATCTGGAAGAATATTTCAAGAGCTCAGAGGTTAATTCCCAGGAGCTGACCAAGGGCTAGTCCTGAAGGCAGGCATTTCTTTGAAATGTGCAGGATTTGAATAACCCAGGCCTGCTGAGTTAACCCCTTCCTTCCTGCCCAGGGCTGGGAAGGGGATGGCATAAGCAAAGCAGTGAGAAGGAGGTGTATAAAGCACAATTAGGGACAAGAGTGGGATCTGGTATTTTAAAGAGAGGAAGAGAAGGAAATTAAGGGGAAAAGTAGGTTGAGTCAAATCATGAAGAGTCTTAAATACAGATAAGCACAGGTTTGAGGAAGATTAATCTGGTAGTGGTTTTAAAGATGAGTTGAAGTCAAAAGAGTCTGGAGCCTGGGGAAACCTGTTAACAAGCCCGAGACAGGAGGTGCTAAAGCAGCACGATAGGCATGAAAATGGAAGGGATCTGCCCAAACAAGACTTCAAGAGTTGCCGAAAATAGGTGGACAAAGGTGAGGGGAAGGAAAAGGTAAGAATTTCCTAGGAATATAAGCTTCTGTGGTCATAGGTAAAAGCCTCTGTTGACAGGAATAAAGCTGTTAGTACAGCCACATTCATATATTCATATATTCACATTCATATATTCAACAACTATTTATTAGAGGCTTATTAAGTACCAAACTATTTGTCTTCATAGTGTGTTCCATGAACTACATGCACCCCATCACCTGGGGGAGCTTGTTGACAAAGCATTTCACTCTTCCCAAGAGCTACTGAATTCAAGTCTCTAGCACAGGGTTTGGAAATCTACATTTTTAACAAGCACTCAGATACTCTTATCATCCACAAAGTCTGAAATTCTCTGTTAATTATGGGTCCCAGAAAATCGTCTATATTGGGAATTTAACTAGTCATGCATAACTTAACCGTGAGGATATGTTCTAAGAAATATAAGGCAATTTTGTTGTTTTGCAAACATCATAGAGTGTACTAACACAAACCTTGATGAACAGTCTACTACGCACCTAGGCTAGGTGATATAGCCTATTGCTCCTAGGCTACAAACCTGTACAGCATGTTACTGTACTGAATACTGTAGGCAACTGTAGCAAAATGGTATTTGTGTATCTAAACACAGGTAAAAATAGAAAAGGTACAGTAAAAATATCGTAGGATAATCTTATAGGACCACTGACGTATACGTGATCTGGTGTTGACTGAAACACCATTATGTGGCACATGACTGTATATCTCAAACGGTGAAAATAGGAAGAAGAAAAATGGCATAAAGAAAGATCCTTTTTTTCCTACCAGCAACTCAAGATGAGAGTTTGCCTTGCATGATATGTGTTTCAAATGTAGGCACTTGGGTGAAGCAGAAACTACCATTTTATTTTTCTGGGTAGTAAAACACACACACACACACACACACACACACACACACAAATATGGCACACAGGCTTTGATGTTATAAAATGATGGTTAAACTTTGGAGACTTGAGTCATGTTCAAGTGTACAGTCCAGGTATGCAATCTATGATTATGAAAAGCACAGCCCTTCTTTACCAAGCATGACAAGGTCTTTGCCTAGTACAACCCATGACTGCTACAAAAAATATATACAACGCATTTATTTTAGAAAGAAGCACATTAAGAAGACGTCTTTAAATATAGAAAGTAGAAAATCTTATTTAAATTTGGGCAACCCTTTAGACCTTAGAATGTTTATAAAGGAGATTTTTTAAAAATGAAGTTTCAGAGGAAGGAAACATTGCAATTGACAGGTCAGAGCTCAGTGTATAAGACTAATTAAATAAAAAGCCATATATATATTTTTTTCTCTCCTCTCTTCTTCACCAAGCTTCTCTCTTTCCTCCTTCTTTTCGTTTCATAAATGAGTCTTTTCTGCTCCTGGTTGTCAGTGCAGAAGACAGCATGTTCCAGAATATGCAGCTTTCCTTGTTTAATACAATGTTGATGGTTTCTTTCATTAAATTTTAGCATCCTTGTGAAAATCTGGCAAATACTATGACACATGCTATCTCCATTAAATGTATTAAAATAACATTCAATCAGGAAATTAGTTAAGTATTCTCTAAATAAATTATATTTGAGATGCTGCATATAAAATATGGTAATTCTGGGAGTAAATCAAATTATACGTAATATTTTAATGTTCTGTTAGATGAAGTTGAATTGAGCAGAAAAAAAACAACCTTTAGAGCCAGACAGATCTCAGTTTGATTTATGGCTCCAGATTCAGGGAAGTTATTTAGGCTTTCTGAATCCATTATTAAATTCTCATCCATTATCATTGTTTCTGAATGGGGCATAATTGGCATTTGAGGCAGGAGAATTCTTTGTTGCGTGAGGTATTTCTCAGCATTGCATGGCAGTTCCCACACCTATGTCCCTCCTTTTTCTAGCAATTAAATGCTAGCAGCATTCCCACCTCCAGTATTCCCACAACCAAATACCTGGACAAATTTGCAAATGCCCTCTAGGAAGGCGGTGACTCTCCTAGTTCACAGCAAGTGTATTAAATGGATTATAATAATACCTCTTCAAGTTGGAAGGCTTAAATGACAACATTTTCCTGGCACTTTTGAGTAAACAAAAAGGTAGTTAAGAAAATGTGTTGAGGTCAGTCAGACCTGGGCTCTGTTCCAGCCCTGTCAATAGTGTCTCTGTGTAGCAAATTGCTTAATCTAAACCTGAGCATCTCATCTATAAAATTACAATAGGTGTAATACCTGACTCAGAGGATTATTTGAGGATTCAATGAAGTAACATATGCCAAGCTCTAAGCACTGATCCTGGTGCAGTCAGCTCTTAGTCAAGTTGGCTATAGTTGCTGCCTCATTATTAAGGCCAGACTCCTGAGACTGGGGAAAAGCAGGTAGCAAAGAAATACGATGCCTTGTTTGAGAAGTTTTACAAAAACAGGATATAAAAAGTAGTTGGAGAAAGTAGTCAGCTCCCCCCTGCACCAAGATAGTGGACTGCCGTGTATGTTCGAAGGCAGAGGGAAAGTAGACACTGGCGAAACTGAGGCTGAGATCCAAGAAGATAGAAAGGTGACAATGTGAGATGTAATGAAGAAGTCAGGAGGCTTGGGCACACAGGGCGACAGGGCAGCCCTGGCATTCACTGTGGCTTTTCCAAGTATGAAGCTGTTTTTACACATTTATAGAGTTAGCCCAATTTCATTGGGATTTTCACCTGCTGCACACTTTATTAGTGCCTCACACTAAAAGTGATGGCCAGCAACCACCCAAGCCGCTTTAATGTTATCAAACTCAAGAGAAAGGCATCTGGAACTGAGTGTTCTGGCTGAAAATAAGGGAGCCCAATCTACTTTGAAATGAAGCAATCTTCTCCCTAAAAATTCTTCCTGGGGCTAGATCTTAGCCTCAGAGCCCTGAAATCTAATAGCAATTTAAGGAACACTTTTTCATTTTCTTTGAGTACATTTTCAATGATCTTTTTAACCCTCAGTTGTCCTTTCTTTTCTTCTAACTTCTATTAGCAGCATTAAAAAACCTTTTCTTTTCGGATTCATTCCAATGTCCTTTCAGTCTCTAATCTCACCTTCCTATGTCAAGAGGTATTTTGCAACACAATTATTTTCCTTCCTAAAAACTACAGCTGTTCCTACATTCTCTGTGAGGATCCAGAGATCACAGGAAAAACATGGTCTCTGGCTTTTGGGGGGACTTTGTGTCTTCTTGAACATTTGGTCAGCCTTTTAAAATTTTTAATTAAGAAAATAAAAAATCCATGAAATTAGAAAAATAGTAACATTGATTACAATGGTAATATTGCAGGCTGCATTTCAAAAATCAAAAAATTAAGGGGAAAAATCAAGTTTTAAAAATGATAGTCCTATTCTAAAGCTGCATAGGAAGCAATTGAAAAGTTAAAAATAGCAGAAAAATACTAACTCTTTAGGTAAAGGATCCTCTACAGGACATTACTCTTTGGAGATGTTCTATAAATCCAGGGGCTTATGATTCAGGAGACTCTTCTTACCCTGCCTTCACTTGGAGGTTCATAATGCAGATCCTGGGAGTCCAGAAGACAATAACTTACATGATTTATTTTATATCAGTCCCTTCCAAACCTATCTAAGGAACGGATGTGCTTTTTATGGAATGCCTATTAAAATCTCACAGAACAAATTAATATGTTGAAGAAAAAGGATTTACATTTTGTTTTTGTTTTGGTGGTTGTTACTGTTTTTCATTTTCTTAAACTTCTAATGCATTGATGACTTAGATTTTTGTTAAATACAAAAATCATATATTTGGATGTCATGACAATAGCAAATTACTACAGAAGTTTCTAATCACTTTTCAATATCTAACCTATTGTAAACTAATTACACATAGTTTGCTGATGGGCACTGGTCCATGGACCACACCAAGGAGCTATTCTTTTAACCACGCTGTATACCCTTTAATCTTGATGCATATTATGAGGACGGGGACAACAGAGTAAATAAAAAGCTTTTTCCTCTAAAAAGTAGAATAATGGGTACACGACTTATTGAAAAGCAACATTCCTTTATCTTATTCATCAAAGGCACTTTATACACAAACAATCTTGTAATATTTCAAAGCAGAAGTCAGGACAAAATATAAACTACCTCACTAAGTTGATGTTTTAAAAGAACACATGGTCAACAGGAAGCCCCTTTCCCAAAAATATATGTATTTAGCAATAATAAAACAATGGTCAAATTCTTTTCATTATCTCTTTTTAAAAAACCTTCATGAAAGGGTTGAGAGGTAGTTCAGAAGGACCTGTTTTCCACTCTTCATTTACCAGGGTGCTAATGTTCATAAAACATGCAAACCCAAACAGCAAAGTCAATGTTGTTCTTATGCAACAAGGCCTGCTGCATTCAAATTTAATTAAATTTATTTAAACAGAGATAAGCTTGTAAATGCTTTATGCTGTGCAGTTTTGCCACAAAAAGTAAGAAAGCGATAATAGTGTGGCCTTTTTTTTCAAGCAGTTGATCTGCTGTATTATAAATGAAACTCAAATTCTTGGATTAACCCAAAACAAGAGTAATTCAAGCAAATTATATTTTTGTATCAATATCATTAAATAATAGATACTATCTATTATTAGAACAAGAACTGGAAAATGGTACAGTGTGACTAAGCTAACAATAACCATTCAAAGACTGTTTCATGTGTACATCTGCCCTATGGAGAAAGTGCAAAGTGCTGATATTCAGAACTTGTTCACAGAAAAACTGACAAAGGAACAACAAAGCAGATGCCTTGATGGTATGAGCAAGATGATGAGGATGATGGTGAAGTTAGGGATGAAGGTGACAATGGGATGTCAGTGATGATGATGATGACCGGGATGACAGGGAAGGAGAGAAAGATGGTGAAGACAGAGATAATGATGATGGGGATGACAGCAATGGTGGGGATGACAATGGGGAAGAGGATGATGGTGACAACAGCAATGCTGATGTAAACACTGACAATTGTGATGATGGTGAAGACAGGGATGATGGTGAAACAAGGATGGCAACGATGACAAGGATGATAGTGATGACAGGGATGACAGAAATTTGAAGACTGTGGAAGACAATAACAGTGGTATGTAACAGATAACACTGATCATCTTCTATGTGCTTGACACTAGGCTAAAGGCTTCACATGCATCATCCCCCTTAATTTCCATGACCTTCCTATGAGGTGGGTGCTATCATGATCTTTGTTTCACATCTAAGAAGCTTCAGAATGATAGAGGGTAAGTATTTTGCCAAGTTCACACAGCTGTCCAGAGCAGGAGCTGATATGGCCCAAGTTCTGCCTGACTCTAGAGGACACACTGTTCATTACTAAGCTATGACACCATCTACTATGCAATACTAGCTGGAGGTTCACAGTATGTGTCTGTTGAATGCAATCATGCATGGAATCTTATGAGGCCATATGGCCCAGTGCCTATTTCAGATAGATTAACATTTATCCTGGATAGATTTTTATCTGGTAACTTCTTAAAAGTAAAGAATTATTAAAACTTAAGATTAGCTGTCTCAGGACCTATTGTGGATTGAAGTCAACTATCAACAAGGACTTTAAAATCCATTCCAAAATGGCTCTCATGTTATCTTTCAAACATTTAAAAAACATTTACTTTCTCCTACCTAAATGCATTCCTTGTCCCAGTTTCTTGGTGCCAGTTATCCTAATCTCCCAAGTTTCTTAGGCTTGAAAACACGAGCCCATCTGACTCCCCACTTTCTCTTATTCCTTCTATCCAGTTAGTATCTGATATTTGGTAATATGTCTTCAACATTTCTGTCAGATTCATCATTTCATTTTTAGGCCCACTCCTAGCTTGCCAGTATTTTATCACCTCAGGGTCAATTGCTAATTTTAACCAGATGGCTGGGTTTCATTATGACACATGATCCCTCACTACCTATCACTCAAGTTCAAATACCTCACTGTGTTATTAAAGATCCCTTTATATGTGGCCCTACCTTATCCCACATATACCTCTAGTCATCAAAGCATGCCCGGGCAGGCTGGTATACTTGAAGTCTCTCCACTGTCCCCCCAGATAAAAAGTAAACCCACAAGACACAGGGCTTATCCATCCTCAACTGCCCTTTCCAGCTTCCGTTCACTCGAAATATGCTCTGCTCATTCCCATACAACTTATAATATACTCTGTACCATTTTCTGGCACACAAACCCATCACTTTAAGGATACTGAAGCTACTTGTTCAAACTGGTTCAAAATGACTTTTCCCTTTTCCTGACTTCACATAGCCTTAACTAATTTACCTTTTTTTCTTTTTCCTTTCTTTTCTTTTCCTTTCTTTTCTTTTCTTTTCTTTTCTTTTCTTTTCTTTTCTTTTCTTTTCTTTTCTTTTCTTTTCTTTTCTTTTCTTTCTTTTCTTTTCTTTCTTTCTTTCTTTCTTTCTTTCTTTCTTTCTTTCTGTCTTTCTGTCTTTCTTTCTTTCTTTCTTTCTTTCTTTCTTTCTTTCTTTCTTTCTTTCTTTCTTTCTTTCTTTCTCTTTCTTTCTCTCTCTCTGTCTCTGTCTGTCTGTCTCTCAAGCCATGCTGAGGAGCCCAAGTACCTGGGTTTGAATCCTAGTTCTGTCATTAACTAGGTACTATTTCTTCATCTGTAAGATGAGGATGATAGTAGCTACTTCATAGGGTTGTTGTGAAGACTAAATGAACATATAGCGATCAACATTCATTTGCTAAAACTATTACTAGAACATTAAATATGTTTCAGTCTTGTTTCTTCTTTGTATATCCTAGCATGGCATCTGAAAACATATTAAGCATATAACAGGTATTCAACAACCTCTTGTTGCCTTTAATTATATCAGAGCGAAAAGTCAATGGCTTTGCTTTGAGGCCAATATTCCCTTACTTGGTTCTTAATGATCATGAAGCATCGTTACATAGAATTCCTATTTTAGGAAGACAAATAAACCTTGGCAGCTAGAGTGTTGCAAAGCATTTTCATGTTTCCACCTGAAGCAGTAAGTAGGACACATTTTAATAGCACTGTTTTCATCTGAGGAAAATTATATACAGTTTTCTATTCTGAAAAATGGAGCTAATTTAAGTATTCACCACATAATATGATTATGAAGTTAAATAAGACAACCCACGTAAATGGTAAGCATTAGTCCTCTATAAATATTAGTGTCAATTTTAGAAATATCAGTATCATCATCATCATCATCATTGGATTTGTCTAAGCAAAGACGACCTTGAACTAGAAATAACAGCTGTTGATTCTTAGCCTAGTTTTAAAAATTATGCTGCCATCTCTTAGCCTTTCCCATTTTCAGAAAAGTAACCCAAATTCCTTTTATTTGCCCTTTTGAAGGACCTATTTTCCATTCGTGACTTTTTCATATCAGCCATTCTTCTCTGGACTTTCTTTTCTTTTTCTTTTTCTTTTTTTTTTTTAAGTTCCTACTTTCTAAAAGGTATAGTAGAAAAAAACCCAGATGCAACATATGAATACAAATTTACCAAAAGATCATAATAAAAAGATTCTTCCTTAAAACTTGTATGTCACACTCTTTTTAAATAAACTCTTGCATTGTATTAGTTCTCTGCACAAGCTCACATTCATCAGGTGTTTGCCTATTAGTTTGAGCTCTTTCTGTGAAACTTAAACTTACTCAGTCTTGGTCTATCATATTCTTACATTACTGAGTTTTTGCATTGTTCTTGGCTTGCCAGAACTTCATCTAATTTGCATAGGCCTATTTTCCTATTTAATAACATATTTTAAATTTTACTTCTACCTTTGAGACAACCTTAGAAATGTCACCTCATACGGGACCTTTAACTCTAGTAAGCATATTCCACGTTCCTTTACCTAGGTAATCAATTAAGTACAAGTTCTTAGACACAGCTTTAGGCTGAATTTGAGAGGTTCTTCAAAGTTGAAAACCTCTGATAATTACCCCTTAGGGGAAATCTTTAGTCTAATTTATTGTTTCCTGAGATTCTTATAAGATCATAAGTCAAGTTTCTCCCTCCCTAAGATTTATGGGAAACTACAGTCAAATTAATACTTTTCTTTTTTTTGAGACGGAGTCTCACTCTTGTTGCCTAGGCGGGAGTGCAATGGTGCGACCTTGGCTCACTGCAACCTCTGCCTCCCGGCTTCAAGCGATTCTCCTGCCTCAGCCTCCCAAGTAGCTGGGATTACAGGCATGCGTCACCACGCCCAGCTAATTTTGTATTTTTTAGTAGAGATGGAGTTTCTCCATGTTGATCAGGCTGGTTTCGAACTCCCGACCTCAGGTGATCCACCGGCCTTGGCCTCCCAAAGTGCTGGCATTACAGGCATGAGCCACTGTGCCCGGCCAAATTCATACTTTTCTAAAATTCTTATGGAACTGCATTAGTACTGTTTATTCCTGTGTCTTTGTGTGTGTGTGTGTGTGTGTGTGTGTGTGTGTGTGTGTGTGTGTATGTGTTCTATTACAAATGGAATTTATATTTGTCTGGTATAATATTATTTTACAAAGATATGACTAGTGACAACCAAATATTTTATGTTTTTTAGTTGACTGAAATTAATCAATTCAGTTCCATGATTTGTTCTATTTCTCTTTTCGATTTTGTTAGTTTTTGCTTCATGTATTTTGGGGCTCTATTGCCAGGTGTGTTTATATTTATAATTTTTGTATATTCCTGGTCTATTGACCCTTTATCATAAAATAGCCCTCTATAGCATATTTCTTGTCTTAAAGTCTATTTTATCTGGTAACAGTATAGCCACTACAGCTTTCTTATGGTTACTGTTTGCGTAATATATCTTTTTCTATCTACTTACTTTTAACTAGTGTCTTTGAATCTAAATCGTATATCTGTAGACAGCATTTTAGTTAGATCTTGCTTTTTAAAATCCAGTTTGTCAACCTCTGTCTTCTGACTGAGATGTTTAGGCCATTCACATTTAATTATCATGGCTGGACTTACATTTTCCATTTTGCTATTTGTTTTCTAAGTCTCTTGCGTTTTTTGTTTTTCTATCCCTTCTTTACTGCCTTTTTTGTGTTAAGTGTATTTTTAGTGTACCATTTTAATTCCTATATTGATTTTCTAAATTTATTTGGAATTATTTTCTTAATGGATGCTTTAGCAATTACAATATGCATCCTGACTTATCACAATCAACTGCAGACTAATAATAAATAATTGTCATGAAACATAGAAAATCTGCTCATTTGTAGCTCCATCCTCTCCCCATTTCTTGCAGTATTACTGTCATATAAATTACATATATGTATGTAAACTTAACGATAGTATACTCAGTAATAATTATAATAACTGCTTTATGAAATCCTATGTATTTTAAAGAAGTTACTATACGAGAAAAAAATACAGAGCCTTTTATATTATTAACCTACATATCTACCGTTTCCATTGCTTTTCATTTTTTTTCTGTGAATTTGAGTTATCTTCTGGTGTCACTTACTTTTAGCCTGAAAGACTTCCTTTGGTATTCTCATAAGACAGGTCTGTTAGCAATGGATTCCTGTCTTTTCAAAAATTTGGTCATGTCTTTATTTCACCTCCACTTTTTCAAGGCTAGTTTTAATGAATATAGAATTCTTCGCTGATTTTTTTTTCTTCCAGTATCTTTCAAATGAGAAATCAGTCATTAATTGCATAAATTCCTCTCTATGTCATGAGCTGTTTTATTTCTTGCTGCTTTCAAGATTTTCTCATTTTCTTTGGCTCTCAACAGTTTGACTGTTGTGTGTCGAGATATGGATGGTTTTGTGTTCATACTACTTAGGGTTAATTGGGTTTCTTGTATCTGTAATGTTGGCTTTCAAATTTGGCAACTCTTTGGCCATTACTTCATCACACTTTGTTTTTTCTCTACTGCTTTCTCTCCTTATAAGACTCCTATTACGTCTACGTTGGTACACTCAATGTTGTCCCACTGCTCTGCAAGGCTCTGCTCATTTTCCTTCAGTCTTTTTCTCTGTGTTCTCCAGGTTGAATAATTTCTATTGATTTGTCTCAAGTTAACTGATTCTCTCTCCTATCATCTCAAATCTGCTACTGAGAGACTCTAGTGACTTTTTCATTTCAGGTCCTGTATTTTCAGCTCCAGAGTTTCCATTTAATTCTTTTTTCTTTTTATAACTTATATCCCCTCATTGAGATTTATTACTTGTTGAGTCACGTTGTCATAATTTCCTATAATTCTTTAAATCTGAATTTTAGTTCTTTGAACATGCTTATAATAGCTGCTTTGAAGTCCTTGTCTACAAAATCTAACATTTGGGGATCCTCAGAGGCAATTTCTATGATAATTTTTTCCTTGGTTACACTTTCTAGTTTCTTTGCATGTCTCTGAATTTTTGTTAAAAATTGAACATTTTAGGTAATATATTGTAGAAACTCTGGAGTACAACCTTTTCCCTGAAAGTAGTTGTTGTTTTTTATTGTTGCCATTTGTTTTTTGTTTAGTAACCTGCCAGGGCTAAATCTGTGAAATCTGTCTCCCTGTGGGGTGTAGCCACTGATATCCCTGCTCAGTTTTCCTTCCCTTCCTTCCTTCCCTCCCTCACTCCTTCCTTCCTCCCTTTCTCCTTCTTTTCCTTCCTCCATCCCTTTCTTCCTTTTTGTAGAGACAGGGTCTTGCTATATCTTTTTAAAATTCTTATTGTAATTTTTAAACCTGGATTCCTACAGGTTACCCTTCTGACTGTATAGTTTAATGGGCAGCCAATGATTGGACTAAGGTTGTGCTCCTACATCTTGAGCCAGTAAAGCATTCATCCTCTAGAAGCTTTCATATATTCAAAATTTAGCAGTTTTTCAAGGATAAACTTTATCAGATTATCATACGCCTCTGTCTGATTCCATAGCAGTTAAGTGGTTATTTTTGTCAGTTTTTTCTGGCTTTACAACCCCCTTTTTGGGAAAAGCATCTTCAAGCCCATCCCTTGGCCACAGCCAGTAGTCTCTGAGCTCAGGGTCTTGACTTTGTACCTTTGTATTCCAGGCCTTAGCACACAGTAGACTCTCAGTAAATGCTGGCAAAATTTCTCTTTTTTATTTCCTTTTCCTAAGCTGGATAAATTTCCTAAAAACTGCTTGGCAAATTTTCTTGTTAACTGTGATTTTTCAATTGATGGCTACTAATTTTGTAATAACATTTACAAATTTCATAATTGTCATATGATGTATGTCATAGACCTTGCTTACTTGAATAATTTTAGTCTTTCTTGGTACTCTTAATTATTTCTTCTATTATAGAAGTTGCGTTTTTTATATTTCTGTTTCTCAAAGACCAACTGCCATTTTTTTCCTGACAATTTCTGGTTTCCATTTCTTTGCTTGCTATATTTTGTTCACACTTCTTTCCAGAGAATCAATAACCTCATACCACATATTTTGTATTAAAAAAAACCTTCATATTTTGTATTGTGGAAGTAATTTTACTCAAAATTACATTACACAAGAACCTTACAAATTGGTAGTAGTAACTGAGACTCTTTTGCAGATTACCTAATTTTGAAAATTATTTAGTGAATATAATAAAGATAATTAAGGATATTGTATCACAGTATGTATTCACTTTATTTATTGTACCCAAGATAACATAGTGTTAGTTATGTCTTACTGAAGATGCTCTTGTGAATAACGTAATTTATTATAACACACAATTCTGAAAAGTCATATCTTGGTAACACAATACTTCAGCTATAACTCATATCAAGTCTTTGACAAGATGAAATCCGAAAACAAATTTTTGTAAAAATTATTAATCTTAAGGATGAAGGATGCATAACACAAAAATTCATGAGGGTTTTAGTAATAGCTTATTTTAATCTCAACAGATACCAAACCAACTTTATTAGATAATTTAACCAATTTCATAATTCTAAATCTTTTATAATGACAAATTGTTCAAAAAGATAGGCTTCCTTCTTGAGAAATGTACTTCACATATGTTCTGAGTATTCACGGATAAAACACATTAACAGATTTAGAAGGCAGAATCTGATATTTAAATGTGCATGTTTGTACTTTCCCACTATTATCAATCCTCACTCATCTATGATAATGAGGAACACAGAATGGGGACAGGAAGGATAAGTGAAATCCCTAAACACAGCATTCAATATCTTTTTCCATAAAAGTTTTTAATAACAAGGGGAAAAAGAACTTATGAGTTCAGTCTCATTTCTTCTCCCCACTCCTAGCTACTACAGAAGATTATAATGAGAAGAGTAAGTGCCACAAGACAGAAAAATGGAAGAAGAGAAAAAACAAAGTGCCTGGATAATATATAGAGCAGTTAATGATTTCATGAATAATTTATTTATCAACACCACTTTTTTAAACTTTCCATCTATCACTTTTTCATTAGTAACTGAAGGTAGAGGTAAATAGCACACCCTTAAATTTATTAGGTCTTCTTTAAAGTTGGACTGCCAGACAGAGAAAAAAAAATACAAGACATTCAAAGTATGGCAAAACTTTAAAATAGTCAGTTGAGGCATTTCTCTCCATGTATTTATATCTTCAATTTTGCTTAGCAATTTTTTTGTTTGTTTGTTTCAGTGTATATATCTCATATATTTTGTCAGAATTATCCTTAAGCATCTCATGTTATTTGATGCTTTTTCATAAGTCAGAAGGCTCAATATTGTTAAGATGTTAATTGTATCCAAATTTATCTACACTGTCAACACAATCCCAATCAAAATCCCAGCAGGTTTCTTTGTAGAAATTGAAAAGCTGATTCTAAAACACATAGGGATAGAAAAGAACCTAGAATTGAAAAAGCAGCTTCAAGAAGAAAGAACAAAGTTGGAAGAATGTCTGGTTTCAAAATTTATTATTAATATATACTAGTCAAGACAGTGTGGTATTGATGTTAAGACAGACAATCAGGTCAATGGGATAGAGTAGAGAGTCCGGAAATAGACCTATATATATATGGGCAATTGATTTTTGACAAAGGCAATTCAGTGGAGAAAGAAGAGTCTGTTCAAAAAGTTGTTCTGGAACAACTGGATATCCATATAAACACATGAACTTTGAGCCATACCTGACACTATATATAAGAATTAATTCAAAATAGATCATACACTTAATAGAAAACTTAAAATTTATAAAACTTCTTGAAGAAAAGTTTGAAAAAATCTTTGTAACACCAAATCTATGATAATAAAAGAATTACTCCAATATTGCCATACCAGATCACTCTTCTTTTTAGTTGTGACAGGCATATTAGGCTGGATGAACTTTATATACAATGAAAAACAAACAAAAAAAAATGAATATGAGCCATTTGCAGTTAACAATATAAATTACTGCTCTAATCACAATATTCTTTTTCTGGTATGAGCTCATTTTGCAGGTTAATTATAACTGTGTGAGAATAACTTGTATCTAAAAAATAGAGACATAAAAAAAGAGACATTAATTTTTAAATCAGTACACACCGACTGAATGGAAATCTTGACACTGAAAATTTCTTTCAAAAGAAAAAAGTACTAAAAATCAATAAAATTGTACCACATGAAATGTGGTATAAAGTAACCTAGTCATTAACCAATAAAATATTAATTCTGATCAAAGAAGAAATACTTAAATTGAACATCTTCAAAATTAAAAATTTTTACTTTTTAAAAGATATTGTTAAGGAGAGGAAAAGATAGCCACAGACTGAGAGAAAATAGTTGCAAAGCATACATCTAATGATGAACTTGAATATAGACTATGTCAAAAACAACCAATGGGGAAATGACTCCCTATTCAATAAATGATGCTGGTATAACTGGCTAGCCATATGCAGAAAATTGAAACTGGGCCCCTTCCTTATATCATATACAAAAATTAACTCAAGATGGATTAAAGACTTAAATGTAAAACCTAAAACAATAAAAATCTGGAAGACAACATAGGCAATCCTATCCTGGAAGTAGGAACAGGCAAAGATTTCATGACAAAGATGCCAAAAGCAATTGCAGCAAAAGTAAAATTTGACAAATGAGATCTAATTAAACTTAAGAGCTTCTGCACAACAAAAGAAACTATCAACAGAGTAAACAGCCTACAGAATGGGAGAAAATATTTGTAAACCATGCATCCGACAAAGGCCTAATATCAAGCATCTGTAAGGAACTTAAACAAATTTACAAGAAAAAAAACCATTAAAAAGTGGCAAAAGGACATAAACAGATACTTTTCAAAAGAAGACATATATGCAGCTAACAAGCATATTAAAAAAAGCTCAACATCACTGATCATTAGAGAACTGCAAATCAAAACCACAATGAGATACTGTCTCACACCAGTCAGAATGGCTACTATTAAAAAGTTAAAAAAATAACAGATGCTGGTGAGGTTGCAGAGAAAAGGGAACACTTATACATTGTTGGTGGGAGTGTAAATGAGTTCAACCATTGTAGAAGACAGTGTGGTGATTCCTCAAAGACCTAAAAACAGAAATACCATTCAACCCAGCAATCCTATTACTGGGTATATACCTAGCAGAATATAAATCATTCTACCATAAAGACACATGGACACAAATGTTTATGGCAGCACTATTCACAATAGTAAAACATGGAATCAACCTAAATGCTCATCAATGACAGATTGGATGAAGAAAATGTGGTACATATACACAATGGAATACAATGCAGCCATAAAAAAGAAGGAGATCATGTCTTTTGCAAAAACATGGATGAAGCCAGAGGCCATTATCCTTAGCAAACACAGGAACAGAAAACCAAATACTGCATGTTCTCATTTATAAGTGGGAGCTAAATGACGCGAATTCATGGAGACAAAGCAGGACCAACAGACACTGGGGCCTAGTTGAGAGTAGAAGGTGGGAGGAGCGAGACAAGCATAAAATATACCTATTGGGTACTAGGCTTAGTGCCTGGATGCTAAAATAACCTGTACAATAAACCGCCATGACACATGCACCCCTGAACCTAAAATAAAAGTTTAATAAAGTCATCTTTGAAAAAGAAAAAAAAAAGAGCTCTTAAAATTCAAAAATAAGAAGCAACTGGTTAAAAAATGCATAAAAGATTTGAATAGACAGTTTACTGAAGAAGACATATAGATGGTAAATAAGCACATGAAATAATGTTCTACATCATCAGTCATTAGAGAAATATAAATTAAAATCATAATGAGATACCACTACACACTCATTAAAATGGCTAAAATGCAAAAGACTTATCAGACTATGTGTTGGCAGAAAGGTGGAGAAAATGGAACTCTCATATACTGCCAGTAGGAAAATGTAAACTAGTGAAACCACTTGGAAAATAATTTGACAATTTCTTAAAAGTTTAAGCATATATTTAACATATGATCCAGCCATTTCAGTCCAAGGTATTTACCTAAGAGAAAAGAAAATACATGTTCATACAGACTTGCCCACAAATGATCATAGCAGTTTGTCATAGTCCCAAATGGGAAATAATCCAAATTTTCACGAACAGATGAATGAATAAACACAGTTGTATATCCATAAAAGGGATACTAATCAGCAATAAAAAGGAATGAACTATTGATGCATGCAATAATGCAGATGATTCCTCAAATTATTGTGAGTAAAGAACTAAGACAAGAAAAGGGCACATAATCTGTAATTCCATTTATATAAAATTCTAGAAAATGCAAACCTATTTATATAGAGAGAAGGCAGATCCGTGGTTACCTGAGGATGCAAGGGCTGGAGATGGGAGAAGGTATGAATTACAAAGAATCATGAGGAAATTTGGGGGAGTAGTGATGGATATATTCACAATTTTAAGTGGTTTCATGAGTGTATACATAATATAAAACATTAAATTATGTACTTTCGATCTGTGCCGGTTATTGTATATCAAATACACCTCAATGAATCTGTTAAAAAATGATCAGAGGCTGGGCATGGTGGCTCACACCTGTAATCCCAGCACTTTGGGAGGCCAAGGCAGGCAGATCACCTGAGGTTGGGAGTTCGAGACCAGCCTGACCAACATGGAGAAACTCCGTCTCTACTAAAAATACAAAATTAGCTGGACATGGTAGCGCATGCCTGTAATCCCAGCTACTTGGGAGGCTGAGGCAGGAGAATCGCTTGAACCTGGGAGGCCGAGGTTGTGGTGAGCTGACATTGCGCCTCCAGCCTAGGCAACAAGAGCGGAACTCCGTCTCAAAAAAAAAAAAAAAAAAGATCAGAAATTACCTTAAAAACTTCAAAGAGGTAAATGTAAAGAACAATATATAAATTAGAGAAAATACACATAATACTAAAATATGAGCAAGCAAAATGAAAAATTAAATGTGAAAAAAAAGGTTGACAGCTAATAGAGCAAAAGTGCCAGAAGCCAAATTTTCCGTGATTACAGTCACAGCAGTGAGTGTGCTACGTTATTATGTAAAAGCAGAAAGTGAAGTAATTTGGCTTCAATTAAAATGTTTGAAGGACGAATTTGGGTCATAGTTGCGAATGGCAAAGCTGCCAACATTTAAAATGAAATGTATGCATCTGAATATTTAAAAGATCTTAAAAAAATTCTTTGTAGTCAGTTCAGACTGCATGGCCTCTTTTAAACTGCAATATGCTTTTCAGGACAGACAAGTGATTAAAGAGAGGATCATTATCTGTAATAAGACACACTGTACAAAGTGGTCTTACCTCGAAATTCAAGCATTCTGAGTCCTGGTCCCAATTCCATTATGGTTCTGAAATCATCTTGAGAGCAAATGATTTGTTTTTTCTATACTTTCAATTTAAAAAAGAAAAAAGAGAGGCCTGTGTTCTATATGTGGAGAGGTCAATTAAGGTTTCCAATACTTTTGGTCCCTGGAGATAGTCACTGCCAAAGTAAAGTTATTAATTAAATGGCATCTTGGCTTTATCATCACTGTTCTCATAAAGTAAATAGTAAGTGTCCTCTCACTCCCATTGCTTCTGAGAGGACTGCTTTTGTCTGTTCAGAAAATGAAAGAGAAAATCAATCCTCCCGTACACTGGCTGATTACCTATGTATTTCAATGGCACTTTATCACCATGGTACCCAGGTACTCGGACCCTAGCAATAAATTGGGAACAAGAACATCAAAACCACAGCTCTGTGTGATGAGGCTGGTATGAATACTAGGGCAAGAGCCCTTTGAAGTTGTTCCCTTTGTGTAAACAAAGAAAATGCCAAAATGGATGTGGAGGCTATGGTTCCCAAGGTGATTCAAATTAAAACTTAATAGCAAGGACCTCATCAATTTGAGTTCCCCATTTTCTCACAAGAACAGATACCTCCTGCAGAGAGGGCCACATCAATGCATCAGTCCTGTGACAGAGATGCACATGTCAGCTAATTTTACCAAATAGCCATGTCTGTTGGATCTGTAAGGCTCAGTTCATCATCTGAGATTTGCAGAGTGTTTCAACCATCAGTTTGTATTCTGGAGCTTTTTCTACCTCAGAGCAAGGCATTCAGGCTGTAATTTTTTGTGAGGCAAGACGGAAAATTCAAAAGTCTGGCCTTGACTGAACCCCTAACTCTTTTATGAATTACTGATTTTCTATGTTGAGCAACTAGAGATGAGATATTGCTAGAAGGCTGTCCATTGTATGGCTAGAGGGACCAGCTGTATTGGCAAATTGACTAGAATAACATGAAAAGGCTCTTAAAGCTCTTAAAAATAAACGTTTTATATGGATTTTTGGCTAGGTCTTACAGGGAAAAAATATGCTGTAAAATGCTAATTTCAATTTGTTCACTTAATAGTAATCCAAATGACATAATTTAAGCTGATTTTAGAGCAAGCTGTAGCAAAACATTACCTTTTAGAAGCTGAATCAGTGAAATTAATTTGCAGTGCCTCAATGTTATTTTCTAATACGTGATTTATAAGTTTATAAAATATCAAATAGTCTGAGGTTATCTTAAAAGAGGCAAATGTAGTGTGTACTTACTTTAACTGTAGCTAAATTCTCCATTGCATAATTTTAAACTGACACATTTTCATTAATCTTACCTCTGAACTTTTTAAGCTCTAAACATAAAAGAATGTGCATATACAAAGTGAACATCAGCCAGAATTCTGATAATAAATTACTAAACGAAATCAGATAATACAGAAAGTTGTCTGTTTTGATACAGTCAAGAATCCTGTTTACTGTTAGCAAATGTAAAGCATACATTTTGCAGGAGTAACGTCTTCTAGCTTTCCTAAAAATAACTTTATGAACTGCAAGCTACAGTAACAACCTACTTTAAAAATATACTTATTTTTTAAAATGTGCATTCATTCATTTTCATGTGCAGCCAGTTCCAAACATCAATTTCTTCTCACCTAAAACAGGGATTTTCAAAATTTAAACCTTTTTCTTATAACATTTCCTGAAGTGACTACAGCTACATGGGTAAGCCACAACACACAAACCACTTGAGTTGTGACATACTGAAACCTCAAACAGGAGGGAAAAACAACTAAAACCCTGGGGCATTTCAAAATCCTATCAAAAATATTTTCTTTGTTATTGGATAAAAATAAATTAACATAGACTATCAATTTATATACAATGAAATAACAATAAAATGTTACAAGTCTATGTTTATCTTCATAGTATTCTTATAAGTTGTGTGATAAGAGCCACGCCACGTTAATTTTTGTATCTCTAAAAAAGCACATAGCGCCTTACAGATTGAGGGGCTTAGAAAACGACTCTTGGTCATGGCAAACCTGTGGATGACAAGTCTCATTATCTCCCTTTTTTGAGGGAACTGACGCAGAGGGGAACAACCAGTCTGCTTCAGAAAACACTGCTAGTGCTAGTGGTTCATATTTAGCACCTCACACTCTAGGTTTCTTTCCAGGATTTCCAGTCTCACTCTTCTCTGACTGATTGCAAAACATACTGAAGAGAGGAAAAGGTACTGGATTTAGAAGACCCAGTAAGATGCACACATTATTTCGGGATAAGAGTAGCCTACCTGCACCTGCTTCTTATCTGTGCCTGTTAGGAGAGCGGACCTGGTTCATTGCCCGTAGTGGACAGGCTTATGGTATAGGTGCATACAAGGGAGTTTCTAAATGCCTTGCTTTTCAGGAAGTTATAAACCTATAAAAACTAGGCCTAAAAATATCTAGGGCTGATGGCAGGGATATATGTTTCTGAGTGCCACAAAAACTCCTTCAGAATGCAGAAGTGAGGCAGAAGTTTCCATTGTCTCTTGAATATGTAAAAGCTTAAAACAAATGAACAAACTATTCCCAGAGAAAACCTATTTAGTACTCTGGCCTATATTTCAAAACTGTATTAAATGTATAATTAATTTCTTATTAGCTTACTATATTATTTGTTAAGATTTCCTCATTATGAACAAACAATGCTAAGAAGACTATCCACATACCCAAGTATCTGCAGAATATGTGGAAGAAGAAGTGATTACTTGTTATAATTATCACTGATAAAAGATCTTGAAGAGCTAGTGATGATATGAAGTGGAGGTAATAAAGGACCATTAAGATGAAGTGTAAAGATTCCAACCCAATTCTCACCCAAAGTGAGAGTATTAGTTCTCATAATATGTTAAAGGGTATTAGGGTGAAAAAGAGTTTTGTTTTTTTTTTTAGGGGTAAAATAAAATCAGTAGCCTAAAATAAAAGGTTAGAAAGGTAAAAAGAAAAATCAAAACTAGATTTGAGAAAAGATAGAATAAACAAAGTTAATAATCTGCTTTACAGCAGAGTCATTCATATAGTAACACGTGTTACATATTTTGAGGGAAAAATAGACTGTGTGAGAACCTCCCAAACTGATTTTCCCAGCAACCTGACCCCTGCTGCCATCGCTTCCCCACTCTTTAGAGCATTTCCTAGGATATACTCTGGGAAAAGATGTTCCACTGTGTTTTAGAAAGTAATTTTTGGGGTAGCATTTAGTCCTCTTAAGAAACATCAGAAAAAGTCCAATAAGTGGTATTGGAGGCAGCTCTGGAAAATGGCATGCAAGCTGCTAACGTATTTATAGAAATAAAATGTAAATTATCCACCTGCTTTTTAATTTTTTTTTCTTTTCTTTTTTTTTTTTTTGAGACAGAGTCTTGCTTTGCCATCCAGGCTGGAGTGCAGTGGCGTGATCTAGGCTCACTGCAACCTCCGCCTCCCAGGCTCAAGTGATTCTCCTGCCTCAGCCTCCCGAGTAGCTAGGATTAAAGGTGTGCACCACCATGCCTGGCTAATTTTTGTATTTTTTGTAGAGACGGAGATTCTCTCTGTTGGCCAGGCTGGTCTCAAACTCCTGACCTCAAGTAATCCACCCACCTTGGCCTTCTAGAGTGCTAGGATTACAGGTGTGAGCCACTGCGCCTGGCCCTTTTAAACTTTTTAACATACTTTTTTCTACCCAGTTTTGTGTGTGTGCAGCTACCCAATTCTTTTTCAATCTCATCATCCCCAAAAATTTACTAAAGGACAATTTATGAAAGGTTCCTGAAAGTAGGGAAGCAGAATGACCAAACTTAGAGACATGATATGTTTTCTTCTCTCCCAATGTTTACATCAGTTCACTTTCTACCCAGGATAAAGTTCTGAACATGAAATTTTTAATATTTGAAAATGAAGAAATGTATGAAATTATTTAAGTATATCTATAACTCAAAACATTTGTGGATGTTACCTACACCAACTGACATTTTATACTAGTAATCTTTTTCGGTTATTTGAGAAATTAAATCAGTATAATGGACTCCTATTTCTTATCATCCTACCAGTACATGTTATTTCTGCTCTGGCATGTGTTCTACTTGTAAACCAGCTTTAAATGAACCATTATGAAAATCTGGTGCATATTTAAAATAGATAATAAATGAATATTTAATAGGAGTTACATGTATTATAATTTTTTTTCCATCAATGATGGAAAATTTTTCTGATAATCTAGCAAAGTAGATAATAATTGTAGTAAATGGATATTTAATAGAGGCTTAAGCAGATTATAATCTTGTTTTTCCCCATCTCATATAGATCATCTTCTGATGTTAACAGAAATCATATATAACAACAGAGGGAAGCATGTAAGCTGTGCATCAGCTATTGGTTAATGAATAGCTACAATATGACATCAATTATTGTGATTTAAAAAAAAACACTCAGCAAATTGCCCTCTCCTAGATAATTTTCTAATTTGAAAGTTTCTCATTATTTTCCTGACAATTTACTTTTTAAAAGATGAGTGATCTATTTGTTCTTGTCATTTTATAAATCAGCTCAAGATTGCTGTGTTACATTGTTGCAGGGATAGATCTATGAATTTAGGGGCTTTTTTAAATTGTAGGAGAATACAGTTTCCCTTCCATTTCTCTCTCTCCTTCTCCCTCTCTTTGCTTTTTCACTGTAAGGTCAACAGCTTAAGAGGCATAAATCTCAACTACTGTGATTGTTTCCTTATATATGATGGGGGATGTAAAGTCATTCAGAGCTGCATCTGTCAGTGGTGCTTTCTACCACTGCTGACGACTGGGTTATAAAAACATTCCTGAACAACTGTGAACATTGGCAGACCATAAACAAAATGGAGAACACTGGAAGACATTCAAACGATGATGTCTTAAATCCTGGCTCTAAAATTAAACTAAAAGAAAGCTGATTATCCTTTGTCATGATATTCATGCCAAGAGCCATGCATGATATGCACAGTAGACACACACACAAAAATAAGGTAATAAAAATAAGAAACATATGGATTCTGTTAAAACACATGCATTCACAATGACAGATATTGAAAAGAACAAGGAAAGCAAGAGTTGAGGATATTCAGATTTTGAACAGCACTGTAATCAGCTTCAGAGGAGAGAAAGTTCCACAATAGGAAGTTACACGGAAAAATGTTACATACTGTTTGTAAAATGGTGAAAATATGAAAAAGCTTAGTGGCTTTCACTTCCTTAATAATCAGCATATAAATGGAGTATTTGTTCACCTATCCCTTCAGTAAGACATTTTCTTCAGTCATGTCATGAACAAGTCTCTCTTCTAGGCCAGTGGGGAACAAAAGAATAAGTAAAGAGCTTAAATGTGAGTGAATAAAATTAATAAAAGATTCTGTAATGTAATGGAACCATATTTATTATTTTCTTTTCATTTCATTAAAGTATTTATTTGAACCTCTACTTACTTTTAGAAAATATTCATTGCATTGTTTCTAAGGTGACTCAAGATTATTCAGAAACTATGTGTTAAGTTTTTCTGAATATGAATGGTACATATTCAAAAACCAGCCTGGTGGAGGAACTATTTTCAAGGAGTAATATTACCAGTGTGATGGAGATATATCAGAAGAGGATTAGAGTTGGGCCTAGAGACCTTGGCCAAGTTGTGGTACCAATGTTCACCAATTGTGTGATTTGGAAGCAACTCTGATAGGTGCTTGCCAAATTTAGTGGTGAACCCTTTCTCTAGACCAGACTTAAGTTTTGGTTCTTTTAAATTAAATAGTTTAGCAGAAATTTCAGGACATCAAGAAAACAGCCAAGGGTTACTCTGAGGTCCCTATATTCTTTACTCAGGAGAATAAGTAACAACATTCAACTACTGCCACTTCCTTCCTATGTCTGAAAAAGTCCAGGCATCCTTCCCCAAATTTTTACAGGTTTGACACTTAGATTTGCCTCTAATTCAGCAACTACTTTGAAAGGGAAAGATGTCCTATATATTTTTTATAACCTCTCCTACAACAGATATAATTCCTAGTGATGACAGCAAATCCTATTTCCATTACCTAATTTTAGATATGTTAAACATCCCACTCTTTTTTTAAGAAGCAATGTTAAATAATAAACTGGTACAACTTCTGGACAAAGATTTCTGTACAGGGACTTTCCAAGCATTGCATGTTTTACTTGTTGCAAAAATATGAAAGTTATCTTTCTGAGAAAGGTACACACAGATGTTGATATGACTTGAGAAAAATAGTCAATAGAGTCAATTTGTTATCTCCATCTTTAGCTGCAAGAGGGAGGGGGGATCATTAGATAAACCAAGTATGACAAGGAGGCTTTGGGTCTATAACTCTTATGGCAAATGGTTATATTATGTTAGACAAGTAGATTAAACTTTGCAAGCTTCAGATATTATCTTTGTAAAAAAGTGTATATAATACATCTGCTCTCATTACCGCACAAGGATTATGTCAAAATAATCTCCATTTAAGTGAGTGGAACATACTGAAAAGAAATCAAAAAGGGCTACTAGTGGGGGATGAGAGGGGAGGAAAATTTGCAGAGAAGGAGAGAATATAGAAATGGAAATGAGAGAGAGCAGTGTATTGAGAGGAGGGCAGCATAAGAATGAGTAAAGAAGAGTGGGGCAGGAATGGGATGAGAAATGGAAGGGATATGGAAAATTGGTTTGGGTTTAGCTAGGGCAAAGCCCAAGTGACAAGGAATCCGTGGTTAAGGGCAGTATGACTGGAAATGAGCGAATTTAGGAATATGCATCTCAGCATTTTTTTCTTTTGGTTCAGGATTTTGGTGAGTGTCAGGTGTCGGCTTCAAGTGGGAATTTTGAAAGAAAAAAGACAGAACATATTTGAAAAACTGGGGCAGGATAGAGGAAGGCAGCTTAAAAAAGTCGTGGTTGGGGATGCAGAAGACAAAAAGGGAAATAAGACAAACATTTTTAACTTGTCTGTTTTGCTTTCCATATGGGTTGCAGAAGGCAAAGGGGACAGAAGGAAGAGGGGAGAGAACATTTATGCAGCTTCTGGAAGGGGAGAAGTACCCCAGAAAAACACTTGTAAGGGAAAACAATTTGAAATTATCTATGAAAGGTAGAGAGCAATTACCCAACAGACAGAGTGGTTATAGACAAGACTGTATGAATCCAAGCCAGTAATTAAAACCCCAGGAATTAAGGAATTGATAAGATCTCCAAGTTGTAAAACTGGGTTCCCTCGGGGGATTATATTATGAGAAAAGAACTGAAAATTTCCAAGAGAACTATTTAGAATTTCATTAACCTGGCAAATGCTAAACCCAGTGCATGCTTCAGGAATGGCATAGCAGAAGGAAGAAGCAGTGGCCTGATGCTTTACTTCTTCAGACACTGAAATGCAGAAAAACTAGCCTGGTTAACTTCCGGACTGGAGAATATGAACTTGAACCAGAATTGGAGAAAGGGAGGCAGGATGCTCTTCAGAATTTGATGAAACTATAAGCTCTCTCTCAAGGGAAATGCACAAAAATCTGCACACAATTTCTAAGACTTCAGAATCTATCTGTGGCCATGTTCCCCACCCCATCCCCACATGCAACAGACAACACACAGCATTCCTTCTAAAGAACACTTGATTTCATAGAGGAGAAGGGTTAAAGCTGGGATAGGCAAATACATGCTCTATGGCTCAAGAAATGATATTAATAGATAGAGTTTAAGAGCATCTTCCTATGATATGCAGCCAGAGAAGGTTTCAAGTTTGAGAACTATAATCTACTTAGTCTTTCTTATGAGGGATACTATGTGGAACTCTTGTGGCAATATAAACATAGCTATGGAGATGGTCAAAGAGTAGGGCATTCTAAAAGGGAGGAAAGGATAGGCACACTAAAGTTTGAGAACCTCTAATTGAATATATTGTTACCCTGGGAAACATATTAAAATGAAAATGAAAGAAAAGAGAAAAATGAACACATTATGTAATGAGTCCCAGGAAGAATGAACCTGATTGCTAGTAGCATCAGAGGTAGGGTCAGACATGGAGTCTGAGGTAAATGGAAAATGAATACATTAATTTTTAAAAATGAGTTCAAAGTTGTTTTGGAAGACAAACGGAAATTGTTGAAAATATTATAGAAATACAACTTAATAGCAATACAGATAATGAACACAAGTCAGTTTTCTGGAAGCAGAGGGGTAGACAGAAACAGTGCAGAATTCGCTTATTCTAATTTTTATAATTCTAAGTTTAACATTAAGACAAAAGAAGATGGCAACCACTAGAAAGTAGGCTTCAGATTACAGTAGCCCTCACTGAAAGATTTATAATGCCTTGATTTTGGTTAGTAGGTTGATCCAAATACATAAATAAATAAATATAAATAAATAAGATAGCTTGATGAAGGTGATTTGCAAAAGCTAAAAGGGGAGAGATACAAAAAGGGAGGATAAGTAAAGCAAATAACAGAGTTGGAAAATAAATGCCATGATTTAAAACAACAACAACAAAAATGGGAAAGTCTTTTAACAACAGAGTTGTCAAAGGCCTAAACTTAAGAAATAGAAATGGATGGATTGGAGGATGTGGTCATTACAAAGAAAAGATTTTTGTTTAAAACCAGGAACAAGCAGGAGAAAAACTAGGACAAAGCAGAAATGTCATGTGAAATATCTTACATAACAAGCTGATGGCTTAAGCCAATAAAAGTTCTGGGAGAAAAGAAGCACCTGTCCAAAGGAAAGGTGTGAGGAGGAAGAGACACAACAACACCTGGTCTCTGAATATACCATAAAAAAGTTTGTGCCAACTAGCTATAATTTTGGGGAAAAAAAAAACTTTGAGTAAAGTAGATTTATAAAAATAGTGTTCAAGAGGTTATTGAAGAGAAAAAAACCCCCAAAAAGTCCTAGTCAAGAGCATAAAATTTATCTGGATATGATTCAGGCAAGAATCAATGGATGCTAAAAACCAGTAGGTGAAAGTTTGATGAGAAACAGGATATTTACATAGTTTCAAAGTACCTCCCAACAAATTACTTATTCATTACAAAGGGAAAAATAGTAGCCTAAGAATGAAGAAATCTGACAAACCACCTAGACCAAGTGATCATCACCAGTTAACATCGCCAAGTTAACATCACCAGTGATGATATATATCAATATTATGTGTCTCCTTAACATAAAGTACTGAGAAGGACACAATTTAACATCTGGCTCAAAAATGCAAAGCCTGAATCTAATTCTGAGGAAACATCAGACAAACCCAAATGAAGGGCAACTTTGGATTAAAACTTTCTGGTATTCTTCAACTTTTCAAATATACCAGGGTCATGAAAGAAAAAGAAAGACCAAGGAATAGTTCTAGATTAGAGAAAATCAAAGAAACAACTAAACATAATATGTGCTCCTGAAGCAGAAAAAGTTTTTTTTTCTGTTGTTATAAAGGGCATTACTGAGACAACTGGTGAAATTTGAATAAGGTCTGCATACTAGATAATAATATTGTAATTATGTTACTGATTTTGATAATTGTCAAAATGTAATTATTGTCAATATGTAATTATGTTACTAATTTTGACAATTGTCCTATGCATGGTTATTTATGAAAATGCCCTTGTTTTAAGAAGACACACAACGGAGTATATAAAGATAGGAGGTGTCACTTCTACAAATTACTCTTGAACAGTTCAAAAAGAAAGACTAATGTGTGTACATACGTAGAGAGATTGATAAAACAAATGTGGTAAAGTGTTAACCTTTGGGGAATCTGGGTGAAAGATGTATAGGAATTCTTTGTAAATCTTTTTCGAAGTCTAAAATTATTCCAAAATTATAAACTAAAAATTATCTGGAAAGAACAAACTAAAACAACTCATGAACTTTGATTAGATCTTGGTTCAGGGAATAAAACCACTATGAAAGACATTTTGAGAGAAGTGGGAAAATCTGATTATAGATAAAATATGAGATGAAATTATGGAAATATTATAATTTTTCTCAACTTTGACAATGGTAGTGTGCTTATGCAGGGGAATGTCCTTAGTCTTAGAAGATCAGTGCTGAAGTAACTAAAAGTGTTATGCCCATGGAGGAGTCCATTGTTGCTCACAAAGTATGGGAGTAGCAGCTAGACACTTCACCACTCTCTACTGCTCTGCCCAACATAGTATTCTCTACCTTCCTTACTTAGGTAGGCATGGCCATTTCTCTGCTAGTGATTGTCTTGATCTCTCAGGGTGCAAAGCTTCCCATTTGTTTAACACTGTTAGAAGGTTTTAAAGCAGAATTTCTCAGTTCCAGTGAGTCTCAAAATTTAGTGAAAATGGCTTCTGAGCATTTCTTTATAGTTCTTCCTCCCCCAGCTCCCTCCAAACAACCTGCCCCAGATTCAGGCCTGTGTTTGTAACAGATAATATGTTAGAAGTTCTTACGAAAAATTTTGTTATTGTGAGTGCTTTATCAGATCTGGCTTTTTATTTTATTTTATTTTTTGCAGGGGTGGGGTGAGGCACAGGATGCATTCTCCCCCTCTCACCTCCCCTGTCTTGGGATGTTTCTCAGCTGTTCTTTTAATAGACTTCTTTGGACCATCCCCACAGTAACCAGATCGAAGTGAACCCCAGAAGTGAATGCTGCCTGAGCTATTTCTCAGGAAGCTTTTCAGTGCTTCTCCCTAGCCTACCACCTGGGCAATCAACTTCTGCCAGCCCTGACCCAGCACATCTGTCTTCATACGCTTGTGCCCCAGCAGTGGGCCCCACTTATCATCCAGCTGAAATTCTAAGAAGTACATATAAGAAATAGGCAGACAAGCAAGAAGGGTATACTTGCAGTCTAAAGACAAGTGTCAAACAGATAAAAGAGGGTAAGCAATACTTTTTGCATATACTTATAAGCTATGCAGGTTTTTAAAAATTCTTCTACTGGCAGGTGAGGCTTGGAGAAAGAATTCTAAGAATGTATGATCATAAGTAGCCTTTACAGTCAACCTGTAAAGATTTAATGAGAGCAAAGCTCTGCCTCTAGTTAGTAGACAATTTTAACAGTGTTTACTAAGCAGGCATTTATGTCAATGCACCAAACGGAAGTTCTGAATAACGAGACACAAAATTTGAGGGCTTATTCTCAAATAATTTAGTTATAAGTTAGTTCTTGGTGTAGTCTGAACAGAAGGTCACTGATTCATTATTTCACTGACAAATCATCTCCTACACTAATTCCACAGGAGGTATTCAGGAGAGCCATATGACTCATTTAGAACACTGAGATTAAGACAAAAGATACAATTTGTTCCAGCTAAATGAACTTATCTGCATTTGAAGCATCTGTATTTTCCAAACTAGAAGTAAACTTTCCTCTTCAGTGATTTTGGACTAAATTGGAGTCAGTTCTAGACTCTTGTTTAGGAACACGTGATGGGGTTGTGAACGTTTCTCTAATTGCCTGGATTTTTTAGTTGCATTTCAACTTTTACATGCTTGTTTTATTTCACTCAAGACAAAAGCAATTTTTTAAAACTGCAGATACAAACTAAGGCAAGCAAATCATGCTATTTAATGTTGACAACTCTCTGAAAATAGAAATATATTGGGTTGATGCAAAAGTAATTGCGCTTTTTCCCATTTTAATGGCAAAACTAATAACCTAATAACTTTCGATCATTAGTGTTTAATCCAAAGACTCATTTTAAATAATCATCCTCTCCAAAAAGTTTGGCTTGGTTGTTTTATTTCTCCTCTGATCTTACCCCTTTAAGAGATTACTCACAAGTAATGTAGTAGTGGGAGATAGGCAATAATTGTGTAACTTGGTCTAGCAATTGCATAAATTGGATTTGCTTTCCCTTATCCTAAATAAACAGCCATCTATGTAATGAGATTATTGTTTTAATTTAGGGGGAGATATATAATGTGTGTATATCTATATATTTATGTATATATATATGTGTGTGTGTATATATATATCTCTGTGTGTGTGTGTGTGTGTGTATATATATGTACACTAAACACCATACCTAATTCATAAGTGCTTAATATAAGTCAGCCATTATTATTATTTTGAAACTACTGAACTAGAAGCTTCCTCTTGCTTGATTATTATTAGAAAAGGTTAATCTCAACAATACTAATTTAACTCCATACCAAAAGGAAACTGATTTGATCACCTGGGGATATATACATGATCAACAATTATGAATTAGCTGTAAAAGTCATTACCTTTAATAATTTAGTCATTATCTGTGTCCCTGTCATCAAAATGGTGATACTACCTATATCTCATAATTTGGTTGTGAAGAAAATATTTCACATTAGACATTCAATTAACTGTTAGTTCTCTCCCCAAACACTATGCCTTCCACAGCAATGCAAAGAGTAGTATACAATCTTCTTCACAAAATCGATTTTACTTGAACAATGAGGTGGCCAAATGGTAACACCTGAATTCTCAATAGTGTGGATTCTTAAACACTCTCTCAGTATTCCTGAACAGATTGGAAAAATTAAGATAATGACTGCCCACTGCACCCCTGAGTTCCCCTAAGGTCTACGGATACATTTAAGTGAGTTGATCTTCTGAATCGCAATGCGTTAGTTCTTAAAATATCTTCGTCATTTGCACATTTTGTATTCAAAGCGTGTGGATTCCTCTTTAATTCATAACCTAAAACCCTGGTACTCATCAGACATCATCTATAAAATGAACAATTTTCAGCACTTGCCAAGACTAGCTTGAAACATTTGATTCTTTAAAAAAGCAAACAATTATATATTTCTCTGTATTTCCAAAGCTCTCTCTTATTTTGCTCATCCAGACAAGAAATTTGTTCCATATGATCTTCACTCCCTGTTGAGACCTGGTATAATAATATGGAAACAGCCCAATTCTGTTTACTCCTATTATAACACTTATTGCATATCTGTCTCCTCTGTTAGTTTACAAGTTTCTGGAGGAAATGGAGCATAATATAGGAACATCACATTCATCTTTGTATCCATTGTTCTGCCTTACTTGTAAGGGTGTCCTTGCTATAAATCCATACAAGATATATCAAATTAGGGTCCATCTATCACTGAAATCAGAAACACCCAGGGGTACTTGTTTAAAATGCAGATTTCTTTATTCTACCCAAATATTCTAAATTATAATGGCTACGCTATGGCTTGAATATGGTTTGTCTCTACCAAAACTCATGTTGAAATTTGATCCCCAATGTGGCAGTGTAAGGAGGAGGCATTTCGGTCATTTGGGCAGATCCCTCATGAATAGATTAATGCCCTTTAGCAGAGGTGGGGTAGGGTTGAATGAGTTCTCCTGGGAGGTGGGTGGGGGAGGCGGGGCGGGGAGGTGAGGAGGGGGAATAGATTACTTCCTGAAGAGCAGAGAGTAGGTTGTTAAAAAGAGCATGGCTTCCCAGGTTTATCTCTCTTGCTTTCTCTCTAATGCATCCTCAGTCTCTACATGATCCCCTTGCACAGGGCTGCTCCTCTTTCGCTTTCCACCTTGAGTGGAAGTAGCATGAGGCCCTCACCAGATGTAGCTGCCCAGTCTTGGACTTTTCAGCCAGCAGAATCATAAGCCAAATAAACCTCTTTTCTTTATACATTACCCACCCTCAGGTATTTTGTTACAGCAATACAAAGCAGACTAAGACAGGCTGGTATTGGGCACTGGGACATTTTATCATGCTCTACAGGTGATTCTGTGTATAATAAAGTTTTGGAATCCTTTCACAGAAGAAGGGCTACACATTAGGAACCTGAGGTTCTTCCTGATGACCCAGAAAACCTGATAGTTCTCAGAAGAATAACAAATCTGTTTTTTCCCAATGATCAAAAGCACATATTCTCTGATCACAATAAATCTTTAAAAACAAAAAATGAAAATATAGGGAGAGAGAAGTTTTTTTTCTTTTTCTTTTATCTTTTGCATACAGGAAAACTTTAAACAAATACATAAAAGTAGATTAAATACCACTGTGATTCCCCAGGTACTGGCTCATCACCCAGCTTCACCAATCAATTCGTAGCCAACCATTTTTTATCTATCACTACCCATGTCCCAACCCCAAACAAGCTTTCTTTAAAAATCATTGTCCTGGTCAGGTGTGGTGGCTCACACCTGTAATCCCAGCACTCTGGGAGGCCAAGGTGGGAGGATTACTTGAGGTCAGGAGTTTGAAACCAGTCTGGCAAACACAGTGAAACCCTGTATCTACTAAAAATACAAAAACTAGCTGGGCATGGTGGCACATGCCTGTAATCTCAGCTACTTGGGAGGCTGAGGCATGAGAATCACTTGAACATGGGAGGTAGAGGTTGCAGTGAGCTGAGATTGCACCACTGCACTCCAGCCTGGGCAACAAAGTGAAACTGTTTCAAAAATAGAAAATAGAAATAAAAATAAAAATAAATCATTGTCCTCAAAGCTTTAAACAAAAGCTAAGACACTGAAAAATAGAAAGATGTAAGACAAACTACTCAAATTTTTTTAATATTGAATATAATTATACAAACAGATTTATAACCTGGAACCATTATTAGAACTACAAAGTTGCAATTCAATGGATGTGTAGTTCTACTCTAGAGCAAGTACAAGATGGTTGTTAGGACTCCAATGAGATAATATTTGTAACAGCATCTAGCACAGGTGCTATCATACATAGAACAAATGTTGTGAGCTTGAGGACTGTGAATAAGACAATGTGGTAGTTTTCAAGATATGTTCACATCTTTTTGACACTTCTCTTTTCAACAGGTAGAGATTATTCCCTCCCCTTCCCTTGAGTATGGGCTGGACGTGGTGACTCACTTCTAGTCTATAAAATATAGCAGACAGGATTGGATGTCACTGTTAATATTAGGTTATAAAATGACTATGGTTTTTGCCTTAGATGTGGGGATAGGTGGATGAATATGCTTTCTCTCTCATCATATTCTACAGGAAGATAGCTACCATGTCAGAAAGCAGCACTGGAGAGAGGGAAGCCAACTGCCATGTCTTGAGGATTCTCAGGTAGCCTATGGAGAAGTCTAAACAGCAAGAAACAAAAGCCTGCCAGCAACCACGTGAGTGAGCTAAGAAGTAGATTTTCCAGTCCCAGCTAAACCTTATGAAAACTGGCCCATAGCTTCATTTCAAACTCATGAGAGATCCTGAATCAAGACAGCTAAGCTACTTACATTACTTGTAACAGCAAAACTTTGGGAACAACCTAAATATCCATCCCTAGGAGACTGGTTAAATTGCCTACAGTGCATGCACAATGGGTTATATGTACCTGTGAGAAAAAAGAAGGAAGATCTTTATGAGTTGATACTAGGGTGATTCCCAGGATATAATATTAGGTTTTTTTTTTAAAAAAAGGGTGCCAAAGAATGTATAATGAATAATACACCTCTTTTGTGTAATAAATAGGGGTAAATGTTTATATTTTTATTTACTTTTATCAAAAATAAGCACAGGAAAATAAACCTGAAACTAGTAAATACAAATAGAATGGAAACTTTTCCATTTTTACGTAGTTTTAACTTTGACTATGGAAATAATTTACATATTCAAAAATTAAAATAGTTGGAAAAAGTAAACCCTAAAAGGGAATAACAAAGAAACAATTGTAATACACTCTATATCAAGTTGATAATACAAACAAAAATGATAATTAAAGGAACTCTTGCATTCAGCACTCAGACTGTATACACTCTACTAAATTCGAAGAACAATAATTGTAAGAAAATCTAATTTTCTCAGTAGTTTTGTTATTGTTGGTTGAAGTATTATTGCTGTAATTCTGAATCTATTTTGTATGTATTGGAGCAAATTAGACAGAGAGAGAGAGAGACAGAGAGAGAGAGAGAGTGTGTGTGTGTGTGTGTGTGTGTGTGTGTAGATATTTTTATTTTTTTAAGTATCAAGGTTCTCACTGTAGATAAATGGGGATGCCAATAGGATCTGGGGGGAGATGATGAAGAAACCCGTGGTGCTGCATTTGAACTGGAGTTTGTCAGCATGATCTCATCACTTCTTAAAAAATTAAATCTATGGTCTGTCTTAGTAGCAATGACATTCCAAATAGCAACAAGAACCCCCAAAACCCAGATATTGGCTTCTAAATAACATTCCCTATTAAAAGAAACCAACCAAAAGAAATGGTTGATTCCAGATCTAGGGCAGAAAAAGAACAAGGTAAGATTTGAATACCTTTTGCCAGAAAGCCAGGAAGTGCTTAACAATAGCTATGGCATCATCTGAAAAGGACACAGGAGAGGTTCTCAATTTAAAAAAAAAAGAATCTGGAAGCTTCAAAAAGAATAACAATGTATTAAATCATAACACTGGGAGGTAAAAAGAGGGAAAGGAGGAAAGGTAGAGGAAGAGAGAGAAAGAGAAGTAGCAGAGACACTCAGTGAGTGTGAGTGAGACAGAGAAAAACTGTGTGCATGTGTGTTGGAGAAAGGGAGGACGGGAAGGAGAGACAGAAAGAGAGAGAGGAGGAGGCAAGAAAGTAGGGGAGAGAGAAAAGGAAGGATTCAAGGAAGAGAGAGGAGAGGGTGGGAGAGAAGAAGGAATAATAAAAAAAAGTTTTTTAAAGAATAATGACAATTAATTCAGGCAAGGACATCACTGGATGTTAAAACCTGGTTGTTAAGGAACAGAAATTTATATCACCTTTCCCTTAAAGATTATTTATTAATTTCAGAGAATAAATCCCACAGATAACTTATTAATTACAAAGGAGAAAAAATGAATCTTTACAATGGAGAGATCTAGCAGTCACTATGTCACCCAAATGATCAAACTTGTCACTAACAGTAAAACCAGATGCCACCATGTGTCCTTGATGTAATGCAATAAGGAATGCACATGTTATCAGTGTGAAAAATGTGAAACCCAGTGGTTCTCAAAGTGTAGTCCTGAGACAGCAGCATGGGTATTAACTTACAGACTTACTTGTTAAACTTGTGAACTTGTTAGAAATTCAAATGACTGGGCTCCAACACAGACCCCAGGAACTCTGGGGGTGAGGCCAAGCCATCTATGTTTAACAATCCCTCTAGATGGCTCTGAAAGTTTGAGAACCACTGGTTTAACCTGAATTTAATAAGGAAACAGTGAGACAAATCCAGACTTTCATATATATTCTACTGACCTGAACTCTTCAAAAAAGTCAAGTTCACAAAGAACAAAAAAAGCAGAGCCAGGAAGAAATGGTGGAAGGAAACTTTAGATTAAACTAAAAAGACATAACAACTTAA
This sequence comes from Gorilla gorilla gorilla, assembly GCF_029281585.2. NCBI lineage: Eukaryota > Metazoa > Chordata > Mammalia > Primates > Hominidae > Gorilla > Gorilla gorilla. The sequence goes on from NC_073232.2 coordinate 100,831,797, forward strand.
TACAATGAGTAGATTTTAATTGGATCCTGAATTAAAAAGAAAATTAAAACTAAGAGAATTTTCAAGGCAACTGAGAAAACTGAAATATGGACTTTATATTAGATCACAGTGTGCATTTATCATTACCTATCTTAGATGTAATAATGTATTTTGATTATAAAACAGAATATCCTTACTTTCAAGTGATGCATGCTGAAGTATTAAGGAATAAAATGTCTTAATATCTACAACTTAGCAACTTTCTTTCAAATGATTCAGGAAAAATAAAACAAATGAGCAAAAATTAAAAAATAAAGAATTTAAAAATAAATAAAATCTATACATTTATATCTATATATAAGAAGAGAAAATAAGTCAGAAACAATGGTAACGATTGATACATTAAGGCAAAAGATGTCTTTTTTCCAACTGTTTTTCAACTTTTCTGTAGTTGAAACACTTTCATAATAAAAAGATGGATAAAATTTCATGCAACACATGCCTAGAAATTGGAAAAGGGTGAGTATTCTAAAAAACCAAAAAGTCAGAAAACAAAGTAAGTCTGTAAGTTTATGTTTTCAAAGTGAAAGACTAAAGCATTCTGAAGCAACTAAAATGCTCCACCACTGAAGTGGCAGAGTGGAGGTAACAGGGTTGGTCACTTACTGAGCTCTAACAGAATTTCCAGCTCATAGCTTATAGCCACCCACATGTGAACTATATTAAAAAGTGCTGCACTTCCAGTTTTCCCTTCACTACAGAGGAAATGCAGAGAGTCAATAACATCATCAACCATAAGCTTTTAAGGTTCAGCATCCTAATAAAACTGATGAATCTTGACTTGCAGCCTCAGCGGTTAAATTACTGCTATGAAAATCACGGCCAATGGCCAAGTTGCATGAAAGAATAATTATACATGTTTACTGTTAACCATCAGTCAAGTCCAAGAGCTATGAGAGATGAAATATAAAATGTAATAAATGTGAATGTCATCTGAGGGCACACCTGTCCCAAAGACACACACACGCACACACACACACAATGAATATAATAATTTTCTTTGAATATTTTTCCTGGTAATTAAAAAAAGCTATTGAAAAATACAAAACAGTAAATCCTAAATGATACTCCTAAAAGAAGGAGTCCAATCAGCTGTAAACAAATCAATAAGAAAGTGCTATGATAGGGTAATGCTAATAAAGTATTAAACCTTTCCTTTCACAATCATTTGTTCTTGAGCAACTGTACTAACCATAGCAAGACACTCTCCCCATATTTAAAGCCCATGATTTATGGCTCACTTTCTTCCACAGCTTTTATGAGAAGGCGTTTTTTAGATGTCCCATGTGAGCTGCTAACATCTGCACTGATGAAAGAATTGTAAAGGGCAAAATTCACAAAGGATTACCACTATCAGGTTTTTTAAAAGAGATACAATACATTATAATTTGATGTACTGATAGTTTTTGAAGTACTTTCCAATGTAAACTTCAAAAGATCATAATGAATATTTAATTTCAATCACAGCACACATTGAGAGTTCAAAATTACTGGCCACTAGGAAACTAAATCTACTGATAAAAGAATGCAACCACTTATTACAGCCACAAGCATGATTTTGAGCTATGATTATATGTAAATCTAATGTCTCTACAATTGATAACAGTGGGATTAACTGGATATTTCTGCCACCTTAAAATAGGGTAAACAGTCAATAGTGAGAGGAGTTAATTAGTTAATAGTTAGCAGTTGCAGCTGCAAAATGAATCACCATTCTTTGAAAGTCTGAATTTTAATCTTGAGTGGTCTCTGTATTTTAAGTAAGCACTATGTTGAAAGCTTTTATTAGTCTCTTATCCTGTCTTCAGTTGCCAACTGTGTATGTGCTGGACTTGGGAAAAATAATGAATTCTGATTGATGAACAGCTTGAAATGAGGGTTTGTGAGTGAGGTAAAAGGTCAGAGATTCTGAGGAGGAACCATAGCTTCGTGGTTATGATTGTTTTCTATGCAAATAGGCAGATCTGTGTTTGAATAACTCCATCACTTACAAGCTGTGTAACCTAAGGAAAATTACATGATTTTTCCATGCCTTTATTTCCTCATCTGTAAGACGGGGACATTAATAGTTTTCTACCATGTGGATATGTTGTGATGACCCAATGAGATAATATATGATAAGGTCTTTGCTACAGTGTCTGGCACATAGTGAATACTCAGTACATGTGGCTAGGATTATTAGTGCATGTTGTTATTTGGCATCAGTGTTTGGTATAATTCTAATGACCTTTATTAGCGTTTTCCTATCCGTTGCCTGTGAGTTGTTAGTAATGATGGTGGTAGTGGCTGTAGCAGCCCACAATGAGAATATTTCACATTACTGGTGCCAATATTTCTTTAAATTTTGGCATTGTTTAGTGAAGAGTTAAAGGACTACAGCCTTGTCTTTTGGTGGAGGCCCATTTCCCATAATTCCCCTCTACTGCTTTCCCAATATTCTACTCCAGTTAGGAATGTCCCTTTGAGACACTGTTTATACAGAGGAAAACTACGCAAAAATTTAAGGAAAAAAAAAAGAAACATTAGCACCAATAATGTCAAATATTCTCATTGTTAGCTTAATCCCTAAATACAACTGCCAGTTTCCTGATTTACTATCACCCTCCACCCATTCTCAAACGCATTGCACATTTTCCCCTGGGTCCTGCAATACAATCATTTTAGAATGACTACTTTTTCTTTGGCAAGACATTCACTTTTGGTGGGGGTGGGGGGGCTGGTTCATAAACCCCTTCTAAGATTGCCTATGTAGGTCTCTTCCTTCATTCCTGAATGGAATTCCTCTGTGGCTCTTATTTGGCTCACAGTAAAGTGATGTTGAACAAAATGTAGAACTTTCAAGTTCAATGTTATGACGCTAATAAAAACCTAGATGGACTCATCACTTTTTAAATAATTGTATGATTATGATTTTGTGATGGGCTGGTCTTTGACATTGGCAAACAAAGACAGGCAACTGTTGCACATTATCCTAAATGAGGGACAGAATTGCACTTGTCTGTGAACTCCATCTGAAAATGGACTGCATGTATCTTGTTCCCCATTGCATTCACAATACGTAGCATAGTGGCAGATCTGGGTAGGTTTAGAAAAAGTATTTGATGAATGATAGAATTAGTGGAAGAAAGGAAATAAGAGAAAGAAGAAGAGGAGAGGAGAGGGGAGGGGAGGAGGAGGGGAGGGGACAGGAGGGCAGGGGAGAAGGGCAGTTCTAATCTCAGTTCTGAAGAAAGATTAAAATATATAAAGCATTTGATTGCCTTTTTAAAAATGCCACAAAATGGTTAAGTTGAATCTTTAAGAACATTAGCTTAAAAAAATGAAAGATTAGGAGACAACTCAAAAATAAGTGCAAAAAGTTATTTTATAGGCCAGGTGTTCTCTACCAAGCACATAATAAAAAGGTGGGTGGGGGGAAGGGGAGAAGGAAGGCTTAAATAGTAACACCTATAAAGAAAGATTAAGGAAAGATTTCCTCGCAGCTATGATTATTAAATACCAAAATAAGATACCAATTGGTCATATAACCTTTCTTCCTCAAATATCCTTAAAAGCAATAAGAGTGATACTCATCTGCCTGGAACAATATAGGACTGTTTCTGCCAAGATGACTTATCAAGCCCCATTTCACCTCTGATAAATTTTTCATAGTCTCCTTTGTGGCTATGTCCAAATGACCATTGTAAGTAATCCCCTAGGATATTAACATCTGGAGTACATATGCCTACTGAGGCTTTTAATATAAATGAACATTTAGAAAATAATTTAGGATTAGAAGTCTCAACCATTTCACACTTCATGAAAGTGTGTCAAATTTATGTTAGGCTTTTAGATGAAGGACCATATTTTCCCCAATAGAATAGCACGGTGTATATATAAATTGAATGCAGACTTGGGATAATATGCAGCTGTACTGTGTAACAGAAGAGAGGACTCCACATTTTAAAACATTTAAAGAAAAAAATATGAGGCAGATAATTCTATCCATCCTGATATAAACTGGCAAGAAAATAGACAAAAACTGAAACATATAATTTGTTTAAATTATTCAAATTAGCAAGAAATTTTTTAATAGTGTCCCTTAAAAACTCCACTGACTCACATCACAAGCAGCTTCAGAACAAAGTTTTTGCTAAATTTCTCATATCTCTAAAATGCTCCAGTCAGTAGCAATCAATTTATGTAAGTATCTCTATTATAAATAGGATATATGTATATCACGAGAGATAAAAATAAGTAACAGATAAGTAATAGTTAATATTTTATTAAGGGTTTACACTTTGGGAGGCCGAGGCGGGCGGATCACAAGGTCAGGAGTTTGAGAACAGCCTGGCCAACATGGTAAAATCCCGTCTCTAATAAAAATATAAAAAATTAGCCGGGCGTGGTGGTGCGCGCCTGTAATACACCCAGCTACTCAGGAGGCTGAAGCAGGAGAATCGCTTGAACCCAGAAGGCAGAGGTTACAGTGAGCCAAGATCGCGCCACTGCACACCAGCCTGAGCAACAGAGCAAGATTCTGTTTCGAGAAAAAAAAAAAAAAGTTTACATAATAAACCTTTATGTTCTTTATTTTATAATATAAAATACTAATATATTAATTAGTATTACCTTTTTTTAAAGCCTTACCTGCTTCAAAAAAATTCATCCATATAAGAAGACAATATGAGGCCCAGGCAATTATTATGCCCATTTTACAAATGAAAAAAAAAAAAAACCTGAAGTTTTGAATTGAAACAATGGGAGACATAAGAATATGGATTAAGAGGAGGGAGAAATCTATTCTAAAATTTGAATTCAATGGGGCATTATCTCCTTCCCTCACTATCAGGCCAACCATTGTTAGGTTCCAAGCCTTCTACAGCTGCACTGAGAAACTCAGTCCTTCATTTCTCAGGAGAATCACCTCTCTATGATGTACAGGCCACAGGCGATTACAGCAGCTCTCTCACTCCCTAGGTAACCAAAATGTGAGATGTCAAAGAGAAGAGCCCATGATAATGGCATGACTTTTGGCCTGAGCAACTGGAGTCAGAAAGACTTGCCATTTTCTGAAACAGTGAAGATTGTTGAAAGAATGTAAAGGAAAGAACCAGAAGTTTATCTTGTGTAAGTTCAGTATGGTGCACTTACTTGACAAGCAGGTGGAATTCCTGAGCAGACTGGAGTTCAGGGTAGATACCCAAGCTGAAGATGTATGTTTGGGACTTAATGTCCTGAAACTGGATGAGAAGGTATAGATGGGGAAGGGTAAAGAAAATTGGATTGAGTCCTGGGTTATGCCAACATTTATAGGCCTGAGAAGATGAGCGGGAATGAGGAAAACAAGAGAAGTTAAGAAGGATGCAAGAGGGAGTGCTGTCCCAGAAGCCAAGTGAAGACAGTATTTAAAGAAGGCAGGAGTGATCGTGATCTACACTCAAATGCTCCAGGCAGGTCAAGTACAATGATGGCTGAGGATTAATAGTTGGATTTAACAACCTGGAAGTCACTCATGTTCTTAACAAAGTGATAGTCATGCTGTAGATACAATTTTGTTTTCTATTTTTTATTGGCCATTAATAACTCTTTGAAATCCTATTTTCGATGCCTGCATAACATCCCATAATATAAATGCACAATAATTTATTTAAACAAACTGCTATTGTGGATATTTAAGTTGTTTCCAATTTTTTACTTTTATAAATAACAATGTAAAATCATCCTTGAATGTAAATCAGTAACACTATATTTAAATGAATTCAAATGAGTCAGCATGCATTAAAATGCAAGGGAAATTTTGCTAGTAAATAACATACATGTACACTAAATACTGCAACAAAGAAGTTGAGAAAATTCTGATACATAGATATCCCTCAATAGTGCCAGCTATTTGTATTACTTTCTTTTTACAAGGAAGATGTGATTTAGAGAAAAAAATGGGAAGCAGTCTGTTTGCACCCTTTTATGTCAGAAATAAGTCCTCTTTGGACACAATTCTTTCTAAACTAAATTATCTCTGTGTAGTTCTATTTGGTAGGTTTCTAATACAGAAAAGTAGGATCTTCTTCATAGGTCTATATAAAATGTAATTTATAATGAAAAGTGCTTTGCAATTCATAAAATATTTCTTATTCATTACTTCACAGATACTCACCAAACAACATAGGTAATACAGGCTCCCCATTAAGCCAGTTGCCCAAACTTGTCATTTTTTTATGCCTGCCTATCCTTCACCATACAGGATCAAAAAGTAATTTTTAAAAGCTTTATTTAACATCACCTATGGCTCCTAAGTATCTGTAAGACAGAGTACACATTTCATAACATAGTGTCTAAGTTTCCTTTACAGTCTGGCCTGTAGTTTTCAACTACATTCTCTCCCATTACTCTCCACAATGCATCTTACACTCCAACTACTCTACACTGCTCACAGGTGCCCAACGAGCACTTTACTCTCCCACCTTTGTGCCTTTTGCTTAGGCTGACTCCTCTGTCTGGAATGCCACACTCCTCTCATTACTGGCAGTGCAAAGTTACACCTACGTCTCAACTATGCCTTTCTCCTTTATTAGTTGTATGGTGCTGGATAAATTATTAAGCTTCTCAGAACCTCTCCTTTTCTCAAGTGCAAATGGTAATAATAATAATACCTACCTCGCAGGCTGACAGTGAGAATTACATAAAGTAAGACATCGAAAGTATCTGGCCCAATAAGTATTATGTTTTTAAACTCTACCTCTGAATGGACAGTGAATGCACATGATTCAAAATTCAAAAATGTAGAAAAAAATATACCTCCCCTCCACTCCTTCCTCCACAAGAAGTTCTCCTACCAGAGGCTATATTTTTTCCCAATTTTTTGCACAGCCTTTCAGAGCCATTATATACAAATGGTGGTCTTATACATAGTCTTTGACATCTTTCTTATTTCACTTCATAATATATCTTGCAGACCCTTCCCTATCTGGACACAAACATCTGTCTCATTCTTTTTTTAAACAGCTGTCATGTTCCATAATATGGATGCACTATCACTAAGCAAACCATGTCCCTGTGGTCAGACTTTAAGATTATTAGCAATCATTTTCCCCAACATTTTATTATAAAAGTTTTCAAATGTACACAAAAGTTGAAATAATTTTATATGAAACACTCAGACACAAACCAGATAGTTTCTATAAATAATATTTTAGTATTACTTGCTTTATCATATATCTAATCATCCCTTCATCACTCTATGAATCCACTGTAATTTTTTATTAATTTCTGAATAAGTTGCAGATATCACTACACCTCCCCTGAAATACTTAATGAATATTATTAACTATTAGATGTTAAACTTTTGTCATTACAATTAGTACTGTAATGAAAACTTGTATAAACACCTTTTCACACATGTATGCATATTTCCTAGAAATTAAATTGCTGGGATTGTGCATTTATAATTTTCAGAGATATTGCCAAATTTTGCTCCGTCGAGATTGTAACAGTTAACACTCCCACCAGCAATGTAGGTGAGTGCCTGTTTTTCTTTGCCTTTATAACATACTATCATCAAATGTTTAAATACATGACAACACCAAAGATGAAAAGGGATCTTGTAGTAGTGTTGTTCTACATTTATTTTAGTGAAGTTCAACATTTTTTTTCATGTTTAATAACTACTTGCATTTTCTTTTGGGTACAACGTTCTATCCATAATACCTTCTATTTATTTGTCTTATTATGGTAAGAACATTTAACATGAGAGCTACTATCCTATATTAGTCTGTTTTCACACTGCAATAAACAACCGCCCGAGACTCGGTAATTTATAAAAAAAAAAAAAGGTTTAATTGACTCATAGTTTCACATGGCTGGGGAGGCCTCAGGAAACTTACAATCATGGCAGAAGGAGAAGCAAGTATGTCTTACATGGCAACAGCTGAGAGAGAGAAAGAAAAGGGCAAAGAGCCGCTTATAAAACCTTCAGATCTCATGAGAACTCACTCACTATCACAAGAACAGCATGGGGGAAACCACCCCCATGATCCAATCACCTCCCACCAGGTCCCTCCCTCGACACATGGGGATTATGGCGATTACAATTTGAAATGAGATTTGGGTGGGGACACACAGCCAAACCATATCACCTCTTAAAAAACGTTTAAATGTACAATACAATATTGTTAACTATAGGCACAATGCTGTACAGCCAATCTCTAGAACTTATTCATTTTGCATAATGGAAATTTTATACACACTGAACAGTAACCACTATTTCTTCCTCTCCCCAACCCTTGGAAATCACAATTCTACTCTCTGTTTTCTTGCGTTTGACTCTTTTAGATACCTCATGTAAGTGGAATCATGCAGTATATGTCCTTTTATGGCATGCTTATTTCACTTAGTATAATGTCCTTCAGGTTCATCCATGTTGCAGCACATGGTAAGATTTCCTTCTTTTTTAACACCAAATAATATTAAGTTGCCTGTATAGACCACATTTTCTTCCATATCTTGGCTATTGTGAAAAATGCTGCAATAAACATGGAAACGCTGATATCTCTCTCAGAGCCTGATTTCAGGGTGTTTTGGGATATATACTCAGAAGTGGGATTGGATTGCTAGATCATATGATAATTCCATTTTTAATTTTTGGAGGAAACTCCATATTGTTTTCCATAGTGGCTGTTCATTCTACATTCTTACCAACAAGGGTTCCAGTTTCTGCATATGTTCACCAATACGTGCTTTTTTAAATAATGGCTACATTTTTTTTCTTTCAACTCTAGTCCATTGTGCATTTTTCTACTATCTTACTGGCCTTTTCACACTGATTCATAGAACTCTCTATATTAAGGAAACTAGCTATTTCTGCTCTGAGTTCTTAATATTTTTTCCAAGTTTGTCATTTCTATCTTGATTTTAATGACTTATTTTTCCAAGCATAAATTTATTTTTACATAAATTTATTTGTAAATGGTACCAAATGCTGATTCAGTATTTCTCCATTACTTACTGTTCCTGTCTCAACCTTCAAAACTGCTTCACTTAAACTCTACTGAATTACTTGCAGGGTCCAATTATGCCATGTCTTTCCCATCTACGGGCTCTTGTATATGTTGCTTCTTCTTTGTGCAACGTTCGCTCAATACTTTTCTCCTGACTAATTGCTACTGGTCATTCAAGACTTGGCTAAAAGGCTGCTTTTACAGCAAAGGCTTTCCTTAACTCCTCAAGGCTGGTTTCAATGGCCTTGCCCTATTCTTTCATAGCATCTTATGTGCACTCTGATCAGAACATCACCCTTCTGTAATGTAATTAGCTACTTCCCTGCTTTTTCCCTTAGATCATTAAGGGAAAAAACTATATTTCATTCATTAATTATTGTATCTTCAGCCTCTAGCCCACTGGCTAGCATACAAAGCAGGTGCTCAATAAATGTTTAAGAAAAAAGTAAGGAAATAAGAAAAAGCAAAGGATGGAGAGAGAGTGGGAGTGAAACATAGAGGGCAATATGGGCTGAATTGTGTCTCCCTAAAGTTCATGTGTTGAAGCCCTAACCCCTGGTGTCTCAGAATGTGACTGTATTAGGAGATAGAGCATTTAGAAAGGTGATTAGGATAAAGTGAAGCCTTTAGGGTGGGCCCTAATCCAATTTGACTGGTGTCCTTAAGAGGACAGGAAATGTGGACACTAAGAAATACACCAAGGATGCACAACACAAAATAAAGACCTTGTAAGGACACAGCGAGAAGGCAACCATCTGCAAGCCACAGAGAGAAGCCTCAGATGAAACCAACCTGCCATCACCTTGATCTTGGACTTCTAGCTCCAGAACCGTGAGAAAATAAATTTCTGTTGTTTAAGCTATCCAGTCTGTGCCATTTTGTTATGGCAGCCCTAGCAAACTAACACAAAGGGTTAGAAGATATAGAAGGAAAAATGGTTGGATAAGGAAATATCTAAATCTGGACATTAGAGGAATACAGAAACATTCATGAGTTCTGGCAAGAAAGTCACAACTGAGGAAAAAATTGTAATTCTTTATTTTCCATTCAGGACAAAGAGATAAAGCTGATTTTAAACTAAAACCTTTGTTCTTTAGATTATAATGTGAATATGTAATTAAATTTTATTTTGATTAGGCAAGGCTCTTTCAGTTATAATTCTTACGGAATTAAGCCATAAACTACAATGGAATTACATGGTATGAGAACTTAGTCTGATTATAATAAGCCACTCAAGCTTAAGAAGGCATATGTATTCATGGCTATATTTCATTGTTGAGACTGCAAAGAAGTCCCTAAAATTTCTAGTCCGTCTATAAAGTTGGTATTTTTCTGATTTAGTATTTTCCTCTTTATTACAGGGTTAGTTTGTTTCAAAAAGATGCTTTTCTTAGAAAATGAAGTTTGACACAAAGGCATACTGGACTGCATTATAAAAAAAGTAAAATTAATTATTGGATACCAAGTCCTTGAGAGTGCTTTTGTAGTCATATGTTTCATCTCTGTTGACAGCTGTATTTTTGTACAGCATTTAAAACCATCTACTGACTTTGACAAACTGTTCATTTCCCTTCAGATGTATACCGACTTTGACAAACTGTTCATTTTCCTTCAGATTTTGGGAAATTCAATATGTCTACGACAACACACCAACCATTAAGTGAGATCAAGTCATATCTAGTTTTCATTTCAAAATATGATAGAACTGTGTGGAATTATATTCTATCTATATTATGATAGCTATGATCTGGAGGTGACATGGTTAATTTCCCTGGCAGACTATAAAATCACCCAGCTAGGAATGGTGAAAGCTGTTAATCAGAAAGATAACCTTTGAAAGCCTTACTCCTTTCATAATGGTTGCTAGTTAAATATGAACATCTGGGAAACAATTATGAATTCATTGTGCATAAATCTATTGCCCTATGTACAGAACTACTTTTTATTACAAACAGACTTTACATAATAAGGAAAGAATAAATGTATCAACTTTTCATTTTTTACCACATACTTATTTGATGCACCATTTATTAACAAAATCAACATTGTCCTTGGATGTCCATAACACTGGTTATAAAATAGAGATAATAATATTTGGTTGAGAACATATCTAAAAGGCTTAATGTTTTAGCAATGCTTTGAAATTTTAAATGGTTTGAATGTGCTAATTTTTACAATATTGTCTCAAAGGTTTACTTTGATATTTATTTTACATGGTATGTAATATGAACTGAGAAAAATGGCCTTTGTTTTTTACATAAATACATAACGGTTGATAAATTTTAAAAAGTGACTTCCATGAGCCATTTATTCATCTAATATTTCTACTGCCAATTTTAAGATAATCTTTCAACATGGGCACCTATACTATTCAGTTAAGAAATTTCTTCGAAACTTCTCATAAACACAAATGCCCGAAGGCCTAAATTACTTATAAAAAGTGAAAAGCGAAAGAGACTCCTATAATCTTTAACTGAATAAATATTTTTCCACCTAACCAAATCTGACTGCCAACACCAGAAGGTTTGGAGAGAAAATTTTCATACCGTTTGAAAAGGAACACTGAATTTTACACAATGGGAAAAAAATAAATAGATTATAGCTCTGGCTAACGGTATTAAAACATTAAGATTCTTTTGTTATAAATCTTAATTTTCTGAAGTATGTAACTAGGACAGGCCCTAATCCCAAATGAAATTTAATTGAAAGTTGTTTTTGAAAACATGGTAAGAGAGATTTCTCTTTTTAGTGTTGCCAAATAGAGCTGACTCTAGATGCTTCTTCATTGTCACTTCAGCCAAGTTAGACCATAATGAGAACTAGTCTTTTTGTCTTTAATCCAACAGCTTAAATAAAATTTAAGCCCTAGATTTTTTATTAAAATACATGAAAAAGGGGCTTTCAGAAAACTTGGCATTAAGGATACACATATTTACCCATAACAGTAAGTAGCATGCATATGTATAATGTAACCCACAGGCAAAATATAGTATGCATCTGTTCATTTATACTTGTGGGTAAGGGATTTTTATTCCCTACAGTAAACCTTTCTACATTAACATTGAAGGAAAAAATTATGTCAATACATCAATATGAAAAAAAGGATGGCTAAAGCAGAAGGCTAAAATACACTGTAAATTAAGTTAGAAAATCTTGTTAGAGATCCTTACAACACGTCATTTACATTTGTGACATTTAACAAAATTGCAATTGAATAAATATCAATATAATTGGTTTGCTGTTCATCTCTCCCATTATACTATGAACTGCAAAAGCTTCATCTTGACTATCTAGCAAGATAGGCACATGATCAAATACACACAGATGGAAAGCTAAAGTCCAGGGTAAACCTGGGATGCTTAAGCACTTGTTTTGGAAAAAAAATCACTGTCTACCTAGAGAGAGGAGAAAAGGAACAGTAAGAAGTAACGTGGATTGTCCACCTACTATGGGTACTACAGGTCAGCTCCTATGGTATAGATGTATCGCTGCTGTTAATACAATAGCTCTGGAGAGAAAGTATCACAGCCTCCATTAGACAGCTGGGAAACTGATAAGAAAGAGATTAAGTGACCCTCCTCATTAGTAAAGTCCAGGACTAGATCCCTGTACTCTTTCCATTTGACCCTTGTATATCTCTAAAGAAAGAAAAGATAGTCCTTTAGCTTTTAGTTTCATAAAGGAGAAAACTAATACTTTCCCCATCTTCCACATTAGTGATTCAAAAGCTTGGCTGCTCATTAGAATCATTTGAGAACTGTTTAAAAAGTATCTGAGTCCTACAGCCAGATATCCTGATTCAGAGATGTGGGATCCTCCCAGGCATTTCTGTATTTAAAAATCTCCACAGGTGAACCTAATGTGCATTCAGGCTTGAACTGCTATTCTTTTCTAAGCCTATCAAATATTCTATCCTTATCCTTCCCCAAATTATAAGCATCTTCCTGATTGAAAGGATATTAGAAATGTTTGCACACTTCTAAATTCCAGGCATTGTATAAAAGGGTTTCATATATATATTGCCTCCCACATGTAATCTCATTTATTAGACAGTAGACTAATGCTTACATAGGCATAATTATCATTCCCTTAATCTTATAAAAACAACATATATATATTTATATAATTTCTAAAACATACCTTGTGTTCTCTTAAAAATGTCAAATATGTTGTTCATTTCAAGATGTCTTTAACAACCAGAAAAAAAAAGAAACAGAAAAAAGGCTTCCACTAAGCCCAAGAAGCTTAAGGATTCTATTTGTGCTGCTTCCTGACCCTACCTATTAAAATGCAGTATCTCTAATGTCCTACAAAGCCCTTCACAAATATTTATGGATCCCCAAGAGTTATCTCATGCGTGCTCTTGAATGAGCACTGCCAGCTACATACATATATATATGATATATATCACATATATATGATATATATCATATATATATGATACCTGAAATTTTGTTCTCTTTTCCTGCACTAGGTATCCCCCATATCCATGATGTCTGAAACTCAGTCTCTGAGGTCTTCAATGTTGTCTAAATGTATTTAGCGCTGCCTCCAGCTGACATATCACTAATTTACCACTGTAACTTGCTGGATACTGCTGCCTTTGCCAAACATTGTGCCCATGTCTTATGGATACCACAATCTCCTGTTGCATTCTGGCCAGTGAACCTGAGTCCCCGAAGACCTAAAGTTGCTCTGGGTTCTCTGAAATTCATAATATGTAGAAGTTACTCTGTGTTGCATGAAAAGTGGACAGCTGTCTGGAAGTGCCTCATTCCCTGATTTAGGGATGTAATTTTTCACACAAATACTGAAGAGGTACTGCTCCAAAGGCTTCCAAGACTTTAGTGAGAAGTTCTTTGTTTTTCTCTACAGTTCTTTCCTGCCTATCTCCCTATAAGAGTCACAGGGTATTTTAAGGGGGAATGTCCGGTACATGAATCAAGTGATGGGCACAATGATATTCTCAGAAGTATCACTCGCAACAATTATTAAAGTTTTGTTAATAGTTCAACTTTGTCTACCTTCATCCTCCCTGGGAAGGAGTTCTCTCCCCAGAAATGCTATCTAGTCTCTCTTGTGAATTGTCTTCTGGCAGGTCAGTTTCACCAATCTCATAGACATGCCCAAACGTGTGGGCATTTGGGTAACAGGGCTGGCTTAGGCTCAAGCTAGGGACACCATGATAGCCACATAAATGTGAAACTGTTTCTTGGCATATTAGTTAAGAAAAGAAATTGATGATTGAGGTAGTAAGAGGCAGGTAATCCTACATGTTGCCTCTTATTTGCCATCTTCCACATCTCACACATATGGCACAGATGAGCCATATCTCTGAATAAATATTTTACTCAACATATGCATAAAAACCTCCTCCTGGAGGAAAAGTTCTAAATCCAGAATAGAATCATATCCCCAGAATACTGGCCTATTAAAACAAACTTGGAAGAGTTGTAGGGAGGGGTAAATTATCAGATGCCAAGATCCTGTGTAAATACTAGTTTATACTACCTTAACAGTCATCCTGAAGATTTCACTTTTTTTCCCCTTCTATGAATCTGTTCTTTGCTCTGCCTCCCTCTCTCTCCAACCATCAAAGTCTTGGCTGGGCTTCTCGTTCTTCCTCATGGGATATCATTTCCTGTTCACGAGTGTTGCTGCTTCAGGTCTTTATGAAAAATGTGCTTAAAATTTCTTCCATCCAGTCATCTTATTCCTGAGTTAGTTTCTTCTGGTTCGAATCTTAACCCTGGGTAATCTATTTACCTTGTCCCAACTTTCAAAGATACTACCTTTTAGGAGTTTCTAAAAATCTCAAGTTTCCATGAAGGTAGAAGCTTCTACCATGATAAAATGCAGGTGATTTCATCAAGTCCTGTAATGTCTACACCTGCATCACTCTAATTCTTTAACCCACTACACCTGAGCTATGTTTGTTTCCCTGATAAAGACTATGCTTTGACAGAATTGATTGGATGATTGGAGCAATGGCAAAAGCAAGGCCCTAGAATAATTGTGTTTAATATCCTGACTCTGTTTCGTTCACAGGTTCATGTGGTCTGAAATGTTGGGACTTCCTCCTGCAGATGATGGGGAACTACTGCAGGTGTTAGATCAGGGTTATATAATACAATTCAGTCTGTCCCTAATGGGCAATATGAATTAACGAAGGAGGACACTAAGGCAGGTGATAATTAGAATATAACAGAATAAGAGGGCAACAGAATTTTTAAAAATAAATGAGGTTTAAGGTGAAGAATGTGTGTGTCAGCTATGGAAATGCAACTATCATAACTGGCAACAATTTGAAAGACAATAAAATGTACTAGGTTTGGGACAAAACACATTTCAGATAATGGTATTTAAGTTAGCTGATGACACAGAACTGGGGCTTGGAGACAGAAAGTATAAACATAAGTACAAAGAAAAAGAGTTAAAATTGTGGTACAGAATCATATCACCAAAGAAAATGACAGAGAGAATAGAACACCAAGGACTAAGTCAACCTGGGAATAGCCATAGTTAGCAGAATGTCAGGGGAGAAAAGTGAGGTTCAGATTTTAGCTAATAAGTGAACATTAGAAGGCTGATTTCCATCATAAAGCTTGTTAAATGGTGTTACCCAAGAAACAATAACTCTTGCTTAACCTTCACCCTGGAGCAAATGCTCAAACCAGCTTTGGCAGGCTCAGTTCACTGGCTGGTACTATACCAGAACTCCACTCTAATACTATTTTTGAAGACTCATCTTCTAATGAGGTGTTTTCCATGGTTCATTACTACAGTTCCCTGAAATGGGGCCAATGCACCCTTGCTTTGGGCTGAAATAAGGTTGTAGTGTGATTCCAAAATATTTGTCAATACATTAATAGTTTGCATGGTAGTAGTACAGACAGTGCCTGAAATAAACAGGTTTAATAAGCAGATGTTGAAGAAATAAATGACTGGTTGGATGTGCAAAAATTTAATCCTATGCAAAGTGGGTACAGAAATTTGAATATTGAATAAAAATCCTTAATGACAATAATATTGTAGGAGTTGGCAAATAGATGCAATCAAAAAGATTCAGTAGTGTAAATTTCCCTAAGCAAAACCATTCTGAACCAATAAAGATTTAGCAGGCCTGGTATTGAGTGTCCATGATATGAAAACTTGAGCTCCTGTGAAAACTGCAGGTTAAATACAAGCCAATGATGTTATGCTATAATTTTAAAACCAAGATTTATACAAAAATATTTTCAATAAGAAACACAGGGCAATTATCTCTTCAGGCTCACCACTGGTCAACCCTCTATAAGGGTACTTATTAGGTTCAATGTTAGGCCCACAAACTAAAACTTTCTCTAAAGGATTTGGAAGGAGTCCTGAGGAAACTAATCAAAGAGATTAAAGGAACAAAAAAATGATGAGAAAATTGGCCCCAAAGAGAAACACAAAAGAAACACCATTTATTTAACCTAAGAAGAAGAAGCTGAAAAGCAAATAACAGTCTTCAAATATTTTGCCAATGTGGCCAGCAGCTGTTCTGTATCACTGTAAGCAGGACAAAAGAAAATGAACTTCCAGAGCAAAGGCAGCAAAGTGCAAATGCACCACTGGTTTTTCCCCAAAGAACTTCCTGGCTGCAGGAGCTGGGACGTACTGTTTGATAGGAACTCAAGAGACAGTGGCATTTCCCTCTCTCTGGACCTTCCTTAGCATGAGTGTGCAGCTATATATTTAAACAGCTGTCCAGGTAAGAGGGAGCAATTCTATAAACAAATAAAAAAAAACCCTTTTCTATCTTTACAGTTGTCAAAATCATCACATACAGTTAAGTAACAAGAGATGTGAAAAGAAACTTTCAGAAGAGTCATTTTTCTCAAGATTCCTTAAAGGGAGGATTCTGAACCTTCATCATAAAAACGGTTTTCTTTAAATAAAATAATGCTATTGATTAGCTATAAGTCTGCTTTCCATGCATCCCACTGTGCCATTCAGAAAATAACTGGATTGTATATTTGCAGGCAAGTGTAAAAGGACACTCTACTTTCTATTATTCCAAAAAGCTGAGCATTTATAGACTTTTTGAAAATATGTTACATACTTTCTGAAAGGAATTATTCAAATGTCAGTTTAAGCCTATAAAGCAATACAACTAGATGGCATTTATTATTATTCCACTTCACTTCCTTTCTCCTTTAGGAGCAAGGGATCACTTTACATCAGGTTCCAAGCTCAGAAACATTTGGCTACAGTCCTTTCTAATCTTTGAGTCAGAAATTACAAAGAACAAAACAAAAGATGATTCTCTCCCATCTCTTTCATGTATTCCAAATTCTCACTGAAATCCAGGAAAGAGTTATTACAGTGTTTTGGTTGGATATTCAGTTTTAAAAAGAAGCCAAAGAAAGTCCTTTGTAGATACTGTATAGAAATGCAGAACCTAGCTGGGATTCTCAAGGCAAGCGTGGTTTCAGAATCACCTGCATAGGAGCCGCATCACTACTCAATTTATAAATTCACTCCTTCCTCCCTTACCATTGAGCCAGGACAATAAGGAAAACGAGTGGCAGGTCCATACCTCTGCCGACCTACATCTTCCTGGTACATGGATTTTCCACAAGGATCACTGTCACTCAGCTGTAACATTGAACAATATTATATCTGGTTAAACATCAGCTTCCTGGAATGTACTGTTGACTGTGCTAAACTTGCAATAATTTCTGTTTGGCTTTGGCCCTTGCTTCTATCACAGCTTTTTGAACTCTATCTTCTCGTAATTTTTGACCACACATCACTCCTTAAAACTGATTATATTAAAAAAAAGCTCTTTAGGTTTCCTGGCTCTATCCTCTTTCCCTGGCTATAGGCAGTGCCCCCTGATGGCTTCCTGGGCCCTGCTTGTCTATCCTGTTCTGTAACAGCAATAGAACCACTGGCGCCTTCCAACCTCAATTGGTCAGCTTCATGTATATATTGTGACGTTAAAAAGGTTTTCATTTATTTGGAGCCCAATTCAGCAACAGACAACTTATTTACCTCAGCATCTAGCATAATATAGCAAGCACAGTATGGTATAGTATATAGTAGGTTCTTAACATTTGTTGAGTATATGTATGAATGAATGAAAGAAATCCTGACCTGCACCATAGTCATGCTACTAAAGTGATTTTGTTTTAGAGACTAGACATGCTGTGCAAAATAACTTAACTCTGTTATCTATATTTCCAGGCAATTGTAAAAGAATCCTATTTTCTATTAGCTATTTAAATTAATTAAAATTAAACAAAATTTAACATTCAGTTCTTCAGTTATACTAACCACATTTCAACAGCTAAACAGCCACATGTGCCTATGTCTACCATGTCAGACAGTGCAGATACAGAACATTTCCAGGATCACATAAAGTTCTATTCAACAGTACTAGATTCGACCACTTTCTCATTTGTCCATATAAATACTGGTCCTTTATATACTCTTCTGTCAAATACTGGCTGTATCTAACCTTTCCATATTCTTCAAGTACTAAAACTCCTTGCCTTAATCCAAAATAAAATCACGCTTCAGCTTATTTTCCCAGTCTGGCAACCTAATGGCAAGGATCATTTAAACTCCATGTATGCCATAAATATATATATATATATATCTACTATGTACCCACAAAAATTAAAATAAATAAATAAATAAACTGCAGCAAGGAGAAACTTTAGTTGCTCAAGTTATCTGGAGCATAAAATACATTGTATTCTTGGTGTGTTTGTGTGTATGTGTGTATAAGAGACACTTAAACCAAACATTTAATACCATAATTAATTACTTCATTCTATACCCCACCCCATACAAATCCTGATCATCCCTAATATGAAATACATTCTATGGAACATGAGAGAACCTGTAACTTCACATTTTTTCACTAATATAAACTTTCTTCATATTTATAAAGGCACTGGGAAAGCCCTATTTAACTGCGTGTAGAGCATCTAAGTAATGAAATAGTTCAGATGAAAGAATCTACAGCAATGCAGAAGGCCATTCAATGCTAAGGGAAGGTGTTTAAGCAGAAAGCAGGTTTTTAGCAGACCTCATTTTTATTTTTAATTTTACTTATTTTTGTTAATATGGAACTATGTTTACAAATAGTGCTGCAGAAACTTGCAATGGCTTCCTGGGCCCTGCGTATGTAGTAGTGCAGTTACTACATACGCAAACACTTACTGGTATTCAAACTAATCCTGTGCTGAAAGAAGAGACCCTCATATCTTCCAGACCACACTATCTTAGTAAATTAGATATTGTGATTTGTTATTAAGATCTTACAAATAGATATTCACCCACAAAGGAGAATAATTCAGGTCAAGTAGGTGGTAAAGAATATTACTTTTTATTTATTTGACTAGAGTATTGCTGTGGGGTACAACTAGGCTAATAAAAATATTGTATGTTCTGGTACATTTCTGTATTTATAACATTAAATCACAGTTTTATCAGACACTAGAGATTGTCATACCTCCCAGTAATAGCATAAATATGAATTAGCTGCCCAGGTCTCCTCAGCCCCTTAGGAAATCATGATATGACTCACTAAAAAAACTGGCCGAATGCCCACAGAAGCCAATCAACTTTTGTGGGATGAGGTGAAGTCCAAGTGACTTTGCTTACCAAGGTGCAATGAATCCAGCAAAGCTGCAACTTAACTCTTGTTTAAACCTACTTCATCTTCACCATCTTACAGTAGCCATAGCATCTCAACTACTGCAAATAAAAATCAAAAACAGACTCTGCCAAGTAGGTCTTTTGATTTTATAAAAAAGATCAAAAGAGGCAAAGCAATCAGTGCAGCAAATGGTCACCTTGAGAAAAATATAGCAAATCTTTAACACATTTAGAAATCATACTAGATGAATTTATGCAAAAAATCAGAATTGCAGAGCCTCTGCCCTGAATGATAAAGAAGTTAGGAACTTTCAATTAAGCATGAAGAATTGAGCATTGTGTTTATTTACGCTTCCTTATTTCCTACTAAAATGACAATAAAAACTGAATAAATCTAAAAGGACAAAGAAAACCTGAGAAGACACAACAGCAGACAAAACAGCAACAAAATTTTGGAAGCTGGACAGGCACACTAGCTCAGGTCTGTAATCCCAACACTTTGGGAGGCAGAGGTGGGAGGATCACTTGAGGCCAGGAGTTCAAGACAAACCTGGGCAACATAGGGAGGCCCTACCTCTGCAAAAAAATTTCAAAACGTAGCCATGCATAGTGGTTCATGCCTGTAGTCCTAGCTACTCAGGAGGCTGAGGCATATAGATCAACTTGAGCTCAGGAGTTTGAGGTTACAGTGAGCTGGAATCACGCCACTGCACTCCAGTCTGGGTGACAGAGCAAGACTCTGTCTCAAAAAAAAAAAAAAAAAAATCTGGAAGCTACTGAATAGTAGAAAAGATAACTGCCCTTCACTAAAGAAAGCTCAATTCTAAGTTTGCAAAGGAGGTTAGCAGTGGGAAACCAGCAAAGCCGCAGAACTGCAGAAATGTTAAGGAACTGGAGGCACCAGGTGTCTCTGGAGGCACCAGGTGTCTCTGGAGGCAAAGGTGAGGGGTAGAAAAGAAAAAAAAAGAGGGCAGTTAAGTACTTGGGTTCTAGGGATCTGCATATTTCTTCCTCCCTCCTTTACAATCAGAAGACTTCTCAACCTCATCAAGGCAGAAGACTGGAAGTTTATTCTCTGAAGGTGCAGAATCACGTAGGTGTAGAAATCTGTGTGGGTCACTCTCCTTCACTTAACTAGGGAATTAAGTGAAAGTCTACAGACATAATGGAGAGGCACTCTCGCCTCCCCAGCTTCATTTTGCCAGACCTTCAGCTTCTCCCTACACCAGCAACCTTCCCCATCCCCAGGCAGAACACTAAAGGTCTATCTCTGAGAAACTGGCCTGTTTATGAGAAAGGCCTAAAGATATTAACATTTGGGAGCAGGACCCTCACATAGTTTCTCCAGTTTTTATCTTTACCAGGGACATTGGCTGAAGGTGAGTGAGGGATAAAATCCAAGCCCTGCTCCACTTACCAAGCCCTGTGCCCTGGGGAGGGGCTTTGTTAGGCCAGGGGGAGGGGCTACCTTTTTCTAATTAGCATAAAGGCACCAACTGATAAACAACTCACATGCCTCATGGGATATCTTTTTCTATTTCATACAATGGAGCCATATAGATTAATTGTAATTCTATTGAGAGGTCCCCCTTGAAATGGTTGAAATCTTTCCTGATTTTCCTTGGTGAAATGTGCCAGTCCACAGGCAATCCCTCTTCCCCCCACATATACACAAATACATAGAGCTTCCAGTTGGCATTTTAGTTGTGCACATTTAAAATACGAATAGACAGTCAAGGGTCACCCATTATGAAGAAAATCTGTAACACCAACAGGAGAAAGACTCAACTAAGCCAAAAAAGGAATTGAAAGAAAAGAAAGATAAAACTTGAAAAAAAAAAAAAATCTGGGAAAAAAGTTTGTTATCCTCAGAGAGATAAGATACTGCATCCAGAAAATAAGAAAGGACACTACAATAAAAATAAAAAAAATCATAAAAGAAAATTCAGCAGAAGGTTTGAAAGATAATATGGAAGAAATCTAAATGGTAGTACTAAAAAACAGAAAAGTAGAAAATAGAGAAGAGTTAATAAAATGTGAGACTGAGTGAACAAAAAATATTCAGAAAAGAAAAGAAAATGAAGGATATACATATATGCATATATTGGCACAGGGCTACAAAATTTCAGAAGATATGAATAAAAAGAAGAATCTAAAAGCTTCCAGGAAGAAAAAAAAGAAGTTAGAAAAGGGCTAAGACATCAGAATGATGCCACATTTTTAGCAGTAAAACTAGAAGGTGGAAGACAACAAATCAGTATCTTTAGAAATCTAAGAGGAAATCATACTTAGAATTCTTGCTTAGTCAAATTACAACTCAAGTAGGAGAAAGATAGGCCTGTGTGGAAAATGTATGTCCTATGTACTTATTAGGAAGCTGCAAAAGGATGTACTTTACCCAAACAAGGGGATAAAGAAAGAAAGCAGGAAACAGGATACAAGATAGGGAAGAGGTGATGAGAATGCCCTGGATGATAATGAAAGATGTGAGCTCTGAGGCAGATCTAGAGAGAAACTAGTCCTGAGAGTAGTAAGAGAAAGGACAGGGCTGGGCATGGTGGCTCACTCCTCTGTAATCCCAGCACTTTGGGAGGCCGAGGAGGGCGGATCACTTGAGGCCAGGAGTTCAAGACTAGCCTGGCTAACATGGTGAAACCTCTTCTCTACTAAAAATACAAATTACAAAAATTAGCTGGGCATGGTGGCACATGCCTGTAATCCCAGCTACTCAGGAGGTTAAGTCAGGAGAATTGCTTGAACCCAGGAGGCGGAGGTTGCAGTGAGCCAAGATCGCACCACTGCACTCCAGCCTGGGTGACAGTGCAAGACTCCGTCTCAAAAAAAAAAATAAATAAAGGACAGAACTAAGAAGTAATGTCTCCAGAAAAATCCATCAATCAATCAATAGAATATCTAATGTGGTTAACTGGATTGAAAGAATGTTTTTAGTTGTGCCAACAATTTGGCTGTAGATTAATGCTAGGAATGTCCTCAAAATTCCTAATATCCCATGCATCTGGAAGGAACAGAAGGCACTGTTATTTGAGTGGATTGGGAAAGGATGTAGAAATATTTCTTCCTTACTCTTTATACTTCCATTAGGATAATTTTCTCTAAAAAATCTCCATCCCTCCTCCCACTCCTCAGTCCTCTACAGATGTGAATTTAGGAGAGAGGGAGGGACTTGAAGGAGGAACAGGGTATGCAAAATCCAGCGTCTTCCTCTATTTCTACAGGAAACCTCAAGTTTGATCTGCTTCTCCCTACCATAAATTGTATAGGGGCAGGTTCTCCCCTGCAAAGGTATGTGGCTTTCTAGTGCTGCCTCTGACTGGGTGGGCAGGTCTGTTCAGTATTAAATGGCTACGTTTAGCTATACACATTCTTCCAACATGCTATATCAGTAACAAAAGTGGTTTGCTTTGCATTTGCCTGATTCCTTTCCTCTTTCTCTCTCTCAGCTGGTTCTAAATTTTGGTAATGAAAAGGATTGTTATTTATTGCTCTCCCAAACATCAACACTGTTACGATTGTATATGTGTGTAATGATGGGTAGTAGTGTATTTTACTGAGTAAGCAGTATGCAAAAAGGATAATTACCCATATTTAAAATTCACGATTAAATGTCTAATTTCTGAAGGTGAGGAAGAGAGCAAAGTCTACTTCCCATAATTATTTCAAGAGAAGATATTTTAATTATGAAACATTCCAAACATATGAAAAGAACAGAGAATACTATAAAAACACTTACAGATCATCACTCAGCCTTAACAAATCTGAACATTGTTATTTTTGTTCATACAATATATTGAGAAACCAGCACAAAATAAATCTGAAGTCCTCTGAAATCACTTACTTGTTTCTTCTCCCTCTCCCACTATCCTGAAATTGTTAGATACCATTCTGATGAATGTGTTTTTCCAATACTTTTACTATACACATAGGTATACACCATATAGTATTGTTTTATTTATTTTAGCATTTAAATATGTGGTATCATATGGCAAATAGAATTCTGCAGCTTATGTTTTCCAGGCAACATTACTAATGAAAAAGCAATTCGAGTCAATGCTAGTCAGCTCAAGAGTGCCTGACCTGGATCAAATCCTGGCTCCAAGGCCTTTAAGGCAAGTGACTTTATCTCCAAATTGATATCCTCATTTACAAAATGGTAATAATAACGTCCCTTCCTCATGGGCCTCTTGTGAAAAGTGAATGGGTAGATACTCATACAGCACTCAGAACTGCACCTGGCACATACCAAAGTATCTGCAATAGATCTTGTTTCTAAATGGTGACTTTGATGTGCTGACAAGATGTTGACTACAAATACATTAAACTTATTTCTACCACCTTATTTTTTGTTTCCTGTTTCTTTTGTTTCTTTTTCCCTGTTTTTGTGACTTTTAGTTAATTGACATTTCTAACTTCCATGTTTTTTCCTCTGTCAATTTAGAAGTTACAATTTTATGTAGTTATTTTTTTGTGGTACTCAAAATTTAACTACTCGTTCAACATATGTATATGCACCTCTTTGTTGTTGTTTAGCATTTTAGTTTAATGTTTAACAAACTAAAAAGAAAACGCTATTTGTTTACAGCC
Source organism: Gorilla gorilla gorilla (assembly GCF_029281585.2). Classification (NCBI taxonomy): domain Eukaryota; kingdom Metazoa; phylum Chordata; class Mammalia; order Primates; family Hominidae; genus Gorilla; species Gorilla gorilla. The sequence goes on from NC_073232.2 coordinate 100,856,048, forward strand.
AACAGCTAATTACATTTACAAATATCTTTCTGTGCTCACCATTGCCTCTCATACCTCATTTTTTCCCTTTGCTTTTGCTTTTCTTAAACATATCTTTTGATAATTCTCATAGTGATTGTATGTAAATGATAATCCATTAGTATTTTTAGTACTGAAAATATAACATTTTTCTCACAAAATATGGCTTTGATTCTGGCTAAATATAATGCCATTCTCAGCAAAAGCTTTCTCCTAATAAATACATGCCAAACGAATGAACAAATGAATAGGTAAATCCACAGGAAACAAAGAGGGAGCACCAAGGCAGGATCATCAAAGAAGCCTGATGAGATAACATAATGTTTTCAGAAATGCACATAATTTCACTTCCTAATAAATAAAAAATAATTCACTTTACAAAATAAAAGATGCTAGATGGGAAGGAAAAAAAGTTTGAATTAAGTATTATTTAATAGAAGTTAAACTGAGCAAATGTTCTCAGTGAATGTCCCTAAAGCCACTGGTCCCAATACTTATAAGTAGAGGAACCAATCATTACAGAGTACAACATCTGATTTTAGTTTTCATAATTACATGGAAGGATATAGAAGTACACCAGAGGTCAGCCTTGCTTTATCAATATTCCTACAAGTTTGTAGGTATTGCTAGGCAACAAAGAGAAACATAAAAGCAGAAGGGCTTGTTGAAGTACTGAAAAAAAAAAAGGCAACTATAAGGGAATGTTTTTTAAACTCATCTTTTAGATAAGTTGTATGTATTTTCATTTATCTTGACTCCAAATTGAATTTGAGCATTTGAAAAACCCCCGTTAGATTAGGTACATTACGATTCCACTTAGTCTAGATAAAAGCTTTATAGAAAGAGCAAGGACATTCAAGTTATGAAGGCAAAGTGCTTTTTTCCTGGTTAGATGTTAGCAATGCAGGCACTCCCCACTCAAACCACTCTGTAGATCTCAGCACCACTCAATCATAGCTGCATATTTCCACAAATCCTGGATTTTTGCCACCTTTTTTCATTCAGTAATTTTTATATAATGGCACATACTAAGTCAGGGCACCATCTTCTGCCAGAAATTCCCTTTTAAAAGCTCATTCCACTATCCCAGTGATAGTTTTTATGGATTTCCAATGATGTGTGAAGTATTCTTATGACTAAATATTACGTAGATTGACATTACTTTTTGCTCTGGTGTAGAATTTCTTTGTTCTGAGATTGAATACCTTTAACTTGAAAAAGGAGAGAGTGAATGAGGAAAATTTTAGATCAGCTCTTTAGGGCCAGAAACAAAATCATTATCCCTCCAAAAACAAATATTGAGTAATCCCTACAATTAGATGAGGCAGAACTACCTAATCTTGCTTGCTTCCTCCAACCCCCATCTCTACTTAGCAGTAAAAGGGAGTATCAGCTCAAGTCTTAGTTGAGTGAAGCTTTTGAAAGAATTAGGTCACTAAAGTCATTCTTCAAAGTCCCTTCTAAATTTTAGAAGAGTTTTTGTTGTCAGAATCTTAATTCATGTTTACGACAGCCTTTACATTTCTATTAAATGCATAATCTAATTTGTATCTTTACATTTTACATACATATAATACACACAATCATTGTGTATAATACACTGATGCACACTTTACAAGACTTAGAATATGGAATATGTTTTTATTACTTTAAGTTATCACAGAAGATTTTAGTTATTATAACTTTTATGATACTCCAATGGTTATATCTAAAATTGAGGCTGATAAGGAATGCAAATACTTACTAGTATACTGCTCCTATGGGAAAAATAAATGATTGATTTTTCCATAATCTAGTTTTATGATATTGTTTCTAATGATGAAATGTAACGAAAAGCAAAGATTGGTTCCATTTGGGAACCAATCAACAATAGAATTTAGCAAACACTTATCAACCTTTTACTATGTATAAGCTATTCCCATAAATTCTGTGGAGGGTACAATTAAAATAAAGCATAATTATTGCCTCAAGAAACTTAACACTTGGTAGATCAGATATGTACTCAAACAGTTAAACCATCGTAAATTCTATAGAAATCCTAAGGATAAAGTGTTAGGTAATCACAGAGAGTTCTGCAGATTGTCTAATAATTACAGTATCAATACTAATCTCCTGAAAAGGGAAATCATAGATATTGAAAAATCTGCCCATTTACATAAAGGCAATGAAAATAGAGATGGCAGAGAACCACTCAAATCACATGCAAATAAGGATTTGGGAGAGAAAAACCAGTTAACTTAAGAAGGGACTAAGGACTGACATGATATTTTAAGAAATCAAATAATAAGAAGGTGCTCTAGGTAAAACTGAGTTTCTAGAATACTTTTTCATGAAATATTTATGTTGGTGCTGCAAAAGTCAAAATCATGTTATTGAATTATTCTGTCATACAATTGTTAGAAAATTGTGCCCCAACAAAATAAACATTTAATTGCTATTTGTATATTCTAAGAATTAGCACATAATTTCAATTACAACCTAAATTTATTAATTATAAGTAAATAAACATGTTTGTAATGTATAATCTTTAGTTTCATTTTTCAAGTTAGAGTGCCAATCAATTCTTTTATTCTTATTTATTAAGAAATGTTGGCCACAGCTTGGCCTTTTCTTTAGTACAAATCATCATTGGTTAAAGAGCACCACCAAGTATTACTTTTGGCTGAGGATAGAATAAAAGGATAAAAGGAGGCAGCCTTGAAGGATGAACTGAGTCCTAACAGAAACATGGAAATACTTTCTAAAGAAAAAAACAGTGTTAGAAAAAAGATACAGAAATGGAAACATATAGACATGTCAAGAAGAAAAGAAATACTTTGATCTGACCTTAAAGGTCAGTTGAAATCAGATTTTTAAAAGGGCTTTGAAGACCCAATTTTAGTCCATAAGCACTGGGGAACCCCTCAAAGTTTATTTGCACAGGAGAGCAAAATTACCTAAGGTACTGTTAGGAATAGTACTTTAGTTTCAGTTGTGAGGATGGAGTGAAGTGGGATTTGACTAACGATAGGCAGATCCCTTAAAGGGCTTCTATAGAAGTGCAGGCAAGAGGTAAGGGAAGCAGGGGATTCTGACAGACAGAATGACAAGACAGGGAGTGACACTGCACTGAACATGAAGAGAGAAACAGGTTTGGTGAGGACAGTGATGTCTAAAGTAACCATACACAAGTAGAATCCCACAAATAGTCTAAAGCCTAGGTCTAAATCTTGGAGGAGAAATCAGTCTAAAAATAAAGATTTGAAATCTTCAGCACAGAAAGCCTTGGCGTAGATGAAATCGCTAATGAAGGGAGCAAAGAAAAGGAAGGTCCAAGACAAAGCCTTGAAAATTGCCTATATTTTAGGAGGAGAGAGAAGAAATAACTAACAAAGAAGAAAGAGAAGGTGTGATTAGAGTTAGAAGTAGAACAAGGAGAGTTTCAATCCTGATTAGCTAAGGGAAGAAGAAATTTATAAAGAAGGCACTGAAACAAGGAAGGCAGACTATAGGCTAATTTAGATGTCATGATGAGGAGGTCACTGGGGATGGCCTTTAAGATAATGATTTAGCAAATGACTAACAAAAGTGGTTTAAATTTGTTTTATGGACTGGAGACCTGCAGCATTATGTAACATAGAAGCCCTGAATTAGGCAACATTTAGCAAGAGTTCTACCCTTGGCTCCCCTGTGTAGCTGTGTGACCTAATACTGGTCATATAAATCCTCTGGACATGAACATCCTCACCTTTTAAAATAGAAGACAGCAGAGGCTTGAAATAGGGAATTGCTCCAAGCTGGCATTTCATACTAACTACAATTATAAGAAATAACAAAAAATAATTCTTCAATAAATAAAGATTTTAGAAGTTATTAAAAGCATTGGCTTGAGAGTCAGATACACCTGAGATTGGTGCTAGCTTGAACCCCTAATAGTACTGAAGAAGTGGTTTAATCTCTAAACCGTGGATTCCTCTTGTGTCAATGAAATCAGTATCAGCAATTCCATCATAGGCTGTGCTGAGAATTACACAAGGCATGAAAAGATAACAGTATAGTTCCTGGAGTCTAAAAAGGCTTCATAAATATTTGTTGGCTAAATGAATAAATCTCAACTTGTATTCTTAGAAAGGACCAAAAGCAGGATAGAATCCTGCGAGGAAACATCATCTGGAGGAGATGAGACCTTGAAATAAATAGGAAATGTGGGAGTTGGAGGGAGACATTTACATGGACACTAACAGACAGTTAGGTATCAGCTGGGTTCAAATATAAGCGCTGTCATTTAGTAGCAGTGTGACTTGAGCAAGTCACCTAATTCTAAACCTTGGAGACAGAAAAAATCAAAGCAAAAATGGCAAATACTTTACATAAATAAATATGAGAGATGGGTCCCTGAGTGTCAGTTATCTTGTTCATGGGTTTTTAAAAATACATTTGTAACATTTCATAATTAAAAAGTTTTGATCAATTGGGGCAATAATATCTATATAACATGAGGATTAAATAAAGTAATATTAAAAATCATGACAGTGTTTTTCACATAGTTCTCAATAAATGGTTACTGCTATTTCTTACTGTAAGTATTGTTATTGTCCCATTCTAGGAGGAGACAGGAGTAAAGACAAACAACGGAACAAACACAAGTGTGTAATGTGTATAAGTGAGTATGTGTGGTGAGAGGAGGGTAGTGAACAAAGCAGAGATAAAATCAGGTTGACTGAAACCAAGAAGGCAGTCTGGGAGTAGTTGTATAGGTTGGAAATGGGAGAGGGAAGAAGGACCTATTATACAGAAGGTTTTAAAAGCCAGGTAGTGGGGGAGGGGTTGGGGGAGGGAGAACATCAGGAAGAATAGTTAATGGATGCTGGGCTTAATACCTAGGAGATGGGATGATCTGTTCAGCAAACCACCATGGCACACATTTACCTATGTAACAAACCTGTACATCCTGCACATGTACCCCTGAATTTAAAAGTTGGAAAAAAAAAGATAAAAAAAAACCTAGGTAGTAGGACTCATTACTGATAAAACAAACAATAATGAGTCCCTACAGCTAAAGTTTGGGTCAGGGGAAATACAAAATGAGAGTAGTGCTTGAAGAGTTAAGTGACAGAAATAATAAACTAGAGTAGAAGAAAGTGTTGAGAAACTATCTCAGTAACTCAAGTCAAGAGGAACCACAGCTAGGATTCTAGGGAAGGTTGAAAGTGGAAATGGCATATCTCAGATGAACCTTTTCTTAGAAAGAAATCTGCAAAGAAATAAGATGACTTAAAGGCTATTGAAGAAATAAAGAGAAAGTGGAGAGAAGAATAAAAGATAATGCTAAGATTTTGAAGATGAAATATCCTCCATCTCAGTAAAATAAAATAGAATTGAGAGATCTGAGAGATGGTATCTAGAGGTGATAAGGAGCACGGACTTTCCAATCAGACAGGCCTGAGTTTGAAGCCTGGCTCTGATACCTAACAATAGGTGCAATACCACATAAGTGATTTCACTTCTCTGAGCCTGTTTCCTTGACCATATACTGGGTATAATAGTGGTACCTCCCTCACAGGGGTGTTATGTGAAATACCTAATGTTTGGAAAGGTATTAGCATAGTTACAGTCACCTTTATGCTCCTTGTTCTCACACCAAATATCCAGTCCATCTGAACATCCCACTGAGACTACCTTAAAAAACAAAAAGCAACCCTCAATTCTCAGCCCACTTTCTTCTTTGCGCAAGCAATCATAATTTCTCGCTTGAATCACTACAGTCTTCTTCCTGCACTTTCCAGTCTTGCCACCTTCCCCCACCACCAATCTATTCTCCACATAGCAGTCAGAGAGAGCATTTAAAATATACATCAAATTACATCACTTTGATTATTTAAATCCTTTAATGGCTTCTCATCTTATAATGTTCTGCAAGATCCTTTATACTCTAGCTCCTATCTAACTCACCAGCATCATCTCCTACTACGCTGTCCCTCATTCAGCCTGCTCTGCGTCACACTGGCTTCCTTGCTGACTCCCAAATACACCACACACGCTGTTATCTCAGGGCCCTGGCACTTGTTCCCTCTGTCTGGGACATTCTTCCCCCCATGCAACATGGCCTCCCTCCTCAAGTCTCCACTCAAGGGTAACCTCTTCAGAGACCATCCTTCACTACCCTATCCTTCACAGCAGCACCCCTACCTCAAAACCAAGTTGTCAACTTTCCCCTTACCTTTACTTTGTTTTAAATCCAAAACACCTGGCATTACAGTCAATATTGGTTTATATGTTGATTGTCTGTCTTCCACTGGTCTTTATCCAATTTGTTTATTGTTGTATACTCTGCTCAAGGTGAGTTCTCAACAAATGTCAGTGAATAAATGAATGAATGAGCGAGTAGCATATTACCAATTTTTAAAAGCAACCTGGATTATTAAGTAATGTGGAAAATAATGGATGTTTAACAATGGTTCTAGGGTTCCTGAACTTCTAGAGATCTTGGAAGGCAGCAATGAGGAATCCAGTTATGAGTTTCTAAATGTCTAGTAAAAAGCAAACCTTTACTCACAAGAAGAATTAAGAATATAACTAAAATGTTAAGCTTCTATGCTTTAGAAAAAAATTACTATCAACTCAATACAGTAACTCCGGTTGATTCATGCTGATCAGAAGTTATTGAGTTATATAAGTTTTTCACTAATAAAACCGAAAATTAAAATATGTATAATCTACAGCCAAGTATATATGCAACAGAAATATACACAAATTGTTCAACATGAAAAATGTACAAGAATGTTCACAGGAGCACTATTTGTAATAGTACAGACTGGAAAACTACCCAAATGCCCACCAAGGGTGAAATGGATAACATATGCTAGGTTCATACCATGTGGTACTGCACAGCAGTAAGAATGAACCATTTCTAACTACGTGTAACATTAAGAGATTACTCAAAAATAATGCTGAGTGGGAGAAACTAAACATATAAGAGTACACACTGTTTGATTTCATTTAAATGAAGCACAAAAACAGGCAAAAAAAACAATCTATGCTGTCAGAAGTCTGGGTAATGGCTAGCCACTCAGGGTGGGAGAATGGGAGAGTTAGGGGCTGGAAGGGAGCTAAGGGGGGCTTCTCAAGTGCTAATGTGTTTTATTTCTTGATTAGGGTGCTGACTATATGGATTTTTGTTCAATTTGTAAAAATTCATCAAGATGTGTACTTAATATGGTTGTGCTTTTCTATATGGATATTATATTTCAATAAAAAGTTTTTTAAAGACAATGAAAAAGATAGTATTGATGATGATAAGTTTGCAGCAATTCTCTTCAAATCAAGGTTCCCCAGGGGAACTTGGAAAAAAAAAGAATAATGCCTCTTACAAACTTTTTGTACTTGTGAAATCACTTGAGAGTTTCAGCAGTGGAAAAATATAATTAATGTTCAGAGATGGTTAATGCAGCACAATTATGTGGAAATAATTTGTACACAAATTCAAAACAAGCCTCAGATGTAGAGAGCCAGACAGGGTCTTTATTTACTCATTTGTGATTCCGAATGAAAGCAATCTTTCTTTGGAGATTAACCTGTGACTCCCACAAATACATGAAAGTGTCTGGCATGCACATAAGGGAAGATTGACTCTTAGCCCAGAAGTTCCCTGATTTTGAAATGCATGTGCTAAGAAAGAACCTTATTTAGAAGAGATGACTAGAACAGCTGCACTTTGTCGTCAGAATCAAATCCACAAGTATTCTAAGACTTCAAAAAATACAACAAACAATGTGACCTCATTAACCCTTAGAAAAGACATTTCTGCCACTGTTGTATCTGATCACCATTTATCTCCCCTCAAAATCTCTTGCAATGCCTGTCTTCAGAGATTCTTCCAGAAAAGCGTAAAAGTAAAACTTGAAAGAAATAATAAAATACTTCTTAATTCCTAGTGATAATACCAGTGAAATCTGATTTTATTTTTCTTTTCTTAATAAGTTTTCAGCATGTTCCATTGCAGTTTAATCTTATGAGGGCCTAATTATGGATTGAGGCATTTAAGGCAAAAAAGAAAACAATAGAAAAATTAAGGAAGATTTAGGAGATGGTTTTAGACCTTATTCTACCATTTCCTTTGTTTCAGTTTTCCACCCTATGAAATTTATTTAAGAAAATGTATATGGCTGCTGACTTGGGCTACTGAAGGAAGTTATAACATCTACTTGATGGAAAACATATAACGTAAAAGTTACTAGCCCCATTTAATTATTTGGAATCACTTCTCCCCAACAGGAGGTGGCCAAATAGGGTGTCTCCCAGATTTATGACTTCATTTTGTTTTCTGCTTCCATAAACAATATTAAGAGTCCCTCTTTAATGGGGTGACACATTCTGTGCCCACCAGAAAACATAATCTCTAAATCATAGTGAACATAAACTGTAGCTTTAAGAGATTTGGAAACTGTTTCTAAAAGACTAAGGAAGGTGGACAATGGATAAATTAATCCGCAAATTCAGGCAATTTTAGAGAGGGAGAATAAAAGACCTTCGGAATAGCAGTTTTATTATCTGCATAACTAGGCAAGTCTACATTGTACTTTGTGTGCATATATCTTCTTGTTGAATAACAACACTGCTTTACAGTTTAAAATGTTTACAGTTTACAAGTTACTTTCACATACAGTATGCACATATAATATCACATATTGAAAATACTAAAAATTGGAGGGGTAGGACTAGATCAATTAAGATGACAAAGGAGAATGCAGAAAATAATAGCATAAATTTTAATCCAGAAGCATTTTAGAGACAGAATATAAATTCGTCACACTTTAAAGAACAGAACCCAGATACTTGGCATTAAACTTTTCCATGGGACACCAAGCTGCTACAGAGGCTCCCAGTTTGGCCTATTTTCTTGGTAGCCCCATAGTCACTTGAGTATGAGCTCCATATAGCAAGGATGCTACCTATTTTTCCACCACATATTTATCCACAGCATCTCATGCAGCCTCTGGAACCACAGTTATTCCTCAGTACATCTGTGTTATGAATCAATCTCTGTAAATATCTAACTTACTTTTTAACATGGGATATCTAATACTTTCTTGAGTCTGATTTCAGGTTCATGATTTTAGAGTCAATATAACATATTAAAGTGAAATCACATAAAAGAAACATTTATACAAGTCAATCTGTATTTATTTTTAAATATCCATCAAGATAATTTATCAAATATCATTCATGATCTAATTTTTCAATATTCACCTTTATTTGTTCCATCAATAGATTTTTCACCACAGTCTACATACAAGATACTATGCTATCACTTTAATACTACAGCCCGTAAACTAACAAAAGTTGAGTTAGATACCACCTTCACCAAAATAATGGCAATATAATTCAAATATAAAAGTTATATTGTGGTAAAAAGTATCTCAAATAATTCTCTGGTTTTCGAAATGTATGTATTTTCTATTTTGTGAAGCCTTACCTTGTTAACACATTTTTATAACTAAAGGATATAGTTTCTAAAAATGCCTGTGGAACAACTGCAATATGCTACGCTATCATGCAAAATTACAAGATCACGTATTCCTCCAAAGGCCAAAGACAAGCATTTCATAAGCTATTAGAACAGCAACTGTATTCAGGTGTAAAAAAGTAAAACTTTCTTAAAGTAAAACAAGGCATCCACTACTTCACCCTTGGAGATGTGACTATAAAAGTATTATAATTTTTCAACAAAGGTAATAATTAACACATCCAGATGATTATGCTATTTCAAAAGTGTTACTATTTTACCCAAGTTGTTACTATTATAACTATTTTGAAAGTCCCCTTCGGGAATTACTTTTAGAGAATGCAGCTTAATCGGTTGACTATCTGAAAGCAAAGCAAATATTTTCCCTTTGAAAGTGGAAAATAGTTCTGGAAGAGTCAATAATTATTCAGTCCATGACAAGTGAAGTAGGTGTGTATCACAAAGAATGTGTGGCTACAACAGCAATTTGAAGAATTTTTCCAGAGTGACTTCAAGTTCCCAAATCTATTCTTACATTTGTAATAAATGTCAAATAATCTTTCTAAAGAATTGTGGAATAAGTGTACTTTTCCAGAGAAACTCTCTCAAGGACAACATACATTTTTAAGAAATTATAAATAATTTAAAAACCAAGCCTCATTACTTTACAGGCATGCCACATATAGTAGCATATTTTTTCACACATCAAATCTAGATTAGGCAATGTATATCATAATTTACTACAAAGAAAGATAATTTGCTACCCTCAATCAAAAACTGAGTTGTGGAAACTCCAGGTTTCTATGTCACCATAATCAGAGTCACATTTTGCTATATTGTGGTCATCATAAGTCCCTCCTTGCTGCCAAAAAAAAAAGTACATTTCTTAACTAGCTTGAAACTAAAATTCTAAAATATGGTTTATGTAAAAAATATCAACTTCTACCAGTTCTCACCCTTGAGAAGTCTCTGTTAAAAATGCAGCCTGACCATTTCTGTTATATAGAAAGGAAATATTTAAACTTTATGAGCAGTTTCAGAATGGAACATAAATCAATATAAAAACTGAATTCTTTAAAAGTTTTCTAAGTTCCAATGACAAGTTTAATACCTTTGTCTAAACAACACTATTTAGATAACAATCGAAAGGAACGACATATCTGTGTACGTGTCTTAACTCCTTTTCACTGCTATGTAAGTCATTTACTTCATGTTGATTTTGGCAGATCCTGGCTTTTCACAATGAAAACAGATACTTGGCCATGATCTGAAATTAAATGCTGAAACAGGATCAAACATACTCTTGAATTCCCACATATCCTTTTTTATTAATATGTAGTATGTTATGCAAATGACCTACAGTGTCTGACACATTCAACCCCTTTGGCCTTTGACAAGTAAGAAGCACATGAACCTCTCTAGACTGTTCCAAGAATTAGTCTTGAGAACACATTGTACTAAGAATCAGGAAATCAGGGTGAAAAGATTATGTTTTCAAAAGAAAATAATCGTAAACTTCTTTAGCTGTAGAAGACAGTTGACTCTACCAATGGCTCCTTCTTTAGCCTTAAAATTGGAATATATGTATTCTTGTCTGGGTCTGGGTCAAATTGACCCTTGAGGCAAAGAGAAATATCCTGGTTGTGCCCCTCTGGGTCAGTGTAGGATACAAACAAGGACTTCCTGCCTTTGAAGTTTATTTGAGGGTTCTTTATAGTGGAGGGAGCCTAGGAAGGTGATGTGTCTGGTAAGCGTAGGGTATGAGGAACTAGGGAGCTGGGAAAGATGAGGATATTAAATGGAACCCTCCACAGCACAGGCCAAGGACATGATGAGGTATTTCTGGGGGAGAAGGAGAGAGAGAAAAGACGCCTTTGCATTTTCCTTGGAGGACCAGTTATATGACTGTCAGAGCCCCTTTCCACTGAGTTTCTGTTTAATTATATCTCTTGTTTTAAGATGGATCCCTGTGATATAAAAACTTCAAGTTATAGTGAATGAAAAGCTATCATATCAGAATAATCCAGGCCCCTCTCTAAATCCTTGAACCTCACATCTCAGAATAAGCTCTGAGAGCCTGACTGTGAGGCTAGATTCAAGCATGATTACTCCATGCTGCGTGCACAGGAGTTTTGGTGAAAAAAGAATGAAGTCCAGGGAGTCAGCACGTGACTGGGAATGAGAAGCACAGATTTCCCTTTTTGGTTCTGTTGTACTCTCATTAAGTGCACTTGAAAAAATATACTCTTGTTTGCCTTTGTTTTATCTAAAAAGACAACGTGTACATCTTCTAGAGGGGGAGCACATTCACAATTCCAGCACAAACTTTTTCTGTCAATGGGCAGCCATACTTGGTGTGACACTGGTGACCTCACAGTGAGGCTTGTGCATGGCGCAGAAAAGGTTAAATGATTAATTTGCCAGATTCGATTGCTAGGAAGAGATGGGACAATTCCAGTCAGTATAAATCAGCTAAGCATTTAGAAACTATTATCAGGAGCACTAGACAGCACTGCATGATCTTCTGCAAACCACAAGTGATGTCAAAGCTGCAAGGCTGCCGGACTGCCAGGGCTGAAGCACCGATAATAGATGCTAAAATTACTGCTGAAGAAGCATATTTGATTACAAAGGGCCTCTAGAGCAGTAAAGCACTTGGAAGGCTTCCCTCTGAGTTTTACAAGAAATAAGATAAGCAGCATCTCCAACTGCAATCACAAAATACAATAAAAAATGCTCCAGGTTCTCATGAGACATACAAGTGTATTTTCCTTGAATGATTTAAAACCATTATCTTCCTAACACACAACAATGAGGACAAAGTTACCACTAAACTGAGGCAACCTCTAGTTGGTAACACAGACAACTCCATGAGGAGTTTTTGTTTTTGTTTTTCAGTATGCTTTAAAAAGAGGTGGGTTTATTTAAATTGACCTCAACCTATGCATTCCCACCTTTCTACTCTTTCCCCTTGTTCTCAAGCCTCAAATCTCAAAGGATTACTACAGAATCCTTTCTGCTCAGTATTTCCAGCCTAATTCCTCATGCTATTTGCTGATCTGATATTGCTGCCAGCCTCTTTCCTCTGCCGCACTATGACTCCATCCTCTCCCCAGCCCCCATTTTCATCCACAGCTCCCAGTGCTCCCATCCTAGGTTCTGCCTGTTTGTGAAGGAGAAAGTTCAGGCACTGATAACTGTCAGGAACAACCAAACACCTACATACAAAGAAATTTGCTCCAATATTTTTTAAAGTTCTAAAATTGGTTATCAAGCAATTCCCCCATCTTTTTCAGTAACTTCTTAACTGCTACTTTATATTTTCTTGTTATATGTTTTACAATTTAGATGAACCAATGGGCTGTCTAGTTGTGAAAGTTTAATCCGATTAAAAAAGACACATAGGAAATGAATTAAAGTTTCAAGATAATGTTTCAGGAAGAGCAAACCTAAAATACACAAAGACAATTATTTAACAGAAACAATCCATGAAAAGGTACTAAGTACACACAAAAAAACTTCATATGTCTCAAAATAAAATCAACCATAATAAAATGAAAGACATGCCAAATGCAAAGATTCTGAATGCATTAAAATGACAACAGAGGGCATCTTTGACCAGTGGGTTCCTACAAGTTAGTCACTAAAAACCAGTTTGTAAAATAGGTCTTGGAGATTTGAATCCTCAAATAAAATATATATTATTTGCTTTGTTTGAGACAGCATAAGGGTTTTGGATAGAATTGTGAGATCTTAGTAATCTGACTACAGAGAAAACACTATATTCAAAATAGAAAATCTATTTTCTGTTAAGTCTGAAAAATCCAAGGCACAGCAGTATAGGTCTGTAGAGCCAGATGGCCTGGGAAGGAACCCTCGCTCAGGCTCGGTCACTTACAAGCTCTGTGACTTTGGGCAAGCTACTTACCTTTTCCATACTTAAGTTCATCAGGTAAATGGGATTATAATGTGAGGACTAGTACAAGAATTAAATTAGCTAATATATTTAAAACACCTTGAAGAGGATCTGGTGGATAGTAAGCACTGTTTAACTGTTAGCTATTCTTTTTGTTACTCCTTTCTCCTTTTCATTCAGAGAGAGAGAATTTCTCTACATACTTCTAAGATTGCCTCATTTAAAAGTACCTGGTGGAATAAGGAATGATAAACATCTGCATATTTTTTCCCTATTTGACTGGTCTGTGGCAGAGATAAATGCACTCTTCCTCATTTGTTTCTACTGCCAGTTTCTACCAGAGTGAGGCACTGATATTTGTCAATCTTCTCTTTTATATTTCTGCTTTGTCCCATTTCTTCTTACTACATTCATAATACAATTAGATAAGAGTCTGGTGAAATTTGGGTAGAGAAAAACTTAATAAAGTAGGTCTAATTATTTGGCTATCAAACTAAAAGTTTTGACTCACAAGAATCTTTTCCAGAGTTCTCCCTGCATTCAGATAATCCAAAAATGACTTCGACTTAAAATGTCAAGTGTGGCCTGTGGGTAAGCAACTCTGAGAAGAACGGACATGTTGCATTCTTTGGTTTTGAAATTACAAACAAATATGGGTACCTGAATGGTATACAGCCACTCTAGGAGACACAACTTCAATTCCTTAAATGGATTTAGATGAACACTGAATTTCAGTCTTCTTCCATGGCTTTGGTGGGAAATATGACTATGGAAAGGATGCTTTCGTATAGCAGATAAAGATTTGTTTTGAGTTTGATTTTTTCAACTAAAAGTTTGAAAGATGGTATATACCATTTTTGTTGTACAGTGTAGAATGCAGAATTAGTGTGTCTACCATAAAACCCATGTACCGCTGGGATAATCACATTTGGTAGCTATTTGATAAAGACAAATACACTCCAGGGTGTGTTATCCTGGATACCTCTGCTTTTTGGGTGTCTTACATTAGCAGCTTGTCTCATAATGTCCCTTTGCTTTTCTTACTGTAGAAGCCCCCTTCTTAGCTGGAGCGATTCTTCTAAGATCATTAATTTTCAGGCATTTAGCACTACAATCTGTATTTTCAATGTAGTAAACTACTAAGATTTTCCCTTATCTTATCTTGGAAGTTTTATCTTCCCTTTTCTAGAATACAGACCAAAAATAAAATAAACAGAGAAAGACTAATAAAAAAGAAAAAGTAACTCTATTAGTCCATTCTCATACTGCTATGAAGAAACACCCAAGACTGGGTAATTTATAAAGAAAAAGAGGTTTAATGGACTCACAGTTCCACATGCTGGAAAGGCCTCACAATCATGGTGGAAGACAAAGGAAGAGCAAAGGCATGACTTACGTGGTGGCAGGCAAGACAGCATACGTACAACTGCCCTTTACAAAACCATCAGATCTCACAAGACTTATTCACTATCACAAGAACAGCACGGGAAAAACCTGCCCCCATGATTCAGTTACCTCCCACTGGGTCCCTCCCATTACACGTGGGGATTATGTGAACTAAATTCAACTGGAGAACTGGGTGGGGACGCAGCCAAACCATATCAGTAACAATACAGAGTCAAAATAAATTGAAGAGTATAATTCAGTATTATACTGCTATTATGTTAAAGGGTTGACAGTTTAGTTCTCAGGAACTACATTATCTCAAAAGATAATTTTTCATTGGTTTCTGCCATATCTATATATACATCTAAGTAAAAACATAATGCGAGACTTGGCTGTTTCAGGTAAAAATATCCAAATGTATATACTTTAAATGGAAATTCTAAGTAAACACATATTTTATCAATAGCACTAATGAATGATAACAATTAGCTAAGATGACCTTCTTAGGTATTGTGAAAATCTGAGTTACCTATTCATTCATTCATTCAATAATTATTAAATTAAAAATTATGTGAAGGGCCATGTGAAATTAAGTGCCCTAAACTGGTAGGGGGGAGGGATATTGAGAAAAATATATATATGACAAGTACAGTGCCATTAAGAGGTAATTATGAGGAATATAGAATACTTTCAATATTACATTTTTAATGGCAGGAAAACTGCAATTACTCTTATAAGTTAAAATTAAATATTTAAAACTATATAATTCTTTAAGTATCATAAGTATGTTTGACTTCCCTTGGTTTATTCATATAAATATATATAGCTCCATATTCAATCATTTATATCTATCTGATTATAAAGTCATTTTGTAAATGTAAGAGTATTGTGGCACTGTTGTCCATTCAGAATATTTTATATTATTATAAAAAGAAAAAATGATTTGCTGATCTTTCCATCTGCTTGAACCAGAAATGAAAAATATAAAATTCTAAAATAAATAATGGTGACTCTTAAAAACTCTGAAAAGTTAATACAAAGAGTTCCCTGATTTATGTTAACTTTGAGAAATAAGTCAGAGAATTAAGTTTTGCCCTTTGTGCTTATTGCTAATAGACATTTTGAGTTTTTTTCCTATTTTCATATTAGAAACAATGAATAAGCCAATGAAAACATTATCACTGGAGAAACTTCCGATAATGACAATGGTAAAATCTAGTCCAGATTGTTGGCTTCGTGTGAGGGAAAAATAGAAATTTTGTAATCTCATTCATGGTTCACAAAACTTGTGTCATATGTCAATAATTAAACAAGAAATAATCCAGGCAAGAAATGTTAAAATCTTTGCCAACTAGCCATAAACTTATTATTGAATGGGCTAGATAAAATTTCTGGATAATAAGTGTTAGAAAATTCAACAATACTACTTCAAAGGCAGCCAGACATTGCAAGTCCAAAATTGATTTCTTACCATGAAACCAAAAAAAAAAAAAAAAAATGTTTAGACAGAAGACTCTACCATGTGAATGACAGGGGAAAACATTATAGAAAGACTATGATGCATCCAAAGCAGATATCTAAAATATTTAGTGGGCTAAATTGATAGTATGTGCCTGTGTGCTTTATTGTTTGGGAATGAAAGGTTGAACAGGAGAGTGAGCTTTTTCATTTCATTATTCTGAAGCAGTGATCCTAAAGGAGATATCAACACCTTGAGATAATCTTCAGAGATGTCAGGTCCTGAGTTCAAGTCTTCCTTTTCTTATTTACTTTTAAGTTATTTTCCCTCTTTTCACATTGATTCATGATAGCACTAACCCAAAGAACACACTTGAAGTCCATGATCACTGTGCTCAAAGTGGAAACATGTGTGCAAGTGCATCCATCTGCCTGTCCTGACACATGCATGTTAGCCCTGGTATGCCATTTTGAACTTTGCAAATTTGAAAAGCAAATATTTCTTCAAATATTGTAAACTAGTAAGGTTTTACAAAATCTACTAATATACATATCTTTGCAACATGCTAAGAGAAATACAGATAAAATAGACTATATCTGGGTTAAAGTAAATATATTTCCAAAACGTCAGCATTTTGAAACTTTAGAGAAATTTTGGTTTTTCTAGTTATGGGTAGGATATAAATCTTCTTTGAAGGGACAAACCTTTTTCTCTAGACATAAAGAGAATTATAAGCATAGCACTAAAATGTCTATGCTTAAATGAGTCCCTAAACATTTCCAAGTGAATTGTTCAAAAGTTCTTAGAAGTTTTAGTGATCTGTTGCATTGCATGGGGATCATAGTTAATGTATTATGTATTTCAAAATTGCTAAAAGAATAAATTTTTAATGTACTCACCACAAAATAATGATAAATTGGTGTTTATAGACATGTTGATTGGCTTGAATGAATCTTTCTGCAATGCATACATAGATCAAAACATCACATTGTACCCCATAAAATACACAATTATTATTTGTCAATTAAAAATAAATTAATAAACAAAGAAAAAGAATCTACATTGAAGGAGTGGAATACAAAAAGAAAACAAGGCTGGGCACAGTGGCTCACGCCTGTAATCCCAGCACTTTGGGAGGCTGAGGTGGGGAGGGTGCCTGAGCTCAGGAGTTCGCAACTAGCCTGGGGAACACGGTGAAACCCCATCTCTACTAAAATACAAAAAATTAGCTGGGCATGGTGGCGTGTGCCTGTAGTCCCAGCTACTCTGGAGGCTGAGGCAGGAGAATTGCTTGAACCCGGGAGGCAGAGGTTGCAGTGAGCCAAGATCACGCCATTGCACTCCAGCCTGGGCGACAGAGCAAGACTCCGTCTCAAAAAAAAAAAAAAAAAGAAAAAAGAAAATAAAATTAAATAGGGCAAGTGACTTATAAACTGTCAAATAATAGAATCATATGTAAAAATACAGTTTTCCTGTAATCCCAGCACTTTGGGAGGCTGAGATGGGTGGATCACTTGAGGTCAGGAGCTCAAGACCAGCTGGCCAATAAAGCGAAACCCTATCTCTACTAAAAATACAAAAATTAGCCAGGCATGATGGTGGGCGCCTGTAATCTCAGCTACTAGGGAGGCTGAGACACAAGAATTGCTTGAACCCGAGAGGCGGAGGTTGCAGTGAACCTAGATCACACCACTGCACTCCTGCCTGGGTGAGGAAGCGAGACTCTGTCTAAAAAATATACATATATATATATAATATTTAATACATATATACATTTATATATTATATATTATATTTAATACATATATATATTAAATATATATATGGCCATATACGTGTGTGTACATATATGTAGCCCTATGTATAATAGAGTATATTATAGTTTTCCATAATTCTATAATTCTGAATAAATCTGTATCTTGCAAAAAATAAAAATAAAGCATACATACAAAACTGTCACATTATAACAGTATCAACATGCATTTAGATATGCTGACACAGAGGCATTAATAAGGAGAGTGGGCTGATACACGTGGATTTATAGCATAACAGCTTAGGTAATGTCTCTTATTTCACATTTGGTGGAGTGATACTGGCAGGACTGAATGGTTAGAAGGTAACAGATGGTATTCAATGTGAAAAATCCATTTGAATGCCTCAAGGACTATTGGGTCACAGGAACAAGCTAAAGCTTTTGTCATATAGTTGTAGTGCTATACTGTCTCATCTCCTAAAACTTGGTTCCACATTTCAAAATACAAAAATTTTGCCAATACATGTAAAAATATTATTTTTAAAATGTCCAATTTGCTTCCTATTTTTAATTCTTTCATAAAGTAAACTACAAAAAGTAAAACTAAAAAAAAAATATTTTATGCTGGGCATGGTGGTTCATGCCTGCAATTCTAGCACTTTGGGAGGCCAAGGAAGGGGGATCACTTGAGGCCAAGAGTTTGAGACCTGCCTGGGCAACACAGCAAGACCCTGTCCCTACAAAAAATTTAAAAAAAAAAACCAAGTTGTCAGGCGTGGTGGTATGCACCTATAGTCCCAGCTACTCGGGAGGCTGAAGCAGGAGGATCAATTAAGCCCAGGGGTTCAGGGCCCCAGTGAGCTCTGATTGTGCTACTACACTCTAGCCTGGGTGACACAGTAAGACCCTGTTTCTAAAAATACATAAATAAATTCTTTTCTAGATGAGATGAATAGAACACGGTAAAAAAGCAGTGTCAGGGAGATGAATTTAAAGTAGAAGAATGACACACTAGAGTAAAACTATAAAGCCAGTATTACAGCCGACTGATCAGTTAATTTACACTATCAGCAAATGCTTGGTGCTAAAAGAAATCTGCAACATCATTTATCCCAGTCCTCTGAGTTATAGGTAAGGAGGTTGAGGCCCAGAAAAAGAAGTTGTTTAATTTGTTATATATTCACAAATTGAAATCTGTTTTTTAAAACTTCTCTATGTATAAAATATTATTAGATTTAAAACAACTAATGTTGAAATGTATTGCTCCACTTAATACTAAACTCATGATTTGCTTCACAGAATGTACAAATAACTAAAATCCCATTCCTCTTCCAAGACAACACCCACACTCACACATACACATACAATCTCTAAAGTTTTGGGGGGTTGTTGCTATGTTTTGTTGTTACTTTATGTATGCCTTTTTAAAACAAATCAGGAGAAAAGTCCTATCCAAATTTCTACTATATTTCATTCAGTAGTTTTATTGTGTAAGTAAAACTTCTTACCAGAAATAAAGATTATTTATGTTAATAAAACTTCAAAGAATCATTCTGCTAGACATTAAAGATATTATAGTTTACTTTTCTTAATGAAAGGTCAGTGAAGGGACAGGATAAAAGGAATTTGTTTTCCTTTGGTAACTGATTTTTTTTCCTTCAATGTAACTTACGTAGATATTAGGTGATGGAATAGTTGAGGCCACAGAAGAGTACAAATTGAGGGAATCTAATTTTCTCCTATTTGTCTGCAATATTTAATCAAGTACAACGGGGATTTTGTCATTCAATTAATAATTCATTCATTAAAGAAATATTTACTTGGGGAAGTACAAAGTGGTAGAGATAGAGAAAGACTCAAGAAACTCAAAATCAGTGGTTGAAAAAGACAAATAAACTAACCATTTTTTTAAATCCAATTGGATCCTGGTTTGAATATAAGCCTTTTTGTTTCCTCCCCCAAAATGTAATGTATTCAGCAAAGGTGTAAATGTGTTAACTAAGGTGTTTATAAACAACAATAAAATATTTCTCTCTCACTCACCCACCTTAACATTTTATAAACACATTTTCTGATATCTACATCCTATGAATTTGTGTTTAAATAACTCACACTTCAAACAGCAATTACACACACACATATGCCTGCCTCTTCAGAGAATCATTTTAGATTGGATTTAGATTGAGAAGGGATCTTAGAGATCTAGGGTTCAATGGTCTCATTTTACAGAGGAGAAAGATGAAGTCCAGATAGATCGGCATTTGCCCGAGGTAACCATTTAGAGGCTGATATTTAGGATTCTATATAGAACTATAATTATTCTGATTCAATTTTATAGTTTGTTCAGTTTTTCCAAAGAAAATACACACCGCAAATTCCCCTTCCTCAAATCAGGAACTCTTGCTATATTAAACCCAGAAGGCATGGCTCATCAAGTGAACCACATGGATCAGCTGTCCACCCCCTTAACTGCATCATCTCTTCTTTGTGCCTGATGTCCCCAGGCCACCAGTGACCAAGATATAGAAAAAAAGCCAAAAAACTACTTTACTGAAGCCAGCATAGGTTTTCAAAATTTGCCTCATATGTCTAAAGTTAAAATATCAAAACAAACCTCTTATTAAAAATCAAAATGGTAAATTTTATTTAAAATTTTTAAATATTTTCAAAAGTCTAAAGAAGGAAACCACTGCTTCCCCCTTTAAAAAGAATTCTGCTTTCAGCTGATACAGAAAAATCAACTAATGTGGATGGCAAGATCTGATAACTATTTAGGGAACTTCGGTCTGTCCATGGACTAACAGTCACACTTATTTATGAAAATGCATATTTCTGTATTTTTAACTTGTTAATGACATCATTGGGCATATGGATTTGAATTGGTGCTCAAGTGAAAACTTCTACTGCTTCTACTTTGGAGTTTGTGCTCAAATGAAAACATCTAGTGCTTGTGATCATAATACACATGAATTTTTCAAAAAATCTTTAAAATAGTTTAGAATTGGAAGAGACTGGAGAAAATGACTGGTTGCAAAAAAAAAAAAAAAAAAGAACACAAGCTTTGTAGTCAGTATTTTGGCTCTTCTGGTGGGTAGTTTTGCAGGGTTAGAAAGTCACTTTTATCTCTCCCATCTTGCTCTATATAGTGGGGATAATAACAATGCTGGGTTGTTTTAAGAATTGTTATCAACCAGTAAAATATCTAGCACATAATGGGTACTCGTAAGTTGGAGCTATTGTTATTTACTCTAGTTCTAAATTCCCATCTGACGATGTGTTTGAAGAAAGTGCAGCAGCAAGGGAATGAAAAGGAACTAAAGTTTGTTTCTTAGCAATTGAGTGCCAGGCACATAACAAACACAAGTCAAATGGCAACAGCAGTTTCTTTCATTGACCACTTAGTATATGCCAGCAATTTACTAGATGCTTTAACACATTATCTTATTTATTAATCTTCCCAAATGCCCTGATGAGGTAGGAATTATCACTTCATTACACAGAAGAGGAATCAGAGACTCAGAGAGATCAAGTAACTGTCCCCAAGGTCACACAGCTAACAAGCAGCAGAGCCAGGACTGGTAAGAAAGGCAGAAGAAATGAGCAGAGGCTGCCCTAAAGCCAACCTGTAAACAAAGCAGGGAAGCTCAGAAGCAACTAGAAGATAAGTGCAACAGACATGTCTTCCCACTGTGAGCTCCTTAAGAACTAGGCTAGGTCTCATTAAAGGATGGAAGCCCAGACTCTGGGACAATTCCAGGAACACAGTGAGTGCTGAACAGATGTATGTGTATTATAATAAATTGGAATGCAATAAGCATTTGGGCAATAAGGAATCACATTTGCTCTAAGCAAAGTGTTTGTGGTAACAGCAAATGTAAAAGGTAGAAGAGTAGTAAGGATATTCATGCTTAAGGACGACAGTTACTGATTAAAATATTTTATAAATCTATTGGCTGATAACGACAATTGTGTTCATAGATTTTTCCTCAATTATATTATTATATAAAGATTTCGATCACTGAGTGCTATCATCTTAAAATGTGAAGGACAATGATGAGGGTACATACACACTATACACACAGACACACACACATACACACACATATATAGGGAATGGCTTAAAATGTATTCTATTGTATATGCTATATGGAAAAAATCTACATGAAAGAAAATTCTCTATGAAAGTTGTAAAAATAACTCAACAGCTTAGTTTTCTTTCATTCAAATAATACCTATGACTTAAAGTCATGATAAAAACCAATTCACAATTTATTAAGTTAGATATGTGCAACTACATTTATACAAATAAAACCTCGGTAATTTTATAGCTTACTATTTTGGGGGGAATAGGGACTATTATGGAAACAAAGAGAACCTTAGTCTATCAGAATTTTCAAAAAGACAAAACAAACAAAAACATGGGTCAAACTAAAATTCTTCATAGGAACAACCTATATACAGACACATCCAGTGACTAAATTGTGTTTATGTATTTCTTAAGCAATGGATGGAGTTCATTTTGACAATTTGTTTACTAAGAATTGCACCAGAAAACTGCCTATTCATTTTCTTTCTGTTTGGCAAACAAAGCATGACACATAGCAATATAAAAGAAAAATATAATCCTGGGATGCATTTGCAATCATCGCAGAGAACTCCCCTAAATTGTCTTAAGCCTGTGGCATTGCCTTTCAGAAGAACATTTAAACACTGCCACATGCTGTTCATCTGTGTGTCCTGCAGTCTGAGAGTTCCAGGTCTCCACTTGGCCTCAATAGAAGGTTGAATCACAAGTACTGTCAGGCTTATAAAGCTCTTAACTTCTCAAAAGCACCAAATGGTCTTGAAAAAGAGAAGTATAACAATCTTAAGAATCCAATGGTAATTTCTCATTAAGATTTTATATAGTACACAATTGTAGTCACGACAAAGCACAGTCTCCATGAGCACACTGCTTCCTAGTAAAGAAGCAGAGACCCTACCATTAAGATTTTATATATAATGCACTAAATTTACTAATGTGTTTGAATTTTTTCTTTTATGAATTTCATAACATTCCGTCTTTATTAATGCTAATTCTACATTGTACCACATAGAAGCCTGGTTCTTTAAATATATTAGTTCAAGTCTACCTCTGTGTACGCTAAAGAAACATATACCCACCTCGTCTAAAAACTAGAAAAACATCCAGATGCCTATAATATACTTCAAGGTAGAAATCATGCTTTATTCAGTTTTGTCCTTTCTGTGACTGGTAAGAGAAGAGATCCTAAGAAAATATTTATTGAAAAAATAAATGGATACATAAATGTTTAAGCACAGTTCACAATTTCTAAAGAATGAATACCACATCCTGAAAGAAACTACCATTTACTTGTAGTTTCCTTTTTTAATAAAAATATATATGGAAAGATTCAAAATTAGTTGTCAGTTTTACATACTTCGCCCACAATGAGCAACATCACCAACCAAAAGAAAAAAGGCACTGAATCATTGTTGAAATCATTGTTGATTTTAATTAGTTTGATCCAAAAAAAAAGCTGAACTTGGGCATGTTATTCTATGTTCTTAAGTCCTTAATTTTAACATTTGTTGTATAAAACATTCCAATTGAAAACATATAAATAGTAAATGGAAAAAATGTTACATGTATGCAGCATAAATAGCATTAACTTTTTGATTCATTTATTCATTCACTCAAATATTTAAAGTGTGTAATGTGCTTAGAGAAGATCAAATCATGGAGGGGAAAAATATTGACTGATTGCAGTTTAAACTTATGATCACTAATTTGAATTGAGTCTTAGTGCTGCCTAGCTATCCTACTATATTCTACTCAATTCACCCCCACTACATGACCACAGAACACCTCCCCTCTCTCTACAAATCTTCAACGTCTTCAGCCCCTCTTCAATCTCAGCTGATGATCTTGCTTCTTGTTTCTCTGGGAAAACAAATCAAGCAGAAGAGGACTTCCACAGGCCCTCACCTCCAAAAGTATCATCTATCTGTGTTGATGTGCTCTGCCCTCCTTTGTGTATTATTTTGGGAGAACTGTCTGGATCCAATCTGAGGCCCATCCTCTGTCTCTTATTCAAGACCATGACTTCTGTAACTGTTCAATCTTGCTCCTACATAATCAATTTTCCCCTTTCTACTAGATTGTTTCCATCAGCACCTAAACATATTATAATGTATCCTATCTTAAAAATACAATACAATACAATAAAAACTTGATCCAACCTCATCTTCTAACAGCCTAATTATTTGCCCTGCTTCACAGAAAAGCTCATCTAAAAAATTGTCTATTCCGTGCCATTCTCAATAGGAGTGATATCACTCCAAAAGGTCAAAAATTAATTCTTTCAGGCAAAAATTACTTGCTCTTTGTATATGTAAAGCATAGATATACATACAATACATAACAAAAGTATACCTGTGATACTGGAATTTCATGGAGAGGGGAGGATTAGAAAAAAATGTCTAAGAAAGCTCTTTAAGGAGGTGATCATGAAAAAGTGAGAAACGCTGGTCTAAACACACTGTCTCAGTGTCCTCCCTTCCCATTTGTTTCTTGAACCTTCTCCAATCTGGCTTTCATTCCCAGCATCCCATACAAACTGCTATTGTCAATGTCACCTTTATCCTCTGACATGATTTCAATGTTTGTCTCCTCCAAATGTCATGTTGAAATGTGATCCTCGGTGTTGAAGGTGGGCCTAGTGGGAGGTGTTTGGTCATGGGGGCGGATCTCTCATGAGTGCCTTGGTGCCTTCTCTATGTAATGAGCTCACATGACAGCTGGTTGTTTAAAAGAACCTGGCATCTCTCTCTTGTTCCCTCTCTCCTCATGTGATGCTCCTGTTCCCCCTTCACGCTTCGCCATGACTAAAAGCTTCCTGAAGCCTCACCAGAAGCTGAGCAGCTGCTGGTGTCATGCTTGTATAGCACGCAGAACTGTTAGCCAAAATAAACCTCTTTTTTAAATAAATTACCCAGCTTCAAGTATTTCTTTATAGCAACGTGAAATGGACTGACACACCCTCCACATTGCGAAATCCAATGGGCAACTCTTAGATGAAACTATAGTCAGTATTTGGTACAGCTGATGACTTCCTCCTTCTTCAAACACTTTCTTGGCCTATGGGACAACATACATGTTTGGTTTTCCCCCTCACTCACTGGCATCTCCATCTCAGTCTTTCTTGGGGTTCCTCTTAATCTTCTAGTTTCCAAACATTGCAGTTTCTCTGGGTTCAATCTTCGACCTCATTCAGTTCCATGGCTTTAAATACTATTTCTCTACTGATGATTTTCAAATATATCTCTCCAGCTCAGACATTGCTCCTGAAACCTTCTATATTCAACTGCATAAGTATTCCCACTTGAATCTCTATTAAGCAACTCAAACCCAATCCAAGACCAAATTTCTCTTCTTGATTCCCAGTTCACTACCAGCCTCACAAACCTACTTCTCCCTCAGTTTTCTCCCTTTGGCAGAAGACAACTCTGTTTTTGCAATTATTCAATCCCAAAACAGTGATTTCACTCTGGAAACCACTGTCACAGTCCATATCTATACATCAGCAAATCCTGGCAGCCATACTTTTGAAATCAAGTGTCTGTAGCAACCTGAACCCTTTAGAATTGATGCAAAAATGAGGGATCCTTGTACATCTGGATTGCACCTACTGCTCAACGTACCACCAGTATTGCTGTAGTCCATGCCACCATCATTTCTGGTCTCTGCATTCACAACATCAGTTCATCTGGTCATCTCAGCCCTCTTACAGTCTAACTTCCAAAACAACAGCAAGGTAAATTCATAATCCCTAAATCTAAGTCACATAAGGTCTTTCCTGAAATGGCTTCCCATATGATGGAGAGTAAAATCCAATGTCTCTATCACAGTTCACAAAGCCCTATTTAATTGAGCCTCCTGCTTCCGCTCTGCTCTCATCTTCTGCTACTGTCCCTTTCATATACAGAGCATGCCAGCCACACTGGCTGCCTTATAAAACTTCTCACTGCTTGGGGCCTTCCTACTTGTTCCAAGGAACTTCTATTTGGATATCCCTCCAGAGATTCTCTTGGCTTACACTTTCATTACCTTCAGGTGTCTACTGTTTAAAAATCACCTTGTCACAGACCTGCTCACACTACATACAAGAGTATTCCTTGTCATTTTCTATTTCTCCTATCTTGTTTTCTCTTCCCTCAGCATGTACCATCATTTCACATAGATATTCACTTATTTTTCCTCCACCCCCTGCATCAAATACTATACTATATTATGCCTCCTTCCACTAGAATAGAAGTTCCTTGGAGCTTTTAATGTTTGGTTCACTGCTGTACCCAGGGTGTCTAGAACAGTGTCTAGCACATAGTAGATGTTCAATATCTGTAAAATGAAAAAAAATGAATTTGACATCTGAATAAAAGATGACAAGTGCCATTTAAAAATAAAACTGAATTTTAATTTCTCTTCTTGGAGTAAAATCTCATATTTTCATATGCATTTGGCAAGTAAAATTATAAGATGCAAAAAGTATCTAAAAAGTCACAGAAATAGAAAGGAAATTCTGCTTCAGATATGATGATTTCCTTTGGCTATTTCATGTAGCAAATTTTAGGAGAGATCAACATTTAAATATCTTACTCAAACCAACAGAGACTTCTAGACTAGTAAATACTACAAAAGTGTTCTGTGCTGGCTACTCAAACACATTTTAGATTTTCTCTCATTATTTTCTAGACATAAACATTCAAGTCAGAATGAAAAAATGTCAGACTTTGGAAACAAGACTTCAGAAGAATGACGGTCAGAAATGTCCAGTCAGTGTATAAACAAGTCTCATAAATCTGAGGCAATATAATACAAAACTACTTATATAAGATACATTTGTGAAGAAAAAAAACAAATTTGGACTAAAGCTTATCCAGTGAAGAATGCCAGTATTCTTCCCATTCTTTTTTTTATCCTTCCCTTCCTCTCTTTTCACTAATGTTTAGAATTCCCTACTTTAAAATTAGTAGTTGATTGTGGTAATACTTTCTTATTTGGATTTAGCACATTATATTTGAATCTTCAGAGATTTCTGCCAGAAAGCTAAAATCTTACTTCTCAAATTTCTTCTCTTTTGAAAATGCCTTTGCCAGCTCAGATGGGGAAAAGTTTAATTCAATTCAGTTGATGACTCAGTTGGTGATAATGACGCAATTCCATAAATTATAGCTCTCTGCTCTTTCATCTCATCCCCATCTCTAGTATGGACATTTCTTTTTAAAGCTTTTCTGTTATCGAAGAACTCTAAATGAAAAATAGGGCTCCAAGTTCTAAAAGAAGCACAGTCAGTAAGGCAGCATTAAGGGGGAATCTTTCCTTCTGTTAGGGTAGCAACCTGGTGGCCTAGTTTAAAACATCACACGTCTACTGACAGCATGTGTATGAGAACAAAAATATGAAAATATTTACATCATGATGCGTTTATATTAAGCATGGAGAGATCGCACACATTGGTAAAGGATAAATTGCTAGGAGAGGGGCAAAAAGGTATACTGCTCCAATTACTAAAGCCTGGAGAAGATTTGGATTCCATAATTGGTTCTACCACTCAACAGCTAGGGAGCCTTAAGCAAGTTAACATAATTTCTCACTTTCCTCCTCTATAAAATGGGAATAATAATATTTCTCATGAGGTGGTTGTGAAGGGTAAAAATCATAATTTAGGAAAGTGCTTAACATAAGTATTCACAAAATTGTGTTGATATTGGAATTATCATCTTCCAGCTATCCTCAACTTTATGTTGTTATTTTTTTTCTGACACAACTAATTAGTTCCCCAGAGGGACACTTAAGTAGGTAAACTCCCTCTGTCCTGTCAGGAGCAGAAGTGAGTAATAAGTGCAATAACAGAAGTGCCAGATCACCGTAAACTCCAAGATGATGG
Source organism: Gorilla gorilla gorilla (assembly GCF_029281585.2). Lineage (NCBI taxonomy): Eukaryota > Metazoa > Chordata > Mammalia > Primates > Hominidae > Gorilla > Gorilla gorilla. The sequence continues at coordinate 100,884,014 of NC_073232.2, forward strand.
AAGTCTCCGCTGTTTCTACTGACGTCCCCATTTGTGGAAGGTGGCAGAGAGGTGAAGATTCGGTTGGGCTGCCTCTCAGGCACTTAGAGAAAGAAAGATTAAGTAGAACAGACTCCCAATCTGCCATTTAGCAAATAATAAATTTAAAAAGACAAGAGAATTAGGAAATAATATAAAAATACAAGAACATGATAAAATATCAAAGTTGACAATATTTAATTAATACATTAAAAATGTAAGGCTAATAATTGTTTTTTCTAAAATTAAGATCCCAGTTTATAAGTTTGCAGGCAGCCCAACAGACCAGCTCATGTCAGAAGTTTAGAAACCGAATATTTCCCCCTCCTATGGAGATGGTCTGCTGAAAAATGCAATGAAGCATACTATTTGATGAAAACAGGACTTTCGTTCTTTGTGCTTTTAATAAAACTCTTTTCAGCAAAATGTCAAGGAAAAAATCAAGAATTTAAACGTCTTTTAGTAAAAGTATTTCGTTCTCATTTTTCCATCAAGAATGATGGAAAATTCTAGAAGTTATAGAAAGGAAGTTGAAGGTATTCATTATGGGTAGTATTTTATCATTATATTCTACAGTGCATAATACATTTTGCATCTTTGTAGTATAACTTATTCATGTTTTACGTGTCAGGTTAAGCATATGTTAAGGTTAACAGCCTTTAGAACAACATTTCTCAAAGTCTTAAGAGTGTTTTCTTTCTTCCAATCTAATTAGGTAAAGTTATTTACCACCTCAATGTATCCAGCCAGGTTTTGAAAGATAGATTCAGTATTTTTGATGAACTAAGACCCCTGTCATTTGTTCAACAGATGTTCCCCTCCAAGGCTCACCACAATCTGCCCCAAATCCATCTCTCTAGTTTTATCTTCTAAAATTCCCCACCATAAAGCCTAGCTCCTACCAAGTCAGTCCACTTTCAGCCTCCCAAATATAAAATGAACATTTCTATTTCAAACTTTATGATAAGACCATTCTTCTCTCTAAAGCACTCTCTCCCTTTCCCACTGAATGTCCTCCAAGACGTTTTCAGATTGTTTCACTCATTCATTCATTCATTCAATACAGACTGAAAGCCTACATATACGAGGCACTCACAAAGGAATCCTGGGAAAACAGGAACAGGTAAGTCCAAGCAAGTACCTGTTTGAGTGGACTCTATATTCTACCAGAAAAGACACACATTGCACAATGGATTAAACTGTTAATTAATTAAAGTTGTGATAAGTGTTAAAAATACGAGTCACCGAAAACTACGAACACATATAATGGGAAAAATGGCCTGGTCTTGGGGGTCAGAAAGACTTTTTTTTTCTTGTATTTTTTATTAATATATCATAGTTTTACATATTTTTAGAGTACATGTGATATTTTGATACATGTATAAATATGTGATGATCAAATCAGGATAACTGGAATACCTATCACTTCAAATATTTATCTTTTCTTTGTGTTGGTTACATTATAATTCTTCTATTAGGAAGACTTTCTTGAGGAAGTGGTTTTGAGCTGAGGTTGAAGGATGAAAAAGGGCCTAAAGTAGGGCAGAGGGAGGTCAATAAACAAATCTGCTTGATGGTTATTATAAAATTAAGATATATTAGTAAAGATATGGCAAGGAAATTCTTGCCTTCCAGGCATTAAAACTTATTGCAACAGTATTTCTCCCAATTACTCTTGCTTTCTGTAAAGCTGGGGACAAAAAAAAAAAAACCCAATAATGATCTTACATTTAAAGTTTAAGAAGCCACCAGGAAAAGGTGTTAGCCAACAGCCCTCGAAAGATCTGGGAAACGATCAGCCAAAACTGGTCCCACTACCCTGAGCCCCACTACCCTGAGCCCCACAGCCCAGGCAATATAGGAAAAATATTCAAACAGATGTGAAAGCTTGGCCCTACAGAGAGTGCCATGTTTCTGGAGAGCTTTATCTTTCAAACCCCGTAAGCGGAGAGTAGTAGCTCCTCCTTAGGAGCCTACTGGAGAATGATTCAGAAGCAAACTCTGGGAGGGAGCTCCCAGGAGGAGTAACAGAGACCTGGTTCCCTGGCTACGTACTTGCTGAACTGTTGAACCCACGGGGACTAGGGCAAAGCTCTGCTGGTAGGGCTGCCTATAAGGAGGGGACTGTTAACAGCAACAGAAAGGTTCATAGGAGGCTAAACACACTACCCACTGGCCAAAGAAACACACCACACATATGGTCTACATATAGACCATCATGGAGGAACAGGCAAGAGCAGCCAATTGCCCCTCCCTACCACCAAGAAGCCAGTCTTAGAGGCAATCAATGGTTCTGTAAGCTTATAGTTTGTAGATGTTCAGAGATACACACACACACACACATACACACACAGACCCATAATCCACTCTGCTACAACTCTCTAGCACCACAGGTGCCACAGACAGGTCTAGCTGGAGTTTAGGGTAGAGAGAATGAGCTCCAAACTGAGAATGAAGTTTAAACATAAATACAGCGAGTCTTCAAAACCAAAGTGAGACTGTTCTAATGGCCAAAAGTGACCAGAAAGTTATAGCAAAGGACCAAGATGTCATTAAGGAATCCTCTCTAGATAGACATGGAGTTCAACATAGAGACGTTGAGGGCAGTTCTGGGAAAAAATAAAGCTGTCTCATGTTTACAGGTCAAATAGTTCAGACTCCTTAAAAATGACTTAAAACCACAAATTGATTATAATGAAAACAATGACGATATTGCAACACGAGTAAATAAATGGAACAGAAAAGATATCCAGAGACAGACTCAAGTATATATGGAATTTAACATATGGCAAATGAGGAATTTCAATTTATTGGGCAAAAAAAGAAACTCTTATTCAATAAATGGTGCTGATATAATGGATTTCACTCTGGAAAGACAAAAAACAAAGCTAGATACCTTTCTCATATTTTATATAAACATATATTCCATATAAAGATTTTAATGTAAAGGATAAAAATTAAAAATATTAGGAATATAATTCAGAATACTTATATGTCTTTAGAGTGAGGGAGATAATCCTTAGCAATCAGGAAGTCAAGTATCTATTAAAGAAAAAGACACACTTGACTAAATAAAAATCTTAAGAAATTATTATGGCAAATGAAATAATAAACAAAAGCAAAAGATAAATAAATGCTAGTCTAGGAAATATATGTAGTACTATATTACAAATATTGATATCCTTCATGTGTGAAATGCTCATAAAAAACAAATAATCCACTAGAAAAGTAAGCATAGGACATGACTGGGACATTTCACAGAAGAAGGCTAAATGACCAATAAGCTTATGAAAAGAGGCTCAATTTTACTTTTGGTCAAGGGAAATGCAAATTAATGCAAGAGCAATCAACCTGTTTTTACTTATCACTTTGGCAGAAATTTTAAGATTGATAAAAATTTAAAATATCCGGTCCTGATGAGTATATAGGCAAACAGGCATTGTCAAACGTTAAGAATGAGAATCATGACAAACTTTTTGGAAGGTAATATGGCAATACTTATTAAAACATACAGGTTTTTTGAGCCAGAAATTTCACTTTGGGGATCTTATCACCCAATATAGCATTAAGAGCACCAGATTATAAGAATATGTAAACAAGGATGTTTTTCAAGGCATAGCATTTAATAGAGAAAAAAACTGGAAACCACATGAAAGTCCATAGATAAACAAGAGATGAAAGACTAAATTCCAGTACTCCCAAACTGAAAAACTTTATGCAGCTGTTAAATAAAAATAAATCAGATGTGTTTATCTAAAATAATATTGAATAAATAAGCAAAGTGCAAAACAATAATTTTAGAAGGCACGCACAGTCATCCAAAGCTTTATATGGTTGGAACAAAGTGTGGAAGGGCACTCACTGAACTGTTAACATCAGTTAGCTCTGGGGAATGGAAAGGAGGGCAGGGCCAGGAATAAATAGGTTTGTAAGGAATAAGAAGAGAACCATGAATGAAATGACAATTCGTTGGGCATTCCATGAATAGACTGTGTGGGAAGGAATAAAGAGATACTTGATAAAACCAGCAAAAATTTAAAAATGGAAAAAAGTAAATAGTAGGCACCAATGAAAAGGATAAAAACAACATAGTACTTACTCCAATAAATGTAAAAGGGTTGAACTCATCTATCAAAAGAAAAAAATAAATAGTAGATACCAACAGAAAAGATAACACAGCAGTTATCTCAATAAATATAAAAGGGTTAAACTCTCCTATTGAAAGAAAGAGATTTTTCATGCTGGATTTAAAAACTCAGGTAGGTATATTATTCTCTGGAAACATCTAAAACCAAGTAACCATAAATCAACAAAAGTGATCTTATTCACAATCTCCATAAATATCATAAAATATTTCTTAACATGCCTAATAAGTAATGTGTAAGATCTTATGATAAAAGCTATAAAATTTTACTGAGGACATTAAAAATACCTAAATAAGTGGAGAAATGTTTCATTTTCTTAGATGAGAAGATGATCTATTATAAAGATGCCAATTCTTCCTAAACTAATGCAGTGTAATTGAGTGTAATTCAAATCAATATTCCAACAGGAGTTTTTAATGAAACCTGATTCTAAAGTACACTCAGAGAAATAAAAAATAGATTAGCTAAGAAAAAACAGGACAAAAATCAAGCGGGCTTTATTCTACTCTACATCAACATAACTGTTTCCATGAGGAAAAGAGTTTAGTGAAAAGAATATTTATTTCATATTGGCAGTATTAAAGCCACACTTTGTTATACTGTAAATCTCCTAAATGCCCATCAAACTGGTTTACTACATTAAGGAAAATCAAAAGACGAGAGCACTACACAGTAAAAATAATGATGCACATGAATATTCACTGGCACTGAAAAGATACTCTTAATATACTGTAATATAGTTTTGAAAAATCCACTGAACAATTTCACATATCTTAAGTATAGCATTAAGGTCCAAGTTGATGATTGGATAGCTGAAGCCAGAGAATGTAGCCTGAGGTTGGAAAGAACAGAGTGACAGGAGGATGTGAGAAGCTTTGTTTTGCTTACCAGAGCATTATGTGAGGAAAGGAGTGGGATGGTATACAGGTCACCACTGAGAAAGCAGTTATTGAGTATCCCTGGAAAGTTAGAAAGGTACCCCCAAGATCTTTATTTTAATAGTTCATTTAAAAACCTAGCATCTATAAATGTACTGGAACTTTCAGAAACTATTATACTGGATGAACAAGTGCTATAATTTTTAAATGTAAGCAAAATTATTCGGTCAAATAATGTCTTATGAATTGAAAACTTTTCTACATTGAAATAAAGTAGCATTTCCTTAATCTTTGTGGTTGTATTTTAGAATTTTAAAAACAATTCCATGTTCTCCTAAATTATAATTAAACATATATATGCATATCTGTTCTATATCTGCATCTATTGGCATTGTAGATCTGTGAAGCTCTATATTTCTAGATAAAGAAATTTTATTTCTGTTATTCATATATTCACATATGGATGTGATCCTTTGGTTATTAGTTTGCCTTCTTGAGATCTTCTCTGCTTTTATTACATCTTTGCTATCACACAGCAACTAGAAATTAAAAAATTTACCAGGATAAATTATTTAGGGAAAACAAACTCCTTTCCCCATCCTCCAATCTAGGAAAGAGAAGCTCAACGTTGTGTTTTGAAAGGTTGGGATGACTGCAAATACACACACACACACACACACACGCACACACACACACATGAGAAAGTAAAGCATCTTTCTCTTGCAGGATCTTAAGGTGGATTAAACTGGTGAATCCCTGAAAATCAGAGGGTGTGGGGTGGAGATGAGTGCTATAACTAGAAGCAAAACTAGGAGGAGAGATTAGGAATTCCTGAATCTAATGTTTAAGGGTCAGGGGTTTGAGGAATTTCTGTGCATGGTAGAGAGGAAGATCAAGTACACATGGAAGAGCTATGCATAACAGTGGTTAAGAGTACAAGCTCTGGAGTCATTTTACTGAGGTTCACATCTCAGTTTCACCAAGAATTGAGACAATAATAATGCCTAGCATTACTTTGAGGATTAAGTGATATAATCTTTGTAATATGAATATAGAGAAAGTAGCACTATTATAGAATCAGAAAGTAAATCATAAGAGGGTCACAATATGATACATGAGGTTTCTCTATTCTCCCAGCTGGGAGAAAGTTTAATAAATGTAATAAATAATTGCCAAAAGAAAAAACAATTACATCTGCTTCTTCCATAAGAAGCAAAATAGAGAGAGTTAGATGACAGAAAATCCAGACCACTCTACAACGTAAAGGGAATTCTTTCACATAAGATATGATACTTACGTTAATCCTAAAGGCTACATATGATTAGAAAGAGAGAGAAAGAGAATGAGAATGAGAAGAAAAACACAGGAAGCTACAGACGTGGCTGTTCATAGTCTGTACAAATGTGAAACACGTAGCACATTCCTAATTCTGTCACTCATTAATCAAGCACTTTTTGGTAAGTTATGTAATTCTAATGGGCCTAAATTTATTTCCCTGTGATATGCAGTTTTGTGAATATCATAGTTATAGTGTTATTCTATGTTTCTGTCATTTTCACAGTCCTCTCTAGTTTAGATTCTAAGGGGAACTACAATATATATTTCACACACTAGATGGCAATATATGGCTTTGTAAGTGGATGTCTTTTTCATAGAAGCCTAAGACGTCTAATAATCAAATAAGAGCTGATTTTTCTCCAGAAAACACAGAGAGAAGGGTAGACATTAACCAATTCTTCATACTGAGGTCATGTTTTAATCCCTTTGATTTGACCCACAGATGTTAAAGGATCTTGTGGGGACATTCTAGTTTAAGTCTTTAGTGCCAGAGAGAATTATTTCATAACAATGAAGTAAACACAAAATGATTTCCATGGGGGTCCAATTCTGAATTGAGTCAGTTCAATACAACATCCAAAGACCCTCATCCTCAGTCAAATATACCAAGTCAATTATTCTTAAACTTTTTCATCATAAAGAGCCTACATATGGCACAATACTCCTCCACTAAAAAAAAAGGAAAGAAGATCTATTTCTTTTCAGCATGATACATTTTTTTAAAACAGTGTCAATGTTATCTTTCCTTTTTTTTTTTTTTTTTTTTTTTTTGAGAGGGAGTCTCGCTCTGTCACCAGGCTGGAGTGCAGTGGCGTGATCTTGGCTCACTGCAACCTCCGCCTCCCAGGTTCAAGCGATTCTCCTGCCTCAGCCTCCTGAGTAGCTGGAACTACAGGCGCACTCCACCACACTCAGCTAATTTTTGTATTTTTGGTAGAGATGGGTTGCATCATGTTGGCCAGGATGGTCTCGATCTCTTGACCTCGTGATCCGCCCACCTCAGACTCCCAAAGTGCTGGGATTACAGGCAGGAGCCACCGCGCCCGGCCAATATCATTTTTTATAATAAGAGTAAACTATTCTTATTTTTAAAGTTATGATTATTCAAAAAATTGTAAAGAAGAAAATGAAAATCATATCTGAGCAATAGCCAATGTTAATGTTTGTCTAATTATTTCTGATTCATGAAAAAATATATAAAACATACTTTAATCTTCTTTCCAAGTTAAAAATATTTATAAATATTTCTGTTAATAAATATATTATTATATTAGTGGTCACTACCATTCTATTTTTCATGGGTATATATTTACAAAATGTACACAGGAAGTGTTCTGAGAACACATACCTTAACTGAAAAGTCTGGTCTTGCCCCACAACACTATTTTTCACAAAATTGACAGAATTGGTCCCATTTAAAGATGAGTAATGATTAACAAGAGACATATGCAGAGAAAAGGAGAAAGACAACAGAACAGAACAAAACAGAACCTAAGAAATGAGCTGATGAAAAATACATATCAGAAAAATTTTGCCAGGAAGCAAATTAGTTCAACAAACACTCGGGCATTAGTTCAGTAACAGTAAAAGAATACAGGACCTCTGAAACAATACCTCAAGGAAGGGGCCAAAAGGAACTCTTGAAAATTACATGGATGACATGGAGAAAAGGCTAGAAAAAAAGTAATGCAAAGATCAAAGTTGAAAGTGAGTTAAAAGAAAACAGAAGCTTTGAGAGGGAGATACTTTAAGCTTTTGTAGATACTCTGAGATCATAATAAATGAAACAGAAATAAATCTTCCAATAAGTATTAGAAGGAAACTTACCTAAATAAGAGAAGAGCTGAATGTTCAAGGCAAAAGTGGACAACATAGCCCATGAAAAATGAACACAAAACTAGTAACAATAAGATATATACTTATGAAATTACTGGGCTCAAAGATAAAAAATATAAAAGAGATGGCTCTAAAGTAAAATATCCCTGAAAGGTTTAGAGGAAAAAGCATACACCAGAAAAAAGAAAATAAAAGAAAGAACATTTCATTTATAAAAGTTTATTTGAAAGCAAAATAAAATTAAAATGAAACTAAAGAGAGAACTTTTTAAGTCAAAGGATATAATTTTAATGAGGGTCTAGTACAAATCAAATAAAATCATAAAGCAAAAATTGCCACAAAAAACCCCAGGAAAGACAGAAAGAAAAGTAATAATAGTAGGTGAGTTAAGTTATCTTTCTCAGCCAAACACAGCTCAAGTGCACAAACAAAATATAAGATGTAAAAAGAGCTAAATAAAATTATTAATTAGCAAGCCCTTAAACACATTTAGGAGACAGTCTATCACATGGTGTTGCTTTAGATGTCACTAATACAAATATTGAGAAATACTTTCAAAATGTAATGTTAAAGGATCTCTCTTGATATACAAAACTATGCAGTTTTAAAATATTGGAATATGTAATTTACAGCACAAATGAATGTCCTGACTGATGGCTATACTGTATTTTTATAAAATGTTATAGTATGTTATTAAAACAATCTCAAAATCAATCCAATTATTGCCAACCTCCATGGCAATAAATTATCCTACTTTAAATGTCATTGGCAACAAACTAGAAGTAGATTCATGAAGAGATCATTCAAATTAGTCTCCCACTTTGCCTATAGGCATCTAATAAATATTCCAATTTCTTCTATATTATTATCACACACTGTACTAGAAAATAAGCTATATTATTTCTGCATAGTAGAAATGATACTCAAGGAAAAAAATGCTTTCAAAATTTAACAGCAGCTATACCCTTCCTCAGAAAACAATTTATTCTATAGTTCTAAATCTAAGATCTATAAAACATATTTATTACCAGTTTTCTTTCTATTAGTGGCATAAAAAGCCATTTCTCTATCAAATCCAATGTCAATGTTAGCTGTGCAACAAAGTCAAAAGCTACAGGCATATCAATACCCACTGCCATCCCACAGCCCTGAAGCCTTGTCCACCACGACCAGACTCTGTTATAGCTCATGGGCTTCAGGAAAGATGAGGTACCCTCTACAATTCAATGACTTGACGGGCCAGGGTCAGTGAGACATGATGAAAGCAGGAGAAAATAAGTGAAATCTGTGCAGATACTGACAAAACAGAGCCACAAAAAAGTAAGAACATGCCGTATTTGGTTTTCTGTTCCTGCATTAATTTGCTAAGGATGAGGGCCTCCAGCTCCATCATGACCTTTTATCTGGAACCCAGGTAATAGGGAAATCTATAGGGACAGATAGTAGATTAATGATTGCTTAGGGCTGGGGGCAGGGATGGGGATGGAGGGATGGGGGTGATAGCTAAAGGGGACAGAATTTCTTTTTGAGGTGATAAAAAATTCCAAAATTTACTAATTACAGACATTGATAATGGTTGCCTGTATCAGTTATTATACTAAAAACCACTGAATTGTACATTTTAGATAGGTGAATTGTATGGTATGTGACTTATAATCTTAAAGCTATTTTTTTGTGTGTGTCGTTGTTGTTTTGTTTTAAGAGGTGTGTCTTAGGGGTTGAGGAAGAAGTCAGGGAAGAGGTGAGCCAAGAGGTCCCAAGCAGGGAAGAGCATAAGACAGAGACTCAAGAGTAATCCAAGATGAGATGTCGCATGGGTTCATATAATCAATATATGCAAAGCAAAGGTATAAATGTGAGGAAAAGAGATACAAATTGTTTGGACAGGCTGATGCTTTATGACAGCAGTTCTCAACCCTGGCTGCACAGTAGCATTACTTGTTTACAAGGCGAGTCATTTTTTGAAGATACATTCGTTGCTCTGTTCCAGAAACAAGTAGATTTGCTAAGGCAAGGTATTAATAATAATTCTCACAGTGTGGCTTTGAACTGAATCTTCAGCATCACCTAGAAACTTGTAAAAAATGCAAATTGTCCATGCATACCTCGATACAACCAGAAACTCAGACTGTGGCCCAGTAATCTGTGTTTTAACAAGTCTTCCAGGTGATTCAGATGCAGGCATAAAAACAAACCAAAACAATGGCAACAAAAATCCACTAGAGACAGGGTGAACATTCTGCACCCAGACCCTTGATGTGAACATAATATGGTGTACCCTTCTAGATCTTTTTGTCAGGCTTGGGAATAGCTATTACCAAGCAATTTTTCTAAGAAACTTTTGTTTTAACCTTTGTTAAGGAAAGCAAAACCCAGGTTTTAGCTATATTGTTCACAGACCTGAAAAGGAACTGAAACAGATGTTTTAGATATTTAAGGTTTTAACAGGAAAGTATTCCAATTTAAAAACCAAGATGTCACTTTTTTTTTTGTAACAGCAAAGTTATGAGAAATCTGAAGTTCTCTCAAAGATTTAATATTTCAATTCTAGGGCATATAGATATTAGATTGGACTTCCCAGACACACTGGATGAAGGAGAGAGAGAGCAGCTGGAGTACCAAAAAGGATGTCAATTCACATTCCTGGCATGATTCAGGACACCCTTCTTACCTGGTAAATAGAACTTCATACAGAGCAACATACTATTTGAAAATAAGTAAGTTGATAAAAAGTAAATGAATCAAAATGAACATATAGAACTAATCAAATTAATGAAAGTCAAAGGAATATGTAAATACAATTTTTCAGATCTGAACTTAAGCATAAACAACTAGTATTTTAAAAAATAAGGTCTACTGCAAAAACAAGCAATGGGGAAAAGACTCCCTATTTAATAAGTGGTGTTGGGACAACTGGCTAGCCACATGAACAAGATTGACACATGTTCACCTACGTAACAAACCTTCACATGTACCTCCAAACCTAAAATAAAAGCTAAAAAAATAAAAAATGAAAAATAAAGATTATATCATAGTATTCTAGCACCTTGAAAAAAAAATAAACAAAGAAATCTGAATAGATTCCTTTAAGAAATGGAATCTGTAATTTAAAATTTTACCACAAAGAAAACTCTAGGCCTAAATGGTTTTACCAGTGAATTCTTCTAAACATTTAGGAAAGAAATAACACCAAACTTGTATTAAAATGCTTCCCCTGAACAGAAACAAGAAAAATTTCCCAAATAATTCTATGAGGCCTACATACCTCCATGTCCAACAACTGGAGAAATTAATACAAGAAAAAATACTACAGCTCAATCACTCTCATGGACATGAATGCAAAAATCCTAAACAACATATTAGCAAGCCAAATTCAGATTTACATAAAAAGCATTAAAAAATAAGGTCCATTGTCAATATAGAGTTTTTCTTTCTTTCTTCATACAAATCCATATTTAATGAAAATAGAATATGAATAGAATAAGAAAAAAGTCTATTATGGGATTCTATTAATGAGAATTTTACAGAGAACGTGAAGAAGTAATACGGACCAGTGAAGTTTTTCCTTAGGTCTTTTGGAAACACATTCATTCAGTTGGTCAGTTGGTCATTCACTCAATTCACAAATATTAAAGAACACCTATGCAGTGAACACTCATTGTTCTTGATTACTCAGCACACAAGTTCTCTTCATGGCAGTACCTATATTTATTTTGAGGTGTTACTTTGTCCCATTGATTACATGCAATGCAATAGGATTATAATCCAAGATGCTGCAATTCCCTAGCCATGGGGTGGGAATAAGACCCATGTCAGGTCAATAGGATGCTCTCTTGAAATTTAAGTCTTGGGCAGAGGCACAATGATACTGATGGGGCACATCGTTTCTAAAGGTCATATTCTCACCAGATTGTTGCCAGCTAGGGCTTTTTATATAATTCTTGTTCCACGGGGTTGGGGAATTAAAAACAGGGCACTTCAGTCAGAAGTTTCAAGGTTTCAATTATGCAAGGTAAGTAAATCCTGGAGATCCCCTGTATAGCCTAGCAACTATAGTTAATAATATCATATTGTATACTTAAAAATTTGTTAAAATAGTACATCTAATATGTTGTATATTCTTTTTTTTTGTTTTTTTTTTTGGTTTTTCTTTTTTTTGACACAAGGTCTTGCTCTGTCAACCAGGCTAGAGGGCAGTGGCATAATCAGGGCCTACTGCAGCCTTGACTTCCCAGGCTCAGGCAATTCCCCGCCTCAGCCTTTTGAGTAACTGGGATTACAGGCACATACCACTATGCTTTGCTACTTTTGTTTTTTTTTGTAGAGATGAGGTCTTGCTATATTTCCCAGGCTGATATCGAACACCTGGGCTCAAGCAACCCTCCTGCCTCACCCTCCCAAAGTGCTGGGATTATAGGCGTGAGCTACCACACCTGGCCTATGTTAAGCATTCTTATTACAAAAGAAAAAAAATAACAAATAAAGGGGAAAAAGCTTTTGGAGGTGATGTGGATATGTTTATGGCATAGACTGTGGTAATGGTTTTAAGAATGTATACTTATCTCCAAATTCATCACACTGTATACAGTATGTACAGCTTTTCATATGTCAATCATACTCAAAGTGATTTAATAAAAGAGGACTCATGCAAGGGCTAAAAGATGAGACCACATGCTCTGTAAGACTCCCTTCAATTCTGAGTTTCTACGATTAAAATGAACACTGTCAGCTAGGATTGTAGTATCAGTAAGGAAAACTGGCCTGATGAAACAAAAGCTAACTGAGCAAGTGCAACTTCTTGGAGAAATGTATCCTCCCTGCCCCAGTACTTAATACCTTTATTCCCTTTTTGTTTCTCATATCTGAATTCCTTCCTACTACTTAGTACAGGAATTTTAGCTTTCAGACTCCTCACATGTGCCTTTTGCTGACACTATTGCCCTGTTCACCTCTGGATCTCAGAGTTGACTTAGAATAAACCCAAAGTCTCCTGTTGTTCACATGTATACTAGAAATTCTAATGTGGCCACTGGCTTACTATCTTCTCCTTCCCACTATCCCCAGCATTTCTGGCAGTAAAAGTGCAAATTCTACCACTGCCATCCCACCTGCACTGAGTTACATCTCATCTGTGCTGAGTCAAAGTGGCAGGAAAAAGATGTCTGTGGATTTATCACAAGTTTCTGGTGGCAGTGCACCAGGAACCCTCAGGAATCACGAAGAAAATCTTAGGTATCTACCTAAGAAAATCTTAGCTATCCACCTCCCCTACTCCCACCTCTGAGAGTAAATAGCCGCTGTCAACTAGGAAAGATATAAGCATGTAAATGACATTTCTAAATTGGCTATTTGTAGTTTAGAGTCTACTTTGGGGAAAGATAGGAAATCAAACCCTCTGCACATACTTTCACCACCACATGTTTTATATCAAAAAGAAATTAAACAAAGGTTACTATCTAAGGTAAAGTGAATAATGCTAAACCAATTGCAGTATCCAAAGACTTAGAAAGGATAAAAATTTTCTTTGAATTTTAGTTCCTTTATTAAAATTTGGCTCTTCTGGCATAATTTTAGCTTCTTCAGCAAAATTTACTCATCCCCTCTCACCCATCCATTCTCATGCCTCTCGTTCACAAAAGAGCTAGCTAGACAATTGCCGCAAACAGAAGTAAACACAATTAGAGAGCAACCCAGAGAACAAGAACATAGGAAAGGAGGCAATCCAAGCAAGTACTTGTACATAAAAATCTTTTCTCAAAAATGGCCACAAAAACTGCTCTTCCTTTAGGCAAAATCATTGCATATCCATCAATAATACTGACTTGTTGAAGACATGGGCAATAAGAAAAGTGTTCAACTTTTAACCAGTTTAAAAAAAAATTCTATGGGTTTCACCTTGGCCTAGATTAATATCATGAAGAGGGCCATAAGTATCAGTTTTTAAGACAGGCAAATCAATAGAGTCTATCACTTGTCCTTTGCTAAGAGAGTTAAACCAAATTCATGCTTTGTCAAAAGAAATCCCATTCCCTGAGGCAGGTAAATGGCAAAAGCAGACTCACAGTTGGTGATGTCACCTTGAAGCTGCAGAATCTGAGGAACTGGCATTGTGAGAACAATAAGATCAAACTGCTCAGGGGAGCCTGTTTGTTTGGATACTTCCCATTTGTCATTTCTTAGGTTGATCTGTGTCACACGATGTCTGAAGTAGACTTCTGCACCTGTTCCAAAAGCAAAATCATGTCCCCATTATCAGAATTTCATATATGAATAAAGGGGATGTGAGTAGTCACAAACTGAATCCATTCAAGTGAACAAAATGGCCAAGACTGTCTTCTACAGTCCTCCAGCTCTCTTATTTTACTTTCTTTCTAATTTAGTGGGAATTCATCCCTACCTGGCATCCTTGGACTTCCCTATCAGTGCCTGCTCTGAATCAAAAACTACTCCTACAATTAGTGATAAAAATAAAAATAATAACTATAGCTACTTTTCATTAAGCAGCTACTATATGCCAGCTGCTTGGTACACATTATACTAATTTATCTCACAGACAAGGAAATGGATTGAGAAATAGTATGCCATGATTTAAAACTATAACCATCTGACTCTAAAGCTCATCATTTTTGCAGAACAAGTATACACTTCAGTAAACGTGTGTTAGCAATGAAATAAGAAGAGCAATATTCTCTATTAAAGGAATTAATACTTCCTATTAAAGGACCTGAAAAAGGTTCTCTGTAAGGGAAATGCAAGTTCTCATCAATAGATCAATTGTCTTCCTTAAGAAGAATCAGAATTTAGAAACATACTCTAGAGTACCCTCCCATAACATTTTCCTTCTTAGCACTTAACACAAGGATATTTTAATAATTATTTCTTTAATATTGTCTTCCCTTTTAATCTGTAAGGCCCATGAGCTACAAATTATACCTGTTTTATTTCTACATATAGCATATAGTATACATAGCATAGAATTTATTAGGTAAGTATTTATTTAAAATAATGAATTATGAGGCCAGGCACGGTGGCTCACACCTGTAATCCCAGCACTTTGGGAGGCTGAAGGGGGTGGATCACTTGAGGTCAGGAGTTTGAGACCAGCCTGGCCAACATGGTGAAACCCCATCTCTACTAAAAATACAAAAACTAGCTGGGTGTGGTAGTGCATGCCTGCAATCCCAGCTACTCAGCAGGCTAAGACACGAGAATCGCTTGAACTCAGGAGGCAGAGGTTGCAGTGAGCTGAAATCGCACCACTACCCTCCAGCCTAGGCAACACAACAAATAAAAAGAATGAATTATGAACCATAAACTGAAAGAAAGTACAATTGGGTCATTAAGTCTCCTTAGTAAACTAGTACTCACCTTCCAGTTTTCAAAAAATTTTGATTTACAAGCAAATCTACTTTTATTCAGCTTTGTGTATAGAAAAAGAAAGAAATGAAGATGGAATGAGGGAGGAAAAAAGCACACTGAAAGATCCTGTTCATCTTTACCTGGGAAATCTCACGTTCCTAGTCACTAAAAATCCAGCTAAAGTTCATCCCAAAGCTTCCTTTCTGTAGCCACTCCAGCTCAGTGTGATCCTTCCTCTCTATGATATTCTTCAACCATCACTGCCTTTACTACTCATTTTGACATTGATTCAAAATATCTGCATGCTTTAGTTGTATCTTATCTATGTAACAATACTCAAGGCTCCTTCATGTCGGGTCTTCAGATCTCATACACTTTTATCTCTTTCATTGACCCTTAAATAATGCTACACCCTAGTAAGCACTCCAGTTTTTAAAAAATCAAATGTAAATGTTAGAAGAAACATAGTTCTAGCTAGCCCAAGAGATCTATCTCTGTTCAAGACAGTGTGCATCATTCTGTTCAAAGATTAGAGCAAGGGGCTTGTAAACAGTACTCCATCTTGCCTGAGGGCTTTTCTAAGGCCCCTGCTTGGGGAAGGTGCAAATAATTTGCACTTTCAACACATATCCACCATCTCCTTTATTCCAACAAGGGCAGCTCTGCTTCACTCTGTTTTTATTTATTTAGGATGCCTCACCCTACTTGCCTCACTTAGTCCATGGCCCTGTCCCAGACCTCAGCTAAGTTAACTGATTCTACGTTTTCTCATAATATTCCTTTGAAGAGAACAATATGCTGTTATTGTTGGTGGCATGAGTGTGTGTTTAAGGGGACTTAAGTTCACAGTCCTAGAAAATTCTTCATGCCCCAGATGAACGCCTTGAAAATGTATCCCAATGGCCACAAGGTGTTCTGCAAAGTGTATATATATATATACACACACACACACACACACACACATATATACACCAAGGTGTATGTGTGTGTATATATATATATATATATATATATATATATATATATATATATATACATATATATATATATATGTCAGTGGTTCTCTAAGTATGGACCCCAGACCAGCAGCACCTATGTACTAGAAAATGCACATTCCTGGGCTCCAACCTGACCATACTGAATAAGAAACTCTGGGAATTGAGCCTCGCAATCCATGCTTAACAAGCTCCCTTAGTCTTGTCATGATGCGCGCTAAAGTATGAGAACCACTGGGGTAGGTGGACACGCCCAAATCAAACACCACTGGCAAAACCACCCAAAAAGTAGCATTTATCAAGAGGTAGGAGAAATGGTATAGCCTCTCTTATTAACCAGAAAGGTTTCTTTCCAACTGCTTGGAGCAAAGTTTTTGGGAAAGTGGCATTTCCTTGTGAAAGTAATTAATAACTTTCACAAAGACTATGTGTTTAAATCTATAAGCTCTGAAAAACCCAATTTTAAAATGGATAAATAAATAGTCTCAAGAGTTATGTCTGAGCTTAGTAAATTTGACCATGTCCCTCTCTTGCATAAAACCCTTCAATGGCTTCCCATTGCACTTAGAGTATAAAATCTTTAACATTGCTTACAAAGCCCTGTATAATCTGGCCCTGCCTTAGTCTTGAGCATCATCTTTTACCATTTTCTCCCTCACTCACTACCGTCCAGTCATAATGATCTTTTATTCCTTGAATGCACTAACCTCCTCCTACTGCTTCAAAACAGTTCCAATTTGATGTGTCCACCGCATGGAACTCTCATCATTCAGCTCTCAGCCTAATTCCCTCTTGCCTACCTTTCAGGTACCCATGAAAATATCAGTTCCTCAGGGATGCTTTCCCTAACACATCTCCCCCATCACTCCTCCAAAACCTACTGGGCTAGGTCCTTTTATTGTAAGTTCTCTCATAATGCTCTCACTCTTTCTTCTTAACATTTATCATGCATCTTTTCTTTGTATGTATAATTAGTTTAATATCTTTTCTTCCCACTATACTCTACATTAACAGAGGCCAGGATCATGTCTCTTATTGACTTGTTTCCCCAGCACATAATATTTAATTAGAATAAAATGATCTACAGATAGCTATAAAGATATCAGAAGTCTAAGAAGGTTTAAACATTTTACAAAGGCAAATGTGTTTCTGTTATATATTTATTCAATTTTATCCCTGGCCTTCCTCTGTTTTAAGGAGAAAATCCAAGTTTATGTTTCTCCTATGATTTCCCACAAATAGGTTTTAGTGAGCAGCAGTCAGAACTGCTCAGGCGGGACCTGAAGCGATGTGAACCATCTCTAACTGACTACACAGCTTGAAGTAAATAGAAGAATGCTTAACCTGGTTTTCATGCCATCCTCTAGCTTCTCTAAAAAGGACATCGTTACGGGTGAGTGCCAGGATCACCTGCTGGGAGAAATTTTGAGACAGAACCACCCAGACTCACTTCCCCTCTATCAATTTTAGAAAGAAAATGGGACAAAAGTAAAAAAGAGAGAGAATAATAAAAGTAAATATTACAATACAGAAGCCATCCTAGCTAATGGCATCTGCCACCTAAACCATTTTTTTCTAATAAATTGATCTTGTCAATTTTGACAGGTTACATTGCAAATGTTGACTTTCTGGATCGCTAGCCAATGTTCTTTTTAGGTAGATGATAAAATAAAAACAAATAAATGCAGCAACAGCCCTCCCTATTGGTAGGACAAGCTAAATAAAAGCTGCTCACTCTGTGTCCTGGAAGCTAAATTCATCTTTTTTGAATAATTTAGTAACATGGGACCTTATTCAAAAGCAAAAGGACCTGGCCCATCATTTTCCATGTCATAGGCAGGAACCATCAGGTGACCAATTTCCCAGGTTGCATAAAGAACTAAGGTGGTATTACTCTTCAATATCCACTTCCCCCTATGTCAGGAATTAACTGATGAAAGAGGGAAACTAGGGGCACAGGGAACTATGAGGTTGTTCTATTGAACCATGTGTCTACTGACACGTAGCACCAGGTGGGATGGGTACAATCTTCATACTACAGGAAAATAATCAATAAGGAAAGAGAAGGCTCTACAAAATAGATGTTAAATTGGAGAGTATGAGCACCTCTCATTGCCCTCCATGAGAGACTTAATAGAAAAAAACAACATGATTAATTGCAAAGGCACTTTAGTTCTGTTACCAACTAGCCAAGCCACCTTAGACAAAGTACCTGAGTCTCATTCTTCGCATTAACAAATAGGGATGATGATTAACTCCCTTGAAAATTTACTGTGAGAATTAGAAACTACATATGTAAAGTACCTAAGGTAGTGTTAGATAAATAGTTAGCACTTAATAACTGATAGCTAGAATCACTTTTGCTATTGTCAATTCTCACCCCAGCATAATGACAACTAGTATAAAAAAAGAACAAAAGAAAATCATGTTTCACTCACTCAAGAAGATTGTATTAATGGAGAAGGCAGGCAGTCAGTGAAATTGATGCCAATAAATACAGCTTTCTCTGCAATGAGGTTAATGTGAACACATCGGACAATAAATTAAAATAGAACATAAGGTCAAGAAGAAAGTATCTATTTCCCTTACCCTTTACTATTTGTTCTGGGAAATTGGTCTAGTTAAATATTGGCTTTAAAGGTTTGAACCTATTCTAAAGCATGCCTGATTAGGCATATCCCAGACAAATAATTTCCCGGGGAGTCTGGTCCCAATCTGAATGACCACTGGTTGGTCCATCAGATTGTGGGGTTTTAAACTCAACTAGATTCCAAAATATAGAGTATTTTTGAAAATAGTTGGCAATTTGATTTCCTAAAGTAAGGAATATATGAAGGTCAGCTTCATTCAAGTAGAATATTTTTTAAACTAACATTTTTCAAGAGATTACTATGTGACTGGCTTACTATTTGCTTGAATTTGAGTGCATTATATCTTTCATTCCTCACAACACTTTGTAGCAAGAACTTCCATTACAACATTCTGTAGTAAGTACCCTCATTTTTGCATTTCATTACGCTCATTTTTTTCAATGAAAGAACTGAGGTACAGATTTTAAACTTTCCTAATATTACATGAACAGAAAGGGATGGTAGGACATTAACTGGAATCCAAGTCATTCTGATTTCAGGGACTGTCTTAGCTTATAGTGTGGAAAAACCAAAATGTTTTTGTAGACCATTTATAGAATAGAAAGGTTTAAAGGGACTTAAAGAATGTTTAAAAGGGATATAATTATAAAATTAAAAATATTATAGATAGGGTCCAACAAATCCTATAATAATAGATCGGGGTAGAGGACAATCTTGAAGTATTACAAGAATAACATTAAATAGCATTAAAATAAACAAAGAAAAATTTATATAAACTCAAGTTAAATAGACCATGAACTTGATATAAAATAAATTTTTAACATTTATATCACTCTACCTACTATGTAGGAGGTACTATTAGGTTCTGAGTGAGGTACAAGGAATTAAAAATAATCTCTTCTCTCAAAAGCTTAAAAAGCAAAATTGGAAGTTAAAACGTATGTATTCCCCCAAACACATAACAAAATAAGGAGATAGATGCAATGTATTCAAAGATGTTTCTCTGCCAGGACATCAACTCCATGAAGGGAAGGACATTGGTTCTTGTATCATTAGTACCTGGAACAATGTTTGGCATTATGGTAAGTATTCAATGAATGTTTATTGAACAACAGGATATATGTATGTATGTATATATGCATGTGTAGGGGTGAAATTTCAGTAAAAATCAACTGACAAAAGGCATACTAATATGAGAAAAAGCATACAAATTTATTTAATCTTAGTTTTGCATGACACTGAAACCTTTATACTGAAGACCCAAAGATACAGGAGTCAATTTTTATGCTTAGATTCAACAAAATATGGACAGCTCTGCAGCAATATGATTGGACAAAGGGTTATATCTATGGCTAACAAACTGGTGAAACCCATCAAGGCCTGTCTGTCTAGATTCTTCTTGTCCTCTCTGTGCAGCATTCTTTCTTTATGGTTATGGGTCATGACCCTCTCTGGAACTGTTGTGAGCTACAATCAAACACGGTAGGTCAGATAATTTCTTTATGGCCAGTTTTTACAAAGGAAGGCAGGGGAAAGCTAGAGTGATAGTTTTAGGTTTTATGGCTGGTTTGGGGGGAAAAGGGGTTCTTATTTCTATGACCTGCCTTGGGAAAAGAGATTCTATTTTCTAGGGCTAGCCTCAGGGATGAATGCAAGGCCAGAGATAGGAGGGCAGGAGAAGGTCAGAGAGAGCTACTTCTGAGGGCTCCATTTTGGGATACCATTTTCTAAGCTCCTGCACATGTATGCATGCATGCATATCATTTAGTAAGTACCTGATGATTTCAATAGGTATACTCATCCAACCTGGGTCAGGGGAAAATCATGGTGGAAATGAGATTTTTTAAAGTGATATGGCCATACTATATGAAGCTGATAGTAACATTCTACAAAACGTCCAATAGTGTCACCATCTGTGATGGTCAATTTTATGTGTCAACTTGACTTGGCCATAGGATGCCTACATATTTGGTCAAACACTATTCTGGGTGTTTCTATGAGCATGTTTTTAGAAGAGATTAACATTTATTATCAGTAGATCAAGTAATGCAGATTGCCCTCCCTAATGTGGGTGGGCCTCATCCAATCAGTTGAAGGCCTAAATAGGACAAACGCATTGATCCTCCTTCACATAAAGGAGAATTCTTCCTGCCTGAAAGCCTTTGAACTGGCTCATCAGCTTTTTTCCAGCCTTCAGAGTAGAACTGAAACATTGGCTCTCCCTGAGTCTTGAGCCTGCCAGCCTTTGGACTAGAAGTATACCACCAGCTTTCCCGGGTGTCTACCTTGCTGAATCACCCTGCAGATCTTGGGACTTACCAACCAACATAATCATGTGAGCCAATTCCTTATAATAAATCTCTCTCTTTATCCATACACACATATACACATGCATGCACACATACATACACACACATACCCTATTGGTTCTGTTTCTCTGGAGTAGTCTAACATACCATCTATATACTGAATCTCGAATGGAGAAATGGTCTAAGCCAGAATGGCATTTACTATGTTCTCATGTTGTTTATTCAATCTTACTGACCTCTCTGATGCCCAGTATGAAGGATTCTTGGGGTTCTCAATAAGTAATATTTGATGATAAAGACCAAAACAGTAATTATGCTGGAAATGGCTTATAAAAAAAAATTCTTAGCCTATATCCTTTCTCAGTTATCTCAACTTGGGTACTTAACTGAATTATGATTTATCAAGAAGCTTCATTCTGCTTTAAAAATAATCATCAATTATCCAAGAAAAATTCTATTTTCTTTTTTAAAAGGTCCATTTTCAAAACGCTCATAAAATATATAAGGAACAAATGAAAATCCTAATAGAAAATGGGCAAAGGTTATGAATAAGACATTCACAGAAGAAAACTGCAAAGAGCTGGCTAATAAAACAAAAACAATGCATAAACTCACTTGTAATTAAAGAAATGCAAATTAAAACCATGAAGAGATCCAATTTTTAACCTATTACACTGGCAAAAATTAAAAATTTCCATTATACCCAAATGTGGGGAAAGAAACATTCTCATCACTATTGGTGAGATGTTCTTTAAGATTAATACACAGCACAACCTAGCTAAGTTGAAAATGCAAATATCATTTGACATAGCTATTCTTCTGTGAGGAATTGATCCTAAAGATACGCTTCCAAAAGCATGTCAACAATAGACATGCAGCAATGTTTGTATTAGCAAAAACCAAAACAATTTCCCAACCCCATACAGCCTAAATATTTACCAGAAAGCTAATAGTTAAATAAATGATGGTACGCATATGTCATAAATACTAGACAATCATTAAAGAAAATGGATTACACTAAATTTGCTGATATGAAAATAGATCCAAGATATGAGTCAAACAAGGTATAGAATCATTTATGTAAAATTATTCCCTTTGAGTATATTTTTAAAAGAATAAATATAAAGAAATATATATGTATGTGTGTATATATATATATATACATCTATAATATCTATATTATAGATAAATAGAGACAGCCATGTAGCTCAATAGAGAGATGCATAAACATTGTTCTGGAAATATACACTGGAAGCTTATCAATGATTACTTTGGGGAAGGACTAGCTATTGATCAGCAAATAGAGCACCTAATATTTATAACTTCCTGTATAGTATTAATATGTAACTATGTGTGTAACTTGTTTTTAAATGCTAATTTTAAAATTTAGGCAGAGAAAAATCTTACTCCCACCTGATTCTTTCAAATAATGCTTAATAATTGAAGAAATTCCTTGAGGTGCCACAAAGTTACACTCTCCTTCTTTCATCACCATTCCTTCAATAGGCGAGCTTAGAGGCCTCAAAACGCCATAGGCTAACAGTTCATCATAAAAACTGAAATAAATCAATATGTATATTTAATGTAATTATATACCATGAATAGCTCTAAAAGACTATATTTTCTTTCAATAATTCTCAGAGGTTATAATTCAAAATCAAAATTAGATATCTTCCTATGAGTATTTTGTATTAAATAAAATGTATATTTTGTGTTAAATAAAACTTATAATACAGGTGAAGAAGAGAAATATTTTGAGAATCCATAGGTCCTTTGCTGACTTTAGTCAAAGGCCTATTTCTCTGTAAGTATATTTTAAAAGTAAAGTTAATGAAAACAAACAAATGTATTTAGTATATCAATTTTAAATTTGGTTCAGAAGATTGACTCCCATCACAGCTAGTTGCCTTCTTCCATAACACCAACATAGCAATTGATATTTATCGAGCCCTTACTATGTTCCATTTATCAGCTAATCTAATCTTCACAACAACCCTATGACATCACACAACTGCTAAGATTGATTCCACTCCTTGCAACTAACTCACCGTTGGTGTTTTTTGGCATAATGAGGAGTGCAGGTGATGTACTGAGCACCCAAGTCAGCTGTGCACTGAGGATTATGAGGACTGCAGGCTGTAGTCATTCTTCCCCCTTGAATTAATCCACAGGAAAATGTCTTACTGCATGACAATGAGCCTTAGCAATTAATTCAATGCACCTTAGGTTACCCCAAACAGATTACTTCAAAAATATCTTAAGAAACTTTTTTAAGTTGAAGTATTTGATCAGATTGTGAGATTTTAGGAGTCATGAACAATGTAACAGTGTCCAGCACCATTATAGTGCATATATTTAGTAATAGGAGTCAGTGAATGGATAAAACTAAAAATGATGAAAGAAATGTCAGAATAAATGAGTCAACTAATGCTCTTTCATTCATACAGTCAATTTTCATCAGAATGACAGGATTCTGCAAACTAGATCTTCAGAAAGTCTTGGTCTATGATCACTTTGGGAGTCTCATAATCTGCAGAAAGCTGCAAAGGCAACAGACAGACCAAGACAAAAAATCTATTTATTAGGGACAGCAGTAGGCCCAAGCTTTGCAAACTCGGGTCGGGGCCCCTCCCACGCCGCTGTCTCAGGTCTCCCTCTGTAGAGCGCGGGGTACTCCTGCCCCGCTCCCACCCTCGCCCCTTCTTGGGCCTTTTCCCGGGCGGCGGAAGTCCCCGATCACGTGACGAGGCGCGCCGTTCCGCGCATGGGCCGCGCTACACGGCCGCTCAGGGAGCTGAGGGTATAGCGTTTTCGCCTTAGACTTTCTCGGGTGCAGGCCCACACCACCTCAGCAGCCTGCCCGGCAGTCCTCTTTTCCCAGGTTTTGGCGTTTAGACAACCCACCTGAGTCCTCAGCCTTGTCCCACACAGCAAGGTACAACGGACCGGACGTCTGCCTCCTCAGCAGCGCAGCGCACAAGCTTCCTGTCACCCCGGCGCCCACGATCAGCACCCGCGCCATGGCGAGGAGCAGCGATCCGCGTTGAGTCTCCGCGGCGGGGCCGTTCGGCCCGGGCTTTGTGGAAAAGCGGCCGAACCGGCGCTGGCGCTCTTTGGTTCCGTGCTCCCTGCGCCGACCTGGGCCCTGAGCTTTCGTCCGGCCGGCCTGCAGGGGGCGGAAAGGAGGCGGCCGGAGCTGAGAGGCCCCTCCGTCCTTGAGGAGCAAACCTGGGGCTGCGGAGAACCGGGGCTGTCTGTCTTCTCGCTTTGGGGGCCGGGCGCATCCAGAGAAGTTCCACACTCCGGCCTGCCCCTCGCCCAGAAAAGCCTGGAAATGGTGTGGGCTATTGTTGGGAGAACCCGCCTCGCAACAGAGCTGACGTTGACCACAGCAGAGAAGCAGCTTAACCTATCTACTGCGATAACTCTCATGCCTGTTGGGATTTTTGCTGTTTTACTATTCTAGATTTGAAAGTGGGAAGAAGAATTTACCAGCGATACCACGGGCAACCTTTCCTCTAATGCTTGAACGGCCACTATTAGCATAATAGAAACATCTTTTGGAATCTGGGAGACATTTTTCTTAGAACTGGGACTTTGTGTAACCTTCCTGAACCTCAATTTCTCCATCTGGGAAATGGGAACAATAACGTATACCTTTCAAACTTGTAAAGATTAAAGACAGTTGATTCATCAGAAAATTCCAAATTACTCTTCAGTAAGTTCTATGTCAGAACGCATTCCGTATGTTCTAAGGAATATAAACATGAACAACAAGAGAAGGATTGGTGCCATTGCCTTTGTTTTTTTCCCCCTCCTAACATTGTACTGGAAGTTCTCAATGAAACAACAAAGGCAATGGTAATACTGAACTATTAAAAAACAAATAATTAAGTTACGCTGACTTGCAGATAAATTATTACCTGGAAAACTAAGAAACCGAATAAGTATCAGAACCAATAAGAAAATTGACAATGGTAGCCAATTATAATGGAAACATTTAAAAATCAGAATATTTACTTCATGTCCACATCATGAAAAAAATTACCATGTATCAAATGGGTGACGAATTAATACTAGATATATCTAATAAAAGAACTAAGAAAATGTAGACGGGCATATATGACTAAGAAGACATTTTTAAGCATTAAAAATGAAAGATGGAATTGAACAGAAAATACATAATCATTTACAACTTGTGTGTTACAAAATACACAAAACAAAATACAAATAGTAAATTTCTGAAAGGTGTATGAAAGATTAAAGTTAATATTATTTAAAAACATTATTCAAAGTCTTAAAGACACAAATGACAAAAGCCAAAAGGAAAATGTGTATATATCGGATAGAGTTCTTGAATAAAAAGAAATACGTAAGTCCAATAAGCATGTGTTTAATTTTTTATATTCAAATACAAATTAAAATGAGGTACTATTTTTCATTTGTTGAGTTTTTTGTTTTTTCTTTCTTGAGACAGGGTCTTCTGTCACTCAGGCAAGAGTGCAGTGGCACGATCAGGGTTCACTGCAGCCTTGACCTCTTAGGCTCAAGCTATTCTCCTGCCTCAGCCACCTGAGTAGCTGGGACTACAGGTGCCCACCGCCACGTGTGGCTAATTTTGTGGGTGTGTGTACTTTATGTAGAGATAAGGTTTTGCCATGTTCCCCGGGTTAGGAATTACTTTTGTAAATGTAAAAATGTCTTTTTTTCAGGGATACAGCAAAATACACAATGGTATATTACTGATGGAAGTGTACTAGACAAATTTGTCAATACAGTCTGATACTATGTCAAAAGCCTTAAAAATATGCCATTTAAAGCAGACATTTATCTTGGGGAAATAGTGTACAATTATACATTGAAGTTTACGATTTTTCTGAAATTAAAAGTTCAGATTTCTCTGAAATTAAAAGCTTAATGTGATTCACAGCCATAGCCCTAAAATCTCAAAATCGTCAATCTGGAAAGTACATTTGCAGTAATCTATTTCAACTGTCCTCTGCCACCATTTTATACATGTTAATACAGACACTAAGTTCAAGTGAGTTTGCCCAAGGTTACCTATCATCTCAATGGTGAAGCAAGGGCAGGCCTTCATGGTCTTCTGAGTCTGCTCTCCTGCTCTTTTCCATCCTTTCCGGCTTCCTCATTTCTATTAATAATTTGATCATCATGGACAATGAGACTTGAAACTTCATAATTATCTTCTATAGCTTCTTTTTTGTCATCCTTGATATCTATCAGCCCTCAGGTCTTTTTGACCGTTTCTCCATTGTCTCTTGAATCATCCAGTCACATCAGATTGTACAACAGAAAAGTTGCTCAAATTCCATTTCCACCAGCAATGGTAGAAAACAGTGAACAGAATATGGTAAGGTCGGAACTTTTTCTTCACTGCACTCAGCCCACTGTGAACATTTAACATTTCAAAGAGTAATTGCCAAAAAATGAATTCACTACTTGAGTTCAAGCCATTAGGTTTTTTTTTAAGCCAGTCAAATTTAGCAGTGGAGGGTTGTATATCAACTTTAGTGACACTAATGTTAATAAATTCTGATAACCCACTATCATCACACCAGTTCAGGCCATCAGTTCTTACTGGGATTATTACCGTAGCTTTCTAACTAGTCTTCCTACTTCCCAGTTCTGCACCCAGCTTCTAGATGTCATTACTATCCTCAAAAACTTTCTGTAGCTCTCAGTTTCATACAGAATTAAGTTCCATTCATTAACTTGGCATAAAAAATGTTCAATAATATATTCTCATCCTACAGCTATCACTTACGGTTGTATCTTCATTTGTTCTGTGCTTCGGCTAAACTGAATATCTTTCTTTTCCTTGAACACATCCTCAGATTTTCCACTTATCTATGGCAGAAGAAAACCTTTACTTACGCTGTTCTCTGTGAATACAGCATCGTTTTTGCTTGCATCTCCTGCAGTTGTGAATCCGCATTTATCTTTCACTGTCTTTTTTCTTTCTCCCTATGATCATACGCTCTTTCAAAAACAGTTATCCAGAATTTTGGATTGCTATGGTCATCGAATGGAAATAGCCATAGTGGTTTGCAATTTCTCATTACGCCCCAACCTCCATGGGTTACATCTAATTTCACAGTTAATAGCATAATGGGTCCTTGGTTGACTACTTGGCAGTAGTGCAGCTTTCTGGAAAGGTAAGAATGACTAGATGACCTAGAATGACTAGATCACCTAGGATTGCAAGATAGGTGAGACAGCCCCCATGTCTAATATTTATTTTTTCCTAATCACCTTGACCTTTTCCCTTGACTTTTTTCCTATTCTTGACCTTTTCAAGGCTGACTCCTTGAATGACTTCATTCAAATCAGCGTAAAAGCCACCTAAAAGAGGTCTTCTCTAACCACTTGACCTAAAATAGCCACCCAGTGACTCCCTAGTCCATTAAATGATGGAAAAATGAATGCTTTATTTTATTCATCTCAATCCCTTTTAGAAGTAATCTCGCTTTTTTACCTGTTTACTTATTTATTATTTATTGTTTATCCTACTAGAATTTAAGCACCAAGAGGGTAGAAATTTTGTCATGTTCAACGCAGTTTCCCTGGCAACTAGAATCAAAGTTAGAATTCTCAGAGACTATGAGGGTTCACTATCTGTTTGCTGGAAGATATACAAGACTTTTGAGGATAATACTTAAATGAAGATAGACCGGATGGTAATTCAGTTGGATAATGATCAGTGACATTGAACTTCTTTTCATGTGTTCGTTGGCCGCGTAAATGTCTTCTTTTGCGACCTAACAATACTTTTAAGACTGTTGCTTCTATATTTGAACTCCTTTAAGTCATTATAGACTGCATAGTCACTACTTGTTGCTGTTATTACAATAACTGCCAGACAGAAAAATAAATCTACTTCAGACTTTTAAGGAAGTTTCATATCTTAATACTTTTAATTGCTTTTTAATGGACACTAGCGGGAAACTATCACTGACAACCTCTGTAGTGGTTTTCTCATTTTTGTCAAGATGTGAATGTATTTGGATTAATGTATGGGAAAGGGGCTTGAAAAAAGTAGGAAGCTGAATTTAATATTGCCTTGAGCTAAATGTTCTCTTTTTATTTTTTCTTTTTAGTATAATATGCTTTTTCTTAGCTTTCCTATGACTCTACTTAGCAACTTTTGCTAAAAGAAACACAATATATGATTGACTACTTTGAAGACACATATATTGGACACTTAAAATCAACAAAAGCAGAGAGGTATGATATAATACTTTTCATTGTTGTGTGTTGTACCTAGAGTCAAACTAATCATTTTAATGGCAGAAGCTAAAGAAACATAATTCTCAAGTCATCTTTTAGGAAATTATATTGTAGTTGTGGATTAATGTTATTAATATTACAGATATTTGATATCTTCATATTTTGTTTAAGTACTTTTGCCAAATGGGTGATAGCTTTTAAAAATCATTATTTAAAATTCTGGCAACCTCCAGTTTTAGTGCTGTGGTACAAAACTACACTTTTTACTCACTTGCATCTTTGGCTGCCTTATGAAAGTTTGCCTCTTAGCAGAGCAAACACCAGTGATTTTCTCCATGGAATAGTATCTCACCAGGCAACCGGCATGGATGGAAAATTATGGCAAGTAACTCAAATTGAAGTAATAATGATTACCTGTTCCATTAGGTACAAGGTTTATAGGCCAAGGTAATATTTTAATCTAGTAGTGGTGATTACTTCTATGATATCTTGCATGAACTTAATAAATAGCAAACCATTTTATCCAAATTATTATTTCAACATGTATTAGAAAAATTATTGATGAGATATTTTACATTATCTTTTTTTGTAAACCTTCAAAATCCAGAGTTTATTTTACATGTATAAAAGATCTTAATTCTGGAGCTAAATTTGTATTAGACACAGTTGAGGTGTTTTTAGAGTTCATAAAATGTACACCTACAAGAGTAGTTTCACATACCTAAATTGTTTGAAACATATTTAAAAGTTTCAGTAACTGAATTGACTATAAATAAATAATTTTCTCTTATATTTGCATCTACTATGACAAAATTATTTATTTTTAGAAAAATTGATTAGACTTTGAAGTAAAAACATATCAACTTAAAAACTCTATCTCTCCAAGTTAAGTATATTTAAATAGCTCATGTCAACTTAAAATTATTAATATCAAATTCAAGTTTGAGTTGCAAAGCAACTCTAAATTTATTAATATCAACTATTTTTCTTGTAGTTTTGTAGCCAATTTATATAAATGCTGTTGTTTAGAATTAAAATCTGCATATTGATTCATGTTAGAAAAATGTGTAAATCATTATTATTGAATTGCATTATGGAAAGTTTTCATTTCAACATAAAGTCTAGTAGCAGTTTATTAAGGTAATAAATGAGCTTTTCCATTCAGCATGATATGGATGAAAAAACATGTCATCCTGCCATTTTCTTGTTTTCAGTTATGGGATATTTGACAAGTATTGCTTTTGTTTCAAGACAGTCTTGAATTTGGATTAACAATACAGAAAATCTTATAAAAATTTAAAGTTGTGTTTAACAGAAAAATATTTTACGCTGCTTTAGCTTTCATATTAAAATTAATTTAACTAAAATAAAATATTCAGTTTCTCACTGGCCACATTTCAAGTGCTCAATGGCCACATTCTAGACTTTAGTGAACTTTTTCACTAGTTGCTTTGTATGGTTGATGAATCACTGCAAATAATAAGGTTAATTTCATTCAGTTTAAACATTTCCCATTGGTGGTTATTAGGAGTACCACAACTATATATCGAAGGCTTATCCCTCTGTGTTTTCTTTGTATAAAAATATTAAAATTTGGGTAAATATTTGAGGCTACAAATTGGGCAGTCAAAACCTACATGCCTGGAACAGTCCAGATTATGCCTATTTTCCCAAGAAAATTATTAATAGAATTTTATTTTAAAAGGTATCTTGTTTCAGATGATAGTCTATACATTCCTTCTAGATATAATGCAAAGCATCTTAAAACCTCAGCTAGGAAGCAAGCAGTGTGTAGTAAGCTACAATATCAGTTAGTACATTGTACAGACAAAGAAAATATTTCTTCCCAAGCTATTTCCATGTACTTATCTGAGACAGCCCATGAGGAGAGACAACTGAGTAGACTTGCTGCCTGCTGAGCACTTTTCCAAGAATACAACCAAAGAGGAATATCTAAATGTGATTCCAAATGTTATAAAGTTTTTCCATGTGCAGTTAAATTAGCAGCTCTTGCTCTTCTCTTTGGTAGAGGATATTGGTAATGTTGTTTTAAACTTTGCTGTTGCCTTCAATGAAAACCACAGATATTATACCAAATATAAATACCTGGACCAAAGGAAAGAAGTGCAGCTTCTGTAAATTAAAGTTTTCAGTTAGAAAGTGTTTTTTTAAAAATGAATGCACTTTAAAACTTTCAGATTTACATAAATTTTTTCAAGCTATCAGTGCACAGGAAACTGGACTAATAAATATATAAGAAAGACATATCAAGTATGTGTATGTAAATTATCTCCCTAAATTGCTTGTAATTTGTTCTCTTGAGTAAGGAGGATTGTTACATATTAATGTCAGCTATATGACAGATATTACACTAATACATCATATTACATTGATCAGATTTAAGTTTTATAACAATCCTGAGAAGTAGGTATTAGTTGCATTTTGTAGGCAGGGAAACTGATGATCAGAGAGGTTAAGTAATCTGCTTTAAGTCACCTAGCTAATGAGTGGTGGAGCTAGGGGTTTTATAATCCTTGAATCATGTCCTTCTGAGTATAGTGGTTGGCTTATTATACAAGGCTCATAAGATTAGTAAGTCATGCTTTTTGGGGGAGAATCTGGATGGCAGCCTCTGTGGGTACCTGGTTTATTGTTTTAAGAAAAAACTTAAGAGTTCTGCCTTCCTAGAATTTAGGAGACTCAAAAATCTCCTATCTGTAAAAAAAGTAAAATGAGTTGCTGAATGAAAGTTATCCAAGCTTCCAAATCTCCCCGTTCTTTCCCCTCCCCGCTAAAAAAACAATTAAATATATGTTAAATAAATGTTAGGCTGGTAATAATACTATTACATCATTAATTCACACATCAATTAATTTGTAATACATGATAAAGCTCTCAGAATTGGGCTGAGCAATACTACACTGGAGACTTCTAAGAGGGAATTTATCTACAAAATAGGGTAGCCAGAAAAGCATGGACTTTGAAATTAAGCAGTCCTGAATCTGAATTCTGACTGCCAGTTATACATTTTATGGTTTTAGCCAAGTTATTTAATTCTTCAAAGTCTCTGTTTTCTCACCTGAAAACAGTAATATTTCCTACCTCATAGAATTATTGGCTGCAGTTTTATAAATGGTATTATTTGCTGCAATTTTAACTGTATAAACATCTCCCTTTTATATATAGGTCCCAAACGTGGTATCTTTTCACAATTATGTATTTTATCCGAATTCTTGGAATTACTCATGGTGTCTTTCAAAATCAAAGACCTGTGAACCCTGAAGCAGATATGAATATTGTAAGTTGTTAGAAAATAAATCTGGACTGCTGAAATAACAGAGAATGCTACTTTTCAAATTTGGAATTTTAACTTAATAGATTTACAGTCAAATGTATACATCTATATGTTAATATTTCTCATCTGCTATTCTATAGCTTAGTTTCTCCTTCAGCCTTATTCTATCTTTGTAATGAAAAATGTGTAACTATATTCATACTTTCACATATTTGAAATATATATTCATATATATGAAGGTATGAATATATATCTCCTTCTCTTCTACATATTTATAAATATACAAATTTCAGATATAAGATTAGATATACACATAGACATGCAAACATTTATGGATGCATGTATATTTTTAAATTGTATATGAGTGGGTAGGTAAAAGTATGAGAGACTAGTAGTTAAAAAAGAAAATATTCTTGAGATATCTCTTTGAGGGTAGGGGTTTGTTTGTTTGTTTGTTTATTTTATTCTTTCAATCCCTAGTATATAAAACTGCTGCTCAGTAGGTGTTTTACAAATATTTATTACCTGTATGAATCAGTAAATTAGTGAAAATAAAAATAGATAGGCTTGAGGTTGAGAGAGAATACCAAGGTTCATTGTCACATAATGCGTTAGAAATGGCAAACCATTCAACTTAATTGGATAACAATTTTATGCTAAAAGATTTGCTTTTTCATTATCTAGAGCCAGATTATTTCCTACTGGGGCTACCCTGATGAAGAATATGATATTGTAACCGAAGATGGTTATATCCTTGGCCTTTATAGAATTCCTTATGGGAGGACAGACAATAATAAAAATCTAGGTAATATTCACTTGAAGATGGATTGGTGACAATCTGGGGCCTGAAGTTCTTAATTGCTCCAATTGACGGAGAACATAGGACAAGAAAAGCATCTTAAGATTAAGTGAATAGTTAACTTCCCATGTATCTTCCCGCATGCTACAAGAAGAGTCACACAAGAAGATACACCGGCCTTCTGGTCACAGAGAGGTTGTGATGGAACACAAGCTGTTCTTCCCAGGTTTCCTTTGTGGATCACTTTGCTCTTACATGTTGATTCTCTAGAATTTTCTTTTTCTGATGAGAAATTAGAAATGCTCTGAAACACAATAACATTATTATGCTCTAGGTTTTGAAGAAAGGCTGGTACAAATTTCCTTCTTTGTCTTTCTGATTCTCTCCTCTAGAAATAGCAGAGAGATGAGGTTAGTAGCAGCCTCAGGGCTCTTTATTCCAACAGTAAGTACATTTGAATCATCAGAGTGTAGTGCAAAATGCACTGGAATTTGTTAGGAGATCTGGGTTGTAATCCTAGATCTGCCACTTACTAGTAGAATATGTAATGGATTACTTTTGCTTATTCATATAATTACACAAATAAAAGCCAAGTATTTTCTTTTCTCCTTAGCTTTTCTTCCTGAAAGAATGTTTCTTTCAGAAGGAAACAGGATGTGAAACAAATAGAATGTTTCTTATATTATAGGGCATCCTCTCAAGTTATTTTGAACATTAAAGTACACTTCAGAGAGGATATTAATTTGAAACAACCTCAATTAACATAATTTTGCATATTTATAAAGATTATACCCAGTAGCAGAAAATCTTAACATAGATTTTATATAATAATAGTAATTATCCCCCAAGCTATGACCTCATTTTACAAGTACTGTATTAAAGATTTAAAGATAATTTTTAAACACAGCAAGTGCCTTAGAGTGCTCTAAAGGCAGAGCCTGAGAGAGGGGTTCAGGTACATGTGACTGATTGACGAAATACTGTCAGGAGGCAGTAACGTGAAAATTAGGATAAAGTAGGGTAAAGAGTTAAGGAATAATATAATATGAGTCAGCTTGGGGCTAGCTAAAAAATGATCTCAGAGGAGTTCAAGGTTCCCATAAAAATTACACTACAGAGGTGGTCCCACCTTGAGATTAGAGAGCCAGCTTTTTGCATTCCTAAATCAGTTAATCATTGCCTGAAGGCTACCCCTAGAAGGAGATGTGATCTCTTAGGTGAGGCAGTTCCAATTTGGCCATGGGCAATTCTACAGAGAAAGGAGAAATAGTAAACCCTTAAAAAGCAACACTAGGGCCATAACTAGTATTCATAAATGTCCTCCTCCACTATCCATTCTAGATTTCTTTACCTCTCAGCTAGCCTGCCTGATGAGCAATAGTAAACCCTTAAAAAGCAACCTAAGGCCATAACTAGTACTCATAAATGTCCTCCTCCACCATCTATTCTAGCTTTCTCTACCTCTCAGCTAGCCTGCCTGATAGGGTAAGCCAGGCCTTCATCCCTAGGGGCTAACATATTCATATCAGGTGATGGTTGTACTTGTTCATGTACAGTTAAAACAGGGCTTAGAAGTAGGAAAAGATGACTCAGTGGATCACCTGAAGAGCAAATGTATTTCTCCCTTTCCTCCTTTTGTAGCAGCAGACCTACTTCCTTATGATGATCAGGGTCAATGAACTTCCTGGTCTTCAGTAATGAAGAGCCCAAAGTGACCAGGCAGTGGTCATAGCCTTGTTTGTTAGGATGCTTACAGTGCCTTGGTGGAAGCATTTTGTCTCTGGAGACCAGGGCCTCTAGATATGTAGAGGCTAAAATTGTGAGAACAGATCCCTAAATGGGTTACTAGGAGTGATGGCAAGCTCTTGTTCTTCAGACTCCTGTATTCTACTTATTGGGGAATCACTAATATATTCTCACCATTTTTAAAAGAGGTACAATAAATCCTGAAGGATAGTGCCCATACTTACAGGATGTCATTTCCAGCTGGCTTTTTCCCAGCTGGCTTTTACTGAGCATTCAAGGGCTTGTTTCATTTTTCTATCAGGTTGGCAGCCTCTTGATGGGAGTTATACGGTAGGACCAGTGGATACCATCGCCATGTGCCAATGGATGTGTCAACTTTG
Source organism: Gorilla gorilla gorilla (assembly GCF_029281585.2). Taxonomy (NCBI): domain Eukaryota; kingdom Metazoa; phylum Chordata; class Mammalia; order Primates; family Hominidae; genus Gorilla; species Gorilla gorilla. Next base: position 100,918,951 of record NC_073232.2, read on the forward strand.
CTATGTAATTGATCCCTGATTTAAAATGTGTTACTTAAAATGTGTATGAGTGCTTGAATTACTATAAAATTTTTGATTATTTTCTCTCAGTAAAATGTACATATTTAAGTGTGATGTGACCTAATTGCTCACTTGGTTATTTGAAAGACATCCATTAGTGAACTGTATTAAACAGCTCTGTCATACAATGGGATTAAATCTTAATAACTTACCCCACTTATGAAAACAATTTTTAAAAATCTTTAAACTGTCATGTACTAAAAGTTTGAATTTCAGATAAGAGATTTTCATATAGATAACTACAAAATTTATAAAGAACTTTCTACATTTTTTTCTCAGTTCAGAGGGTTGTTGTATACTTGCAACATGGTTTGCTTACATCTGCCAGCAGCTGGATTTCCAATCTTCCCAACAATAGTCTGGGCTTCATTCTGGCAGATGCTGGTTATGATGTGTGGATGGGAAATAGCAGAGGAAATACCTGGTCCAGGAAACACTTGTACCTAGAAACGAATTCCAAAGAATTCTGGGCTTTCAGGTACAAATAAAATGAAGTAACATTTCATTTTATAAGTGTATACAAATTTTTCATTTTGAATGCAATAAAATAAAATTTAGGTCTTACTATTTTCACAATTTAGGACTTTCCATAGACTATTACAATTTATGTGAATTTTTGCTTGAAAATTAAAGAGTACTTGTGTGATTTTGAGTTTGTTTCTTACGTTTCAGCAATAATCTTTATTTCTTACTTAGTACCTTACTGACCAACCCCATCCTTCCTTTAACTACTCTTCTACTCTACAACTCATATATTTTGTCTACCCTACTCTATTTTTCATATACAAACACCCTCTTTATAAGACTGCCTTGTGATTTTATTTCCTTGAGTTTGAGTTCCCACAGAAGTCTCTATTCAGAAGATATATTATACCGTATAACTTCCTTATTAATAACTAGAGTAGAAAATTGCCTTTATTCATTTATCTATTCATTATTTTCAAATACTAACATAACATTAGTAGAAAGTGCTATTTTTATTTTCCTCTTTCTTTTGTAGTTTTGACGAGATGGCAAAATATGACCTTCCAGCCTCTATTGATTTCATTGTGAAGCAAACCAGACAAGAGGAAATATTTTATGTAGGCCATTCACAGGGTACTACTATTGGTATGCCAAGAAAGATTATTGCTAATATCCCTTAATTTCTTTTTTAAGGTTGTGCATATACTTCTTAAAGTTTTAGATAAGCTTCTAGACCTGTAAGTAAAACAAAAACTGTGAGACAAACATAGTACAGCAGAATGCCCTGGAATCTTACATGCTGCTTTGATCCCCCATGGAGTCTTCTCTAGTCACAAAGAATTGATTGTAAAGACAAGGTTGGTTGTGGTTTTGTTTGTTTCAAATTGTATAAAAGTTGGATATCTATGTTATTTAAGATCAAAGTGAGATTGCCACTATTATTTGTTCTACAAATAGAACTTTCACATTATTTTTCCTTTTAAAAATGTAGCATAGGATTTTATGAGTGGAAAAGATGAAAAAGCTATGTATGTTTTTGCATTTAGGACTGATCAAACTTAAGAAATGAACAAAAATCAGGAAATTCTTTCTATATTTAAAGATGACTAGAAAAGAACTTTAATCAGAACTCTAATGCCTGTCTAATACATAACAACTTTACTTTCGGAAATAAATGACCTATGACCTAACATAATTCTCTTGCATGGTACTGTAAACCTCTTTACCCACTTTGCAGGGAGAAAAAGCCATCTTATAATGAAGCTAATATTAAGGAAGTCATTTCTAAGCTGAAGACTATAATTTTCTTATAGAAATAATCCACTTCCTATTAGAAAAAGCATGTTGAGTAACAATCTAATCCCATTTTGTATAGATCTTTTCTCTGACATGTATTAACCATATATGTGACTTTTATTCCAAATTCTCATCAACTATTCAATTATTTAAAACCAGGAATGCCTGAAAATGTAGAAACAAGAAAAAAAAGTGAGTAATGAGTGTCGGAGCTTGTTGACTTACTATATGATATATAATTCTTTGGTTGTTTGGCTTCTCAGAACCTGACCTAAATAAATAAATAATAAATAAATAAATAACCAATCAGAATATTGATGTGTAAGTAGATAGCTTGATTAGATGGCAAAGGGAAAAATGACTATTTTTCACATTAATGCCTCTAAATTGCCAATAAAATAAGATGCTTAGTATCCTCTGTATAAGAAGATAAGGAGTTTTAAAATATATTGAAGATAAATATTAAAATGATGGGACATTTATTAAGCCTGTCACCTAAATTATAAGATTCATCTGTCTGAAAATTTCACATATTTCATTTTCACCACTGCAAGTTATAAAAAATGTTCAATATTGCTCCTAATTTTTAAACTATGGAATTACATGTCTGATTTATTGCTAAATTATCATTCTTTATGGTCTATACATTTTAGATACCCAAATTATCAGCATTATATTATGATCAATATAATGTTGTATACTAGGTGATTTAAAAATGTTTGATAAATGAATTAAGAAATAAGTTAATTGTTCAGAAACTATTTTTGAACTTACTCTTATTCTCCTTGGTGTCATCTCTTACATGCTAGTAATTGCTTAAGAATAGCTTACTAATTTATATCTTATTTTATTTTAGGTTTCATAACATTTTCTACTATATCAAAGATAGCTGAAAGAATCAAAATATTTTTTGCTTTAGCACCAGTTTTTTCCACAAAGTACTTAAAAAGTCCTTTAATTAGAATGACATACAAATGGAAGTCAATAGTCATGGTATGTTCTACCTTTATTTTATGTCATTGATAACCCAAAGTGATAATTTTATGCTTTCAAATAAGAGATCTTGACTATACGTAGACAACCACAAGTTTCATTTACACTACATTCTTGCTTTTGTTTCTGCAAAGGAATACAATTTTACTTATTATAACTTTAGAACCTCACTGTGAGAAGAAATCCAGTGGCCAAACCATCTCCACACCCTGCTTCCAAGTTTTTTCCTTTATTTAAAATTTTCAAACTACTGTGAGATAATTTATTTGGTTTTATACATAGTGAATTACCACAACATTTCTTTAGCACTTATTGTGGTCATCCAAATGTGGATAAAATAAATTTATTTTACAGGCTTTTTCTGGCAACAAAGCCTTCTTGCCTAAAACCTCATTTAAAAAATTCATTGTTTCAAAGCTGTGTCCACTACAGATTTTTTTAAGATTTGCCTCAACATCTTGTTTATGATGTTTGGATATGACCCAAAAAACTTAAATATGGTAAGAACAAGTTGTATTTGAAATATATATATTTTCCAATATTTGGAAAGTATAATAATAATAGTGCTTGTGTTATACCTTGTGTCATTTTGTGTTTCATCCACATACACTAGTAGTCAGATTCTTAGCCTATCTGATTTTATGACTACACCAACATTGTACAACTAACTTGCATGAACATGCTGGGATTATTTTACTTCCATATTTGTCTTGCTGTCTGTAAATATTCGAGAGCAGCTGATGTGATGGGTATCTTTATTAACCTTTGCTATTGGGTATTAGTTTCCTGAGACTTCTAAGATTTAGGTCCTCTTCTATTCATTTGTTTCCTGTAACTCTATAACTCCTCCTCCTGGTTCCTAATACTCCTTCCTATCCTTGTTGATCCTTCCATAATTAGAATTAGTGCCTGCCAATTATCTTTAAGTTTCTAGCTTTTATCAATACTCTTGGAGTGGGAAACTATTGTGGTACTCAAGGTACTATTACCAAAACCTTTGGATTGATTGTGTATAGGTTCTATTAAGAATATAGGCATTCATTCTAAGTGTTTTTCATCACATTAAATTAAACATCCAGATTTGGCAGAAGCAAATGTGCCATTTGGACTAGAGGTTGGTTCTTGTAGCTGGACCTTTTAAGAGCTTCTCAAAGAGAGCCAATATAGACATTCAAAGAAAGATAGGTATTCTCTTAATTCCCAAACACATTTTTATGCCACAAGGACATGTTTGTTGACTTTGTTGATTTTGTTCAACCTTACTTTATTTTTAGAATGCTATAAGAAACTCCGTTCTCGTCTTTTCCACCCATAAAGATATGAGAAGGCAGAAAGGATTACTTTCATATTCCCTCTTTTTCATATTTTTCTGTTCATCTAGTGCTAAGCACCTACTATGAGAGGCCTGGAAGAATCATAAATACAATGTTTATTTTTACTTATCCACTCATTCTATGTTTTAGGTAGTATATTTGGACAATTCTATATTTTTTTGTAATTATAATGTGATGTCTCTGAGAACTCTTTTTTTGTGTATAAATTATTAGAAAAGCTTATACTCTGGTTTTCTAGCCTCCAAAACTGTGGCATTTCTTCTGCAACAGAAGTTGACAGTGTTGTAGATTGTAACATGACTGTGTCTTAATTTAGCTGAAATTGTAGGAAGTTGGAAGTAGAAAATTTTCACGCACAGTGTGTTTGGAAATAGTTAATTGTGAAACTGTGGTTCAGCTTGAATCAGTCTCTTGAGCCTAGCAAGATCTGTGGAGGAAGTAGGGTCTGGCTTAAAATTATTTGCTTAGAGCCAGTATGAAAAACCAAAAGAGAATCTGGTAGTTTGTGAAAAGGCAGTGAGTGGAATCTGACTGATGTCACTCAGGTGTGGAAAACCAACCAGAGAAATGAAAGCAAGTCATGAGAACTGAAAGCAAGTCATGATGCAAGAAAAAACAGATGATAAAAATGCTCACAATGTGACTTGGAAAATGTATCATCAAACAACCAAAGTTTTGACCTTGTCCAGGTGTTACAATTTTTTGGTGATGATTTACAAAAAGAAATTCTAACTCTTATGAGGGGAAATGAGCCTGAGATATCTGAGTGCAGCTGTCAAGGGTGTGTGGTTATTATTTAGGTCCCTTTCAGGGAATGGATTCCTTCTTATCTTTCTGATAAAGGTGAAGTAGAGACTCTGGTAAACATTTCAGATTGCTCACAGATAGGCCTGACAGGTGTTTATGAAAGCTACTGTGCACTTCTTCATCCAGAAGGATGAACAGAACAATGCGATTTGGGTTGTATAAGCCTCTGACCTACATTAAGGTAAACAGTAGTGACCCATGATGGAAGGAATATCTGCAGTGTACCAGAAAACTAAGCATTATATTGGAGCTTATTTCAAATACAGAGAAGAATTATAATTAGAGGACATAATAAATACCTGAGTTTTAATTTATACCTGAGTTTAAATTTATATAATTTAATTATATTTAATAATATAATATATTAATTTAGATTAAATTAATATAATATATTAATTTAGATTAAATTAATATAATATATTAATTTAGATTAAATTAATATAATATATTAATTTAGATTAAATTAATATATTATATTAATTTAGATTAAATTAATATATTATATTAATTCAATATATAGAGGACATAATAAATACCTGAGTAAAATGTTTCTGTTAAAAATTTCTGTACAGGCTATTTAAAATTGTTCAGTCAGAACTTTATTTTTGACAGTTTCAAGTAGCCTGAATGGCAATGGAAACAAAAGAAATTTTCTCTCTTTTTATTGAGGTACAATTGACAAATAAATACATTGTGAAATAATTGCAACAATCAAGTTTAACACATCTATCACCTCACATAGTCACATTTTTGGTGATAATGCTTAAGATCTATTCTCTTAACAAATTTCAAGTATACAGTACAGTATTATTAGCTAGTCACCATCCTGTACATTAAATCCTCAAAATGTATTTACTATATAACTGAAAGTTTATACCCTTTGACCACCATGTCCCCATTTTTCCCAACTGCCAGACCCTGGCAACCACCATTTTACTCTGTTTCTATGAGCTCACTCTTTTATTTATTTATTTATTTATTTATTTATTTAAGATTCTACGTAGGAGTGATACCATACAGTACTTGTCTTTCTCTATTTGGCTTATTTAACTTACTAGTACCCTCCAGGTTCATGTGTGCTGTCACAGATGGCAGAATTTTTTCTTTTCTATGGTTGATTAATATTCCACAGTGTGTATGTATGTATATATATATACACATACATTTATATATACATACGTATATATACACACACACACATATATATATATATATATATATATATATATACATCTTCAATCTGATGAGTCAAATTTTTGGGTTTTTTTTGTTCTTATTGTTCCTCAAAGATATTTTAAAGCTTGTCTTTTATGTCTTCAGTTATAGTATTAACAATATTTTCATTTGACAGTCTTTGCCTTTTAATTGAATTACAGTATTTAGTAAATTTATTTTTATATAATTATTAAGATTAGATTTATGGCTATCATCCTGCTATATGCTTTTTGTTTGTCCTATCTGGTATTCTTTTTATTTCACATTTCTGGACTACTTTTGTGTTTCTGAAATACTTTTTAATACTTTATTTTATCTTATTTTGTTACTGCTCTAAGAAATATTTTTTATTATTCTCTTAGAAATTATAAAATGTATCATTTATTATTACTTATGTTAAGTTTGTGTTTATATCCACATCCTAAATAATGCAAAAACTTTATACCAGTTTAACTGGGGTTCACTGTTTGGGATACACTGAGTTTCTTTCATCAAACTTAAACATTCTCAGCCATTAGCATTTCAATTCTTTTTCTTCTTTCAAAATATTGGACCACCTGACAGTGGCCAACATCTTTCTTTGCTCTATTTTGTTTTATTTTTCTTTGCGCTTAAGTTTGAATATTTTATATAGGCTTGAATTTGAGTTCAATAATCCTGTCTCTTGCTGTGTATAGTCTGCTTTTAAATCCATCTAATAAATTTTAAAGTTTATACAGTGTATTTTTATTTTGAGTGTTCATTTGACTATAAAATAAATTCTAATTATCTGTTAAAATATTCTACCTTCATGACCATTTTAAACTTTAAAAAATATTTTATTTAACATATTAATCATACTTTATTTTAAAGCTTTTGCTAACTCTAATGTTTGCAGCATCTCTGCATCTGCTTTTGCTGATTGTTTTATGTGCTAATTGTTGGCTATGTTTTCCTGTTTCACTCTATGACTAGGATTGATTGCAGGGGACTGTGAATAGTATGCTGCACATTCTCTTGGTTAAATTACTGTCTTAGTACATTTTGTGTTGCTATAATAGAATACCCGAGACTGGGTTATGTATAATGAACAGAAATGTATTGGTTCACACTTCTGGAGGCTGGAAAGTGCAAGATCAAGGCACTGACATCTGGCAATGGCCTTCTTGCTGTGCCACCACATGGTGAAGGGCATAGGGCAAGGAAGCAACAATGAAGCAAAAGGGAGCCAAACTCACCCTTTTATTTTATCTTATTTTTTATTTTTATTTTTTGAGACAGAGTTTTGCTGTGTCACCCAAGCTAGAGTGCAGTGGTGCAATCTTGGCTCACTGCAACTTCTGCCTCCCGGGTTCAAGCAATTCTCCTCTCTCAGCCTCCCGAGTAGCTTAGACTACCGACACACGCCACCATGACTGGCTAATTTTTGTATTTTTTAGTAGAGATGGGGTTCACCATATTGGTCAGGCTGTTCTCGAACTCCTGACCTCAGGTGATCCACCCACCTCGGCTTCCTAAACTGCTGGGATTTAATGGCATTAATCCCATCCATGAGGGCAGAGCCTTTACAGCTCAATCACCTCGCAAAGATCCCACCACCTAACACCACCACAATGGCAACCAACAGGAATTTTGGAGGGAACAAACATTCAAACCATGGCAGTTACCCTTTCAAGAGTTTTGGCTCATTTAGCTAATTGTCAGTGCCCATTTTTAGACTTTTTAGAGTTGGCCTTATTTCATTCACTTCTCTTTAATTCAGGAGACTACTTCTCCTGGTAATCTATGGCCTTTAGTCCAACTCCATAGCACCCACACAGACCGATTTCTGTTTCTTCTGCCCAGCAATACTACCATTCTCTGTTTGGCTCTAATTCCCTGCACCATATTGGAAAATGTCTGCAGGATGAAAGTTGGGATTAATGAAAGGTTTGCTTCTTGTATTTTTCTTCTCCTAAGGTTCCTGTCCTCTGGTGGTTGCTTTACAATTTCTGTAAACCTGAATATTTTTTTATAGTCTGCATCTGATAACATCAAAAATATTTGTAAGGCTTCTTAAAATAATTTTTTTCATTTTTGCTTGTTCTTACATGATAACTCTCTCTTCATATACTTGCTTTTCTTTGACTGAGTAGGGTTAACTGATTTTGAGAAATTTTTACTAAGAATTGGAATAGTAAGACAGGCCTTTTCTTCTTGTGGAAATAAATCTTGCTTGCTTTTTCAAGGCACCTGAGGTCACTTTGAGATCAGTACTCTACATGTCTGGTTCACTGAGGTTCCAGGAACTATCTAGGCAATGCAAACATAGATTACAGATTAACATTATGGCTTTACCTTGGGCACTATAGAATTTGAGGCCCTTATGGAGAGTGTTTCTTTTTAAAATCTTTCAACTTTAACAGGCCTTAGACTTTGATTTTTTGTTTTTTTCAACAAGCTAAGGTCTCAGAATGAAACTTCACATTCTCCTGGACTGACAAATAACCTTAAACAAACTGACTTTGTTTCTTTGCTTGTCTTTGGGGGTTCTTTATTTCTCTCCTCAATTTATTTTTGTAATTTACTTCTATCTTGTTAGTTCTTTAATGCTTTCAAAAGGTGTATGTGTATGTGTCTGTATAGGTGTGTGTCAGTCACATTTGATTGTTTTCAGTAGGGTGAGTGACAGATGAAATAACTTAGAAATTCAATAATAGCTTCTATATTAATTTAAAAATTGTACAATTGAATAAGTCTATTTGTATATTTAATTAAAATAATTTGATGATTTGTTTATTAATATGAATTTAAAATTAACTAAATTTTCTTGAAATAATTTAGTTCAATAAATATTAAAAGATTATGCTCTCTATGATTCAACTTACATAAAAATGCTTTTTTTTTTTTACCCTCAGAGTCGTTTGGATGTGTATTTTTCACACAACCCAGCAGGAACATCTGTTCAAAATATACTTCATTGGAGTCAGGTATAACTGCTAAAGTGCATTTCCGTACAATTTAATTCACGCTACTCATGGTTTACCTCATTATTCTAGGGATCATACCATGGCCATAGAGTAATAAATTTATAAGGATAAAATGAAATTATTATATATTTCTATAATTCCTTATAGTTTATAAAATATTGAAGCTGGGCGCAATGGCTCAGGCCTATAATCCCAGCACTTTGGGAGGCCGAGGCAGGTGGATCACCTGAGGTCAGGAGTTTGAGACTAACCTGGCCAACATGATGAAACCACATCTCTACTAAAAATACAAAAATTAGCCAGGTGTGGTGGCACATGCCTGTAATTCCAGTTACTTGGGAGGCTGAGGTGGGAGAATCACTTGAACCCGGGAGGTGGAGGTTGCAATGAGCCAAGATTGTACTGCTGCACTCCAGCCTGGGTGACAGAGTAAGACTCTGTCTCAATAAATAAATAAATAAATAAATAAATAAATAAAAATAAAATGTTAGTATCATAATTTAATTAATTCTCTAAACCTAAGTACTGTTACAGCAATATAAATATCAGTTTTACAAATAAGAAAGTGTTACAACAGTAGACTAGGGATTATTTAGGCCATGTCCCACAGTCGACTTGCCCAATGCTTCAAAGCTATTCCACTTTTAAAAATCTGACCGGAACACAGTTAGTTATCCTAATGCCTACTCTGAGACGCTTTCATTAGACTGCACTTTCTCCTCTGTTAAATTGTCAACTCCTGAGAACCATGAGAAGTTTTGTTCACTTTTGTATTTCCAAGGCCAACAGTTCTTAGCATATAGTAGATACTCAACTAATATTTGTTCAATTAATGATATTGATACAAAAAAATCCAGTGTGAATGCAATCTTAATGTTGAAAACGAGGATAACATAGTAGAAAGAACACTTTTCTCAGATCAAAAGACCAGAAATTAAATCCTTTCTCTGGACCTTAGTGGCAGGGTGACATTGAGCATCTCATTTAATCTTCCTGAATCAGTTTCCTTTATTTTTAAAGTGAAATTAATAATTCTCTGATTTAACTAAGAAAAATATTGTAGGAATTGAAAAGGCTAATGATTATGAATGTTCATTAAAGTTAATAAACACTAGGTAACTTTAAAGTATTGTTAAGATATTGGGTAAGGCTTTTTCATTTACAAAAGTTTAAATCTATAATGTAATTGATTTGATATAAATTATTGAAAACATTTATTATAACTTATATTTAGGTAAGATAAGTTATACTTTCTTCTCTGGTGATGTGTAGACTAGAAAAATCTAAACAACCTTTGCAATTATTTATCCATTGTAACAATATTTATTGTACACCTACTATGTCCCTATAATATTCTGTGTTCATGGTCTACATCAGTGAACAAAACAAGAACTCCTGTCATCCTCAAGCTTACATATTATTAGTAGGTATATAGATTATAAACAATAACCATGTCAACTTTAAAAACTATTATAATGTGTTAGAAGGGAATAGAACTATGGAGAAATTGGGGTAAAAGAGTAGGGAAAAGGTATTAGGCATGCTAGGAAGTGGGTTGTACTTTTGAATAGAAAGGTTAGGCCAGGCTTCAGTGAGATGGTGACATTTGGAACATGGAAACTTAGGGAAAGGAGGCAAAAATAATGAGTAAGACAGGGATCTGCATGTCATTGTAAGGACTTTGGCATTCACTCTGTGTGAAGTGAGTAGGCACTGCGTGATTTTGAGCAGGAAAGTGATATGATATAGTTTACACTTTTAAAAGGAACACATTGGCTGCTATGTTGAGTAGACTATAGTAGAACAAGAGTGAAAGCAGTGAGAGAGTTAGAAAATTACTGCAATCATCCAAATGGGAAATGACGATTGTTTGGACTGATGTGTTGACAGTGGAGGTGGTGAAAATGAATGGAGTCTGAATAAACATATGTATATCATGAACACGCAGGCAACAAGATTTAATGAAGGACTCTATAAGAGGTGAGTGAGAAAGAGAGTCTTGGATGATTCTAAAGTTCCTGACTTATGTAATGAAAAGGTAATATTGCCATTAAAGGAGATAGGGAGGTTTGATGATGAAGGTTTTGGAGGAAAGGCAAAATAAGTTTTAGATATTTAATTGATGACATTGAGTAAGCAGTTGTATATAGGAGCCTAGAATTTAGGAAAGACTTATAAAAGAAGATAAACACTTTGAATATAAATGACATGTAAAGCCAAGAGAGTGAAAATACAAAAAGCCAGAGGCAAAAATGCAAATGAAGTGAGTATAGACAGAAGAGCAAGATCCTTTCGAGCAAGGATTGGGTACTGAGATCTGAAAAGATTAACAGGTCAGGTGGCAGAAACTAAGTTGGCTAAACAAAGCTGAAAAGGAACAGAAAGTAAAAATGAAGATCAAGAAATTGTGGTATTCTAGAAGCTAAGTGAAGGAAAGATCTCAAGGATGAGGGAATGAACAACTATGTCAAGTGCTGCCAACAGATAACATGAAAAAGTTCCTCAGAATTGATCAAAGTGTTAGAAATGTCAAGGTCATAAGTAACCTTGGCCAGAAAGTGGTGGTGAGGCTGTGAGTGTAAAGGGGTAAAGAAAAAAGTGACTTCTGGGACAAACTCTTGAGCCCTATTGTTTGAAGCATGGTGTTTTAGGCGGGTGTTATCTTAGTCTCAGTGCAAGACACTCAGTGTTGACCTCTGTTGATGAAGCTGAAGATTTGAGGGAGCCTGATGTTACTTCTCCCAAAAGAGGCCCCCCTCTGGGTAGAAAAAGGCCCTGGGTATATGTACATTCATATAAAGACAATGGAATTATTTCTTTAGATTCCCCTGCCCCCATCTCCAACCCCTTCCATTTATTTCCCTATCCAAAGGAAAAGAAGAACGAAGAAGCCCACCTGCATAAATACCAGCAGACCCAGTACAGCGTGGGTATATATGCATTGCATGCTTAACTTGCTCAGCTGCCACTGTAATGAACAAATGATATGGTCTTATTTTTTGTTTCTCTTTCAGCTTTTAAATTCTACTCATTTGAAAGCTTATGACTGGGGCAGTCCTGATCTGAACTTGGTTCATTATAATCAGGTACCTAATTCTCTATAAAAACTCTCTACCTTACTGACTTTTTCAGATAACTTTGCTATAGATCAAGGATCAACTGTAAATCCCCAGAGTATAATAACACACTGATTAAGGACCAGCAGGTGAAGATAATGTTTATTTGGATACATATTGTCACATCCAACCAAAGTGGCTTTTCCATGTTTTCTATGTATTTTAACAACAAATAACCCGGATAAGTCCAGAAAAGTTGACAGGCAGTAGAAGAAGTTATTATCTCTCAAGAGGAAAAATACTGCGTTTTTTATATCCATAGCTTTACACTTGGTTAAATAAGAAATAAAAGGCATAATATATTTATTCACCCTAAAACCAGTTATTCTGTTTGGAAAGATGAGAAAACATATATAATAATTAGGAATAATTAGAAGTAAATGAGAATGTGGTAAAAATTGTATAAGGACAAAATTATTGAAGTACTAGAACCCAAGTCTGTCTGACTCCAAAGTTTATGCTTTTCCTCCATACTTTTCTGTCTCAGCTAAACGCCAGGCTGATGTGATCTGTTCATATAAAAGTCTGATCTTCATATAAAATTTGAAGATCAAATTCAAAGAGATCAGAGTTGACGTGGACTGCCAATACTTATAATTTATTGACAAACATATTGACAGTAATACTGCTACAGAAAATTTGATTTAAAATCTTTCATGTTTTATAAACAGTACTGAAATTACCTCTGTGAAATGTTCAAATATTTTGAATTAGAACAAACTGTCTAGTTTAGATTTATGTATGACTTATTTTCAAGTAAAACTTGTAATGCCTATTCATACTTTCATACCTTTGTCTCAACAGATCCAGTAAGTTGAATCCATTAGATTTGACTTATTTTAAAACAGTATTTAAACTCATCATTTTAAACAATTAGTAATTAAAACCTTCTACTGTATCATCTCCTATGAAAAATATTTTTTCACTCATTTATTTTCAGACAACGTCTCCATTATACAACATGACAAACATGAATGTGGCAACTGCAATTTGGAATGGTGAAAGTGACTTGTTGGCTGACCCTGAAGACGTTAACATTTTACATTCTGAAATCACAAACCACATTTTTTATAAAACTATTTCTTACTACAATCATACAGACTTTTTGTTTGGATTAGATGTCTATGATCAAGTTTACCATGAAATCATTGATATTATCCAAGACAATCTATAAAGAACCATGGCGCTGTATGTTTAAAGATCTACATTATTCCTAATGAAATCCAATTCTTATTTTTTTACCTGTGTATGTTCTTTCATTTTTAAAACTAAATATGTAGTTTTTTCCTCTATATTCTCATTGACCTTAGGCCCTCCAGTCATTAAATCAGTGTCATTCATCATCTCAGGGGAAATGGCAGATTATAAATCAATCTAAGAAGCCTGTTGAGTTTCAAAATAGAATTTACATAACATATCAAAAACAATAATCTTTAACATTTCAATTGCAGGAGATAACTTTTTAAGAAAGTTTTTTTCAAAAGTACATGGAATTACATATATCATAAAAACAGAGTTTTGAGAAATACTTGATGATATGAAAGTTAATGTTCCTCTATGCTAAATGAAGAGTAAAAACACTTTTCAAGTTTTATAAAGGAGTTTGGGGAGAAAAGAAAAAGAAGGAGAGCCTGGATGCCAATGTAATATTGCTTGCCTTGTGATTATTTCAGGCAAAGTCCCAGATGTAGGGAGATCATAGAAACCGTAGAGGGGCTGTGCCTCACTTCCCAGAGTGTATAGCTTGAGAAGAGGGAAGTTGCCTTTCCAGCCTATTGTGTGTTAAGAGCAGCAATGGTTGAGTTATATTCCTAGGTAACTAGATCTGAGGCTGGACTCATAAAACATTATGCACTGTCGCTTGGTGCATATAAGATCCAAGAATTTCTTATACATGAGATGTGTAGATATATACAAGAGAGTACTAGAAGATGGAAAGAGGACTAAGATTTGGAATGAAAGGATACTGTCAATAAATGCAACACATATAATAGGAAGAACGGACTGTGGCAAGACAATGGGCATCACCAGGAGATGTACACTAAACTCTCTCTCAAAATTGCATGCAGACTTCCTGTTTCCAGTTTATCACATAAGAAGATTGAAAGTCACCACTCAGTCCAAACAACAAATAAAAGTTCAGTAGACTGAAAAATCAATAATTCCTCTTGTCAGTCTTTTTGACACTTAACACATTTTTGTAAGTATTATTTTCAAGAGCTTGATCAGGTTCTTACAGTAAATATTAGATAAAAATTCTCTTGTGCTCTAGCAGACAGAGAAAAATAGAAACCGTTTTGAAACAGGTGACAACACTCTGCTCTTAACAAGGCCTGTCCTCAGAAGAAACTAGTTAACCATAGCCTAACCTGCAGGGTTTTATCAAAGCCTAATGAACCTGAAGGAAAGATCATACTCAACTCCTGCCTACTCTAGCTATCTCCTCAAAGTGGAACTGAGAAGCACTTCTGAAGTTCACAGTCCAGAGGCACAGGCTCACTAAAAGACTGAGACCTAACAACGGGACCATAGAACGCTTCGCCTCCCTCACATCTCACCACTGTGTTACCACCTACTCTGGTGGAGGATGTTGTTAATGAGGGAGGCTATGAATGTGCGGGGGCAGGAAATATATGGGAAATCTTTGTACCTTCCTCACAATTTTGCTGTGAACCTCAAATTAGTCTAAAAAATAAATCCTTAAAAAAATTGCATGCAAGGATATATGCCACAGGGGAAGATAAACTTTTCTTCATTCCATTTCCTGAATACTGCATAACTTCCGGGGACATTTGTAGTCCCCGGGGAGACCAAGATGCTAAGAAGAAAGTCTAGAACTGAGTGTGAATTTACCACATAAAGACTAACAAAAACGATCCATAATTTGCTGCATTGGAGAATTAAGTTTTCTGCATTAAGCAAAACAGGAGTTGAAAGGCAAGTTCAGCTAGTTTTGAGGTTGATAAATTTGTAGTTAACACATGCTTATGGACGTCTGAAATTATTATACAAATGAGGCAGGAAAATAGGGTCCAAAGGCAGGGATCCTAAGGACTTCCTAGAACTAAATCAAATGGAAAAAAAACTCCAACTCTATAGAGCAAGAAAATAACTTTCTAACTGCACTTCAGCTATGTCAGGAAACATCCTCTTTATTTGCATAGGGTGTACAACAAGTAAATATCTTTGTAACTTCACTTCATCCTCTCCAATTACACAGGGCTTACACCAAGTAACCAGTGGGAAACCTCTAGAGGATATTTAAATCCCAGAAAATTATGTAACCAGGGTTTTCAGCCGCTTGTTCAGGCCTGCTCCCCTCCGTGGAGTATACTTTTGTTTTCAATAAATCTCTGCTTTTGCTGCTTCATTCTTTCCGTTCTTTGTTTGTGCATTTTGTCCAATTCTTTGTTCAAAATGCCAAGAACCTGGACCCCCTCCACCAGTAACACAAATATAAATTAAACATACAGATAGAGAAATAAAATATGTGTATAGGTTATTATGAATGCTGCTAGGGAAGGTAAATAATAACTTGCAAAATTATAGTTAAGGCTATGAAGAAGTCCTTGTTTTCTTTGGTAAACCTTGGCACTAAAATAGTACTGAGAATAGATACATCTTTAGAGATATCTTTTTAAAGAGCTCCGGAATGTTAATATGACTTAAACATTACTTCAGTGGTTTCAAATGATCCTTCAAAGAAGGCAAATATAATGGGATAATAATTCAGAAGTATTACTCATGTTGATATTTAAAGAATAAATTGGAAGTCTCTGATAATGGTGGACTAAATAACTTAGATCTGGAAAAAGCATAAAAAGTATCTGATTGCAGACAATGGAAAGCTAAAAACACAATGAAGAATTTCAGTCAAGAAAAGGAAACCCTACCGGGTGCAGTGGCGCACGCCTGTAATCCCAGCACTTTGAGAGGCTGAGGCGGGTGGATCACAAGGTCAAGAGATCGGGACCATCCTGGCCAACATGGTGAAACCCTGTCTCTACTAAAAATACAAAAATTAGCTGGGTGTGGTGGTGTGCACCTGTAGTCCCAGCTACTCGGGAGGCTGAGGCAGGAGAATCGCTTGAACCCAGGAGGCAGAGGTTGCAGTAAGCCAAGATCATGCCACTGCACTCCAGCCTGGGCGACAGAGCGAGACTCTGTCTCAAAAAAAAAAAAAAAAAAAAAGAAGGAAACCTGAAGAAGTGAGAGGGCGCTGTATGTATCTACATCCCAGCAACATCTACTTATTGGGGAAGTATGGCTAAAAGCCCCCCAATTAATGGAGAATAGAAATTGGAATTCGTCCACCAACAGGAAGTTTCCTCTGATAAGCCTCAATCCTCAGCCTTTGGGTTGTAACCCCAGAGTACTGTACCCCAAGAATAAGGTTAAAATGAAAATTGATCACTTATTTAGGAGCTGTAGTCCAGCTTTGAATCATAAGAGTTACTAATGTACTAAAGTGATCTAGAAATACTAATAACCTAGCTGTCAAAAGCAAAAGTAAATCCTCTCTGGCAGAAAGTTAAATTATCCAAGGTGCTAGAAATAATGATATAATTTTGGCATGCCACAGAATAGGTCAATATAAATTATATTTTTATGTACTAGCATCATCAATTGCAAAATGAAATTGAAAATATGCCATTTTCAATATTATGAAAATATTTAAATACTTAAAGATAAATGCATTCACATTGGCAGACGCGATATTATTAAGATATCCACTCTTCCCAAATTTATTCAAATATTCATAGCAATTCTAATCAAAATCCCCTGGGCTCTTTTTTTCTTACCCTAGAAATTGTTATATTAATTCTAAAATTTTTATAAAATTACAATTGCCAAAACAATTTTACAAAATTTTATAGAATTTACACTACCTAATTGCAAGACTTACCACAAACCTGCATTAACTAAGACAGTGTGGTATTAGCATAAAAAGATGTCTACATCCATGGAGCAGTACAGAGTTTGGAACTAGACCACACCTGTATAGTCAGTTGATCTT
The DNA here is from genome assembly GCF_029281585.2 of Gorilla gorilla gorilla. NCBI lineage: Eukaryota > Metazoa > Chordata > Mammalia > Primates > Hominidae > Gorilla > Gorilla gorilla. The sequence goes on from NC_073232.2 coordinate 100,936,202, forward strand.
CAACAAAGATGCTTAAGTAATTCCACAGGGTGAAGGATTGTTTTCAGAAATGGACAGCATAATTTTAAAAAAGATGAACTTTAACCTCTACATTACATCAGATATAAAATTTAATTTGAAATGAGTCATAGAATTAAGTCTAAAATCTTAAACTATAAAACTTCTAGAAGAAAACAGAGGAGAAAGTCTTTCTAACTTCTGGCTAGGCAAACATATCTTAGAAGAGACGCAGAAAAACCGAAGGTCCTCACAGAACCCACTTCACTCCCCTGCTACCTCCACCAGAGCAGTGCTGGTATCCACAGCTGCAAGACCTGAAGATGGATCACATCACAGTTCTCTTTGCAGACACTCCCCAGTACCAGCCTAGAGCCCAGTACCTCCACTGGATGGCTAGACCCAGAAGAGCAAAAACAATCATTACAGTTTGGCTCTCAGGAAGCCCCATTCCCAGGGGAAGCAGGAGAACACCACACCAAGGGAGCACCCCATGGGACAAAGTAATCTGAACAGCTACCCTTGAATCCCAGATATTCCCTGTGACATAGTCTACCCAAATGAGAGGGAACCAGAAAAACAATTCTGGTAATATGACAAAAAAAGGTACTTTAACACCCCAAAAGATCATACCAGCTCACCAGCAATGGATCCAAACCAAGACAAAATCTCTGAATTGCTAGAAAAAGAATTCAGAAAGTTGATTATTAAGCTAATTAAGGAGGAACCAGAGAAAGGTGAAGTCCAACTTCAAGAAATCAAAAACATGATACAGAATAAGAAAGGAAAATTCTTAGTGAAATAGAGAGCATAAGCAAAAAACAATCACCACTTCTGGAAATCAAGGACACACTTAAAGAAATGCAAAATGCACTGGAAAGCCTCAGGAATAGAATCAAACAGGCAGAAGGAAGAACTTCAGAGCTTGAAAACAAGGCTTTTGAATTAACCCCATCCAAACAAGACAAAGAAAAAAGAATTTTAAAAAATGAACTAAGCCTCCAAGAAGTTTGGGACTATGTTAAACATCCAAACCTAAGAATAATTGGTGTCCCTGAGGAAGAAGAGAAATCTAAAAGTTTGGAAAACATATTTGGGGGAATAATCAAGGAAAACTTATTCAGCCTTGCTAGAGATCTAGACATCCAAATACAAGAAGGTCAAAGAACAACTGGGAAATTAATTGCAAAAAGATCATTGCCTAGGCACATAGTCATCAGATTATCTAAAGTCAAGACAAAGGAAAGAATCTTAAGAGCTGTGAGGTAAAAGCATCACATAACCTATTAAGGAAAACCTATCAGATTAACAGCAGGTGTCTTGGCAGAAACCCTACAAGCTAGAAAGGATTGGAGACCTATTTTTAGCCTCCTTACACAAAACAATTATCACCTAAGAATTTTGTATCCAGCAAAACTAAGCTTCATAAATGAAGGAAAGATACAGTCTTTTCCAGACAAATGCTGAGAGAATCTGTCACTACCAAACCAGCACTACAAGAACTACTAAAAGGATCTTTAAATCTTGAAACAAATCCTTTGAATACACCAAAATAGAACCTCCTTAAAGCATAAATCTCACAGGACCTGTATAATAATAACACAATGAATAAAAAACAAGGTATTCATTTACATTCATAACATTGAATGTAAATGGCCTGAATGCTCCACTTAAAAGATACAGAATGGCAGAATGGGTAAGAACTCACCAACCAAATTTCTCCTGTCTTCAGGGGACTCACCTAACATAACACATAAGATCTCACAGAAACTTAAGGTAAAGCAGTGGAAAAAGATATTCCATGCAAATGGACACCAAAAGCTAGCAGGAGTAGGATTTTTATATCAGACAAAACAAACTTTAAAGCAACAGCAGTTAAAAAAGACAAAGAGAGACATTATATAATGATAAAAGGCCCATTCCAACAGGAAAATATCATAATTCTAAACATATACGCACCTTACACTGGAGATCCCAAATTTATGAAACAATTACGACTAGACCTAAGAAATGAGAGAGATGGCACCACAATAATAATGGGGAACTTTAATACTCAACTGACAGCACTAGATAGGTCATCAAGACAGAAAGTCAACAAAGAAACAATGGACCTAAACTATACCCTACGACAAACGTATTAACAGATATTTACAGAATATTCTACCCAACAACTGAAGAATATACACTGTATTCATCAGCACATGGAACATTCTTCAAGATAGACCATATGATAGGCCACAAAACAAGTCTCAGTAAATGTAAGAAAACTGAAATTATATCAAGTACTCTCTCAGACCACAGTGGAATATTCAATATTTATGTGGTAATCAAAATTGGATGTTTTTAGAAGCTAGCGTAGTTGCAGGGTGGTGGAGGGGCAGTGGGCAGAGGATTTAGCTGGTATAGAAAAAGATCTTGTTTCTTCGGGGCAATAGCAGGCATCATTCCACAAAAAAACTTAGCATGTTTTCTAGTTTTCTAAGAGACCTATAGGTGAGAAAGGGAAGAATAGGGGCCTAGGTGAAATATAAGTGTCTTCTCCAGGCGGGAACTATAGTAACTATTCCTGAAGATAGATAAGCATAACATATGACTCCCAGTGCTTATGTCAGATCACAGGTTTACCCAGTGAATGCTAAGTGGTTGTAGAGAACAGAAGGTAGCATATATTAGAGATGGGGAGGGGGGGAATGAAAAAGTAAAAAGAGATTGAGTTATTTTTCACTGGTTGTATACATGATTTGATGGAGAGTGTATAGGGAAGAGGGTAATGAGGGTGCAATGGAATCTCACTTAGCAAGGAAAGAGAATGCACAATTGATAAACACAATCAACTGATGAATCTCTAAGATTCCATTTATATGTCATTCTCAGAAAGAGAACACAACAGTGATAGAAAGCAGATTAGTGATTGCCAGGGAGTAGGAAAAGAAGTATGACTGGGGTTAGCATAAGGGAGGTCTTCCTGGTGATGAAACTAAAGGCATCTGATATATATATATATATGTTATATATGTTACATATATATGTAAAAATTATATAAAAATATGTTAAAAATGTATAAACTGTACACCAAATTTTTAAAAGTCAGTTTTACTGTATAATGTTTTTAGTTTAAAAATTAGAAAAAATACTTAAAGAGGAGAAGGCATCAATGGATTAAATTCACAAAATGGAAACAAAAGGCAACATATGACTCTTATTTGGATCTTAAGCACAAAACTATGGGAGAGAAAAGCATGAGGTAGTTTAAAAAATTTGAACGATAATTGGTTATTTGATGATATTAAATGTTAAAAATATTTTAGTAATAATATTTCAGAAGTATAGTTGTGTTGTTTTAAGAAATCCTTTTAGAGATGTATGGTGAAATATTTACAAAAGAAAATATATATTTTAGATTTGCTTCAAAATAATTCAGTGCAGGGGAGAAAGTTTGAGGTATAGATTAAACAAAATTAGCCATGAGTTGATGACTGCTGAAGGTAGCTGATAAGTAGGTTGGGATTCATTGTATTATTTTTCTCTACTTTGTACCTCTGTTAAATTTTCCATAATCAAAAGTTAAAGAATAAACATTTTAAAAAATTAAAAACATTTACAGTAGCATCAGAAGTATGAAATACCTTGAAATAAACCTAGCAAAAAATGTGTCAAACCTGTGTATTAAAATACTATTTTGAAACATTAAAACAATCAAACTGTGAGGAGAACTATAGATGTTCATGATTGAAGACTTGGTATTGTTGATATCAGTTTTACCCAAATTGAATTATACAACTAATACAATCCCTGTTAAAATCTTTTTTTGTAAAAAGTTATAAGTTGAATCTAAATTTTATATAGAATTGCTAGTGGTAAAAAATAGTGAAGAAAATTGTTTTCAAAAGTATTAATATTGGAGGATTTACCTATTAAATATCAAGAATTATAAAATTACAGTACTTAAGACAGTGAAAGATTTTTGCAAGGATAGAAAAATATGCTAACGAAATAAACTAGAGAGTCTAGAAGCAGAGTCATACATGTACGGTCATCTGATTTGATAAAATGACAGTGCCATATAGGGAAAACTTTGGGGTTTACAATAAAACAACTAGAGATTACATACATTATGTATATCTTATATCCTGTTTTGTACACTATAACAATAATTCAGGTGAAGTGCTGATCTTAATGTAAAAGGCAAAACAATAAAGCTTCTAGAGGAAAACATAATATTTTCAAGACCTTAGAGTAAGCAAAGATTTCTTAAACAGAGCACACAAAGCATGATCCTAAAGGAAAAGGCTGGTAAATTGAATTATATTAAAATCAGGAACTTCAAAGGGATTGTAATATATAAAGAATTTCTACAAATTGATTTTAAAAATACAGACAAGCAAATTTAGAAATGGGCAAAATACTTGAATAGGTACTTTGCAAGAGAAGAAATTCAAATCTCTCTGATAAACAGAAAAAGATGTTCAACCTCATTAGCCATCAGGGATCATAGAAATACCCTAACAGACCCCTGTCTCTACTAAAAATACAAAAAATTAGCCAGATGTGGTGGCAGGCACCTTTAATCCCAGCTACTTGGGAGGGTGGGGCAGGAGAATCACTTGAACCTGTGAGGTGGAGGTTGCAGTGAGCCAAGATTGTGCCACTGCTTTGGGAGGGTGGGGGCAGAGGAATCACTTGAACCTGTGAGGCGGAGGTTGCAGTGAACCAAGATTGTGCCACTGCACTCCAGCCCCAGCGACAGTGTGAGATTCCACCTCAAAAAAAAAAAAAAAAAAAAAAGAAAGAAAGAAATACCCTAACATACATACTAGAATGGCCCAAAGAAAAATGATTGACAATACAAACTTGGTCAACATACAGAAAAACAAAACTCTTAAACACTGCTGTAAAATGGCACAATCATTTGGAGAGTGGCCTGGAAATATCTACTAAAGCTAAACATATATCTACTATGTGACTTAGCAATTAAATTCCTAGGAATATACAGAATGTTCAGAGCAACATTATTCACAATATCCCAAAATGGAAATAAACCAAATGTTATCAACAATAAAATGGAGGCCTGGCCCCATGGCTCAGGCCTGTAACTCCAACACTTTGGGAAGCCAAGGTGGGAGGATCGCATGAGGCTATAAATCGGAGACCAGCTTGGGCAACATAGCAAGACCCCATCTCTACAAAAAAGAAACAAAAACAAGCAAAAACAATAAAATGGATACATAAGTTTTGGTGTGTTCTCACAATGGAATACTCTTGTAGAATAATGACAGTGATTAAACAGCTAATGCATACAAAAACATAAACAAATCTCCAGCCACAAATAAAACTAGTATTTTATTTCTATTTGCCTATTTTCCCCTGGGAAAACATTGTTTCCCTGCAGAGGACTTTCCTGTTAGTGACCCCGCTGGGAAAGCCTCCCAGGCTGAAGGCACTTCACCTATCTCAGCAGTTAGAACAAGCCCTTCAGGGTCCTCATAAAAGTCCCTGGCCTGCGTCAGGGAGAGGCTGATCCCCCAGGGCCGACTGGAATCTGAGCTCAGACCATTAGGAAGCAGGCTCAAAGCATGAGATCCTCGGTGAACCGGCTGTGCAAACGCCAGGTCGAGCTCAGTTGGCGCCGAGCGCCCTTAACCGCACCTAGAAGCCCGACCTGCTGAGGCCCTCAAAGCAGGAGCTGAGGCGGGGGATCCTCAGGCAGGCACTGAGGACAAGGAGGACTTCCATGGGATTACGGCCGCCTACAGAAGAAGTGGACGCCCACCAATAAAGACCAGGCCTGGAAGACTCTGACGGAGCACTACAGCATCCTGAAGTTGCTGGATGGGTATCCCGCAACCCCTGCCTCAGGCTGAGGCTGCCTGCTCTCTGGCCTGGAGAAGGGGAGATGAAGAGAGGAGGCAAGCCTGCTTCCTGGGGCTTTGCCAGAAGCCACAGCCTGCAGCTGCTCTGTCAAATGGCTACAGTCTCTAGAGGACTGAAACCCTTCTCTGAGGCCTTTTGGCCCGGCTCTGTGAAAACAGGACTTGGAGGCCCTGCTGGGCTGGTGCTCAGTCTCTGCTTGGTCCCCAGTGTGTAAGTGGCTTCTTTTCTGGGCCTTTCTCTTCCCCCTCTTCACCAACCCCTAATCCCATAGCCCCACCACTGTCTTCCCTTCATGGAGTTCTGCTTTGTGATTTTGTAAAGAAAAAACCTAAAATTTAAGCTACATTAAAAACAAAACAAACAAACAAAAAACAGACTGCTGAAGGAGGGGATCTTGGTGATGCCAAACATGCTCTCGGGACAAGACAGATCAGTGATTCAAAGCCCGGCTGAGCCATGACAGAGTAAGAAACATGGAGGCCTTCAACAGGTGTCTCAGAATAACTTAGGGCAGTCGCTAGAGATTAGATACCTGAAATTAGGTGAGATAGGATTAGACAATGATAATTTGAGAAATCAATAAATATGAAGCTTTAAAAATTCTTTAAAAATTCAGAGGAAACACTCAGTAAATCGGCCTACATAATAATTATTATATCAAAGATATTTAAAATAAGAAGAAAGTAAATACCAGGAATACGTCTCCTACTTTCCATGTATTCCTTTGACTGCATTATTTGTTCATTCTGCAATGGTCCAGAAATATGAGTTTTTGTCACTGACATGAGAACGGAGAAGACAGAGAGGAGGGAAGGAAAAGAAGAGCCCATTAGTGAAGAGGAGAGAATACATGAGGGAAATGATGAAGAAAGGGGAAAGCTATGGTTGTACAGAGAGAAAACAGGAATTAAGGATGCTAAGTGCACAGCTTCCCTTCACCTGAGTGAACTAGTTGGTACTATTGAACATATATCTGGTACCTCATTCTTTGCAAGAAGTTCTGGAAGCTTCAGAAAGCTCCTCTAAAGTAGTGTCAGAAAGGAGTGAGGGGCTGGAGATAAAGGAAGAAATGGGAACAGCTTTAAAAATCATAGCAGTTTCCAAGTCATATCAAATAATTTTTTAAGCAACAAAATTACTCTCTCTACTAGTAGATTGAATCAAATGAAAGCTACTTTGGAATAAATCTGATGTTGCTCAATGGACTATTGTTAACTCCAAAGATAACAGCACTCTCCCTAGATGATCTTATACTTTTCATGCTTCAGATGTCACATATGAGGAAAAAGTTGAGTTTGTCATAATGCTTTCGGGCCTGGAAAGCTCTTAAGCCAGATCAACCTCAATAATTAGGTCAGCATCACCCAATCTGCATGTACAATCTGCATGTGGATATTTTTTTCAAGCTGGTATTTTTTTTTTTTTCAATTTGAAAGCAGTCATTGTCTACTAACTGACGAGATTACAACAATAATCATGGTAGATACCTTGTTTCATCTTTCTAATAAGCCTATTGATCTAGCCTTCCATGTTTCTGGCATTTTCACCTACAAATGGGTGGCCTTTTTCTTTATTCTGTGGAGAAGATAACTTGAAGGGCATAAGAAGTTATTTGCTTCTTTGAAGTATTTTCCAGCTGTATAGATCTCATGAATCAGATTCTTTATAAAGATGATACCAGATTTATCGAGATCAAGAAATCAAAGTGTTATCTATCAAGGCAATTCACTTCTTACTGATTTTGCCATAACCATGCTTATATATTAGTTTATTTTCTGACTTCAGGCTCGGGTACCCCCCTGCAATATGTGGTTCTAAAGCCTCAGCATATTCATTGAGGCCTTGAGCTTAACAAAGTTTCTGTTGAAAATCTGGCAAAGGCAAAAGAGTTGCAACATCTTTTGGACTCACACCATTGATACCTCTGACCCTGACGACAAATGCCAATTTGGGTTCTGCCAGTATATAGCAATTGCCAGCTTTTTTTGCCAGCCTAGCCATTTGAATCTCAGTTATGGGCATCTGCCTATAGTCCTTGTGATAGTGCTTAGCTTTTTCATAGATAAGCTTCCTCCTTGCCTTCTGAAGCATATTTTCCTTCTTAGGCATTTTGATCTTCAGCTCTGTGAAATTCTTTTGCTCTTTCTTAAAAGTTTCTGGCACAACAGGAACCTTCTTTTTCTTCTCTTCAGCACCCTTCATGGTTCCAGCCAGAAAAGACATCGAACTGTTTTGTACTTCAGGATTTTAATTTATTTTTCTTAATTATGCGTACATATTAGGAAGAAGAAAATAATTGCCTTTGCTGATACTTGCTTTCTGTTGGTACTGGTATTCTGTGGTATGATAGGAAGTGCACAGATTTATGAACTGATTGGCATATATTAGTGATATAACCCGGGCAACCCGCTTGGGTCCCCTTCCACGCTGTGGAAGCTTTGTTCTTTCACTCTTCACAATAAACCTTGCTACTGCTAAAAAAAAAAAAAAAAAAAAAAAAGGTGTAACCCACACATTAACCAGCTGTATGGTCTGGGCAAGTCACTTCACATCACCTAGACTCCATTTACTTTTCTATAATATGAGTACATTGGTATAGATAGTATCTAAAGTTTTTTTTCTTCTAATTCATACATATAAAAGTTTTGATTTTATAATAGCCAAATAATAGAAAAAATAATTGCTAAAAATTGATGTTTATGCAGTAGAAAAATCCCCCTCTTGCCACACACACACACACATATCCCTTTTGTCTGGTTGCTGGCAAGCTTTGATCCCTAAGAATTGGTTATGGCTTTGGCCCCATGGCCTACAGCAGGAACAGAGAAGGAGTGGGGGTTGATGATTGCCTTGTCCATGAGTTACTGTTAAATTCATTATTTTTATTGGGTTTTTTTTCTATTTCTGGGGTCCTTAAAACCTTTCCTCTTGAATTCTAAAAAGAGTGTATATGTAATATCAATTTTGGAATGTTTTAAAATAAACTTTGACACATACATCACACAAACATGAAGCAAAAATGGATTGCAGAGCCAAAAATCTAAATGTAAACCCCAAAGCATAAAACTTCTATAGAAAACATGGGAGAAAATCTTTGTGATCTTGAGTCAGGCAAAGATTATTTAGATAAGATACAAAAAGCATGGTCTATGAAAGAAAAGAAAGGATAAATTGGATTTAAAAAAATTAAAAACTTCTGCATTTTGAAAAGACACTAAAAAAATAAAAAAACAAGCAACAAACTGGGAGAAATATTTGCAAAATTTATCATTAAAAGACCCCCAAACCTCAGCAATTTAAAGAAACAAACAACTAATTAAAAATGAGACATTCTTTAACAAATGCATAGCCTCATTTGAATTATGGGAAAACTTTTTTTTTGTTAAATTGAGGGACCTTCGGCAAAATAACTGAAGTGTTATTTAAAACTGTGAAAATTATGAAAAACAACGAAAAAACGAGGAGCTATTACAGACTGAAAAGTACTAAAGAGGAAAAAACAATTAAATGTAATGTGGAATCCAAAATGGGATTCTGGAACAGATAAACAACATTCCAATAGGAAGATTAGAAAAGTTCAAATAAGGAGTATAGCTTAGTTAATGATCCTGTACCAATGACAATTTCTTGTTCTGGCTAATTATATTATTATGATTATGAAAGATGTTAATAGAAGTGAGATCAAAGATAACAGAAAACTCTACTATTTTTGCAACTTTTCTGTGGCTCAAAATTAAAATTTTAAATTCTAAAAATGGGAAAGATTTAACCAAATACTTTACTAAAGAAGATATATAGATGGGAAAGGACTACACAAAAGGATGCTCAACATCATTAATCATGTGGGGAAGGACCTCACCAGTACTACCAAACACCTGTTAGAATGGCTGAAAAAAAATAACCTCACAATACCAAGTGTTAGTAAGAATGCATAGCAGCTGGAGCTCTCTTACATTCCTGGTTTGGATGACCAAATAGTACAAGTTCTTTGGATAACTGTTGAGCAGTTTCTTACAAAGTTAAAAACACACTTATCCTATATCTTAGTCAGCTCAGGCTTCAATAAAAGATACTATAAACTGAGTGGCTTAAACAGTAGAATTTATTTCTCACAGTTCTAGAGGCTGGGAAGTCCAAGATTCAGGCACTGGCAGATCCAGGGTCTGGTGTGGGCCCACTTCATGGTTTCCTCTTGGGCATTTTCTTACTGTGTCCTCACATGGTGGAGAGCAGAAAGAGACCATTTTTCTCATGTCTCTTCTTAATGGGCAGTAATCCATTCCTGAAGATTCTACTCTCATGACCTAATTACCTTACAAACGCCCCACGTCCAAATAGTGTCACATGGAGGATTCAGGCTTCAACTTATGAATTTTTGGGGAACGCAAACATTCAATTCATAGTGCCATATGATGCAACAATCATACACACACAAAAATAATGAAAATTTAAATTTACACAAACTCCTGTAGGCAAATGTTTATAGCAGCTTTCTTTATAATTGCCAAAACTAGGGGTTGAGAAGAACCTAATACATTTCAACTGGTGAGTGATAAACAGAGTGTGGTACATCCATACAATGAAATACTAGTTACCAATAAAAGGGAATGGAGTCTTGATAGATGCAATAACATGGGCAAATCTCAAATGCATTATGCTGAGTGAAAAGAGCTAGACTCAAGGGGCTACATACTGCATGATTCCATTTATATAACATTCTGGAAAAGGCAAAATGATAGAACAGAAAAAAGTTCAATTGTTACCAGAGGCTAGAGATAAGAAGAGATCTGGTTGAAAATGGGCAAAAGAGAATTTCTTGTGGCAAAGTAACTCTTACATTTTTTGACTTTGTTAATAATTTACACAATTGTACATTTGTAAAAACTTACAGAACTATACCCTTAGAAAATTAGTAAATTTTACTATATGAATTTTATTCATCAATAAGCCTGACCTAAAAAAAAGTATTAGGAGGAGAACAGGGTGTTGCTGTTTTAGATAGGGTGGTAAGAGACGGCCTCACTAACACAATGATATTTGACCTAAGGAAAAGTCAATGTTCCGCTATTTTCTTTTGAATATGGTTTCTGGAGAGAGCAGAGGTAAACATGTATGCTCCACTATATTTCAGCCTTGATTCTTATTTCTTGGTCAGAAAGAATTATCACTGTTTAAAGGTAACCATTATCTTATGAGTAATTAAGAAGAATTGAAGTAAGAGAGAGTCGGCGATGCATCTGGATATAGTACTACCTATTGGTGCCCTGTTCAGACCCAGTTTAACAGGCTGGTGCAGCCAGCTTTCAGCAGCTTCGAGTGTTGACTGCTAAGAAATCACAGCTGTGTGCTCCTCCTGAGCTCACCCTTGGCTGATAGAAAGCACGTCACCTCTGTAATGTCTGACAGTTTATTATCTTCTCACAGGGCAGCTCACAATAGTTGACTGACTGATTTTGGACTACAAAAACTGGACTTTTCTCCAGGTGTAACACTCATACTTCAGAGCTCCCTGTGGGATTCCACTAAGACTTAGCTTCTTCCCCTTCTTTATCCTTCTCCCTTGTTTCCTTAGAGATTTTACCTGTGAGCACTCCCTCAGCAAATCAGTTAGTAAGAACCCCTGTCTCAAGCTCTGTTTTCTAAAGAACCCAACCTAAAGTACTGACGGAAAATATTTTAAGCAGAGGAAACAATTAAGGCAGTTCTGAAACTTTAGCCTGCATCTCAGTTATCTGGAGAGCTTGATAAACAGAGATTTCCAGGCTCCATCCCCAAAATAACTAATTCAGTAGATCTCAGGTGGGCTCGAGAATTTGCATTTCTAATAAGTTCCCAGATGATTCTGACAGTACTGACCCAGGGACCAGACTTTGAAAAGGCTTAAGTGGGACAAAGCACTAAGGGGAGGATGCTAAGTGGCCAGTGTGGCTCTAGAAGCCTGACTAAGGAGGGAGGAGTCAGAGGTGAAATCAGAGAGGGAACTAGAGGCAACACAGTGCAGGATAATTCAGGTTATTAGAAAGCACTATGGACTTTACTCTGTGTGAGATGGAGAGCTTAGAGCAAAGAGGGACATGAAGTGGTTACATTTTTAACATGGTCACCCTGATGGCTGCATTGACAGAGAAAAATGGTGGAAACAAGGAGACCTGTTAAGAGGCCATTTTGTACTAATCCAGATGAGAGCTGATGGTGGCTTAGATCATGATTCAAATTTTTAAATTATGTAAATATGTAGCTTTGATAAAAATTAAAAGAATATTGAGATAATATCAACAATTCTCTTTAACTTTTCAGATATGGTCCATCTACATTGGAAACCATTCTATACCTCTAAGTGTCCAATGTGGCTCTTCAGCAAATCCTGGCCAATTATAAAGCAATCTATATGTTTTCTGACTAGTCTGATTTGGTTGTTGGAGGTATTGAAATAATTGTAAGTAAAATACAGTTTTTACATTCTTGAGAAAACTGTATTTAGATATTTGTGATACATCAAGTTACTGAATTTCCCATCCCCAAATTACATCGACCACACTGCTACATGGGCATGTGATAATAAGTAGAAGCAGAGGTGAAATGTGCTGGCATTTGGCTTTCTCACCAGCTGAGTGTCCTGTCAGCTCATGGGTAACTGAGCATATTTCCCACCTTCAAATTATGCATTTGCGCATATTCAAGTGTATTGCAGAGTCACTATAAATTGGTGAAACTACAATAAAATCTAAATTTCAAAATTTGACTATAATAGAATATGAATCAAGTTGTTCAGTCCCAGAGAGGTATTCCAGTTAAAAGAAGACACAGTGCAGATTTCAAATTAATAACATCCTTTACTTGTATTTTCCCAAACACCATGAGGGAAAAGTAAGTCTCCCACAAAATGCTTTTTACCTGTTTTGTGCCGTCCTCTCCTTGATCTAATGGCTATATAGCACCATTGTTCCTTTCAAAAACATTTACAAACTACTACTCCTGGGATTCTTTTTTGTTCATTTTTTCCTTGTCATTTTCTCTAAATCTTCATTATGATACAAATCTTTTGTCCCAGGATAGTAAGGCAGTGTCCCTTATCGTGAAAATAGATTGAATTGTCTTTATGATTCTGTAGAAAGAGCTGGAGGGATGGTAACATTCTTGAATTAATTATCTTATAAAATTAGTTACACGTGTTGTGAAAACGTGATCACTTAGTAAGTAATTTCACTAAATCCCAACTTGAAACAAATGTATTTATACGTGTCCACTATCTTATCTATGCCATCAAGAGACCTACTTAAGAGCCACATGTTTAAAAAATAAATTCCATTTATGCCTAATAACACCTTGACTTTCAGCGTGTGTATAAGTCATAAAACTACCCTTCTGCCATGCTCCCATCATGTACCTCGCAAAGAGATAAAACACAGGCCTGCCTTGGCCAGAGAATTTCTAGGATGTCTGGTATGGAATAACAAGGGGAACATAGTAGAATGTGGAAGTCAGGTAGTAGCAGGAGGTCAGGAGGCACGGGGCCTTATATTGTTAGAATTTAAATCTTTATATGAAGTGAAATGAGGAGTCATTGCAGTGATTTAGCAAAGAGGGACATGGCCTGACTAATAATGCCTTAAAAAGAATGAGATATGTTGCATTAGAATGGACTGGAGGAGAAACAAGTGAGAGCAGAGAGACCAATTAAGAGAATGTTGTGATGGTAATCTACAGGAGACATGGTATGGGAGGCCAAGGTCATAGCAGTGAAGGTATAAAATATAGATGGTTGGCAGATATATTATTAATGCAACGCCCATATGATTTCCTGACTGAAAATGGGATGTGAGAGCAGAAGTAAAGTACAACTCCAAAGTTTTTTTCCTGAGGGACAGAAAGAAAGATTTCATACAGGAAATGACAATTTCATGCCTAGGGAGAAGCAGGAGCTCATTAAAGAGGTGAGAAAGAGCCCAATGCTCTGAGGTGTGATTAGTTCAGGAGAACCTGATAATGAGGACTTCTTAAATGGAGGCACTAATATCCCATAAATCATACTGACAGGAAGGAGGAAGTATCTGAAGTCACCGGATAAACAGAGATCTTCCTTATACATCCATCTTACTTAAATGGTAAATTATTAAAATTTTTGTTTTATTGTGTACATTTATGAACTACAATACAAATCATACAAGTGTTAAAGTTAAATCAAGAGACTCCAAACAGCTTCTCAAATGAGATGTCCCATCTGAGTGTGTCAGGGTTAAGAAAGCATTCTCCTATGAATAATGCTTGAAGCAATCTGAAGGACAAGAATTACCTTTTAAGCCCTTAGGTTAATATTAAAACTGTCAGGTTTTCAGCCAAGCAGTTTGGAGCTAAACTCAAGAACCATTTAGGGGTTTGAAAATAGATTTCCTGCTAGCCTCTTACATACTTCTTTCTCAGTTGATGGTCATATGCTAGTTTCTTGTGAAATAGAAAATAGAAATGTCAAGTTAAGGAGAGTAAGAACATGAAAATGTCAAGTTAAGGTGATTAATTGTAGTGTGTGCTCCTCTTCACTGATATTTAGAGATTCATGAATCAGATAACTCTTTGAGGGCTTTGTAACTTCAGATTAGAGGCCTTGGCTACTTTTTCTCCATTGTCCATTTATCCCAGAAACATCAATTCTCTCCTCCATAGTGGCTTTTCCCCTTAAAATAGATGAGTATATAGAGGATTCCTTACTCGCATTAGAGGTAGATCTCAACACAGGTATAAGTGACATCTCTGGACATTTCATAAGGTTAGTATATTTTGTTAGTTTTTATGTGAATAATATTTCCATAAATACTAAAAAAGTGAAATAAATAATTATGTAAACATTTATGTCCCAAATTTCCTGACTTTGCTATATGTCATTCTGTTTTAGTGACAAAAAAAATTCTAAAAATCATGTAGAATTTACATGTTAGTGAAATGAATATGTAGAGTAAAATGAAGAATGTATAATTTTCCAGCAATCTCCAGTTAGTCTGAAAGAGGCAGCTGAATACAGTAAAAGGGGCAATGACCTGAGTCAGGAAAATTAGTTTTAGTCCTGTGCAAGTAACTAGGTTTCTTCTGTTCTCTCATGAATTATCTATTCCTAGGACTGTAGAAACCATGATCTTTATTTAGTACTATATTTTGTTACCCAAGTTCTCTATATTTTAGTCTCAGTCTGATACTCTAATTAGAGGCTAGAGTGTATGCCAAAACAAGTATTTTATGAGTCATTGATAGAGTTATATAGGGTCTCATGGATATATTCATTGAAGTAGCATTTGTTGTGTTATTTCTAGAATAATTCAAACGCTTTTGAGGAAGACATGAATTTTCTTGAAACAATGCCTTTTTTGAGCGATATAATTTAACAAAACATAGTAAACAATGGATATATTTTACAATCAGTGGCTTTTTTTAAATATTTATATGATATAATCAATTATATTTGTTAACATGACTGTCTCTTATAAGGATATGTACTCCTTAGAACAGAAAGTATCTCATCTAAGATGCTCTAAAATTGAGCATGCATTAGCTATCTGTCCTAATGCTCTCCCTCCCCTTGCGCCCTACCCCCTGACAGGCCCAGGTTTGTGTTGTTCCCCTCCCTGTGTCCATGTGTTCCCATAGTTCAACCCCCATTTAAGAGTGAGAACATGTGGTGCTTGTTTTTCTGTTCCTGTGTTAGCTTGCTGAGGATGATGGCTTCCAGCTTCATCCATGTCCCTGAAATGATATGATCTCATTGTTTTTATGACTGCATAGTATTCCATGGTGTATATGTAGTACATTTTCTTTATCCAGTCTGTCACTGATGGGCATTTGGGTTGGTTCCATGTCTTTGCTATTGTAAATAGTGCTGCAATAAACATACATGTGCATGTGTCTTTATAGTAGAAATGATTTATATTCCTTTGGGTATATACCCAGTAATGCGATTGTTGGATCAAATGGTATTTCTGGTTCTAGATCCTTGAGGAATCACCACACTGTCTTCCACAATGGTTGAACTAATTTACATTCCCACCAACAGTGTAAAAGCATTCCTATTTCTCCACAGCCTCTCCAGCATCTATCGTTTCTTGACTTTAATAATCACCATTCTGACTGGCATGAGATGGTATCTCATTGTGGTTTTGATTTGCATTTCTCTAATAATCAGTAATGGTGAACTTTTTGCATAACGTTTGTTGGCCACATAAATGTCTTCTTTTGAGAAGTGTTTGTTCATATCCTTTGTCCACTTTTTGATGGGGTTGTTTGCTTGTTTGTTTGTAAATTTGTTCAAGTTCCTTCTAGGTTCTGGATATTAGACCTTTACCAGATTAGTAGATAGCAAAATTTTTCTCCCATTCTGTAGGTTGCATGTTCACTCTGATGATAGTTTCTTTTGCTGTGCAGAAGCTCTTCAGTTTAATTAGATCCCATTTGTCAATTATGGCTTTTGTTGCAATGCTTTTGGAATTTTCATCATGAGATCTTTGCACATGCCTATGTCCTGAATGGTATTGCCTAGGTTTTCTTCTAGGGTTTTTATGGTTTTGGGTTTTACATTTAAGTCTTTAAGCCACCTTGAGTTAATTTTTGTGTAAGGTGTAAGGAAGGGGTCCAGTTTCAATTTTCTCTATATGGCTAGTCAGTTTTCCCAGCACCATTTATTGAATAAGAGATCCTTTCCCCATTGCTTGTTTTTGTCAGGTTTGTCGAAGATCAGATGGTTGTAGATGTGTATTGTTATTTCTGAAGTCTCTGTTCTGTTCCATTGGTCTATATGTCTGTTTTGGTATCAGTACCATGCTGTTTTTGTTACTGTAGTCTTGTTGTATAGTTTGTACACGTTACTGTAGCCTTACTGTATAGTTTGAAGTCAGGTAGCGTGATGCCTCCACTTTGTTCTTTTTGCTTAGGATTTTCTTGGCTATATGGGGTCTTCTTTGATCCCATATGAAATTTAAAGTAGTTTTTTCTAATTCTGTGAAGAATGTCAATGGTAGTTTGATGGGAATAGCACTGAATCTATAAATTACCTTGGGCAATATGGCCATTTTCATGATATTGATTCTTCTGATCCATGAGGATAGAATGTTTTTTCCATTTGTTTGTACCCTCTTTTATTTCCTTGAGCAGTGGTTTGTAGTTCTCCTTGAAGAGGTCCTTCACATTACTTGTTAGCTGTATTCCTAGGTGTTTTATTCTCTTTGTAGCAATTGTGAATGGGAGTTCATTCACGATTTGGCTCTGGTATAAAGGAATGCTTGTGATTTTTGCACATTTATTTTGTATCCTGAGACTTTGATGAAGTTGCTTATCAGCCTAAGGAGTTTTTGGGCTGAGATGATGAGGTTTTCTAAATACAGAATTATGTTGTCTGCAAAAAGAGACAATTAGACTTCCTCTGTCCCTATTTGAATACACTTTATTTCTTTTGCTTGCCTGATTGCCCTGGCCAGAACTTCCAATACTATGTTGAATAGGAGTGGTGAGAGAGGGTATCCTTGTCTTCTGCCAGTTTTCAAAGGGAATGCTTCCAGCTTTTGCCCATTCAATATGATATTGGCAGTGGGTTTGTCATAAATAGCTCTTATCATTTTGAGATATGGTCCATCAATACCTAGTATATTGAAAGTTTTTTACCATGAAGCGATGTTAAATTTTATCAAAGGCCTTTTCTTATATATATATATATTTATTTATTTATTATACTTTATGTTCTAGGGTGCACAACGTGCAGGTTAGTTACATATGTATACATGTGCCATGTTGGTGTGCTGCACCCATTAACTCGTCATTTACATTAGGTATATCTCCTAATGCTATCCCTCCCCACTTCCCCCACCCCACAACAGGCCCTGGTGTGTGATGTTCCCCTTCCTGTGTCCAAGTGTTCTCATTGTTCAATTCCCACCTATGATTGAGAACATGTGGTGTTTGGTTTTTTTGTCCTTGTAATAGTTTGCTGAGAATTATGGTTTCCAGCTTCATCCATGTCCCTACAAAGGACATGAACTCGTCCTTTTTTATGGCTGCATAGTATTCCACAGTGTATATGTGCTACATTTTCTTAATCCAGTCTATCAGTGATGGACATCTGGGTTGCTTCCTAGTCTTTGCGATTGTGAATAGTGCCTCAATAAACATACATGTGCATGTGTCTTTATAGTAGAAATGATTTATATTCCTTTGGGTATATACCCAGTAATGCGATTGTTGGATCAAATGGTATTTCTGGTTCTAGATCCTTGAGGAATCACCACACTGTCTTCCACAATGGTTGAACTAGTTTATAGTCCCACCAACAGTGTAAAAGTGTTCCTATTTCTCCACATCCTCTCCAGCACCTGTTGTTTCCTGACTTTTTAATGATGGCCATTCTAACTGGTGTGAGATGGTAGCTCATTGTGGTTTTGATTTGCATTTCTCTGATGGCCAGTGATGGTGAGCATTTTTTCATGTGTCTGTTGGCTGCATAAATGTCTTCTTTTGAGAAATGTCTGTTCATATCCTTCACCCACTTGTTGATGGGGTTGTTTTTTTCTTGTAAATTTGTTTGAGTTCTTCGTAGATTCTGGATATTAGCCCTTTGTCAGATGAGTAGATTGCAAAAGTTTTCTCCCATTCTGTAGGTTGCATGTTCACTCTGATGGTAGTTTCTTTTGCTGTGCAGAAGCTCTTTAGTTTAATTAGATCCCATTTGTCAATTTTGTCTTTTGTTACCATTGCTTTTGGTGTTTTAGACATGAAGTCCTTGCCCATGCCTATGTCCTGAATGGTATTGCCTAGGTTTTCTTCTAGGGTTTTTATGGTTTTAGGTCTAACATGTAAGTCTTTAATCCATCTTGAATTAATTTTTGTATAAGGTGTAAGGAAGGGATCCAGTTTCAGCTTTCTACATATGGCTAGCCAGTTTTCCCAGCACCATTTGTTAAATAGGGAATCCTTTCCCCATTTCTTGTTTTTGTCACGTTTGTCAAAGATCAGATGGTTGTAGATGTGTGGTATTATTTCTGAGGGGTTTGTTCTGTTCCATTAGTCTGTATCTCTGTTTTGGTACCAGTACCATGCTGTTTTGGTTACTGTAGCTTTGTAGTATAGTTTGAAGTCAGGTAGTGTAATGCCTCCAGCTTTGTTCTTTTGGCTTAGGATTGACTTAGCAATGAGGGCTCTTTTTTGGTTCCATATGAACTTTAAAGTAGTTTTTTCCAATTCCTGTGAAGAAGGTCATTGGTAGCTTGATGGGGTTGGCATTGAATCTATAAATTACCTTGGGCAGTATGGCCATTTTCATGATATTGATTCTTCCTATCCATGAGCATGGAATGTTCTTCCATTTGTTTGTGTCCTCTTTTATTTCATTGAGCAGTGGTTTGTAGTTCTCCTTGAAGAGGTCCTTCAAATCCCTTGTAAGTTGGATTCCTGGGTATTTTATTCTCTTTGTAGCAATTGTGAATGGAAGTTCACTCATGATTTGGCTCTCTGTCTGTTATTGGTGTATAAGAATGCCTTGTGATTTTTGCACATTGATTTTATATCCTGAGATTTTGGTGAAGATGCTTATTAGCTTAAGGAGATTTTGGGCTGAGACGATGGGGTTTTCTAGATACACAATCATGTCCTCTGCAAACAGGGACAATTTGACTTCCTCTTTTCCTAATTGAATACCCTTTATTTCTTTCTCCTGCCTGATTGCCCTGGCCAGAACTTC
Source organism: Gorilla gorilla gorilla (assembly GCF_029281585.2). Classification (NCBI taxonomy): domain Eukaryota; kingdom Metazoa; phylum Chordata; class Mammalia; order Primates; family Hominidae; genus Gorilla; species Gorilla gorilla. The sequence goes on from NC_073232.2 coordinate 100,955,778, forward strand.
CAACACTATGTTGAATAGGAGTGGTGAGTGTTGAATAGGAGTGGCATCCCTGTCTTGTGCCAGTTTTCAAAGAGAATTCTTCCAGTTTTTGCCCATTCAGTATGATATTGGCTCTGGGTTTGTCATAAATAGCTCTTATTATTTTGAGATACATCCCATCAATACCTAATTTATTGAGAGTTTTCAGCATGAAGGGCTGTTGAATTTTGTCAAAGGCCTTTTCTTCATCTATTGAGATAATCATGTGGCTTTTGTCTTTGGATCTGTTTATATGCTGGATTATGTTTATTGATTTGCATATGTTGAACCAGCCTTGCATCCCAGGGATGAAGCCGACTTGATCATGGTGGATAAGCTTCTTAATGTGCTGCTGGATTTGGTTTGCCAGTATTTTGTTGAGGATTTTTGCATCAATGTTTATCAGGGATATTGGTCTAAAATTCTCTTTTTTTGTTGTATCTCTGCCAGGTTTTGGTATCAGGATGATGCTGGCCTCACAAAATGAGTTAGGGAGGATTCCCTCTTTTTCTATTGATTGGAATAGTTTCAGAAGGAATGGTACCAGCTCCTCCTTGTACCTCTGGTAGAATTCGGCTGTGAATCCGTCTGGTCCTGGACTTCTTTTGCTTGGTAAGCTATTAATTATTGCCTCAATTTCAGAGCCTGTTATTCGTCTATTCAGAGATTCAACTTCTTCCTGGTTTAGTCTTGGGAGGATGTATGTGTCCAGGAATTTTTCCTAGATTTTCTAGTTTATTTGCGTATAGGTGTTTATAGTATTCTCTGATGGTAGTTTGTATTTATGTGGCATCAGTGGTGATATCCCCTTTATCATTTTTTATTGCATCTATTTGATTCTTCTGTCTTTTCTTCTTTACTAGTCTTGCTAGCAGTCTATCAATTTTGTTGATCTTTTCAAAAAATGAGCTCCTGGATTCATTGATTTTTTAAGGGTTTTTTGTGTCTCTGTCTCCTTCAGTTCTGCTCTGATCTTAGTTATTTCTTGCCTTCTGCTAGCTTTTGAATGTGTTTGCTCTTGCTTCTCTAGTTCTTTTAATTTTGATGTTAGGGTGTCAGTTTTAGATCTTTCCTGCTTTCTCTTGTGGGCATTTAGTGCTACAAATTTCCCTCTACACACTGCTTTAAATGTGTCCCAGAGATTCTGGTATGTTGTGTCTTTGTTCTCGTTGGTTTCAAAGAACATCTTTATTTCTGCCTTCATTTCGTTATGTAGCCAGTAGTCATTCAGGAACAGGTTGTTCAGTTTCCATGTAGTTGAGTGGTTTTGAGTGAGTTTCTTAATCCTGAGTTCTAGTTTGATTGCACTGTGGTCTGAGAAACAGTTTGTTATAATTTCTGTTCTTTTGCATTTGCTGAGGAGTGCTTTACTTCCAACTATGCGGTCAATTTTGGAATAATCTGTCATGTGGTGCTGAGAATAATGTATATTCTACTGATTTGGGGTGGAGTGTTCTGTAGGTATCTATTAGGTCTGCCTGGTGCAGAGCTGAGTTCAATTCCTGGATATCCTTATTAACTTTCTGTCTTGTTGATCTGTCTAATGTTGACAGTGGTGTGTTAAAGCCTCCCATTATTATTGTGTGGGAGTCTAAGTCTCTTTGTAGGTGTCTAAGGACTTGCTTTATGCATCTGGGTGCTCCTGTATTGGGTGCATATATATTTAGGATAGTTAGCTCTTCTTGTTGAATTGATCCCTTTACCATTATGTAATGGCCTTCTTTGTCTCTTTTGATCTTTGTTGGTTTACAGTCTGTTTTATCAGAGACTAGGATTGCAACCCCTGCCTTTTTTTGTTTTCCATTTGCTTGGTAGATCTTCCTCTATCGCTTTATTTTGAGCCTATGTGTGTCTCTGCACGTGAGATGGGTTTCCTGAATACAGCACACTGATGGGTCTTGACTCTTTATCCAATTTGCCAGTCTGTGTCTTTTAATTGGAGCATTTAGCCCATTTACATTCAAGGTTAATATTGTTATGTGTGAATCTGATCCTGTCATTATGATGTGAGCTGGTTATTTTGCTCGTTAGTTGATGTGGTTTCTTCCTAGCATTGATGATCTTTACAATTTGGTGTGTCTTTGCAGTGGCTGGTACCAGTTGTTCCTTTCCATGTTTAGTGCTTCCTTCAGAAGCTCTTATAGGGCAGGCTCGGTGGTGACAAAATCTCTCAGCATTTGCTTGTCTGTAAAGGATTTTATTTCTCCTTCACTTATGAAGATTAGTTTGGCTGGATATGAAATTCTGGGTTGAAAATTCTTTTCTTTACGAATGTTGAATATTGGCCCCTACTCTCTTCTGGCTTGTAGAGTTTCTGCCGAGAGATCAGCTGTTAGTCTGATGGGCTTCCCTTTGTGGGTAACCCGACCTTTCTCTCTGGCTGCCCTTAACATTTTTTCCTTCATTTCAACTTTGGTGAATCTGACAATTATGTGTCTTGGAGTTGCTCTTCTTGAGGAGTATTTTTGTGGCATTCTCTGTATTTCCTGAATTTGAATGCTGGCCTACCTTGCTAGATTGGGGAAGTTCTCCTGGATAATATCCTGCAGTGTTTTCCAACTTGGTTACATTCTCCCTGTCACTTTCAGGTACACCAATCAGACATAGATTTGGTCTTTTCACATAGTCCCATATTTCTTGGAGGCTTTGCTTCTTTTTATTCTTTTTTTCTCTAAACTTCTCTTCTCAGTTCATTTCATTCATTTGATCTTCAATCACTGATACCCTTTCTTCCATTTGATCGAATCGGCTACTGAAGATTGTGCATTTGTCACGTAGTTCTCGTGCCATGGTTTTCAGCTCCATCAGGTCATTTAGGGACTTCTCTACATTGGTTATTCTAGTTAGCCCTTCATCTAATCTTTTTTCAAGGTTTTTAACTTCTTTGCAATGGGCTTGAACTTCCTCCTTTAGCTCAGAGAAGTTTGGTCATCTGAAGACTTCTTCTCTCAACTCATCGAAATCATTCTCCATCCGGCTTTGTTCTGCTGCTGGTGACGAGCTGCATTCCTTTGGAGGAGGAAAGGCACTCTGATTTTTAGAATTTTCGGCTTTTCTGCTCTGTTTTTTCCCCATCTTTGTGGTTTTATCTACCTTTGGTCTTTGATGATGGTGACGTCCAGATGGGGTTTTGGTGTGGATGTCCTTTCTGTTTGTTAGTTTTCCTTCTAACAGTCAGGACCCTCAGCTGCAGGTCTGTTGGAGTTTGCTGGAGGTCCACTCCAGACACTGTTTGCCTGGGTATCAGCAGGAGAGGCTGCAGAACAGCGAATAATGCTGAACAGCAAATGTTGCTGCCTGATCTTTCCTCTGGAAGTTTCATTTCAGAGGGGTACTCGGCCGTGTGAGGTGTCAGTCTGCCCCTACTGGGGGGTGCCTCCCAGTTAGGCTACTCAGTGATCAGGGACCCACTTGAGGAGGCAGTCTGTCCATTCTCAGATCTCAAACTCCGTGCTGGGAGACCCACTACTCTCTTCAAAGCTGTCAAACAGGGACATTTAAGTCTGCAGAGGTTTCTGCTGCCTTTTGTTTGGCTATGCCAAGCCCCCAGAGATGCAGTCTACAGAGGCAGGCAGGCCTCCTTGAGCTGCAGTGGGCTGCACCCAGTTCGAGCTTCCTGGCTGCTTTGTTTACCTACTCAAGCCTCAGCAATGGCAGGTGCCCCTCCCCCAGCCTCGCTGCTGCCTTGCAGTTCAATCTCAGACTGCTGTGCTAGCAATGAGCGAGGCTCCGTGGGCATGGGACCCTCCAAGCTAGGTGCAGGATATAATCTGGTGTGCCATTTGCTAACACCATTGGAAAAGTGCAGTATTAGGGTGGGAGTGACCCGATTTTCCAGGTGCTGTCTGTCACAGCTTTGCTTGGCTAGGAAAGGGAATTCCCTGACCCCTTGTGCTTCCTGGGTGAGGTGATGCCTTGCCCTGCTTTGGCTCACACTCGGTGTGCTGTACCCACTGTCCTGCACTCACTGTCCGACAAGCCCCAGTGAGATGAACCCGGTACCTCAGTTGGAAATGCGGAAATCACCCGTCTTCTGCATCGCTTGTGCTGGGAGCTGTAGACTGGAGCTGTTCCTATTTGGCCATCTTGGAACGGCCCTCAAAGGCCTTTTCTACATCTGTTGAGATAATCATGTGGTTTTTGTCTTTGGTTCTGTTTATGTGATGGATTATGTTTATTGATTTGCGTATGCTGAACTAGACTTGCATGACAAGGGTGAAGCCAACTTGATCATGGTAGATAAGTTTTTTCGTTTGCTGCTGGATTTGGTTTGCCAGTATTTTATTGAGGATTTTTGCATCGATGTTAATCAGGGATATTGGCCTGAAATTTTCTTTTTTGTTGTTGTGTCTCTGCCAGGTTTTGGTATCAGGATGATGCTGGCTTCATAAAATGAGGTAGACAGGAGTCCCTCCTTTTCAATTGTTTTAAATAATTTCAGAAGGAATGGTACCAGCTCCTCTTTGTACTTCTGATTGAATTTGGCTGTGAATCCGTGTAGTCCTGGGCTTTTTTTGGTTGGTAGGCTATTAATTATTGCCTTAATTTCAGAACTTGTTATTGGTCTATTCAGCGATTTGACTTCTTCCTGACTTAGTCTTGAGAGGTTGCATGTGTCCAGGGATTCATCCATTTCTTCTAGATTTTCTAGTTTATTTGCATAGAGGAGTTTATAGTATTTTCTGATGGTAGTTTGTATTTCTGTAGGGTCAGTGGTGGTATCCCCTTTATCATTTTTTAATTGTGTCTATTGGTTCTTTTCTCTTTTCTTCTTTATTAGTCTAGCTAGGGATCTATCTATTTTGTTAAATTTTTTTTTCTCAAAAATCCAGCTCCTGGATTCATTCATTGATTTTGTGGAGGATTTTTCATGTCTCTATCTCCTTCAATTCTGCTCTGATCTTAGTTATTTCTTGTCTTTGGCTAGCTTTTGGATTTGTTTGCTCTTTCTTCTCTAGCTCTTTTAATTATAATGTTAAGATGTCTATTTGAGATCTGTCTAGCTTTCTGATGTGGGAATTTAGTGCCACAAAATTCCCTCAATACTGCTTTAGCTGTGTCCCAGAGATTTTGGTACATTGCCTCTTTGTTTTCATTGGTTTCAAAGACTTGGTTTTTGCCTTAATTTCATTATTTACCCAGGAGTCATTCCGGAGCAGATTGTTCAATTTCCATGTAATTGTGTGGTTTTTAGTTGAGTTTCTTAATTCTGAGTTCTAATTTGTTTGCACTGTATTCTGAGAGACTGTTTGTGATGATTTCAATTCTTTTGCATTTGCTGAAGAGTGCTTTACTTCGAATTATGTGGTCAATTTTAGAATAAGTGCCATGTGGCACTGAGAAGACTGTATATTCTGTTGATTTGGGGTGGATAGTTCTATAGATGTCTATTAGGTCCACTTGATACAGAGCTGAGTTCAAGTCCTGAATATCCTTGTTAATTTTCTGTCCCATTGATCTGTCTAATACTGACAGTGGGGTGTTAAAGTCTGTCACTATTATTATGTGGGAGTCTAAGCCTCTTTGTAGGTCTCTAAGAACTTATTTTATGAATCTGGGTGTTCCTGTATTGAGTGTGCATATACTTAGGATACTTAGCTTTTTTGTTGAATTGATCCCCTTACCATTATGTAATGCCCTTCTTTGTCTTTTTTGATCTTTGTTCGTTTAAAGTCTGTTTTGTCAAAGACTAGGATTGCAACCCTTGCTTTTTTTTTTTTTCTTTCCATTTGCTCGGTAAATATTCCTCTATCCCTTTATTTTGAGCCTATGTGTGTCTTTGCACACGAGATGGGTCTCCTGAATACAGCACACCGATGGGTCTTGACTCTTTATTCAATCTGTCAGTCTGTGTCTTTTAATTATGGCATTTAGCTCATTTACATTTAAGGTTAGTATTGTTATGCATAAATTTGATCCTATCTTCCTGATGCTATCTAGTTATTTTGCACACTAGTTGTTGCATAGTGTCATTGGTCTTTATATTTTGTTGTGTTTTTGCAGTGACTGGTACTGGTTTTTCCTTTCCATATTTAGTGCTTCCCTCAGGAGCTCTTGCAAAGCAGTCTTGTTGGTAACAAAATCCCTCAGGATTTGCTTGTCTGGAAAGGATTTTATTTTGCCTTCACTTATGAAGCTTAGTTTGGCTGGATATGAAATTCTGGGTTGAAAATTCTTTTCTTTTAGAATGTTGAATATTGGCCCCCACTCTCTTCTGGCTCGTAGGGTTTCTGCTGAGAGGTCTGCTGTTAGTCTGAGGGGGCTTCCCTTTGTAGGTGACCTGGCCTTTCTCTCTAGCTGCTGTTAACATCTTTTCCTTCGTTTCGACCTTGGAGAATCTGCTGATTATGGGTCTTGGGGCTGAAATTCTCATGGAGTTTCTTAGTGGTGTTCTCTGTATTTCCTGAATCTGAATGTTGGCCTGTCTTGGTAGGTTGGGGAAGTTCTCCTGGATAATATCCTGAAGTGTGCTTGCCAGCTTGTTTCCTTTCTCCATGTCTCCTTTAGGTACTCCAATCAGTCATAGGTTCAGTCTTTTTATGTAGCCCCATATTTCTTGGAAGCTTTGTTTGTTCCTTTTCATTCTTTTTTCTCTAATCTTTTCTGCATGCCTTATTTCAGCAAGATGGTCTTCAAACTCTGATACCCTTTCTTCCACTTGGTAGACTTGGCTATTGATACTTTTGTATGCTTCATGAAGTTCATGTGCTGTGTTTCTCTGCTCCACTCATGTCATTTATGTTCCTCTCTAAACTGATTATTCTAGTTAGCAGCTCCTGTAACCTTTTATCAAAGTTCTTAGCTTCTTTGCATTGGGCTAGAACATGCTGTTTTAGCTCAGCAGAGTATTTTATTACCCATCTTCTGAAGCCTACTTCTGTCAATTCGTCCATCTCATCCTCTGTTCAGTTCTGCACGCTTTCTGGAGAGGCACTGCAATCATTTGGAGGAGAAGAGGCACTCTAGCCTTTTGGGTTTTCAGCATTTTTTTCACTGATTCTTTCTCAGCTTCATGAGTTTTTCTGGTTTTGATCTTTGAGCCTGCTGACCCTTGGGTGGGGCTTTTGTGGGGACTTTTTGTTGTTATTGATGATTTTTTGCTGTTTTTTAGTTTTTCTTTCAATGGTCAGGTCCCTCTTCTGTAGGGCTGCTGCGGTTTGCTGGGGGTTCACTTCAGGCCCTGTTCCTCTTATTCACTCCCGCACCTGGAGATGTCACTGAAGGAGCCTGGAGAACAGCAAAGATGGGTGCCTGCTCCTTCTTCTGGGATCTCCGACCTTGAGGTGCACCAACCTGATAGGGTGTCTGACAACTCCTTCTATTTGTGTCAGTTTCCTTGCTTACAAAATGGAAACAAGATCACCTTTGAGGGCTGCCTATGTTGCTGAATAATCAGTAATTTGTCTCTGGATTCCCAGGAATGTCATTTCTATCTTCTTTCTTTCTTTAAGTTAAAGTCACACTGCACAGGGAGTGGAGCCGAAGCTCCTGGTAGCACAAGTGCAGAGCTCCTCACAGCGGACCCCTGCTATCCTGGTCACAGACTCCAGATTTTCAATTTACTTTGTTGAGGAAAGTAGTGATTCCATGTGAGTAATCATTATCTATGGCAGCAAAGGCCTTCTGAAATGTATTTTTTAAATAATTGGATTTGAAAGTTAAAATTACTTCTTGATACATGGGCTGCAGAATAGATATTATGGTAGCAGGCATGAAAAACAAATTAATGTCATTGAACATCTCCACCAGAGCTTTTGGGGGACCAGGTGCATTGTCAAGAGCAGTAATATTTTGAAAGAAATTTTTTTCTCTGAGCAGTAGGTCTCAACAGTGGGCTTAAAATATTCAGTAAATCATGCTGTAAGTAGATATGCTGGCATCCAAGCTTTATTGTTACTTTTATAGAGCACAAGCAGAGCAGATTTAGAGTAATTGTTAAGGGCCCTGGGATATTCAAAATGGTCAGTGAGGATTGGCTTCAACTAAAAGTCACCAGCTGCATTACCCCCTAACAAAGCCTATCCTTTGAAGCTTTGAAGCCACATATTGACTTCTTTTCTTTAGCTCTGAAAGTCCTAGATGGCACTTTCTTCCAATAGAAGGCTATTTTGTCTACATTGAAAATCTTGTGTAGTGTAGCCACCTTCATAAATTATCTTAAGTAGATCTTCTGAATAATTTGCTGCAGCTTTTACAGCAGGACTTGCTGCTTCACCTTGCACTTTTATATTGATACATAATGGATGTACATATTTTGGGGGTACATGTGATAATTTGATATATTAATATAATACGTAAAGATCAAGTCAGGGTAATTGTGATATCCCTCACCTTAAATATTTATCTTTTATTGCTATTAGAAACATTCAAATTATTCTTTTCTATTTTGAAATGTACATTAGATTATTGTTAACTATAGTCTATTTGATAGATCTACTGATCTATCAAACACTAGATCTTGTTTCTTTTATCTAACTCTATACTTGTACCCATTAATCGACCTCTCTTCATCACCTTCTCTACCCTACCCTTCCTGGACTCTGATTACCATCAATCTACTCTCTGTGTTCATAAAATGTACTTTTTTTAGCTCCGATGTATGTGCGAGAACATGCTATATTTGTCTTTCTGAACCTTGCACTTTTGTGTTATGGAGGTTATTTTAACCTCATGAACAAATTTGTTCTAGCTTCAGCCTTTTCTTCTGCAGCTTTCTCACCTCTCTTAGACTTCATAGAATGGAGAAGAATTAGAACCTTTCTCTGGATTAGAATTTGGCTTAAGGGAATATTGTGGCTGGTTTGATGTTTTACCCAGACCACTAAAACTTTCTCCATATAGCCATAAATCTGTTTCACTTTCTTATCATTCATGTGTTCACTAGAGTAACAATTTTAATTTCCTTCAACACCTTTTCCTTTGCATTCACACCTTGGCTAACTGTTTGTCACAAGAAGCCTAGCTTTTGGCGTATCTCAGCTTTTGACATGCTTTCTTCACTAAGCTTATCATTTCTAGCTTTTTATTTAAAATTAGACTTTTCCTTTCACTTGAACAGCTTAGAGGCTATTGTAGGGTTGTTAATTGGCCTGTTTTCAATATTGTTGCCTCCCAGGAGAGGGAGCAAAATGGGGGAACAGCTGGTTTCATAGCCTATGGTTTTCCAACCTCTTATCCAGACCCAGATTGCTGGTTAAAGTGAAAACAATAGTTCTGATTAAATTTTGAGATCTATAAATCTTCTCTAAGGAGTCCCCAAATCCTTCCTTCATAAGGTTCTCTAGGTATTACTTCTGAATTTATGTTCATGTATTCATAGGAAAGAGAAAGGAGAAGGAAAAGGAAGAGAAGACAGGGGTTATGGAAGACAGGAAAGGGAAAAAGCGGCGGAATTGAGGACTGCTGAGAAAATAATCTGAGCACATCCTTTGCACATCTTAGGAAACTATTTGTATTTTATTTCTATCTTTTGCATAAATGTCCTTAAGATAATTCAGAATGTTCTTTCAGGTGTTACTAATGTTAGCTCACACTACACACAGAGAACAAAAGGTATTAAAATGTCTACCTATTTAAAAAGTCCAAACAATAAGTCTTTTATTTTCCTCTATGTACCCACTTTTATTTACCCAGCAAGTAAAATGTAGTTAATTTCAAAGATAAAATTTCCTATATAAGATTATCTTATCTTCATCCTCCAGTCAATAGCCCTCAGAAGTGCATGCTGGTTGTTTACCTTAAACTCGAGGAAAAGTCTAAGGCTATGTTAACTGTACCAAGTTGACATTATCCATATTGTACACTCGGGGAACTGAATGTTTTCAAACTATTGCTCATTATTCTGCTTTCAGCAATTTTTGAACATCAAGCAAAAGCTTATGATACTTTATGTTTGGTGATCTTATAGCCATCCTGAGTTATGCATTATAATGGAAAGTTCACAGGACTATATTCTAGTTGGAATCCTGCTATTAACCAGCTATATGTGCCTTTTGGACAAATCACCTCACCTCTCTGTCTTCACTTCACCCTTTGAAACAAGAGGTTTGGGCTAGATGAGTCTAAAGGTACTTTAATTTCTGTCCTAAAATATTTATGATAGGTCAATACCATTAAAATTAAATCTGATTTTTCAAGGTGTAATTGATAAACTGAAAAACATACAGGGAGACCCAAGCCCTATTTTTATGGGTGCTAGAAAGCTTCATTTAAAGGATATGTGTGGGTACTCCTTGCACATAGCAAAACAACAGCAGGAGAATTGAGATATAACTAAATAAATTATTATCTTCTCTATGAAGCAGCTGTGCTTTCTGCTTCTTGATCTCAGAGGTGGAATCATTATCTAGTAAGCATTAGGAGTCCTTTTTTTTTCTTTTTTTTTTTTCGTTTTTAACCTTTTCGGTGGCCCTCTGGTGAATATGAGGGAATTGTGAATAGAGAAACAGGGAGGAGAAATAGTTATTTTTCAACTTGATCTTTCAGTAAATGTTTATACCCTTATGATCTACCTCACTCCTTAGAATATTACTTGTATATATGGTGTTTCCTATTTCCTATGCTCTTCAAATGCGAGAGATAATCTAGTCAGATCCTGGTACCCAAGAGCAAGCAATAAACTTGAGACAAGAGTTGAAATTTCCTTTCATTTATAGAACTCACGCCTGTAATCCCAACACTTTGGGAGGCTGAGGTGGGCAGATCACCTGAAGTCAGGAGCTTGATAACAGCCTGGCCAACATAGTGAAACCCCATCTCTACTAAAAGCACAAAAATTAGCCAGGCATGGTGGCACGTGCCCGTAATCCCAGCTAATCAGGAGGCTGAGGCAGAAGAATCGTTTGAATCGAGAGGTCGAGGTTACAGTGAGCCAAGATCACACCACTGCACTCCAGCCTGGGCGACAGAGCAAGACTTCGTCTAAAAAAAAAATAAAGCACTTGTTCTGGGGTCACTACATAGTCTGGAATGTGAGGGAGTGAAAGCAGACTTCATCTTCATGGACGCTTCAAGTGATCCATACTTTCTACTCACAGAGCCAGGAAGTAATAAACAGATTAACCTTGATGTCTGAGCTAAAGACAAGATGGAGTTGACCAAGGTGATCAAAGCTCGGATTTTCTGTAGCTGGGTGCAAAGGTATTTCTAGGGCCCTGAGGCTAAGTGGCCTATGGTTAACCATAGAATCACTTATTAGAATCAACTCCAACTCTCAATTAAGAGACAAGAACATTTACATCCCAAGAGACTGAGACAAGTGCCCCAGCAGTTGATTAGAGTTTGATTCTTGGCTCAGTATTTTTTGTCTTGAGTTCCATCTTACTATCGTTCTCTGACCAAAACCTTGGTGAGTTACTAATTTCATAATGATGAGTTATATTCCACCCCGTGTTTCATGATGTATATTAAAATCAAATATCAGTGGATGAGTTTTAAAATGTATTTGGTCATCAATATAAGATACAAGTAGTAAATGATCTTGACAAACTGTTCTATATGACTTTCCCAAATCATTCTCCTAAAGAACCTGAAGAGTAGCAGATGGGGTTTGTGTGCCTGTTTATTGTCTGATGTTCACATTATGTTATCCTCTTTCGTCTTTTAAAAGTCAAATGACTGATGGATTAATAGTAGGTTCTCGTCTCACGTAAACTTTATAAGATATTGCAACTATTCTTATGCCTTCAGGTGCTATTTTTATATTAATGACCTCAAATTTTATTTCTTCTGCTCAAACCTCATCCTTTAGTGCCAGGTCTATAGCTCAAATTGCCTTCTCAATGACTCAAATTGAATGGTTCACATGTGTTTCAAACTAAACACACCCCATCTAAACCTATCATCTTACCTTTCGGTCATGACCCCTTCGGGGCTCCAATCTCTGTAAATGGCACATTATCACCAATCTGCCCAAGACAGAAACTGATTGTTATCCTTGTCACGTCCACCTTGTTAATCCTTTATAGCCAATTAATCATTAAGTCCTGTTGATTCTTCCTGCTAAATGTGTTTTAAATCTGCCATCTTTCTTTACTATCACCATCCTTTTCCAGGTCACTATCATATTTCACTAGGAATCGTGGAAGGGCCTTGTAACTTTCCCAGAGGCAGTCTTGCCTCTCTGGGCAATTCTCCACACTACCATTAGAATGAGGTTTGTAGAAAGCAAATACAATTTTGTCAATTCCTTCCCTGCTTAATACAACTCAGTGGCTTCCTTTCTTCTTAGAACAAAATTCCAAATTCTAAACATAACCCACAAGGTCCTATGTGATACAGTCTCTGTCATTCTAAGTAGTCTCGCCTTTGGCACTACCTTGAAAATCAGAGCTTCATTCACATTATCCTTCTTTCAGTTTTTGAAATTATCATTTTCATGCTACTATAAGGGCTTCATAGGTGCCATTTCCTCTACCTGAATGATTTGCCTCCATCAAACTAACTTTGTTAAAATCTTGCTTTCAAGATTTGTCAAATATTTCTTACTCATTCTGCTCATCCAGTGTGAATGTCATCTGCTCAAAGTCAGCATTTCCTCAATTGCCAGACTAGTTTATGAATCAGCATTACACTATTTCAAAATACTACACACTTCTCTTTAGTGGCAGATAACACTGTGCAAAGTCATGCTTAAATAAATACAGATTTTTGAAGTTATGGCTGAAGTCAGAATTTTTATTTTGCTTCATATTTTGTCAAACTTTTGTCTTGTTGACTAAAATACCATGAATATAGAAATTCAGAGAGGGACTGCAAGGAGGAAAATTAAAGCCAATTGCTTCTGAGAAGGAAGAAAAATAAGAAGAAAGGACTATGTGGCTACTATTAGAGGTAGTAGAAAGTTTATAGAAAAAGCGATATACCTAAAAGAGGAGTTTTAAAACTTTGGGATTGCTATGCAATGTAAACACTCTTCTCAGTCTCCTTACAAATTTTAGTTCATTTTCTGCCTTCATATTACTGCTTTCAGAGTTGGAAGGTTGTTTGTTTCATAAGAAGATTGCAGAAGGCAGGCACAGTGGCTCATGCCTGTAATCCCGGCGCATTTGGAGGCTGAGGCAGGAGGATACCTTGAGTCCAGGAGTTTGAGACCACCCTGGGCAAGACAGTGAGACCCTGGTCTCTATTAAATACCTAATAAGGCATGCTTCCTATATCAAGTTATACAGCGTTATTGAAAAATAGACATGTGAACCAAACATGTCAAAACAATATGATAGAAGTTATTCAAAAATTAGGGCCAAAGAAAAATGATGGCACAAAGGAGGAATGACATTTGTTTGGGGAGAACGTAGTAGAATCCATAGCAGAAATATTTGAAATTGACTAGAAGTTGCCCACATGGAAAACGGCATTGAAATCATTTTAGGACAAGGATGCAGAAGTGCCAAACTGAAGAGGTGAGCAAGAACATAGTGCTTTTTAGAATCTATTAGTAGCTCAATGTAGAGTCATAATTCTCAAACTAGAGATCTCCCAGGGACACACCTAGATGTCAGAGACAGGAGTAAGAAATGTGAAACTGAAGGAATAGAGGGAATGAAGGAGGAAAGTAATACCAGGGTGGGTAATAGAGTGGTGGTGAAGAGGTGATCATTTCAAACTTAATGTGTCCAAATCTAACCTCTGGATTTCCCTTTAATAACTTTTCAGTTTCCTAGTCTTTACCAGCTCATTAAATGGCAAAATGATAACTTCATTGGGCCAGGTGAGAAATCTGCTCATGTCTAAAAACTCCAAGTCTAGCTCATTCTAGCTCTTAAATTTATCTCAAATCTGTCTGCACCCAGGCCATCACTCTAGTCCAAGCGACTGTTAGTTCTCTGCTGTTGACCTGAGTCTCTGCCTTTGACCTGTGTTTATGTGGCCCCCTCTGACACATCTTTCTCATAGTTGCCAGGGCAATCTACTAACAGGCTAAATTGTTTATCATCATTCCACTTATCTCACACAACTCTCGTCCTCATTCTCAACTCTTCAGTAATTTGGCCTACTTTCAGCTCCTCAAACAAGCATCTTCCAAGCTGAGAGTTTTAAGGTCTGTTCCCTGAAATAATTTCCCCACACTCCCCACCCAGCTAGCACCTTCTCATCCTTCAGTTCTCACATTTAAATACTACTTTCTCAAATCATTCTCTGACTATGAAAGCAGTTTGACATTTTCCTACCTTCTACACTTTAGTCTTTTTGTTCCTGTATTCACCACATTGCCCTTATGTAAGTATCTGTGTGCCAACTTGTTTAATGTCTGTCATAAGCCACTACACTGTAAACTCTGTAAGGACAGGAAACAGATCTACTTTGGCATGATTTACCTAATATAATGTCTAGAAAACAGTAGATTCCTGATGAATCAATCAATCAGTGATAAAACTGGTGTCACTTGGAGTGCTTATTTACATAAATCCCAGGCCCTATCCCAGGAAATTTTGATTCAGCAGGCCTGGAGCTGACTGCAGGTATCTACAATTTTAATTAACACTTTAGGTGATTCAGAGACATGTGACCCACAGAACACTCTAAGAGAAACATTGAGTTTGGAGTTTGATGCCACAATGAAGGCAAAATAATGAGGTTTTGAACTAAGGTGGAGGAACTGAATGGAAAGAAGCAGCCAGTGAAACAATAGCACCTTTAATTCACTAAGAGTTAGGAATGTTACTACCTACATATTGTGATGTAATGGATCTCAGAAATACGCTTCAAATTTATTTCCTGTATCTTTTTTCCTGAATTCTTCATTTTTGCTGTCACCTCTTTGGAGGTTTTCTTTTTCTTTTTTTTTTTTTTTAATCTGCAGCAGTAAAGCAAAAACCAGTGTACATATCAGATAAAATGCGTTCATGTGATTAAACCACAATAGCCATTAATACCCAATAGGCTGCAAACCAAAAGCAGAAATTGCCAAAGGCCCAAAGTATATGAAAACACAGAGAATGTAAAGGGAGATAGCATTTGTTCTATGGGAGAGTGAGAGAGATGCTACAGAAAGGGAGAGGATGGGGCAGATTCTCCAAAGGTCACTGTGAACACTGGAATTAGGGGATAAGAAAAGGTAAACAAGAGAAAGAAACTCAGAAGATCAACTCTGCTTCTTTTATGGTGTCATAAGAACTGCAGCAGAAGGGAAGACATGCAAGAAAAGAAGATTTGGGGGATCAGACTCAGAGATTCAGTCGAGGAACAGACGCTTTCCCTCTTCTTTTTCTGACATTTGTGTAATATTTTGATGTAGAACAGGTAACAAATTGACAAGTTGGCAATAAATTCATCTCTGTAAGAATCGTTTATGGAGCCTTGGATTTAACAACTCAGGTCATTTAGTGGCTGCAGTAGGCTCAGATGATAGAGCCCATTTTCCTTCTTGCCATTGTCCATTCCTCACAAGAAAAACCCTCCTTCTCAATCATGTCATCTTTACTTCAAAACATTTCTACTTATTGAAGTTGAACTGTTTACTTGCAGCAAAACTTCAGTTATAAATGTAGTCCCAGATAATTCACCAAAGTCACTGTACTAAATTAGGGCTGATAAAGGGAGGATATCATTTTTAAGGAGCATAGAAAAATAACAAAATGTAAACACTAAATTTAAATATGAATACTGAAAAACTATACACTTTGGGCATTAGAACAATGATTCAGAACTATAGTAATTGCTTTCCAAGTAAAACTGTTTATCAAGTTTAAATCAAGTATTTACAAAAGATGACCTATGTGTGAAAAATAATACATAAAAATATTAAATTATTTTGCATCATTTGAAAGAAGGCATTGGTATAATGAAGAGAGAAGTGATTTGGTAGTCACCCCTGAATCTATCAGTAACAAGATTTGTGAAATTTTCACAACTCTGTCAATCTCCTAGAGCCTTAGTTTCCTAGCCTATAATACTTGAGGACCTGAGGCAAACCAGATGATTCTCTTCTACTCTTAATATTTAATTCTAGGTCTTGCAAAAAGAATGGAAAAAGAAGTTAATGCATTGCTTTCCTTTGAAGTACTCACAGCCTAGTTTGGGAGATCACAGAAAACAAGCCACTCCATTTATAATTGTTCTTTTTTCTTAATCACACTGAATAAACACAGAATCAGTTGCAACTTTTTTTCTATATCTTTCTCTCTCACCTGATTCTGAGTGCCACAAAAGTAGGGACTATGATTTAATTAGTCCCAGCGATGTGAGCCTGGAAGCTGGAGCACCTTAAATGCTTAGTGAATCTCTATACAAATGAGAAAATTAAAAAAAGAAAGAAAGAAAAAGAAAGAGAGAAAGAAAGAGAGAAAAGAACAAAAAAGGCTCAAAACCAAAAACCATAAAAGTTATCATTAAATCCAGGAAAAACTGAGTGAGCTCTTCTTGAACTTGGCACTTAATTATCTCCATGCTCCTGCCTTTTCTGAGTCCTGCCAGTCCCTCTACAATAATGCACACATTGAAGCACACAATGCAAGCACACAAACTACAAGCAAGGAAATCTGTCAAGCATTGCATATGCCATGAAGATGAGGGAAAATGTCCGGGGAAGGCTTGGGATCAGCTGAAAGGGGGAAGATGCTGAGGGCATCTAGCCCAGAACTCCCAGGTCATGAGGTGGGCAGGAGAAGGCTTTCCCCAATAGTTCTCTATGTTCCATGGGAAGGAAAGTACTCATTAGTCTCTACTTCTGCACTGTGCCCATAAAGTGAAAATAAAGTAAGTAATCAACCAGACTTAGATTCTTTCAGTACCATGTACCCTCTCCTATTCATAAACTTGAAGTGTTAAGGTCTCACACTTGCTATGAAACTTCCTGTTGAGATGTCCAAGAGGAAAAAGATCATTAGAACTGGGGCTGCTGGAAAATTCTGATTAGTCATATAAAGTTGAATTAAGATTGAGGTTAAAGAATCTCCTTCACTCCTTTCACACCACCATTCCCAAGTCTAAAAACTTGCTATTTCCAAACTTTCTGCATTTCTTTAGACATTGCCATTGAGTTGTCAGGTACTGAGGGAAACAAGAAGAAGAAAGAGGGGATTCTGAAGAAGTTAAAATATGTTTTCATCTCAGACATATACAACTTTTAAGAATGCAAATGACTGAAAATGTAAAATTGTGTGATTCCTTTAGAAAAACAGTTTAACAGTTTCTTCAAAAGTTAAACATACACTTACTATATGACCCAGAAATTTCACTCCTACATATTTACTCAAAAAAATGAAAGGGTATATCATTCCAAAGACTTGTACACAAATGTTTATAGCAGCCTTAACTCTAATAGCAAAAAAACTGTAAACAAAGTATCAGAGGTAAATAGATAAATTGTGGTATATTCAGACAGTAAATACTACTCAGCAGTATCAAAAAACAAACTATTGGCACATGCAACAACATAGATGAATCTCACAGCTGCAATGCTGAATGAAAAAGAGTACATACTGTATGATTTACATTGATTATAGGAAAACAATCTATATCAATAGAAATCAGGTTACTGTTTCCTTGGGGAAGGGGATAGAGAATGATTGACTACAAAGGAGGAGCTTGAGGGAACTGGGTAGATAGCAATGTTCTAGAACTTTACTGGCTGGTGGTTACATGGATAAGGAGGTCATCAAACTCATTTAAGTGTTTACTTAAATGGTGTGAATTTTCTTGTATATAAGTTAGACCTCAATAAAATTAATTTTAACAAAATTCAAAATTACTCTGAAGCTGAAGTTTTGTGGTATCCTTTATGGGTATCAGAAATGAAAAGAAAATACTAGATCCACATAGTTAATCACCACCTACCAGCTCTCCCCAACTCTAATCACTTATATAAATCCCAGGGAGAAATCAGTGATTAAAATATGTAATGCTGAAGTCAAAATGAGAGAAATTGGAGCATAGAGTATGCTGTATAGGATGTAAATTAGGAATATATTTATTTAAACAAAAATAGTACTGACATAAATTTTAGAAGAATAAAGTGATCACTCGATCAAAGCATCAATCTGAAAGTTGTTTAATCTAGCAGGAGCCAGGTGTGGTGGCTCACACCTGTAATCCCAGCACTTTGGGAGGCGAAGGGGGGCAGATCACTTGAGGCCCGGAGTTGGAGATCAGCCTGGCCAATGTGGTGAAACCTCATCTCTACTAAAAAATACAAAAACTAGCCAGGCGTGGTGGCAGGTGCTGTAATTCCAGTTACTTGGGAGGCCAAGGTGGGAGAATCACTTGAACCTGGGAAGTGGAGGTTGCAGTGAGCCAAGATCATGCCACTACACTCCAGACTGGGTGACAGAGTGAGACTTCATCTCAAAATAATAATAATAATGATAATAATAATCCAGTAGGAAGAAGGTTAATGTTACATATCTTCATGCAGTAAGAAAAACTTAATAGCTAGGACTGAGGTGGGAGGTTGATCTGAGCCCAGGGAGGTTGAGGCTTCAGTGAGCACTGATTACAACACTGCATTCCAGTCTGAGTGACAGAGTGAGATCCTGTCTGGGAAGAAAAAGGAAAGAAAGAAAAGAAAAAGAAAAGAAAAGAAAGGAAAAGAAAGAAAGGGAGGGAAGAAAAGGAAGAAAAGGAAGGAAAGGAAGAAAGAAAGAAGGGAGGGTGGTAGGGAGGGAGGGGGGAGGGAGGGAAAATCTTAATAGTGGTCATAATAGTTACCATTAATTGTATGCTTATTGTATGCCAGGTGCTTTACATACACTGTCTCACTGAATTCTTAATACTTTGCAGTAGGTATTAACAATCTTATTTTAGAGTGAAGAAGTGAATTTATAGTGATTAAATAACTTGCCATGGATCCTACAAATAGTAAATAACAGAACCAAGATTAGATCCCAAAATGACAGTTGGATATATGGTATTGAAGTTTAGGAGAAAGATTGGGTTAGAGATATTGGAAGTCATATCTGTACAAATTAAATGGGCTGGACAAAGAAAGGATGAGAAGAGTGAGAAAACCAACAGGATGATGACAGTATGTTACAGCGTTGGACCTGAATATACATATAATACATATATGTAGGAAATATGTATTATATGTACATATATTAAATATATAAATAGTAGATATGTATTATACATACATGTAATACATATATGGTAAATATATATTATATATACATACGTGTATTATGTATATAAAATATATTACACACACATGAAGTTATTTAATTATTTATTTTCTCTTTAAAGAAGAGGGCTTTCTGCATCTGGGAATTGTGGAGAGAGTGTTGCTATGGGGCTTACTTGGATTTCTAGTCCCCACCCTTCTATTAACTATGAAACACCTTTAGCAAAGCTTTTTGTTACAGAGCTCCTTTCTTTTTAATGGCTTAGCACCTGTGATTCTTTATTTCCAAATAGCCATAACTTTTTCTTAAATTACTATTTTATCTCTTTATAACATAAACATATTCTAAAAAGAAAATAGTTACATAATAACTATTATATATATTATTGTCTTAATCACATATTTTCAATATGAAGAAAATTTTAAAAATACCAATTTTATACTACTCGAATTATTTTCCCAGAATAATTGAGCTATATATATCAAAGTCTGGCCAGAATAAAGAAGCCACTCTAAGTATTCCAAGCAGAAAGTGTTCTTATATGTGGAATTAGATGCTTACACAACTGATGGAACTTCTCAAGCAATGAAGATCAAAAAAAAGTCACGGCTAGAAATGAATGATTTACAGGAACTTTCCTGGGAGTTGCTGCAAGTGAAGCTCAGGAATAAAAGGGGAGCCATGATGGCAGATTTCAGCTGCCTGCAGCACTGTGTGGGTGATTCCCAGGAGTTCACCCAGAAGCCACCATAAGTTTCTGTTATCAGCCTGTGCACCTGCTCACAACTGCCCCAATGAATGAAAACCCTTTCATTAAGACAAAAGCAGAAACACATTACAGGAAAGAGAATTCAAACCTGCTCCCCTTCTAAACAGAGGAGAATATAGAAAGGATTATGGGTGATGTCAAACTAATACCATATAAAACAGCACCAGAAATGATCAGTTTTTATATTTTGCTCCGGGTAGCTGTATATGAATCAAATCTAGGATTCCCAACAAACATTAATGTATAAATGAAGTGATGTAGATGTGATAGGACAAGTTGGACTAATTCTATGATATACATAATGAATTCTTTAATTGATTATGAATATTTTAATAAAGCATAACTTAAAGTACTTTCATAATCATATGAATGCATTATTTGTCTTTTATTGCTGTTATTGCAGTAGATTGAATGCAGACACAAATATAAAAATCCAACTGCTTTGTGGAGCCAGACGTGAAAGAGATTTGCAAAACTGTAAAGCACTTGTCTCACTAATTTTATATACATATAACCCACATTTTTTAAAAAAGCTTTTGAAAGTCCTAAT
Source organism: Gorilla gorilla gorilla (assembly GCF_029281585.2). Taxonomy (NCBI): domain Eukaryota; kingdom Metazoa; phylum Chordata; class Mammalia; order Primates; family Hominidae; genus Gorilla; species Gorilla gorilla. Next base: position 100,976,173 of record NC_073232.2, read on the forward strand.
AATTTTAAGAGTGTAAAGGGTCTTGAAAACAAAAAGTGAGAATTACTGAATTAGAAAAGTGAATCCTCAATTGACTTTCTGATAAACATATTTTCTTGGAGCATATCTTCAAACCACAAGTTAACTGCCATTTTATCTTACACTAAACTTTTTTAAAAATCTCATTCCATTAGAAAAGTTTGCATTGACTGCAGCATTTGCCAAATAGCTTCATGACTCACAACTAAAGATAGGTTACACATTGGAAATTCAAGAGACCAAGAAACCAACTAGTAGGTAATGAAGGACCTCATGAACCTTGAGTCCCTTTTTGGGAAATACTTTCAAGATAAGTGATTTAGGATAAAAAGTCCAAATGCGATAGCCTTCATTTTTCAAGAGAAAAACAGAATATAATCTGAGCTTTGACTAATTCCACACATTATGTTCTAATTTATGTAAAATAGTTTTTGGATTAATCATGACTTTTTCTTGGACTCCTTCACTATTTCTTACTCATCCCTGACATCAGAGGCTGTTTGGCTTTCTGGAGCCAGAGTACAAAAATGCAGATGGAAAGCAGGAAGCAAAATTACATGGGTGGATTTGGGGGATTTTTTACATGAAAATATGAATCTAAAAAAACCACAAACTCTGAAATAAGAATTCTGTAAAGCTCCCTACACGTTAAGCACATTTATATACAATTGTACTTTGTAGTTCTAATACCAATATTCAGTTCTGCCTAAGTTAGTCCTTTACCTCAGTGATCACAATAGTATTTTCTGTTTGTGTTCAATCAGAATTTCTTTCTAAGCTTTATCAGATGTCATCCCATTCTTGTCCCTTGCTACTTTATGCTGGGATGATCATTTATATTTTGTAGCTGTTAGTGCTCTTGGAAAATTTCCTCAGTTTCTGCTAATGTAATTTCCAAAATTTATTCAAATATAGATTATTTGTATTTAATTTTCTCCAGTGCACTCTGAGAAATGCTTGGCACTATTAATCTGTTAACCCAGAGATTGTGTCTAGGTTTAAAATCTTGAATCTTACTTTCTATTTTTCTCTAACTCCCTGTTGCCCTTCTCCTTAATAATGGGAAACTCTAATTCTTTCCCTTTGCCAGTAACTTCCTGTTTTGAGTAAGAGTAAAAAATTAATTTCCTGATGTAAAATATACATTTTTTTTTGAGACAGAATCTCGCTCTATCACCCAGGCTGGAGTGCAGTGGCATGATCTTGGCTCACTGCAACCTCCACCTCCTGGGTTCAAGCAATTCTCCTGCCTCAGCCTCCCAAGTAGGTGGGATTACAGGCACACACTACCATGCCCGGCTAATTTTTGTATCTTTAGTAGAGATGGGGTTTCACCATGTTGGCCAGGCTGGCCTCGAACTCCTGACTTCAAGTGATCTGCCCACCTCGGCCTCCCAAAGTGCTGGAATTACATGCGTGAGCCACTGCGCCTGGCAGAAATACACATTCTATCACACATAATGGGAAAAACCATTAAACATTCCTGCTGGTTACTTTAGATCACACTTTTAACTGCTTCTTTATTTTAATCACAGTATTTAAGCTATATCAAAAATAGTTTACTAAGTAAAAGTTACAGAATGGAAAATATTGGAGACGATTAGAGAGGCAGATCGATCTGGGCTGGGAAACACCTCCTCTTTTACTGTTTGCTTCATTCTTTCTTCATTTTAGCTCTCTTCCAATGAAACCTTAAAATTTTCAAGCTGATTTTAAGCAGGATGTATCCAATAAAATCAACTATGGTTGAAGAGTAAATAAGGATAACTAATGAGATTGATGTTTTCAAAAGTGTGTTTATCACCAAGTGGAGATTTTTAACTCCAGTGTAGTATCCCTTAAAAGGGATGGAACAGTGAAAATGGGGAATAGGAGATAATTAAAGGAAGGTGCCTTGTCCTACTTTTCAATACTGATAAAAGCCCCAAAAAATCTTAATTGGATCATAGCTGTTTTATAGCCCATGAGGAGACATCTTTCCTTAGTTTTGCAAGTGGCTTTATATACTACTGAGAGAAATCAAAATAATCTCATTCCTTAAAGAGAATGTGGTTTGGCTTAAAGAAAAAATGTTAAAAGGTGCTCAAATTTTGAGGTTGTGTAGCTATGAATACAAGAGCTTTTTTTCTTCAAAACTCTGTGTAGTCGTAGAGTACATGTAAGTTGACTAGGTCGATAAAAATGGCTTGTGGGTATAGCTGCCTCACAAGACTCAAATACTGGAAAAGCCTTAGTTAAACTAAACTCTGGTTTATTCATACTGACATCTAAAAGGTAGACATACTTGTAAATTAAAAAATGTTGTTTTTAACTTTTAGCCAAATCAAGTAAACCTAGAATTAACTATTGAAAACCTTGCAAGTGTAATGTCTTGGTAGAAATATTGTTTTTCCCAAGATAACAAACCAGGTCATCATATAGTAGTAAAATTTAACTAATAGATGATATTATTTCATTAAATAATCAATTCAACTTTACCTGATTACTAATTTTATTTTCTTAAATGAAATATATTTTAATAAGATATATTTATTACTAAAAGAAGGTACATTTTACTTGTTTTATTGGTATTTGTTTACATAGTATGCCATGGCTACAGTATGATTAATTTTATAAATCTGTTTGATATGACTGGCCTTCCATATTCTTAAGTACATTGGTCAATGCAAGAGGTAATTGTGGAATTTTATTTATTTTATTATACTTTAAATTGTGGAATTTTATAATGTTCCCAAAGGATGCCTAAGTTTCAGTGGAACTTTATTCTTTTCAGTAAATATAAAAAAGAAAGTAGAGATTCTTTCTATCGTGGACAATAATTTCTGAAAGATTCTTTCTATCGTGGACAATAATTTCTGAATTTTCTGTTTTGGTTAATTTGATGTCAAGTAACAAAGGAATTAGTAAACATCTCATTAAATATGTGCTCTGAAATTGTTTATTTAGTATTGTTTCTAATAGAATGTTTCACATGGAAAATGTGTCATATATGAAGAATTTTGCCAATTAAACTTCTAATTACCCCAGGGCATATAGCCATCCTTGGCTTCCCTAAATATTTATTTGGATATGTGAAGATTCCTCTAAAGCATAGACATTCCAATCAAGTGTTTTTTTTTTTTACTTTAAGTTCTAGGGTACATGTGCACAACGTGCAGGTTTGTTACATATGTATACATGTGCCATGTTGGTGTGCTGCACCCATTAACTCGTCATTTACATTAGGTATATCTCCTAATGCTTTCCCTCCCCCGTCCCCCTACCCCACAACAGGCCCTGGTGTGTGATCAAGTTGTTAACCAACTAATTTAAGATCCACAGGCTCTAACTGCAACTCCCCTCAAAGCCACAGATTTCACATAGCTTCTGCAGTCTGGAAGTCTGAGCCAGCATTTCTGATACTAAGGAAGCTTCACGGATGTTACATTAGGTCATAAGAAGAAGCAAGTTATATGCTTGATTGGAGTCTCTTATTTGGGATGGGTCTCTCATTTGCTTTGCCTTGGAAAATTTCTCAGGAGTCATGGGCTGACAAGTGAACTTTTTACATCTACTAGGTTTATAGCATTATGGAATTACCTAATTTTTAGTTTTCTGAGCTAATGTTGTGAAAAATTTCTTAATTGTTGACCTTAATGAAACAAAAGTCCTGAGCCCCACTGTCATTTATTTCTGCTCACGACCAGGAAAACAAACCAAAGAAAAAACTGTAAAGTTTGGCATGACTAAATTGTTCTAACTGAAGCTAAAAAAGATTCATTTTTGATTTTTAATATTCAAATTTATATTATAAAAAGTGTTTCAGGTACTGCAAATTTCATTTTATCACACATGATTTATAAATATTAAGTGAATAAGGACATAGTTTTGTTATTGGTGACTCTTATGGTCTGAACCGTATCATCCCAAAATTTATATGTTGAAGTCCTAACCTTCCATACATTAGAACGTGACTATTTTTGGATATAGTCTTTAAAGAGGTAATTAGGTTAAATGAGGTCTTTTGGATGAGCTCTAACACCATATCACTGGTGTGCTTATAAGGAGAGGAAATCTGGATGCAGCAGGTACAGAGGGAAGATGATGTAAAGACAGAGGGAGAAAATTGTCATCTACAAGTCGAGGACAGAGGGTCCTCAGAAGACACTAACCCTGAAACACCTTGATGTTGAACATCCAGCCTCCAAAATTGTGAGAAAATAAATTTATGTTGTTTAGGCCACCCAGTCTGTAGCATTTTGTTATCGCAGCCCTAGCAAACTAATACAGTGACTTTCAATAGATGCTCCAGAGAATCCCAGTGTAAACCAGAAGATGAACTAAGTCCATGAGCAGAAACCCTGCTCCTAGCTCCTCCAGTCTCCAGCTGCATGCCATGAGTCCAATGGGCCTACCTGAGCTGGTGTTCACACTTGTAAACCAATGACATTTAATGGCTACCTCACAGATAGGCTTTGAATATTGCATATAAAACAATGCAAGTAAAAGCACATATGATGTACAAAATGTTGTCTAAAACTAATGAAACCTTAATATTCTTGAATCTGTTTAACCTACTCTAGTCATCATATGACACAGCCAATGACAATTTTGTCTTCATGCTTCTGTCATATTACTTGGGTATTGCCTAGGGCAGCAGATTCTGTCTATAAATTCATAGTCAGAGCATCCAGGGTTTTCTCTCCCCAAAGTAGTTTTTACAATTCTCTCTCTTGGCCAAAGCCTCCTCAGCTTTCTTTCTTGGCTCTCTGCTTGCCTCCTTTGTGTCAGGGACTCCTTGAAAACTTTTCTTACCCAAGTAATGTTGGGGGTAGGGTGGGAGGCAGACCTAGGCAGGATTAGGGCTAAACCTTGTTCACTCTAAGGGTGTGGTCAACACCCTTATCACTAGACCCAAGGGATCAACTTAGGATAAATTTGCCAGAGTAGGAGACTAGCCAGCCAGCCAGACTGGTCTTTGTCTAGAAATTCTAAAACACACCTATCATAATCCCTTCAGAAAAGTCAACAAAGCAAATCCGGTTTGATTTTTAACAGTCGATTTTACTGTTGCCTTAAAAGATTAGGAATAAAAATATTGTCCAACCTCTAATCTCAGTCTGTTCATAGAAGGGCACCAAATAACTTGCCAGGTGTAGTTGAGCTGCTCTGATGTGGACCTTTTCCATTTTGCTAATATGCAAGTGGTCTTTCTTCTAGAAGCTATACATGTTAAGGCCAGCTCACTGTCACCAATAGTAACATAAATAATTAAGATACACATTCTCTTCTAGTAAAATGTGGTTTTACAAAGACCTAATAGTACTTTTTAAGTGGGATTAATTGTGAAATCTCTTTTCTTTCTTTGTATTCATTTAGCCTACTCCTCTAGAATCCCATGTAACCAACAAAGAAATCCCAGCTGTACTGTGAATGGGAAAAAAATCTTACTGTCTGACCCTAAAGATGTCAGCAACTTACTCTATCAAATCTCTAACTTCATTCATCTTCTGTCTCTGCCTTCCTATAATCAATTGGATTTATTCTAAAATCATGGTGCACTTCAGGATATTTACTCTTAAATCATAGAAACAATAAAGAAGATCTTACTAGATGCAAGGCTCAGGATTTTTTTCTATTGTTGTATTGCCATCACTATTTTTTAAGAAAAATATCAGACTTTGTTGATAATGGGATTTTTCTCTTGATGTTATTATATATATATATATATATATATATATGCCTTTTATATGTTTTCAAAATATTCCTTGTTTCACTGTAATATTTTAGTACTCTAAAATAGTTACAGAAATAATCATTATCACATTTATGACCTGTCCTTTAATGCTGACATTGACTTCATAAGGCATATAAAATAACCTTTCGCATGATATTTTTTACCTACAGAAAATCCTTCTATCATCATGAATATTCTTCTTTCAGTTTTACATTGTCACTCGATCTCACTCATGCACTTATTGAACATGTTGTAATTGTTATTTGAAAGATTGTTACAGTATTTATAATTCTTAACCTTTTTATTGGTGAAGGATAAATTTAAGAGTCTAATGGAAGCCATGAAACTACTCACCTTAGAAATTCACACAAATTTACATGAACTTTGGGTTACAAATGTCTGCTCTTAATAATGTCACTGTCAACTATTCAGAGTGACAAAGGCCACCCTAGGTTTCTAAGAGTTGTGATGACAATGTAATCAGTTGCCCACAAATGAGTTAAAAAAAAAAAGACTTTGGAAATTAATGAAGACAATCAAATAAACTCATTTGCTAAGCACCTAGAGTTGTCTCATGTATTTGTGAAATGATGATGGGAATAATCTAATTTAATATCTAAAATACTAATGTGCTCTGTAGTGATATATACATGTATTCTAATGAAGTTCGTTTTCTTGAACTAATAGGGCATGCTCTGAAGTCATTAAGAAGCAATATAAAACTATAGAGATTTAAGGACCAAGATGAGTTTTATAGTTACCTAGGTGCAATGGGAGGTCATAGGAAACAGAGGGATCAACTGGCATTGGGAATTTTAGGAATACTCTTATTTCCTGGAATGGAGGGGATTCTCCAAAAATGCCTATTTGTTGAATGAAGTACATTCTTTGCTATTTAAACTCTATTCATGGGACAGTGATAGCCATTTCTAATTTTCAAGCCAAAGGTGATACAATTGGACTTGAACTGTAAATTGAGAAACAGTTTGCTAATGCACTGAACAATGGAAAATTAGTGTCTAGAATGCCAGTGAAGAGTGACAGCAAAAATCATAGCTGAAGTGTAATAAAAGCCTAGAACAAAAAAAAAGGGAATGAGGAATGAAAATAATTGAAAAAATAAAAGCATCAAAGATCAGCAGTAGACTTGGGGACTGATTGAATGTAAAGACAAAGGAGGTGAGCTTATAAAAATGATTCAAGGCCAGGCAGGCTGGCTCATGCCTGTAATCCCAGCACTTTGGGAGCTGAGGTGGGAGGATTTCTTGAGTCCAGGAGTTTAAGACCAGCCTGGACAACACGGTGAAATCCCATCTCTACGAAAAATACAAAAATTAGCCAGGGGGCACACAGCTGTCATCCCAGCTACTCAGGAGACTGAAGTGGGAGGATCACTTGAGCCCACAAGATTGAGTCTGCAATGAGCCATGATTGCACTTTTGCACTCCAGCCTGAGTCACAGAGTGAGACTCTAGAAAGGGAAACATAATCTACATTATAAATGGGCTGATTCCTAAGGGATGGTAGCTCAGCTAGAACAGATATTCTCAACATGCATGGACTTCATGGAATCTGCACAAGCCCTCAGAAATCATAGGCAACATTTTGTGTGCATGAGTGTGTATGCATTGCTGGGGAGGCCTAAATACAACAGGTAAAACAATAAAGTTTATAAAGAAAAACATAACTTCATGACCTTGATGTAGACAAAGATTTTTACATATGACATTAAAAGTACCATAAAAGAACCGAGGAATTGGATTTTATTAAAATTAATGTTCTTTCCATCAAAATATATCATTAAAAGACTGTAAAAGCAAGACACTGAGAAACTAGAAGAAAACATTCACAAGATATGCATCTAACAAATGATCGATATCCAAATTATATACAGAATTTCTGCAAATCAACAATTAAAAGAAAAACAAGTTGGTCGGTTGTGGTGGCTCATGTCTGTAATTCCAGCATTTGGGAGGCCAAGGAGGGTGGATCATTTGAGGCTGGGAGTTTGAGACCAGCTTGGCCAACATGGTGAAACCCCATTGCTACTAAGAATACAAAAATTAGCCAGGCGTGGTGGTGCATGCCTGTAATCGCAGCTACTCAGGAGGCTGAAGCAGGAGAATCGCTTGAACCCGAAGAGGCAGAGGTTGAAGTGAGCTAAGGTTGTGCCACTGCACTTCAGCCTGGAAAACAGAGTGAGTGAGACTCTGTCTGAAAAAAAAAAAAAAGAAGAATAAAAAATAAAGAAAGAAAAAGAAAAATAAGTCAACACAATTGGCCAAAAGTTTTGAACAGGAACTTCGCTAAGAGGATAACTAAATGCTCAGTAAGTATGTTAAATGTTTCCCATTGTTTCTCACTGGTCAGGAGTTCAAGACCAGCCTGACCAACATGGTGAAACCTTGTGTCTACTAAAAATACAAAAAATTAGCTGGGTGTAGTGGCGGGCGCCTGTAATCCCAACTACTTGGGAGGCCGAGGCAGGAGAATCACTGGAACCCAGGAGGCGGAGGTTGCAGTGAGCCAAGATGGCACCATTGCACTCCAGCCTGGGTGACAAGAGCAAAACTCTGTCTCAAAGAAAAAAAAAGAAGTCTCCCATTATTTATCAAGAAAGGCAAAGTAAAACTACAATGAAATACCACTTCATATCCACCAGAATTGCTACAAATTAAAAGAATGACAATATTAAGTGTTGGTGAGTATATGGAATATTGGAACTCCCATTTATTGCTGGAGGGGGTGTAAGTTTGCATAACCACTCTGGAAAACTGTGTGGCAAGATCTTCTAAAGTCAGATGTAGACCCATCCTAAGGAACCAGCAATTCCATTCCTAGAAAAATACCCAGTAGAAAAGTAAACGTATGTCCATCAGAAACCATGTATAGAATGGTTATAACAGTTTTACTGATAAGTGCCAATAAGCTGGAAGCAACCCAAATATCTATAAATGGAAGACTAGATGAATTGTATTAACTAAGTTTACGCAATTGAAAATTATGGAGCTACAAAAAAGAATGAACTGTTGATATATGGAATAACATGGATGAAGCTCAGAGAAATAAAGCTGAGCAAAAGTAGCCAGACACAAGAGTACATATTGTGCAATTCTTTTTATAAGGAGTTTAATATGGGCAAAACTAATCCATGACTATATACTCAGAAAATTGCTTTCTTCCTGGAGGTGAGGGAGATATGAATCTGGAAGAGAAACAAAAGATCCTTTTAGGGTGTTGGAAAGTTTCATATCTGGATCTGAGTGGCAGTTACTCCAGTGTCTACATGTACACAAAGTAATCAAAATGTGCACTTAAGATGTATACAGTACACTTTATTATGTATATATTATGCTTCAATGAAAAATAAATTTTAAAACACTACATCTGTCCTCAGCATACTTGACCTCTTAGTAACACTGAAACCAGTTAGCCACACTATTTTAAACCCTTTCCTCTCTTGAGGGTACCAAGTTTGTCTATTTTCAGTCTTTTGGGCTGCTCCTTGTCAGTTCTCTTTAGTGGGAATCTTAGTTCTCTAAGCATTGTAGTGTCTCAGAGCTCAATCTAGGGCCACTTTCTCTTCTCTTTCTAAAATCTCTCCCTGGGTCCGTGGTTCTCAGCACTCAAGAATGGGTCAGAATCAATCTAACGGCTTCTTTTTTAATATTCATGTCCAACTAACACCCTAGGGCTTCTTATTCAATTGATCAGGGCTGGGATTTGGCATCTGTATTTAAAAGTTCCCCAGGGGAATCTAGTACATAGTCAAAATTGAGAGCTACTTCCCTAAGTGATTTTATCCCATTGCAAGGCTTAGATACCATTTGTGTACTAATTACAGTCACATTTGTTTCCAATACAAATGTTTCCTTAAACTCAATAGTATTATGAAAAATATCTACTTCATATTTTCATCTATGAGTCAAAATATCCAAAATGGATTTCCTGACTTTCTACCTCCCACTCCCATCTGCTCCTTCCTGAGGCTTCCCTGTGTAATTAACCATCCAATCTACCATCCACCCAGTTGGTTAAAGCAGAAACCTATGAATCATTCTTATTCCTCCTTTTTTTTTCTCCCACCCTGACCTCTCCTGAATCCAACGTTAGTAAATTCTATCAGACTAACACCCAGAAGATACCTTGAATCAGCTCTTATTACCTTTTCTGCTACCATTCTGATCAAAGCTGTACCATCTTTCAGCTGAAACACTGCAAAAGCTCCTAACTGCCATTCCTGTTTCCATTCTTTCCTTTCTTTCTTCATCTTTATACAGTCTCCAGGTTGATTTTTAAAAAAAACATACAGCATATCACTACCCTGCTTCAAACCCTTCAGTGCATTCTATTCCTCTTAAAATGAATTCAAAGCTCCTTATCATGAGCCTTATGATCTGCACCTGGCTTATTTTCCAACATTACCTTATACCATTCTCACCCTCACTCCCTGTGCCTCAGCCATATCCTGGCCTCTTTTCTGTTCACTGAAGATGACAAGTCATTTCCCACTTCACGCTCTTTGAACTTGGCCTGGAATGCATTTCACTGGCTCTTCACAAGGCTGGTTCCTTCCTGTCATTTAGGTCCCAGTTGCTTCCTGAGAGAAGCCTTCCATGGCTACTTCATCCTAAGTGATCCACCTCTGCTTATTCTCTTTCATATAACTCTTTCTTCACAATGCTTTTCAAGGTCTGTTTAAGATTTTTGTCCCTTTCTTCATTGTTTGTCTCTCTGTACTGTAATATGTAAGCTCCTACAGGACAGGAATCTCTTTTGCCTTTTTAATAAGTATTTACCTTCTGAAACAGTGTTGAACACGCAATAGGAACTTGATAAATATTTGTTCTCAATGAATGAATGAGGTCTTGAGAAATTAGTCAATTTATTCATAATAAAAATAAAAAGTACCATTTACTGAGCGTCTATACTATGCCTTTTGCTAAGTATATTAAGAATTATCTCACTTAATTAATTATCTCATTTAATTTTTAACAACAACAATCTGAGAGGTAGGCAATGTTATCCCAATCTTAGAAGGAAGTGAGAGACTGAAGTTGATATAAATTCATACAGGAAGCAAGTGGTAGTGCAAAAATTTGAGCTTAATCAGTTTAACCCCAGAGCTCATGCTTTTGTGCTTATGCTATTCTTCTCCCTGTCAGAAAAAAAAGGTAAATAAATTTTCACAGTATATAAAGGGCAGCATCTGCCTATGAACAGGCTGGGGCACTCTTATGGATCTTTCTATGTTTCTTCAGTGAGGCCAACATGAAACACTATTGATAATACTGTCTTATATTTATGTCCCAAGTTCTTTAAATTTTCTAAAGTATGTGCTATTTTATTAACTTCTTTGGTCTCTACTCAAGTGCTAATTTATTATATATAACATATAATATATAAATATATATAATATGTATTATATATATATAATATGTATAATATATATATATATATATTCTATCCACCCTTTCATTCGTTATACACAGTCTAGATAGGAAACAGACAGCTTATACTTAAAGCACAAAAACCGTGAGAAGTGTGGTATGCATGAAGACCTAGGACAACCAGGGGAAGAATGAACTAACTCTGTTGGACAATTCAGAGAAGTCCTCATCATGGAGATGACATTTGAAGTGAAACTTAAATCTTGAATCATGAGTAAAACGTACCAAGCAAAAAAAGGACAATTTGATCTTTGACAAACCTGACACAAGCAATGGGGAAAGGATTTTCTATTTAATTAATGGTGTTGGGAAAACTGGCTAGCCATATGCAAAAAACTGAAACCAGACCCCTTCCTTACACCTTATACAAAAATTAACTCAAGATGGATTAAAGACTTAAAATAAGACCTAAAACCATAAAAACCCTAGAAGAAAACCTAGGCAATACCATTCAGGACATAGGCATCGGCAAAGGCTTCATGTTTAAAACACCAAAAGCAACGGCAGCAAAAGCCAAAATTGACAAATGGGATCTAATTAAACTAAAGAGCTTCTATGCAGCAAACTAAGCTATCATCAGAGTGAATAGGCAACCTAAAGAATGGGAGAAAATTTTTACAATCTATCCATTTGACGAAGGGCTAATATCCAGAATCTACAAGGAACTTAAAAAAATTTACAAGAAAAAAACAACCCCATCAACAAGTGGTTGAAGGATATGAACAGACATTTCTCAAAAGAAGACAGTTATGCCACCAACAAACATATGAAAAAGAAGCTCATCATCACTGGTCATTAGAGAAATGCAAATCAAAACCACAATGAGATACCATCTCACTCCAGTTAGAATGGCGATCATTAAAAAGTCAGGAAATAACAGATGCTGGAAAGGATGTGGAGAAATAGGAACGCATTTTCACTGTTGGTGGGAGTGTAAATTAGTTCAACCATTGTGGAAGACAGTGTGGCAATTCCACAAGGATCTAGAACCAGAAATACCATTTGACCCAGCAATCCCATTACTGGGTATATACCTCAAGGATTATAAATCATTCCACTGTAAGGAACACATGCACACATATGTTTATTGCAGCACTATTCACAATAGCAAAGACTTGGAACCAACCCAAATGCCCATCAATAATAGACTGGATAAAGAAAATGTGGCACATATACACCATGGAATACTATGCAGTCATAAAAAAGGATGATTTCATGTCCTTCACAGGGACATGGATGAAGCTGGAAACCATCATTCTCAGCAAACTAACACAGGAAGAGAAAACCAAACACCGCATGTTCTCATTCATAAGTGGGAGTTGAACAATGAGAACACATGGACACAGGGAAGGGAACGTCACACACCAGGGCCTGCCAGGGGCTAGGGGACAATGGGAGGGATAGCATTAGGAGAAATACCTAATGTAGATGATGGGTGGATGGGTGCAGCAAACCACCATGGCGCATGTATACTATGCAGCAAACCTGCACATTCTGCACATGTATCCCACGAGCAACAGATGCTCATGATGGTTGTAAAGGTTCAACTGTATTTTAAAACATAATTTAATATATACTTTTAATAAACACATTCATATTGTTCAAACTATAACCCATAGATTTTTTTGTTTCCTTTTTTTTTAACTTTCATTTTAAGTTTAGGGGTACAAGTGCAGGTTTGTTACATAGGTAAACCTGTGTCCTGGAGATTTGTTGTACAGATTGTTTCATCGTCCAGGTATTAAGCCTAGATTTCTTTTTTTTTTTAAGACGGAGTCTCGCTGTCGCCCAGGCTGGAGTGCAGTGGCTCGATCTCGGCTCACTGTAGGCTCCGCCCCCGGGGGTTCACGCCATTCTCCTGCCTCAGCCTCCCGCGCAGCTGGGACTACAGGCGCCCGCCACCTCGCCCAGCTAATTTTTTTGTATTTTTAGTAGAGACGGGGTTTCACCGTGTTAGCCAGGATGGTCTCGATCTTATGACCTCGTGATCCGCCCGCCTCGGCCTCCCAAAGTGCTGGGATTACAGGCGTGAGCCACCGCGCCCGGCCAAGCCTAGATTTCTTAGAAGGAAAAAGACACCAAACATGTTCTTAAAGGTCAAGGGCTGGGTTTTGTATAATAGCTAGACCATTATCTGTAGGATTTGAGACCCTGGTCAAAGACCATAATAAAATATTAATCTTTGCTGAACACATTCACTTATCTAACCATCTAGTCAAAATAGCTTATGCACTGCATTTTTAAAGAATAACAGGTGGCCTTTGTCATTTTATGCCTCTCTATCTGAGCCAAACTATATAATCATTTGCATTATACCTTTGGCTCAAAAACGTTTATATGTTTAGGCTATCAAGGATTATTTTTAATAGTTCCTAAATCATTTTAATCCTCAGAACTACTTTGGCCAATATTTGTCTTTGTTAAAAGTTAAAGGTGAGCACTCAGTATTATGTGAAAATGAATGCAATATTTAATTTTTAGTTTTGTCCTGTTAACATTAGATGATGCCCAGATAGTAAGTCTTTTTGGTAATGTAATCAGTGGATGAGGAATCCGACCATTGTTGAAGGTTTTGTATATAAGAAGTCAATACAACATTGACCAAAATACTAACCAGCCAGAGAAACAGAATCCTAACTATTTCTGAGGAAACTGTAAGTAGAACTTCTGCTGAACAAAATTGTTATTTGAATTATTAGATTTTTTCTTTATCCCAAGTGATGCATTTTTAAAGGCTTAGATATTTGTTGCATATTCACCTGCATAAATGTATCTGTTTAAATTATGGCTTATTCCTCTAGGATTTGATTTATTTTCTTCTTTTTTTTGTATGGACATGAGATTCTTAATTATGGAATGACAAATTTGTTTATTATTGCAATTAGTGCCTAATGTGAAAGTCTCATAATTTCTTAATTATTGAATTACAAATTTGTTTATTAAGTTCCTAATGTGAAAGTCTAGTCTCTGTGATTCTTCTTTTTGAGAAGGAATAGATCAGTAATCTAGTGACATATAATTGGCTGTATTAATATGCTATGTTTAATATTTAATATCATCCAAATCAACTGCTGTTGAATTGATCATTATTAATACGATTGTGAAACCCTATAGGCTACTAAAACATTTATTTAAATTATAAACCTTTCAAAACAGAAGTCTAGACCAAATTATATAAATCTCCCTGGGGATGTCCCTATAAAAGCTGGCCCAGGGTCATACTGAAGGAGTATTACAGTGGGGAAGAACACAGCCTTTGGAAATAGACTAGTTTCAAATATGGGCTCCACTACTTTATATTTGGTTGGGCGAGTCCTCTTTTAGCCTTACCTTGCTTATTTGTAAAATGGATAATATAATGCTACCTACTTCATAGAGTTGCTATGAGAATTAAATGAGATAATAGTAATAATAACTATATTTAACTAACGTTTATGAGATGCCCAGCATGTTAAGAACTTTACTTTTGTTATCATAATGAATTCCCCTAACATAGAGAAATGTACTATTACAGGCCCTGTTTCATAGATGAGAACACTGTCTTAGCAAAGATAGTTCATTTCACGCATACCATGTTGAACACACAGTACAGCACACAGTGAGCCCTCTGTATGTGTTAATTACTGGTATTTTCCTAGGACTTGGCAACAAGCATTTTGAGAAATTTATTCTGCCCTTGAACATCTTTGAGCCCATTGAGATGTTCTCCAATGCAAACAGTAGGTTAAGTGTCCTCACTTTACAATGGCAAATCAATGGAGGTCATGTGGGTTCCTGAAATGTTTGATGAAAGCCTCTGGTTTGAATGTTACAACACTACTGGTTAGTCTTTATATATTAGTTTATCTCTTCCTAAAATATCATGGTAAAAACAAGGCTTAGTTAAAAACTGATTTTTTTTTTTTTTGAGACGGAGTCTCACACTGTCTCCTGGGCTGGAGTGCAATGGTGCGATCTCCGCTCACTGCAACCTCCGCCTCCTCGGTTCAAGGACTCTTCCGTCTCAGCCTCCCGAGTAGCTGGGATTACAGGCGCGCACACCCGGCTAATTTTTTTGTATTTTTAGTAGAGACGTGGTTTCACCGTGTTAGCCAGGATGGCCTCAATCTCCTGACCTCCTGATCTGCCCGCCTCGGCCTCCCAAAGTGCTGGGTTTGCAGGCATGAGCTACCACACTCTGCCAAAAACTGATTTTTAAGAGACACCCTTAAATCTAATCCTATACTAAACCAGTGGGCAAACTATTAGACCAGAGGGTCAGATTTAGGCCTTGAGAATTCTGGTCTGGTTTTACTATAAATCAGGAACTATGCTATGTGCTCTGCATGAATTACTATAAACGGGTTTTCTTGAAATATTATCAGCAACTGGGAAGTCACCACTTTTCAAAGAATTTCACTTGAATCCAAAGATCCAAATATTACACATTCTTCACTGTATTCAAGTCAAATATTTCTACATATGATCTCCAAGTATTGCTCCTAACATACAGTTTCTCAATAAATATTTATTGAATAATTTATTTCTGACACACTAAAAATGAAGTGATTTAAAACTGTCCTCTACATGGCTTCCCTTCAAATATTTGAGGACAATATCACTTCTCTATTGAAGCTTTTTCACCAGCTTAATATCTGAAGATTCTCAAACTTATAATCGGTGACTACAACACAGAAGGAAGTTCAGGTGTTGTGGGCCTAATACCAAATATTGTCTATAAGGCTAGGTGTGGTGGCTTATGTCTATAAGCCCAGTGCTTTGGGAAGCCCAGGCGGGAAGATACCTTGAGGCCAGGAGTTCGAGACCAGTCTGAGTAATGTAGAAACACCCTATCTCTAAAAAAAAGAAAAAAAATTAGCCAGATGAACACCTGTAGTCCCAGCTACCCTGGAAGCAGAGGTGGGAAAATCACATAATAACCTCAAATCAGTAAATGTTTATGGAATAACTATTATAAACAACATTTAAAATCACCATGATTACTTTGAACACACATTATATAGAGATTGGATATAGAGAAGTCAAAGGCCCACACATCCCTCACCCAAATGTGGGCTCTCAAAATAAGCAGGCAAAAGTCTTAAACACAAAGCATAATAAGGACACATTGTTATGCCAATTAGAGGCTTTTTTTTTTGCCAATTAAGATTAATTCAGTATGGCTTGAAACCAAGTAGAAAATGTTCTTAAACAGAAGGAATCAAACAGTGAAAACAAGTTAAGCATTAAAAGCTTAAACATGTTAAGCATTAAAACATGTTAAGCATTAAGTTACCTGTGCTGACATCCACATGTCTCAGTTTATTGCCCAACGGAATATAACCAAACCCAAGCATTCCTCTACTTGGCACAAAGGTAAAATTGGCATAAAATATAAGCATTATGAAAGTATAATGGGTTAACCATGGCACGGGTTATTCTTTTCTTTCAGGCAGGTCCAAAATGTGGCTGCTTTTAACAATGGCAAGTTTGATATCTGTACTGGGGACTACACATGGTTTCTTTGGAAAATTACATCCTGGAAGCCCTGAAGTGACTATGAACATTGTAAGTTACTCTAGGGAAAAACTCTATAAAAGATGCTATTATTTAAAATCATAATCAGTTAAAGATTTTATATGACCAATTAAAAATAAACAGTAATATTCATTTATTAGATATATCTAAAAATCAACTAAAATTTAAACTTTTGGGTTTGCTTCTTCAGAGTCAGATGATTACTTATTGGGGATACCCAAATGAAGAATACGAAGTTGTGACTGAAGATGGTTATATTCTTGAAGTCAATAGAATTCCTTATGGGAAGAAAAATTCAGGGAATACAGGTATATATAAGCTTCTTTTCTTCCTTCCTTTCTCTCTTTTTTCCTTTCCTTCTTTCTTCTTCCTTCCCTCTCTCCTTTCTTCCTCCAACTTTTCCTTCTTTTGTTCTTCCCTTTTTCCTCCTTTTATTTCTTGCTAAAAATGTAATGTCTTCCTCATTCTGGAAATGCAAAAATAAGCTATATTTTCAGTCTTCAAGGAGATCATCATCAAGTCAATGAAATAGATAAGTAAATGAGTGATTATAATAATATGTGATAAGCTCAAGCTACAACTGTACATAGGATATTAAACTGAAGGTTTTAATAAAATCACCTAACTCAGCTAAGGGAGTCAAGGAAAGCTCACTCTCAGAAACAGTAACTGGATGAAGATCTAAGGATCAGGAAGAGTTAGCCAGGGTGTGTGTTGCAGAGGGGAAGATGGGGAACCAATTCAAGGCTCATTTCCTAAACACATACAGGCTAATTTTCACTAGTACTATTAAAAATTTACCTTTTACTCATTGTAGAAATGTTATGAAGTACAAAAAGAAAAAAAAAAAGATTACTCGTAATTTTACCACTCACAGTTTACCAAATTTAACATTGTGCTGAATTAGCTGAGAATATAATTTTTTCAATAGTTTTATTGAGATGTAACTGGCATATAATAAGCTGCTCATATTTAAGGTGTGCAGTTTCATAAGTTTTGGCATCTGAGAAATCAACTCCCTGAGAAATCATCACCACAATTAAGATATTCAAAAATAATCAACTCAATCAGGCAAATGTATTTAGTGCTAGTCATATGGAAGACTGTTTCTAGCCTCACATTTATCCTAGAATAAGGAATACATTTATAAAGTTTATAAACATTTTCTTCCTTAGGCCAGAGACCTGTTGTGTTTTTGCAGCATGGTTTGCTTGCATCAACCACAAACTGGATTTCCAACCTGCCAAACAACAGCCTTGCCTTCCTTCTGGCAGACGCTGGTTATGATGTGTGGCTGGGCAACAGCAGAGGAAACACCTGGGCCAGAAGAAACTTGTACTATTCACCAGATTCAGTTGAATTCTGGGCTTTCAGGTAAACAAAAGGGACAATTAAAAATAAACACTGGGCTTTAAAAGCATAGGCATTTGCCCCTTCTAATCCAGTCCCATTTTAACAAATTACACTCCAAGTAGGAGGATAAACAAGTCATTTTCATTCTAATCCATTCTTGGATTCTTCCATGTACCTCATTCCTAGGGTAGCTTTTCCTTCAAACTTTCTGTGATCTCAGGAGACTCCATTAGGGATTTCCAGAAAGTGATTTTCCAAATGGAATGAACAATATGGCTGAAGCAAGGAAACTCACAGCCCCTGGAAAATTCCAAAGGAATTTCCATATGGATTCAAGAGAGAAGTAAAAACCCATTTGGGGGTAGGAGAACAGCAATCTGAATCATCATCAATAGGAGGGGTGGGGAGAGTGAAATTCAGATATCATGGAGAGATTATCATGGGCTTCTCTCATTGGTCTTCTTGTGCCTTATTCCTGGAAATTACTGATGGAGGTAGAGAACAGAACAAAACTTGGCTGCTGATGCTAAGGCATGAAAGTGTTCCAAGAGTTCTAGGAGCTGAAAGGAAACCTGTGTGTCCCAGGTGTAGCGGGAAAAGGGAAAATGACATGAGTGAAGACTGAGGTGCAGATGGGGCAGTAGTGGTGATAGTGAGAGCCTTGGGCCTCATTCTGAGTGCACTGAGAAGTTTTAAAAAGAATAGTGGCATAATACAGTTTTCATTTTCAAAATATCATGTTGGCTGATTTGTGAAAAATAAAATAGAGAAAGATAGGATTTATATTAAATGACATGGAACACAGCATACACATTATTATTAAATCTGACATTTCATTTCAGGGATAGAAATAATTCCCACCTACAGATACTATCTTGTTTGGATTCAATTGTGGCTGCAATGCTGCGCTTCAGAAATGATGTCAGTTGTTTATAAGAAGCTGCCCCAAAGGGCACCTGACATCCACTGATGGTCTATAAGCATCAATGTTTAGAGAATCCAGTTTTCTGTATCCCAAAGGGATCATTAGCTATAAATGCTTGAATTTTAAAAACAATAGCAAGGAAATGTATTCACTTTCATTTTGTCTTTTTCCTTTCAGCTTTGATGAAATGGCTAAATACGACCTTCCAGCCACAATCGACTTCATTGTAAAGAAAACTGGACAGAAGCAGCTACACTATGTTGGCCATTCCCAGGGCACCACCATTGGTAAGTAATGGCAGTCAAGGCCAAGTGGTTTACTTCTCATAAACACTTTCCCAGTGGTTATGGTAGGCATGTTAGCAACCACACTAATTGCTTTCCATTCATTTAATGCCTCCAACAACACAATGACATAGGGACAATTATAATTCCTATTATACGGGAAAACAAAACAAGGGGATACAGTTCGCGCAAGGTTACATGGATTATTACCAATAGGGTAGCTCAGGCAGTCTGACTCCCAAGCACATACTCTGCAGCATTATACCATACAGCCACTGACCTAAGTTTATTCTATTCATTTGACCATATTTATGGGGCAGGCTCCTATGATGTATCAAAAGAATACAGAAATAAATAAAATAGATGAAAACTTCTGCCTTTGTACCATTTATACTCCAGAGATAGGAGGCAGAGAAAATAAAAAAGGTTAAAAAGTAAAATGTAATATATTTTAGATAATGCTAAAGCTATGGAGAGAAAATAACCCAGGGAATTACATTAGAGAGCACCAGAGGGGTTCACAGAAATTGTAGATTGGTAACACAAGCACTCTTTGGGTAAAGTCATGATGAAGGTCAGAGAGTGAGTCATGTGCCTACCTAGTAGGCATCAGATGTTCCAGGAAAAGAGAATAGCAAGTGAGAAGAATCTGAAGCTAGAGCACACCTAGTTTGTTCAAGGAACAGCAGTGAGGCTATGCCTTGTGTGGATGAATCAAATTGAGAAAGAGACAGAGAGAGTGAGAGATGAGATCACAGATGTTGGGGAGGAAAGACTGTTCAGGGCTCTTTGGCTGTTGTAGGGATTTTAGCTTTCACTCTGATAAAAAAAGAAAACTGCAGAATAATTTTGAATCGAAGAGTTACATGATTCATAACAGGATCCCTTTTGTTGCCAGGGGCAAAGAGGCAGGAGCAGAGAACCAATTAGAGGACTCTTATAGTACCCATGCGGGAGATGGTGGTGACCTGGATGAAGGGTGTTCTTGGAAAAACCATTCTTCCACAAATAGAACCAGACTACATATTATATAGTTGTCTATATCTGAAAGGGTTTTTTTTTAGGCCATTCTTGAGTCTCATCGATATGTCATTATTGACAGTGGGAGGGCCTTGCCTATGTAGCTATACTGCAGCGTTAAACTTGATAACTACTTGATCACATCCTCATCTGCCAGTATACTACTGCTTACAAAATTAATTCATTACTGAATGTATTTACTATGTATAGATATTTGAATTCTCTTGGGTCCTTATTTATCAAGCATTTACTATGTGCCAAGAATCATGATAAATTCTTTCTTTACATGATTTACTTCCTTTAGTTCCTAACAACCTAATGAAGCACTCACCACTATCCTTGTATTTCAGATAGGGAAACAGTGGTTCTTAGAGATTAGGTGGCTTGTCCAAGGTCACAAAGCTAATAAACCACAGAGCCAGGATTCAAATTGAGTCTGGTCATATTTAAATTTCTACTCTTAACCTTTCCACTTATATACTCTACTCATATTAAGTGTTAGTTAATTATCTCATTGTAATGAGATACATTTAAATTCATAAAAAATATAAATTCATAAAGAAATTCATAAAAAATTTTTTTGTAACCATATGAGTATCCTAAATTTGGTCTATTTTCTAAGGTCAGATAAAGGTTTATGATAACTTTTAAAACATTCCAGCCTCATGTCCCCATAGAAAAATCTATGAAAATAAAACAAATATACCAAAATCTAATCACTGAGCCAGCAGAGATGCCAATTTCTCAGGCTGTCTCAAACACCATCCTTAGTAAGTCCAAAATAATGTCACACTTATAAAAACAAACAAAACAACAACAACAACACACACACACACCTTTTTCACCAGTTCCTTGTTCTTTTTCAGGTTTTACTGCCTTTTCCACCAGTCCCAGCCTGGCTAAAAGAATAAAAACCTTCTATGCTCTATCTAGCTCCTGTTGCCACTGTGAAGTATACAAAAAGCCTTATAAACAAACTTAGATTTGTTCCTCAATCCCTCTTCAAGGTATGCAATTCTCTTTAATTAAGTGAATCTAAGACCCTCGATTGCCCATGGATTTTAAAGTTATAGAAAGAGAACAGAGTTATAAAAAGAGAACAATCATTTTTATATCCAAAAATGGAACTGTTCGCATCTGTATTATTTCTTCCATAGCACTGACCATGTTTGAATCTCCTTACAGCCTGCGAGATGCCCCTTTCTTTCTTTGTTCTTCATGTGGGTCAGCAATGCCTGGGAGTAGTTTTGCTTTTTCACAGATAGTTTGTTTATTAAGCACTCTACACAGTTGTGTCAAGGCTGTGATTCCACTCCAGGAGGAGGGAAGATGAAATAAAAACAAAAAAAAATAGTCAAATGAGAAGACTAACCCACTTGGACCAGAGAGACTGGAAAGAGGAGGGAAAGGAAGGGAAGGGAAAGGGAGAAAAGGGGGAAATAAATCAGTGATTGAGTGAGGCAAACACCTTGAGATCTCTCATGGCTTTCCCTTTTGGCTTTCCTAAGAGCTCCTTCATCTTTAAATGGGCGATCTCATAAGTCAGTGGTGTGGATTTCAATAAATTATAAATATTAAGTGCCTTATGCAGTAGGCACACATGTTATGGAATTAATCGTTTTGTTTGACAATGCTTAATACCTTAATTCTCTCACCCAGTAAAACCAACACACATACACACACACACACACACACACACACACACACACATACACTCTTTCCTTTAGGAGAACGGTTTAGCCCCAGGTTATAAAATATAAGGATTCCATTTCCTTCTATGGTTTTGTACTATTCATCTCTTTTCATTCTGTATTAATATGTATGTCTAAAGCCTAAGAGAACTTAACTATAGGCAAACTACATTTGGAAAACTTTTATTAAAATCTAAAATTTTGTGATGACCCAGAAATATTTATTGGCTACATTGATTGATAACTTATTTCCTACTCATACTCAGATTTTCTGATAGGCAATGCAGATGTAGATTAAAATTTAGAAAAGCAATAGACCTCAAGTTAGAGGCTTGGGTAAGGATTCTAGGTATAATCGAGCTCTAATTAGCCCAAGACCCTAACTCATGTTAACTTCATGTTTCCTCGTGTATAAAACAGAGATGACAAAATATCTGCCTTCCTCAAAGAGAGTTGGGGCAAACTCTTTCAATTCTTATACTGAGCCTCATTGCCTCTGTAAAGGCTTTGCTGAAAATATGGCCAAGTCACCATTTCTCCTCCCAAACTTTTCACAATTTATTGCTGAAATCTCACATCTTGGAACTTCATTATGACAGTCTGCCATGTGTTTTTAAGATTTTATCCCACAACTCCTATTACCCCAACTAGATTGTAACTCTTTGTGTCTTATACTTCCTCTCAGCAGCCAGTACAGTTCTCAGTGCCACAATAGATACCCAGTATTGATATCTGTGCTGCCCATTTCACAACTTTATTAGGGAATTAACTAAATGAAAGTATTGGAAATTCCTAAAACAACATGTAAGAATAAGAATATATCATCATCCTCATCACACATGTATAAGTAGATTAGATAAACTAGTGAGTCTTTTCTGCAGCTTGATTGCTACAACCCTCTAATAGTGCCTTTATTTTTCAGATTATATTTGGTGACAAAATATTCTAGCCACACAACTTCTTTGATCAATTTCTTGCTACTGAAGTGTGCTCCCGTGAGACGCTGAATCTCCTTTGCAGCAATGCCTTATTTATAATTTGTGGATTTGACAGTAAGAACTTTAACACGGTTAGTATGCATTTCAATTTCTATATTTTGAGCAACCTCTTTGATTACTTGTTTCATTGCCACTTAGACGTGGTACTTTATGAGAACCAGGAGTAGGTTCAGAACTGCGATATCCTGATAAACATGAGAGAAATCACAAATCATTGCTCCCAATTTCACCACTTCCAGCATCCTTCCATCACCCCAGTTGCCCCTAAACCAAATAAACAACATGAAGAAAAAAAACAATTCACTACTCACTTATGACCACCTAAATACTAGGTGTTACATTTAAATTCTGTAAGAGAAAGGACTGAACCATATATTTTAGCAGGCTCCTTTGTGAGAAAAATGTCTAGATATTGAATAAATGTTTTCAATAAATATTTCTAATGCTGACAGTCATTTTGATAAATCTTACAGACCATATTTCTGAGCAACTATTTATGTAAGACTTTGCCCATATTCTTTTTTTGAGATAGAGCCTCGCTGTCACCCAGGCTGGACTGCAGTGGCGCGATCTCGGCTCATAGCAAGCTCCGCCTCTTGGGTTCACGCCATTCTCCTGCCTCAGCCTCCCGAGTAGCTGGAACTACAGGCGCCCGCCACCACGCCCGGCTAATTTTTTGTATTTTTAGTACAGTCGGGGTTTCATCGCGTTAGCCAGGATGGTCTCAGTCTCCTGACCTCATGATCCACACGCCTCAGCTTCCCAAAGTGCTGGGATTACAGGCGTGAGCCACCACGCCTGGCTGACTTTGCCCATATTCTTTATCTACCTTTTCATTCACTTTGTATTGAGTTGGAGTTTCAAAACATACGGACAAAATACACTATCATAGTTAAGAGTATGGATTTAAATCAGTTTAAATTCAAACCCTACATTTGGAACTGACTTAAACGTCTCTGTCTTGATTTCCTCATCCACAAAATGGGTTATTGTGAAGATCAAATGAGCTAGTATGTTTAAAGCATATAGAACATTGTACAAAGCATATAGCACATAGTAATAGCATGTAAGGTTTTCTACTACTATTCATAGACAACTATCTCCCCTCCAAATTGTCACTTTAGTTGTATACCCTTGAACACCTAAGAAAATTACATCTATTGATAAGAAGGTATAATTCTATGAAGTGTTGTGGTTACTTGTCATTCCATATGTGGAGTTTAACAGAGAGTAGCCTGTCCTCATCACACGAACAAAAGGCAGAACAAATTACTGTATTCCATTAGTGAGAGTCTTATAAGAAAAATAATAGTAAAATAAGACAAAGGAAACAAAGGAAATTAGAGATTTCATCCTCTGCGTAATAATTTGCAGAAGACCATCTTCAGTCTCCAATGAAGATGGCCAATTTGTTTCACTCTGGCCACAGTCCGCTATATTAATGGCATTAAGAGTCACTATGAAGTGGCCCTCTGCAACTGGAGAAAGGAACTTCAGTTTGTTGCTTGGGGTTCTGCAAAGCAAGAGGCCTGTGTGTGAATATTTAACCTACAGCACTCTAGCACTGGGTAGAGAAGCATAAAAGCTGAGAATTTAGACTCAGAGACCCAAATTAAAGTATCTGGCTCCATTCTGTGTGGATCTTGGACATTTCTCTAAACTTCTTTGTGCCCCGATTTTCATTTTGATAAAATGGAACTAATAAGTTCTCCTCATTAGGCAGCTACAAATTAAATGGGTTAACACATGCAATTGCACTTTGCAAATTCTGAAGTGACATAAAAATGTGTTGTTCATATCCTTCCAGTAAATGCTACCTTTAAACACTTGACCTGAATCAGAAAACATAAATCTTTACTGTTTTTAAGAAACTGAGTATGTGTCTTAGTATGTATATAATGTGTGTGTCTGTTGATTTCTAGAGTCGCTTGGATGTGTATCTATCACATAATCCAGCAGGAACTTCTGTTCAAAACATGTTCCATTGGACCCAGGTATTCTTTTCCAAATGCTGTTAAAATGTATTTTGTGGGTCTCAACCCTTTTCACTTTACCTAAACACATTCTCAAAATATCCTGCTGAGTACACCTGGAAGGTAATTTTTCTGGCACTGACTACCATACAAAAATAACTATGAATTTATTTCAAAGAAGAAAATGCTTATTTTTTATTTTATTATTATTATACTTTAAGTTTTAAGGTACATGTGCACAACGTGCAGGTTTGTTACATATGTATACATGTGCCGTGTTGGTGTGCTGCACCCACTATCTCCTCATTTAGCATTAGGTATATCTCCTAGTGCTATCCCTCCCCGCAGCAAATGCTTTTTATGACTTGGCATGCAAGAAAAATTATTTTGAGTGAAGCTGCATTTAAACTTACATAAATACCTTGTCCTAGATTATTAATAATCTTTTGGAATGAGAAAAATATTTCTTAATAATTGTTTAAATTGAAAATAAACTGCTTGGAAATGTTTGAATTTTATTTTTCACAATATAATAATTTTTATTTGTTTGCTTTTAATTTCTCTATGTTAGGCTGTTAAGTCTGGGAAATTCCAAGCTTATGACTGGGGAAGCCCAGTTCAGAATAGGATGCACTATGATCAGGTAAGCTTCTTAAAGCTGGAATTATTCACATTTTGAACAACAATACTAACCATTTGAATGTTAAAGAAGAAATTATGTTAACTGTGCATCTGTTTTCCAGAGGAATGTTGATGTGCTGTCTCTCATTCTCCCACATGACTATGCATTCCTGCTCTGGTGGCTATGCTCATTTAAAGAGGTTTACAAAGCTGCCCTCAAAGTACTACACCCCTGTGTGTGAGAGACTTCCCAGGACTTACCGCTACCCATTGCCATTACACAGGCCTGTCCCATATCCCAGATCCCCAGCACACTGTCCTCTCCTTTCTGAAGTACTAATACCTGATATAATAAGCTAATAATTCTAACTGTTCATGGAATTTCTGGTCTTCTTAAACAATACCCTTTCCTTTGTTGACAGCCAGAGGAGTGATTTCACTGGGATATATTCCCAAATAGAAGAAAAAGATGCTGTGCTTGCAGGTCAAGGCTGGAAATATTTTACAATAGGCAGAGGCCTTTGGAATAGGCAGACATATTAAGCAGTCCTCACACTTGTTGTAATAAGAATCCAGACTGGAGTTTATCTTATCTGCAGTCAATTTGAGTTTGGGCAGTCATTTCTTCATCTCTCCACCCAGGCTCAGGAAGTTGTTGACAGGATTTAGTGTTATAATATCTATAAGCTGTTAGCTCAGGGTAAGCTCTCGGGTTATCACTGACTATTTTTGAACAAGGGAAGCACCCTATAGTATTTTGTAACCTTCTCTTCTTCCTTTTCACCACATCCAATTTTTCCATCCAAGTAGTAGCTGAACAACTCTACTAATTTTCATTTGTTTCCACGACTCAAAATTTAGAAGGAATTTATGTGTTTTTACAACAATGTCCTACGTGTAGAGAAGGTGCCCCCCAACCTTGATTTTGCATTTTTGATATCTTTAAAGTTTTCAGAATAGCATGAGATCAAACTTTTGTTGAAAACATTTTTTCCTCCACCATCACTTTCTCAAATCTCCAAAACACACAGGCTTGCTTTGAGTCTCTCTTTCCACTGGACTCTAATACTCATAATCAGAGGACTTCATCTTAGAGGAACAAGAAACCCAGTCCCCAAGTCCACCCTTCTTCCAACTAAACCAATAATATACCAGGTTGGTCTTTAACTAACTGAAGCAATGACACTAATTTAAGAGCCAGGGCCAGCATCTAGAAAACTCTTTGAATAACAGGATGTAAGTAAAATAAACTGGGTTTATAATTATGAATATTCTCCACACACTCCCTTTTCTCTAATATTTAGGAAATATAATAGAAATCATGAAAATATTAGGGAAAATTACATATCATAAAATATTTTGCTATGGCAAGTTGGCTATTACACAAAATGTGAGAATACAGAAACTTTTAGTATATTGGATTACTATTCTTGAAACTATGATCTAAAAAAATCTAACAAAATTCTCTCTGGGCAGCAAGAAAATTCGAGATAATTCTCTTATTCCTTTTTCTGCTCTGTAAACCTCTTTAAAATCTATGTGTGAATTGTGATTTTCAAGAAACAGGACATGGGGATGATAATACCCTTTCTCAGAATTTGAAGCAACATTTTGTAAATACTCAGGTAAGTATTCAACAATTACAGCTCCGTAACTGAAACAACTGACCTATCCCCTGACCATAACTGGGAAGTCAATACAAAGCCAAAATAAATGACTCAGGACATTTTGAGATCATATTTTAGAGTGTTTGGGTAGAACCAACCTATTAACAATTAGAATCTAATCAAATCCATTTCCCTTAGCTTGAGTTGCAATCTATGTTCTTAATTTGTAAGACTTACTGTCCAAAGCCTTGCTATTCAGAGCATGGTTTGGAGCCAATGGCATCAGCATCACCTATGAATGCAGAATCTCAGGCTGTTTCCCAGATCTACTGAAACAGAATTTTTACTTCAACAAGATCTTCAGGTGATTCACAGGCCCATTAGAATTTGACAAGCACTTATCTAAAACATATTGCATTCACTTTGCTCTGTGGATAAAGGTGGTTTTCTCTGTGCAATCATTGCTAGAATTCACTTATAAAACCGCCAGTTAA
Organism: Gorilla gorilla gorilla; assembly: GCF_029281585.2. Taxonomy (NCBI): domain Eukaryota; kingdom Metazoa; phylum Chordata; class Mammalia; order Primates; family Hominidae; genus Gorilla; species Gorilla gorilla. The sequence goes on from NC_073232.2 coordinate 101,003,840, forward strand.
TGTTATACACTCTACTTGAATAGTAAGTACTGGGTTTAAAGTGTGGTTCCCTAAACTCTGGTTCTTTCTCTTGTGTTTTCTAGTCCCAACCTCCCTACTACAATGTGACAGCCATGAATGTACCAATTGCAGTGTGGAACGGTGGCAAGGACCTGTTGGCTGACCCCCAAGATGTTGGCCTTTTGCTTCCAAAACTCCCCAATCTTATTTACCACAAGGAGATTCCTTTTTACAATCACTTGGACTTTATCTGGGCAATGGACGCCCCTCAAGAAGTTTACAATGACATTGTTTGTATGATATCAGAAGATAAAAAGTAGTTCTGGATTTAAAGAATTATCCATTTGTTTTTCCAAAATACTTTATCCTCTCATACATAGTATTTTCGTAATGTTTGACATGCAGTGCTTCTTTCTGTAATTTTGACTTTAGAAATATATTGGCATCAACAAACTTCCATTTGTCATTTTGAATTTTTTTAATTTAAAGAAATTTGATTTTTCACCTGGAAATTTATCTAGAAATACTTGAGAGAATATATTTCTGGGGAGGTGAAACTTCTCATTTTCCCATTCAGTTTCTCTTCTGAACTCACTTATATATGAGCTGTGAGCCATAAGTGTTACTAAAGGACAGTGTTGGCTTCATATTCACTCTGCTTATGTACACTTGATACTGAGTATATTGCTTTCTATTGTTGATGAAGCTAAGTCTTTCCATCTGTGTAGTGGGGCCTATCACTTGCTATTTTGCATATTTAACCCCATGGAAAGGCCAATTGGGATATAAACTGAATCAACTCACTTTCACTTCCCAGGGAGTGGAGAGCAAGGGTAGTTTGGGAAGCAGCAGATGAAGTCAACCCTGACTCAGGAATTTGGGAAGAAAAGGGTATGCTCTATTATTATTATTATTATTGTTCTGCCCTCATGTTTTTGGGTCTTGACCACCAAATAGGCACCAACTAACCAAACTATTTTTGAAATCTCTGCCACAGTGCTGGAAACCACAGGATCCAGAAACATCCCCATTGATATATCAATTAGGATGTACAACTGCCATCAGTAACAAAAAAAAACAAGGCTCACCCAAACTTTCAAAATTTCTAAACACACACAGCCTTACCTTGGAAATTTTATTAACCCCACAAATTTGTGACCTCATATTTTATGCAATTAAGTTATTCAGATCACACCTATTATGCTATGTTACGGTTTGATGTATAAAATATAAATGAGATAAGGAATATCTTGTACCCAGCATAGTGTATAAAACATAGTGAGTATTCACAAAAACCTGTTAACAATGTTTATTATATTGTCACATCCCTCAACCTTTGTTAGGAAGCCCCAAACTTAATTTGTTTTAAGCAAGAAATTGCTAAAAGAAGATAACTTGGGAGACTTTATTTCAATATTTCAGTGAACTTTGTTGTTTGACTTTACTAAACTGACATGAACATGTCGGTGACTAGTTACAAATGTTCATGATGGTGGAAGCAGTTGAGGACTCAGATGTTTTATCAACTCTACTTCCTCAAGAAAAGAACAATCGTTAGATTCTTGCAGTCTCCTATGCTATTCCAGCTAACTGCCTTTCTTTTAGTCGGTACTCAGCAGATATAGGCAGTTTTGGTTTGGATTTTGAACACAATTAAATACTATCTTATTGCTCCTACAGCAGCTTTGCTATCTCCCATTTGTTAATTTGAACTGTCAATTTATCAGCTAATTTTCAAGAGTTTATTTCTATCTGCCTGCTGTAATCACAATTTTCAACAGTTTATTTCTATCTGCCTGCTGTAATCACAATTTTCAAGAGTTTATTTCTATCTGCCTGCTGTAATCACTCCTTGGGCAACCTCCTGCCATGTCAAACTCAATCATTTCAAACTCAAATTCATCATCCCCACATCTCTGAGCCAAATAAGTGTCAAGTTAATGAAGTTCTCCCAGTAACCAGGGAGTGAGACTCTGGAATCAACTTTGAATACTGCCTCTCCTCTAGTTATCCTTTCCCTTTGTAAAATAGAAACTGTTAAACATAGATAATTTTGGACAGAACAGTTTAATAATCCCCTTTGTATGCATTACTCGGTTTCAACTATTATCAATACATAGCCTTGTTTCATAATCTGGTTTTATCTGTATCTCTAGCCACTTCTCTCATCTTAATTTGAAGCAAATCTCAAGCATCACATATTTCATCCATGAGGATTTCAGGATGAATTGCTAAAAGATAAAGTCTCTGTTTTAACATAATAATACTGTTATTACATCTAAAATTTTAAAAATATCTAGCCAGTGCTCAAATTTCCAATTATTTCATAAATAATGTTTATTTATGAAATGTTTTATAGTTTGTTTAGATTGAAATTCAAATAAGGCCTTTATCTTTTATTACTTGATGTTGTCTCATGTTTCTTTAGATATATAGGTCCATTTGCCCTTGCTCTTTTCTTTTTTTTTTTTTTCTTGAGACAGAGTCTTGCTCTATCACCCAGGTTGGAGTGCAGTGGCATGATCTCAGCTCACTGCAACCTTTGCCTCTGGGGTTCAAAGGATTCTCCCGCCTCAGCCTCCCCAGTAGCTGGGATTACAGGCGCACACCACCATGCCCAGCTAATTTTGTATTTTTAGTAGAGATGTGGTTTCACCATGTTGGCCAGGCTGGTCTCAAAATCTTGACCTTGTGATCCACCCGCCTCAGCCTCCCAAAGTGCTGGGATTACAGGCGTGAGTTAGTACACCTGGCCTTGTTGTTGTTTTTGTTGTTGAAGAAACTGTAGTTTGTGTTGTAGTTTCATACCATAGGAATTTTGCTGATTATATTCCACATTCCTCGCCTTTCATATTTCCTGTGACTCAAGCGTTCTTAACCTCAACACTATTGATATTTTTGGTAAGGTCATTTTTTCCCTAATTAAATATTCTTTTTTAATTATTTTTATAGATTCAGGGAGTACAAGTGCAGTTCTGTTACGTGGATATATTATGTAGCAGCGAAGTCTGAGCTTTTAGTGCACCCATCACCCAAATAGTGAACTTTGTACCCAATAGGTGATTTTTCAACCTTCAAGGTAATTTTTTTATTATTGGAGTTGTCCTGAGTATTGGAGGATGTTTAGCAGTATCTCTAGCTAGATCCCAGCAGCACACACATCCCAAGTTGTAACAGTCAACTATGTCTCCTGACATTGCCAAATATCATCTTGGTGGCAAAATGCCCACCCTACTAAGTTAAGAACCAGTACTGTAAATTATAACCTTAATAAGATTAAGATTTAAAAAAAAAATTTTATAGACCGTATGGTGTTCTTCTATAATGAGGCTGACAATGCACAGCTGTTTCTCTTTTTTAGAATGTCAGAGACTACTGCTTTTCAATACACAAACCCAAGAGTTAATTAGGAGATTAAAAATGGTGGCATTCCAATTTGATCAGTTCTTCGTCTATTAACTGAATACTTCCATAAAGAGGAATTGTTGTCACATATATTTTAGTTATCCAAAATCCATGATTCTTTCCCTTTATTTATGAATTTCCAAAATTGGTTTATCTTCGTTTAGTATTATGATAAATATATGGTTCTATGCATATTTGATGTTTCAAATCTGTAAGGATTATTATCCTTACTGATATTAAAATTATACCCTCTGTTTCTTGTGAGAGCTTCTATAAGTTGGCTCCAAAGTTCTTTTACCAAACCTGTCATCCTGAATGTTTGCTGCTTCTGCTCAATTATTTCCCTAAGAGGTCCCGACTCCTTTTTAATGTGGAATTTTACAAGATCATATTCTATAAGTGAGGATGATCATTGTTATTAGGTCATTATTTGTAGGACTTTTCAATGCAGAGACCTAGGAAATTTTTTTGAGATAAGATATGCCAGTACTTCATATTTGTTTATTTGTCAGTTAAAAAAAACCCCCTCAGCTCTTCATCTCCTTCTCCATCATGATAGCTGTCAACACACAATGTTTGAACGGTTAAAGTAGCATCTTAAATGGTCTACCTTTCTCTTGCCTCTGCTTAACATTCCAAATTGATTCCTAAAATCCTCTTCATTGTTCCAGCTAAGTTCAAATTGGTCAACCTACCATGTAAAATCCTCATAAAGCTGGTTACTTACATATACTATCTCTTTTCCAACTACCTTAACTAGTAGCCGCCCTTCCAGTCAAGTTTTCTCTTTATTATGCCTCAAATACACCTCTAAACTTGTATCATCATATTGTTGTTCACATTTCCCTCCAAAATTCTGTCTAACACTGTCTTGAGGCTGCAGGTAGTTTTCTATGCTTTTGTGCATAACTCACATGAAAACCAATACATATGAACTGAGAACTGTGTTGCAATCTAAAACCCACTAGAAATAACATGACTCATATTTTTAAAAATCATGGTATTTTAGAATTTGAAGAGATCTAAGCAATTATCTAGTCTAATCCTATTATTTTCCAAGTGAGGATATTAAAGTTAATAGAAGTACAGCACTTTGATAAAGGTCATACAGTTGGCAGTGTTAGAGATGGAATCAACATCTCCTAATCCAAGTATTCTTCTCCTTTTGCTGCACAAGGCTGATATGAATAGCTCTGTTACAGTGTTAGACATTTCCAGAGTTGTCTGCGGGAGAAAATGGAAGGGGGGATTGCTAAGGGTTTTAGCAAGTATTATTCAGGGTAATACTGAGTATCTCAGCTTCTAGAGTGTACACAGAAATCTGGTGAAAGAAAAACGCCAGTTGAATGTAAGCTTTCTCTGAAAGTGTGAGAGAAAGTGAGAAGTAGCAGTTAGATATTAGAAGGAAAAAGCAGGAATGGAGGCAAGAAGGAGGTAAAGAAAGGAAGATATTAGAAGACATAGAAAGGGACTTGAGCTTCCAGGTGCAAACATTACCTGCATATCTCAGTTGGCCATTATCCTAGCCCTACTGGAAAAATTCTAAAAGCTATATATAATCTAAGCTAAACCAGAAAAAGTATTTAAAGCGTACAAGGAGGATGCCACTCTAGAATTTTCTTTTGAAAGTAACATTCTGAAAAACAAATAAAAATACAGATGAGGCCAGGTGTGGTGGCTCACGCTTGTAATCCCAGAACTTTGGGAGGCTGAGGTGGGTGGATCACCTGAGATCAAGAGTTTGAGATCAGCCTGGCCAACGTGGTAAAACCCTATCTCTACTAAAAATACAAAAATTAGTAGGGTGTGGTGGCACACACCTGTAATCCTAGCTACTTGGGAGGCTGAGGCATGAGAATCACTTGAACCCAGGAGGCAGATGTTGCAGTGAGCCAAGATGGTGCCACAGCACTCCAGCCTGGACAACAGAGACTGTGTCTCAAAATAAATAAATAAATAAATAAATAAGTAAATAAATAAATAAATAAAAAGAAAAATACAGATGAGATTAACTATTTGCTGAAATAACCCACCCGCGAAGTAGTTTACAAGTGGGTTGCTGATGATAACCATGATTCCAAAATTTCAAGGATTTTAAATTATCACTAAAATAAACTATTAAACAATGCAAAGTATCATAATAAGGTAATCCCATAATAAAATCTATAGTAGTTATGGATAAATGAAAGCCTAAAACAGAGTATTCTAGCCAGTGTGAAGGTGGAGAAGAATACATACATTTTCAAGCAACCCGTTTAACAAAATTGTTATAAACGCAGAGAGTCAGAGTGACCTGGATTCGAGTTCCTGGCCAGCCATTTAATAAATGGGAAAAGTTATTAACTTCATGAGCTTTAATTTCCTTCATTGAAAATAGTGAGTGTATACCTCCCAGAGTTGTGAGGATTTTTGTGTTTATTTCTTGAACAAATACCTATTGAATGGCTTCTTTATATTGAGCATTTTAATATAATTAGCTCATGATCCGTGGTATTGCTTAATTAATATTACCCACCATTATTGGTTTTATAACTGCAAGGTATTACTTATTAGGATTATTATTCCTTTGCTCTTACATATTAGATGATCTTCTTAGAATAACTTATAGCCTATTATAAGTTATTATAACTTATAGTAGGTGAGTCAAGATAGACTCATCTAGTAAGTGGGAAATTGTTAGAGCCGCCTATATAGTATCTGATTACAGAACAATGGATAATTTCTCTGCTCACATAAAACATTGATACTCTGGCTTATCAGGTCTTCTTTGTGGTTTTGGTTCATATAAATCAGTTCCTAGAAGCCTGATTACCTTTCAGTAACCTAATAAAAGCATATTCATAAGTGTGCAAAGCAAAGCTTACATACAATTATTGAACGAAATAAGGCCAAATCTCAGAAACCAGCCAGCTTCCATTTAATAATTTTATTTTAATATTTACATTTTGGCACTTAGTAAATTATATTTCTCTGAATTTTAACCTTCTTGTGTACTTACTTCAAGGTTTGTTTTCAAGACCAAGAGCATGTGAAAAATTTTGTCTTCCTGTATTCATTTGGTTTCCCTGCTCATTCTGCCCAGGTTCTCTTCTCATCTGTTTATATCATCCAGTTATATCTGTGAGTTTAATATTTAACTTACAGATATGGTTGATCTGGAGAGCCAGCTGGATGATAGGAATTGCCATATCTGTGAGTTCAATATTTAAGAAAAAATCTATGCTTTTCTAAATTTCCTCAATTAAAGGTCTTCCTATAAGTGCTAAGAATCCCTTGTTCTTTATTGGAGTAAACCCAATTCATGTGTGCCAGTAGATTACCTGACTTACTATCTTACTGTTCAATTTATGTCACTGTAGCTAAGTCAGTACCTACTAATTGGAAAGGTGTGATTCAAGAACATTTACTGGGAGTTGGGTGGCTCTGCTTTGTGAATCCTTATCTCAAATATTTTAGTTAAGGTTATAAGACACTGAAGATAAAGAACATATGCTCATTATGTGAGTGTATATACGTGTGTGTGTATACACTATATATTTGTAAATACACATTTACAAATAAATGTACTTCTACAGAGAATGTGTGTATACAGATATAGGCACACAGTCAGAAAAAGAATTACATTTCTTTCAATAAATATTTTGACAAATAATTTCAATCATCTAAGCTTTAATATTCCTTTTCTGAGAGTTTCATTAATGTACATTCTAGTGAATTTAGAATTCTGTGCTTCATGCCTTCATTTTGTTCTAGGAACAAAAGACAAACCCCTTGTCCTGACAGAGCTTACATTTTAGTGGTGGAGGTTGATAATTATAATCAGATATATTATTATATTAGGTAAGAATAATTGCTGATAAAATACAGTAGGTTATGGAGTAGAAATGAATGACAAAAGGCACTATTTGTTTTTTCTTTTTTGAATTATTATGGGTACATAATAATTGTATATACTTATGGGGTACATGTGATGTTTTGATACAGGCATAAAATGTGTAATGATTCAAATCAGGGTAATTAGAGTATCTGTCACCCAAGCGTTGATCATTTCTTTGTGTTAGTAACATTCCACTTCTAATTTTAAAGTTATTTTAAATAGACAATAGATTATTGTTAATTATATCACCCTATTGTGCTACAGAATATTAGATCTTATTCACTCTATCGAGCTGTATCTTTGTGCCCATTAACCATTTCCAATTTATCCTCACCTCCCCACTACCCTTCACATCCTCTGGTAACCATCATTGTACTCCCTTCATCTCCATGAGTTCAATATTTTTCATTTTTAGCTCCTACAAATAAGTGAAAATGTGAGAAATCTGTTCTTCTGTGCAAGATACTATTTTAAATACAGTGGTCAGAAAAAGCTCCCCTGGGAAATGACACCTGAGCAGAGAAGTGACTAAAGTGAGAAAGATCCATTTTAATTGAGTGTTCTGGTCCTGTAGTTCTAAACTGCAAAGGACCACAAAGAGTCGTATAGGCTAACAAAGTAGCCTGCCACAATTTCACAGATGCTGGCAGGAGACAGGAAACTCTTGGGTCAAAGACAAAGGACTTGTATCACAGCGGACCTCATCACCTTCACGTTCTCCTTGTTCCACAAGTCCATAGAGAAGATGCAGAAGTGGACCCAGGTGGATGTTGCACATACAATAAGCCTATGTCACAGTGAAGAATTCCAAGTTTAGGAACCTCCCAATCTTATAAAGGGGCTGCCAGCAAAACTGTCCAATCTTTGCCCCATATGAAGACATCTTTATTATACTGGTTAGGAACAAATCTACCCTCTACACTGGAGGGAGACGGTCTTCTGTATTTCAAGGCTTTTCACTAAACACACATCATTGAAAAGATAGTCTGGGACAAAAACTGATCTGAGATATGAAGAAATGCCCTGGAGAATAGTCTCCTAACATCAACTTTCAGCATACACCAGAATCACCTGGAGTTCGCCAATCTCCAGTGTTCCTGCTTTAGTAGGTCTAGGCCCTGTCTAAGAATTTGCATTTCAAACAAGTTCCCAGCCAATGCTGATACCACTGGCCAGGAATTTCTACTTTGAGAATTACTGTTTTGAGTCTTAAACAGATCACATTTTGTTGCACTATTGTTGATTTGCTTTCATTTGGCTGTGCTTTATAATCAGCAACCCACAATTCTAGATTACTTAGGCCTATTATTTTCTTTGATTTCATTAAATATAGTGAACAACATATCTCTTATTAGAGACAACTCTCATATCTTACAATGTGGTTGAGCTTACTGACATATATATTTCTTCCCCAAACAAACCTTTGCTAGTATCAACTTCAGATTATCCAGATATGAAACAAAGGAGACAATTGAAATAATAGAGAAAAAAATCCTGCTTCTGAGGGTATCATAATAATTGTAATATTAACCTTGTATCTAATGTTAGTATTGATGACATTCTGGTCTATAGCTACAAAATGCACCAACTGAAGCACAGATGATGTTGATAATTTTAAAGAGTGTTGATAATTTTGTTTTTTCTCTGTCCTTATTATTTTCTATCCCTATAACATACTCAGTTTCTTCATCTTTAAAAAGCTTTTGAAGTCAAAATTGAGTTTAAATAACCAAATAACATTTAGACTTCTCAAATTACACACAGGCCCAGAAATCTATACCATTAATAAGGAAATTATGCTTTGTGATTACATCAGAATTGCTACAAATCTAGCAGTGTTTTGTTACCACAGCTCTAAAATTTAACTCCTTTTTGAAATTAGTTCCGTAAGTGACCAAACAAGGACATGCAGCTAATAACCCCGTGAAAAAAAAAACTTACTGTTATTTAAAATAACATTTTTGCATTCACAATCTATTTTCACAGAATTTGATAGAACTATGCAGCTATCCAGATTTGCCACTAGAGGGTAGGGTAGATTTGGAGGCTGCTTGTGTTTTTCCTCCTAATCCAGGGGCATTTACTCTATTTAATCAATAGATGGTGTCTGTACTCATTTTACTTAGCATGTCAGCCCCTTTATTAAAAATTGTGAAAAAAAAAGACTACCTAAATAAGCAAAACCCAATCAGAAATTAAATTTTAGAGAAGTTCCCAGACGGAAGATAAGAAAAGCTAACACTCTGCTAAGTACTTTATATATGGAAAAACAATTAATACCCACAAAAGTACTATAAAATTGGTAATATTATGCCAATTTTATGTTAATTATACAAATATATATATAATGTAAGTATATAATATTGGCATAGTGTGCCAATTTTTTATTATAACATGTAAAGTAAGGAGATGTAGAATGAATTATATGTGCAAATTCTCATGAAAAATAGTGAATTCAGGTCTTCCTGACTCAAAAATCCAAATTTGTCCAATATACCACATTAACAGATCAAATCAAGCCTTAATATAAATAAATCTCTCACATGATCCCCTGCTAAACTGTACATTTGTTACCTTTGCTATCAACCTTACTTCTTTGTTTTCTATAGTTGGAGTACGTGTGATGTGTTTTTATCATTGCTTCTAGATTTGTGAACTCTGTAAATTCGGGTAACCCATGTTGCACCTCATGATATGTCCTCTACTGCATGGCAACCATCCACATGGGAGCTCTTCTTTAATTATTGAAGCTTATTATTATGTGCCTATATAATAAATGACTTATGAGCAAATAATTTAACAACTAATTGTTTTTCCCTCTGTTGATAATCTGTTTTGTTCTTTACTGTGTCAGATTACTTTTTAAAATTATATTTAAATAGCAAATATACTTGAGATTGGCTTAATCATTACAAAATGTAGTCCCAGATCCACGGTTCTAGGAAGGCAGAGCAAGATGGAAAGCCAGAGCAAATAGATGCCTCTACTGATTGTCAAAGCAAAAGAACAAATAGAAGCCCCCACCAGTCATCCTCCCCACAAGAACACCAAATCTGACAACTATCTACATAAAAAAGCGCCTTCATCAGAAGCAAAAATCAGCTTAGGTGCCAACTTGACCACCGTGGGGTAGAGTACCAAACAGGCACTTGAGTCCCCAATTCCAGGCCTTGGCTCTTGGATGGCATTTCTGGATCTGGGCTGGACCAGAGGAGAGCCCACTCTCCTGAAAGGTGAGTCCCAGGGCTGGAAGCATTCACCACAAGCTGACTGAAGAGCCACTGGGCCTGGAGTGAGTTTGGCGGTAGCCTGGCAATACTCACCACAGGCCTGGGGTGGTGGTGGCCATGGGGAGAGACTCCTCTGTTTATGGAAGGGTGAAGGGAGAGTGGGAAGGATTTTGACTTGTGGTTTGGGTGCCAGCTCAGCTGCAGTAGAATAAGGCACCAGGCGGATCCCTAAGATATCCAACTCCAGGCTCTGACTCCTGGATGATATCGCTGTGCCCGCTTGGGGCTGAGGGTAACTCACCACCTTGAAAGGAAGGACACAAGCCTGGCTGGCTTCATCATCTGCTAATCGTAGAGCCCTAGGGCCATGAATAAACATAGGCGGCAGCCAGGTAGTGGTTACAGCAGGCCTTGGGCGAGACTCAGTGCTGTGCTGGCTTCAGGTCTGACCCAGCACAGTCCCAGTGGCAGTGGCTACAGGGTAGTGCTTGTATTACCCACCCCTCAACTTCAGGAAGCTCAGCACAGAGAAAGACCCTCCATTTGTTTAGGAGAAAGTAAGGGAAAAGAACAAGATACTCTGCCTGGTAATCCAGAGAATTCTTCTGGATCTTATCCAAAACCACCAAGGTGGTACCTCTATAAGTCTGCAAGAGCTACAGCGTTACTGGGCTAAGGGTGCCTCCTAACACAGATATGGCTGCAGTGACCAAGAACTTAGGTCACAGCACTCAAGTCCCTTTGAATACCTAGAAAGCCTTCCAATAAGGGTGGGTACACACAAGCCCAGACTGTGAAGACTACAAAAAATACATAACTCTTAAATGCCCAGACACTGACGAACATCTGCAAACATCAAGACCGTCTAGGAAAATATGACCTCACCAAGTAAACTAAATAAGCCACCAGGGACCAACCCCAGAGAGACAGAGAAATGTGACCTTTCAGATATAAACTTCAAAATAGCTGTTTTGAGGAAACTCACAGAAATTCAAAACAACACAGAGAAGGAATTCAGGACTCTATCAGATAAATTTAACAAAGAGATTGAAATAATTACAAAGAATCAAGCAGAAATTCTGGAATTGAAAAATGCAATTGACATACTGAAGAATGCATGAGAGTCTCTTAGCAGAATTGAACAAGCAGTAGAAAGAATTAGTAAGCTTGAAGACAGGCTATTTGAAAATGCAGCCAGAGGGTGGAGCATGGTGGCTCATGCCAGTAATCCAAGCTATTTGAAAATGCAGCCAGATGGTGGAGCATGGTGGCTCACGCCTGTAATCCAAGCACTTTGCCTGACTAACATGGTGAAACCCCATCTCTACTAAAAGAAATACAAAAAAATTAGCCAAGCGTAGTGGCGGGTGCCTGTAATCCCAGCTACTAAGGAGGCTGAGGCAGGAGAATCGCTTGAACCTGGGAGGCGGAGGTTGCAATGAGCTGAGATCATGCCACTGCACTCCAACCTGGGCGACAGAGCGAGACTCCATCTCAAAAAAAAAAAAAAAAAAAGAAAGAAAGAAAATACAGTCAGAGAAAAAAAGAATGAAAAAGAACAAAGCACAAAAGCACACCTACAAAATCTAGAAAATAGCTTCAAAGCACAAATATAAGAGTCATTGGCCGTAAAAAGGAGGTAGAGAGAGAGATAGGGGTAGAAAGTTTATTCAAAGGGATATAAGAGAACTTCCCAAAGCTAGAGACAGTTATCCATGTTCATGTACAAGAAGCCTATAGAATACCAAGCAGACTTATCCCAAAGAAGACTTAATAATCAAACTCCCAAAGGTCTAGGATAAAGAAAGGATCCTAAAAGCAGTAAGAGAGGGAGGGAGGGAGGGAGAGAGAAAGAGAGAGAGAGAGAGAACATTCAAGGGAGCTCCAGTATGTCTGGCAGAAGACTTTTCAGTGGAAACCTTTCAGGTCAGGAGAAAGTGGCATGACATATTTAAAGTGCTGAAGGAAAAAAAAAAAACACCTTTTACCCTAGAATAGTATATCTGGTGAAAATATCCTTCAAACATGTAGGAGAAATAAAGACTTTCCCAGACAAACAAAAGCTGAGGCATTTCATTAACAGCAGACCTGTCCTATAAGAAATGCTAAAGAGAGTTCTTCAATTTGAAAGAAAAGGACATTAATGAGCAATAAGAAATCTGAAGGTACAAAACTCACTGGTAATAGTAAGTACACAGAAAAACGGAATATTATAACACTGTAATTGTGGTGTGTAAACTGTTCACAAGTAGAAAGGCTAAAAGAACCAATCAAAAATAATAACGACAAGTAATTTTCAAGAAATATACAGTACAATAAGATATAAATAGAAACAACTAAAAGTTTAAAAGCAGGGGATGAAGTTAAAGTGTAGAATTTTTGTTAGTTTTCTCTTTGCTTGTTTATGCAATCAGTGTTAAGTTGTCATCAGTTGAAAATAATGGGTTATATTATTTGCAAGCGTCATAGAAACCTCAAATAAAAAAACATACAACAGTTACACAAACAATAAAAAAGCAATACATTGGCTGGGTGTGATGGCTCAATAATCCCAGCACTTTAGGAGGCTGAGGCAGGAGGATTACTTGAGGTCAGAAGTTCAAGATCAGCCTGGCCAAAATGGTGAAACCCTATCTCTACTAAAAATACAAAAATTAGCCAGGTGTGGTGATGAGTGCCTGTAATCCCAGCTACTTGGGAGGCTGAGGCAGGAGAATTGATTGAACCTGGGAGGTGGAGGTTGCAGGTTGCAGTGAGTCGAGATGGTGCCACTGCACCACTCAAGCCTGGGTGACAGATTGAGACTCCATCTCAAAAAAAAAGCAATAGATTAATACATACCACCAGAGAAAATCATTAAAAGGAAGACAGGAAGGAAGGAAACAAGGAAGAGAAGACCACAAAACAATCAGAAAACAACTAACAAAATAGCAGGAGTAAGTCTTCACTTATCAATAATAACATTGAATGTAAATGGACTAGACTCTCCAATCAAAAACAGAGAGTAGCTAATCTTATCATTTGCAACAACCTGGATGGAATTGGATGTCATGTCATAGGTGAAATAAGCCAGACACAGAAAGATAAACTTCTCATGTTCTCACTTGTTTGTGGGAGCTAAAAATTAAAACAACTGAATTCATGGAGATAGAGACTAGAATGTTGGTTACCAGAGTCTGGGAAGGGTTTTGTTTTGTGTGGGTGGGGGGAGGGGAGTGAAGTGGGGATGCTTACTGGGCACAAATATAGAATAAATAAGATAGAGTATTTGATAGCACAATAGAATGACTAGTCAATGATAATTTAATGTACATTTAAAAATAACTAAAAGTGTATAGTTGAATTGCTTGTAACACAAAGGATCAATGCTTGAGGGGATAGATACCTCATTTACCCTGATATGATTATTACTCATTTATGTCTGCATCAAAATATCTCATGTACTCCATATATACACCTACTATGTACCCACAAAATTAAAAATAAAAAAGTATTCCCAAACTTAATACAAAACTTTTAGTTCTCTGAGTTTGATTTACTTCATCTTCATTGTTATTTCTTTTGTAAATTTATATTATAAAGATTTTCAAACACACAAGAATTAAGAAAATAGTATAACCCGAAGCGCCCATTTTCCAGCCTCAATAATTATTAGCATATGGTCAATTTCATTTTATCTATACCCTAACACAGCTGGCAATAAAATATTTTAAAGAAAACTTCCAGACACATATCATTTCCTTTGAAAATATTTTATAAGGTAATTTTAAAACATAGGAGATTTTAAAAATAATCACAATACACAAACATCATGCCTAAAAACCAAGCAGATCAAAAATCTTTTAATAATATCAAATATGCAGGCAATCGTTCAAATTTCCATGATTATCTCATAAATGTGTGTTTTTTTAAAAACGAACTTGTCCAAATCAGGATATAAATAGTGCCAGGCATCATATTTGATTTATAGGTATCACAAGACTCACTCTATACTAGCTCTTTCCTCCTGTTTTATTTTTAACCATTTATTTATTAATGCTATTCCTCAGTCCTGATAATATGATCCATCTTTGAGAATACTTTATACAAATTTGTTTTTGCCAAGGGCAATTCTTTTGCTTTAAGACTATCAGCTCTAATTTATATTTCCATTTTAGCTTTTAACATTTAACTTTTTTTCCCAAAAGGGCCTCTTTAAATTCAGTCTATACAAATACTTACATCCCCAATAAAATTTTACTCCCTCTTTCCATCATCTCCTCCCATATAACATCAAAAGTATAAGGCTCCCATCTTCAACTTTATATATGAGAGCTGGAATGTCTAAGCCTTAGTGTTGTCGTGCCATCTCTACTCGTCAAATCCAAAACAGTCTCTCACACTTGCAGTTTTTGATTTAACCAAGAGAGGGCTTAATTCCTAAATTAATATCAAGTTTATTTCTGAGTTTCTCTTAAATGGTCTTTTTCAGTCATGATATCATAGGTTATATGATTATAAATATCCTTATATTTTTAAGAAGTTGTTATCATTTCCTGGATTTCCACTCTCCTATCAAAATATCAAAGTATGCCTTCAAGAATAATTAGTATGTGATGGGGAGGTTTTTCTTGCTCGACTTGTTTGCTTCCTCGTTAACAACTAAAAGCTCTTTCTGAAATCTCTATTATATCCTGTGAATGAGCAGTATGGTGGAATCAGAAAAACATTTGGGTCCGGAGGAGCTCTGATCACCAAGGACAGAGTAAGGCAGTTGCTTGAGAACCACCAGCACAAAGTCATTCTTATTTGTTCCTAAGATGTTAAGGTTAATCTCTTTATGCAAAAGAATGTCTTGGAACCTCACTGCAAATGGCTCAAAATATAACTTTCCCTGCATTAGAAACCCAAAGTCAATACATAGCACAGTTAGGGAATTTATTTAGTCTGATTACTGAGCAATTAATTCAGGTAATTGCACTGTCAGTCTGAAGTAATTGAGATGAAAAAAACTGAAAATCCTATTAGCACAGCAAAGATTTGAAATCATAAAAGAATCCTGATCATTGAAATATTTTAAAATACATATTAATATTAATATTTAAAATATATAATATATATAGGGTAAGTAGATAATAGATAAGGTAAGTAGATAGATAAATACACTTACTATATATATATACACATACACATATATATTTTATATCTATCTACTTACCATATATACATAAATATATATATAAAAAATAGTTGGGTAAGCATGTGTGTGTATGTGTATGTGTGTGTGTATACATATATATATATATAGAGAGAGTAAGTGTATTTATCTATCTACTTACCCTATCTATTTATCTACTTACCCTATGTATAGAGTAAGTATATATATTTACCCTATATACATAAATCTATAGTAAGTGGATATATATGTATCTACTTACCATATATATATATATATAGGGTATCTGTATGTCTCTATATATCTACTTATAGATATATATATCCATAATATATATAGGGTATATATATAGAGAATATATATATAGGGTAAGTAAATAGATTGATAGTTGGGTGTGTATATATATAGTAAATTTGCGTGTGTCTGTGTGTGTGTGTGTGTGTGTGTGTGTGTACTTGGTTAAGTCCTATCTTGTTATTCTGCTTTAAATCAATATTCTTAAATAGTTTTGCCCTTTTCTTCTCAATAAAATTATGTTTTCAACAAGTTTGAAAAAAATTCACCAGAATTTTAATTGAAATTGCATTAAGCCTTTTTAATAATTTAAGAGTTGAACAATTTTCAAAGCTCATACTCCTTCAAAACATTGAATGGCTTAACTTTTTTTTCATCTATGTCCCTCAGTAAAACTGTGCTGTTTTCTACATATAGGTCACCCTCATTTTTTATTCAAGGTATTTCTAGAGATTTTGTAATATCGTTGCTAACATAAATTAGATTTTTTAGCATATATCCTAGCTAGTTATTGCTTGTTTATAACTGTGACTATCAACAGAGGAGTTTCATAATTATCAGTGGGTTTATTCTAACTGTATTCAAATCACCCTCAGAGATTCTGATACATCTTCTAGAAGAGAACCTGTATTAGTTCTCACACTGCTATAAAGAATATCTGAGACTGGGTAATTTGTGAGGAAAAGGTTTAATGGGCTCACAGTTCCACATGGCTGGGGAGGCCTTGGGAAACTTACAGTCATGGCAGAAGGTGAAAGGGAAGCAAGGCATATCTTCACACGGCAGCAGGAGAGAGACAGAGAGCAAAGGGAGAAGTGCTACACACTTTCAAACAACCAGATCTCATGAGAACTCACTGACTATCATGAGAACAGCAAGGGAAAAGTCTGCCCCCATGATTCAATAACCTCCCACCAGGCTGATCTCTCCTCCAACACATGGGCTTACAATTCGACATGAGGTTTGGGTGGAGACACAGAACCAAACCATATCAGAGCTGTACCCACCCTTACTGATAATATGTCACCCTCAGGATTGGAGAGAAAAGCAATGTTAAGTTGTACTGAAGCAAAACTAGGCTATTGGGTTAAATTTTTTTCATAGAATCATTTTAATATTTTTATTACCTCTAGGAGTTTTTTTAAAAATACAGAACAATTTGTTTTCTAAAACTAAACTCAAGCATTTCCTTGAAAAAGAAAAAAAAATCGCCTCTATTAATCAATTAGCACTCAATCTACTATGTGCAAAAAACCGTGCCAAAAGCTTTTGGAATATGCAATCCCATAGATCTGAACTTTGCCTTTGGTCAGTCAGGTTTGGGTAGGAAGTGGCACTTGAGAGTGGGTTAATTGAGCTAAGCTGAAAATAGAGCACAACATACATAAGAATGTGTATTTTTATTAACCTTATCAACAGTCTGTCCTCCTGAATACAGGCAACATATAAGTGAAAATACGATTGCCAAAGTAGCATGTTGGGGCAGGAATAAACCTAAATTCTAAAAATTTCAGCCAAACTTTAGCTTTTCTGCATAAGTGTACCCTTTTCTGTTCTCACAAATCAGGTGCGTGTGGGAACCTTACGTTGGCCAAGGATATACAAATGAATCATGGTCTTAAGGGTGGAAGACACTGGAAAGAGAGGTTTTACTATCTGATGTACTCCTTGGAGACAGTGTCAATAGCCCTCTACTCATTTTCATAAAGTCAGCCATGCCTGCACTTAATAATGGGTTGTCTATAAATGTTAATTTCTAAATTGCTACTCTGAAACTTGCAACACATTTTGCTATGAAAATGGTGCTGTAGGTCAGAGCTTTTCAGACTTTACCATGCCCAGAAATCTCCTGGAGATCTTGGTAAAACACAGAGACCCAAGTCCAGAGACCCTGATTCAGTGTATTTGTAGTGCAACCCAAGGAAATCGCATTTTAACAAGCTCCTGCTGCTGCTGGTGCTATGTCCACAGACCACAATTTGAGTAGCACTGCTCTATACAATGGCTGAATTCCTACATCAGCTCACCTAAGTCTATTTAAATCATCATATACTACTATGTCATATTAATGGAACCTAAATCTGCACTAGAACTACAACAGAAAACTCCAGGAACATATATCCTTTCCAACTGCAGTCTCAGTTATAATCCCCAATGAAAACACACACTCCTACACCATCACGTGAAGCATTTCCTCCACTTCACAAGGCTTCAATCAACTATCAAGAGAGGCAGCAAAGACCCTGATAGTGACGGCTACTGGGCCCAAGTAGGAAAAAAGGATTTTGGCAACAGGAGAAGTTTAAGAAATATGTATTAGGTGGAGGAGGTGTCAGCAGCTGCCTTACTGAAGGATTAGGCAGGAGAGGAAAGACTCTTGGATTAGGGCTTCTTTTGGTGACTATCAGGTTCTATGGGACTCTAACAGTGAGAGAATGTGGCCACCAATCACAATGAACCCTCAGACAAGTGAAGTGGACCTAGAAGGAAGGAGAAATATAGGATTTCATGATACTGGCTTTCCAGAGTGCCACTCTCCCATTTCTTGTCAACTCAGCATGTCATCTTTTCCTACCATAGTTAAATATGTAACCTAGATCTTGCCTAAAGAGGAAAGGCGACTGATATTTATTTAATATCTACTAAACATCACGCACTGTGTTAAGCACATTGTATGCATCATCGCATTCACATTTTGTCTACATTTTACAAATGAAAACCTACTGTGGAAAGAGCAAGAGCAGTTTCCTCCCTGACCTGGATGAGTGACTTTAAATAAAGTGCTTAATCTCTCCAAGCACAGGTTTTTCATTTATAAGTGAGGGCAACTATTCATACTTTGTAGGTTTGTACTAAGGATTAGAACATATAGGTCAAATCCTTAGCTCAGTGCCTGGCCCATAGTTGATGTTCAATAAATGGTAGCTACATCACTACAATTACCATAATTGTTTTTATTTCAAAAATTGCCAGAGAAGCTTCCAAAAGCTCAACTACTTTGTAAGCAACAGAGTCAAAATTCAAACCTAGGTGCTTTTTCCCAAACTTCAATTCAAGAATAATCTGCATATTTGAGTGTGTATGTGTTCACAGTTATATATATATATGTGTGTACCTATACAAATGCAATGTTCTTTATGACTTTTGGTTAAAGAACACAGTAATGTAGTAAAATTAATACTGGGCAGGAAATCAGTTCTAACCTTAGTTCTGCTACAAACCTTCATTCAATCTTAATGTCTTAAAGTGCAAGCTTCCTTTAAATAAAGCAATATGAATACATAATCTCTAAGGACCCCAGGAGCTCTAAAATTCCATAATTCTATGAGGAAATTTTATGGAGCAACTGAAGAGATACAGACAAAGAGGGGAATAAGTGAAAATTTAATATAATTATCAACTGAATTCATTGCTTTTGAAGTGTTCTTATGACACTTATGGAATTGTAAAACTATTGAAAGTTTTATATAGTTTAATCTATTAATGATTTATTGTCATGAATTCTGCCTTAGGTATCATATATAGAAAGCCTTTTCTCATTCTAATATAAAAATATGTACCTACATTTTCTTTGGGTTTTGATATTGTTCTGTTTGATACTTAAATCCTTAATTTACTTGGAATTTCTTTGGTATTTCAAATGGGGTATTTAGCTTTATTTTGTTCCAAATATTTAGTCAATTTTCTAATGTTATCCAAAAAATAATTCATCCTTTACCCACAAATCTTTCATTAAAAAAATTTTTTTAAGAGACAGGATCTTGGAGCTTCTATATAGCTGAATATCTGGAGGTTCCTAGAGACTGGGGCACAAGGGAGGGCTTGGAAACTCTGTACCCCTTCTCCCTGCATACCTTTTTATCTTCATGTGATGTGCCAGGCATGGGACACAGTGATTGAAAAGTTGACATAGAGCTTATATTCAAATAAGGGAGAGAGACCATGAATAAGTAAACTGATGATGTCTGAAATGAAAATCCTATTAATAGCTGACCAGAACTCTTACTGGTCAGCTGGTCAGGGGCCAAAAGAAATAGGCTTTCTCATCCACCATGCAGGCCCATGTGGACATGGTAGTACAAAAGAGAAATAAGGGGCTGGAGTCCCTTGGCAAAGCAGATAAATACCTGCAAACTACCTTTTCAAAATGGAAGCCAGACTGTGATGGTGCCTTTTTTGAATGCGGAAAAGCAGGGCTTCCAAGCAAGCTGGCACGATGTTGAAGGAGATGCAGAAACAACCAGTCTGCGTGATGTATCTAGAAAACAGCACCCCTGACTCAGCAACCTCAGAAGTGGTGGAGCAAGCTGGAAAGCTCATAGAAAATGCAGATCCAGAAAAGGCTGTACAATTGTATCAATAAACAGCAATGCGTTTGAAAATGTGCAATGCCTCAACAGGCAGTTGAACACTTAGGAAAAGCTTCAGGACTGCTAGTGTAAGGATGCAGGATTGATGAGGGAGCACTCTCTATTCAGAAAGAAAAATATTTTTAAGGAAATGGAGAATTATTCAACTGGTTATAAGAAAAGAGTCGCTCAAGTCTTACTTCACTTACACAGTAATGACTATGCAGCTGGGACAGTGGTGGCAGGAGAGCTCCGGCATAGCAGGAGTCCATGGAGGTGATGGCTGAGCTGTACCAGATCAGCTCCCCAGAAGGGTTTGCCCAGCAAGACCAAGCTGCATTTCAGAGGTCTGCAACTCTCCACTTTTCAAGCATATTGGCAATGATTATGCTAGCCCCAGCCTGAGTTTAGGGGTTCCAGAATGGGACATCAATAAATCATCAGGAATGGCTTGCACAGCCACATGAATGTACTTAATGACACATTAAGTGTACACTTAAAGGGGGTTAAAATGATTTATTTTATGTTGTGTGTATTTTACCATAGTAAAACAAAATTAAGAAGAAGGAATAAGAGGAAGAAGAGGAGTTGGAGAGAAGAAGAAGAGGAGGAGGAAAAAGAAGAGTTAGAAGAAAAAAGAGGAGAAACAGAAGGAAAAGAGGAGGAGGAAAATGGGGGAAAATTAGCAACACCAGTCATGGCTGATGGCATCACCTCCATGGCTGCTGTTAAGGAAGACAAATATTCAGGACTATGCTAGTATTTTGCTTTGCAAATAAATAAATGATACATAGATAACAGAAAAAGTATGACATGGTGTTTCAGGGACTTGGAATTTGTTTAAGAGTATTCCATACTTCATTGTAGCCACGGTTTGAATGCTAATACTCTAATTTTTAGTTATTAATTCCCCAAATTAAAAAAAACCCAGAGACAGGACCTCACTCTATTACTTATCCTGTAATGCAGTGGCACCATCATAGTTCACTATAGCCCCCAACTCCTGGGTTTATGCAATCCTCCCACTTTAGCCTCTTGAATAGCTGAGGTTACAGACATGCACCACCATGCCATGCACCACCACTCCAAGCCTAGATAATTTTCTTTTTTTGTATCTTTTTTTTTTTTGGTAGAAATGGAGGTCTTGCTATATTGCCCAGGCTAATCTTGAACTCGTGGACTCAAGCAGTTCTCCCATTTTGGCCTTCCAAAGTGCTGGGACTATAGGCATGAGCCACCACACCCGGCCTACCCACAAATCTTAAACAAACCTTTATTGTGTTCTAAAGTCTTGGCATTAAAACGCATTTTATATTGGAAGATTTCATTATATTATTCTACCTTTGCACAGCTAGAATGAGCCCTACTTGGTGGATTATATTTGCTAATACTTAGCAATAATGCATCACAATTTATAAGTAAGCATGGTCTGTAGTTGTTTCTAACCTTCTAAATTTTTTAATATCAGGATTATTCTAGCCTGTCAGGTGCATTAGAAAATTTCATTTTTAAATCCCTCTGTAATAGATTAGATAGCATAAGAATTGTCTATTCCTTGATGACTTGATAGAACTATAATCTATAACCCCTTTAAGCATGAATTTTTCATGAAGAGATGTTTTATTGTCTTTTAAACTTCTCAATGATTTCTTCACGTTTTTTTATGACCTCTGGAGTTAATGTTGATAATTTATTATTTCCCAATAAAGCTTTCCATTTCATCCAGAGCATTTGTAAAGCTGATATGCATTAAGAATCTCTAAGAGCACAAAGTAGTTTTTTTAAACTTTTTTGTTCAAGAGTATGTTGCTGTTTAACTCATTCTTTTGTATAAATATTTTTCTAAGTTAGGCACTTTGAAAAATGCTAACACACTGTCTTAAAGCATTCTCTTAAATTTGTTTTCAAATTATCTCTGCACAAAGAATTAAATTCCTTTTCTTAGTCTGAATCTTGTATATTACTTTTTCTGTTATAATTGTTAGTATTTATCCAAAGAATTATATCTTGAACATATGTATTAATTCTTCTATTTTCCTAGATTTTTTTTCTTTTAAAATATGAATTCTTAAAGACAGGCATTATAGACAACCAGTCTGTGGAGAAAATATTTTGAGAGGAGGAGGAATTTTATTTTGCCTCCTTCCATTTTATAGGAGGAACAGATTTATACCCTGTTTACACATGTAGCTTATTGGATAATAACATGAACAAATAATATTGACTTAGAAACTTTATTTGGACTAAGTTATAAATTGTATTTCTTATTATATAATAAAGGGAATATAATTTCTACATTCCAAAACATGTACAGGTAGCCATTTGGACTATGAGACCTACAACAAAATATCAAGTATCTACATAGTACGGCAACCAGGCATTTGGTGCTCTATGAATTAAAGGTCTCAATGAAGGGCTATACGTTCTATTATTTAGACTTCATCTGCAGGTTCTCTAAGCATGTTATAATTTCTATGAATTTCAGTTTCCATACCTGTAAAATGGAGATTATACACCTACTGTGCAAAGTTTGGGTAACAATTAGACTTAACAGATAACCTGTCTCAAGACCATTTTCCCAGTAGCTGTGGCCTCTTAAAGCCCCTACAAAATTTGAAGAGATCTTTGGGCCTTGCAAAATCCTAGGTAATTTCACTTTATCAAAAGCCAAAGCCTGTGAGTGTTTTAACTCATCTGAATCATAAAATAAATCATTACGAAGAGTTAACAGTCCTTGGAATAGAATAAACTACCTTTCATTGATTTCAAAGTGCATTTTTGTTTTACATTTTTGTATCTCTACTCAGAATGCTCCTTAAAATTGATGATGTCTTAAAAATATAACTGACATTGCTTTTCTTGTCTAGGAGTATGTAATACAATGGTACATTTTACAAATGAGGACATCCTAGGGTAAAAACATACCATAATACCTTCCTCAGTTGTTTTCCAATTTACCACCCGCTTCCTAGGAAAATCCACACGCCTTAATGAATTGCTATAGTCATTAGCAAAGGGAGTAAATTTTGATGTTTGTCTTGTCTGTGGGCCTTGTTTCCCTCCGACTCATAAGCTCTAGTATACTCCAGCCATTCAAAATACCAGGTCCACATACATAGGTGCACTTACAAAAAAGGTCCTCATTGCACACCATTGAAGAATCACATACCCTAAATTCGAGATTTTAAACCTCAGATACAGATAGCCTAGGTCCCTACCAACAGGCTCACAAAAAATGCAAACCTCAGGGGATGGTACTCCAAAGTAATTAACCAAAACAAGAGTAGTTGTTATGCAAATACCAAGGAATTTAATCTCCTTAAGAAAACAATAAATTCCTGGTTCAGACCTAAAGGCACAAATTTTAAAATGTGTGTAGATTAGAGACTCAGCTCAGCTCCATTCTAAAAGATGCATTCTCTATAAGACCTCCCTAACACCTGGAATACAAGCAGCTGGGTAAACATCCCGGCCAGGCAGTATGGGCAGCATGAGTCAGTTAGAGGGCAAGGTTCTTTCTCTTGATCCGCCCACATGCCTTGGGGGTGTTAGAAGCCTTGATGGAAGTAGGAGATGAAGTGTTTCATGGAAAAACACCTACTTCCACATGATAAGGCAAGGAGAGGGAGTGAAAGAGAAGATGGGCCCCACCCTTCTGCAGGGCCCTAAAGCCACTACCAAGACAGGAGAAGGGAAAGCCCCTTTATTTTGTGTCCTAGGATTGGAGAAATAATTTTTAAAGACCCTAAAATCATAAATACTACTATACAAGTATGTGTGCAAACAGAGATGGATTTCTGTTCAATGAATTAAATCATAAATGAAAAGAGAAATGGCTAGGCGTGGTGGCTCATGCCTGTAATCCCAGAACTTTGGGAGGCCAAGGCAGGTGGATCACTTGAGGTTAGGAGTTTGAGACCAGCCTGGCCAACATAGTGAAACCCTGTCTCTACCAAACAGAAAAATTAGCCAGGCATGGTGGTGGACACCTGTAGTCCCAGCTACTTGGGAGGCTGAGGCAGAAGAGTCACTTGAGTCCTGGAGGCAGAGGTTGCAGTGAGCTGAGATCGCATCACTGCACTCCAGCCTGAGCCACAGAGCAAAACTACGTTAAAAAAAAAAAAAAAGGAAAAAGAAAAGAGAAATGACAGGTTGACAGAAATAGAGTAGCAAACTGAGTGGGAAATGAATACTCAGCACTGTTGATGGAAGTGCATAGCCTATTTCTGGAATAATCTGGAAATATATAGTAAAATTGATCAACCATATGACCTATGACCAAAAAATTCTCATTCCTAGATGTATGGCATGCACACTATTCCATCGTGGGGCATATAAATGCTGACATATTTAATGGTGCAGAATTTAAGGAAATGAAATTATCGGTCATTGGGGAATAGGACAGTTTAAAGGTGGAGGTTTTACAGTAAGAAGTAACAAACAACATATGCTTAATGCAACATGTTGGATTCTCACAAGCCAGGCCTGCTTTATAGATGTGTGAAATATGCAACTCTAGAGGATTAGAAGGTGTGGTTAGAAGGCCCTCACACTTAGACACTTTTTTGTCATCATCTTTAAATTATTATTCATAAGAAGTCCCATATTTAAAATTTGGCACTGGGCCCCACAAATTATGGAGACAATCCAGTTCACAGGCATAATGTACAGTAAGAAAAGTAGGAAACAATGAGATTTATAATAAAATAATATATGAAAGTCTCACATATGCTATATACTTTACAGTGATATGGTCACTCTTTAGGATAAACTAGAGATTGAATGAAAGTGGGGATCAGGGACAAAGGTCAAAATAAATTAAATAAAATTTACAAAAGAATAAACAAAGCAGTAAAGGGTCCTTATATGGATGAATAACCCATTCAGTGTAAAAGTGCCCCAAACTACAATGATTTGGATTTCCTTTGGGTAGGAATGCATTGCAGAAAATGTTTGGCAAAATAGTTCAAGATCAACTATGTAATAATTGAAAATTTCATCGTTTCTTTTCTTTTTTTTCCCCAAAAATATCTGTGTTTTCTAGTATAGAAATGTCTGTATTTGCTAGCATAGACTAGATTCCAGCAGTTTGTATATTGCCAAAACATGAACTATCTTTCCAGTTGCTATGCTTTATTTCAGAGATTCAAATTGGCATGCCAGTAGAATGTACTACATTTTAAGTGGAATTAAACATTAAAAATATAGGAATATAAAACGTTTCTCATAAATCAAGTAAATCTGTAAATAATTAAGTGGTTGAAACTATTACAGTAATGGAAGCAAAGCCAATTCCAACTACAATTTCCAATCAAACTGACTCTAATGGAACCTAATTAGTAACTGACACAATCCAAAGAAACTTGAACGTATTTAAACTAACCTCATGCCACTAAGTCCTACCTGACTAAAATGCACGTTCTGATACAAGTGTGTTTGCAATTCTTTCCTATGCTCTGCATGTACATAGACATGTCTGAACCAATGATGAAAATTCAGGAACTAATTCACGAATACTCTTCCTCTTCAGATGACTTTGAAGCATGGAAAATATTAGTTTTGAGATCATTTTAGAAATTTGGTTGTTTTAATTTACCCAAACTGGACTTGTAATTACCCTTGTAGTTTTCCATAATATAAATGCCCACTACTGAAAATAGAACTCTATGCAGTTCTGGAATTCCAGATTATCTGATTTCAAACTTTCATGGAGTGCAGACACAAGACAGCTTACATGGCAAGAAAGAGATTGGTTGGAGAGTAGAAAAAAAAAAAGCCAGTTTGTTTTTGTTTATTTGCCTTTAGCTAGCTAGAGATCTTGAAAGAATTGGATATACTATTTCCTACCAATTCTAATGCCCAATTTACATACTAAGGTAAAAGAAATTCAGAAAAGCCAAAGCAATAATTGGCAATGTGGTAGCATTAGAAGTGATGCAGCTGGATGAGGCAGGAGGATGTGGCATTTTACAGAGATGCTCGTTTGACTGGGGTCATTTCATCCACCCTTGGTGGAAATTATTTTCTAAGTAGAGAGTCTATTATTTTCTAAGTAGAGAGTCTCAGATTCTGCTGAGAATCTTCCAATTCATCTGACCCTTGAGGCATGGAACATGAGGATTGGCTTGGCAGGAGTGAGAATTTTAGTCTCAATCACACTCTTTTTCATCACTGGCTAAGAACTCACCTAACAAGTTTACCTTAGTAGCATCTGTCATATTTGAAACCATGATTAATCTGCTCCCAGTTGAGAAATTTCTAGTTGCGCCATCTTTTGAGCTGTTTAAAACAGAGCATGTTCCACTGACAGTTGCCTCTGGAAGGATCTGGAATGCACCTGAAGCTCCCAGGACTTGAAGACAGACCTCCAAAGACTTGGATCAGGTAATGACTTTTCATCTATTTGCAGAGCCTGGATCATAGTGTATTAGTGAGACATGGGAAACCTTCAGAGGGACAGAACTTTACATGTTGATGATGAATATTGTATTTTGATTCTATCAGGTTAAGCAAGATACAGCAAGATTATAATGTGACAACTTCAAATGGAGAGTCTTCTAGGCATGTTATGACAAGTTTTCCCTTTCAGAAAGCTGCAGCATCTAGAAAGCAGACATCACTATATTTGAACCTCAGTGAGAGGAGGTATCACAAGTCTACACCTGGAAAAATCTAGCAATAAATAATTTTATGAACCTCTCTTTTGAGTCTTGCATCTAGGGGTTTGGGAAATAATGTTTGGATAATGTTCTCAAAACCATTTACCATTTTTTAGAAAGCCCTTTATGTTCTCATTCCAATGGCCTTGAGTATGAATATTCTTTTTTATGATCAGGGTCATCTGCAGGGGAATATGAAGCAAAGTGACTGTCAAGAGTGACACAACTGCTTATGAAATCAATCATTTGTGGAGGACACACCGTTCTCTTTGTCTGCTGCTTTGTAATCAATAGTTTTACTGGGAGAGGAGTGAAAATGTGGTTCATATTAATGTAGATGATATTTAAGAGTATCATGCTCCTGTCACCCTTTAAATTGCAGACCTGATTGGAAGCTAGAAAGATGAAGATGAGTCAACTGAATGGACTAATATTCCCTCTAGACATAGAGAGATTAAATAATTATTCTTTAATTCTATGTGTCAAAGCCAAACTGTTATTTTTTGTTTGTTTTTACAAAATAGTTATCCTTTGTTTTCTTTTTCTAGAAATAAGAAAGCGGTTTTTACCAGGCTTTCTTCGTGTCTGAAAACAGAAACCAACTCAAATATATAGCACCTTGGCATACTTAGCACTTCAGGCTGTAAATATGAGAGTATGGAACTGAGTTTTGGAATAACAACATGAAGTTAAAGTGCCATTTTACTCTAAAATGACTTGGTTTCATATTCCTTCACTGGACTATCCTGTCTCTCCTTTACTTTGTAAGGACATTGAAGGAAAAATTATTTCCTTCACTGCTCTTCCTTTGTGGTTTATTTTATTTAATTTTTGCCTTTAATTTGAAGCAACAATCTTTCAGAGCCTATTTTACCAGGCAGGACAAGTGCTTTGTCCTTCATATTATAGAAGACATGTGAAATATAATGCTCTTTAAATGTTTGTTATTCATTTTTTTCTACCTTGGCATTTTATTTCCCATTTATCCCAAGACTCTTGTTCTTTTCTGCTTGCCTCTAGGCTTAGAGCACAGAGCTACTGGCCTCTTAACCTATTTGAAAATTCCATCAAAGTTGCCTACTCTTTCTTCCTGATTCAAATGTGCTAGGTGTTTAATTCTCAAATCTACAATTTTTAGGACTGGATATCCTATTGGGTAAAGATTTCCTTTCATTCACTTGTTAATAGTCTCCTCAGTCTTCCTGATTCACTGTCTTTCACCCTGTGGGTGGGGGAAAAACAGGGAAGCAATTTAAATCTAGTTTCTGACTAACCTGACCACTAATAGTTGTGAGTCACTCTGTTTTCGTAAGAGGTTAAAAGTATTAGAGCTTTATGAAGGATGCTGAGGTAGGAGCAAGACAGATCCTAAATCTCTGTAAACACCCATTGGGTTTTAGATTTAAAATGTCAGATAAAAAGGAAAAATGTGGCAGATGCAAAAACATTCTAATTGATAAACAACAGTCTTCTGGAAAACCCAGTCATTTGTATGGCTGCCAAGAATCTTTTAATAAACAAAAACTATGGGATACTGCTGAAATGATTATTACAAGATGGAAGTACTAAAACTTCTGAACTTTGCCCCTAAGAAGACATCTAGGACATTTACTCACAGGTCATTGAGTTTAAATTTATACATAATTATTTCTAAATGTCATAACCTTTGCTATTATTATAAGGATGATTCAAGCTAATAAATTCATCAAGAAAAATATATAACCAATAAGTAAATTAGTGGAAGAGGGAAAATGTTTATTCCCAGTGACCAAATATAACCATTTTCATTTTGGAGTAATTCTTCTAGTCTTTTGAAGACCATACTTTTTTGTTTATTTGTTTTAGAAGTTTAAAAACAATAAAAATTTAAAAATATGTAACAGTTGCTTAAATATTATTTTTGCTTCTATAGCCCCAAAGTTTGCAAAACTCTGTAAGTGACTGCAAATTTTTAGGTTGGCATATAAAATTTATGTCATATTTTTAAATCATTGCTAAGGTGCACTTTATGGCACATTGTAAATATTAATAGTTTAAAATTAAATTGCTACACAATTTTCAAAATGAATCCAATAGGATAATGATTTGATGCCTAATATCATCCACTTAAAAATTCCCTTATTTAATGAATTTAAAGTTTTACATCTTTTATTTTTCTCCTTCTATTCATATTCTCATTCCAGTCATTTCTACAGATGTTTTACATATTCCTACAAATATATTTTAATATAACATATTTGTGTTATTATTTCTTTTATTGATCAGTAGATTATTCTCTGCAACTAAAAGGTCCATATACATTAAAACTTAAATTGTTTTCATTTCCTGTGACCATAAGGTTGCATTTTGTAAAAAGTTTTTAATGATGTGTGATTTTAATTTTTATTTGTATATAATTGTCCAAAGGATCATAACACATTAAAAGTTTAATGAAAAATGATTAAGCATTAGGAGTAAAACTTTATTGGTGATGCTTTTCTTAATGATGTAAGTAGATCTTTTCCTTTTAAATTCTGCATCCATTGATGATTATTATTTATTGACAGAATGAAACAAAATTCATCATCAATTCTTTTTCATTTCTTGAATAGATGTGAGTGCTGAGAAACCATGTTTACACAATGCCACAATTTTTTGAACTCTTTATGAAGCTCTGTGTCACAAATCACATAGTGATGCATCAACAAAAATTATTTTATTTTTTATTATACTTTAAGTTCTGGGATACATGTGCAGAACGTGTAGGTTTGTTACATAGGTATACACGTGCCACGGTGGTTTGCTGCACCTATCAACCCGTCATCTACATTAGGTATTTCTCCTAATGCTATCCTTCTCCTTGTCCCCCACCCCCCGACAGGCCCCAGTGTGTGATGTTCCCCTCCCTGTGTTCTCATTGTTCAACTCTCACCTATGAGTGAGAACATGCGGTGTTTGGATCTTTGTTCCTGTTAGTTGGCTGAGAATGATGGCTTCCAGCCAAGACACAAAAATTATTTTTTATGCTCTATCTACTAACCACTCAAGTGCATCCTCTTTCTATTTTTTTTTTTTTAAGCAAAGAATTCAAAACCGACTTGCAGAGGTTAAATGCCCTTGGAAAGGGATTGCTATTTTATTAAGGTCAGTTCCTTTCCCAATACCAATGTCAATATTGTCAGTTATTCTCTTGTTAGGGAGTCTCAGCCATTTATACAGCCTAGAACAATTCACATCGTAAGATTCAGGAAAGGAGAGGGTTGGGCTTTTCCTTTGCAAAGTTAGAAAAGGAGACCCTGCTTCAAACCAGAAATTCTCAGGCCAAATTAGTATTACAAAAGAGTGTAGATGAGAGTCAAAGGTCTAGAATTTCATTCTTTTAAAACTATGTATGTGCCTATGTATTTCTTGAAAGTTATTGTATACTCTATAGACTATTGGTATATACAATTCTTTTGCCCAACAACTTTTTCCTCTATTTAGCATAATGTCATAAGTATGCTTTCATGTTTTTATATAGTCTTTAAAATAATTTCATGGATTTATCTACAAGATTAAATAAATATATTATAGTTTATTTTAAAATTCTCTTGTAATTGAAAACATGTTTTTAATTTTTATTACAAATAACAAGAATTAAAGCAATCTTGTACAAAAAGATCCCTCTCCAAGTTGAGAATTTATCTTTTTAGCATGTATTTATTGAGTGGAACTACTGGGATATAAAATGTGGATGTTCTTTAAAATTCCTAGTAATTACAGCAATATGTCAAATAAGTTTTACTAGTTTACACCAGCACTAGTAAATGTTGAAAACACCTGCTTTGCAACAGTTTCCAGTTTCCTTTTAATTGTGGTATAATTAAATTCAGTAAAATGCACAGATCTGAATTGTACAGTTTGATGAATCTTAGCAATTATCCCAGTCAAAATTTGCCCTAGAACCAAGCAAACACTATTGTTATTTCTATTCCTATGAATTAGTTTTATCTGTTTTTGACCTTTACAGAAATTCAACCGTAGAGTATGCACTCCTTTGCGCTTTTCTCATTCGGCATAACGTTTGTGATATTTATCCAGGCTGTTCAATGTGTCGATGAGTAGTAAGCATTCCATTACATAAACATAACATGATTATGTGTCCATTCTACTACTAATGGACATTTGTATTATTTCCAATAATTTGCTATTTGTGAATAAATCTTCAGCGAACAATCTTGCAAACCAATATTTTCTTTTATTTTAAGCAACTACCTAAAGGCAGAATTGCTATCTCACAGGATTTTCAGAAACTGTTAGAGTTTCTGAGAGTCACTGTGATATTATAAACTATAAATATATATCCCATCATCTATATATGGAAAGGTCCAGTAGCTCCTCATCTTCCCCAACATTTGGTGCAGTTGATGTTAGCTAGTCTATTGAGTATGCAGTAGTATCTCTCTAGGGTTTAACTTTGCATTTCTTTCTGATGACTAACAATGTTGAACATCTTTTCTTGTGTTTATTGGCCTTCCATCTATTCTCTTTTGTTTACTGTCTGTCCAAGTATTTTGTCCATTTTTTAAATTTAATTTTTTTGTTATTATTTATTTCTGGAGTTCTTGAAATTTCCTAGAGTCCTTTATCAAATATCTATTGCAAATATTTTCCTTTTGTCTGTGAATTGCCTTTTTCTTTTATTATTGCATATATTTTAATGTGAATAACGTGATGTTTTGCTATACATATATGTAGTGAAATGGTTACTACAGTAAAACAAATTAACGTATCAATAATCTTACCTAGTTACCCTTTGTGTGCGTGGCAAGAGCGCTTAAAATGTACTCTTTTAGGCAAAATTCCAACTACAATACAATAAACTATAGCCCTCAAGTTGTACATTAGCTGTTTTCTTTTCTTCTCTTTTTCTTTGCTTTTTGAGACAGTCTCACTCTATCACCCAGGCTGGAGTGCAGTGGCACAATCTCGGCTCACTGCAACCTCCATCTCCTGGGTTCAAGTGATTATCATATCTCAGCCTCCTATGAGTAGCTGGGATTACAAGCGTGCACCAACATGCCTGGTTAATTTTTGAATTTTTAGTAGAGATGGGGTTTTACCATGTTGGCCAGGTGGGTCTCGAGCTCCTGGCCTCAAGTGATCCACCCGCCTTGGCTTCCCAAAGTACTGGGATTACAAGCGTGAGCCACTGTGTCCAGCTTATTTTTTTGATGATGTTTTTGAAGATCAGAAGTTTTTTATTTTAATAATTTTTAAATCTTTTTTTGTTTATGGTTAGTTGTCTACCCCAAATTTGTAAAGATATTATTCTTTGTTATCTTCTAACAACTTTGTACTTAAGCTTTTAGTTTTAGATTTGCAATCTGAGGTATATTTTTGTATCTGGTTTGGGAAATGTATCAAGGTTACTTTTTTCAAAATTGATTTCCAATTGTTCCTGCAGGAATAATTGTTGAAAATACTTTCTCACTGAAATACATTGAAACCTATGTCAAAAGTTATTAAACAACATATAATTTAATCTATTGAGTCTGTTGATGTATAAACAAAGTATATCTCTCTATGTATTTGGATTTGTTTTGTAATTTTCAGTGTAAAGATTTTACAGATCTTCTGCTCAATGTATTTCTCATTATTTTGATTTTTGTTAGCATAACAAGTGTAGTGCAATGATGACTGAACTCTCTCAGTTGAAATCATATTTTACCACTTTTTAATAGATAAGAATTTTACAATGTTTCAGTAATTTTTTTAGCTAAAAAGAACTAAAACTAGCTATGACAGCAACAATAAAAATGACTGGTAACAATGCAAGTAAGCTTCATTTACCTACTTATTATTCATGCACTTATTCAGCAAATCCATATTGTGGACCTACCATAATGTGGACCTAACATTCACATGTTAATGGCCTAAATTCTCATAAATGCTGAACAGATAAGGTGTCTATTGTAAATATAGTACTGCTCCCTCCCATATTCTTTGTGAAAGTCATATCCTTGTTCCAGATAATGTTTTTTTTTTCTTAATTCCAGGCTCCATACTCTGAATCATCTGAGCCACTTCTCATTAAGACATAATGTCAGCTTAGCCTAATTATAGCTTTTGCAGGGATTTATCTGCGCTGATGTATCTGTACTGTTTCCATTTACTTTTCTGCTTATTTTCTTCAGAGAACAGTCCTATTTAAAATGAAAATGCTAGTGTGATTCTTACTGTTACCATGGGAAGAAGAGAGAGAAAGAGAAAGCTTTGAAATAGTGCATTGCAATAGTCCATAATTTCTTTCTCTTGAATAAAGAGTTTTATCTTGTTTTTAACCAGAGGGTCAGATATAAGGAAACTGAAAGAAAAGATGACCAACTTCTTTTGAATAAGATTTTCAGCCTGTAACTCTATATTAGCTGTAGGTTACTGGAATTTCATGAAATGTATGCATCCTGGTAGTCATTTAAAGAAATGAAATACATGGGATACTCCATCATCACACAGGAGACACAGTATAGAGAGGTGGTTACATCTGTAGACTCTGGGATCAAACCAATCAGATACAAATCTCGCTATAGCAATTTCTAGCTATGTGAATTTAGCTAACCTACTTACCCTCTCTTTGCATGAGTTCCATTTTCTGTACAACAAACCAACAAAAAGAGGATAATAGAGATAATAATAGCAGCACCTACCAATAGAGTTGTTTGTAAATTAAATTAATTCTTATAAATCACTTTTTAAAGTCAACGCCATATAGTTATTTCCAATTGTTATTATATGTGATAGATACCAAAAATTATAGCTGTTATTGTCCTAATTGCATTTTGATTTTTTGTTGTAAGTATTACCATAACAGTGTTTTTATTTCTGGCGACTAGAAAAAAAGAGGGATAAACTTTCAAAGCAAGAAAATACAGTTCTGAAAGAAGCATAGTTTTATGAACTATCTACTTTATCAGCATAAGAAAAAACAATTGCTTTTTAAATATTAGCTTTGTATCTTAATACTTTTCTCTGTATTCATCTATTAGATATAGTGGGTTTTGTGTAGACTAGTTAGGATTTTCTATATGCATCACCACACCATGTAAAAATAAATTTAGGCTGGGCGTGGTGGCTCACACCTGTAATCCCAGCACTTTGGGAGGCCGAGGTGGGCGGATTACCTGAGGTCAGGTGTTTGAAACCAGCCTGGCCAACATGGTGAAACCCCATCTCTACTAAAAATACAAAAATTAGCCAGGCGCAGTGGTGGGCACCTGTAATCCCAGCTACTTGGGGGGCAGAGGCAGGAGAATCACTTGAACCCAGGAGAGGCTCACTGCAGAGGTTGCAGTGAGCCAAGATCATGCCATTGCACTCCAGCCTGGGTGTCAGAGCAAGACTCTGTCTCAAAAAAATAATAATAAAAATAACATAAAATAAAAATTATAAAATAAAATAAAATAAATAAATTTAGTGTTGTTTCTACTTTCCCATCTTTGTTGTTGTTGTTGTTTCCTCTTTTGATTTATTTTATTTAATAGCACCTCCGGTATCACGGTAAATGGAGGTGATAAGAAAGACATGCTTTCTCTTGTTTCATCCTTAAGGTGAAAGTATTCAATATGTTAGCATTAATTATAATTGTACCTGGAGGATATTTTATAGAATTCCTTCATCTGATTGAGACATTTCCTTTTCATTTCTATTTTCCTAAAAATTTTTTATTATAAAGTGGTGTTGAGTTTTGTCAAATGTACTTCCCAATTTTAAAACTGATCATTTTAAACTATTTGCTCCTTTGATTAATTTCCATATTATTCTAATAATCTTGGCTCCAATTTATCCATCAGAACACTAAGAATAGTTTGTCAAGAAGGGTTGTATGCTAACAACTTCAGGGACACATGAACAGCTTCAGTGTTATAGCTCTGTAAAATCGTCGATGAGTGTAATAATTTCTTCCTCATATTAGATAGGATGCTCACTGATGAAACTATGTGGGTCTGTAATTTTTGTCCATGCACGTGGAAATATTTTATAAAACAAATTCAACTTTTAAGGTAGATATAGAAATGTTCTTTTTCTTCTGGAAATGGTTTTTTAAGTTGTGTTTTTCAAGGAATTTGTCTAGTTAATATAATTTATCAAATTTATTTGCAGTTTTCAGAATATTCTCTTATTTTATTGTTTGTATTGTTAATGATATGTACTATTTTATTTCTGATATTGGCACATATTGTAGCTCTATTTTTCCTTGATTAGTTTTGTTAGGGTTACTTGATTTTTATTAATTTTTTCCAAGGACCAACTTTTGGCTTTATTAATTTTCTCTAATATTTTTATTTATTTTATTATTTCCTCTTTATTATTCCTCTCCTCCTACTACTTTGATATTAATTTGATGCTCTTTTTCTAACTTTTTATGGTAGAAACTCAGATAATTGATTATAAACTTTTTTCTAACACTGGCAGTTAAATCACTAAATTTATTTCTAAGCAGTACTTTGGCTGTATGTCAAATTTTGATACGTCATGTTTTATTATCATTTGGTTGCAAATTTCCCTTTTTATTGCTTCAGTTTCTATGGGTTCTTTAGGCATGTTCTGCAAATGTCAATTATAACAAATTGGTTAATAGTGCTGTTCAGGTTTTCTATATTTCTATATTATTTCTGTCTAATTTTTCCACCAATTATTGAAAGAGATATGTTGAAACATACAGCTATGAAACTGAATAATTACCTATATCTCTATCAGTTTGATCTTCTCATATTCTGAAGTTCTATTATTGGATGCCTACATATTTAGGGTTGTTTTATCTTCCTGATGAATTGACTTTTTTCTTCTAGATGAATTAACATTACAAAATATCTCGCTTTGACTCTGATAATGTTCATTGTCTTGAAGCCTACTTTGTCTGTTATAAATTTGACAGCTTTCTTATTCTTACTGCTTGTATGATATACTTATTTATTTCTTTTACTTTCAACCCATTTTCCTTTAAAGTGTGCTTTTGTTGAAAGTACATAGTTGGGCCCCGCTTTTTTTATACATATATAGTCTGACAATATTTGCCTTTTTGTAGAGTATTTTCTGTATTAGCATTTAATGTAATTTTTGGTACAGTTTTGTTTAAATCTGCCATTCTGACCTTTCACTATTTGTTTTCCACTTGTCCTCTTTCTTCCTTTTCTTTTTTTCTTTCTTTCTGTTTCTCTTTCTTTCTTTCCTTTCTTTCTCTCTCTCTTTCTTTCTCCTTCCTTCCTTCCTGCTTTCCTTCCTTCCTTGCCTGTTTTCTGCCTTATTCTAGGATAATAAAATATTAGCATTCTGTCATGATTCCTCTATTGAGTTTTTAAAATATGCCTATCTCAAGATTGCAAATTTGTACCCTATTATCTGATGCCTGAAAACAATTGACTTGTATATTTGATCTAGTGAGAGAACTAGTCTTGTATGAGTTACACCACCATATTTGGAAGTGGAAGTTTTTCATTACGGTTTCTCAAATGGATATTTAATATGATAAAATGATTTTGTAAAAATTAATCTTTTGGCAACATACATAATGATTCGACTCATAAAGACTCAAAAATGAAAAACCAGGCAGGAGACCAGTATAATGATATAAGATATTAGGAATTAGATACTAGACTAGATAGGTAATAGTAATAATTGAAAACTTTTTAAAAAGAATGACAGAGAAAAGAGATAATTGAGCAAAGTTTTGAAAAGGAGTTTGAAAATGTTTGAAAGAATATCACTATTTATTAAGAGATTGGCAATAGAGTTTGAGGAAATCAGAGAATTCAGGAAAATTTCTTTTTTTTTTTTTTTTTTTTTTTTTTGAGACAGAGTCTCACTCTGTCACTCAGGTGGGAGTGCAGTGGCCCGATCTCGGTTCACTGCAACCTCTGCCTCTTGGGTTCAAGTGATTCTCCTGCCTCAGCCTCCCGAGTAGCTGGGACTACAGGCGTGTGCCACCACAACTGGCTAATTTTTTTATTTTCAGTAGAGACAGGTTTCACCATGTTAGCCAGGCTGGTCTGGAACTCCTGGCCTCAGGTGATCCACGTGCCTCGGCCTCCCAAAGTGCTGGGATTACAGGCATGAGCCACTGAGCCTGGCCAGAATATAGGAAAATTTCAGTTTCCAGCTTTCAAGATTGGGAGGATACAGATTCTGGAATTGAAATAAAAGAGGAATTGAAAAAGAAAAAGAGAATAATTCTATTTGAGGGGATATTGGATTAAAGACTGCAAAAAGAAATCAAAGTGGAAGTATCCTGAAGGCTTGAGGGAATATGGAATTAGAGGTTCACATGTGGGATGTATGGATTTGGATTTTTTTTTCTCACCTAGGGAATATATGAAAGTATGTGATTAGTGAGAGATACTTGAGAGAATGAGTTTGGGGAGAAAGAAAGAGTGAGCAGCGGACAGATGATAAGATGCTGTTGGATCAAGGAGAATGGGGAAAGAGACCAGTGCATGTAGCTAGCAAAGGGTGGAGCTGGGAGTCAGAACACCAGAGGTAAAGAAGCGGATGGGTGACTAGGAGACAGCAGGAGAGATCCCACATGTTTGATTCCAGGATTTGTCTGTTTTGTCATCCAGTTCATTTAAATAGTAAACATAGGGACGAGCTCTCAAACCATCTGCTAAATACCTGGTTGTGAATACCAGATTCCTTTGGAATGTCTCTCTGCTCCCTTCTAGATCTTTTCATTCAAATGATTGTAAAGGAAAGGTTCGTCTTGGTCCTTAACTTTGCTTGAGTTATTTTAGAAACATAGCAGAAGATATTCACCTTCTACTCTTGGGTTTTTCTGTAAAGAAGATGCATCCTGCCTTATATTCCGGTATTTTCTATTTTTTTATGATTTAGTTATGCTGTCTTTAGCATTATTTCTTTGGAACTTTGCAACAACCTCATGAGGAAGGTGGCATAGGCATTTTTAAGGTCCACGTGTTTTCCCAGATAGGAAAAGAAAGGCCCACACTATAGGTCTTCTGTTTTCAGACTCTTTTTCTAGAATTCTTTCATTAACTCCCAGTAACTCTCCTAATTCTGCATTGTGATAGAGAAGAGGATAATAAACTTTTCCTCCTCAGCACACAGTTGGGAAATAATGATGTACCATCTGATCTACAGACAAAAATAAGCTGAATGCACAATTGCCATAAAATTCCTGCTAATATCTCATCTGGAAATATATAGAAATATATTACTCAAGACCAGCCATTCCATTGTTTACCAACAACTGAACATGCAAAAATTGCTCAAACATAGCTTATTAAGATAAGAAGTGAAAAAACATCACTCAGGTTGCCTAAACTTGTATTATTTAATGTTTTTTTTTCTGATTTATTTCTTCCCCACTCTCTTTTTCTTTGCCTTCCTGGCTCCTTTCTTTAACTTTTCTCATTTTCTGTCTCTCTCTTGGGGCAGGAAAGAGGCTCTTTCAGTTTTTTGTTTAGCCTGCTTAAGATAACATAGGTAATATCGATTCATTATAAATATGAACCTTTTATCCTTTTGTCCAAATCATGATCTGTTATATAATTGCTTTCTTCCTCCCATGCAGCCTACATGCCCACATTTCTTTTCCATATCTTTCTGAGCTCACTAATCAAGAAAAGATGAAACAAAAAATGTATGCCATAACTGATGACAGGCAAGATATGGTTTCATGTCTTTCACTAATATTATACTTGGCTTCCTTCTATATATATACATACATATTATTTAGGAAATTTTATATATATAGATCTATATATATAGAAGGAAGCCAAGTATAATATAGGATGAAAATTTTATATATATACTTTAGAAAATTATATATACATATATATAAATTTTTATCCCATTTGTCATGTCTTCCTTGGGCTGTGAGAATGTCACACATTTTGCTTACATTTTATTGTGCATGTTGATATCGGCTTTGTTTTGTATCTTTTAGTTGTTTACCAGGTAACCTGCATATACAAGATATTTTCTATTTTCATTTTTCTCGGCCCTATCCTATTTTTTACTTTGTCACTGATAAGAATTTTATACTTAAATTTGTTAAGACAAAATTGTTCCTCTCTTGTAATCTTCCAATGAGTTACACTGTTCCCAAACTATCTTCATAAGGGGGAGTAAGACCCAGTGAAAAGAAATTGAGTAAAAACAGATATTGTTCAAATTCTAAAT
Organism: Gorilla gorilla gorilla; assembly: GCF_029281585.2. Lineage (NCBI taxonomy): Eukaryota > Metazoa > Chordata > Mammalia > Primates > Hominidae > Gorilla > Gorilla gorilla. Next base: position 101,042,965 of record NC_073232.2, read on the forward strand.
TGACACTTACGTTTGCTAGCGATGGAAAAATAATGATTATAATGATTAAGCATATAGATGCTCAGTCCATGATATATAAATTATAGATTAAATAGGTAAAGTACTCTATATAGTGAAAAATGAATATTATTAATAGAATTAATAAGTAAACAGAAATTCTTGGCTGCTCTTATTCTATTTGATAAGTGTTGGTACAAAATATGTTGTTATTTTTCATAAGTCAATTGAAATAATTGTGCCATATTCAGTATGAGCAAAACTAGAGACACAAAAGATTTAAAAAGTTATAAATACAAACTATTTGTATTTATAATATAAAGTATAATATGTGGTTCTTGTCCTTAAGAAGCTTATGAACTAGTTGAAGAACCAAGACATACATCTGAAATAATCACAGAAGTAGAAGACATGGTATAACAAGAGCTACCATTTACTGAGAGTCAAGCATTGTTAGATGTTTTATAGACATTATTTATCATCTTATTTATCACATCTTTATCATCTTAAGCCAACCCTACATGTAGGTGTTATTATCCTCACCATACAGATAAGAAAATTAAGTTTCAGAGAAGTTTAATTGCCTAGCAATCTCACAACTAATAATAAAAACAGTAATAGCCAATAGTTAGGAAGTGTCTACAATGTGCAGCTTCACTGGGAAGCTAGTGATGGAGTTGAGACACAGGAGCTGTGGCTCATAGCCAGTTTTGCTCCCTGCAGTTGAAGCTCTGACAGCTGCATTCTCATGGCTGCCATATCTTCTGAAGGACAGAGTTAGAATTTTAACTCAGAATTCTCCACAAAGCATTCAGGGATTCATCATTAGCTTTATTTTACCATTGATCAAACTGAAATTCATCTGTAGAAACTGACCCCTTTGCATTTTTTAAACTTAAGAGTTTTCCAAACTTAGAGCTTAGAGTTTTCTGTGGGGTCTTTGTACCTGCACACTCTGGCCAATTCTCACCTCCATTTATGAATATAGTGAAGAATTAGGGTGGGGACTGGTTAAGAATGCTCTCCAAGCATTGCCATAAGTTGTTATTAAGTGTTTGCTTGATGAGCCTGATAGTTCCTATTACAGGGCAATAAGAAAAATGGAATTAAGGTCTCTATTACTTCTGATATTCTTTTGTTGAGAAATTGCTATCCTTGATTTCACCATCAATGTATTTGTCAGTGCAAAATGCATTACTTATGAGAGCTGCCTACATATAATCCACATGCATTTGATATACAATATGTAAACCCAATATAAAATCAAACATGCATCAAGGCAATATTCTCTTGAAAGTCTCATATTTCCTACTGACTGCAGTAGCTAGAGGGGTTGGGGGCAGGGAGCGGACAAAAAGCAACTATTAGAGAAAGGGAGATTTTTGAGCATGGGAAGAGGGTCTTGCAAGTAATGTACCTTTTTCCAATCAAATTCCAACCAAATTTGAGTAAAAGTAGCAGCTGTCTCCACTGTCATGTAGAGCATCTGCCTGAAGAAACTTTTGAAAGAGACGTTTCCAATTTTTGCCCACTTATTTTAGCCTTTCCTTCATTATATAGATTTTTTTGGTATAGTAAATAGAGAAAGAAATATTAAATCAGCATTTAATAACTCATGGACACAAAGAGGGGAACGACAGACACTGGGGACTACTTGAGGGTGGAGGGTAGGAGGAGGAAGAGGATCAGAAAAAGTAACTATTTGGTACTAGGTTTAGTACCTGGGCAATGAAATAATCTGTGCAACCAACCTCCATGACACAAGTTTACGTATATAACAAACCTGCACATCTACCCCTGAATCCAAAATAAAATTTTAAAAAAAGACTGCAGAAAAGTAGGTTAAATAAAGTTAAATAGAGTCTTGACTGCAGGACTATAGTGAACCTTAATTATAAACTAAGGCTCTCCAAATAAGTGATGTTTATAGCATTTATATAAGTGTATCCAGATACATGTGTGTGTATGTGTGTGTGTAGTCTGAATATCCAAGCAAGTTTTATGCACACACACACACACACAGTCTGTAAGTCTCCAAGGAAGTCATATATATAATATGTACACATACATATATAGTTGAACATATATTTGCCCATGGCCTCTTTATACAAATAGCATTTTATGGGAGTCATGTTTTGTAGGATGGCAATGTGAAAAGCTGATTTACAGTGATAAATCAATAAAATCTATTATAGATTATATCTATAATAAAATATACAATAAATATAATCTATTGTGATTTAATCTGAGTACTTGCAACCAAGGGTCACATCTTTAAAAACTGAGAATCCCCTGGAATTTATCATGTCTGCTTTTTTCTTAGTCTAAAATCCTTATATGCATTAGCATATCCTTAGTCTAATATCCTTATATTTCTTAGTCTAATATCTTTATATTTCTTAGTCTAATATCCTTATATGCATTAGCATATAAGGATATATGAAACAGGATATAAGGATATATGATATTATATAGAATATAAGGATATATGAACCAGCAGAATGTCGATGTGGGACACATGAGAAGGCAATATTCATCAGGGAGCTGTCACAGAAACAGGTCAAAGAAATAAAAAAACTCAGAGTATTATTAAGAGAGGTTCCTGAATCAAGCACCCTTACCCAACAATTACAGTTAATGCTATAAAGCTTGGATAGGCAAAGCAGGTAAGAACATCCCTTGTAAGAGGTGCTGGAAGACAGGCTGTTTAGATTGGACTTGACACTCCTTCCTAAATGGAACATGTACAGACTTCTCTTGCTGCGGTGTGTCATCTTTCTATATCCAGATCCATATAACACAGGGGAACAAAACAAAGGCAGCTGATGGGCTGTATGTCATGGTTACAAAAGGCAATCTGTCATGGCTAGTATATCCTTGTGCCATCCCTTGGGGCTGGCTCCCAGCTCTTCCTATAAGCAGCACATTGTGCTAGCTCACAGCCCTCTTCCCCTGCAACATTACAACACCCACAGGATTAGCCATTTCAGAAGAGAGCTGGATCTGCTCCAACACAAGGGCCCCAGGTTTACTTACTGGTGATTGTGATTCAGAGGCCTCAAAACGCCAGCCACTCAGCAGAAATGAGACCATGTTAACTGTCAAAGCCTTGAGAGAGAAGACCAATTTTTACACATTTCCCTACTACTTTGCCATAAAATATAATCCTGAGGTAAGGACCTGATCAACATTCAAAGCTTACTCTCAGTGAGGAATGATGAAGTGGAATAAAATCAAACCAGTGAAGCAATATGTAATATAAAATAGTGAGTCAATCTGGCATAGTCATTAAGATTAAATAACATGGCCAGTTGCGGTGGCTCACTCCTGTAATCCCAGCACTTTGGGAGGCCAAGGTGGGTGGATCAGCAGGAGTCAGGAGTTCGAGACCAGCCTGACCAAAATGGTGAAACCCCGTCTCTACTAAAACTGCAAAAAATTAGGTGTGGCGGCACGCGCCTGTAATCCCAGCTATTCCGGGGGCTGGGGCAAGAGAATCCCTTGAACCCAGAAGACGGATGTTGCAGTGAGCCGGGGTCGCGCCATTATACTCCAGCCTGGGCAACAAGAGCAAAACTCCGTCTCAGGAAAAAAAAGATTAAATAACATATTCATGTACTCCTTCATCCATCCATTTTATTGGCATTTATAAAAACCTGCATGCTAGGTCTCAGATAAACAGAAACAAGAATGAAATAGTTTATCTTCTGAAAGAATCCAACCAGTCTGGCTGTTTTTTAAACTTTAGAATGCATATGAACCACTTGTAATGATGGTTTAAAATGCAGATTCCTGGGCCAAGCACCCCCAATAGATTCTCCTTCAGCTAGGCGGTGGTGAGGTCTAAGAGTTTTCAGTGTGATGTCTAACAGTCTTCAGTGTTTTTCATGGTGATTATGATGCCTGTGGTCTACGGGCCATACTTAGAAAAACACTAATTAGACACACAGAAGCCAGAGGGCCCCTGTAAAACTAGTCTGAATGGACGGAGTGGTTAAGAGCACAGTCTTCATGTGCATTTCCTAGAGTCAGGCAACCTGAGTTCAGATTCTGCCTCCATGACCATCTGTTTGATGTTGGGCAAATTACTTGACTTTGTAAGGCCCAGTTTTATTTTAAATAAAATGAGGACAATATTTCCCATCCTTTTTTAAATTTTTTTCTTCTTTCTTATTTTTTTTTTTTTTTTTTTTTGACAGGGTTTCACTCTGTCACCGAGGCTGGCGTTCAGTGGCGGTGCTATCACAGCTTACTGGAGTCTCAAACTCCTGGGCCCAGGTGATCCTCTCACCTCAGCCCCATGAGTAGCTGGGACTACAGGTGCATGCCACCATGGCTGGCTAATTTTTTGTATTTTTTTTAGAAACAAGGTTTTCCGTGTTGCCCAGGCTGGTCTCGTACTCCTGGACTGAAGTGATCAGCCCGTCTCAGCCTTCCAAAGTGCTGGGATTACAGGCATGAGCCATCATGCCCAGCCCAATATTTCCTACCCTTTAGAATTATTTTGAGAATAAAATAAAATCATATATGTCCGGCACATTACTTGGTACATAATAGGTGCTCAATACATAGTTATAAGAGCAGTTATGACAGCAGTAATAATTATTGCTTCTGAAGGTGATATTATTATTGCTGCCATAGAGTTGCACCAGAATCAAGCTATATTAATCCGTATTAATTTATATGTCAATATATTATATTACTATACAATAACAAAACAGATTAGCAGGGAGGGTGTATTTTCTAACATAATTTGAAGATCTGTATTTTATAAGTAACTGTAAAAGGAAGCCCTCCTGAAAAATGTTCCCCTTGGTTGTTTTTGCAAAGTTGTTCTTTGCTTTAAACTTAAGTAGTTTCAAAGACAAATGAGAAATACTCATAATCTTTTTCTCTCCACAATGTTCACAATTTTAAAAAAAGTTTAAATAATAATGTTTTTCCTATGATAAAGTAATACTGGATATAGAAAATTTAGAAAGTGTGAAAAACACTTTAAAAATGAGAAAATAATCATCCAAATATTCACCATCTAGATATAACTATAATTAAAATTTGATGTTTAGGCTTTTTTTTCTATTATGGTTTGTGTCATCATTGAACTCAAAATATATGCACAATTTGAAGTCTGTTTTTCCCTATGTATTATGTAGTAGGAATTTTCACATATCACACATAAGCATAATATTTGATGACTGAATAATTCCATTTTTTCTCACCCATAATTTAGATCACCAGTCTCTTACTTCAGGAAATTTTACTGTCTTAAGATATATAATAAGAAATAATTTTATACCCAGTGTTTATATATACATCATTTTTCTTTTAGATAGACTCCTGAAAACAAAATTACTGAGTGAAGGTTATGAATACTTTTAAATTTACAAGACATGTTAACAAATTTTTTTCATAAAGGTTTTGCCAATGATTAACTCCACCATCAGAAAAAAGTACCAACCAATCTAATAAATAGAGATACTAAATGTGCTTTGATTAATTTATTGGCCATTATATTTATTTTCTACACATTATCTATTCCCTCTTTTGTCCAGTTATCTACTGGAAACTTGATTGATTGGTTTCTCTGCTCCTTTCCATTCATTCCCTCTTTTCTTCTTTCCTTGTGCCTTTCTTTTCTTTTCTTACTAAAAAGTCATTTTAGATTTTTCATGGAATGAATGTTGTATAATTCAGTATTCTACTGGTTAAAGCACAGCCTAGAAGTATGTTTCTGCTCTCTCTCATAGCAGTGTTATAAAAAGATTACACCAAATTTCACTTCGTAGAATTTATCTTTGATGACAAATATATTAAATTTCCTTTCCTAGGCAGTTCCCAAATGTGGCAGCTTTTAGCAGCAGCATGCTGGATGCTTCTTCCTGGATCTATGTATGGTTATGACAAGAAAGGAAACAATGCAAACCCTGAAGCTAATATGAATATTGTAAGTCATTTATTAAGAAAAAATGCTAAAATAAGGAATTGTTCATATTTCAGCATTTTAGATACGACTGGTGTGCCTTCTTAGTTTTCAGCAATTCCTCCAGTGACTAAGTCTGTGCTTCCTCTCCTGTTTCTTGATATGGCTAACTAATCCAAGAATTAAAAGATCTGACCCAAGTTGGGAAGGTAATAGTCCATCTCCTGGTGGTTTGAACTACCATCCAGTGGTGGCTTCCTAAAGAGAAGTTTCATGACTTAATACAGATGATCTCTATAGAGTATCTTTGAGTTTTCCCCGAGGTTTTTGATAGAGCAGTTTCTTCGATTTTGTGAACTATCCCAACACGCTTTTTTGGTTTCATAAGCCAGTGTTGGTTTCTGTTGTTTATTACCAAAGTATTTTAACATTCAGGAATTCATATCAGAAGTGGAATGGAATAGTGTTAGGCAAAGAAAAAAAGGCCAAATGACAAATATCTACTACAGGATTCATTCAGATAATATACTCCATTCTCCTATATAAACGGCGCACAATTGCTGTCCTGTACCATACACAAGTTGTATTAGAACCATAAAAAGAACGAAACTGCCAAAGTTTTTTTTTCATTAGTATCTCTTCTTGTTCCTCTCTCCAAAGTATCCAGCAAGTACCCTTGATCTCCTACCACACTGTTGAACTCACATAATTTTTCTCTCTCTAGCATGAGGGATTTTTAGCTTTTAATCCTTCTATAATGATAAGAACAATCATCTATAAAGCATTTATGTTAGGCATTGTTCTACACATATTACATATAATCCTCACAATGTCACAGTCTGTCTCCAGAGCCTGGGCTCTTCACCACTGCTCTGTGTAGCCCACAATTTATACATGCATCTCTGTGTCTGACTTGGGAAAATGCATAATCCTTTGATTAAGGCATAAGCTTTGGAGTTAAACTTACTTTAGCATTAATCTTTTTATCTCTTCCTGGTATATAATCTTGGATAAATTGTTAATCTACCTGAACATAAGTTTTCTCAACTGTAAATGGTAGAATTCCATCTCAAAGGCCTCTTATAAGGTTAATGAGACAAGGAATGTAAACCTCTACGCAGAAGATACCAGTAATCACTAATTCCCCTCTTCTTTGTATATCTGCAGGTGGGGTATCTTTTCTGACCCCTCTAGGCTCACTCTCTGTTGTTTAACACCTTTCTCTCTGCCCAAGAGGCTGAACTGTAAGGACAGGTCAACAAGCTCCCTTGACTTTTGGTTTTCAGTTCAATTCAGCCAATGGAAATGGTGAGCAGGAGATGGAAAGAAATAGGCAAGTAAGGTTTGATTTTTTATTGCCCTGGCTTCCTCCCTGTGAAGTCAACTTAGACAAGCTGTCTTCCTCAATTTGGTTATCTCAGCTTAACTTTCTCCTTCGGGCTTCCAGTAACTGCTTCCTCCCCTCTTCTTTCAAGTCTGTTTGGTAATAGATCACTTATTATTAGCCACAGGGTACTCCACAATTCCCTGTGGTTTCCCTCATTAGATGACCATATAATTTTCATCAAAGCAAACTAGGGTGCCTTAATAATACCAGGCCAGCAGGCAAAACCAGAAATCCTGTGTCCTGAGCAGGACACAGGTTTCTAGGCAAAACTCCTAGAAATCCCTCTTAAATTATCCTCATAGGAATATTACATGCCGTCACGGCACATAGAGTGATAAACAGTAGGTGCAATTTAAAGTACTACATTGTGGCCAGGCAGGGAGGCTCACACCTATAATCCTAGCACTTTGGGAGGCTAAGGCAGGGGAACGAATGCCTTGAGCTGAGGAGTTTAAGACCAGCCTGGGCAACATGGTGAAACCCCATCTCTACAAAAACATACAAAAAATGTAGCTGGGCATTGGGGCAGGTGCCTGTAGTTCCAGCTACTTGGAAGACTGAGGTGGGAGGATAGCTTGAGCCGAGGAGGCAAAGGCTGCAGTGAGCCAAGATCACACCACTGCACTCCAGCCCACGGAACACAGTGAGACCCGTCTCAAACAAACAAACAAACAGACAAATAAAGTACTATGTTGTAATTCATGTGTAAAAATTAAGAGATTATAACATGAAGGTATATATTTCCTTTCCTCTTTTTAGAGCCAGATTATTTCTTACTGGGGTTATCCTTATGAAGAGTATGATGTTACAACAAAAGATGGTTATATCCTTGGAATTTATAGGATTCCACATGGAAGAGGATGCCCAGGGAGGACAGGTATTATTTATTTTGTTATGAAAGGAAAAATACTTAAAGCAGAGGTACTTAGATGTCCTGGGAGAAGTCAAGCAGTTTTTGTTCTGAAATTCTTAGCAGTCCTTTCCATTAAAGGAGAAAAATTATCGCCCCCCACCTCTCTGTTTAATTTGTGTAACTTTGAAGTTTTAAGTCACTTTTATATACACTGTTTATCTGGTCACTCCTTTTCTTCACGACTTTGTCTTCCTACCAAGCAAACACAAAAACACATCGTTTTCTTACCCTAGTGATACCTCTGTCCCATTTTGAAAATCAGAAATCTAGGGGTTATTCTTGATACCAACTCTCCCTCACCTTCTACATGCAAACTATCATCGCCATCTATCAATTTTGCATTCTAAATTTCTCTCTAATCTGACAACTTTCAGCTTCAATAATCATTCAAATCCAGGTTTGGATATAATGTTTTCAACTACTACAATGCCTTCTCACTGGTATTAAACTATTTGTAGTCAGTTCTGGACCCAAGTCTGTGTGATTTCATGGTTTAAAGTAAATATTACCCTATTAGCTCCCATCTAGCAAAAGCATCTCAGCTTGTCAAATCACCATCTAGTTTAGCCTACCTGCCTTCACTCCAGCCTCCACCATGTCCATCAGGGTGACCCAGAACTCCGCCTTCAGCAGCTGCTGGTACAGGAGCATACCCAGTGCTTGTATCAGATCCTCAAGCTTCTTCCAGGTAGGTAGCAGCTTTCTGGGTGGCCTGGGCACCAGCATGGGTCTGGGTGAGGTCTATGCTGGGGCTGGTGATATGGGAGGCATCACAATTTTCACTGTGACCCAGAGTCTGCTGAGCTCCCTAAAGGTGGAGGTGGATCCCAACATCCATGCTGTGAACACCCAGGAGAAGAAGCAGATCAAGACCCTGAACAAGTTTGCCTCCTTCATTGACAAAGTGTGGTTCCTGGAGCAGCAGAACAAGATGCTGGAGACCATGTGGAGCCTGCAGCAGCAGAAGACAGCTGGGAGAACGTGGACAACATGGAGAGCTGCATCAACAAATTTCTGCCGCAGCTGGACATATGGGACCAGAAGCTGAAGGTGGAGGTGGAGCTTGACAACATGCAGGGGCTGGTGGAGGACTTCAAGAGTAAGTACCACGATGAGATCAACAAGCATATAGAGATGGAGAATGAATTTTCCTCATCAAGAAGTATGTGGTTAAAGCTTACATGAACAACGTAGAATAAGTAGTCTCGCCTAAAAGGGCTGCCCCAGGAGAAGAGAAGATCCGTGAGCTGCAGTCCCAGATCTCGGCCACATCTCTGGTCCTATCCCTGGACAATAGCCTAGTCCTGGACATGGATGGCATCATCTCGAGGTCTCCGCCCAGTACCAGGAGATCGCCAGCCGCAGCTGGGCCAAGGCCGAGAGCATGCACCACCAGGTCGAGTATGAGGCGCTGCAGGCCTTGGCTTGGAAGGCTGAGAATGAGCTGTGTCGCAGGAAGAGGATCTTCCAGGTGAACCGAAACATCAGCCGGCTCCAGGATGAGACTGAAGGCCTCAAAGGCCAGAGAACGCAGAGCAGCGTGGGGAGTCCGCCATTAAGGACTCAACGCTGAGCCTGCAGAGCTGGAGGCCGCCCTATAGCGGACCAAACAGGAGAGGGCGCCGTAGCTTCACCGGAACCTGGAGCTGATGAATGTCAAGCTGGCCTTGGGCATCGAGAGCGCCACCTACAGGAAGCTGCTGGAGGGCGAGGAGAGCCCGCTGGAGTCTGGGACGCAGAGCAGGTGTATGCATAGGAGGACCAGCAGTGGCTACCCAGGTGGGCTGGGCTCGGCCTCACAAGCTCTGCCCTCAGCTATGGCCTGGACTCCTTCCAGTCCAGCTTTGACTGTGGCGGGGACTCCGGCTCTTTCAGCCGCACCAGCTCCTGCAGGGCCATGGTTGTGAAGAAGATTGACCCCTGCAATGGGAAGCTGGTATCCGAGTCCTCTGATGTCCTGCCGAAGTGAATGTCCACGGCAGCACTTCTTAGCTTACCCTTCCTGTGGCTGTCCCACATCCTGCTGGGGAGGCAGCTGTGCAGGGGAGCATGGGCAACTGGAGACCCATCTGACGCTCAGCCCTAGCTCTCAGCGCACCCTACAGGGATAGTTTGCTGCCTAGGGTACACTTCTTGCCCTTACCTCCAACTGAAAAAACAATTCTATTTTTTTTTTTCTAAAATAGAGCCTCAGGTATCCTCAGGAATCTCTGCAAAAAAGACCCTATTAGTTCCTATCAGTTCTGTGCTTAAACTTCATTAAAGAGCCAATTCTAGCTCCCCGCAATGCAGGTGGCCATCTGTAGGGGGGTGGGGGGGAAAGAGCAATTCATTTCCCAGAAACTATTTGCTCTTGCTTACTTCTCTCTCTTCTTAGTTCATTTTATACTTTGACATGTCGAATAACAAAACTTCTCAATATCAGAAAGACTATTTATTTAAAGAAAAACTCTAGATTTCTAAAAAGAGAGGAAGATATAATGGTGTTGCTGGCTTTACAGAGCCAATTATTTCCCAAAATAACTCCATAATTACAAATAACTTTGTAAATACTCAAGAGAACTTTGAAGTCTCTCCAAACTTTTCTCTTGTCATTTCTATCACGTAGCTGCCAAAATTCATGAGACAAAAAGCTGTACAATGAGAAACTCTCTTTCTAATCTGAGATCCCTGTGATTTGTCTCAGACTCAGATCAAAGAGGCCTGATGGTACTTGACTATTTAATGGTACTTAACTTTGGCAGAGTTAGTAACACCTCTTCTTTCCCTCTATTCCAAAAGGTGGAAAAATGGACATAGACTCTTAGTTCCTTGGTCCCGATGGCTGAAGGCTCTCTGAGAGTACAACTTACTCACTCTCAGGAAGCCACTCTAGTTCCAAAAGTGACCTGAGGTAGAGTCCTGAGATACCAACACAGCATCACAAACCACTTATAAAGCACAGGAAAAGCCTAGTCACTTCTTCCCTCTCTTCTCTCTTTTTCCACACTTTCTCACTTCTTTCTTTTTCATTTCTCTTTTTTAGTTGAAATGTTCCTATTTTACATTGGGAATAGGATTTTTGTATCATATTAACAATTTTAAATTGTAAATTTCTACTTACAACCTTGTTTTTTGCTTTCTAACAATTCAAATGAAATGAAGCAGTGCCTATAAAACTTAGCATAGTGCTTGACATTCAATGAGCATTCAACAAATGGCATTTTAATTATTGTTTTTATTATTTTGAAAAAAAATTAAGTTTTTAATCAGATGAGTCTTGAAAAATATAATGCTATTAATATAAGTAACAGTAATAGAGCTAATATATATTTACTGTGCCAGACAGCTTTTTTTTTGTTTTGTTTTGAGACGGAGTCTTGCTCTGTCGCCCAGGCTGGAGTGCAGTGTGGCGATCTCGGCTCACTGCAAGCTCCGCCTCCCGGGTTCACGCCATTTTCCTGCCTCAGCCTCCCGAGTAGCTGGGACTACAACGCCCGCCACCATGCCCGGCTAGTTTTTTTTGTGTTTTTTAGTAGAGATGGGGTTTCACTGTGTTAGCCAGGATGGCCTCGATCTCCTGACCTCGTGATCTGCCCGCCTCAGCTTCCCAAAGTGCTGAGATTATAGGCGTGAGCCACCGCGCCTGGCAACCAGGCAGCCTTTTACATGTTTTAGTTCTCATCGAATTCTTATAAATACCCTAGGAGATAGCATTTATTATTATTTCCCATTATACACATAGGTTAACTGAGGCACAAAGGAGTTCATGCATATCGAAGGGATTTTGAACTAGGGCAAACTAATTTCCACTCTTACATAATACAATACATTATATATAATCCCTTACAAATGAGAAAACAAGACAGAGAACTTAAATAACTTACCCAAGTAAGTAGCTCAGAAGGGACTGGATCCCAGGTTTGCCTGGCATCGAATTTTATCTCTTAACCTTTCTTTTACACTACAGAAATTCAGGAATGAGATTTTTCTTGTAGACACTGAGAAAGTTCAAATATGAAATTCTTGTTGCCTGTGTTTTGCAGCTCCAAAGCCTGCTGTGTATTTGCAGCATGGCTTAATTGCATCTGCCAGTAACTGGATTTGCAACCTGCCCAACAACAGTTTGGCTTTCCTTCTGGCAGATAGTGGTTATGACGTGTGGTTGGGGAACAGCCGAGGAAACACTTGGTCCAGAAAACACCTTAAATTGTCACCCAAATCACCAGAATACTGGGCCTTCAGGTAAAGAGAAACCTATTAATGAATAAAGTGTGTACTTTCCTCATGCATATGTATGAACACCTGTGATTTTTTTCCTGTTTTGTGTCCAAATGCACCCAACGGAATCCACTAGAAGGAAACAAACCTTTCTTTCTCTACCCAGACTTTCTTCACAGGCTCTAAAGAACTGTCATTATTATTGCATGGCTGTTTTAGAACTCCTGCCTCCTTCCTGGTGTCTGCGTGTGAGTGAGTGTGTGTGTGTATGTTCTGGGGGAAGTAAGAAGAAAGCCTGATTACAGAATAGCTAAGCAACAGCGCTGCCAGCAGCAGCACCTGAGGGTGCTGTCTACTTCAGAAGCCATGCCTACCCGGTCACAGGAGCAAACTGATGCACTGGCATAGGAGCTAAAAACCATGCCTTGGAGGTCATGAAAATCCTGTGTTCCTTGGCCTCGTTGCCTGCCTTCTTTCTGGAAACCATTGGCATTTCCTAATTCTATGCCATAGTCCATTGCACCCTTGCAAATGACTAGAAAATTCCCTAGGTAAGTATTTCTTAAACTATACACAGGATCAGAAGTAACTGAGGTCATTGTTAAATATGCAGATTACTGGGTCTCTTCCCAGGAAATTCTGATTCAGTCAGTCTGGGCTGAGGTCTGCAAATCTGTTTGCTTTATTATTCTCTCTTTAAGATAAGCATTCCAGGTAATTGCTCTTTTCAGAGGAGCTTGGTAAATCTGTTATAGAATTAAGTGAATATGACTAGCCTTGCAAGAAAAGCATCAGTAGGCCTTGACAAATCAAATTTTTCTGACTTCAGTTTCTTAAAAATGTTGACTTGCAATCAAGGTGACACTCCTAAAAGTTGCATAGATGCCTAATATCATATATTGACACTAGTTTTATATTTAACAAAATCAAAGTATTTATGTCTTCCTGAACGTGTTTAGGCCTAACAATGAGATGACTTTTCTAATTTGTTATTACTTCTTTTTGATAGTTTGGATGAGATGGCTAAATATGACCTTCCAGCCACAATCAATTTTATCATAGAGAAAACTGGACAGAAGCGACTCTACTACGTGGGCCACTCACAAGGCACCACCATAGGTGTGTTCAGGGCAGATACGATCAGAGAATGTCAGGGGCTCTTCTTCCATATTCATGGAACGGGGTCAGTATTTCTTTCCTCTGTGCAGTCTCTAGCTTGGGGGCTTGAGTTGGGAAACCATTTCCTCTGGCTAATTTCTGTACAGTAAATAAAATAAGAATGACAATAGGGAATTTTCCCTCAATACTAAATTTGGAGGTTGATAGATAAGCCTGAAAGAGGAAGAATTATTCATTTGTGCCCCCAACAAACATTTGTCAGACACTGTTATATGCTGAGGAAGCAGAGATAAATATGGTATTCATTCTTTCCTTGAAGATCTCACAGTCTAGTGAGGGACACTAGAAAGAAAGCAGAGATTACAAAACTCAGCGATTATATGCTACAATCAGTATGACTTTTAGTTGCCAGGGAGGCATTGGAGTAGGCCAGATGTGGGTAGGGCTATGTTGGCAGTGTTGTGAGGCCCATTTGTCCCCTTACTGTTCTCACTTTGGCTACAGGCCTCAACAATATCAACAGGATTTCCACCAGTCTGTTTTCTATATCTTAATTCTTAAAATCAGAATTCTGGTGTAAAGTAGGTCTTTACATACTTGTACTTGTACTGTATCACACATCTTACATACATTCTCTCATTGGACTGAGACGCAAACATCTGAAACCACTATCATCCATGCTACACAAATGGTTGAAATGAGGAATCCATTCTAATGGTGATATTACCAAGTAACATCTTACATTTCATATATTTAATAAAGATTATAGACACAAAGGTTATAAAGGTAAACGCATGTAACTTACATACATTTGACTTTTATAAAAATCATCCTATAAAGATTTTACCATCCATATTTACAGACTGAGAAAACCAAGACTCACACAGGGGAGGTCACATAGCTAGTAAATAGGAAGCCAAAATTACAGCTTCCTGTAATTTTGTCTGATACCAGGACTATGGTCAAGCTGGAATGGGCTTTGGAGTTTACCTAGACATGCCCCACAGTAGATGTTGGAACCCTCCCTCCTTGCACTCCCCAGGGACAGGAAACACTTTATTCTGAGTTATCCAATTCCACCCTTGAGAAATTGAGAAATTCTTCTTTACAAATGGCTATAATTCTATGTTGTTTTTTGTTTTGTTTTTAATATGGCTACATTTACTACAACTTAAAATGAACAAATAATTATCTGAAAACTATGAACTCCTGTCTTCTTCCATTTCAGCTTTTATAGCATTTTCTACAAACCCAGAACTGGCTAAAAAGATTAAGATATTTTTTGCACTGGCTCCAGTTGTCACAGTTAAATACACCCAAAGTCCTATGAAAAAACTAACAACCCTTTCCAGGCGAGTAGTCAAGGTATGTGACTTCCCAAGTTTTAATCTGAAATAACTAAAAGTAGCTCTATTTCCATTGATTTCAACAGAAGACCAATGACATTTTACAAACTTCTGAGAAAATAATAGGTATTCAAGATATCCATGTAAGTTCGCTGATGATGTATGCAATCTTATTAGCAGAGTTCAGGGAACTCCCCCTGTTGCTAATCTGCCCTACTTCTTCATCTATGTCTAGAAACGTGTGCCGCGCCATTCCTCAACCACAGATAGAACTTATTTGATTGATTGGTTTGTTGAATTTAGTAGATTGAAGTTTTCTGGTGATCCCTAATTTTTTAGGGGCAGTAGTGGTTGAGTTCACAGCATGGAATCAGATGGTGTGGATTTGAATCTTATTTCTATGATTTGCAAGCTGGGTAAATTTGGTCAAGACCTTAAGTTCTCTTCATCTGTAATGTGGGGATAATAATAGTTCTTACTCATAGGGCTACCCTGAGGACTAAGTAAATTAATACAGCATATCCTCTAAAACAATGTCTTGCATATTGTAAACCTTTAATAAATGTTAACAATTGTTTTTGCTATCATTAGTTTTATAGAATGTACCCTCCTCCATCACTAAATGCCCAACCTTATTTCATTTCCTGACACTTTACAGGCTGTCATTTTGACAATTCCCAAAACCCAGGCAAAACTCTAGGCCCCCTAATCTCCTCTAGTTGACAGCTAACTAATCTGATCATTTATCTAGTCCAGGTAAATTGCATTGCATGGGTTGGTGTGTTTTCTTCTTGTATTTTAACATGGGCTTCTCCCATGGTAATAACTCCCATGGTGGTCATTGCCCGGTTCAGTGATTTCAATGAGAGCAGATGAAGGTGAAACAATTCTGACAGAAGCCTGAATATTTACCGAAGATTCTTGTTGTTGAGAGCTAAGCAAATTAGCCTATGGTGATTGAAGTTCATATCTATACATCCCAGAAAGACAGGTAGCAGAAAAACCACCTGAAAATAACAAAACATGCTTACATTGCCTGTTGGTACTTGGGCCTCTTATACCATTGAGATTTCACTCTGGCCTGATCCTACTATTAAGTAAACAATGTCAGACTTTTTGCTTAATTATTTCAGTATTCCCACACAATTAAGAGATATTTTGGGATGGTGAGATCTTTCCATTCCTCTTCATTTGCACAGCTCTCTTCAAACTTCTGCGTACCCTGACGTGTGTAGGATGTGGTGCAATTCAAGTTAATTCAGCCAAAAGATATCTAGGAGCTACTACTTCAAGGCCCTGGCATTAGGAAACAGCTTTGTCTACAAGGAAACTTTTCAGCTTGTTGGTATGAGTAAAAACTGGGGTGTATGTGAGAGTAGAATGGGATTCAACTAAGGAGGTATTAGGTGACAACGGAAGGAAGTGGTGTCATGTATAGGAGTTTAGACTTTGCTCTGTTAATGAAGTGAGGCCATTGAAGAATATTAAATAGAAAAGTGGCTTGATCAAATCTGTAATTTTAGAATGATTGTCCTTTCTAAATTATAACTCCAATAGAGGAACTATAGTACCAATAGAAGAACTGCCACATATGACCTACTAATTCCTAGTAGAAATTCCAGTATTATAATGACAGAGTAAAAACATTGCTAGGCAAACTCAGAGAAAATAAAAATACTGCTAGCTGTTGGAATCACAAAAGACTTTTTGGATAAGATGGCATTTTAGTTTGAGCTTAAGGATATGATTTCATTATAGAGTGTGGTATAGAAAGGCTTTCTGAAACAAGAGAGAAACATGAGCAACATTGAAGTGGTGAAGCTCAGGCCACGGAGAACCACACATAACTCACTTTACTGGAGATTTATATTAGTATTTGTGAAGGAGAGTAAGAGAAATCATGTTGGAAATGTAGAGGCAGATGATAAAGGGATTTGAGCACCAAATTAATGAGTTTGGAATGTATTATATAAGTAATTGGGGAGCATGGAATTATTTGCACAGAGGAATGACATGCATAATGCCCCTTTTTAGAAAGATTCCCCTGGGAACCAAATGTAAGCAGATGAGGGTAAAGGACATCAAGAAGGGTGAAAGATTAGGAGAATCATTATGGAGTTATTGTTAACACATCAGCTGATAGATGTTGGGGATTGGACAAGAGTTGTGCAACAAAAAATAATCTGTAAGATATGACAATGAAATGATAGACAATGTTTAGGTATATTTTTGACTTTTTGAGGAACGGGCTTTCTTTCTCCTCTCCTCTCCCATCAGCCAGATGCTCGCAGGCATGCTTGGTGAAAGGCTTCCCTTTTTATGGGAGCTTCTGAACTGAGACAACCTTTCTTCTCTCTCTGATTAGCACTTCCTTTTCATTGATGCTGCCAGTTCTTTCAATTGCTCCATTTCTATTACATTCAACTCAATTCATGAGAGTTGAACTGAATTGAGTATAAAGCATAAAGACTTAAGTCAGACAGAACTGGATTCACGTTCTGCCTCTGCCTCCTGCCTATTGTAACCTTGGACAAGTTATTTAACCATGCTAAGCCTCAATTTTCACATTGATAGAATGAGTAGAGTTCATCAAGTTGAGAAACTCATTCAACCATTCCCCCTTCCTCACCTCCCATTTTGCCCCTGGACGTTTATGCCTTTGTGTTCTTGTCATTCTACTTTCTTTCTGACCTATAGATTGCTTTGATCCTTTGCTTTTGACGTGTCTCTACAACATTAAAGATTGTTAGTACTGTCTCCATTTCTTAAAAGAAGAACTTGAGGCTCAGAGAGCCTAAGCAGCCTGTCCCGAGTCACCCAGCTAATGGACGGCAGAGCGAGAATTTGAACCCAGATCTGACCAGGCAACCCATGGTCAATAGTCTTTTTTATAGGTGGAAAAAAAAGTCTTTTTCCACTTTTTCAATGCCAACCTGAAGAAGTTAGTGAACAAGGGTGACCAGCTCAGTGGGTTGTTGAGGACTGAATCCAGCCCATGTTCTGCTTGGCAAGCCATATGCCCTGGCGTGGGGCCATGTTGCCAGAAAGAGGGGTGCCTTTTCTAACTCTCACACACACCAAAAGAGCTACTAGAAGGAGCCTGGCTCCCTGCTGTTATGTGACAAATATGCCTCCTCCAGAGCCAACTTGGAATTATATCTACAAGTTGGCATGTTTGCTACTCTGTATATGGGTGCTATACTGCTGGCTGGCCTGCATTAATATCCTCTCTTTTAGCTTAGGGTAAAGGAGAAATTATTCACCTTTGAGTAAATGCATAGTAATTTTGCTGAGTCACAGGATATTGAGGTAGAATAGAGTCAGAGAATGTCCTGCTAATTTACTCCGTATTTGGGAAAGCTAACTCCAGGTTTCAGAACAGAGATTATCTTGTATAGTCAGATATAATCTTTATTTAATGGAATATTTGATATTCCATGGAATATTAATGGAATATATGAAGTACCAAGATTTCATACTCCTCTTCCTGTCCAAGAGAGGAAGAGAGGGAGGGAGGCAGGGAAAAAGGAAGGGAAGGAGGGAGAGGGAGAGGGAGAGAAGACAGAAGGAAGAGCAGGAGGAAGAAGAAAAAGGGAAGGGAAAGGAAGGACAACAATATGTTAAACTAGTTCAAACCATACTTCTCAATTCTTTAGGTCTGGAAGGTAATAATAAGCCTTGTACATATTATCTGATTGATTCCAGACTCTTCTTCATTTTATCGCAATCACTAGGACACTTAGAGAATACCCTAGATAATTAAACTTGCCAAATTGTAATTCTTCCAGTGTAAATGTCCCCATAATAATTTAATAATAGTAGCAGCATACACTCATAAAATGAGCTTCTCTTTTAAAATAATGTTGACATTTACTTCATGTTTTCAAGTGTGACAATTTAAATAGATTGTCACACAAATAAATAATTAAAGTAAAAGGCAGGATCTGACTTTAACAGGTAAACAAATTTATTTTTTATTTATCAATAACTTGCTTTATTTATCAATCCATGCTTGGCAAAACAAATCCATGTGAAAGAAAATAGCCAGTTCATAAAATAATCAACAATTAAAATACAGTGTTAAGAAACAGGTGACATCTACCATGATGGATTCTTGGTTCTCTGTTCTGAAACCTGGAGTTGGCTTTCCCAAATACGGAGTAAAGATCTTAAAGTGAATTAGATCGTAAATGAATAAATGCTAGTTATTACTGTTCTTTAGTTGTAATTTCTGGTTAATAAAGAATTCTAGAAGAAATGTGTGTTTATTTTTACTGTAAATGGGTGTTTCCAAAGTTTTAAGAACTAAAAAATGTCTTTTTACCTTTATATCTAGTTTATTATGCTAAGATTATAAAACTTAGCATAAGTTTATAGTAGCTGTGAAGCAAAGAAACTCACTTGCAACACTGCCTGAAATTCCACTAGTAAAGATTCATTTATGTGGGTTAAGCTTTTGTTATAGAAAGAATTCATTAAAGGATTCTGGAAGGAATGGCTCAAGTCTGTATTAGTCACTAATTATGATAGTAATAATAATTACACTAATTTATACTTAAATAATACTTTGCATGTGCGCTAGATGCTAGGAACTGCACTAATTGTCTTTTAAACATGACCTACTAACTTCACAACAGCCCTACCCATTAGAAAATTTTTCCATTTTATAGATGAGAAAATTCATAATAATAGAAATTTAAAACTCTCCTAAGGAATAGAACGTGTTTGAATCCGGAATGAAACACATGTATGCCTCACTCTAAAGTCTTACTAATTTCCTGTGGGAACTAGTTTCTCAAGGGGCATTCTAAAAACCACCCCAATTAAAGGTTTTTGGGAAAAGCCATTAAGAGGGGCATTGGAAGGATTACAAAGCTAATAACAAGCCTCATGATTTCACTAAGGACCAACACTGAGCAGATGTCACCTAATACTGTGCAGTCCTTCTTTGAACTATCTCTTTCTCCACTTTTGATATTCACGCCTGTAAGATTTGATGGTGTTTTAAATTATCTTGTAGGTGTTGTTTGGTGACAAAATGTTCCACCCTCATACATTGTTTGACCAATTCATTGCCACCAAAGTGTGCAATCGAAAGCTATTCCGTCGTATTTGCAGCAACTTCCTATTTACTCTGAGTGGATTTGATCCGCAAAACTTAAATATGGTAGGTGTAAGTAATTGGGTCTGGGAAAACATTTGTTTTATTGCACAGAGGTGATGAAAGTTATTCTGGATTGTATGGCAACTGCAATTCAAGGTTTCCTTTTTGCATTTGGAATGTAATTAGTACATTCACGGCTTCCGATGAGGGTTGAGAATCCACTTGCTTTCATAGGAGGATTTGAGAAGAAAGCTTTTCTGCCAACAATTCTCATCTCTTCTTACCCGAAACATCCTTCGCTTAGATAAAGGATATGGTTTTGATATTTATCTTGCTGTGCCTGCGCCTTATGTCAGACCCACTGAAGTAGAATCTCAGGGGATGAGTCCAGACATTTGCATTTTTATTTGTTTACCAATTTTCCACTTTCACAGTTGATTTGGAAAGTTATTTTGTGAACAACTTACTTCCTTAACCCAAAAGGATAAAAGGAGGCATGGTTCTTCAACAACAGCTACAAATTCATTGTTCAAGGGGTACTGAGAGGGATCAGTGTCAGGGTTCTTGTCAAGTAATTTCTAATTTAACTGAGATCCTTTCCATGATGACCCAGGGAGTTGGGGAAGGGAGGAGGGAAAGAGAGGAGTTGTGTTTGAAACCAGAGGTAGGATAAGGCTGAAGTTGGTCTCCACCTCTCTCACAGACTTCTGCCCAGAGCCTACTCTCCCAGTCAGTAGAAAGCACTGATTAAAATTTTTCTTGCTTTCAAGCAAGATTTATAAAAGGCTTTTTATGCAAAACATGTCTTAGCCATTGCCTTTCTATGTTCCTCTCTCACTTTCTCAGTGTACAATGGAAACTATGCTTCCTGTCACTTAGATGCAAGGATATATGTAGGTGAGAGCATATCATGCAGGCAGAGCTGAGTAAAAAGACCTTGAAGCAAACACAAAAGAGTGTATTTTAAAAGCACCCTCTCAGCATAGCCTAAGAGTTTGCTACGAAATACATCACAAAATAACACCCTTGAGTATTCATTGGCCCTTGTTGTCCATATGGACACCTTTTGTCAGATCACCTTTTGTCTTTCTGCCAAAAAGCAAAACTTACAGAATATTACAGCACCTTCAAGGACATTTGTTTCAAAGAACCATAGCCAGGGGTACATAAGTAATATTGGTGGAACTTTGAAAAAATACACATGTCCATAACTCAACCTTTGAGATTTTGATTTTTATTCAGTACGTTTGGATAGCTTATAAGTAGGTTAAAATATTTTTAAAGCCCTAAGATGTTTCTGATGCTTACTTTGGTGGAAAATAACTATTTTAATTTAAAAAATAGTGCAATTGAAAATATGAGAGAATCAAGAGTTTTTGTGTGTGTTTTGTTTTTGTTTTTGTTCTTGTGTGTGTGTGTGGTTGTTTATCCATAAGATATCTAAATATACTGACTGAATTAATTCTGTTACACAAACTTTCAGAGTCCTGTAGAATATTTACCACATTTTAAAATTCAGAAAACGAACGTTAACATTCAGATCTATTCTTAGTGTCTTAGGGCCAACAGCTCTCTTTGAATGTCCTTTGGGACTTAACACGGGGTGAAGGAGAAGATCACTGGGGTTTTTATCCTTTAATCTCCTATACCCTTGAACCTATGGGAGTTGAGTCTGGAAAAAGATAGATTTCCTTTTGTCTTTGCCCAGTGGGATGCCCTCTGTAGGCTTTCTGAAGACACTGCTGAGGACAGGACAGAGCTGGTGGAGGAAAAAGTTCTTCAAAGATGGGCTTTTTTGGTTAATATGTCTTCAGATTATATGGTACATATTTTTTCCTTAAAGAAAGGGAAAAGAGGCCGGGTGCGGTGGCTCACACCTGTAATCCCTGCACTTTGGGAGGCCGAGGCAGGCAGATCACGAGGTCAGGAGAGCGAGACCATCCTGGCTGACACAGTGAAACCCTGTCTCTACTAAAAGTACAAACACAAAATTAGCCGGGCGTGGTGGTGCGCACCTGTAGTCCTAGCTACTCGGGAGGCTAAGGCAGGAGAATGGAACCCAGGAGGTGAAACCTGCAGCGAGCTGAGATCGCGCCACTGCACTCCAGCCTGGGTGACAGAGCGAGACTCCATCTCAAAAATAAAAATAAAAATAAAAAAAAGAAAGAAAGGGAAAAGAGGAAAAGAAGAAACTTTTTAAATTTCTCTCAAATGTTTACTTCTGGTATGATGATATGATTAGCCTCTAGATGAGAAGTAATCTCTTTGCAGAGTCGCTTGGATGTTTATTTGTCACACAATCCTGCGGGAACATCTGTTCAGAATATGCTGCACTGGGCTCAGGTACGTGCTTCTTATTCCTGCTTGATGCACACATATCTCTGCAAGACCCTCAAGAAGTGCTCTCAGAGAGCTCACTGCAGGGTTCTGCCGGCACCTGTCACTGTCACATTGATGTTTTTGGAATCAGCATCAACTCTTCATTTTTATTTACTTCATTCCCATTTCTTCTCCTTGTCCTCAGTGTCTGGGTTTTGAGCATGGTTCTCAGATATTCTGACTGGGTTCTGATCCTTATATGATTCCAAACTGCATTTTAAGGGAAGGCTTTTATTTCTTCTTTCAGAAAGTCATCAGCTCTAATAGAACTTTATATAAAATGATGCATCTTATTCCAGAAAGAGCTGTTCATCCTCCAATCAATATATGGGGCATTTCAGAATGTGGAAATGATGCTTTATTCAGAGCAGATTGAATGCTAGGGAAGAATTAAAATGGATTTATGGCTTATGTTTTTACCCTCAGCTAAAGTTTTATTTGTTTTATTTTATTACTCAATATACAGAAAGCTCAGAGATAAGTCCAATCCAATTGGTGTGGCTTTCTGAGCCTTGTGTGTGTGTGTGTGTCTTTGTGGGTGCATGCGCACACACGTGCATGCACATTCATTTGTTTATTATGTAATATTTGCCTATATTCTTGGCTGGTGGCTCAGTCACAACCCCTTTTGAAAAGTGTACAAAATATACATAATTCTATGACGGGGAAAGGGGTGGTGTCTTCTTAAAGGTTTAATATATCTGAGACCCCCCCAACCAGGAATTTGCATTTTAATATATATCCTACTACATTTGCTCCCTGTTTTAGAGAATCGCTACTATAGATAGCCTGAAATACTAGGTGAGGATTTCCAAAATACTTGGAAGAGTTTGACCCCAGGAGATAAGGCTTCAAGTTCCTCTATGAAGAAAGATGTTCAGGATATAAGGCTTCCTACTGATGAGGAGACAGATAGGTCCTCTTATGAGCATGGCCTTCCCAGGTACTACACATTTAACTTCACAGTTATTGAGCACTTAATATATGCTCTTCTTGCTGCTCATACATATGATTTTATTCAGTCTCACTGAATTATTATAACAATTTTTTAGTAAAGGCATTGATATCCCCCCACTCTACAAATGTCATAGCATATTCTTTTATTTATTTATTTTTTAAGACAGGGTCTCAAAAAAAAGCATGCAGTGGTACAATCATGTTACCCAGGCTGAAGTACAGTGGTAGAATCATGGCTCACTGTAGCCTTGACACCCTGGGTTTAAGCAATCCTCCCATCTCAGCTTCCTGAGTAGCTGGCACCACAGGCATGCACCACCATGCCCAGATAACGTTTGTTTCTTTTTACAAAGATGAGGTTTTGTTTTGTTGCCTAGGCTGGTCTTGGACTGCTGGACTCAAGCAATCCTCCCACCTCAGCCTACCAGAGTGCTGGGATTACAGGCATGAGCACTGCGCATGGCTGCCTATTCCTTTTACATTTTACAATTGACTTCTCTTAAGAAAAACTTTTCCCCTTTGACAGAGAGTCCTCTTCAGGATAGAAATAAGTGGGGATGGTGGGGGGCATGGTGAATATTTGGTTATAAGTTACATAGGCAGCTAAGGCAAGAGTGATGATCATGATGATGGGAGTAATACTAGTGAAAAAAAGCTGTTTGTTGGGTATTATTAGGTGCTACATGCTTTATCGGTGTTACCATAATCTTCACAATCCTAAGAAAGAATGTTGCTATCATTCTCATTTCACAAATATCTTGCCTTGAATCACAGATTCAGTAGTCTATTAAGCCTGGATACAATCAAGATATATTAGTGTCTTTCACACTACTATAAAGAGCTACCTGAGACTGGATAATTTATGAAGACAAGTGTTTTAACAGACTCACAGCTCCACAGGCTGTACAGGAAGCATGGCTAGGAGGCCTCAAGAAACTTACAGTCAATCACCGTGGAAAGTGAAGGGGAAGCAAGCACGTCTTACCACGGTGGAGCAGGAGAGAGAGAGCACAAAGCAGGAAGTGCCACACACTTTCAAACAACCAGATCTTGTGAGAACTCACTCACTATCAGGAGAACAGCAAAGGGGAAGTCCGCCCCCATGATTCAGTCACCTCCCACCAGGCCCCTCACCTGACAAGTGGGGGTTACAATTAGAGATGAGATTTGGGTGGGGACATAGAGCCAAACCAAATCATCAGATTTGATCCTAGAGCCCAAATTCCTAAGTAGTACATCCTATTGCCTCTCATTTCTAAAAGCTTGCAGAATTTCAACAGCAGCAGACTGCTACCTCTCTGAATATAAATCATGTTGAGAATAATTTTAAACTAAAAATCAGGACTAAATTGGTAAGTGGGAAAAATATCTGAGATTCAAGCTAAGAAAGAAAAACACAGAATAGTCTGAGAATAATTTAATGAAGTGCTTGACATAAATGTTAAAATTATCTGCCTCATCAATCCTATATGGGTGGCAAATAACAGAAAAATGAAATGCTGCATATATGAATGACCTTATATTCTAATATTTGAAGTTTCAATACCAAAATGCAAAAATAGTCACGCACAGTGTCTCAGTCAGCCCATGGCTACATTATGCACATCACAGCAGGTGGCTTGACCCCACATAGGGGAGGCAGAGAGCAGCCGTGTACCTTACACAGAACTGCGGAAGCTCAGTGGGTGAATATTTCTTTTAATAGTAAAAAAAAAAGTTTAAGGATAGGGAATATAATCATAACAGTTTAGACCACATCATGAGGATAAGGTACAAAGTTGTGTAATAACAATAGCAGTAATTTTTAAATGTAAGAAATGTATAGCTAATGCCTTTTTAAAAAATTATTAAAATTCCTGAAGCAAAGATATTCAAGAATCATTCAATTCCGCATCTTTGAAAAATATTTCTGTGTGTAACATGGTAACATTTAAAGGCACTGGATTTAAATGAAAAATCTGAGGATTTTCACTGGAAAGATACAGGAATGAGTAAAAGATTGTACCAATTCTGTGAATTACGATAAGATTTATCATTTTTATTACTTATTTTCTTAATCTTTATTGAAATTTAGCTTATGTTTCTAAAGACTGGGGCATAATGTTAATCTTCTTTGTATATTTCTTCTGTACTGTCTTTAAATGTACACTATTTTCTTATATTATTTTAATGTGCTTATTTTATTTTAGGCTGTTAATTCTGGTCAGCTCCAAGCTTTTGATTGGGGAAACTCTGATCAGAACATGATGCACTTCCACCAGGTACAAAAATAATCCTCATAATCAGTTCCATGCTGCAAATGAACTAACAAAAATAGTGTCTACTCATGAAGCACCTGCCACTTCCATTTAACCACACTGGATATTGCTTATTGCTGTTCTCACAGGCTGCTTATTGGGTTCTTGCCATATGCCGTATCATTATTTCTAATTCTTACAAGGACCTTGCAAGGTAAATATTATTATCCCTATTTTTTTCAGAGGTTCAGAGAGGGTAGGTAAATTACCAGAGTTATTCAGCTAGTAAACAACCAGAGACAGGGGCTCAAGATGGTCAACTAGATACAGCCAGGAAGAGTTTCTCCCATTAAGAGACAAGACCATCAAGAAGATTGGAACACTCTGAGCAGATCTTCAGAAGAAAGGCATTGAGAGTGAATGGAGGTAGGATGCGGAGCCTGGGCTAGAGGGAGGATTCTGGGAAGCCTGAACGGGGTTGCTGAGCACCAGGACTCACTTCAGGCCCTGAGTAGCTCCTGGGGAAGAGGTGAGTTAAATAGGAGTGCAATGGCCCATTCTTACTATGGACCTACCTGCAGGACACCCCACAACCCCCATAGACATTTGAGCTAGTAGGCAGAGCTGTTTGGGGAGTTGGCAGGGACAGGACTCTTGCCTGTCCAAAGCCCAAAGGGTTTGGTGCAGGAACAGTTGCAGTGAAGTATGGCCAGGGACATCCATTCCCTAAGGCTCGCCAAGCACCTCTAGGTAGCGCTGGCCTTTGTTGACTGTTGAACCTGAACAGAACAGGGCTATCTTACCCATGGGACAGGGCCAGTGTAATCTGAGCACATCCCTGTCTGCTGGCCTTTCTCAGGGTTCCTGCCTGGCTGCACCCGCTTGCAGCGCAGCCTCACATGCCCAACCAGAGTGCCTCCCTGTGGTCACTGCCATACCTCCTTCACTGGCAGATTCTGCCTAGGCATAGGACAGCTTTTGCAGATGGGTCCCTACCAGTGTGAACATACTTGCAGCCTCCCCTGACTGCTTTGCAAGCATGCATGTGTGCAAACCTTGCCACCACCACCACGATGAAGCGCTTTTGTCCCACCTCCCATCAGAGTGTTGTTGCCAGTATATGAGGAACATCTCAGCCTCTCCAGTGCAGCAGTGGCCAGAGAACAAAGCTTTGCACATGGTCCCACCTACCAAGGTTATAGCACCCAGCCCAGGAGTGCTGAGCTGAGCCCTGGTACCCTGAAGTCATCCAGAAATGAAGCCAGTCAACTAAACACAACTTATATCACAGTCAAATTCTCAAGGGCTTCAAAGAATATAAAAGCAAAAAGCCTCATCCAAAGGACAACAACTTCAAAGATTAAAGGAATATCAGCCAAAACAGTTGAGAAGGAATCAGTGCAAGAACTCTGGACATTTGAAAAGGCAAATGACCTCTAAATGACCACACTAACTCTCCATCAATTGTTCTTAACCAGATTGAAATGACTGAAATGACAGATACACAGTTCAGAATCTGGACGGCAACAGAGATCATTGAAATTCAGGAGAAAGTTGAAACTCAGTCCAAGGAATCTAAGGAATCCAGTAAAATAATTTAAGATCTGAAAGATGAAATAGCCATTTTAAGAAATAACCAAATTGATCTGATAGAGCTGGGAAACTCACTATAAGAATTTCATAATATAATAAGAAGTATTAATAGCAGAATAGACCAAGCTTAGGAAAAAATCTCAGAGATTGAAGACTGGTTATTTCAGTGAACCCAGTCAGACAAAAATAAAGAAAAAAGAATTTAAAAAATGAACAAAATCTGCAGAAAATGTAGGATTATGTAAAGACACCAAACCTACAGCTCTCTGGCATTCCTGAAAGAGAGGAAGAGAGAGGAAGTAACTTGGAAAACATATTTGATGATATTGTCCAGGAAAATTTCCCCAACCTCACTAGAGAGGTCAACATTTAAATTTGGGAAATTCAGAGAACCCCTGCAAGATAGTATATAAGACAACCATCCCCAAGACACATAGTCATCAGATTCTCCAAGGTCTATGTGAAATAAAAAATATTAAAGGCAGCTAGAGAGAAGGGGCAGTTCACCAACAAAGGGAACTTCATCAGGCTAACTGTGGACCTTTCAGCAGAAACCCTACAAGCCAGAAGAGATTAGGGGCTTGTATTCAACATCCTTAAAGAAAAGAAATTCTAACCAAGAATTTCACATACAGACAAACTAAGCTTTATAAGTGAAGAAAATATAAAATATTTTTCAGACAAAATTGCTAAGGGAATTTATTACCACCAGACCTGCCTTCCAAGAGGTCCTTAATGGCATGCTAAACATGGAAATAAAGACTGGTACCAGATACTACAAAAGCACACTTAAATACATAGACCATTGACGCTAGAAAGCAGCTACATAATCAAGCCTACATAAGAACCAGCTAACAACACAATGACAGGATCAAATCTACACATATCGATATTAACCTTGAATGCAAACAGGCTAAATGCCTCACTTAAAATGCAAAGAGTTGCAAGTTGCATAAAGAAGCAAGACCTAACTGTATGCTGCCTACCTGAGACCTATCTTGCATGCAGTGACACTAATGGGCTCAAAGAAAAGGGAGGGAGAAATATCTATCAAACAAATGGAAAAGAAAAAAGACCAGGGGTTGCTATTCTTGCTTCAGACAAAACAGAATTTAAATAAACAATTATCAAAAGGAACAGAGAAGGACATTAAATAATGATAAAGCATTGAATTTAACAAGAATACAACTATCCTAAATATATATGCACCCAACACAGGAGCACCCAGATTCATAAAACAAGTCCTTAGAGACCTACAAAGAGACTTAGATAACCACACAACAATAGTGGGAGACTTCAACACCCCACTGACAGTACTAGACAGATCTTTGATGCAGAAAGCTAACAAAGATATTTGGGACCTAAACTTGACACCTAAGCGAATAGACTGAGCAGACATCTAGAGAACACTCTACCCAATAACAGCAGAATACATATTCTTCTCATGTGCACATGGCATATACTCTAAAATCGACCACACACTCAACCATAAAGCAATTCTCAACAAATTAAAAAAAACTGAAATTATACTATGTACACTCATGAATCACAGTACAATAAAAGTAGAAATCAATACCAAGATGATCCATCAAAACCATGCAATTAGACAACCTTCTCCTGAATGACTTTTGGGTAAATAATGAAACACAGGCAGAAATCAAGAAATTCTTTGAAACTAATGAAAACAAAGATACAGTATACCAGAATCTCTGGGACACAGCTAAAGGAGTGTTAAGAGGAAAGCTTATAGTGCTAAACATCCACATCAAAAAGTTAGAAAGATCTCAAATTAAGAACCTAACATCACACCTGGAGAAACTAGAAAAACAAGAGCAAACCAACTCCAGAGCTAGCAGAAGAAAAAATAACCAAAATTACAGCTTAACTGAATGAAATTGAGATGCAAAGAAACATACAAAAGATCAACAAAATCACAAGTTGGTTCCTTGACAGAATAAATAAAATTGATAGACTGCTAGCTAGACTAATAAAGAATAAAGAGAGAAGATTCAAATAAATACAGTCAGAAATGACAATGGGGACATTACCACCACCCCACAGATACATAATAATCCCTCAGAGACTATCATTATCACCTCTACACACACAAACTAGAAAATCTAGAAGAAATGCATACATTCCGGGAAGCATAACACCTCCAAAGATTAAATCAGGAAGCAATTGAAATCCTAAACAGATCAATAACAAGTTCCAAAACTGAATCAGTACTAAAACACTACCAACCAGAAAAAGCCCTGGACCAGAATGAATTACAGTCCAATTTTACCATACATGTAAGAAGAGCTAGTGCCAATCTTATTGAAATAATTCCAAAAAATCGAGGAGGAGGGACTCTTCTCTAACTCGTTTTATGAAGCCAGCATCCATCATTCTGATGCCAAAGTCTGGCAGAAACACAATGAATAAAGAAAACTTCAGGCCAATATCCCTGATAAACATATATGCAAAAATTCTCAATGAAATACTAGTGAACCTAATACAGCAACACATCAAAAAGCTAGTCCACAACAATCAAGTAGGCTTTATTCCTGGGTTGCAAAGTTGGTCCAAAATATGCAAATCAATATGTTTGAGGCATCACATAAACAGAACTAAAAACAAAAATCACAAGATTATCTCAATAGACACAGAAAAGACTCTTAAGAAAATTCAACATCCCTTCATGTTAAAAACCCTCAACAAACTAAGCATCAAAGAAACTTACCTCAAAATAATAAGAGCCATCTCAACAAACATATGAAAAAAAGCTCAACATCACTGATCATCAGAGAAATGAAAATCAAAACCACAATGAGATACCATCTCATGCCAGAAAGAATGGCGATTATTAAAAAGTCAGGAAACAATAGATGCTGGCGAGGCTGTGGAGAAATAGGAACGCTTTTACACTGTTGATGGGAACGTGAATTAATTCAACCATTGTGGAAGATAGCATGGCTATTCCTCAAGGATCTAGAATCAAAAATACCATTTGACCCAGCAATCCCATTACTGGGTATAAACCCAAAGGAATATAAACCATTCTACTATAAAGATACATGCACATGTATGTTTACTGCAGCACTGTTTACAATAACAAAGACATGGAACCAACGGAAATGCCCATCAATAATAGACTGGATAAAGAATATGTGGTACATATGCACCATGGAATACTATGCAGTCATAGTACCATGCAGCCAATGAGATAATGTACTTTGCAGGGACACGGATGCAGCTGGAAGCCATCATCCTCAGCAAACTAACACAAGAACAGAATATCAAATACCACATGTTCTTACTCATAAGTGGGAGTTGAACAATGAGAACACATGGACACAGAGAGGGGAACAACACACACCAGGGCCTGTGTGTGAGGGCTGGATGGTGAGGGAAGGGAACTTAGAGGATGAGTCAATAGGAACATCAAACTACCATGGCACATGTACACCTATGTAACAAACCTGCACATTCTGCACATGTATCCTGTCTGAGGCGGGCAGATCACTTGAGGTCAGGAGTATGAGACTAGCCTGGCCAACATGGTGAAACCTCATCTCTGTTAAAAATACAAAAATTAGCTGGTTGTGGTGGCAGGCACCTGTAATTCCAGCTACTTGGGAGGCTAAGGCACCAGAATAGCTTAAACCCAGGAGGCAGAGGTTGCAGTGGGCTGAGATTGTGCCATGGCACTCCAGCCTAAGTGACAGAGCAAGACTCCATCTCAAAAAAAAAAAGAAAACAATAATAATATTAAATGCCATTTATGACAAACCCACAGCCAACATAATACTGAATAGGTAAAAGCTTGAAGCATTCCCCTTGAGAACTGAAACAAGACAAGAATGTCCACTGTCACCACTCCTATTGTGCATAGTACTGGAAGTCCTAGCCAGAGCAATCACACAAGAGAAAGAAATAAATGGCATTCAAATAGGAAGAGAGGAAGTCAAACTATTTCTTTTCATGGATGACGTGATTCTATATCTAAAAAACCCCATAGTCTCATTCTAAAGGCTCCTTACACTGATAAATAACTTCAGTAATGTTTTAGGATACAAAATCAACGTACCAAAATCAGTAACAATGTCCAAGCTGACAGCCAAGTCAAGAACATAATCCCAATCACAATAGCCACAAAAAGAATAAAATGTGAATACAGCTAATCAGGGAAATGAAAGATCTCTACAATGAGAACTTTAAAATACTGCTCAAAGAAATCAGAGATGATACAAATGGAAAAACATTCCATGTTCATGGATAGGAAGAATCAATATCATTAAAATGGCCATACTGTCCAAATCAATTTACAGATTCATTGCTACTCCTATCAAACTACAAATGACATCTGACACAGAATTAGAAAAACTATTTTAAAATTCATATGAAACCCAAAATAAGCCTGAATAGTCAAGGCAATCTTAAGCAAAAAGAGCAAAGCTGGAGGCATTACTTGACTTCAAACTATGCTACAAGGCTACAGTAACCAAAACAGCATGGTATTGGTACAAAAACAGACACATAGACCAATGGAATGGGTTAGAGAACCCAGAAATAAAGTTGAACACCTGCAATCATGTGATCTTCGACAAAGTTGACAATAGCAAGCAATGGGGAAAGGACGGTCTATTCAATAATTGGTGCTGAGATAACTGGCTACCCATATGCAGAAGATTGAAACTGGACCCCTTCTTTTTACCATATACAAAAATTAACTCAAGATGGATTAAAGACTTAAATGTATAACCTACAACTATAAAAACCCTAAAAGAAAATCTAGAAATACCGTTCTGGACATAGGACCTGGCAAAAATTTCATGATAAAGATGCAAAAATTTCATTATAAAGATGCAAAAATTTCATGATAAAGATGCCAAAAGTAATTGCAACAAAAAACAATTGACAAGTGGAACCTAATTAAACTAAAGAGCTTTTGAATAGCAAAAGAAACTATCAATAAAGGAAGCAGACAACCTAAGAATAAGAGAAAACGTTTTCAAATTATGCATTTGACAAAGATCTAATATCCAAAATCTGTAAGAAACTTAAGCAAAATAACAAGCAAAAAAAACCAAACAACCCCATTAAAAAGTTAGCAAAGTACATGAACAAACACTTCTCAAAAGAAGGCATACATGCATCCAATAAGCATATGAAAAATGGTCAATATCAATAATCATTAGAGAAATGAAAATCAAAACCATGATGAGATAGCATCTCACACCAGTCAGAATGGCTATTATTTAAAGGTCAAAAAATAACAGATGCTGGTGAGGTTGTGGAGAAAGAGAATGGTCATACACCGCTGGTGGGAATTTAAATTAATTCAGCCATTGTGGAAAGCAATGTGACAATTTCTCAAAGAACTTAAAAAAGAACTATGATTTGACTTAGGAATCCCATTACTAGGTATATACTCAAAGGAATATAAATCGTTCTATCAAAAAGACACATGTACCCGTATGTTCATTGTGGCCCTATTCACAATAGCAAAGACATGGAATCTAGATGCCCATAAGAGGTGGACTGAATAAAGAAAATGTGGTACATATACACCATGGAATACTATGCAGCTATTGAAAAGAATGAAATAATGTCCTTTGCAGCAATGTGGATGCAGGTGGAGGCCATTATCCTAAGTAAATTAACACAGGCACAGAAAACCAAATATCACATGCTCTCACTTGTAAGTGGGGGCTAAACACTGAGTTTACATGGACACAAAGAGGGGAACAATAGACACTGGGGCCTACTTGAGGGTGGAGGCTGGGAGGAGAGTGAGGATTGAAAAACTACCTATTGGGTACTGTGCTCATTACCTGGATGACAAAATCATTTGTAAGCCAAACCTTCATGATATACAATTTACTTATGTAGCAAGCCTGCACATGTACCCCCTGAATCTAAAATAAAAGTTGGAAGGGGAAAAAAATCAACCAGAATATGATCCAGGATTCCTGGATTTAAAGTCTAGTCTTCTCCACTACACTTCTTCCTTCTCAAAAAAAAAAAAAAAACAAAAACAAAAACAAAAAACAAACAAACAAACAAAAAACATGTTTGTTTTTAAAGTATATTCTCTGACTTCTTATCTATGTTTAATAACTAAGACTGCCTAATAGTGCTTTAGGATGTCATTTACTAGCCACTTTTAAAAATACCGTTATATGGATCATTAAAGATGTAAGTAAGAAGTATCATTTTTAGGAAGTAGTAGTATCTGCCAGGGATAGTGTGCCTTGGCACACCATTCCCTAGCAAATAGTACTATTTTCGATCTAGTGTGTCACCAGATCTATGAAAACTTTTAGAGAAAAGTTTTATATTAAAGGGAAATGTGTATTGTTGTTATTGTTATTTTATTCCCAAGTATGTGAGGAAATCCAATAATGATTTTGGCTTCTTGCTGATAGACTGAGCTTAAACTGAAAAAGTAGTCATCAATGATACTTGGGTTTTTCAAATCTAGGACATAGAAATTTGGAAAAAAAATTTCTTTTTTTTTATTTCTTTTTTCTTTTACCTTTAAAAATAAAGTCAGGGTCTCATTATGTTGTAAAGGCTAATCTTGAACTCCTGGGCTCAAGCGATTCTCTTGCTTCAGCATCTCGAAGTGCTGGGATTACAGGCGTGAGCCACCATGCCCAGCCAAAAAATTTTAATGTGGGAATTTTTAATGTCATCATAACAACTACTATAACAACTATAATAGTGAAAATGTATAACTCAACTCTAACTGTTGTGAAAAACATGACTTTTCTCCCCAGCTGCTATAGTTAGATGTACGTGGCAGGAGTGGGGTGGGGATATGCCACACACACACACTATTTCAGAATACGGTTGTCTCTTGTGAGGAAACAGTGGTGACTAGGTTTACTTAGTTCATATAGTTTTTCCAAAAGCCCCCTAACCCCAACTCCCACCAAAAGATACTATATTCTCAATGGCTATGGCAAAAAGTTCTAGAGAGACCTCTGGCCCAGTTTTAGTCACATGCCCATCTCTCATACAATCACTGTGACCTGAAGAATGGAGGACGAATTGGCCAGACCTGGTTACCTGGAACAGAGGTTGTGTTGGATCAATACAAGAAAGAAGCGGTAAGGGAAAATTTGCTGAGAGTTTATAGAGTGCTATAGCCACTCTAGTTATTTGTAACAGACTGACTCCATTTTAACATCATACTTCAAATGTCTTTCATGCATTGGTCTCAATGCTCCCTGAAGAGTCTGCTGATTCCCAAATATTAATAATGCCACTGAGCCCAGATTTGTGACTAGGAGAAGGGATATTTATCCTATCCGACATTTTGTTTGAAAAGGTCACATTCTGAGATCAAATGCTAACTAGAAAGATGATCCCCCGTGGAAAAAAGAACACTCTTCCTCCAGAATCTTTTATTTTCCCAAACGTGCAAGTCAGAAATACAATAATTGAATTGTTTTTTTCGATTCACAATTCATATTACTGCACGAAAATGGTTTCAAGTATTTTTAACATTTTAATGTTTATATACCATTAAGTGTAAACTAATTATACACTTGTAGCATTTAAAGAACTTGCTCAACAGCTGACAGTTAATGTTACTTCTATAATGTAATATTCAGTAAAAACTTTTCTCTCTCTCTTTTATTGTATTTAGCATACACCTCCTTTATACAACATTACTAAGATGGAAGTTCCAACAGCAATATGGAATGGTGGACAGGACATTGTTGCTGATCCCAAGGATGTCGAAAATTTACTTCCTCAAATTGCTAACCTTATTTATTACAAGATGATTCCACACTACAATCATGTGGATTTTTATCTTGGAGAGGATGCACCTCAGGAAATTTACCAAGACCTAATTATATTGATGGAAGAATATTTACAAAATTAAATGCACTTTCCTTTCTCTAAGCAAGTGGATTTTCATAATAATAATGAGAAGAACAGACACTAGAGTGATCCCCAGTGATTTCCATCTTCTAGTATCTATGCCTTTGTATAATCTCCTCCCATTCAATGTGGGTGGGATATGAGACTTCGTTCAAGCCAACAGAACTGGCAAAGGTGTAAGATGTCACACCCTTGATTAGGTTTTGTCATATGGCAAAGGTGATAAAATGTCAATCCCTGATTACATTATACAAGAAGTCGGCGGGGCTTGGTGGCTCACGCCTGTAATCCCAGCACTTTGGGAGGCCGAAGCTGGAGGAGCACTTGAGGTCAGGAGTTCCAGACCAGCTTGGCCAACATGGTGAAACCCTGTCTCTACTAATAATACAAAAATTAGCCGGATGTGGTGGCATGCACCTGTAATCCCAGCTTCTTGTAAGGCTAAGGCAGAAGAATCGCTTAAACCCAGCAGGCAGAGGTTGCAGTGAGCCAAGATCATGCCACTGCACGTCATCTTAGCAGATTGGAGCAAAAGATTCTCCTTGTTAGCTTGATGGAATAAACAGATATGTTGAGAAAACTGACCTTACAAGGAAGTGAGCATAGCTTTTAGAATCTGAGGGTGGCTTCCAGCTGATAAAACAGCAAAACACCAAGGCCTTCAGTCACATAACCTCAAGAAAATGAATTCTGCCCAAACCTGAATAAACTTGACTACTGACCCACAGAAACAGTGAGATAATAAATGTATATTGTTTTAAACTGCTAAGCTTGTGGTAATTTGTTATCAGCAATAGTAAACTACTACTACTATTTGTTATTGTTATATAACAACTATATTAATTATATGTTTGATTATATTAATTATATAACATAATATGATATATAATTTATAATTATATTATATACAATATATTAAAATATAATTATTAAAGAATTAGATAACAATGTATAATAAATATGTAATATACTACATATGATGTTATCTGTTATAATAAAATTGTATATAATATTAATATATGATGATTATTATTCTGTCTCTTTGGTTAAAAGTTTGATAGATCTAAATTCTTGAGTAAACATATTTTAATATACATTTTCACATATTTTCTGCTAATTCAGTCGCCTCTGTCATTTGGGAATTTGTTCTATAGATTGATTTGTCTCTTGGTTATGGGTCCTGCCTTATTGCATGCTTAATAATATTATATTGAATGCCAGACACTGAATTTTGCATTGCTGATTGCTGAATTTGGTTTTATTTCTTTATATAGGGTTAGAAAACAATCACCCAGGCACAAAGTCAATGATAAATGAACACATGTTTGGTGACTGGGAGTGTCAAGTAACATGAAGCACTTGATTGAGCCCTGTAGAAATTGGGGTATTTTACAACATGTAATTAATATAAACTTGGCTAAGACTCATTTATCAAGAATTTCCTGGCATAAATAAAGGGGTTGTAGACATGATGGGGAGGATATTAAAGGAGATCTGAGTCTTAGCAGGGGAAGGCTGGCTGGCAGGGCACCAGAAGCCTTCACAGGGAGACACCTCTTTGGTGACTATGGCATATCACACTGGCATATTCTGACACTGATCTTGTCACTGCCCCAGAAATGACTGCACTTACACATGCTGATTCATGCAACTGACATGTACAAGGATCTGCAGAACATAAAACAAAACACATGTTTATAATTTATATCAAGAACTACTATTTGGCCAGACTAGTGTTTTCTTTTCCTGTAATAAAACACATGGGAAATTCTAGTATGAAACTGTTGCTTGGTGTACATGGAAGAAAACACAGAAGTATATGGTTTGACAAAAATCATCCCCTCCACGATCACTCAAGTTCGCTGAGCCTTTTCCATGAGGAAATAATAGTGTAAGCATTTTACATGAACTGTATCATTTAATCTTCATGATAGCCTTATAACATGGTATCATTCTTATCACTTTACAGATCAGGAAACTGAAGTTTAGAGATGCTGGGCAACTTCTTTAAAATATTAGTTCTCTGAACTCTGAAACCTTGACTTTAGGTAACGAAGCTCTTAACCTTTATGCTTCAATATTATAAGTATGTATTATAAACTAGCCATTCAGAACAAGAAGAATGATAAGGAAAACACTGTTCCTGCCCAAGTGGCACTCAGAATAATGAAAACATCAGATACTATACAGCTATAGTTTGAGTATCCTATGTCCAAAATGCTTGAGACCAGACATATTTTGAATTTTGTAGTGTTTTCATATCATAATAAGATATGTTAGGGATGGAATCCAAATCTAAACATAAAATTCACTTATGTTTCATATACACTATACAAATAGGCTGAAAGTAAGTTTGTATGGTATTTTAAATAATTTTGTGCATGAAACAAAAGTTTTGACTGTGTTTTGAGTGTAACCTATCATATAAGGTCAGGTATAGAATTTTTCACTTGTGGCATTTCAGTGCTCAAGAAGTTTTAGATTTTGGAGCATTTCAGATTTGGGATTTTTGTATTAGGAATGCTCAACCTATATTAATTTACATACTTAAATCTTTAATTTTAATTTAATAATTGTGATGAAGTCATCAAAAAGAAGTACACCCTCACCAGGGTGGACAGGGAAGTCTTCTCTGAAGACATGAAATTTTGGCTGATATCCGTGATATCTGCCAGATATTACAGGTAGGGAACCAACTCGGGGTAAGGAGCTAGGCTAAATTAAGAAAATTAAAGAAGCCCAAGGAGCCAAAGAGAGAATGGGTTGAGATGAGCTCAAAGGGATAGGCAGAGTCTGGTTTTAGGCTCTCCTAGCCACTCACGGGATATTGAAAACAAAATCATTGAAGTCTTATTCTCAAGAATACTTAAAAGATAAGATCACATATGTGATTTTAAATGATGATAATAGCTATGAGGTGGAGAAAAAAGAACTTCCTGAGACTGAGTAATTTATAAAGGAAAGGTGTTTAATTGACTCACAGTTCTGCAAGGCTGGGGAAGCCTAAGGAAATTCACACTCATGGTGGAAGGGGAAACAAACACGTCTTACATGGTGACAGACGAGAGAAGTGCAAGCAGGGGAAACACCAGACGCTTATGAAACTATCGGATCTCATAAGAACTCACTCAATATCATGAGATCAGCATGAGGGACAGCACCCCCATGATCCAATCACCTCATACCGGGTCTCTCCCTTGAGATGAGATTTGGGTGGAGACACAGCCAAACCATATCAGAAAATATTTCACTAATAATGATATTGACTACATTTGGAAATGATAATATTTTGAACACATTGATTTAAATAAAATGCATTTTAAAATTTTATTTCACCTTTTATACTTTTTTAAAATGTGGCCATTAGAAAATTTAAATTAAATACCTAATTCACATTATATTTCTATTGGACCATGCTCAGATAGTGAAAAGAGTAAGGTAACTATCCCCTGAAAATTCTGGTTATTTCTAGGAAAATGGAATATCTCTGCATTTATAAGATTTTTTAAATGTATGGAAAAATGAAAGAATACAGACTGTGTAAATGATATCAGATTGTTCTATAGTGGTTACTAGGTTTAAGAATAATTTGGAGGCTGAAAAAGAGAAAAAATGCTATCAGGTAGCAATTTTTAAATTGTATTCGTGTGGTTTGCAATCTGTAAATAGCAATGTATCTCTTCCAATTTAGTAAAAACACAGGACGATTGAATTTTTCCCGTGAATTTCCTGTTTTCTATTAAATTTAGTAGGTAATGTTAAGAAAAATTTCCTTTGTAACAGCAAAGAAAGCCAGTGGAATTTACAGCCAAGTTGGTAGCATATCAAAGTAAAATACCTGACACATACTAAGTACTTAATAAATAATAAATAATTCACTATTATTATTTATAATAACATTATTAGTATTCTTCAGTAACTAAGCTGCATTCTCTGGACTTCCAGAATCATCTATTCAATCACTCATTCACTCACTCAGCAAAAATTTTTGATGATGATGGTGATTAGAGGAGGAATGAAATCAAGAAACTCTAAAAACCGTTTATCTATTTTCAGGGGTGCTGGTGAGATTTGAAGGTAATTTAATAGTAACTCAAAATAGAACATTAACTCAGGAAAAAAAACAGGAGCATATATCAAAACAACAATGTTACCTCTTTGCACATTCCAATCACCATTTATTTACTCTTGCAAATTGGATGAGACAAATTAAAACTAGATCCAACTTGAATGTCTAGCTAAGTGTCCTGTGTCTTTTTTTTTTTAAGGAATCTACATTTGAATATACCTCCTACAGAAATTCAAATACAAAATGAGCTCTAGAGAATATCACACATACATGCTGCACATTAAGTAGGAAGCGAGGAAGGTAGATCCGCCTGGGGCAGGAAAATGATATAATTTTCCTCATATTCAATGGTATGGCCCTTCCTCTTCATTCTCACAAGGATTTGACCTTTGTCACAAACACGGATGGTCCTGATCCTGTCATTCCGGAACATGGACGTTATCAAGGACAGCTGCCGGCACTGCTGGTAATAATTTCTCTTTAAATGTAAGTGATCTTTCCTTTGAACATTTTGAGTTGGGATGGATGTGTGTTCAATAAACTTATTATGGCCTCTTCAAAAATCTTTAATATTTTAGTTAACTATGATTGATAGACCTTTTTGTCACTTCTCTCTTCTATTATAGCCATTATTGGTTTTAAAGATGGATGTAGTATAGATGTCACTGAAACAGATTCATTTTCACTAACGCTAAAAGAAAGCATGTTCTATGCTAATATGTAATCTCAAAAACAACACTGTTTCTTGTAGTAATTATGAACATTCCCAACTTCGCTTTGAGTAAAGAGATGAAATTTTAAAATATAAAGTATTTTCTCTTAAGCAAAAGTGTGCTAATTAATAATTTTACACACACACATATAGACTTATGGACACTTATGGTTCTATTGAGCACTGTTTGAATTTTAGGATGCAAAATAAATTAGATAAATTATCTAGTGAGCAAGAGACAAAATCCAGATTCTTGTTCATGCACAGTCTTTTTACTGTAGGGTGAAATTTGTCTCAAAAGTGTGAGGTTCAAATTATTTATTTTTCAAAATTCTCACTAGTTTCCATTTTGCTGGTTATGGCCTAACGTTTTTAACTTTGAGTTATTTTCAAGAGAAAATTAGAAAAAGCAGCCTTTGAGGAGAAAGAAGCAATCCAACAAACAAAAAGATAACCACACTGTAATAGGAAATGTGTTTTGAATAGGACATTGGAAGAAAAATAATAATCATTTTTACAGATAGATCCCAAAGTCAAGGATCTATGTTCAACCATGTGTGTTCCACCATCTTCACAATTGAATGAGCAGCCATCATTAAGCAGTTAGCTTAGGCCGTAATATGATTCTTGGACTGAGATTTCAAAAATACCACAGGCCTTCTGAAAGGTTACCCCTTTCTAGCTCCACTATCATCTAATTTTATTAAAAAAAAAAAAAAAGGAAAAATTTGAGCTTCTAGAGAGTAGGGGCTACCATTTTGTATCCCACAGGGCCAAGGAACAAGTTTTAACATATTCATTTAAATTAATTTCAGTATGAGTATTGAAATATATAATAGAAATATTATAACATTAAATATTTTCTATATACTTTTATTATATAGAAAATATATATTACAGAATATATTATTAAATATTGTAGAACAATATATAATACAGAAAAATATATAATATTCAGTAATATATTAAATACTTATTAAAATAGCAAGCTTATATAGGAAGAGTGATGGAGCATTGTGAGAAAGTTCAGCTTTATTTCTTTGACATTACTTTGTTTCTGCACTAACAAAAGAATTACAGGAATTGTCCAGATTATTCAAATAACTCGAAGTTGAGGAGGGAATATAAGTCAATGATGTAGAAACTCTTTTAAGATTTGAGCTAGTCTACAATCTGTAAAGATCTGTGAAATTGAACTATATTTGTGCTATTTCCATATTAAGTCAAGGCAACAAATCAATATTAATAATAATAACATAGCACTTCCTAGAACTTTCTAAAGAGTCTAATAAAGTTTTGTTAGAAAGGATTGTTTTTGAAGTTAAAAACCATGAGAAATTCCAGGAAAATCCACATACCTATGCCATCATACTATCAATCAGGGCAAAACATGCTTGAGTCTTTCATCAAGACTAAATGATTAAGGAGTGGTACATAACTTTTCCCTGTTCTGACTAGCTGAACACTTCCTTTTACTCCACATTTGTTTAACTGGCATGAAATTTCCCACTCCACTAAAACAGATCTTAGGATTTGGACAACACAAAATGTCATTTTTTTTTGAAAGGATTTGAGGATAAATCCAAACTAATAGAACTGAAACTTCTATATTATGCTGGGTAGCAACTTAGTTTTCCCTACCCTTCTTCTTGCTGGGAGATGAAAGAGATTCAGTTACGGCTTAAGCTCCACGGGCATACAAAGTGAAGTAGAAAACTGAGGCACATGTGCCTCCATTATCTGGTATCTCATGTGGGGCTTAGAGGTAAATTGTCGTTATTTGGCCTCCATTTCTGCCTTTAACCACTGGTGTATACAAAGGTTACTGTGCCAAAGTTGACAGCAACCCAAATCCCTTCGGCACGTGAATTAGTTTCCTCTGCCATACTGCTAGTTCCAAATTCCTTCTGGTTTCAGGATTTAGGAGTCAGGGTTGCCTCATCTTCTCAAATGAGTTACAATCACGCGCATCCCTACACACTGCATGGTTGGCACTAGTTCCTTGATATATGTTACTCCGTTTGATCCTCATGAAGGATCAAATGGGGAAGGGAGATACTATTGTCTCTGATTGTCCATTAAGATCTTGAGTATGTTCTACTTCCCTGTTTGACACACTGGTTTGAAAATGTTGCTAAGTCTTCCCAACAATGACAGACACTCAGTGGAAACATGAAGGATTCCGTCAAACTGGTTATTTTGCATCAGGTAGACCACTATTTCCCAACCTACAAGTGCATCATGGCCTTTGGTGTGTCAGGAACACGCCTTGGGTGTGTGTCTCAGTCTAAAGCTTCCTCCTTTTCACAAGCTTCCTGTTTCTCATCTCTCTAGCTTCTAACTGTCACTGTAATCATCTCTTACTCTTCAGCCTGATGTCAAAAGCAAAAGTTCAGAAGTTCCTCATCAATAAGGAGTCCTTGTGAGCAGGTGAAGCTCATCTAACTAGGTAAGATGAAGATCTATCATAACCAGGAGGCAGGTTGGAAGGTGCCAGTTGCATTGGCAGTCAGGTGCAAGAGCTCTGCAGTGAGGCTGCCTGAGCGTCCATCCTAGATCTCTCACCTCTTGGCTCTGTGACCTTGAGCAGGTCTTAAATCTCTCTAAGCCTTTATTTTTTTAATTGATAAAATGAGGATAATAATAGTACCAAAATTATGGAGATTTTTGGAGCTTAAATAACATATGTGAACTATTTAGAGTAATGCCTGCCATAAGGGGACTCAGTAGCTTATTATTAGTTTCATACAATTTGAAAAGTTTCATAATATTTGCAGATATAAGATGATCTTCAACCAGATAGCTAATGTATGCAAAGCTATTTAGCTTCAGAAGTAAACTCTGCCTTTCTAGAAGTTAAATATTACTTTGTTATAGTGAATTATCTGTAATATTTATCTCTTGCTCACTTTTATAAGAAATATAGTGAAACCATTTATTAAGAACTTACACTGCACTAAATGTTATATACGACTTAATCCTCACTATAACCCTATGAGATAGGTTACATTATTGTCCTAATTTTACTAACAAGGAAACCAAGAGACAAAGCTACTAAAACACTTGCCTGAGGTTAGACATCTTCTTCTGTGGTGAGGCTGGACTTCAAATTTAGACCATTTGACTGTAGCACTTATATGATGAGCATGCTGTTTAGTGTTATAGTGTTGGTCTACCTTTGAACAGACATACTTTTAAACCATGGCAAGGAATTGAGACTGCACATTGAAATATGCAAAATTTGCCTTTGGGTGCCACATGAGAAATAGTCACATCACTAGAAACTAATCATAAGCTTTTTTGTTTGGTTAAAGTTTTATTGATCCATTTTTCTTGTTTACTTTGTGGGATACTGGGCTTAACTAGGGGATACCTCCACT
Source organism: Gorilla gorilla gorilla (assembly GCF_029281585.2). Classification (NCBI taxonomy): domain Eukaryota; kingdom Metazoa; phylum Chordata; class Mammalia; order Primates; family Hominidae; genus Gorilla; species Gorilla gorilla. The sequence goes on from NC_073232.2 coordinate 101,086,159, forward strand.
TTTTACTTGGCCATGGTATGAAAACCTGTCCTCTGAATCTTTAGATATTTTGGCAAATTGTAGGCAAACAAAGACTTAAAGCAATTCAACCTTGATTAAAATAAGACCAAAAATGCCTCCATACTTGATTAAATTTATTTCATTTTAGGAACTGGATTATAATCAAGACAACTTCTACATGAAAAAATAGATTAATAGTGCTCCAAGTTAGTTCACTGAATTTATCCCTTTTTATACATTATCTGCCTTCGGTGTTATTCAAGTTTTCATTAATCATTAATAATTTCACTAATCATTTTATTTCATTAATCAACATTGATAGATAAAATTAATCTGTGAATATTAAATGTTTTATGCCAGGCATTTCTATGATGTGGCTGCTTTTAACAACAACTTGTTTGATCTGTGGAACTTTAAATGCTGGTGGATTCCTTGATTTGGAAAATGAAGTGAATCCTGAGGTGTGGATGAATACTGTAAGTCATGGAAAACTGTGAAGAACATCAAATAAAGCAGGACTAATGGAGTATGAGGTTACGAAAGGTCCTGTTGTAACAGAAAATCTCTGATAAAACAGATAAAATGTAGATGGTTTTTAACCTCTGCAAGAGTCAAGCTAGTTAGATCTTTGTCTGAAAAACAAATACTGTCCGGTAATGAAAACCAAATTGTGCTATTGTGCTATCTATCTATCTATCTATAGATAGAACCTCCTCTTTTGAATTTATGTTTTAAGAATATCAAGCTATTTGTTGATATACATGATTGCCTTCTATTGATCCATAGTTCTATTACTTTTAAACCAAGAGGGGTCTCAAAAGACAATTGACTTGATAATATAGCTTTGTCAGAAAGAATGGGTCAACGCTAAATTTTCCCCCAACCCCCCAAAATATTAGCCAATAGTAGATATTTTTTAAAATTCTACTTATTTTGTATTAAGACTTTATTTATTAATTTTACAGTTACCTGGTGCTACAAATTTCACATAATTCACCCTAATAAACACACAACAGATGGTTTGTTTTAATTCCTTTTTATATCCTTTGGAGAAGTTCCACTAACGACTGTATTTTTACTGGGCAGAGTGAAATCATCATCTACAATGGCTACCCCAGTGAAGAGTATGAAGTCACCACTGAAGATGGGTACATACTCCTTGTCAACAGAATTCCTTATGGGCGAAGACATGCTAGGAGCACAGGTACAAGATATGTCTCTCCTGAAAAGGGGACTGCATTGACCTCCTGCTTCTCAGGAGGAATTTAATGCTAGATATGCATCAACAGAGTTTATCAAAATTGGTTTGAATTATTGGATTAGTCTTTAAATAGTTAACAGGGAGGCTTACTCTTTGCCTGATAATTCTCTGAAGACAGACAGGAACCTAAAAACACAAACAGCAAGACTGATCTTGCTAACTGCAACCAGAGGTACTTGTTAGGGTGTAAACAGAAAGGCGGAGCCTGCATTTTGTCACCTCATTACTGATTTATCATGTGGAAAATTGCTTTGTCCCAGGAAAATGGATCCTCTCATTGTCAGAAGGAGATTTTCTAGGTTGTATGAAATTGACTCTGGGGAACCCAAGAAGAACCTCTCCTGCTCCCACTAAAATTAAGGGGCCTCCCTCTACAGTATAAAAAACAATCTAGTTAAATGACAACGGCATTTCTGAAAAGTTTTCCAGGACTGAAAACCTTAACATCCACATACACTTTTATCTAAGGGACAGACGGTTTATAGAATGAAAGAGTATGGTGTCAATAAGGCTTGAATTCTAGAATGAGGAGCCAGCCATGCCATGGCAGGGGAATGATACTCCTTAAAAGGGAAAATTTAACTACAAATCCTCTGAAGTAGAAATGATAAGAATAACCAAAATATCTGCAATGGTTCAATAGCAAATAATTTATTGGCAGCTGCTTACCATGTTCATTTTGCATCTTTTCTCCCACCACACATATTAAGGAGCAGCTGAGGTCATGTCTGACATTCTCTGCCTCTTTTATCTCCAGTTTCAGAATGAAAAATGAGAGTGAGATATGAGTAGTTTTACTAGTTAAAATATGAAACACCCAGTTAAATTTGAAGGTCAGATAAACAACAAATAGTTTTTTATAAGTCTCATTTTAAGATAATACTAAAAAGTCATTATTTATTCACTATTATCACTATTTATAAAATTTTGTAGAGCATCCTGGATCTTTTTGCTTACTTTCGTTTTTATTTTTTGCTAAATCTGGCAATCCCAGGCACATGTGTGAAGGAGCTGTGAAATATAAAAGGAGAAAACTTTTATGGGAAAGATTTGGCTTAAGGAGAGATAATTTTGGAAAGATTTAGAATTAAAGATCATTCATTAGATGTAATGTTCTAAATACTTTATATCAGTTAAACCTCTCATCAACAATATGAGATGGGTACCACTAATAGTCACCATTTCACAAATGATGAAATTAAGGCACAACCGGTTATGTTAAGAGGCCTAAAGTCCGCAAATAGCAAGCTGACAGACCAGAATTTAAGCCCAGGCATGCTGGCTCCAGAGCCTGTGCTCTTAGTCATTAAATTATAGTGCCTTACTTGACCTTCCACCCTGGTTCTTTGGATCTCCCTGAATGCTCTCTCTCCCTCAGAAATCTGGAAGTTGGCAGAGGGACACTGAGCTGAGTATACTATTGTAGTTTTTAAATGCTCTCCACTGGACAGAGGATGGGGATTTGAATAGAAATTTGGTGAGGAACTAATCAGTGTCCATTTACACTCACCTCCTCTTCCTCCCTGGAAGAGCTATAGGACTTGAGTAAGCATGATAAATTTCATGTCTTTGTAAACCACACCCAGGAAATTTGTATATACAAATACATAGAGCACAGTAGTTATCAGGACAGACTTTGACATAAAAAGAACTGGATTTGAGTCCCTGCTCTGGCCTTCTTATCTGGGTGGCCCTCTGGGAAAGTTACTTAACTACATAAAGTTTTGTTTCCATATCTACAAAATGAGGGTTCTCAAAATAGCAGCTAGTTTATAGAGTTGTTGCAAGAATTTAGTAAGCTAATACATATAAATACGTCAACATAGCACCAGGTACAAAAATATGTGCTCAACAAACTGAAGTTACCTGATTATAATGCTCTATACTATTGACAAGGGAAAAGTGAAAACAGTTTTTGTTTTACCATGTGTGTATGTGTGTGTGTGTCTGTGATGTTTCCAACATGCTCTATTTACCATAAATTACTCTCACTCTTTCTCTCTCTCTTTCTCTTTCTCCCTCTCTCATCTTACCCTTTCCCCCACCAGGTCCCCGGCCAGTTGTGTATATGCAGCATGCCCTGTTTGCAGACAATGCCTACTGGCTTGAGAATTATGCCAATGGAAGCCTTGGATTCCTTCTAGCAGATGCAGGTTATGACGTATGGATGGGAAACAGTCGGGGAAACACTTGGTCAAGAAGACACAAAACACTCTCAGAGACAGATGAGAAATTCTGGGCCTTTAGGTAAATATTAGCTAAGAAAACTCAAGGGGGAAATTGGAGGCAATTTAAAAAAAAATAACGTGGATGCTATTAATGATTATCTTTGACGCTTGAAGTCATATAGCTCCTTGTAGTTTCTGTTAAGATCTCAAAGGAGGGTAACAGCATGAAGCTCTGATTTTTCACTGATTCTCCCACAGGCAAAGTATGGCATTTCAACAAGATCATTTTTACATCCAATTCTGTGAATTCTATGCATTAAAAGTACATCCAAAGAGACAGCTCAGGAAATTATCATGACCAATGTGCACATTCATTCAGCCAATGTTTACTGAGTGGCTACTGTATGCGTTGTTCTAGGCCCCGAACATTCAAACAGGGAACAGACAAACTCTCTGACCTCACAAAGCTTATGTTCATTTTAGTGATAATTTTACAAGTCATTGCTCCTGGATGGCCAATCAACTGTGTAAAGATGATTTGGACCAGGACCTTATTGATTTAGAGAAACTGTGATTGAGATCGCACATAGTACCATTTTCAGGAAAACTCCAATATTAGATTTTTAAAACCTTGTTAATGGGCAATGAAGAAGAATCTTTTTGATATGTTGTTTCTTTTAATGGAAGAGTTTTCTGCTGTCACCAGAGGACAGGCTGATGCCTGCGATAGACTTTCTTTCTTCAGGCCTAAGCTCCCTGTTGGTTTGTAAACCTGATGCTAGAACAGAGTGCGTATTCCTATTACATTAATAAAACATTCAGTACCCACTGAAAGTTTGAGAATAGTGGAGGAATAGAATAGAATGTTATGGTCTGAGTTCTTGGGCAGGGGCAAGCATCAGGAAATATTGAATCATTAGTCTTTAGGAGGTGTCACAACAATTCTCCTATTTTTGTAAGTCCCAATCTATAGATTTCCTCACATGTTCTTTTAATAAACAGGTTTCTAGCTTATGGAATACCTGATTTGACTAAATGTTATATAGGCCCTTTTGTTCCTCCTGTCTGAAGAACAAAATACTGGTACTATGGAATATTGGTATATATTAAATATATATCTATATATCCATGTGGACAGGAATACTACTACTAACAACATCTTACTGAACACCCACTGGCAGCCAGAGTCGTTTCTTTCATACTATTAAACCCCGTTAGCAGCCCCATAAACCAGGTACTACCCTGTTTATTTCCCAAATGAGAAAACATAGGCTCAGAGCATTTTAGTAATTTCTCAAGAGTTGCAAAGGTCATAAATGGTAGAATCATTATTTACAAAACCCCTGTTTCCAAAGATGGGTATTAAATGGTCCTAAGAATTGTGAAGCCTCATGTGGGAGTCAGAAGTACAAGCACACAAGCCAGATGGGGAAAGGGAGGGCAAAGAAAAGCAAGAGAAGAGAAGGAAGAGGAGGGATCATAAGGTTGAACTTTAAATATCATACACAAGTTTCGAAAGTGTTCCTCTTATAAGGAAGTAAAATGTACATATGCAGAAAAACAAAAAGCTACAATAGGCTACATATAATTGGATAAATAATGAAATACACATTGAATCTAAGTAAACAGCATAGAATCTGTGTGTAAAAAAGTGAGCAAGTGCTCTGAGTTTTAAACTTAAACTTGCAAGTATTTATAAAAGCCCCTGTTTTATTTTGCAGTTTTGATGAAATGGCCAAATATGATCTCCCAGGAATAATAGACTTCATTGTAAATAAAACTGGTCAGGAGAAATTGTATTTCATTGGACATTCACTTGGCACTACAATAGGTATGTTTATGAGGGTCACTGTTAGGTGTGTTTTTGAGGGTCAGTTTTCTCAGAGTCTTACAGGAGTTCACCTTTATGTTGGAATAAAACAACTGTTACTTATAGTGCCCTCAATTCCCTGTCCTCTGCTGGGAATAACCCTAGTGCTCTAAGTAGCTGTGAACCTGCAGTGCACAGACTATATGTAGGGCAAACCTTTCCTGGGTCTCTGGTCACAGCAGCATATTGACTATGGTGATGCAATTTCCCAGGAATAACATGTGTTCCAAATTCAAAGAAATAATTCCACAGAGTAAGTTTCTAGATTCCCTCTGAGCTGAAAAAGTAAAATTCAATGCCATGGAATATGGCTGAAACATAATAAATGTGCATCAATTATCTCTTTCTCACAACCCAAATGGGATTTTTAAAAAATAAAAGGGAAGGGCTTATACCTATATTTAAACAAATTGAAAAGGCATGGTTATATTTGTTTGTGGGTTGGAACACACAAGCTTACTATAATAAATCAATTGAGCTTATCTATTCAGTGTGTGATTTAGTATTTATGAAATAGCAAGTAAATGTAAGCACTATGTAGAAATTTCTAAAGTTTTTTAAGCTGACAACTTACTTCTTAATTTACTTACTTTACTTAATTTACTTTACAATTTACTTTCCAGATATTTTGGAAAGAAATCAATAATCTAGTTCCAAGTAAAAGTTGAAAGGAACCCACACTAATAAAAGCTTTGAATTTGTCATTGAACTTCCACTAAAGTTTCCAATTTTAAGAGAATAAATCACGTGAAAGTGCAATATTTCAGTTTAGGGAAATATTTTCATTATCACCACTATCATCAGTAACAAACATATATTCATTAGTATTTTAGATTGACAGGCACTTTCCAAGCTCAGAACAGGCAGTTAGCATCAGACAGCATATACTAAAAAAGTATCAAAGAACTCATAGGAGATCAAAAATGCCACCAATAGGCAAATAATTACAGTATCTAACACTTATTGAGCATTCGTTATGTGTAGGGTCTTGTGTTCAGGACCTTCCCCACAGTATCTCCCTCTGATCTTCAAAACAACCCGAATGTTATTATCCCCATCTCATAGAAGAAGAAACACAAGTTCAGAACACAGATTCAAACCAGATGTATCTGATTTCACCAATAGGGTGTGTAAGGATTCCGGAGAAATGGTGTAGAGAAGAAGAAATGACTTTAGTTGGTTTTGGAAGGTGGGTAGGACTTAGATATGCTCTTATACTTGATCTGCAAAAAAAAAAAAAAAAAAAAAAAAAAAAAACCATGGAGAATTTGATTATCTGTGCTCTGTGTTTCATTTAGGACATAAATATTTTTAGTGACTGTTGTTTGCATTTTGGACAGAGCAATTTCTATTATGTAAGGAGCACCCACTCTTTGTAGGACATTTAGTAGGTCCCAGCCCATTAAACAGGGCTCTGCAGTCAGCGTGACCCTCAAAAATCTCACCTCGACACATTTCCAAACACCCTCTGGGGAAGTACTATTCCTGATTCAGAGTCTTTTTATCAATTGTTCCGTCAATTATTTCAGTTCTTCTTTTTCTGGCCAAGACAGTTTTAATGTTTCAACAAGTGTTTCAGTACACACACACACACACACACACACACACACACACGCCAGTGGAGGCCCAGGAAGGGACCTCTGGAAACCAAATTATATGGATATTCTCCCTAGCCTACCCAGTGTTGTGCTAATCTCCATCCTCACAGATATACAAAGGGGTGCAGTGCTACTGCTGAAAGAGCAAAGCAAATGGAGATGCCTGGTCCTTACTGGGCCATCGTGGATGCTAGGGAAAGCCCCTCTCTTTTTGGAAACAGGGAAGAGTCTAGAGGGTTGAAAAACACCCAGTAAGACACTGGGAGCAGTGAAATTTCATTCCATAGTGAGAAAGAAAACCTGTTAGAATAACTGGGTGATGCTGCAGAAAGAAATCAATTCACCTCCTGTGACTGATTATTTGCTTCTGGAAGCTCTGTGATTCATTCTGGCATCTCAGAGTTAGGGATGAAATGAGAATGTTGCCAGCATTTACCCCATGCTTGGGAAGTTTACACAGCAGTAGCTACTCCAGCAGCTTAACCATCACCTTTCCCCTGCCAGCTACTCCATTTCCCCCAATCAAGTCAAACTGTCCATAAATAGAATAAAATAAAATTGGAGACTTGAGAGCAGAGAAGACTGAAGGCAGATTATCTTTATCGAATAACTCAGAAGACTTCCAATTCATGCCCAGTATGATCACGATAGAAGGAAAAAATGACTAAGCAGAGCCCCAATTTTGTTAGAAACATTGCGTAAGTATTTATTTTTACAAGATTGTCTTGTCTCCTGTTCTCTCAGGGTTTGTAGCCTTTTCAACCATGCCTGAACTGGCACAAAGAATCAAAATGAATTTTGCCTTGGGTCCTACGATCTCATTCAAATATCCCACGGGCATTTTTACCAGGTTTTTTCTACTTCCAAATTCCATAATCAAGGTAGGCTCCTTTCAACAAAATGTACCTGAGGATCTCATTTTGGATCATAAATCCTTATTATTTTCAAATCTACTGTAAAGTAAAAGTAGGAAATTTAGATAAAATCTATAGAACTTAGACTCTGTGGGTATGTGCTTGTGTATGTGTGTCCCGGCGTGTGCGCATGTCTGTGCCATAGTATCTGCAGGTTCTGTAATACAATTTACTATACAAGGTCATCAGCAGAGCTGAGTATATGTCAGAATTTCTAGCTGAGCTGAGTGCTATATGACAACAAGGATTTTTCTTGTTTTCCCAAGTGTTTTTTGTTCCATTTAGTCAGGTAGGTCAATGAATTCACATTGCCCAAATGAAAGACACTTCAAGTTACCCATAATCACTGATGTGTCCAATTTTGACATTAGAAAAACCTGATTAATATATTCCTTCCAATACGGAAACTTGCCCTAATTACTAAAGCTAAGATTCCAAAGCCTAAATGTATTACAGCTCAAGTATTAATTCAAATATTTATTGGTTATTTTTCAGGAGTTGAAAAAGTCATTTAGTTGCCAATTGTGGATTTGGGATTTTATCTATTAAAGGGTTGTTTTTTTTTTTCTCTTTGCTTTTGTTTCTCTACAAAGGTCATTGCCACAATGAACACAGCATTTAATCAAATTCCAGATTGGTCTTTGAACTTGGGATGACGGATAAAATGGATTTGGGCCAAAATTGAAGTCAAGGAGACCAGTTAGAATATCAAAATAATTCATATATAAGAAAATGAGACGTTGGTTTGGGGTAGAGTGGTAGGAATGAAAAAAATTATTTGTGAGCTAACACAAGGAAGAATTTCCATAGGGCCTAATAATAGTTAGGTCTGATAATACTATGGTCTGATAATAGTTTTATTGTATTGTTTACTGAGAGCACAAATAATGTAACTTCCTTATTCAAGAGGTTTTCTAGTTTATTTAAAAATGTGTTGACATCAGTTAGGTTTTAATGTTTTCTATATTTGGACAGCGTGAGCAAACTAATTTGTTAAATTAAATTCAGAGAGAGATACATCTATCTGTAAATACATATATGCGTTGTTTGTGTTGCTCTTCCTACATAGGTCAGCTATAAGGCAAACAATGTTCCTGGGTTATCTCAGTTTCACATTTCCCACTGTCAATATTCCTGCTACTTTTAAGTCCCATATCCTGCTCTTTTCTTCCGTCAGTTTCCCCCAGAAGCTCCAAGACCCCACCAGGAATCCCCATGCAAGTTTACTTTCCCAACTCCTGGAAGTTTCAATTGTGCTGCCTTTGTGACATTATCATATCTTTTCTGTTCAATGGTTCCTTCTCTTTGGCTCACTGTTCTCTACTTTTCAGCCTGAGAGCTGGCTAATGTGGGACAGTACTCGAATGCAGTGTGCACATGGGTAACATGGAAAACCCCGATTTTCCCTTATATTCAAGGTATTATTTGACCTTAAGAAAAACTGTTTTACATTTCATACCAATTAATGAGAAAAAAATATTGGCAAGCACTGACTGGGCAGAATACAGGGAAGCTTCACTATGGAGAAGTGAATTTGGGATTGAGGGCCTTTATTGCAATCTCCTTGTAAATAATATCTGATACTCTTCCTCATCTGGAGATACATTCCTAAGTAACTTTTCCTGAATAATTTGGTCTCCTTGACTGAATCAGTAAGTACAAATAGATCCCCAAGCATGGCTCTTTCCTAGAATGAAGGAAATGTCAAGAAGTCTGAAGATGATTCTTGAATTTTGGTTTTTTGCTATTGCTATTTGGGCTTGTTGTCCTTGTTGTTGCTATTGAGTTGAGCTCCTTATATATTCTGGTTACTAATCCCTTGTAATATGGATAGTCTGCAAATATTTTATCTCATTCAAAGATAATTATTATTTACTTTCATAGGCTGTTTTTGGTACCAAAGGTTTCTTTTTAGAAGATAAGAAAACGAAGATAGCTTCTACCAAAATCTGCAACAATAAGATACTCTGGTTGATATGTAGCGAATTTATGTCCTTATGGGCTGGATCCAACAAGAAAAATATGAATCAGGTATGCATGATAATTATAGGGCCATTTGATACCTTAAGAAATTCCAGCTTTCCTTTGACTCATTTTGGTATCTCTATTTACTGTATAAATTCATATGGTATTCCAAACCCTTAAAGACAGACTTTTTTTTGCTTTTAAAAATGTTTATGGGTATATAATAGTTGTACATATTTATGAGATACATATATTTTGATATAAGCATACAATGTGTAATGACCAAATCAGGGTAATTGGGATATCCATCACCTCAAGCATTTATCATTTCTTTTTGTTAGAGACATTCTAATTTGACTCTTCTAGTTATTTTGAAATATACAATGAATTATTGTTAACTATAGTCATCCTATTGTGCATGCTAGACTTTAGTCCTTCTAACGGTATTTTGGTACCTATTAACCAATGCCTCTTTATCCTTCCCCCACCCCTACTACCTTTCCCAGCTTCTGGTAACCATCATTCTTCTCACTATCTCTATAAGGTCAGTTTTTTTTTAAACTCCCCTATATGAGCGAGAACATGCAGTATTTGTCTTTTTGTGCCTGGCTTATTTCACTTAATGTAATGTTCTCCAGTTTTATCCACATTATTGCAAATGACATGATTTCATTCTTCTTATGGCTGTCTATATGTACCACATTTTATTTATCCGCTCATCTGTTGATGGACACTTAGGCTGATTTCATATCTTGGTCATTGTGAATAGTGCTGTACTAAACATGGGGGTGCAGATGTCTCTTCCATGGGTTGATTTCCTTTTTTTTTTTGAATATAGACCTAGCACTGGAATTGCTGGATCATATGGTAGTTCTACTTTTAGTTTTTTGAGGATCCCTCATACTCTTCCCCATAGTGCCTGTACTAATTTACACTCCTACCAACAGTCTGTGCAAGAGTTCTCTTTTCTCTGCATTCTTGTCAGCATCCATTATTGCCTATCTTTTTGATAAAAGCTATTTTAACTGGAGTGAGATAGTACTTCATTGTAGTTTTAGTTTGCATTTCTCTAATGATTAGTAATGTTGAACATTGTTTTTAATGTACCTCTTGGCTATTTGTATGTCTTCTTTTGAGAAATGTCTACTCAGATCTTTTGTCCATTTTTAAATCAGATTTTTTTTTTTTGCAATTGAGTTATATGACCTCTTTATATATTCTGGTTACTAATCCCTTGTCAGATGGGTAGTTTACAAATATTTTCTCTCATTCAACAGGTTCTTAGTTCACTTTGTTGATGGTTTCCTTTGCTTTGCAGAAGCTTTTTAGCTTGACGTAATCTAATTTGTTCATGTTTGCTTTGGTTGCCTGTGCATTTGAGGGCTTACCTCAAATTGGCCCAGACCAACGTCCCAGAGTGCTTCTGTAATGTTTGTTTTTTAGTAGTTTCATAGTTTTAGGTCTTAAATGTGTCTTTAATCCATTTTTATTTTGTTTTTGTATCTGGCAAGAGATAGAGATCTAATTTCATTCTTCTGCATATGGATATCTAGTTTTCCCAGCATCATTTCTTGTGGAAATTGTCCTTTGTCCAATGTATGTTCTTGATGCCTTTGTTGAAAATTAGTTGACTATAAATGTGTGGATTTATTTGTGCGTTCTTTATTCTGTTCCATTGGTCTATGTGTCTGTTTTTATGCCAGTATCATGCAGTTTTGATTATTACAGGTTTGTAGTATAATTTGAAGTCAGGTCATGTGATGCCTCCAGCTTTGTTATTTTTTCTCAGAATCTTATATTTAGAAAAACCTAAAGACTCCAACAAAAAACCTGCTAGAATTGATAAACAAATTCATTAAATTTGCAGGATACAAAATCAACATACAAAATTCAGCAGCATTTCAATATGCCAAGAGCAAATAATCTTAAAAAAAAGAAAGAAAAAAAAACAAGAAATAATCCCATTTATAATAGCTACAAATAAAATAAAACACCTAGGAATAAACCATACCAAAGAAGTGAAAGATTTCTACAATGAAAACTATAAAACACTGATGAAAGAAATTGAAAATGACATTAAAAAATGGAAAGGTATTCCATGTTCATGAATTGCAAGAATCAATATTGTTAAAATGTCCATACGATCCAAAACAATCTACAGATTCAATGCAATCCCTATCAAAATGCCAATGACATTCTTCATTGAAATAAAAAAAAAGCCTAAAATTTAAGTGGAACCATGAAGATAGATGTCTGCTATACATAGAAGATTAAGTACTCAACAAACCTTGAATATGAAGACTGGGGAAGTGAATAGGCAACTTCACTCTTCTATTCCCTGGTGAAATTTAGGAGAATGGATGTTTTATAATGGGTAGCAGTTTCTTACATGTTCTCAATCAGCCATAATTTACTACAGTCAATTTGAATTTATTGCATTTGAATATATTGGATTAAAAATAAAATCCTAAAAAAGGAGAGAAGCACATATAAACCTGCATCTTATTTCACATGTTCCTTTCTTTGTGGGTGACTTTTGTTTTGAAATAAAACCTGCAAAATAACAGGACAGGGTGGAAGGGAGATGGGATCCCCTCTTTATGAAGAAGCAGCAGTCCTGTTTTATCACCTCTTCATTTTCTGTTATTGAGAATTCAAGAAGAAGGAGGAGGAAGAGTTCACATCCACAGACTGGTGTGGTTGAATAGTTGTCTCTACTGTATTCCAAATAGCAGCCAATGAGGCTGTTACAGTGAAGCCAGTCCCAAGATAATTGTTCTGTACTCCTATTCTCTAAGAAGCTAAATTGTGTTAGACTGAAACCCATAAGGAACCATTGTTCAAAGTTGGCTTGTTCAAAGGTAAAGATTTTTAATAGTTTCTCTTAATTAGATTATTTTCTAAGACATAGAATTATGATTACTATTTTATCTCTATAATTTTCATCTCTATAATGTTTACAAATACTGAAATGACCTTTGGAAAAAATTGGCTTTTAGCTTTACTTTTGCAATATTTTATTTTATCCCCATAAAAGCCTAGGAAATTGGTACTATGACTTTTAGTATGTTCATTTAATAGATGAAAACACAGAAACTCAAAGATGTTAAATATGGTGGCCAAGTTCACAAAGCTGATCATTAACAACAACAGGGCCTGAACTCCTGGTTTTCTGATTTAATCTGTGACAGTACACCTGGGTGCGCATGCACGCATCACCCCCACACTTGCACATAGAACCTTTCCTAGTTGGCTTTGCTCCATGATGACCATTACTGTTCCTTCTACCTCAAAATAAGCAAATTATCCTACAGATTCAGAGCTGGTGCAGGTGTGCTGTCAAGCAGCCCATTCCATTAGTCAGCTTGTCGTTCACTCACATTAAAGTATTGACCTAAATGGTATATTTATCTAGATAATTCTACCTTGTTATTTTCAAAGCCCCAGTCTTGTTTGCTAATTCTGTGCATCATTTTTCTCTGATTCTGAAAGGCAAAATTTTGTTGGGCAATTGCTGTAATATGAGTTTTATCTCCTTTAGAGTCGAATGGATGTGTATATGTCACATGCTCCCACTGGTTCATCAGTACAGAACATTCTGCATATAAAACAGGTAGAGTCTTAGTCATGGAAAACCATTCCAATCCTTATTTTCAATATATTTAAAAAGACAGAATTGACCCTGTTAACAGGCCTACCCTAAGAATCTTAAGAGCTTGCTTCCAGTTTGTCCTTGCTGACTTCTGTATGCCTTGATTTCCCTGGAATTTAAGAGAAAGGATGTTATGGTACAGACCAAGTAGATGACATAAATGAACACCACCTTAAATCAGAGTTTTAAAAATAGGCCCTGAACTGAAGCAAGAGGTAAACTAGGGAAGCCTCAGGAGAACTGAGACTTCTCCAGAGAGAAGTATCTGGGATTTAACTTCTTTCTAATGAGGCTTGGTTTTCCATGAACTTTTCCTTTAAACCAAGGGGGGTATTGCTCGTCTTTCTGTTGAGCCCTATTTGTCATAATTGTAAAATGGGTATTTACGTCCTTCTGGTGATCTAGGAGCCCTATTTTCATCCTAGCATACAGTATTTTTCTAAAATTTGCTGTTAGCTTTCATGATTCTTACCCTAACTATTCTTTTTCTAAAAAACATTTGTTTCAGCTTTACCAATCTGATGAATTCAGAGCTTATGACTGGGGAAATGAAGCTGATAATATGAAACATTACAATCAGGTGAGCTACTTACAGTAACCCCAGCATGCTGATTTTGATAAATTATAATAAAAAATTATTTGAGGGTGAAAAGACTCCTACCTGTCATTTGGTGGCATTTATACTGATAGAACCTTTTTTTAAAAAAAAAATTTTAATTTTAATTTTAATTTATTTCAGAAAATTTATAAATTAAAGAAGCATATACAAAGGAACTTACATCATATGTAATCCTTCCATCCAGAAATAACTAGATGTACTAACATTTTGGTGTATTTATTCCAATTTTCTCAGTATTATATTGCTTTTAGACAACTTTTAATCTTTCTATTTTACTTAAGCTATAGTAAGAGATAACTAATATAACTGAGGGATTTTTAAATGCATTTTTAATGGCTACATAATAGAAATTATTTCATAAAAATCTTTACAGCATAAATGAATATACACTTTTTAATACCAACAGAAAAATTAGAATTCCATATGAAAGTTGAATAAGTATTACCCAACATTGAAGACTTGGGTCATAAGGCATCTTTCTCCATATAGCTTTATGACATAAAAATCTGTAGCCTTGTTTAGCACTGTACTTTTAATTAATCCTGTCACCAGTTTTCTGTTCTCATAGCCAGGGGCTTGGCTTATAAGTATGAACTAACCAAATTAAATTAAATTGTTTTAAGTATTTTCCCAGGCTATCATATTTTAAGCTACTTACTGGTGCAACTATAGATCGATTATTAATAAGTTGTTTCTGAGGATCAAAACAATCAGACTAATCAGTTTCTCAATAATGAATTGGCCTGTTAGAGGAATAATTCTACTAATCCTTAAAACCACTACAAGAGATAGACCACGTATATTTTATTTATTTTTAAAAATAAGTTTAAGATGTGATTTACATACAAGAACATTACTAATTTTGTGTATCCCATTTAATAAGTTTTGACAAATATATTTATTTGTGTAACCACACCACAATCTAAATATAGGACGTTTCTATCACCACTAAAAGTTTTTTTCCTGCTCCTGAGACTATTTATAGACACAAATGCATGTATTTGCAAATGCTTAGAAAAGGTCTAGAAAAAAAAAGCAGTAAATGTTAAAGTGGTTATCTTCAGAGAGAAGAAAGAAGAAAAGAAGTGGATGGACATGAAACAGTAAAGGACTCTCATTTTGGACTTTACATATGTCTGTTTTCTTCCATTATTTTGAATAAACATGCTATATTTATAAATTGTTTACATTTACAAGAAAATAAAACAAAATAAACACACACACTCAAGATCATTATGGTCAAGTACTAAAGTATGTGAGAGTGTTAATGTCCTTAGAATTTGTCCACAGTTAGCTGGTCCTACTCTGCTCCAAGCCAGTCCTATTTTGTGAATTAATCTCATTTGATGCCAATTTTTATTACATTCTCTCCAAAAAACTAGTCTCAACAGTTTGCCCACTCCTCAAGTTCACAGCATTATCTCTGCTATATCTATATTTTACTGAGTATAAGAGAATTAACCCATGTAAGCTCCATGAGGGTAGGGATTTCTCATCATTTTGTTCACCAGTGTTTTCTCATCTGGAAGAGTCATAACAATTACTGGGCTCCCAATATCTATGTGTTGCATTAATGAAACTTCTTAACTTTAATCTACCTCAAAATGTCTCTATCTTCTTGATTCTCTCCTTCCTTTCTCTATCAGAAAATGATGGTCCTCTTATTTTCCAAGTTATTCCGGTCCTGTGTCCTTGATCCCATCTCTTCTCACTTCCCCTTCCTTTCTGGCTCCATTCTCCTGTCCATTATGAAAAACAAGCAAGACCATCAATTCTATCAAGTTATCATTACGTCACTCTGTTCTTATCAACATATTTTTAGTATTGAAGAGGGCTTATTCTACTTACTCCTGAACCTTGTACAATGTAGTTTAGGTCTTCATCTTTTTATCATAGCTACCTTATTTAAAGTCACCCGTGGCTTTTAATTGCCAAATTCAATGGCCTATCTTCATCTTCACCTTTTGAAATGTGTTATGTTCGTTACCACAGTCTCCTTGCAACTCAGTCCCCTGACTTGGACTTCCATAACACAATGATTTCTGATTTTCCTTCTGTTTGTGATTGTTCCTTTTGTCCCAGGCACTGACTACTCCACCTTCCACCTCTCTGAAAACATTAGCATTCCCCAAGCATTCTTCAAAACTCTCTTTCTTCCTTGGAGAAGTCAGCATAGCTTTAATTTGGACCATTTCTATGGCTTATCTAGATTTTTTCAGGACTTGCCTTCAACCTATTCTTTCTGTAGGTGATTCCATTAACTGTTGCCCATATGGTAGTCCGAAGACAGACCTCCGAGAAATGACCCTTGACTCCAAAACTTCCGCAATATGTCCAAATTTCCTAGCCTGACATTCAGACCTTGATTATCTGCCTCCAAGCTTATATCCTATCATATTCCTTTATATATTCTGTTCTCCAGGTACATTGGGAAGCTTGCCATTCCTGATCATAGCCTACAAACTCTTCCTGCCTCCCACTCACCCTCATCTCTGCTGTCAAAATGCAACCTTCCCTCAAGAGTCATTTCACAGGACCCCTCTTTCTATGAAGCCCTCAGGTGGAAATAATTTTTTGCCTTTATTTCCATTTTATTTTGGGAGTGTTTATGGCATTTAACATACCTTACTTTGTATACATATATTTGCCTTGCTCCCTCTTTTGCAAATTTCTTGAAGGTAGAGACCATTGTATGTTTTCTTCATATGTTGCTGGTGCCTAACAGAACTATGGCCATTGTCCACATTCATTTAGCAGCCTTTGTAGTTATTGCTTTGAGGAGCTTCCTCTCATGAATGCCCTTGCTTTCTCTCCCACAGAGTCATCCCCCTATATATGACCTGACTGCCATGAAAGTGCCTACTGCTATTTGGGCTGGTGGACATGATGTCCTCATAACACCCCAGGATGTGGCCAGGATACTCCCTCAAATCAAGAGCCTTCATTACTTTAAGCTATTGCCAGATTGGAACCACTTTGATTTTGTCTGGGGCCTCGATGCCCCTCAACGGATGTACAGTGAAATCATAGCTTTAATGAAGGCATATTCCTAAATGCAATGCATTTACTTTTCAATTAAAAGTTGCTTCCAAGCCCATAAGGGACTTTAGAAAAAATAGTACCCAACAATGAGGTTGTCCCCCAGCACCCTGGGGGAGATGCACAATGGAGTCTGTTTTCCAAGTCAATTGTGTTAGTGTTATTTATGTTTAGAGACATCTTTGCATGGGACCATCTACAGGTCCTTATAAACAATGAGGTAGATTAGGAAAAAAGATAAATAAGTTGCTACTCTATCTGGTATTTAAGTCTAATTAAATTGTAATTTTTAGGGCATACCATGAAGTATAGAAATGTCTGAAGCTTCAAAGGAACAGTGAAATTCCTTTAAGGTCCTACATGGAAACCTCTGTTGTCATTTTATTTATATGGATTGCTATGGCAATGGACAGAGTGTGGGATTAGGAGGAGGGCCTGTAACTTCTTTATAAAAGTTTCTTAGCTATCCTGAAGATGTATAGACATTTTTACTTTTTTAGGTATTTTCAACATCAGAAATTCAAAAAAGTCCCCAAAGATTCTTCCAGAGAAGCACTCTTTTCTTACAATCTTATCCCTGGCTATCTGCGTGAACGGAATCTTGAACCCATAATAGGATACATGTATAAAATCTTCCTTATTAAAGCAGAAATAAATTGTACAGCATCAATATCATTTTATAATCATAGGGAGGCTTCTTTGTTTAGCATGTAATGCCCCCTTTACAGGCTTTTTGTTCTTTGAGGGGTTTGAACATTCCATGAAAAACTGACAGATAGGAAACTGACAATAAAAGATTAAGCTAAAGATGGAAGCAGAAAGTACTAGGCTAGATAGTCTCTAAACATTAAGTATTTTCTTCCTCCATCTTAAAAGCAATGAGAAGCCACCAAAATATTTTACCTAATGGAAACCTGATTGCCGTATTTTTGTAATGATCACTTTGGCTGCTACATAGAAAATGGATTAGAAGATGCCAACAAAAGATTCTGAGCAAGTTTGTAAATCTGATCAAGTGTTCTGATGCAGGCCGATATCCTTCTGTGCTAAGAGAGATGATCCTTGGAAAATCCAGAGCCAGCTCCATAATACTTTCCTGCTCTGCTGGCAAATCCACAAGCTGCTGGCCCCTGGAGCCATTCTTCTCTCAAAACTAGCATTCATCAATTTAATGTATATGTATTGATGGGGAATAATGGTCACTATGAAAATCATGTGATAATATGGAAAAATACCCATGATATAATGTTATGTGAAGAGAAGAAAATGAAACTGGTAGAACTATGTGATTGCAAATATATACAAATATTAAAACAATTATATGACTTTATAAAATATTTGTATATAATGAAAACTGAAGCAATATAAAAAATAAAATTAGTTGTGTCAGGGTAGTAACATGATGAGTGATTAATAGTTTTTAATTTTTAATATAGTAATGACATAATGTTACAACTTGTCCAAATCTCACAAACATAATATTCAGTAAAGGAAGATAAACACAAAAGAATACATATTTTATTATACATTTTTATGTAGGCTAATTGATGGTTCTGAAAGCCTTAAAAAGCTTACTTTTAGGAGGAGAATCATGCCTTGGAGGGCTCTAGGGTCCAGAAAAATGTCCTAATACTAGAGCTAGGTGCAATCAGATTAATTATAATACATTTCATTATTTTGTCTGGAATACCAAGATGATTTCCAAGCAGGAATGGAGTCTAGCAACACTTTACTGATGGGGAACTTGGCCACAGACTTGTAATACAAATTTTTGGATATGTTGACAATGTTTCTCCTTATTTTTCTTACTTATACAAAGCAAGAAATTTGGCTTACAACCTTGAAACAGACTTACCAGGTTCCTCCAGTTTCCCAAGCCTCAATATCTCATTGCTATTTTTAATAGAACAAGGTAAATAATAACATGAATGTTATTCAATACAAATTGATGTCAAATGTAAATTCTGACTCAGAACATTGGTGAATTTCTTTCAATTGGTATAATCAATCAGTTTCAGAGAGGCGAAGTCTTGCTCAAGTGACGGCCTTTTTGAGACTCATTAACCAAAGAACAAGGCACGTGTTTCACCATCAGGGCTTTGTTCAACTTTGATCACCTGTGCATTCTCCTCTCATAGGAAGGTTACCCACATTTCCCAAGGTCTGGCCACAATACCACCATTTCTGAAACGTTTTGCCTGAACTATATGTCCTAGAATTACTGTTCCCTCTTCTAAATCACTTTTTTTTTTTGAGACAGGGTTTCACTCTTGTTGCCCAGGCTGGAGTGCAATGGTGCGATCTCAGTTCACTGCAACCTCTGCCTCCTAGGTTCAAGCAATTCTCCTGCCTCAGCCTCCCAAGTAGCTGGGATTACAGGTGCCCATCACATGCCCAGCTAATTTTTTGTATTTTTAGTAGAGATAGGGTTTCACTATGTTGGCCAGGCTGATCTCGAACTCCTGACCTCAGACGATCCACCCCACCTCGGCCTCTCAAAGTGCTGGGATTACAGGCATGAGCCACCGCACCCAGCTTAAATCACTTTTTATTATGCTTCTGAATTATCTTTTTGGAGAGTTCTGTGTAAGTCTACTGCCCTAATAAATTTTAAGTAGCTTGAAAACTGAAGCATTTAAGATATAGAACTCTCCATTACCACACTAAATTCACTTTTGCTATTCCTTTGTGGTCAACCACCACTACCACCATTACCAGCTCTCCTTGAACTTGATCCCTGACAACTTATCTGTTCTCCATTGCTATAATGTCTTATAGATAAAATCATGGAGTATGTGGCCTTGATATTGGCTTTTTTTACTCAGCATGATGTCCTTGAGATCTATCCAAGTTGTTGCATATATCAAGTTTGTTCCTCCTTATTGCTGAATAGCATTGCATGGCATGCATGCACCACAGTTTGTTTAACTATTCACTCACTGAAAAACACGTGGGTTATTTCCAAGTTTTGGCTTCATCTTTTTGGTGTTTCAAAGCTTAATGGCATGTCTTGAAAATAAAAAAAAACACTCAGTTCAGATTCATTAATTTGACTTAATTGCAAGTCCCACCCAAAGCTAAATTTTCTGTGCTAATACCTTTTGTAATCTGTACACTGCCTCAAGGGAAAATGTTACTCAAGTCAGAGTTCCCATTGACTTGACTACACAATCCTTGATTCATATTTTAATTTGGCATTTAGAGATTGCAAAACAGTGACGTGGTTCTCATTACATTTTAGAGTTCTAATGTGATTTAAGAAGTGCTTTGGAGTAGGGTGAAAACAGATTGCTAGTATTTATACCTTGATTGACTATGAAGTCCTTCCTCCAGCCATTGTCAAGATGTGACATGTCTTTAGCTCTGTCAAAACCTCCATCAGCATCATCATATCTCCCACAGAGCCAAACCAAATAAAAATAATCACAGTAATAATAGTGTGCAATCATTAAAAATCTATGTGAAGTATTAATATAAAACACCAACAATTTTTAGTATATAGATACAAAAAGGTAAATTCTATAAAAACAGTACGCTTTCTATGGAATGCACCTTCAAGAAAGTTTCATCATTCTCCTCCATTCTATTTCCTATAAGATTGTCCATAAATTCCATTTATGGAGGAATTCCGGAGTCAAACCTTTCTTCTTTTTGTACCTTCTACACATATTGGCCATTTTAGTTTGTGTGTGAATTTCTTTCCTTATCAAAGCAGTCAACTTAGCTAAGAAAGACTATTTATTTGGGATATGATGTGGCCTTAATAAGCTTAATCAAAATAAGCACTTTTGTGGTATTTGATAGCACAACAGGGTGACTATAGTCAATAATTTAATTGTACATTTAAAAATAACTAAGAGTATAATTGGATGGTTTGTAACACAAAGGATAAATGCTTGAGGTGATGAGTACCCTATTTACCCTGATGTGATTATATATTGTATGACTGTATCAAAGTGTCTCATATATCCCATAAATATATACACCCACTATATACCCCCACAAAAATTAAAAAATTAAAAACAAAATAAGCACTTAAAAATACCTTCCACATCCTACCACACTACCCCTACCTCAAAGAAAAGATTCCCAAGGAAACTCTAGGTAATGAAAACCTGGTCCTACAGTCTATGAAAGTATGACTTCAACAGTGTGTGGTTCAAGGAGTTCTGAACATTCAAAACAGAAGCAAACAAATCAGTATTGGGGTGGAGCCAAGGGAAAATTACTGACCACATACTCCACAAGACTTGTCTCAGGTGTACATGGAACCTGAGAATGTTTAATGTTATAATGAAATACGTATCCATATTACAAAGTTACACGTGTATTTTAATAATTATAAAATGCAAATATCATAAGTATAGTGTGATACTCAATAGCTTCAAGTGTATTTTTTGGCATTGGCATAATACATATGTGTATTTCCATAGTTATTTATATGTATCTAATTTTAACTTTGTTTTCCACTTTTTTGATATACCTGTTAGCCATTTGATATGTTTCAAGTAATTTTTTTCACTAAGAAATATGTTTTAAATATTGTTTGCACCCTTGAGTGTCTGAGAATGTTTTTTGTTGCCTTAACACAAAAGGTTAAAACATCTTTCTACCACAAAATTCTGTAGACATTTTTCTATTTTCTTCCAGAGTTTAGCATTACAACAGAAGTGTGTAAAGTCACCTTTGTTTTTATCTATTTGTAGGTAACCCGTTGTGGATTTTTAGAAAATAATTAACTTTCTGCTTATATACTTGTTTTATATTATTATGGTTTTGTTTTCATCTCTGTAATGAAATGAACTTAGCAAGCATATTTTTGCAAAGGTATCCCCTTTGATTTCAATTTTGCAGCGAACTCTTTCAATCTGCACTTACATGTTTCTTCAACCCAAGTTTTCTTCTATCATGCCTTCGAATATTGACGTCAATTCCTTTTCGTTCTTTGTTTTAATCTAGTCAATAATCTGTTACCTATATGTTTCTTCAATGTCTACCATCTTCTCTGTCAAAGATTATTTTTATTTCTTTGTCTTTTTCTCTGACCTGTGGGCTTGGTAATCAAGTCTTTCTCAGGATCACTAACGTACTTCTCTGCAATTCTGTGCTTTACAGTCTCCAGTGTGTTTAATCATTTTTAGTTTTCTTTCAGTTTTTATTTATCTTGTCCATCTTTCTTTATCCATCAAACTCTTGCATTTTTATTATGAACAATTGCAGACCTTCAAAACCATATAAAATACACTACACTGAACATCTATATTTACTACCAGGGTCTGGAAATTAAACATTACAAATGAAGTTTGTCTCACTGCATCAATTTTGGTATGTTTTTCTAGGATATTGTTTGTTTCACCTAAATTTATGTATCTTTCTATGTATGTATATTAATATACGTATTAAATTGTACATATCTATGCATATATTTCTGGATAGGTGTATGTAAAATATTACATATGAAAGCCACCTTTTTGACCTTTTTTCTTTTTATTTCATACCGTATTCTTTTTATTTCAGTATATTCTTGTTTCTTATATTTTATTCTGAGTTTTTTTAAAAAAAAATCTTAGCATTAGCTGTTCTAAAAAATGAAAGTACTCCTCAAAGAAGATGCAATATTTTTATCAGCTGCGATTCACATGTGGCCAGGCTTTAGTGGTAACCACATCCTTCCTGAGTGACCTTTGGAGATCATCCACCATCTCACCATAGGCTGGTAACAATATTTCTCAGCTTACTCCACGTGTTTTCTTCCCTTTCCAGAATGGGAAAACTTGTGATTGGGAGTCAGGTATCTTAATTTCTAAAAGCAAGGATCTATATCTGTTTAGTTCATTTGATTTTTGGAGGTTTATTTTGTTTTACCTTGAGCAAGTCACATTTTCTGGGCCTCATTGTCTTCCACCATAAAACAAAATAATCTGATTAGATGATTTTTTTCTGTTATCTTCAGATAAGCACCTTATTATCAAATAGTTCAGCATCAGAACAACATTCCTAATTCCAAAGGAGTTTTATTTACGTAATATTATATTGTGAGATACATATTAGAAGAATCTGACACTATGTTCCATTCCAGTTTCTCTTTTTCAATTGAGTGACTTGTTTTGATCTAAAATGTATAAATTCTCATGCCTGTAATTCCCGCACTTTAGGAGGCCAAGGCAGGCGGATCATTTGAGGTCAGGAGTTCAAGACCACCCTGGCCAACATGATGAAACCCCACCTCTACTAAAAATACAAAAAATTAGCCAGGCATGGTGGTGCATGCCTGTAATCCCAGATACTTAGGAGGCTACAGCAGGAGAATTGCTTGAACCTGGGAGGCAAAGGTTGCAGTGAGCCAAGATTGCACTGCTGCACTCCAGTCTGGGTGACAGAGTGAGACTCTCTCTAAATAAATAAATAAATAAATAGTATAAATTTATCTCATTCTTATTAATGGTGCCCATGAAATGTAAGTATTAGTTCCTTTTCAGATAGTACTTTATAATTATACTACTGCCAGATTAAAAGACCTATTTTGTAGTGACATGAAAGCCAACTACAAGAAAAATACATAGTCTTTTTCACTTACAGAGGCAAGTCCCTCAACACAGAGCAAAGTAAAGGACCTTATGTCATTATGTGAGGTACATCAACACAGGGATTTCATTCAAAAATAATACTTCATACTCAATAATCCCATGTGAGAAATTAATGACTCAGAGTAAATAGAAAATCAAAATTAGCCCTTGGATCTTGGGCAATTTAATAGCCAAGGCCTTTTGGCGAATTGTAATTAGTGCTCTAAATTAGCCACTATTTCTCAGAATCATGTACCAGAAGAATAAGAACTTCAGTAATTACAGAGTATTTTAGATTTATTTTGTGCAAGTACTTCATCGAGTACTCCACAACTAAAGCTATTATCCGGGCGTACTGAAGATTTATAATAAATTGAGTGCCTATTATGTGCAAGGCACCATGCTGGGTACTGACAATGTGGTAGGAACAGCACTCCTTATCAGGCTGTCTATGTGGTATCGCTGAATAACGGAATGTTTGGGCCAGAATAGCATATACTGAGACCAGGGTACAAAAGGTACCAACTTAAGTGACTCAAAAGAGGAAATGGTAAAGAAGGTATTTCATTTTTTTTCCTTGGCCTTAGTCACATCTGATCAGAGTATTCAATGCTTTCTACATAAACTCTGGATTTAGGAAGATGAAAATTACTCGCCACCATCCTTCTTTTGACAGACGCAAGTACTCAGCCAAATGTGACTCTTCAAACATAGTATCAATTCAAGAGAAATGATTATTTCTGGCTTTTGCAGGAGAAACAGAAAGGTTCAGAAACTCCTTTTCTGAAGACGGGATCCATTTTTAAAGGCTTTAACTCTGCTTTCTTTTCTGATAAAGTTCTTCAGGAGATCATAGTTCATTTATGCAAAGTCTGAAATTTGTTACTATAGTCAGATGGTTTATGCAAAACCTGAAGCAGAATTCTTCCAAATCCCAGGCGTCATACTTCACAACAGCCGAGAGCAGAGGGACTGCACTCTGCTCATGGATGCCTTGCTTGATTGCTGGCAGAGCTTTTTTCAAATGATTTTCTTTATAAAATGTAGCCAAATCTTGCAATCCTACTGCCTCCTGAGGAGAAAGACTGATGCTGTTTGTGTGCAGGTATTCCAGGAAGGCCCAGTAAACAGAGTATGAAAATTCACTCATTTCTACAATAACATCCTCATTACCTTCCAGCAATGAATGAACATGCTCACATACATCAAATTTTGAGGACTTTATGTGCATAAATGTACTTTCCACTGACCACAAATTTCAAGACTGCAGTGTCCAGGTTGTCAAATTCCCTCTTCAGTAACTCGGCCACTGCGAGGGTGGTCATCAGGTTCCACAGAGAGGAGGCGCCATGGATGGCAGGAGCAGCAAAGCAGGTAAATGTGTCATCAGTACAGACATGGGTGAGGTGAGGGAAGATCATCAACTGGCCCTGGCCCCATATGTACACACGCCCACCCCGTGTCTTGGCAGCAGATGTGTGGGAAGAGTGACAGACTGCAATCTCTATAATCCTGTCCTTTTCCACAATGACAAAGGTAGGATAGGAATGGTTACTTTTATTGCCAGTGCCCAACTGCCCATAATTGGCACCCCAAGCATATACTTGGCCTTCATCTGTTAATACTAATGTATGTCTGTAGGCGCAAGTAGCCTCCCCAGTGTCTACTGCCACCATGGAGCACACCTGCCCACATGCTGTGTTCACAGCCTCTTTATTCCGTAAGCAGCCAGTGACTCCCTGAGCGATTGGCTGATTAACTGTTGATCCATATCTTACATGCCTAGAGTTACTATAACCCCAGGCAAATACCTGTCCATCAGATATTAGCGCCAAAGAATGGTGAGACCCGTAGGCAACTTCAATGACTTGTTTGACAAATTCGTAGAGAAACCATGATTAGTTGTCCCAGATCCCAGCTGGCTATACACATTATGGCCCCCAAGTAAAGACTTCTTCTTCTATTGCAAGGACAATGTGTATACTACTCCCACAGCTAAGGCTGGCTATCTTTTTGCCACTTAAAGAATCCAGTCTCCGAGGTTTGATGGTGCTCTGGGTGTTACCTATCCTCAAACAGCCACAGCAGTTTGTGCCAGGATATTATTGTAGGATATAAAACTTCATGACCAGCACTGCCAAAGACAAAGGCCTGATGAATTAACTGCAGTTCTCCCACTTTCCCACATCTAACTTATTCAAAGATGACCGAGTAGCTTGTATTGGCTTTTGGGGATTTCCTACCATTATAACATTTTATATGTAATAAAGTAATTTTATTGCTGATTCTGTGAATCCATTCATTTATTTTATGAAACCTTGCCACTTTCTTCCTAAGGAAGATGAAGTTCTTCCATATGGACTCAGTCTTGGGCAGTTCCTTGGTCAACTTTTCTCTGGGATTGGAAAGTTCCAAATCACTGTGAAGAGCAGACTTCTCAATTCTCAGCTCCACTGAAGAATATATGATCTGCTAAGCTGATGGTTACAAATTTCTGGAGCCCAGTATTCAGTCATCTTTAATCCTGTCCCTTTTAGTTCCTTTGTAAAGTTGTCTTCTAGAGCAAAGTTAATGTGACTCAGTACAGCCTGAGCCATGTCCACTCTGGATCACTGCTACTGCTTGGATGATTTTAACTTTAATATGAATGAGTCTAGCTATATACTGTTCTGTCCAATACAGTAGCCACTAGCCACATGTGGCTATATTAATTTAAATTCTAATTAATTCAAATCAAATAAAATAAATTTAGTCCTCAGTCTTAGTCACATTTTATGTGCTTGATACCACATGTAACTAGTGGTTACTGCACACATATGAAGTATTTCCATCAGCGCTGTCTGTTGGACAGCTCTGGATAAAGCCCTAGGAAAAAGCTGCTGAGCGAGACTGGATAAGTTCTAGCTGAAGCCGGACATATTGACACAGAGCTCGATTAGTTCAATTAGTTCAATTAGTTCCAGACTGGGAGAATCACTTCAGACCAAAGCTGCTGAAATCAGTTTATTGCAGGGCAAGCTTATCAACATTGCATCCAGACAGCACTTGAAGAAAACGTCTGCTACTTACAGGCTATATGATCTCAGGCAAGTTAAACTCAGTTTGCACTTCTGAAAAATGGAAGTAAGAAAACCAGCCTCATTGCTTTAGCAGTTTTAGCATTAATCGTATAGTAGCATGTATGGAGTCCCAAGCGTAGTGTCTGCCAAGTAGTTGGTACTCAGGAAAACTTCCTAATACTGAAAATACCATCAGGAAAAAAACCTAAAGTGTTGGTGATAATGAGGCCCCCACCCTAAATGCTTCTTGAGAAAATTCTTGGCAAAGTTTCTGAAGAAAAACTGTCTTCACCATGAAGAGTTTCCTGATCCTCCCTATTCTCACTCTATTCCATCCCCTGCTTCCAACTAAAAGGATCACCTCTCTGTCTAAACTCCACAGCACTGTATTGTTCCTTTTCCTATGAACCCATCCCTTTTCTACCTTTAACTGCCCTGACTTGTAGTCCTCTACCAGAAAGGGGCTCACACCTGTAATGCAGGGACTTGTCTTTTCCTCTTAGCAAATCTTGGAAGGAGATTTGCATATAGCCAATGACCAATACATAATGTTCCAGAGATCTGCCATTGTCAATTTTCATTCTTCATGAATAAAAGGGATAGTACTCTCCCTGTCTTGCTGGCTCACCCTCTACCCCTGTAAAGAATCAACTGTCAAAAGAAGCAGAAAGAAAATAGTATCACATTCCTCAAGAGAGGCCTCATGCAGAGCTAAGGGAGGGAGCATAGTCATCCCCAAACAACATGACTCTTCCCTAATCTTAATAGGGCAGTATTCTCCTACGGCAATATTTCCCAAACGCTAGTCATTCACATTCTTCATTCAAATATTTGCAAAATCTGCATGATACCAATAATATTGTTTGCTTAAAAGTCTCAAAATTGATTCACTATTTCACTTTTTAAAAGAAATTTTATGCAGCTATAGTGTAAATGAGAAAAAAATAAAATATCATTTGCCAAAACTTGAAGGTAACCATAACATAATAAAAAGTAGATGACTGATAATAAAGTAGATAGATGCCATGCCTAGCCAGTGCACCTGAGTTTAATATCTGCCTTCTTTTTGTTAAATGCATGCTCTTCGTTTGAAAGGGAGATTAGCAAGTGCTAGAAACAATGCCATAAGCAAAAGCTAGACTTCCTCCTTGATGTGCTCAGAAGACTGAAGGAAACTTGATAGGGAGACTGTAATAAGATAGGATGAATAATGGCCCCCAATGATATCCATATTCTAATCTCAGGAGTCTGTGAATATGTTACCTTATATGGCAAAAGGAACTTTGCATATGTGATTAAGTTGGGATCTTGAAGTAAGGAGATCATGCTGGGTCATCTGGTTAGACCCAGTGTAATCACAAGGGCCCTTATAGGAGAGAGGCAAGTAGGCCAAAGTTAGAAAAAGGAGATGCTACAATGGACCCAAGGTTGGAGTGATGTGCTAGGGGCCAAGGAATGGAGGCAGTCTCTAGTAGCTAGAAGTAAAAAAGGCAAGGAAGTGGGTTCTTCTCTGGTCTGCAGAGGAATATAGCCCTACCAACACCTTGATCTTAGAATTATGACCTCCAGAAGGTAAGAGAATAAATTTATGTGCTTTTTAAGCCACTGAGTTTGTGGAAATTTGTTACGGCAGCAAGAAGAAACTAATAACAGAGACGGATTGGCATACTATATTATTCAAGGTCACATAATACCATGTTCATCTATCAGCTAAAACCTTCCACAGCCCCAGTGATGTACACCTACACATCGGGACACTGCCTAATGAATTCCCAATAGGCAGACAGGGAAAATGGTATCCATAAATTAAAGCAGCTACAGAAGAATTTAGGCCTGAGGCAGCGAAGCTGGTTGCTAAGGTGATGGCTGATTATAGGGAAAGCTCTGCATGGTCAATGTCCTGTTTCCTCCACTACTTTGGCTTTCCTTTATAATATAGCATCTGACCTGAGGAAAAGCCATTCCAGAATCAGCCCTCCTTCAACAAATGGACTCTGCATTTAGGTAGGTCACGCCCGTGGCTCTTTCCACTCCTAAATTGAACTATTGTTCTCTTAGATGAAAATAGACTTGGCAATACTTTCTTAAATTAAATAAAAACTTACTGTATTTTGTCTAATTATAAAAATAAGATGTGTTTATTATAGCCATTTTAGAAAATAGAAACTAACAAAAATTATTATTTCCTTTTCACCCAGAGAAACCTACTTGGTTAATATTTTGATAGATTTCTCTCTGGTCCCATTTCTGTTCATGTCCATTTATAATTGGAAAAGTATTCAATAAGTATTATTTAGCAGCCTTCGTTTTCTCTGTTAAAACATATTATGAACACTTTTGTACTACCTATAATATACCTCTATGATATTTTTGTAATGACTGAATATTTTGTTGTAAACACGAATTATAATTTCTATAACCAGTTCACTCACATGACTATTTATGCTACTTCCAATTTTTCACTATTTTCTTATAAATATTTTGGTTCACCACAGATGGCTCCTAAAAATAAATTTATGAGTTAGGAGTATTTAAATTTTTTACACACATTGCCAAATTTCCCATGAGGGAGTTATACAAATTTATCTATAAATAAGAATAATTTTAAAGGGAATTAATCGCAAATTTGAGTAAATATTAAAGAAGGAAATAAGTGGTAACTTTTTTTGGGGAAAGAAAGAAAACCTTTTATTTTGTATTCATGTGTTAAGCAAGAGAATCTGCTTGCCTGTTTGCCTTCCTCTTGACCTAACAATCTACTGGAGAAAGAGGCGGGACAGAGATGCATGGAAATGGAGTAACTTCTTAAAGGGGAAAAAATAAGTGAGATTTTTTTTTTCCTAGAACAGTTAGATGAAAAACACTGTCAGGGCCAGGCACAGTGGCTCACACCTGTAATCACAGCACTGTGGAAGGCCAAGGCAGGCAGATCGCTCGAGACCAGAAGTTTGAGGCCAGCCTCCTGGGCTCAAGGAGCAACATGGCAAAACCTGTCTCTGCAAAAAACACAAAAATTAGCCAGGAATGGTTTCATGCACCTGCAGTCCTAGCTACTTGGGAGGCTGAAGTGGAAGGATCACATGAATGTGAGAGATTGAGGCTGTAGTGAGCCGTGATCACACCACTGCTCCAGCCTGTGCAACAGAGCAAGACCCTGTCTAAAAAAAATTTTAAAATACAGTAAAATAAAAACAAAAACACTAGTAGTATCAGTGTTTTGGGGTGTCAGATAGGTTTTGTGGATGGACAAACCTCATTATGGCAAAATGTAGAAAGTCTTTTAGGCCTGCCTATTTCAAAATTATCTTGGTACATAGCCAACCAACAATAGATCTGATGATTTAATCAATACAGAGACTCAATCTATATAGCCTTAAAGTACATTTCTGCTTTGGTTGTCTACACAAATTGCTACATAGAGAACATCCAAATTACTCACTTGCTAAGTATTGATGTGGCAAAGCCCATGGCATCCACAGTAGCTGAGTACTAGTTCAGCTGGAGCTAAACCCAGCCCAGTAAAGTGTAATTACTACAGAGCATGGTCTACTGTTGAGATTGCCTGTTGCAGCCTTCTTTTATATTAATATTTTAACTGAAAAATGAGATAGAAGATTTCTAAGTAATCAGCTTCACTTCTAATTTTTTCTATCTCAAGCCTACAAACTGATATTCATCCTAATAATAACAATAAATAGCAACAACATCTTAAGTAGCTTCTGTACGCCAGGTGCCATGCTGTGCAACTCACACCTGTATTTTACTTAGGCTTTACAACAGTGCTGTGAGGAAGATGCTGTTATTATTAGTCGTTTATGAGTGAGCAATCTGAAAATAGAAATATGTCCAAGGTCCCACAGCTGGTGACAGGCAGAGCTGGAATTTGAACCCAGGTCTGCTGAACTCCACCCTTCTCTATTTTTTTTTTTCTGTAGGTGAGAAACTTTATTTTTTCCAGAGGACTGTTTATTGGATTTTTTAAAATTATACTTTAAGTTCTAGGGTACAGGTGCACAATGTGCAGGTTTGTTACATATGTATACATGTGCCATGTTGGTAGCAAACTATCGCAAGGACAAAAAACCAAACACTGCATGTTCTCACTCACAGGTGGGAATTGAACAATGAGAACACTCAGACACAGGAAGGGGAACTCTACTGTATCTTGTAAGTGAGACTCCCTGCTAGGTGACCCTGTGGCTTTAAGGCTTCGTCTGGGATTCCCAGGCCCCAAACCAAGTCTGCACATCTTTGTGCCTGGCCCTCTAGTGGCCCTGGGAAAAACGTTTTAAAGAAATCCAATGACAGCTGGAGTCTTTTCTGATCCCTGATTGTCCCATCTTTCATTAGGTATATTACAGGTTTGAAGGGGTGGGAGAGGGGGAAACAATTTTCTTCTGTATCTTTAAGGGCATTGTTTTTTTTGAATTGTCTATGAAGTTTCTGGATTTTTTTGTTGTGTGTTTTGATTTATTTTGTTTGGTATGTATTAATGTGATTAAGAATAGGCTCCATTTCCTCTGTTGGAAAGATATGCCAGACATCACAGACAATCAAATAAACACTCTAGGTCAGGAACCTTTGGGGGAAAGCTTTTGGGAATGATATATGTCAACATTAGCGAAAGTTCAAGGTAGGCAACATGCTGATATGTTCTGGAAATGGAGCTGAGACTCCCAAGGCCTCAATCCAAAAGCCAGAATGCGTAAGGAGAGGCAATCTCTGAATACAGAGACACTTACCATTTACTTCTTTTAAAGGGCTGGGATGTCTCCTGAATGCTATGAGATTCTTGAAAGGGCCTCTTCTTACCCTACTTGCTCTCTCTCATCTCTTCATTTCCTTCTGCCCCTTGCTTGCCTTAGCCTCCATCATGCTGAAGCTGATCTTAAACATTTGGGCAAGTTGTTTCCCTTTTCTTGGCCTGAGTTTACTCATCTGATCTGCCAGGGGTTTGTCAGCCTCAACACCACATAGTCCTGTGATGTGATAACTTTAAAAATCAGAGCAGGACAAAAGCAGAGTTGCACAACCTTGCCCTTCTGCCCCACACCAGCCAGGGAAACTGCAATGCCTGCCACTTCAGTGTCTGGGTGATTCTCCCATCATATAGTTCCCCTCTTCCTCCATAAAGGTTTGTGGTGCTTTGTGCTGCTTGCTGGCTGATCCTAAACCCTAAATTTGGAAGCCGCACAAGCCTGACTCCCCTCTAAGTGTTCCAGGACTAAAATAATTCCCAGCCATTTCTCTACTTCCTACTTCAAATTCGCAAAGGCTGAAAATTCAAGTAGATATTTTCTAATTTTTTAAAAGGATCTAGATATAATGCCAGAGGAGAGAAGGATTATAGAAACCAACTTATCCAGGGACATATTTAGAAGCAAATCTTTTCAAACAAAAAATGTTGCAGAGGCTTCAACACATATAAAGTAAATGAGTAGCAGTAGTATACATTTATCATATAAAATTCAAATTTATGACCTTCACATATCATGAAGTACAGTGATAAGTGTGACACTACTTCAGTGATCCCCAAAATTAGAAATGGTATTACAAATAACAGAACTTTGGTTATATCTGCCTAGACTTACACAGTAGTGCTTTGTTTTATTTGGCTATATGATATGATAGAATCTGCACAGATAAGTAGTTGAAATCATAGCTGTTTTTAAACAAACATTTTGAACAACTTCAATTATCTTGTATAAGATAGAAAAGGAAGTTTTACTTGAAAGTTCTAGCAAGTTAGTGAATATGTGGCCACTGATGTTTTGCAATTTGATAATATAATATACAATTTTTGGGATTAAAAGTGAAGCAAAATGCATCTATGTGCAGCATTAGGTGATTCACAGCATTTTCCAATTGGAATTCTGCAGACCAAATCCATGTGATCCTACTCTCTAGGCTTTGCTATATTTGTTAAATGCAAGCTGGTTTTACGATGCTTAATTAATATTTAAATCCACTTTGAGATCAAAGAAAACTGAACCAACATAAACTATCATTAGCTGTCACAGAAACAAGTAACTGGCATGGTTGTGTCTTCAATCCCTGTAGTTTCTCCTTACACATTTTAAAACCTCAAAGAGGTCATGGTTAGTATGAGTCACCATTTTACCACATTTTTGATGCGGTGAATATAGGAAAATCTTTAACCCTAAAAAAACTAGTCTTCTTTCACTTTCTTATTTTTATTTTTAATTTCTTCACTATCCTACTGCAGACATGAATCTTTCAGTTTCTGAGACCAAATTCCTCTCTGGAGAAAGAAGCCAAGCTGGGAGAATTTGTAGTACAGGGATTAGAGCTTCTCTTCCTGCAGGTAGCATGCCTGTGAGTGTGGCATAGCACTGGCTCCCAAACTCAGCTCACCCTCAGAATCATTTGGTTCACCTCATGAAAATACAAAGTCCTAGGCCCCAAACCCGGAATCTTTGCTTCCGTGGGTCTGGAGTAGGACCTGAAATCATTACCATTAATTTGGTGCTTCTGATGATTCTGTGTCTGATTTTTTTTTTAATATAAAAGGTAAAGTCATGGTTGAAAATTTGTTTCCACTTGGCATGACTAAAACCGGTGCTTTGAAAAGAACACACAATTATGATATGCAGTTGCTATCCAGAGGATTCAATGTCTGTTCTAGAGTTGGTGAGAATGAAAAATTTCAGTGTCATGAAGAACAGGGAGCATCTCATAGAAATGAAGTAACATTGCTCCTGAGACAATGAGAAAAGCTCACATCTTTTTCTCACCTGGAAAATGGACATCTACTAACTCACAATGGCAAGCTTATATGCAAACAACTTTTGGAAGATTTATCAACAGATACTAAAGGCTAATAATTTTAAATACCTTAAAAAACATGTTTGAATACCTTTATTAAGTAAATTTTTTTATGACCAGTATTTATATACTGCTATGATTCCAAGATTTCTCAACCTCAGCACGATTGACATTTTAGGACAGTTAATTTCTTGTGGGGGGCCTATCTTGTGCATTTTAGGATGTTTAGCAACATCCTTGGCTTCTACCACTAGATGCCAGCAGCACTCTCCTAGTAATTACAACCAGACGTTTCTCTAGACATTGCCAAATATTCCTTGGCAGGGCAGACTTCTCCCAGTTGTAAAGCATCCCTCTAGAAAAATCACATAATCTCTCTGGGGCTTCAGATTTCTGTAATGTAAGATCAGGTAGTAAAGTAGCATTCATAGCAGCAGAATCAGAAAAGACGAATACAGGTAAAATTAAATAACTGGTTAGAAAAAGAATAATTCAGACTTAATGCCAACCCATACAGAAAAATAAATCTCAAATGGTCTCGAATTTCAAATGAAAAAAGAAGTTAAAATATTGAGAAAATATAAAGAATATATTTTACAGCCTTAGGGTAAAGAAGACTTGCCTAAGAAAAAGAGAAAACGTGGAAGCTAAAATTGAAAACCCCAAAAGACTTAACTCTATAACATTTTACCGCTTCTCTTTGATGAAATAATAACTAAAGAAAGGCAAAACATGTAAACTTTTAAAAAATGGAAAAAGAAAAAAATATCTGTAACATTTATAACTGAAGATCAATATTCACGATAAAGAAAAAGCCCAAGCAAATCATTAAAAAAAATAAAAATAAATGGAAAACAGGTTAACAATTTGAAAAAGCAATTCCTAACTAAAAATTAAATAGCCAAAATACATAAAAAAATTTCAGTCTCATTGTAACTCAGAAAAATACTAACTAAAACTACAATGAGATATCATTTTGATCCTATCATATTGGCAAAGTTAAAAATACTTGTGAAAATTAAAAAGAATTGATGAAAGAAAGCAGGAGAAACAGCCATGTTCATGCCCTATTATGTTACATTGGTTCAATCTTTTAAGGGTCAATTTTGCAGTAGCTGTCAAAATGTAGACTGTGCATGACCTTTCACCTAGTGTTCTACCTCTATACATCTAGTCTATAAAAAAAAACAGTTTCATACAAGGATTACTTGCTACAGTATTGCTTTTAATAGCTAAACATTGCAAGCCAACTAAGGGCTATGATTGACACATCATCATGTAGTGATACATTCATATAAGGTAGCTTTATGCAGTAGTTAAATAAGCCATATTTAAAATATTGAAAGGAAAATGATTTTGGATGACAATATTTCAGAACTGTATATAAATATGTAAATATAGACATATTTTAATAATCTATTTATATAGTTATATATGTTTATCTGTCTGTATATAAATTTTTGTGTATATCTATGCACATAACAATCTCTTGAAGCATTCACATCAAACTGTTAACAGAAATTAATTTCAGGGAGAAAAGTATTTTGTCCATATTATTGTATGTATTTTACAGTGTTTGAAGTTTTACCACAAACATGTATTTTATAATTTTTAATTATATAATTTTAAAATAAATAAATGAGGATATTGAATTAAATGATTTCTGAAATCTATGACTTCAGCCCTAACAGACTGTGATTTAATTAATTCTGGTTTAGAAATAACATGGAAAATTTAGGCTGGGCACAGTGGCTCACACCTATAATCCCAACACTTTGGGAGGCTAGCGCAGGAGGATTGCTTGAGCTCAGGAGTTTGAGGCCAGCCTGGGCAACATGGTAAAACTGTTTTTACAGAAAATACAAAAATTAGCTGGGCATGGTGGCGTGTGCCTGTGGTCCCAGATACTTAGGTGGCTGAGGTGGGAGGATTGCTCGAGCCCAGGAGGTTGAGGCTGCAGTGAACCATGATGGTGCCATTGCACTCCAGATTGGATGACACAATGAAACTGTCTCTTAAAAATAAAAAAAGAAAGAAAGAAAAAAAAAAAGAAAGAAAATTTAAGCTACCATAACTGTGTTCATACCACAAATTCCTTTAAGAAGGAAAAGAAAAGGGGAAAGGCATTACAATTCTTTAAGCCCCTGCTATATGCTTGTTCCATGTGGCGTAGATTTATGCATTGATCCTCACAGCACCTTATTTTCAAGTTAGATTAACTGAGGCTCGGAGAGGTTAAGTGGCCTGACCAAGATCATTGGCTCAGAAAGGGAAGGAGCCAGGATTCACACTTGAATCAGTCTGTGGGAAATATTATTGCTGCTCTACGGCAGATGTTTTGTAGTTTCATGAGTTGATGGAGAAACTCTGGTTTATCTTATAAACTTCAAGGCAGACAGCAAGAGGCCATGGTGGAGAAGCAACTGTCCAGTAGCATAACCATTACAACCTGCAGGAAGTAAAATTGCTGAGATGTGCTGGATGCTTATTCTGCACCGGGTCCTGCATTCATACCACACTTAACTCTCACAGCAACCTTAAGAGGGAGGTACCATATTGTTACCATTTTGCAAATGAGGATGCAGGCTCAGCAAAGGTAGAAAAGTTGCCCAAAGTCACATATATAGAAAGTAGTGGAGCTATTGGTCTGACTCCTCATCCTATGTTAATTACTGGATACATAGACTAGGGTAGAAATTATTGGCTACTAGCTGGACTTTGAAAAAAGAACCTTAAAACTGTAAGATGGTAGGTCTTTAAGCAATTCGTAGGCTAATGCCCAGAGTCAGAGATAAGGTTGTTTGCTTACTTTGATATGGAATGGTGTGTAATATTTCAACACTGGAGTATAGTATATGAAGAACAATTACATGTTGATTGATGTAGCTAAGATACCAATTAGAGTCTAAGAGCACATGCAGGCATGTCTGACAAACTGGGAGGGCAAGTAATCCAAACACTCTGAAGACCATTTGCCTGAAGACCTCGGGGTATCTTTTGAGATAACTCATGTTAAGAGAAGGAGTGGAACATAAGCTTGACTCAGTACAACAGTTCTGGTCATTATTATAGACTGGTTCTCACAAAAGCATTGACTCTGACTTTCAGATTGCTTCCATAGCACAGCCCCACACTAAACGGTGTAGTTTTCAAAACCTGAAAGAATAGTTTTAATAAAACTCAGTAACTCAGTCCAACACTGGGGTAGAACAGCACTATCTTGAAAGCCCTCTAACCTGTAACTCAAACAGAAAACATTCTGCCGCCAGTTTCTTTGCTAAAACATAGCAAGAGTCCAGTTTCCAACAAGTTCCTCATCTCCATCTGAGACCACCTCAGCCTGGATTTCATTGTCCGTATCACTATTAGCCTTTTGGTCAAAGCCATTCAACAAGTCTCCAGGAAGTTCCAAAATTTCCCACATTTTCCTGTCTTCTGAGCCCTCCAAACTATTCCAACCGCTGCCTGTTACCCGGTTCCAAAGTTGCTTCCACATTTTCAGGTATCTTTTCAGCAGCGCCCCACTCTACTGGTGCCAATTTACTGTATTAGTCCATTTTCACGCTGCTGATAAACACATACCCAAGAATGGGCAATTTACAAAAGAAAGAGGTTTACTGGACTTAGAGCTCCCCGTGGCTTGGGAGGCCTGAAAGCCTGTCTCGAATGGTGGCAGACAAGAGAAAAGAGCTTACGTACGGAAACTTCCGTTTTTAAAATCATCAGATCTCATGGGACTTATTCACTATCACGAGAACAGCAGAGGAAAGACCTGCTCCCATGATTCAATTACCTCCCACCAGGTTCGTCCAATGACACGTGGGAATTGTGGGAGCTACAATGCAAGATGAGATTTGGGTGAGGACACAGCCAAACCATATCAAAGCCCAACGGCTCTGCAGAAGAAATGCAAGAGGACCATGCGTCCCTTGAAAAATTATGAAATTTAGCATGGATATGCAAATGTACATATTTCTGAGGAGACAGTCTTGTTTTTGTCAGCATCTCAAAACATTACGTAACTTAAAAATGTTTAGAAACAGTTGTTGGAATTTTGATTTGTATGTATTCTAAAGCCAAATAAATGTGAGGAAAAGTATATTTCAGTGCATACATATTACCGGGGATACTCACAAACTGTGGGCATAAATTGGGTCACATTAATAGTACATTCTGATTCTTGAATCCTCACTTGAACCAGGATTTGTAGAAGCTCTAATTTTTTTTTTTTTACTATTTCATTAATTTTTGAGAGGAATAATTTCTCATGTCCAAACAGAGTTAATCCTTGATAGTTTGACCTCATATCCAAAAGACGAAGGAAAATGTTATGGTTTTACACCTCATGGTTCAAATGAAATGTAAAAGGGACTTACTTACTAAGCCAATTTGAGGTGCGCTTTACTGGGTACCGTGTATAAAGGGTGGAAGTTTCTGAGGATGATTTTGACATGTACTCTTTTCTCCCACCTCTTTCCTTCAGGTTAGGGAATGTTTTTGTTTTTACAGTTTCAAGCCTTTTTTTTTTTTCCTTATTCTTGTGTTATTGTTTTTATTTTGTACCATTTTATTGGTTTGGTTAATTTTTTAGCTGTTTTGGTTTTTACAGTTTTTACACATGGTATATGAATGTGTGGGGCCACAGGTTCATTTTCATTCACTTTTTTATTAGAAAGCTTTTTCTTAATGTTTATTCTACTTGACCTGTTGCTTTTCTGTATTTTAATATTAATTTATAGATACTGTACATTAAGGGAGATCAATTTTCTTCATTTTAAGAAATCCAGATGCTTCAGATCCTACTTCTTTATGTACTCAGATGACAAAAATCCATTTTCTAAGGTCACAGAGTTCCTGAATAGAAGCCTCTAAAGAGAAATCTCTCAAGATCAGCACCTTGAAGTGGGCAGACACACTGGCAAACTTGGACTCCCATCTCTCTCTCTCTTTTTTTTTTTTTTTTTCTGAGATAGAGTTTCACTCTTGTTGCCCAGGCTGGAGTGTAGTGGCAGGATCTCGGCTCATTGCAACCTCTGCCTTCTGGTTTCAAGCGATTCTCCTGCCTCAGCCTTCCAAATAGCTGGGATTACAGGCGACCTCCACCACTCCCGGCTAATTTTTGTATTTTTAGTAGAGACAGGGTTTCACCATGTTGGCCAGGCTGGTCTCAAACTCCTGATCTCATGATCCACCTGCCTCGGCCTCCCAAAGTGCTGGGATTACAGGTGTGAGCCACGACGCCCGGCCCCCTCCCATCTCTTTTATCATGTTTCTGATGCTCTCCATAGGCTGGGGATTGCTAAGGTGGTAAGGGCGTTGTAAAATTCTGCAGTGGGGAAGAACTGCACTTATTTAATATTTGCTCAAAATGTCGCTCTTTGAGCTGACTTGGGAAGTGACTTTGCCTGCTTCCAAAATGACAGTTATGACCTTATAAAGTTCCCCAGGAATTTGAGAGCCAAATTTAATTATATTTTCTCTGCAATATACTCAGTACCCAAGGCTGCAGCTGCAGAAAGCTAAAAAATAAAAGGAATAAAATAAAAAGGAATGGGTGGGGGATTGAACCAATCAGTTTATTGCCATAAACTCTCTCCTAAAAAAGTCTCTACAGTATTCACAAGCATATTAATCTAATGCAGGAGTTGATCTTACCTGAACATATTACAGCAAAGTAATAGTAGATTGAGTAGATGGTATCTGTCAAACTCATAATGACATCATTGGGAATTATTCTGAATTTTAAATCCAGAATATAACTTTTTAAAAAGACAGTTCACAGAGATTGATGTAATTGCTTTCTGTTAGTAGGTTAGGCTTCATCTTTGATGGAGAAGAGGATATCGAAGTGTTATATATTTTCCCATGTAGTCATAATGCTAAACAGCGAATTAAAATATCTGAATCTCAGTTCTGGCCTTGCCACAGTCTAGCTAGGCAATGTGGGGCAAGTCACTTAATGTGTCTTCACATTTCTGAAAATGAAAGCTGAATGAGATCTTTTTTTCTGGCTATATAACATTTACAAATCCTAAAATGTCAGTGATGGGAGCCCATATTCTTTTCTGAAATCTCATCTTGCCTACCTTGAGGGAGAACTCATGGGGTGCTGAAGACACAGGGCTCTGCAGAGTGTTGGGTAAGTGTTTTCTCTGCTCTTCTAATTAGGTCAAATGGCTCCTCTAGCTGGCATCAGATTAACTGTGTTAGTGACGTTCACACTGGTCCAGATAAGGATGCAGACTTACCTCTTCACACCCATGCAACCAGCCCAAAGTGGAGGAGGCTGAGTCATGTGGGAAGATATGTTCTGACAGACTTATCTTTCTGGTTTCAGCATCTGGCTCCTTCACCCACCACATTCCAAAAGTCTGCATATTGGTGTGGCTGCTGTTAGCTCAGCCCTGAAGAATTGATGTAATAGAGAAATATTTCACTTTAAGTAATATTTTTTTTTAACTTTTAACACATTCTTTACTTAAAACGACAAATAAATCAACTCTCCTGACCTGCTCAATCATTAGTATGCTAAGGGATTGTTCACATTTGCCCAGTTCACAGTCAGTTGAACTGGGACATTTAGTTCATGAAAATAACTAGGCTGCAACCCATTATTTTAAACAATAGCTTTGTAGATTCTGGATATTATCCCTCAAACAACCCCATCAAAAAGTGGGCGAAGGA
The DNA here is from genome assembly GCF_029281585.2 of Gorilla gorilla gorilla. Taxonomy (NCBI): domain Eukaryota; kingdom Metazoa; phylum Chordata; class Mammalia; order Primates; family Hominidae; genus Gorilla; species Gorilla gorilla. The sequence continues at coordinate 101,126,340 of NC_073232.2, forward strand.
TATGAACAGACACTTCTCAAAAGAAGACACTTACGCAGCCAACAGACACATGAAAAAATGCCCATCATCACTGGCCATCAGAGAAATGCAAATCAAAACCACAATGAGATATCATCTCACACCAGTTAGAATGGCAATCATAAAAAAGTCAGGAAACAACAGGTGCTGGAGAGGATATGGAGAAATGGAACACTTACACTGTTGGTGGGACTGTAAACTAGTTCAACCATTGTGGAAGACAGTGTGGCGATTCCTCAGGGATCTAGAACTAGAAATACCATTTGACCCAGCCATCCCATTACTGGGTATATACCCAAAGGAATATAAATCATGCTGCTATAAAGACACATGCACACGTGTGTTTATTGCAGCACTGTTCACAATAGCAAAGACTTGGAACCAACTCAAGTGTCCAACAGCGATAGACTGGATTAAGAAAATGTGGCACCTATACACCATGGAATACTATGCAGCCATAAAAAAGGATGCATTCATGTCCTTTGTAGGGACATGGATGAAGCTGGAAACCATCATTCTCAGCAGACTATCACAAGGACAAAAAGCCAAACACTGCGTGTTCTCACTCATAGGTGGGAATTGAACAATGAGAACACTTGGACACAGGAAGGGGAATATCACACACCGGGGTCTGTCGTGGGGTGGGGGAAGTGGGGAGGGATAGCATTAGGAGATATACCTAATGTAAATGACAAGTTAATGGGTGCAGCACACCAACATGGCACATGTATACTTATGTAACAAACCTGCACGTTGTGCACATGTACCCTAGAACTTAAAATATAATAAATATATATAAAAAATAAAATACACAATAGCTGATGATTTATTTACTAGATAACCCATCTAGTCATATCCCAGTGATTAACTAGTGATTACAACTTAAAATAAAAATTTTGTGTATATCTATTTAATTGAACTAGACGAAATGGGCTAAACATGGAAGATTCATTTTCTTCTAATCAATGTTCTCACCCATCCCTAAAAATAGAAAATGTCCATAAAATTTTAGATATTTTAAATAAAAGTACTTATCACAACACTTATCTTTAACCAAAAAACAGTGATCATTGAAGACCCAGAATATGACTATGGAAACTTTCAGTGCTTTCTGTAGACTCCATCTTTTGCTATCTATCAAAGAAAGATAAAATCTAGGAGTGAAAGGAAAGAGGTTCCCTACACTCCTTATTATCTGGTGATAAAGTACAGGGGTTTTAATAGGCTGTACCAAATGCACAAAATTCCAGGTCACATCAAAGAAAGTTCTACACACCTGGAAGTTGAAGGATCAGGGATTACAAGTTGTGTGAGGGAGGAATGGGAGGAGTCAGATAGTATTGGGACATCCTAGGCAATGTTTCCAGCCTACTTTGTGTTCTTTCCCTACCAACTAAGCTTGTCTAATTTGCTTCAGAATTGGAAGAGGGAATTGCAGCAGGAAAATATGTGAAGAGTTTTTAAACCCACAAATTCTTCTTACTTTAGAATTAGTTGTTACATTGGCAGGAAAAAATAAATGCAGATGTTGGACCATGTTGGAAACCTTGTCAAGACAGTGGATTGTCTCACACAGAATGGAAATGTGGCTTCTGATTCTGGTGGCGTATATGTTCCAGAGAAATGTGAATTCAGTACATATGCCAACTAAAGCTGTGGACCCAGAAGCATTCATGAATATTGTAAGTTGGGATTTCTGGGAAATGAGGTACTTAACATGTTAACATTTGTATCTGTTTATTATTTACATTATGTATTATATTTATACATGGTGGTGATTCATACTAGAAGAGCATAGTGATGAAGTAGCAAATCGTACTAGAAAGAATGCTAAACTGGATGTCAGTATACCTGGGGTCTCCTCACACAAATTTAGTAAACTTGGGCAAATGACTTAATCTCTTTGAGCTTCAAACACAATTTAACTTTTCCTTGAACACTTTGGTTCATCCTATGAGTGGAGAAGTAATTAAGGCCTTTTAAGTTCACCCCAGTCCCTTGATTATTTCCATTTTGTCTGTACCTTTTATTCTTTTATTCTTTTTTTCCATATTGCAAAGGTGTCAGCCTTTGCTTCTTGCTGTCAGGGCACACACTTCTAGTAGCATCTTATACCATTCTAATCTATTCTTTTTATCCTGTTTCTGGACTGGTACTTTGCTGAATAGCAATAAAAGGACCCCGAGTTAGTGCTACACAGAACCTCCTACAAGTAAAATGCATAAATGACAATTCATCTCTTTAGTTTTCCCAGGAGTTTTTTTTTTTTTTTTGGTAGCTTTTCAAATTCTAAGCTGGGTTTTAGTAATGGTCACCCTATGGTAACACTTATCCCATAGCAGGGATTATGACACAAGCAGAGATACTATTCTATTTCAATTTCATTGCCCTGTGCAGTAGATAGGATCATTCACATATTTCAAATCCAGATACTGAGATTAAAGAGGTTAAACAAGTTGAACAAGGCCACACCAATGTAATAGCATAGCTACTATTTAAATTCAGGACTGCCTAAACACAAAGTCTATAATTATAAATACTATGCAATAAACCCTCCCAGGTGAGAAAGAGGAGAGGCTACCTCCAGATGAGTAAGACGATCTTGTGCAATGTTCATGTTCCAGAGATTTATCTAACAAACTCTCAGAAAATGGAACTTTAACATGTATTTATACCGATTTAAGACCCTTTCTACAGAAGCTTCCTTATATGGGTTCAAAAACTGAGAGGAAATAGAAATATTCTGTATCTGCATGGTGCTGAATATCAGGTTTCTTTTGACCATTCAATGATTAGGTGGTTTGTCTAGGTAGTTAGCACATTGGTGTCAGTCCTCAGGAGTCATCCTTCTGGCCCTGAGACTGTCCCACTTGAATTCCTCTGGTTTGGAGGTGAGGGGAATCTCTGTAGTGGCAGACAGAGATTATTTTCCTGGGCCCCACCCACTACGTGTACCCAGCACCTACACACCACTGGGGCTTCAGGAGTCTGTAGACTAAAGCCCATTGAATTGGGCTCTGCCTTGAAGCTATGCCTGGAAAAAAACAAAGTAAAATAGAAAATTCATATGATTGGTGTAAATTCAACAAAATAGAATAAAAGTAGTTGCGAGTTTGAACTGGTTCTGAGGTAGGAGAAGGGCAGGACTTACTTTCTGGTCCCAACAGGATATAGTGAATAAACAAGCACAAACCAGCAGGTGGTGAAAAAAAACAGCAAGAACCAGCAGTGGCCTGGAAGGCATCCTCTAGTTGCCCCGGCTGCTCATTAGCATAAGACACTCCTACCAGCACCATGACAGTTTACAAATGTCATAGCAATGACCCACGAGTTAGTACCCCTTTCCATGGCAATGGCCCAGAAGTTACTGTCCTGTTTCTGGAGATTTCTGAATAACCTGCCCCTTAATTTGCATGAAATTAATAGTTATAAGTAGGCATAAATACAGCTGCCAATAGCCCATACACTGCTGACTCTGGGAGCACTGCCTATGAATTAGCCCTGCTTTTCAAGGAGCAGTACCATTCAGTAAAAGATTACTGTCTAGTATTACCGGCTCGCCCTTGAATTCTTTCCTGGGCAAAGCCGAGAACCTTCCCAGGGTAAGCCCCAATTTTGGAGCTTACCTGTCCTGCATCGATTTGACTCTGTATATTCATGCATATGGATTATGGTCTATCTTATACTTTGATAAATAACTGGCCTTATGCATGTATTTTTTAAGCAAGTGTTTACTGAGCACTTACTAGGTCCATGATATTGTGCTGTGCACTAAGGTTAGACAGATCTAAGAATATTAAAAGCCCTGACTTTATGGAGCTTATAGTCCAGCAGGAAGGACAGATCATCAGTTAATCATTATAAAAGCAATGAAATGAAAGAAGAAAACATAAAATAGGGGGAACTAATCCAGAAAGCTTTGCTGAAGAAGGGTTTCAAAGCCTGAAATCTGAAAGATAAATGGCAGTTGCTTGAGAGGGTGGTAGCAAAAAGGTCAGCACATAGGACAGCTGGAGCAGCTAAGAACATGCCAGATTCAAGGAGCTGAAAGCAGCCTATATCTGGATGGTCTTTTAAACATTGACTTTTTTATACTATTACAAAAGCAATATATGCTCATTATAGAAAATTTTAAAAATACAAAAGAAGGCAATAGTCGCCAATGTACTCTGCACCAAGAACTGCTTTGTCATGCCTTTATCTTCATTCTAAATCTGTGAGGTTTTGTTTTCTTAAAAAGAAATGTCATGCACAATTTCCTATTTTCCAACTTTTTTTCTGCTTAACAATGTATATCATGAAGAATTTCCCAACGTTTTAAATACCCTTCTACAACATCATTTCACCTCGCTGCATTATGTTCCATTTTTTTAAATAAATATTTGCCCCAGGTTGGATTTTCTGGGGGACAGACTCTGAGGCAGAATTCATACAATAATGTTTATTAAGGAGAATCATCATCATCGCCTGTGGAAAGGAAGTAGAGAATCAGGAGTAAGGAAAGAGATAAATCAAATTGTGATACAGACTTCAAAACAGCCAGACTCAACTCCATGAGGAGCTATGGAGCTAAAACTGCTCTTCAGAGATGTCCTACCTTGGGCTGAGATGACCAGGCCTTTAGACTGCAAACAGGTCAGTCACTGGATGTGGCAGGAAGGGACGTGAACTTGGAGGAAGTGGCTTTCTACAGCTAAGGCCATTCCTACAGAAAATGACAGCCAAGGGTGATCTGTTGACAGCACTTCCAGTGGATGGGACCAGTCCTTTATTGCCTGCATAAATTTTCCTGCCGAGTATAGCATGTTGACCATCTTGCCACCTGTAGACAATGTTTGCAGCATTTGTAGTTCTTTTTCTTCTCAGATGTCCATGTCCCTATCCCTACCTCCTTGGCTCTTTTGAGCAACTTCTATTCACTCCTCAAGGCCCAGTTCAAATTCTTCCTCCATAAGACCTTGCCTGTCCAGCCCTGCTCATTTTGCTCCTCCTGCTCAGAATTCCTTTGCTCCTTCCTTCACTCTCATCCTTCATCCCTCATCTGACACATTATACATATCCTCTCAATAACTACTTGTCAGATGTCCTCCATTCTCATGTTTTTATATATATTTATCTCCCCAAATAGTTGACAACAGTGGTTCCTGAAGGATAGTTGTCAGATCAGCAACATCTGCTTTGCCTGGGAACTTGTATATCAATTTTTTGGGTTCCACACAGACCTGCTGTATCAGACTGTGAGTGGGGTCCTGCAATTTGTGTTTTAACAAACCCTCTAAGTAATTCTGATGCATGCTAAAATTTGAGACACTTCTATAAATTTTTTTTCTTTGAGATGGAGTCTCGCTCTGTCACCAGGTTGGAGTGCAGTGGCGCGATCTTGGCTCACTGTAACCTCTGCCTCCCAGATTCAAGCAATTCCTCTTCCTCAGCCTCCCGAGTAGCTAGGACTATAGGCATGCACCACCACGCCCGGCTAATTTTTTTTATTATTATTTTAGTAGAGCTGGTGTTTCACCATGTTGGCCAGGATGGTCTCGATCTCCTGACCTTGTGATCCACCCACCTCGGCCTCCCAAAGTGCTGAGATTACAGGTGTGAGCCACTGTGCCCGGCCTATACATTTTTTTAAGGTTAAGTATACAATGGTGTCTCACACACATACATGCACACATATACACTGCATTCCATAATATTCGGTTAATTGAGTTTTAATTATAGTGGTAGTTAATGCTTATTGAGTTCCTACTATGTGCTGAGAATTACAGTTAGTGTTATGTGTGCATTATCTTTTTGCATTTATTGCGACAGTCCCATGGAGTATGAACCATTAGAATTCCTAATTTACAGATGTGTGAACTGAAGCATAGGAGCAGTTTAACTAAATTTCTCAAGATTATACAGCTATTTTATGTATTAGTGTTAGAACCAGGGTTAAAACTCAAACAGTGGGACCCAGGAGCTTTCTCCTAATGACTATGCTTTGTTTTTGCCCTATATTCTACCCGGGCATGTGATGTTTGGCCTTCTCTCTTGCTCTTTTTTAAAGCAGCCCCTGATGCAAATGGTTCTCTCCTTCTCTCTGAGTGATAACAATGGGCAAGAATAGTGAGGATGCTTAGAAGATATTTGCAGCTACAAATTTTCCAAAGAATGTCTACATGTAACTACTGTATAGAGTAAGGATTCTTAACCAGGTGTTCGTATGTAGGCAACAAGATATCTGAAACTCCTGAAATTGAATGCAAAACCATGTTTTCGTATCCATTGTATATCCATTTTTATAGTTCTCCTCAAATTCACAGAGGGAACTTTAACCTGAAAATGTTAGGAATCAATGCTCTTGAGTCTGTGGTTTTAGAACTGGAAAGAACCTTAGGAAATGCATGGCTCAGGAATGCTCATAAGTTGTCCTGGAACAGGTGCCCCACTGGCTGCTTTAGAACCATCTTATCTGTAACCTGAAGTGGGCTCAAGACTCTGTATGTTTCAATGCCCAGAAGATTCTGATGCACAACGAGGTTTTGGAATCAATGTTCTGGTCCAGTGGTTCTCAAACATTAGGGTTACATCAAAATTCCCTAAAGAGCTTGAGACACAAACTGCTAGGCCCAGTCCTCTGAGTTCCTGATTCAGTAGGTTTGGTTGGAATTTGCATATCTAACAGATTAGTCCAAGTGATGCTGATGCCTTTGTCCCAAGGCCCATACTTTGAGAACCATAATTCTATTCCGGTTTCCATATTAAGACAAAGAAAGTAAGGACTAGAGAGGGTTAGCAGATTTTTCTAAGGTAACATGATTAGCTAGGGAAAAGCAAGGACTTTCACTGTGTCTTACAGTATCAAGGAATCTACTCTTACTTTTGGATCATTGAGAATATAGCCACAGAGAACTGAACCCAAAAGAAATTGTGCTTTTTCCATAGAGTGAAATCATCCAACATCAAGGCTATCCCTGTGAGGAATATGAAGTCGCAACTGAAGATGGGTATATCCTTTCTGTTAACAGGATTCCTCGAGGCCTAGTGCAACCTAAGAAGACAGGTATGGGTCACCCCATGTCACCGCAACACAGCAGTCTTCTCTGCAGTCACGATTTCCTTGTGATTTGAATGTAGAAGAGACCCTGGGATCTTAATGCAGACTGAGGTCCATTGTTCAGGTCAAAGGATGGTGTCAGTTCCCCCATAGTCTCCATCACCACCACCCTGTCCGTCCCCACTGCCACCAATTAACTTAATTAAACATACAGTGTTTGCTTTTCAAAACACACCTTCAAGAAAAGGTCATTTCTTGACTTATTTTAGCACTTAACCCATTCCCCAAAACTCCTCCTATGTAGACATTCTAAAATATTTACTGACAATTCCTTGAACGACCATACCAACCTCTGATTATGAAGAATTCAAGCTTCTTTATGGCACCTGGTACCCGCTCCTGTATACTCTGTATTCCTCATCTAAAGAGCACTTAAAATATTTAAGATGTTGCCTAGCTTTTTACTAAGGGCTTTTGAAAAACGGAAGTTCTATACATACATTTTATTTTATTTTATTTTTGAGGCGGAGTTTTGCACTTGTTGCCCAGGCTGGAGTGCAGTGGTAGGATCTCAGCTCACCGCAACCTCAGCCTCCTGGGTTCAAGCAATTCTCCTGCTTCAGCCTCCCGAGTAGCTGGGATTACAGGCATACGCCACCACACCTGGCTAATTTTTGTATTTTTGGTAGAGACAGCGTTTCTCCATGTTGGTCAGGCTGGTCTTGAACTCCCGACCTCAGGTGATCCACCTTCCTCCGCCTCCCAAAGTGCTGGGATTACAGGCATGAGCCACCGTGCCTGGCTATACATACATTTTAAATGTTTGATACATGTTTCCGTAGTTCATACAATTCCACCCTTTTGTATGTGGGATTTTCAGCTATTGTTATTTTTTAAACATTTGTTTTCATTACTAAAATATGCCTATTTTTCATTTCTATTTGGCTGGATTCTTTTTAATACTCTAGCAGTAGGTTTATAGTAGCAACTATATTGTCTTTCTTGTGTATAGGTAATATAATTTCTTGTGTTATTTTGATATGCCAGATACACTGATAAGTGCTTTATTTGTATTAGTCTCATTTAATTTTCACAATTACCCTAAGAAACTGCTACTCACATATGTTAAGCAACTTGCCCAAAAAGTCTGTGCTAGTGCTTGCTAGTGAGTTGTAAAACCTGCACTCAAATCAAATCTGTCTCTCTGCCATTATAGCCCGTGTTCTTAACTAGGACCAGAAAATGCTGGACAAATGCTATTGGGCTTTGGTGTAAAGAAGCTTTGGGGTTCTGTTTTACTCCAATTTGTACTTGTGTAGCTTTTTGAAACCACGTTTTTTTTTCTCACTAGCTGCACAGCTGCGCCTTATACATCTCTAGAGTGCACCTACCTCAGTGTCTTTGAACTTAAATTTCTCCCTCTGGACCACTGTTTCATCAGATGTCTATGCAGCTTGCCTTGGCCCTTCTTTCAGCCGACTTTATCAGAGTTCTTCCCTGGCCACCCTATTCAAAATTGCAGCTCTTTGCTACCTATTGAGTTCTAGCCCCTTACCCTGCTTATTTTCCATATAGCACTTACCATCACCTGATATAACAGATATTTGCATGTTTGTCTATTGTCTGTCTCCCCCCAGTCAGAGTGTAAACTCAGTGAGAGCAGAGACATCATTTGTTTTGCTCAAGGCTAGAACCAGTAACTAAATGAGTGCTGAGCACATTCTGGTGCTAATAAATATTTGTGGGATGAATTACAGATTTTGTATAAATAAATGAATAGCCTGGGGACACAGCCCCACGAATCCCAGGGGAGAGGGCAAAGCACAGTTCTTCCAAGCAGTCGAGTGACTTAGCAATTACTAAGCGTGGGGGTCACCTGCAGCCCCTATTCATGGATGGAATTTGTTTTCTTACATCCTGTTGATTCAGACTGTTCACACATTGCCCAGGTGTTTGAGGTTCAAGGAATCTGCCTCCTTGGTCCAGTCGGTGCAGAATACTTCCCTCTAGTGGCCAATGTTGTTGGCATGTGCCTCTTCAGAGGCAATCTCCCGTATCAAAAAAAAAAAAAAAAAAAAAAAAAAAAAAAATTTCACCAACCAAGAAAGCCAATGAAATTCTTATTGAAAACAACTGAAAAATGTTTACTGAAAAGCTTATAGCTTGTGGTAGCGGCCTTTTTATCTTTATCAAAGAATCTTAGTTGGCTTCAATATCAAGAGAGAAAATAGGCTGGGCCATCCTCAGAAATGACAGCTGTGTAAGTGTAGCCCTTACACACTTACCTGCTGGCTGTAAATTAAATAGAAGACCTAGGGGATGTTTGAAATGATATAAATGAGCCATTCCTCTTGTTAGGGGAATCACAAGAACAAACTATATGACTAAGTAGAACCAAGGTGACCTTAACCATGGGAAATGCCCTAAAGACTCTCAAGGGGAGCATTGATCACCTTGGTTTGATTGTCCTGTGTTAACACAGCTGAGGTCACCTCCCTGAGAACTAAGAGGATGAACTAAATGACCAGATTAGATTTTCAAGGAAAATCTAAAATAACACTGAGTTCCTTCCTCCTGGCCCTTCACTCACAGTCCGCAGTGACCCACACATTCTCTCCCTTGAGAGATAAAATGAGGCAGATGGAATTCATGAAGACTGTCAAGATGCTGGATGAGTCTGGCGTAGAAGGGCTTTTGTCCTACAGGGAGACTGCATGTGTGTTTGGTGCCCGTTTATAGCAATAACAACAAGAGCTACCCATCTGATCTGAGGTCGGGCAGCATGCTGAGTGCTTAATGCACAGTACCGCATTTAACCCTCCCCTGCCAAAACCCTGTGAGGTGGGCAATTGTCCTCATTTTGCTAATGAGAACACTGAAGCTCAGAAAGTCACTTGCTTTAGAGAATTATAACAATAATAATGAAAGCAATAAAGCTGTTTTTTACTGCAGGCTTCTTCTGAGCCATACTGAGGTGTGGATATTGCATTCATGATTTGATTTAATTCTCACAAGTCCTGTTGAGGGCATGACATATTTTTTACTCCTAATAGGGCAGCACTTTATTAATCTTTCAGCCAAATTTGCTAATGTCAAAATAATATATATGCCTTAATTTATTGAACACATTAGAATTTTTAAAACCCTTCATCCTTCTCTATTCTCTACTGATATTCTTATAATTCTTTATTTTGATATAATTTCCAATTTATGGAAAAGTTCTGGGAATAGTACAAGGGACTTCCATATGCCCTTTGCCCTGATTTACCAACTGTTTACAGTTTTACCCCATTTATTTTATCATTATCTCTCCCCCATCTCTTACATGTATCTTAATACTTTTTCCAAAACCTTTGATGGTAAATTTGAGACATACATCATACCTATTTGCCCCTAAGTACTTCAGTGAGTATTTTCTAAGAACAAGAGTATTCCCTTCTATAACTGCAATACCTTTATCAAAGTTAGAAAACAAACATTGATTGACATTAGTGTTTAATTCGTAGTCTATATCCAAATTTTGGCAATTGTCCCAAAGTCCTTTACAGCTGTTTTCCCTCCTCTTATCCATAATCTAATCCAGGATCATTTACTATACATTTGGCCATCAAGTCTGTCTCCTTCATAAACAAACAATTCCTAAGGTTTTGTCTTTTTGATTTTTGCATTTTTGAAGAGTTTTGGACAGGGATTTAATTTGCTTTATCTGATGTTTCTTCATGGTGTGATTCAAGTTATATGTTTTTGGCAGGAATAACACAAAAGTGAAGTTATATCTTTCTTGGTTCATCATATTATGAAGCAAATAATGTTGGATTGTTCCAATAATGATAATAACTTTAATGACTTCATTAAGGTGGTATCTGCCAGGTTTTTCTAAAGTTAGTATTTTTCCTTTTGTAATTAACAAATAAGTTATGGGAAGATAATTTCAGGATATGTAGTATTCTGTCTTTAAACTTTTACTCACTAATTTTAACATTCACTGATAATTTCAATCTTTCTGAATTTGTTAGTTGGTATTGTACTGTAAATCAATGTTTTGTATTTACTAATTGGCATTCTGTAAATAAGAGCTTTTCCTTCCAATTATTTGTTCATTTATTTATTGGTCTCTATATGGACTTGAACATTCTTAATTTATTCAATGGGATATAATTATTTACTATAATTATTTTGATGCTCAATATTTCTGTATTTGAACAGTGGGAGCTCCTTCAAGCTGGCTTGTGGGTCCTTTTGACATGAAGGTCTCTTAATCACTAAGCCATTGTATATATGTGGTATACGTATACCTTAATAATCATACTATACCATCTACTGGGGCCCTTTCAATATTTCTGAAGAGCCCAGACAAGTCTGATAATAATTACACAAAACTAAGAACAGAAGTTAAACTTTATAGATTCTTTTTCTGCCGGGCAACATGCCATCCATTTCTTGTGCTCTATTTTATTAAAGCATAACAAAAATCTTATTTTACTGATGAGGAAATCAAGGCACACACCAAAGGTCAAGTAATTGGCCAAGATAACTAAGCTAGCAAGCAGCTGAATCAAGATCTGAACACAGGTTTGTTTGCTTTGAAAGCTCTTATTCATTACTGGACAACAAGAAAGGGAGAGAACATTTCATACAGTTGAAATTTTCTCTTTTTGCAGGTTCCAGGCCTGTGGTGTTACTGCAGCATGGCCTAGTTGGAGGTGCTAGCAACTGGATTTCCAACCTGCCCAACAACAGCCTGGGCTTCATTCTGGCAGATGCTGGTTTTGACGTGTGGATGGGGAACAGCAGGGGAAACGCCTGGTCTCGAAAACACAAGACCCTCTCCATAGACCAAGATGAGTTCTGGGCTTTCAGGTATATGATAATCTCGAGAACAGAGGTAGACATGTCTGTCTTTCAAAAAAATGGGTAAAAAATTACGGCTTCTAGTATTTGGTTGATTTATTTTGGTTGAGTCATCATTATCTTAACATGATATCCCCCAGTTTTCTTAATTAACTAGTGATTCCTTGGTTGAAGTAGTGAGGAATGCTGAGTTCCCCGTGTAGAAGGTGGGTCTAGCTAATAGGGTGAGAATGGTGGTTGGTGTCAGGTGACTAAGATTGGAATGAGAGAAGTGTAGATCAATTTCCTCATGGGCGGCGGGGGGCAGGGGGGGGGTGGTAATAGCATAATAGTACTCCAGAAGGAGAAGAGACCAGGCAGCATTAAAAAAAAAAGAAAGGAAACTATTAAGCCTAGTGTGTTAGTCTGTTTTCACACTGCTGTAAAGAACTGCCCGAGACTAAGTAATTTATAAAGTAAAGAGTTTTAATTTACTCACAGTTCAGCGTGGCTGGGGAGGCCTCAGAAAGCTTACAATCATGGCAGAAGGCGAAGGGGAAGCAAGGCACCCTTTTCACAAGGCTGCAGCAAGAAGTGCTGAGCAAAAGGGGGAAGAGCCCTTTATAAAACAATCAGATCTTATGAGAACTCACTATCACGAGAATAGCACAGGGGAAACCACTCCCATGATTCAACTACCTCCACCTGGTCTCTCCCTTGACACATGGGGATTACAGGGATTATAGGGATTACAATTCAAGATGAGATCTGAGTGGGAACACAAGGCCTAACCATATCACCTAGGGACCATCGATTTGACTTACCTCTCATGTTCTTACAAAAGATTTTTAATGCTTTTATTTAAATTACCTGTTGATGTTCAACTCACTCTTTATGCCTATCAGAAAAGGACCACTTCAGCATCTTTACAACTATTCCTGTAAATGAATCTGCAGAGCCCTGTGCTGTTCTGCTTAACAGTAGAACACGACACTTCCACTAGGAGTTGCGTTATGTGCTCAGTAAATATTCACTGAAGATAATTATTGCTATGTGATAACATCTAGAGAAAACAGCAGTTTGCTGACAGCCTGTGACTCCAGAGGCACCCATGCTTCATAGGTTTGAAAGAAATCCATTCTGAGTGTTGTGAGGGACACAGTAACAAGCTGTCAGAGTTGACAACTCAAGGGCTTGTTTGTAAACCTGGTGTGGGGGGGTACTTTTGTTTGTTTCTGATTATAATTTTTCATATAACTTTGTCTTTTCCCCTTGTAGTTATGATGAGATGGCTAGGTTTGACCTTCCTGCAGTGATAAACTTTATTTTGCAGAAAACGGGCCAGGAAAAGATCTATTACGTCGGCTATTCACAGGGCACCACCATGGGTAGGTTCAAAGAAAAGCAGGTTTGTACACTCGGAAGAAATGTGAGCATACGACACTAGCTATCCCTGAAATCTGTCACCTTGTGCTTCCTTCAGACCTGGTCTTTTCATCTTCAGAATCATGTAGTCCCCAGCAATGTGTCTAGCATATAGACATATGTGCTAGATATAGCATATCTCTGCGCTATATGTGTCTAGATATAGCATATCTCTCAATATAAATATTTTCTCAAAGCCAACATCATTTTATTCAATTATTTATTTAACTCATTGAGCACCTACTACTTGAAAGCAAATATGCTGGTGTCATAAGGACCTTATAATTTTATAGGAGAGGTAAGATGCAATCACATATATACTTATTGAAATATGTATTTAAAAGCAAAATACACATTTTATGAGTTCTAAAAATATTCAGTATTCATGTTGACATATTTCTTCTTTTGCAGGCTTTATTGCATTTTCCACCATGCCAGAGCTGGCTCAGAAAATCAAAATGTATTTTGCTTTAGCGCCCATAGCCACTGTTAAGCATGCAAAAAGCCCCGGGACCAAATTTTTGTTGCTGCCAGATATAATGATCAAGGTATGAGACTCCTCAGAAAATTTCCTGTGTACGTAGAAAAATCTTCCAGCCCAATTTCCTAAAACATAAACTTTTAAATTACAGTCACATCTTTTCTGTCTGTCATGTAATGACTCTATGTCACTTCATATTTTCACAGGGATTGTTTGGCAAAAAAGAATTTCTGTATCAGACCAGATTTCTCAGACAACTTGTTATTTACCTTTGTGGCCAGGTGATTCTTGATCAGATTTGTAGTAATATCATGTTACTTCTGGGTGGATTCAACACCAACAATATGAACATGGTAAGTGGGAGCCTAGTAAATTCCCAGAATCCCAGCATAAAGCTGGGAGTCATATGGCTCACCCCTGGAGGGAGAGCTAATGCCAGTGAAGACTCAGAGTAATGATATATTCCCAGTAACTCAGTTCTCTGCAAACTGTAAGGAAATAAGGGAAATGCTTCAGTATGGACTGAAACAAGGTTAACATAAGGGCATTGCTGATATTAAATCACAGATTATAGATGGAAGAGGTCTGAAAGCAGCTTTACTACAGTGAATTAAATTAAAAAGAGCAATTAGTACATGTTAGACAACAGAGACAACTGTCATGCATCATCCACCTCTACCCTGCACTGGGGTCCTGTAGGTTTGTAGTTTAAGTTCTTTGATGGAACATCAGGGACCTTCATTTTGGCTTAGGCTACCAGTTGGTATCACTGGGTGGGTTCCCTAGGAAGCATACTCTGAGATGGAGGTTAATGTGAACAATGATTTGGGTTCTGCTCTAGGGATAATACCTAGAGAAGGAAAAGAAACAGGACTAGGTAGGTGAAAAAGTCAAGTAGTGATGCAGTCTCAATAGGAGACTTAGTTGATCCTGCAGGGATTTTTGAAGATAGGATGACCCTTCAGAACCGTCTCAAGTTAGGAAGAGAGGGTTGGGTCTTTATACACCATATCAATCAGTCATTTAATGTAGCCACACCAGTAACAGGGGCGCACTGGGCAATGTATCTGCCTACAATTGGTGCAATCCTCAAAGCAGGCTGAGAGTGGAGGGCTGTTTGCCAGCAGCACTCCCAGCAGCTGGGGCAACATTTCCTTAATTCTGAATATGTTTTCTTCTTCTTTAAGATTAATAATTTGATTTATATTAAGGATTTGAAAAGCATATATTATGTATCAGGCTAATTTATTACCTATACCAAGCCTATGAGTGTTATTAATATCCCCACTTTGCAGATTAGTATACTAAGATTTAGTAGATTAAGTGACTCACTCAAATTCACCTAAAAATTAAACTGCAGAGCTAGGATTTGAATACAGGCTCAATGCTAGAGCCCTCATCCTAAATATCACTAGTAAAATTTTTTTTTAATTAGAGGCCAGATCTCTGATGAGAACCTATTCTCAGATGAAAAATACCGGTGTCTGGCAATACATTTAGTGACATTTTATTTACGTGCATGTACATATTTTTGTTTCATAGATAATTGCTGATAACTTAATAATGTTACCATTTCTTAGTCTGACACCCTGGAGATTTGGTCTTGACAGGGTATACATCTTGTGAGTATTTCTATTTCCCCCAAAATACTCATGGTTTGTTACAGAGCCGAGCAAGTGTATATGCTGCCCACACTCTTGCCGGAACATCTGTGCAAAATATTCTACACTGGAGCCAGGTAAGAATGTTGAATTTGCAGTCTTTGCTAAATGTCCTGTTATATTTTGTGTAGAATAGTCAAAGGACACCATTTAGATAGGCCAGGGATTATTTCACACTTATTCTAAGATGAAATGCAATATCGTTAATGCTATTTTGATGGAGAATTTGATCTGGATCACTGAAACTTTTCAAGAAATGGGAAGAAAGAACAGAAGTAGCCTAAGAACTTCTTTAGATCTTAAAAGTATGAATTTAGATGATCCAAGTGAGACTTCTCTCTGTCTCTAGACACCTCAAAGATGTGGCTGGAGATAATTATGTTTCTACATCTTCTCTTCAGCTCCTCCAACAACACAGTCAGGTAGAAACAAAAATGCTAATGTGGGGTCTGTCAAAAGAGATATTCACAGGAGTCCTTCACACTGCAAACTTTACCTGCAATTACAGGAAACACACACCTCTGTGTGTCTATGTGGTGTGTGTGAAAGAGAGGGATGGGGGAAGGAGAGAGTTCTCTCTGTTGAAAGGTGGGGAGAGACAGAGAGAGAGAGAGCAATTGTACCATCAAAACCAGAGAAGAATTATAAGTTCAATTAAATTTTGGTTGCTATCTTCCAGGATCACCACATTGCACAATTCCAGGGCACAATTCCCCATTGTAGCCCACACAGTTGTGGAGGATACCCACTCACATTAATTACAATGAAGATGTACTTCCTGGAGTTGCTAATGCAATGATCAAGAATTTATGTAGTCCCTCTTTCTTCTCAAAAGGCCTCATTCTTGTCTTACCATTTTCCTGAGACGCTTATCCCAACGTTGAATGGAAGAGCAGCTCAACCTTTGCTCTCTGCTTCCCTCATGAGTGCACACTGGGTAGCACATTTCCACCACCCCACCACGCTTATCCACTGAGACGTTGGAATGCCTTGTAAATTTTTGTCTCCTTTTAGGCAGTGAATTCTGGTGAACTCCGGGCATTTGACTGGGGGAGTGAGACCAAAAATCTGGAAAAATGCAATCAGGTAAGAAAATCAAATACCATCTGCTGAAAATATATACATTGGAAATGTATGACAGGGACGTTATAATGACAGTTTATTCTAGATATGGGAATAAAATATGAAAATTTAAGCAGAAAATAATGGTTCATGTTTGACTCCATTTGAAAATGGTTAAGTTCACAGCTGATCCAAGAAACCTCTCTGCTTTTACAATGGAGTAGGAGGCCTTTTTAGCTGAGGCTGTCTCCCTAAACAAGGTACTGGGCTTCTCAGGAGCAAGATGAAATAGATATAGTCAAGAGAAGAGTGTAGTCTATGGTGGATACTAGAAGGATTATTTTAGAATTAAAAAAAATGGGATGGTGGCAGTAAGTTTGTTTCATGGCACAGTAAAAGGAACATTAAATGGCAAGTGAGGATTGCTGTGTAAGTTTTGCCTCTGCACTATAAACTTCTGTAATAGGAGGGAGGCTGCTTTAATTTTTCAGGCTTCAATTTCTTTACCTTGAAAATAAAAATTTGGGGCTTAGAAAATCCATAGGCATTCTCCCTAGTTATACTTTCAATGAATCTGTAATTTGCAAGTTACATTTTTTAAAAATGTTGTTACATTACCCAAGAAAATATGTAGCTAATGCTATGAACTAAAATTAGATATCAAAGTGTGGAGATTCAGAATTGCACAGGTATGCCCTTTAGAACATAAAATCTTCTGAAGATTTTTGGTAATCATGTGTATGAATGTAAATAAATATTTACCATAGAAACAAAACTGGAAGGGGCAGATTAGACACAGCTTAGTCTTTCTTTGAGACCCTCACATCATAAATTAACATCCACTGCCATATGTCTATCTAGATGTAAAATGCTAGGAAACTGGACAAACTGTGCAGTGCCCCTGGATAGCGAACTCTCAATCTCTGGTATCAGCTGCTTCTCTTGAAGTCCTTCTTCACTGTTTCCCAAAATATGTCTTTAGAGAAAGTATTTCTGTTCAAAGATGTTTTTTTAATTGTATTTATTTACTTTTGAGACAGAATCTTGCTCTGTCACCCAGGCTGGAGTGCAGTGGCGCAGTCTCGGCTCACTGAAACCTCTGCCTCCCAGCTTTGAGCCATTCTCTTGCCTCAGCCTCCCCAGTAGCTGGGACTACAAGCGCACGCCACCATGCTCAGCTAAATTTTTTTTTTTTTTTGTACTTTTAGGGATGGGGTTTCACCATGTTGGTCAGGCTGGTCTCAAACTCCTGACCTCAAGTGATCCACCTACCTCGGCCTCCCAAAGTGCTGGGATTACAGGCGTGAGCCACTGTGCCCGGCCCTAAGATGGCTTTAATTTATCAACATTTAATGGACTGAGTTCTAGAGAAATTGATTCATGCAGAATAGGCACCAGAAAATGGGAGTGGAAGGGAAGAGTAAACAAACACACACACAAAAAATCATGGAATCACAGAGACTCAGAGCGAGATATGACATTTAGTTCAATCTTTTCACCTGTAAGATGACAAAAAAAATTACTAGCCCCATAGAATTTTTCAACCTTCCTTATCCAAATTAGGCCATAACTGAGCCACAAAGAGAAACCAGAGCATCTAGGATTGGAGCCAAGACTCCATGGTGGATTTCCTGAGTAAGAAATGGGCCTTACCACTTCTGAGGAAAGTTCTGGATGCTGATTAATCTCAAGGGCTCAACCGGCTAGGCTAATTCTACGAACACTGCATAAATATGGAAAGTTCCCAGGTATTAGGAATACTAATTGGTATATTTGGTGGGGAAGGGTGAGGAATAAGGGTTGGAGCAGGTATTTAACTTTTACTTCCCTTTAGCTCAAATTACCTGAGTGCCATAGGCCATGGTTCTGGCAAATGCAGTCAAGCCGGGTCTGCCTCAAAGGCTGCCTGGGATCACATAAAGACTGTGAAGATGCAGAGCCCTTCCCAGCAGATTCCTTGCTTTTCTCTGTGGAATATAATTCTTGTCTCATGAAATGTTTGTGAAATTATCTTTTAAAAGAACAGGGGCATTATTTTTAAAAACAATTTATTTACAAAATATTTAATAGGAAGAAAAAAGAAATACAAGGCATTCCATGTTTTTATGTGTTTTCTCATTTGATCTAGCAAGTTATTACAGATATTATCCCCAGTCACAGAAGAAGAAACTGAGGTTCAATAATGTTAAGTAATTTTACCTTAAAGTAAGGGCGGGAACAGAAATTCTTAACAGAGTTGTGTGGCTCTAACACCCATGTACCCTTCACCACAACAGATGGCATGTTTATTATGTCTATTTGAAACATAAATTATGAGTCTGAAAGTCCAAATGTTACCTAGAGTTAAGAACTATTCCTTTTCTCTAGCCAACTCCTGTAAGGTACAGAGTCAGAGATATGACGGTCCCTACAGCAATGTGGACAGGAGGTCAGGACTGGCTTTCAAATCCAGAAGATGTGAAAATGCTGCTCTCTGAGGTGACCAACCTCATCTACCATAAGAATATTCCTGAATGGGCTCACGTGGATTTCATCTGGGGTTTGGATGCTCCTCACCGTATGTACAATGAAATCATCCATCTGATGCAGCAGGAGGAGACCAACCTTTCCCAGGGACAGTGTGAGGCCGTATTGTGAAGCATCTGACACTGACGATCTTAGGACAACCTCATGAGGGATGGGGCTAGGACCCATGAAGGCAGAATTACGGAGAGCAGAGACCTAGTATACATTTTTCAGATTCCCTGCACTTGGCACTAAATCCAACACTTACATTTACATTTTTTTCTGTAAATTAAAGTACGTATTAGGTAAATAGAGGTTTTGTATGCTATTATATATTCTACCATCTTGAAGGGTAGGTTTTACCTGATAGCCAGAAAATATCTAGACATTCTCTATATCATTCAGGTAAATCTCTTTAAAACACCTATTTTTTTTTCTATAAGCCATATTTTTGGAGCACTAAAGTAAAATGACAAATTGGGACAGATATTGAGGTCTGGAGTCTGTGGATTCTTGTTGACTTTGACAAAATAAGCTAGACATTTTCACCTTGTTGCCACAGAGACATAACACTACCTCAGGAAGCTGAGCTGCTTTAAGGACAACAACAACAAAATCAGTGTTACAGTATGGATGAAATCTATGTTAAGCATTCTCAGAATAAGGCCAAGTTTTATAGTTGCATCTCAGGGAAGAAAATTTTATAGGATGTTTATGAGTTCTCCAATAAATGCACTCTGCATTACATAAAGCATGTATGTGCATTTCAGTGTCTAGATTCTAGTCCAAGCTTGTTGGAAGGTTTACAGCTTGTTGCTAGGAGACCTAATGACTAAAAATTTCTGGCTCAATTTTCTGCCTCCAAAAATTAAAAGCTAGGGAGAAAATTGCATAATGTCATGAGCATGACAAAACAAATTGTCATATACTTTATCCTTTAATCTTGACAAAGTTAATGTCAGACAGTCTCTGCAACTCATTCACAAACCATGATTTATTTCTTCAGAAAATTATTCCACTTTTACACAATTTCAAAGACGACAGTTGTAAATTACATTGGTACTATTTTGCAAAATCTCTGAAACCAAATCAAAGGTTTGTGTGTGTCAAAAGTATATTGTTGAAGGTATACTGGTGTGTGAAATTCACTTGTGTGGGTATTTTGTCCCCAAGGGTCACCTGGTAGCTCAGCTCAATGCCAGTGAATCTTAATTTATTAAGACACGTTTAAAGACTTCAGAATCTATATCTACACACTATTACTTCCTTCATAAAATAAGTTTCTTAAATCCTGTACACAGTTGAATATATATTGCTGGATTTGATTTTCATTAGAGCTTTCAAGGATGGTAAATCTTTCATTCTTAGACTGTACTTGTTACCACATACAGAGAGGCTGGCTTAGTTCCTGTCTGCAGCTATGTGAGATTCAGTCTTGATTTTCAAAATTCAATCATATTTTTAAAGTGAATTTATTTCTACTCTGTCATTGACAGAAGAAGTGAGACAGATATTTTGATATTTGCAATCTCTCACTTAGACAAATAATCCAGATCCTACCTCATTGTATAGCTGTTTCTTTTGAAGAACTTTATCCAAATAAGTTACAATAATATTTTACATCTATCAATAAAATAAACAAAACTAACAAGCTTGGTAACCACCTTGTATTTACAAAAGGATCATGAAGATTTTTTTAAACGAACATTTTCATAGTTGCATAGTCTTGCTCAAACCAAGATGGCTTTTATTTGTAAACCGAAATCTCTAGTGGTATGCTGGTAAACAAACTTTATGGAAAGTAAAAAACAAAAAAACAAAAACAAACTCTGATTTGTCAATTTGCCAATTTCTGTGGTGTAAACACACTCACCACTGACACTTGATAGATGTTTTTATTGAAATTCCTTCACCAAAGGAATATTTACATGTGAATCTCTAAGCCCACACACATACACATACCATTCTGTACAAACATACATATTTAATAATTTGATTCTTCTGCTCAATACTCAAAGGGGGCTGGGAGGAATAGTTTGTCTCCTAGGGCATGACATAGACTGGACAGTCTTTTTATAAGAGTGATACAACTGGGAAGGGAGAACCCTGTTTCAGAAGATAACTCAGATCCTCTTCCTCTTCTTCAGGAAAGACTGAGTTTGGAACACCAGGGCTATTTTTTTTTTTTTTTTTTTTTTTTTTTTTTTTTTTTTTTTTTGAGACACGGTCTCGCTGTGTTGCCCTGGCTGCTCTCAAACTCCTGAGTTCAAGTGATCCTCCCACCTCAGCCTCCCAAGTAACTGGGATTACAGGCATGTACCACTGTGCCTACCTGAAACATCAGTTTCTGACTGAAGTGGAGACTACAACAACTTTAGTGTTTCCCTTAGAAGGATTACAGCCATGGTGAACTTGACTGAGTAAACAATGCTATAAATAAAAAGCTCTTCCAAAACATTAACCATGGTAAGCATCATTATCCCCATAAAATGGCGGCATCCAGGTTAAATGGCCCACAGACCAACAGTCTAAAATGAAGATAGAATCCAGTCGTTAACTTTTTCTGTATCTCCATCGGTGTGGTCACAAGGATTACAATGCTTTCCTTAGCATTAATTCAATCTGGGAAAATTTTAATCTCCGTGCAATATCCAGTGAGCTCTCACCATGCTGAGGGGGGAAAAATATACAGTTATTTCCAATAGAGTGCCCAAGATCTCGTAAGTAGCTTAGACCAATTGACTGTCTGTGTTGGCAAGGGCTTTAAAAGGCAATCAGTCCTAATAGTAATAGGATAACTTCATTCCTTAATGAGGATGATTAATTTTACTGTTGTTTACGTCAGAGGCAAATAATTTACTTCAACATAAGGCCTAGATTAGAAGATGCTGCTGCTAGAGGAACCTCAGACCACGGTCCACCCTCCCTTACCTTATTCTTTATTGTGGGGTCTGCACGGGCTTCCAAGAGCAGAGGGATAAGAGACTGGTTTTTCATTTCACAGGCATAATGTAATGCGGTACAGCCATACTGAAACACAAAGGGCCAAAACTTCAGCTCATAAGTCGGGCCCTCCACAGACCATAGCACGTGGCTTCATTGGCAAATCCTTTTCACACTTTGTAGTATACAACTAAGCAGAAAAATAGTCTGCAAACCATTGATAGACAACTATTTCTAGTACTTAAAAAATTTTCGGCCGGGCGCGGTGGCTCACGCCTGTAATCCCAGCACTTTGAGAGGCCGAGGCGGGCGGATCACGAGGTCAGAGGATCGAGACCGTCCTGGCTAACACGGTGAAACCCTGTCTCTACTAAAAGATACAAAAAATTAGCCGGGCGCGGTGGCGGGTGCCTGTAGTCCCAGCTACTCCGGAGGCTGAGGCAGGAGAATGGCTCGAACCCGGGAGGCGGAGCTTGCAGTGAGCCGAGATCGCGCCACTGCGCTCCAGCCTGGGCGACAGAGCGAGACTCCGTCTCAAAAAAAAAAAGAAAAATTTCTTCTCTGCCTCAATGTATATGTATGTTAGTGTCATATAAGCCATCGATCTCTGCCTTTTTGTTTTTCATTTTCTGTTCTAAAGAATGCAACTTAAAAAAGCTGATGCTGAATTGTGCCAAAGTTTCTTTGTCGCATGCTGTATGCCTCGGTGATCATCACCTTGATCATGTCACCATCTTTCCCTTAAAGAGTATCCACATGGCCCTTTACATAAATATTATCCTCTACGGTTTTGGTGATGATTCCTACTGAAGAAGTCGGGTGCTCTTACTGCAGGACACCTGCAAGATCAGTGCAGTTCTGCAGAGACATTTCCCAAACGTGATTTGTTATAGCTTATATTATGTGTCATAAGCTAGTGCATCTACTCTGTTGGTACTAATTTAAAACACTACAGGTCAAAAAAATTATAGCTAGGGCATTAGTGTCCAAAATTTGGCCTTTGGAAAAGTAGCCAAGCAACCATGGTGCTGGTAAGTGAAGAAATAGTACCTTTGGTTATCAAGACAGGTTTAGCTCTGGATCCCATTCCCTAGAAACACCTCTAAAATTATAGGAGATCATGTTGCAATTATTTATTTTTATTAAGTGGTGGCATGACAAATGGAAGTTCTGGCTCTGAATTTTGTCATGTGAAATAGAGTCTAATTATCCAAAAATACAAAACACTGTCTTACCTAGAAAGTAGATTTTAATACTCAGATAGTTTTTGAAAAATTTTTGGTATTAGAAGTGGTGTCTGTGTGTGTACCTGCATGTGTCTCAAACTCCTGAGTTCAAGGGATCCTCCCATCTCAGCCTTCCAAGTAGCTGGGACTACAGGCTAGTGTCAATGTGCCTAGCTGAAGGAATGCAATATCTCTATCTAGAGAGAGAAATACACATAAATAGCTGAGAAAATATCCTAGAGAAATTTTGGTCACAGGCACGAATATTAAATCTATTGAATTTAAATGAAAAGACCAAGAAAAACCTTCAACAAACTTTTAACTTCATCTTTAATAATCTCTTACTTAATATATTTCAAAGCTATCTAAAGAAATGGTAATGCACAGTAACTGTCAATACAAATTTATCCAAAAGTTCTATTTGAAATAAAAGGGAATATAAATTTCATAAAGTTATTTTCTTTTGCTCTCTCTCTCTCTCTCTCTCTCACACACACACACACACACACACAACTGCCTGCATTTAAACATGATACCAGCATAGGCAAAACCAAAATGATGTAAATAATTGATAGAAACAGGAATGGGGCCATGGTCTCTATCATAAAACAATGGTAATACACACAGATGTGCACACACATAAAATATGTTAGGCATCACAAATAGAATGTTAGTATTTTGGAATCAAATTTCCACTTGCCTACTTTTTCAATAAGGAACTGGGAATCCAAAATTTTATTCAATCACCATAAGCAAAACACCATAGAAATAAACTTTTGTCTTTCTGTGATCATTGAGAAAGAAAGATGAGTGCAAGAGCACAGAGGTGAAAGTGAAAACAACACCTTATGCTCATAAACAGGAAGAAGTGAGCGGATGCTGCTACTGTTGTTATCACTGCTCTTACCATCAGTGGGATTTTTCTTTGACCTTTGTCTTATTTATCTTTAGTTTACACACGGGCCCTCTCATCAGTGGGTTGGGATTTTGGCTGCAGTGGCAGCTGTTGCCATTCAATGAGCACTTACTACATTCTAAGCATGTGCTAAGTGCTTTACGTGAACAAGCCCAATAAGATAAGTATTATCCATATCCCCATTTTACCGATGAGGACACTGAAAGTAGAATAAGTTTACAACTTGCTCAAACTCATAGAAGTAAAAAGTGGCAAGCCCAGAGTTACTCATGGGCATCCTCACTCCAGCTTCTTAACTATTATGGCTGGTATTTTGTTACCGGAGCCTTAGTTTTCCTTAACGTCTCAACAACATTAAAGCCAATTATTTTAAAAATGCTTTATAATCAATAGAGGTATTATTCCCATGAGTTCAGCAGAATATAAATAACCTCAAAGTTGCCTGTCAGTGGGGAAAAAAAGGAGAAAATAAAAGAAAACTAAATGTAAAATTGTCTAGGAAAATAAAGCAACTGTACAGATGACAAATACGCTACCTACAAATACCATTTTGAATATTTTTTCAAAATGGCTAAAAGTATAAACTTACACAATCTGTAGCATTAACTTCGACGCCAGCATCAAGTAGCATTCGTACAAGAGCCTCATTCTGCTTTGTCTTCGATACCTATTACAAATGGTAATTATAAGAAAGGCTTATTTACAAATAGTTTCTCCAATTTATGCCTGAGACTATTTAATCAATAGGCTTCATTTTAATCCCAACACTCCTATGCATGCATGCACCCTTCCTAAAATTTCCCCCAGCTTCTCACCCACTCTAATATCAATTAATTAAAGCCAGGTTCTCAGACTGTGGTCCTGAAGTAGCGGCATTGACACCTAAGAACCTTAGAAAGGTACTTCTCAGGTCCCACCCCAAACCTACCTAATTCCACTGAGGATGGGGCCTAGTACCTGTCTTTCCCTTCCTGGCTCAAAGCTGTGCAATTACTTCCCATTGCTCTGAGGACAAAAGTAAACTCTTCAGCATGACCTACAAAGCCCCATATGTTTTGGCTCCATGTATGGCCCTGCCCTGGCCTCTCTCTCACTCTGCGCCTCCTGGCTCACTCTGTTCTACTTACATTGGCCTTTGTTAACCTTTCATTCTCAGAGAATCATTGCAAAGGAAGTTCCTTCTGCCTAGAAGCTTCCTCCCTCTCTTCTTTGCCTAGCATATTCACCTTTCTTTCATCAGCCCAAGTCCCTCTTTCTGTAAGAAGCTTTCCCTGACCCACCTGACCAGGTGAAATCCCTCTTTTTTAGCTATCCTAACACCAGTCGCCTTTCTGTATCACCTGCTTCATGGTAATTTTACATGTGTTTGTGCCATTTGATTAATGACTCTCCCCACCACCCTGTAACTCTCATGGGGTAAAAAACTATGCCTATTTTGTTCATCATTGTGTCCCTAACAGCTAGCACAGCGTCTGGCACATAGTAGGTCCATAATAAACATGCGTTAAAGAATTGAACAAATTAATGAAATGAATTAGGACTCCTCAGAAATTCACTTTTCCTTCCCAGTCCCCTGAGCTTCTGACCACAAGCCTGTTGGAGTCTTCCCCAACTTCCAGTCTCCTGAAGAGGCAAAGCTCTCCCTGCTCACCTGGGTATAGCCCTGGAGTTCAACCCTGTCATCACCTGGGAAGCTCCATCCAGTTCTCTCTCCTTAGGCTTCCCTCTTGTGTCACCTCCTAAACTGCCTTTCTCTGCCTACTTTTCTCTGAAATAACCCAATGCTTTCCTCTCTCCTCCCCTATCATTTCCTCTCATGTCACTTATTTGTTAATTCATCACAAATTTACAACTTTAGACCCCATTAATAAATTGCATGTGCATGAAACTAGAGTTGAGCTATTCATTACGATTACTATTTTTGCCCAGTCCTCCAGCCTCTAAACATTGAACCATCTTAGAAAGCAGAGTTGTGTGTCAATAAACTCTGAATGAGCCTTCTAATCACAGTTGTAATTTTTATCTTTAGAATCTCTAAAAAGGTTTGTAAATAAATAACAGATTCTCCCTGCCCCCAAAATACATGTATTTAAATGCTATGTGCTAAATACATAATGAATTTTTAAAGAATTCTTCGAGGATATGAGCAGATTATATTTTTATTAGTGAATTAAAGTTCTTTTCTCACTCCTATAAATCCAAATATAAAAATCAACACTGTCATGTTTAATTATAGTTCCTCAAATTCTGTAGCATTTAAATACCCAATGAAATAATAACATTTTTGACTGGCAGACTTGTTCTGGGGCTGATGTTAACAGGTGTAACCAATATTCACAGTTTATCAGCTACAACAAGGAGGAAGCTTGGTCATTTAATTAGAGTAAGCTTGGTCATTTAATTAGAGTAAATTATGCATCTCTTGAGTCATGTCTGAGAAGTGGAACTGGGCACAAAGGAAACTAGATGGATAAAAGTGAGTAAGTCAGTGCAGATCTGTTACCCTATTGGGAAAAAAACCCAAAAACCATCTCAAGCTTCATCTTCTACTCCTCATATGACTATCCCTATACCAACTACATCTTTCTTTATTCAAGAAAATTGCTGTCTGCCAAGATTCATCCAAGCATGAAGAAATTCATCAAGGTGAAAATGGGCTTAAATTCTCAACAAGTATCTTCTGTGTGTGTCAGCTTCTGGATGCAAACTTTTAGGATCTGTTTTTCAACACACCACCAGAGGAGTACTTAAAAATCAGAAAGTCAGAAAGATAAATCCAAAAACACAAACTCCTCTTTTAAAAAAAGGAGAAAAAAATATTAGAAGGGGTGTTTTTTAATATTCAGAATTTTTTTGCTCCCTTCAGAAAAGTCTTAGTTAAGGTTAAATTATTTTTCTAAATCAACATTGCATGGATTATGTTACCATTGATTAACTATTTTTGCTAGCTTTCTTCTTGCTGTACTTCAATTATAGCATTGGATGTATGTTGAACATGTCAATTACAGAATACAAACCAAAGGCTTTTTTTGTTATTATTTCTTTTCAACATCTCACTGGCCTGGCAAGAGTCAATGAGTCACACCATCGATCTCCACATTTGCCCTTTGCTCTACAAGTGTTGTACTCACCATGAGGAAATACCCAATAAGCAGAACAGGCATTAAGAGGATAATTAGTAGATAATCAATGAAGGTAAATTTTTTCTTCACAGCATAATGCAAGCAGGTTCTCTCTTTCTAAAAATTAAGAAAAGGATTCTTTACTAATAAAGCATTTCAATTCAAAATTTATTCAGATGGCCATCTCAAAAAGTTTAGTTTGTGCTTTTTGTTTTTCCGGTACCCATGGCATCTTTTCCTGTGGGATACATCTGATTACTGAATGCGGCTTTCCACAGAGCAGAACAGAGAACTCGGTCCAGTGTAAAGGAAAAGCTAGGGAAGGGCTCCTGGGAGTCAACAAAGGTGAAATGTACACAGCAGAGCTCATCAGAAGACAGATTCTTATACCCATTTAGTTTTTGGAAAAAAAGATACACTGAGATGTAAACTTAGGACTGAATTTACTATGAAAATTGATAGTTATCCCTTAATCATCTACCATGTGTACGATTTTCCATTTTGTGTTTTGTTCATAGGAAAACTCTTAACCACATGGCTGTTTTTCATGTTCCTTCATGCGCATAGTCTAGAAGAATGCATATAACTCAATTTTATTCTTCAAATATGTGAATATTTGTCAGGTAATAGATGTAAGCTTCCAAGGGTTGTGGGAGATGTGAACTCTTAGGGCCTCATAATCAAAGATGGACAGAAATATGCACAAATAAATATAAGGCAAAACAGAAGGTGGTAACTGGAATTCCAATGAAATCAATAAGAGGAGAGGGAGCACAAGAGAAAGAAAGGAGGTTAGTTTCCACTTATTCGAGGCACTGTACCTAAATAAGAACACTTTTTGTTTTTCTAATATGAAGGCATTTATATTTTCTGTAAAAAATTTTAGAAACTAGAGAGGAACACAATGATAGAATTTTAAATTGCCCATTATTAAATGGCCCAGAGTTAACTGTTGACATTTTGTTGTATTTTCTTCCAGTCTTCTTAAATGCATAAATGTGGAATTTTGAAATGTAGAATGATATTGCATATGCAATATCATATCTTGCTTTTTTCAGTTCAGAAACGTATATTTAGAATATGTACATTTTTCCACACAATTCAATATTTTTAAACATATGATTGTAATTGCTGCATGGCTTAGTATTTAGTGGAACTACTCTGATGTATTTAGCTAAGCCCTGCCTTTTGAACATTTCACGGTTTTTGAGGGTTTTGTTTTTGTTTTTGTTTTTCTGTGAGACAGGATCTTGCTCTGCCACTTAGGCGGGAGTGCAGTGGCACAATCCTAGCTCACTGCAGCCTCGACTTCCTGGGCTCAAGCGATCCTTCAACTTCAGCCTCCAAAGTAGCTGGGACTACAAACATGTGCCACCACACCTGGATAATTTTTTACTTGTTATTATTTTGTGTACAGATGGGGGGGGTCTTGCTATGTTGCCTAGGCAGGTCTTGAACTCCTGGTCTCAAACTATCCTTCCACCTTGGCCTCCCAAAATGCTGGGATTCCAGACATGAGCCACTGCACATGGCCCGTTTCAAGTTTTAAACTTTTCATTTTTATAAATAATATTGCCTGAACCTGCTCATTCATAAAGTTTTGTCAACATTTCCAAATTTGTCATTTGCCTACATTTCTAAAAATAGAATTCCTGACATAAAAGGTATTAATGCTTTTCATATTGCGCTACCAAATTGTGTTCTAATAAGACAATAATAACTTAAACTTTCTGATCAACATTTGTTTTCTTTTTTAATCTTGGTCAGTTTGACAGACAAAAACAAGGATCTTTATGTTTTAATTTAATTTGCTATCAATAGAATCCATAGGCTTGTGCTTCTGAATCTCCAGCAGAGCTTTTTGTTTGTTTGTTTGTTTTTAAGGCCTTTGTTTGTTTAGTGCTTCTGGAAATAATTTATAAACAGATTTCAGAATGAGAAATCACAGGTTCAAATTATTAATGTACAAATATTAATATTTGGAGAAAAATATTAAATGCTAACATTAGAAACATTTGAAAGTGGAAAATGCAAACCAAAAACTTCTACTGATAAAATCTATTAATCTAATGTATCCACTAAAGTCTTTTTCATGGTTTTTTGATACCAGAAAATCCCAGCAGGCTGGCTGAGGCCCTCCTCTTCTGCAAAGCGGAGATAAAAGTGTCTCCTCAGCCTTGCCCATGGGCTAACATCTCCTCCCTCAGTTTCCTCACGAGCGCATCTCTTAAAAGAGCGCAGGAACCCACAGACATCTGTCTTCTGGCACTACCACTCACTGCAACTCCACATATCTGGTTTCACAGCAGTGATGTACAGAGATCCTATTATAGTCTACGATGTTGCATATCTGTTCCATTCAGCACAGGCATGACTTGCTTTTAATCCCAACCAAACCAAAAATAGTAAGCACAAATAAAAAAGTCCAGTAATGATCAATTTTCTGATAATACATTGTTACTCCTGATGAGCTAGTCTCCAAATGACTTAGAAGAGGCAAGGGGGGATTTCCAGTGTTTTCTTGCCTTGAATGCATATGAGTGGGTACAGGACAGTCATAATGATTGCAAAAAAATGGCTTAATATTTATTCAGTGTAATTTAAATATTGCCTTCACTACAATGCAAATGCTAGATGTTCAGAAAGGGCTCCACAAGGATTTTCACAGCAATACACACATATTCTTCTCTTTCTTGGTCCTGAAGGCTCCAAAGTGGCTAATATTGCATCTTTAAATATATTCTTTACACCTTTTTGTGTGACTTCAAGTAACCTCTGGTTCATGAGCTTATTTGTCCTTGGTAAATTCCTCAATAGTACTCTTTCATTCTACAAGAACACTATAGGATCCACTGGAGATCAGGACATTAATATAGCAGGTAAAAATCTAACTAATGAAACAGCATTTCTTTTCCAAGAAATCTTTGCCATTGCTTCTGTGTTAGTAATGAGAAAGAGGGGAGAGGAAGAAAGAGGAGGATGAAGAGAGGAAGAAGGAAAAGAAAGAAGCTCTATCCAGCCAAATAAGTGAACCAGAGGTAAAAAGACATAATTTATCACAAATTATGCCTGCTGATTGAGCTATGTTTTATTTTGCTGTTTAGCCTAATAAAATGTCCTTGGTATGTGTCAGTCTTTCTAAAGTAGGCTAAGATAATTGTTCGTATTAGGAGCTGCAAGCAATTTAAAAAATGACATGCACCACTTCTAGTGATTCAAGGAGAAAAGAATTATCATGAACAATTACACTCTCCATTCGTGTCATGACCTCACCTGGTTTTTGAGGTTGACATTAGCATTTCTTCTTAAAAGGAAGGAAACGATTCTCACATGCCCTCGCCTGCAAGCACAGATCAGGGGCGTGTCTCCATTAAAGCCATCTTGAACATTGGCATAGCTGCTGTCTTCTTTCACCCACCGCCACACTTGTCCAAAGTCATTCTGATAGGCTGCTTGGCAGATGGGCTGGGTCGGGAAAAACAAAAGCAGGTTTTGAAAGCAGGCATAATTAAACCACAAAAAGGAAAAAAAGTCATAACCCAATACATTAAAATTTAAATGTTTTAAAATTGTAATATATTGCTTTGTAGGTGAGATTTTTTGGTCTCGGTTATGCCTAGCTTTAAGTCTAGATCAAGAATTAGCCCATGAGGAACCTCCTACATTTTCCTAAGTTTTCTTGGCACACACTTATGTCCATCAAATGGATGAATAAATAAATGAAATACTACAAATTCAACTCAGTAAGGAAACTATGTATAGTGCTTACAGGTAGGTGGGCCTGTCGGAAAAGCATTCATTTTCTTTACTAAAGATAAAATGTCTTTATCTTTATCTTTACTAAAGATAAAATGTCTTTATCTTTATCTTTACTAAAGATAAAATGTCTTTATCTTTATCTTTACTAAAGATAAAATGTCTTTATCTTTATCTTTACTAAAGATAAAATGTCTTTATCTTTATCTTTACTAAAGATAAAATGTCTTTATCTTTATCTTTACTAAAGATAAAATGTCTTTATCTTTACTAAAGATAAAATGTCTTTATCTTTACTAAAGATAAAATGTCTTTATCTTTACTAAAGATAAAATGTCTTTATCTTTATCTTTACTAAAGATAAAATGTCTTTATCTTTATCTTTACTAAAGATAAAATGTCTTTATCTTTATCTTTACTAAAGATAAAATGTCTTTATCTTTATCTTTACTAAAGATAAAATGTCTTTATCTTTATCTTTACTAAAGATAAAATAGAAAACAAGCATATGGGGAGGAGTTTAGGGCAGCACTAGTGATGAAATAAGACCTACATAGCACCCTGTATTCAAGGAGCTCAACAGAGCAGAAAAGACAGTTTTTTAGGCAAATAATATACAAATAACAAATTATATGGTTAACTACACTTGATTAGATGCTGTTTATAAAAAGCATTATACAGAGCTTCACAAGGCACCATGGGAGTTTAATAGCAAGACTTCAGGTAGCATGATCTTGCCCTCTTTCCCTCCTCTGCTCCAGCCTTTCTCGACTTCTGTTCTTCAAAGTTTGGTTGAACCAAACCATGTTTGATACCTTCCATCTGGGCCTATGCCCTGAATACTCCCTCTGCATAAAACACACCACCTGCCTTTCTTCTGAATAACACCTAGCTCACCCTTCGTGTCATAATTTAATTTTCATTTTATCCAAGAAGTCTTTTCTTACTCCCAACGTTCAGTATCTCTCCCTCACAGCAACTGACATACTGTAATTCTTTTCTTAATTATGT
Source organism: Gorilla gorilla gorilla (assembly GCF_029281585.2). Lineage (NCBI taxonomy): Eukaryota > Metazoa > Chordata > Mammalia > Primates > Hominidae > Gorilla > Gorilla gorilla. The sequence goes on from NC_073232.2 coordinate 101,158,335, forward strand.
ACAATCATGTATTTAGGGCTAGCATGAATTAGGAGAGGTTTGAGGCAGTGCTGAGAAGGAAGGCACTGAAGTTCAGGCCGTAAACCCCATTTGATTCACTGCTATTTCCCCAGCATTCAACACAGCACTTGGCACATGGGAGGCAAACACTAAATATTTTTAGACTAATCTTCAGATGATGTTTTTTAAAAAGCATTTAGAGTAATACCTGGCATATGGATGGTGCTTAGTGTATGAAAGTTATCATTATTGCTACTGTCATTCTTTAATAATCAAGTCAAATCCCTGCTGTGTGCCAGTCACAGGTACCAGAGAATAAAATATGTTATCTTATCCATGTAAAATGTATCTGTCAAGTGGGGAAATAGGACAGAGACACACATACACAGAGTAAATGACAAGAAAAAAATTTTTTGGTATGGGTAGGTACATAAGCACCTGTGGAAACTGGGACGTATCAAGGGGAAAGTCAAGTGGGTGTATTTGCTAATAAACTGAGGTTCTAACATAGCCAAATATCACAATAAGTGAACTATGTTATACTCTTAAACCTAAAGGCCTACTCATGAAAGAAACATCCTAACAGAAAATTAACTCAGCAGCAATTAAAGGCAAACTTCTGTACCTTAAAAATGAAATGAACATGATACATGGGCTTTAAGTTTCACTAGAAATGCACAGTTTCAAAAATCACCTATTCTGTTATCCTGAAGTCTTCCCTTTACTAAGCTTTCCAACAGTTGGGCACTTCAGTGTCTCAGCATACTGTGTGGCTGATGCAGAAAGGACTCGGGCAGTTCAAACACTTGTCTCATGTCAGAAAAACAGGATGTAATTGTGGCTCTGTTACTACCTCCCCTGGTGACTGTGGACAATTCACTTCCCTACTGTATCTCAGTGTCCTCAGTCATTAAATGAAGGAGTAAGGCAGAAGTTCCCTTGGGTTTTCATATTCGATTATTTCTGGGACTCTAGTCTCAACCAACAAATCTTCCACATCACTGCTGGAGTCCAGGGTTATGTCAACACAATAGTGCTTAAATAAAACCTTCAGTGACTTGCCATTGTCCTAGCAGCAATGCCCAGTCATTTGGAGTTCAAAAATAAGTAAAACAAAACTAAATGCAACAAGACAGTGTTAAGTCACCAACTCTTAATTTTTCCAATTAAATGTATTTAAAACAATACTATTATTTCATAAAAGATATTTTAACAAATGCAAAGATAAATGAAGGATATTTTAACAAAATATGTAAGAATATAATCACCAGGGGGAAAGCAGTTCTTTATATTGGGTAGATTTAGTTAGCTTTATAGAAAAATTCATTTTATTGTCCTTTTAAAAGATTTTACCATAAACTAGTGAAAATTTAATAATGGAGTGATTAGCAGTGAGCACTACTCATCAAGCATTTGGAAATTGGTGGTCTACCATGAATAGCTTGGAAACAAGTGGCTTTAGAGCTCTTTTTCTCTTTTCTCAAATATTTAAATAACTTAACAACATTTTAAAAACTAGAATATTTCATGTATTAATCTGGCTTTCCAGCTTCTCTTTAAAAATGGAAAGTTTTGGCCGGGCGCGATGGCTTACGCCTGTAATCCTAGCACTTTGGGAGGCCTAGGTGGGTGGATCACCTGAGGTCAGGAGTTCGAGATCAGCCTGGCCAACATGGAGAAACCCCATCCCTATTAAAAATACAAAAATAAAAAAATTAGGAGGGCATGGTGTCTGGTGCCTATAATCCCAGCTACTCTGGAGGCTGAGACAGGAGAATCGCTTGATTCGGCAGTGAGACGATATCGCGCCACTTCATTCCAGCCTGGGCGACACAGAGAAACTCTGCCTTAAAAAAAGAAAAAAAAAAGAAAGAAAGAAAAAAGAAAGTTTTGCTAACACTGGGCCCATATTCCTGTAGGATACCAAATAACTGGTGCTTAGTGGCAGTGACTCCAATTCTCCACAGTCCCCACCACTCGCCATCACATTACACTGGTTCTCTTCACTCATCTATGTTACCTGCCTGGTAACATAGACCTCCAGGAGCTCTCTGCTTAGGCTTCTCAAAGTCTTTACTAAGAGCTAACTAAAAAGAAGAAGAGGAAAAGATGGGGAGTTGTTCTGCAAGAGTCACTCAGTGCTTTTGAGGGCTTTCTCAACCCCATTTGAGCAATATTATGTAAAATACTAACCCTATCTTTAGTCTTTCTTAGGCTTCCTAGATCCAAGACACAGAGTTACCAGGAAGCTAAGTGTCTTCCTTCTCGGTTGAGATGCACAAGTACAGTCATGCTTCACTTCACAACAGGGATACGTTCTGAGAAATGTGTTGTTAGGTGATTTTGTCATTGTGGGAACATCACAGAGTGTACTTACACAAACGTAGATGGTAGAGCCTATTACTAATATGGTATAGCCGGTGGCTTCCAGGCTAAAAACCTATACAGCATGTTACTGTACAGAATACTATAGGCAGTTGTAACACAATTGTATTTGTGCATCTAAACATAGGTGAACATATAAAAATATACAGTAAAAATATAGCGTAAAAGATAAAATGGTACACCTGTATAGGGCAGCTCCATTATAATCTTATAGGAACACTGCTGTATATGCTGTTCATTGCTGATCGTGACATTATGTGGTGCATGACTATAATTTAACGTGAGAGTTGCACTAACAGCTGAAGACTCCATGCTGTTATGAACTTGCGGTTTCCACTAGGGGGCAGCGCAGCGTAAGAAAAGCACTGACAGCGGGCAGAAGGGAAGTCCAATAGAAAGTGCTGGTTCACAAGCCAGGTATGAAAAAGAGAAGAGGTTGTCCATTTGGGTTGCTGGAAAAGCTATCATAAACCCCTTTTAACCCCTTAAGCTCTGTAATTTGGGGGCACCCTGGGTGTAGAAGAAACACACTTGGGAAATTATTATAATAACTCTATCCCCTAATAGTCTCAGAACCCTTCTGTCCATCCTCACTGCTAAAGTACTGCTTCAGATCTTCATCATTCTCACCAAGACCATTGCACAGAATTCTTTCAATCTCACGTATTCCATATGCCGTTTTTAAAACTTCATCTCCTACCACTGTCTTATCCACACCCTTGATCTAAATAAAGGTATGTGTGTTATTAACAGCCATCTCCCCAGATAGACTGTAAGCTATATAAGGGCACTGTGACTACATGAGGCTACATTCTGTCTGTACTGATTCATCATTGTACCCCCATAACATAGTGCCTGGCACATGGTAGGCATTCAATATGTACTTAGTGAGTAAATAAGAGAAGGAAGAAATTATAAGATGAGCTAACAGTTATTGAGTAGCTCAGTTATTCTACTTTAATCCTCACAACAACCCTCTAAAGTAGTATTAATATACCTGTTTTGCACAGATGAAACTAAGGGAAATTGTCTTCCTTGCCCAAAGTGACATAGTTCACAACTGGCATGGCCAAGAGTCAAATCAAGGGGAATGACTGCAGAATGCGTACATTCTATCTCCAATCACTTCAGTCTTAAAAATCAGCCTTCAAAATGTCTTCTGTCTACAAGACTTCGCATTTGATATTTGTGTCCAAAATTAAGCTACAGTCTATACTCGGGATATTGATCTGTCCACTTGTGGCACTGACTTGCTGGTTATACTGGTTATACATCCAGACTCCTTCTCCAACCTGACCTAGAATCAGCAATATCCACCAAGAGATAAGAAGTGTCATCAGACAGTCTGCAGAAGAAACAGAAAAACTTAAGACTCAAAGGCAAAGAAGTGAAAGTTTCAAGAAGGAAGACAGAAAGATCACTGAATGTAATCATTATCAGCCATGCAGAGGCCAATTTTCATACAGTGATGGGGCTGAAGGAAGAACACAGAGGCCTGAGCACATTGTCTATGAAGAATGAGAGGATGCAATTGGAGAGGAATTGTAGTCAGTTTGGCAGTGAAAAAGCTGTTAGTGAAAACTAGAGACTTCAAAGAGGGGGGTAGCAGTGTCCAGCCAACGTTCCACACGTTAGTAGGCAAAGTGGTGTCATCAAGTGGTTACAAATCCAGGCTCTGGAAACAAACTCTCTGGGTTCCAATCTCAACTCTGTGACTTAACAGCTATGTTATTTGGACAACTTACCTAGACTCTTCAGCTAAGTTTCCTTCTGCTTTTGATAATCATGCCTTCTTTATAAGTTTCAGAAAGAATTAAATGTAACTGTGTAGGTGAAGCACTTAGCTCAGATCTGAGTCACAGTAAACCCTCGATTAATGTTAGCTACTCTTATAATTATTAAAGCATAAGGAGCCAGTGAAGATGGACAGGAGTGGTTATGAGAGGGTAGATAATTCATCAAAGAGAGTGAAGAGATGATAGGATAGAGAGCATTAAGATGGAAGCATTAGCCTCCTACATAGAAGGAAAATTCTGGCTCTAAGGCCAAAGCAAGGGGGAAAAGAGAGCTACATGGATGGAAAGAACTTTAGACTGACTGAAATTTTTGCCAGAAAGTCAGAGGTTTGATCTTCATTCATTATACTACTATATATTTGTCATAAATAAATAGATATAGCTAGATAACTAATATGGTTTGGCTGTGTCTCCACCCAAATCTCACCTTGAATTGTAGCTCCTATAATTCCCACATGTCATGGGAGGGACCCAGTGGGAAGTAATTGAATCATAGGGGTGGGTCTTTCCTGTGCTGTTCTCATGATAGTGAATAAGTCTCACTAGATCTGATAGTTTTATACAGGGGAGTTCCCCTACACAAGCTCTCTTTTGCCAGCTGCCATGATTGACTTTGCTCCTTATTTGCCTTTTGCCAGATTGTGAGGCCTTCTCAGCCATGAGGAATTGTGAGTCAATTAAACTTCTTCCTTTATAAATTACCCAGTCTTGGGTATATCTTTATTAGCAGCATGAGAACAGACTAATCCAATAACTAAATAAATAGCATTGACATTTAAATAGATGAATGGATTAATGACAGGAGATGTGATTGAGACAAGGGTAGATGAGACTTTTGAGCATGATGGGGAAGATTTTGGACCATCATAATTAAAACTGTCTACATGAAATGAATAAAAATATAAAATGGCTTTGAAAACCAGGTTGTAGAAACACAGTAAGAAGATAGAGTTGACTGAGCCTGCCATGTAAGTTTGTGATTTTCTTCAGCAAACCTAGATGAGGGAAGAGTACAGAAAGTGAAGAGGCCAAGAGCAAGGATTAGGAAACATGTCTGTCAGGCAAGAGAAATGAGAGGAGAGTGGTTTACCATTAAATTCAGTCTTAATGGGCATCATATGTAAACCAGATAAAGACAAATGAACTTGCAAAAAGAGAGAGACAAGCAAATAGAAACACAGAGAAGGATCAGAGGACAGTTCATACATGTGGTCTATTAGAAAAGTAACCAGTTTAGAAGTTATCAGAGACATGTTACAGATAAACTCTGTCTAGGGATGAGAAGTCAAGGGTGGCCTTGTTGGGTATCTGATTTGGAGTAGAAACACAGGTCAAGAAGAGAGAATGAGGCTTATGGATGTTGAGGTCACTGAGGATGACCCCGGGGGACAGAAAGAAAGGGGAACTTGTGTTCCAGGGAGGTGGAAGTGGGTCCTGGAATACAGTGGACAGAAGGGAGAATATAGAGAAAGGGCCATAAGCAAAGATTTCAAGTAAGAAATTGAACCATGGTCAAAAAACAATGGTGACCAAGAAGTAGACTGAATCAGCAGCCACCATAAGAGAAGGTGTCATAATGCCCAGGAAAAGCCAGATTTCAGTGAAGGCACAGAGGAAAACAGACTAGTAGGTGAGGGGGAGATTGAAGAGAAGGAGTATTTACCAGCAGGGTGCATGAGTTCCCATGGGCTAACCTGTGAACAGCACTCCCTAGAGCTGTGCTCTGGACAACCTGAAAAGCTAAGACACAGGATTAATAGGGCCCACTGACTAACTTTTCTCTTCAGCCTCATCTATCAATCTCCCTTTTGCTCACAACTTTGTGGTGATTTCTGGGGCATTCCAGGTTCATTTCTGTCTTCTGGCCTTTACACTTGCATGTGACCTATATGGCGGGCTTCCTGCTAGGCCAGATCAAGTATCAGCCCATGAATCACCTCCTCAGAGAGGACTTCCCTGACCACTCAGCCTCCCAGCCCAGGAACTTTCTCTCTCTCACATAATCTTGTTTTATCTTTTTAAATTGCACTAATTGGTATTGAAATTGGGTGTCATGTGCCCAAGTTCCTAGAGAGTGAGGTATCTATGACTTTTACCTGGTTTTTAAAGTGCCCCTCAGTGGGCCAACTGTGTATAAACCACTGCTGTTCTGCAAGCTCTCCCATCTCTGGTCAGGTCAATTTCCTCACTTCTATGTTTGGGCTACCGGCTTGCCATCCTTATCTTTTAAATTGTGCTATCTATTCTTCAAGGCTTATCTCATGGTTCATCTCCAAGAAATCTCTTTCATCTTTCCTACCTGCAGCAGGAAATATACAGAACCTCAAGCAGCTCATTGGCCTTAAATGAGCTAGTGGGTTAAATGTAGTCTCCTTAACTAGACTGCAACCCTCCTGAAGTTAGGCTTCCATAAGGTCAAGCACCCAGAACATGGATAAAAGTCATTTGTTGGTTGACACATGGATTCATCCGATCTGGCTGGGAAGTGAGGCTAGGAAAGGGGTTGATGTTTAGAAGGTAATCGATCATGTAAGGACCAGGACAATATTTCGCCTCAGTGGTTCTCAACCTTGGCTAAATATTGCAATCATGTTTGCACCAACTTAATGTTTAAAACACGACCCAGGCCCCACTATTGACCAGTTAAATAAGACTCTGTAAGAATAGGATTGGGCATTAGTGCTCTTTAAATTTCCCTGGTGATTCTGATGCACAGTGAGGGTTGAGAATCTCTGCAAAGGTAAAAGAAACAAGCCCCCCATAATGGAAGTAAAAATTTAATGTAACATTGCAGCTTTTAAACTCACATTAGCTAAGGAGCATTCAAAACTCTGGAATAATGGAACATTAGGAAAAATTTTTTGTGTTCTTTTGCCTTCCCACATGTTTGTCTTTAAAAGTAGCCAAGAATTTGGAGGTAAGGTTTCACTCTGTTCACTTCCATCTTACTTGCCCAGGCACTAAAATTTAAGAAGCGTCCATGGGTAGAATATGACGCATCCAGTATGTTGATGATTAACTAAAATAATCAGCATGTTGATGATTAACTGTATGTATTACTTAATAATATTTTGCACTGCTCTAAGTACAATAGATATCACAGCTGAAAAAATATTTGTTATTATTTTAATAGTGTAGAAACATCTGAACAACTTGTACCACTATGGATGTCTTTAAAAGCAAAGCTTCCCCCAAATTACCCCCACTTTTTAGTGTTGTTTTCCCTAAAGTATAATGGAGCTTCTGTAATTCCCAATCTAAGGAAAGACTGTGTAGAACTTTGCCTGTGGCTCAGAGGAATTGGTTCACTGTTTATTAGCCATCTCCATGCTACAAGCTCCCCTCACTTAAAATGTTCCATTAAAATTTCTGAGAAGGATTTGTAGGTTTTGGAGCAAAATGATTCCGGTAAAAAGCCTCGTGATTCACGAAATGTCTTCTCAGAAAAGGAAGGAAGATGTTTTTCTTTCTCTTCAAGTTAAGAAACCTTGGAGAATGATAATAAACACCTATTGGGTTTAATTTGATTTCTACAATCAATTCCAAGCCTTTGTTTCTGATAACTCACTCTTCACATACTGTATTTTATAAATTCCTTAGGAAATGTCTTCTTTCAGACAAATAAAAAAGTCGCAATAATTTTTTAAAGGCTGTTCTAGGTCCACTCAGTCTCTGTGTAACAGGGAGGAAGGTCCCACCACTGGCTGGAACATGTAGAGAAGTCATAGTTCCTCATGAACGATAGCAGAAGGGGAAATAGAAGCAGGGCACATATTGATCTATGTTTTCTACTCTTTATCCTGAAAGGTCTGTTTGAGAACATGAAGTTATGTTCCTTGCCAGGAAGCTAAAAAAACCCCATTGCCACACTTCTGACTCCAGGACATCAGAAACTCTGAGGTCATGAGGACCAGGGGAAAGCAGAAGAGCCTTCACCTCCAGCAAGGAGTAAGGGTGGAGGAAGAGTGGGTTCTGGCTGCTAGAAAATGGCAAATCAGAAGCCCTTATATTCCCCTACTACCTCAGACCACCACAGAGGTAGTCACAGAGAACAGAGAAGGCAGTAGGGTGCCCATAACTAGGTAACATCCAGCTCTACAAAAGGAGGGAGTAAGAGAAAAAAAAAGAAAGAAAGAAAACCTTTGTGGTCTTCTTCCATTTCATTGGTGTAACCGCTCCCACCTGGCTAGTTTCAACCTACAAAAGAGAGAGCACCGAACTCAGAGTTGAGCAAAATTGGCTTTCACAAACCAGTTCAAGCTGACTCAAGCCAGCTCCAGCCTGCTCCAACACACCAGCAATAGGAACTGGCATATATTTCCGTTAAAGTAAGTTATAATGGAGACCAGGCTTCAAGAATCTCTGGGCCAGACAAATCCATTTAGACCTCATAAGTGACCTAAACCTTGCTCAATTTGCAAACATAAGCAAAACTTAACTTCAGCTATTTCTTATAAATCCCTATATTAAAGAAAAATGAAACCAAGTTAACTAATCAGAAGCCTAACTTACATACATTCCAGCAGAATCGACCAAATAAAGCAACTGTATAACTGCAACCAATCCAATATTTTCTTTGCTTTACTCCCTTTTTCACCCTATAAAAGCCTTCTCCTTGCATTCCCTCCAAAAAGCCTGCAAACCACAGCTGTCCAATTCCTGAATCGGTATTTGCTCAAATAAATTCTTTTGAGCTTAACCGTGCCTCAGTTTACCTTTTGACATCCCAAGACTTTTCTACACTGTCTTATTCTTAACGTAGAAGACAGTTTGGCTGGGGAAGGGCCCAGGATTTGAACTCTCAGCAGCCAATGTCTCTAAACATTTAATGGACCCAAACAGGTATTTTAGCACTAAATCTCTAAATGTAAGTCTCCTTTGGGAAAAATAAAAAATAACAGCAAAAAGTTTAACAGTAATAATACCTACTATACACTGAACTGTTTTTATATACCATCTGTAATGCTAAGCACCTTAGCAGCATCTCATTTAACCCTTACAGCAATCTTAGAACAAGAATAATATTATCCCTCTTTACAGATGAGAAAACAGGCTCAGAGCTCTTTATAGCTAGTGAGTAGCATAACTAGAATTTATACTCTGGTCTATCTAACTCCAGAACCAGTGTTTTAACCCATTAAGCCTCTCTCCACTCCTATGCAACTCCATGCACTAATTTATAATAAACTCTACCCACAAAAGTTCCAGGAGTGCCTATAGTCCTTGATTATTTTCTTCAATTCAATTCAACAGACTTTGAGATCTCAATACTTGCCAAGAGAACTGTGCTAGGCTCTAGGGATACAGAGATGATGAAAACCCAGTAGATACTCACAAGAGGTACATAATAGCATTTATCACATTCTGTATCATGTTATATGACAATCCTTCCCCCGCATCTTCAGAGTTAACAAAATTACTAAAATCCCCTTAAATTCAGTTAAAGAATTTGGATTAGAGGACTAGCATGTAAGTGAACCTATAAAAACAACTATAAATGTTTCACATACTTGGAAAAATAATGACAGGAAAAAATATCAGTAACATTTCACACATTGTAATGTGGTAATAATAGACATAGTGTTATGAATTGTTACTTACCAATTCTTGCTTACAGGAAATTTTATAGGTCTACTGTGATTTGCAGTTTCAATAATATACTTGCACATAGTTTTTACTCCATTTTGGATCATACTAACACTGAAGACAATTATTTTTTTCCTCTCTGGTCCTTCATTCAAATGTATGATGACTTTCTGATTTTATGTCCCAGAAATTACCACTACTTCCCAGGTAGGGGCTGACTTCCATTAGCGTGCAGCTCTGAAGCCACTGTTTCTTGCCCTCATCTTCATTTACTTTTCTCAAGGGAGGCTTCTCTATAAAAGCTTCTTCTCTTGCCTGCCATCTACTTCACCTCCTTTTCCTAAAATCAACTCTTACCTCCAATTCCTTGTGTCTTGAATATTCTGTGGCGGAAGAAATTCTCATTCACATATATAGAAACGGGAAGTCCTGAGGTTGCTGAAAGACCTCATCCCACCTTGTTTTAAGCATAATATGATCTTGATACCTGCCAAAGGTCAACTGTTGGTAAAGCCACAAAACCATAGTGCTAAAATCCCCTTTCAAATCCTCATCACGCCTAATCTTAAGCATGTTGGGAGAAAACGTTGCCTTTGCAGAAATGCTTGCTTGATTCTGAAGATTCATGTGGTCTGATGGTGCATCAAGGCAATTAGCATCTTTTTCATTTTTCAAAATTTTTTACTTTAGTGGCACCAATTAGCTAGAAAAGGGTGTGGACATTAGGGTTCCAGGATTAGTTGTATTATTTCAGTGTAACAAGTAAGTTTTTGGTTATTACTATAAAGTCCAATTAAAATAAATTTGACCATTAAAGGCAGGAAAGTTGAGTTGTGGCAAATTAGAAATCAACTAACATCAAGAATTTCCCACAAGGGATTTGATTGGGAGAATTATTTGTGTCTGGCCTTATGACCGCAGTAAACTCTTTGGAGAAAACAAATGTTTTATTCTTACATTCTTGTAACTCTCTCATAACCTACTATATTATTTTCTACAAGATAGACACGTTTATTAAACCGACATTTAGGTCAAGGAAGCTATCATTATACCTTCCTCTTCAGCATCCTGCAAACTGGGAATCATAAAAATCATAACACATAGGACTCTCAAATCCACTTTCATCTAACAAACCCGACATTTTTAAAAATTATAATACTTCAGTAAAGCACAGTAAGAGAATACATAAAGAATGACAAAGCCACTCTTTTAGATCTCTTGAAGGTGAGATTCAAGCAGAGATCCATGATCAGTCTTAAGTGAAAGAGTGAGCCAGGTAACTTTCAGGGGGAAGAAACTTCCAGACAAAGGGAATCCAACTGTCAAGCCCTTTGAGACAAGAGCTTGATTTGATATGTTCTAGGAATAGCAGGAAGGTCAGCATGGCTGCATGAGCAAGGGGAGTGGCGGGAAATTTGGGAAGCAAATGGGACCAAGGAAAATTGGGTCTCGTAGACCATGGTTAGGACTTTGAATTTTATTTTATGTTTGATGGGAAATGTTAGCAGAGTTCTGAAAAAATCTACCTTCAGTTTAGAAAGTTAGTGTTAAGACTTCCCAGTTAATTAGCATGCAAACCATTTTGTTGTATTAAATAGTACTTTATGGGTTCCCAAATAGTAAACGCCTCCCATTCTCATCTCTTTTTCAGTTTTCCAAAAAAGGTATTTCTAATCTTAATAACTTTAAGATTAGGGGAGCTATGTATCAACAGCTGTTTCTATAACATAAGTAAACATTACAGATTTTTAATTAAAGTAATTATTGTTTAGAATCTAAGGAATCTTTATGGTTAAAAGTAAAAGATCCCTTTTATGCCTTCTTATCTCATCTCAAATAATCTATATTTTCCTTTAAAAATACAAGTGGGATTTCCTTAGTTGATTAAAAAAAAGCCACAATTTTTCTAGCTGAAAATTATTTGTTATTTCAATAGATATGCACACATATATGAAATAAAAGCTTATATTGTAGAAGGCATATACAAATAAAATGACTTATTTTTCCCCTTAGAAAACAAGTTTATTCGGGGATTTTTTTCTCTCCCACTTTCTCCTTGATAATAGTGGAGATGAGCTTTGAACCTGTCTTTCTGAGCTCAACAGCTGGCTTCTTAGCTGGCTTCTTAACAATTATACATTCCTGCTGTGGGCTCTTAGACAAGGAGAACTTCTGGGGCACAAGCTGTTTTTGTCTTGTCCTGTCCTCTTACAAAACTTGAGAAACTCACTTTTCTCCTCACCACTTTTGGTGCTGATCAGCTCACTTCACATACAAAAGTTGAAACTCCCTTTCAATGTTGAATAAAGAAAAATGTGTTTCCCCCTCAACCCCAGAAAATCTCCTGTTTGACTAAATGCTTATGTTTCTTGAGTGTTACAAGCTCCAAGGGTGCTCAAAGGAGGTTGTCCTTTAATATTGCCTTCCTTCTCTGGCAAGACCATACCTTGCTACAATGACCTGGTATCCTTTGCTATCTCTACATTCTTTCCATGTCTAAACTCATCCCTTCTCTTGGCGTTAAATACCATGTATATGCAGACAACTCCTAAATTATTATCTCTTGCCCGAGCCTCTCCTTAAAGGTACATTTCCTGTATTCATCTTCCATCCCCACCTAGATGTCTCATGGATATTGCTAAAGTACCATGTCCAAATAGAACCCTGAAATGCGTCCTTCCTTCTGCCCCTCTCTCAGTGTTCCCATCTCATCAGCACCACCATCCACTGGCTGGCCTAAGGCAGAATACTGAGTACCAACTTTAATTTCTTACTTTCCTTCACTGCCAACCTACAAACCAGGAAATCTTTTAGTAAAAAATTTATCTAAAATTCATCCATTAGTCTAATGCAACCATCATTATCACTCCATAAACTACTGTAACAGCTTCCTTCCAAGATCCAGCTTTCCCTCTGGCATCTCTCAAATTTATTCTCCCATGCTACCAGAGTGGCCTTTTTAAACCCTAATGGTCATATTATTCCTCTCTTAAGATCCTTTACTCACTTTCCATTGTGTTTTGCATAAAATCTAAATTTTTCACCTTGGCCTACAAGACCTGCCTGATCTGGCCCCGACAACGTCTTTACAGTGTTAACCACCATCGTCATTATCGCTATTATCACAATCACCTTGATTCAGAACCATTTCAGCGATTTCACCATTGGTTAATAAATGAACAACTGGAGCCTCATTATCAGTGTTAAAAATTTCTTCAATATCAACTTCTTCCAACTTACTGAAGGACTCTGAAGGTACTTTTTTTTGCGTATGTATGGTCAGGCATCTTTTTCTTTTCTCATTTGACATACAGAATCATTCAAAGTCACTTATTTATAATCCTTACTGAACATAGTTGCAGGACAGAGGTTATGCCAGGTATGCACAACTGTCTTTAGTTACTGCATTACAAGCATTGGCAACAGCATATACGACATCCTTTATGTGAAACACCCACACCTATGTTCACTGCTGATAACATGCTGTTTACAAAAATGTTTTATATTTACACTTCATTGATCTAAGGACACCATTCTCACATGGCTAAATTAATAAAGTCACATTTGGGGAAAAGCATATGGAATAAGTATTACTTTTGATGAGAATTTTAGCTGAAGAATAAGCATAAAAGTTGTCAAGGAATAACAAAATCTTGCAGCCTTCATCCAGTCCAGCTTCCCTGCAGTGAGCATGAGCCATTGCTACAAAATGTTGTGAAAACAATCAGAAAAGATGTCCCTGGTGACCCATGCCTTTTGTTAGCATGATAATGGACTAGTAAGAAATTTACTCTTTGAAAATAGTGAGAATTCAAGCTTTTGCCTATTACAGTAGGTTTACATTTGTGTGTGCCTGCTGCATTAGCACATCCCAGCACAATTATCCTGTCCTTGGTATCCTGATTTCCCACAAGGCCTGTCTCATCGGCTGAAGTCAGTGTCTTTCTGAAGCAATAATGCCAAAACAGTGATGTTTCATCAGCACTATAGACTTGATCTAGTGTGAGAATTTTTATCAGTGATGATCTTGGCAAACTCAATAAATTTCTCTGCTGCTTTCTGATCAGCAGATGTTTTGTCACTACAAATATTTGAAAATTTAATGCCATGTTTTTTCTTAAATTTATGCCAAAGAACTATGCATATTCGCAGTTCTTTTAAATTTTCAGTTCATCGTGATAGATCTTTTCCTGTTTCATGATCAGCATACCATTAAGTGGCATGTGTTCTTTGTGATACTGATGGATCCACTTTTTCAATACACAATTGGGATCTTCATTTGTAGCTTTGTGGAGTGTTTTTTTACATTTTTCATTAACTTCAGCATAGGACTTCAACAGTTTATCCTTCTGTTTCTTTGAGTCATATATGGTGGTCATTTCAACACCATACTCTTTTTTTATTGTTTCTTTTTTGAGAAGGAGACTCACTCTGTTGCCCAGGCTGGAGTGCAGTGATGTGATCTCAGCTCACTACAACCTCTGCCTGCCAGGTTCAAGCAATTTTCCTGCCTCAGCCTCCCAAGTAGCTGGGATTACAGGCACATGCCTCCACACCCAGCTAATTTTTCTGTTTTTAGTAGAGACAGGGTTTCACCTTGTTGGCCAGGCTGGTCTCAAACTCCCAACCTCAGGTGATGCACCTGCCTCAGCTTCCCAAAGTGCTGGAATTACAGGCATGAGCCACTGCGCCTGGCCTCAACACCATACTCTTCTATCAGACGTTTTATACCTATACCACTGTCCAATTTATCCAAAAGCTTGACTTTCTGTGTTATAAGTATACATAAATGCTTCCTTTTTTTTCTTATCACTGTTACCCATAAGTATCTGCAGACCTTTTTGATATTTTCAACAGTATATTTACATCACAGAGTAGAGAAAAAGCAAAACAAAAACAAAACAAAAAAAAACCCAAAAAACAAAAAAAGACACACACAGAGAAATACACATAAATCTTGGCCCCATGGAGGCAGAGTGGCGAATCTGCTATAGGCTCATTCATCCTGCACAGGTGCCATTTTTTACCCTTTGTGGATTTGCTTTCATGGGAAAATCTGGGTGTTCAAGAAAAAGATGTATCACAGCCGAAAGGGGCTGGGAAATTCTTTTTTCTCTTGTTAATTCTGAGTAAACTGTGCATTGTGTACCTGCATTTTGACTGTGACCCATCACATGAGGTCAAGTAGGAAATTTTCTCCTTGTTTCATGTTTGTGCTAAAAAATTTGGAGTTTTGGAGCACTTCCACTCAAATTTTCAGATTAGGGATGCCCAACATATATGTGTGTATATATATATATGTATACATATATATATGTATACATATATATATATGTATACATATATGTATACATATATATGTATACATATATATGTATACATATACATATATACATATATATATGTATACATATACATATATATATATGTATACATATACATATATACATATATACACCAGGAACTAGAAGATGCCTGAAACATAGTATGTACTCAATAAATATGGTTGATTAAACAAACGGATGGGTGAATGAATAAATAAATAAAGGTATACACATTTTCAATCCTGGTGTCTTTTCATATGTGAAAGTTATCATTTTCTCTCTGAACTTTTGTGACTTAGCACAACATTTTAATTTGTAAAATTACTTTCAATATACAAGGAAAGAATTAGAAAACCAGTTGGGATGAAAACGCCTGATGCTCTTCTTGCATATGTTGTTGAATACCAAAATCTTGCTAGGAGTTCATACATAAACAAAGTAGATGGAGAGAGCTGGGAAGATTGTGAGAATGCAATTTTTTCCCCATTGTCTC
Organism: Gorilla gorilla gorilla; assembly: GCF_029281585.2. Taxonomy (NCBI): domain Eukaryota; kingdom Metazoa; phylum Chordata; class Mammalia; order Primates; family Hominidae; genus Gorilla; species Gorilla gorilla. Next base: position 101,173,919 of record NC_073232.2, read on the forward strand.
TGCCTTGCCTTTCTCATATCACAGAATGACACGATGTTAAATGTGAAACCAGATCTCATTCAGCTCTCTTGTTTTGTAATATTAAAACTGTGACTCAGAGAGGTTAAATGACTTCCTCTCAAATCCCTTGAAGTTCCTGGCATAATCAGGACTAAAATATAGGTTTGCTTGACTTTCAGTCCAATGGCCATTCAATTAGTCACATCTCTATTCCTGTATTCCCTGACTTCTCCTCCTCAACTGTACCAGCTTTTCCAATAAAACTTGCTTGACCTAAATTGCTCTCCCTAGGCACTGTATATTTCAAGACAATCTTTCTGTTTTTTGAACTATATTTCCTTTTTCTGTAGTAACATCAGCTTCTCTGAAAAACATATCCATTGCCAAAAGATTAATTTTAAGTTTGTGTGTGTGTATGTGCATGTGTGTGTGTGTGTGGGTGGGTGTGTGTGCATCCTTTTACTTACAGCCTTATAATGAGAACTTCCCAATGTTTAAAGGAATACATCATTTAAGATATGATTTTCAAGAAACGCTTTTTGGGGCCTGTGTCTGCAACTGAAGAGATCAAAAGTCTGTAAAAGATTCTTTAAGTCTCCTAAGTATTAGTTCCTGAACTCTTTTAAGTTCTCAGCATTTTTCTTCTTTCCAATTTTTGTGCTACTTCACAATGCAACAGTTCTCTGTTGCAAGGTAGCAGTACAATGTACCTCATTGGACCTGGATTTAGTTTATTCATTCTTTCCACTAAGGGAACAGGGCACCATCCTAGTTAGAACAGTGGCAGAATGCCAGAGTGGTTAAGACCAATTCTCTTATGGAGCATGACATATCTGTTGAAATAACAAGTAGTAGAAAAATTTAGTAGTTCAGCAGTGATTTAAGAAGAATCTCTTTGGATGAGTAAACACAGGACTCATCCTAGCCACCAATCTCCAGCCAATAAGCACTTTTCAACTGTGTAACTATGAGCCAGTGACTACCTTTTCCTCAGTTTCTTCATTTGTAAAATAAAGATACTAAAAGTGACTCTTACAAGATTGCTGTATTAAATGAGTTAATACATATATAAAGTGCTTAAAATAGGGCCTGATCTATAAGAAGCCCTAAATAAATGTTTGTTGCTATTGTAAATATTATGAACAAATACCTTTGATAAGGGTTTAAATGAATCAGCCTTGTTTAAAAGTCCATCTTACGCAGTTGGAGTTACTTATTCAAAATTAGGGCCTCTCACTGAGCTCTAAGCTTATCCTCTAGTGCAGATTTCAGGACCAGCTCTCTGGGATCCTCCCTCATTCTCTCCTTCTTTCTTAAAAATATATATTGCATAACTATTAGCACTGCAAAGCTCTAAGAAAAAATGATAACCCTATGTCCCCAATCTACAGGAGCTTCCCACACTCAAATTGGGGGAAGTTTTTTTTTTTTTTTTAAATAGATTATTCCAGGCAACATAGGACCAGGGATCCAGCGGGCTTTTTTCTTGTCCTTAATGAGTAGCTCACAGTCTTTATCCTTAGGAAACACAGAGCAAATGATATATTACAAATGAGTAGGCTATGTTTAAATATTTAAGAGATTACTATTTAATTTTAAAGAGTCTCAAACTCTTTAAAACTATAGATGAAAGGTCCTACTTCCAACTTTCTACATCAGAATACCTGAGGATGAGACTAGGCTTTTTTTTTTCCTTTTTCCAAATCACATATAATTCCCACATGCAATCTGAAAAAGCAACCAAAATGCAGAATCTTAGGTCCCACCCAGGTCTACAGACTAAGAATCTGCATTTAAACAAGACCTTCAGAAGATCTGTATAGACATTAAAAACGGGAAAGCACTGGCCTGTGGCAGTCTTTCTTTCTCAGGATGGTGGTAAACAGATCACCTCTATGTCAGAACCACCTGGGATGCTCCTTTTAAAAAGTATACTTTTGTATCCTACCATAGACTGAGTGAAACAGACTCTCTGGGTTGGAGTCCCTTGAAACTGCATTTCAAACAAACTTCTCTCCCTGACACTTGGGCAGTCTAAAGTTTGAGAGTTACCAGAGTAGCGTTTAAAAGCACTATATGTTTTGTCATTTTCATGTATATGATCTCTTCATGAGGCTAAAATCACTGAGCAAGACATACCTAGAGTTATAAACCAATCAAACACTGCGTTTGCACACACAGAGAGATATATACACACATGGCATTAGAAATAACTGGAAATAAACTGTCTTTAATACTAGGAGATCAAAACTATCCAAGAAGGTTCCCCTGAGCATCTGCAATGAAATGCAGATTAACCAGTTAATTGTGTCAGAGGAGAGAGAGAGTAAATTATGTATAATGACATCATTACACCTCTTGTACTCTTGTCTAAACATTCCTTGCTTGTACTTTCTTGAAACATCATTAAAAATCCATTTGACTCTAATAAGTTACTTCCAATACAAGTAAAAGTACCTCAGTATTTATCAGATGTGAAAAGAAAATAATCAAATTATCAAAATATATTGTTATTATTCCTCTTCTTCATAGTGATAGTCTTTACTAATATTTACTAAAGGTGAATTTCCCTTCAAATACCAAGCTGAAAGGCATTACTCTGGTCATGTGGTTCCATAAAAGAGGCAGTCAATCTTTTGAATATTTAGAAAATCCAATTGGGTACAATTTTCTCTTTTTCTCTGAGTGTTTGTCATGAGAAAAGCACAACTCAAACTCGATTTTGTCCAAATTATCCCTGAAAACATCCAGATACTATGAAATGTGTATTATATTCATCTCAACTTATATCTAGCTAATATTTTAGAATTACAAAATACTTTGTCTTAAACTATTAAGAATATCAAAAAGAATAACACATAGGACTTTATTTTTTCTGACTTAATGCCCCCCCAGGGAGTTGAACAGACAAAACAGAAATATATTAACAGGGATAGAAAATTGCATCTGAAAAGCATGAGCAACTTTTAACATCTTTGGAACTCTGCTTTCAGAAAGGTGATGTACCTCGGAGTATAGGATTCCCATGCTGGTCCTTCACAGGCTTACTTCACCTCTACAGCTCCTTGAATCTTCCGGAGGTATTTCTGACGAATATCAAAATCCTTCCTGGCTGAGAGGAAAGCCCCTAGAAGTCCAAGCTGGTGGCAAGCTCCAGGAGTGCTTTTCTAGCAAACACCTGTGAGTGCTTTTCCAGCAGCTCAGGTAGCAGCACACCTTCCAGAGAGCCCAGCCCAATGAAACAAAGGCACTGGTGTCATGTGTAATGACCCAAGCCTGTATCATCTAATGTTACAACCCTGAGGAGCCGGTTTCTGAGTCATATTTGCTCTGCCAGTGGTAACATGCAGGAAAGAAGGAAGCAAAGTTAAGGGAGGAAGAAAAGTTCTTACATTGGCAGGAAGGACTCACGGTTCAAACCAAGATACTGTATTTCAGACATTTCGTAATCAAAATCTGGTTTTCAGTGGCCATTGAGAAAGGCTAGAGACCAACAAACTTACTTGTGAGAGCCACACGTGTCTGGCAAAGAACTTGAAAAATAATCTTCAAAATTCTTAGCCTAACAAGTAACGCTTTTCCAGCTATTTATGCAGTTTTGTAAACTAATAAATTTACTAACATAATAAATCTTAAGTTGTTTTAAATATTCCAATACTATTCACACATTTAGCCAAATTACTTTATAATATTCAATTTAAAAATCATAAGTCTAAAATCAAATACTCTGTTATGCATTTTAAATTGCATCATCAATTTATTTATCAAACATGCTAGTATGCCCAATCTCTTAAATATTATAAACATTTTATATGGTATATATGATATCAATTATTCACAGATTTTCCTTGAACTGAATACAATCACATCAAACTTTCCCAGAACTGAATCACTCGACCATCCACACACCCATTATAACCATGGGACCAGCCCAAATGGGCCGTACTTTGTTGATAACAAATGTCAAGTTACTGTGTAGATATAACAGAGCCAGAAACTGTAAGTCATTTAGCCCAGGCATGCACAATAAAAATGTTTTTGCCTCTAACAGAACCTAGAACAAATGATCCCTCCCCTGGGAACCAAGAAGACAAGGACCTGACGGGAACCTAAATGCAGGAACTCTTTCAGAAGCTAGGGGCTCATTGGCCCAAAAGATCCAGGGCTGAAATCTGCCTCAACATACCTTACCTTTAGTGGTCAAATTTGAAGCCCTTCAATCAGTCCCTGCCAAACCAACATTCCTAAATCCTTCCCCTCACCCTCTAAGCCATACATTTTCTCAGATTCCAAACTGGGGAGGCAGATTTGAGCCCACCTCCTGTCTCCTTGCTGACCTGTCTTGCAATAAAGTTTTTCTTTCCTCAAAACCCAGTGTCCAGATATTGGCTTCTGTGAGCAGGGGGCAGCAAGCCTATTTGCTCAATAATATCATGGAAGAAATAGTTCAACCATCTCAAACAAATTGATGTGATTTTCCCAATCAGTTGAGGCTCCTTAGTGGCCAGAAACTAGTGACCAGGATACTAGGCCTGTGCTTATAAATATTCAGGGAAATTCTTCTTACTCCACTGGTGGATATACTGAGCTATTTTTATAATTATTTCAAAGATTTTATGTTTCACTATGCAGTTGACATCGAGGCCAGCCTCTCTGGAGTTTAAGAATTAGCTAATTCTTCCGTTGGAGGAGAGGGAAGTCTGCAATACCCACTAAAATTGCAGCTGACTTCCTCTTTGGTTTGGTTTAATTTTGTATTTCTGTAGCCTCTTAAGACATTTAAGTGTCTTCCCATTGACTTAGAAAAACATTAATGGTATATCCATTGGGTACTTCACTCTGTTATGCAATATTTTGTAACCTCTGGTAGCCTCTTTTGTAACCTCTTTCAACTAATTTGTGTGGACAGAACTCTTCACTGTCATTGCTTCTCTGCTAAGGTTGCTGCTAGCTTTCTTCTTCAAGCTCTTTCCTCCCTGACTGAGCTCTAAATGTTTCTTTAACTTTCAATCAGGACCAAAACTCATTTTATTAGATTCTGCATCTCTTGACAACATCTGATTCTAAAGGAACAGTACTCATTATAATTGCAAATGATGTAGGGTTGGCTCAAAAAACAAACCAATGAAAAAAGCAGTTGACTCATTGTCATTTGTAAAACACTTGGATTTAACTCTAGGCCATTGGGTCTCAACCAGGGGTGATCTCGCCCCCAGACAGACTGCAGATTTAGCAACGAAAAAGATAAGATGTTCAGTTAAATTTGAATTTCAGATAAATTTCTGAAATGTCATATGAGACATACATACACTAAAAAATTATGTTGGTTAATGGAGAACGTCGTTTTATTGGAAACTAAAGACATTTGGCAATGTCTGGAGACATTTTTGATGGTCACAACTAGGAGTGGGAGCATGGTACTCTAATGTGGGGAGCAGAGGCCAGGGAAGCTGCTAATCATCCTACAGTGCACAGGACAGCCTCTCAGAGCAAAGAATTACCCAGCTCAGAAGAGTGCTAATGTAGAGAAACTGCAGTCTAAGCCAAAAGGAGAATTAAAGGTGAAGGAAGAGGACTTAGTAAACTATAGTGTCAAATCGGAATATGGAGGCATATTGTCAGAATGAAGTTGGATAAACAGATATATTTTTAAGTGTTTAGGGTTCTTCCTCTGGCAATTTTGAGCCTATAATTTCAGACAGGTAAAGAAAAGAAGTTCCAGAAGACAGCTGTCACAGGTAAATGTCTTCTGTCAAGAAATAACACTGTCAAGAAGACAAATGTCTTCTGTCAAGAAATAAACCTAGTGTTTAATCTGAATTAAACACTAGGGACTTAAAATTAGTGGCATCCTTTGATCCTGGCTGTAAATGCAGCCAACCTCCACTGACCAGCAGCCAACTGTCTGTGAGAGATGAGTCTCTTGTAAGGTGTATCCCAAAGACTTCCCCCCAAGAGGGGTTCAGTAGAGCATAACAAAGAAGTATAGTCCACAGAAACTCAGTTTTACGCTGATATCTTAATCCTTCAACATTATCTAACATTGTCCAACATTGACATTAGCAGTGGAAGTTATCTGAGTCACAGGGCACCAAAATATGTTACCAGCCAGCAGTGAATCTGTGTGGGTCTGCAGCAAACTCAATTCTTGCCTTCTCAGAAGAAAGAATTCAACTGGGGGCCATAGGATGGAAGAAGAGACCAAGGCAAGTTTTAGAGCAGGAGCTACAGTTTATTAAAAAGCTTTAGAGCAGGAATAAACAAAGTAAAGTACATTTGGAAGAGGACCAAGTGGGCAACTTGAAAGACAAGTGTGCAGTTTGACTTTTGACTCGGGGTTTTCATACGTTGGCATACTTCCAGGGTCCTGCATTCCTTCTCCCCTGATTCTTCCCTTTGGTGGGCTGTCCACATGTGCAGTGGCCCACCAGGATTTGGGAGGGGAGCATGCACAGTGTGTTTACTGGAGTTGTATGCATGCTCACTTGAAGCACTCTTCTCTTACCAGCTGAATGTCCCTAGAAGGTAATATACCAGTTAAACTCTGCCATTCTGCCTCTTAATGTGCATGCTTGAACCCACTCACCCAGCTCCTGAGATCTTATCAGGAAGCTGCTGATCACCAGTTTCAAGTTTTTTCTATCTATTGGGAGACTGCCTTTCCCTGGCACTGGCTGTGACCAATTGTTATTTTATATATATATATATATATATATATATATATTTTTTTTTTTTTTGAGATGGAGTCTTGCTCTGTTGCCCAGGCTGGAGTGCAGTGGTACAATCACAGCTCATTACAACCTCCACCTCCCGGGTTCAAGCGATTCTCCTGCCTCAGCTTCCAGAGTCGCTGGGATTACAGGCACCTGCTACCTGTATTTTTGTATTTTTAGTAGAGACGGGGTTTCACCATGTTGGCCAGACTGGTCTCAAACTCCTGACCTGAGGTGATCTGCCCACCTCGACCTCCTAAAGTGCTGGAATTGCAGGCATGAGCCACCACGCCTGGCCCTCAACTATTATTTTAGATAGACGGTTAACAACTTCCTTACTATCACCTGATGTTCACCTGACATTCCTGGTGGGTGGGGGGAGCCCCCTCCTACTCTGCTCATGTCTGACTAGCTACTTACTGTAAAATTGGCTCCCATTGGAGAGATTTGAGTAGAGGAGTGTTGTGATCAGAATTTTATTTATATAATAAAGCTCACTCTGGCTGTTGTACAGAGAGTGGATCTGAGGCAGGAAAAAAGAAACAGCAACTAGTTAGGAGGTTATTGCATTAGGTCAGCTGCATGATAATAGTTACCTGGGGCAGAAGAGCAGCAGTGTGGATAGAGAGAATAGGATAAACTCTAGAGTTTAGGAGGTAGAAATAACAGACTTTGCCAACTATGAGTTATTAAGCTATCTCCTAGCATTGAACACACTTTTCTATGTTTGGTTCTTCAATGCCTACCCTGGCATTCTGCAAGCTAGCTTTTTTTTTTTTTTTTCCTACTGGTATGTGGAGACAAAAGTAACTTCATCTTGGATGCTAATCCACCATGTTGACTTCTCATTAACCCCAGTCCCATAAATGCCTTCGGATTCCTACTTTATTTACTGTCCTTAGTGTAAGAACACATACTTACTGTAAATCCTGCCTTTAGACCAAAGCAAACTTGATGTTATCACACAAATGATAGGTTATGATGCACATAGCACTCATGCCTGTTCTGGGGGGGTTGTCTTTAATTGTCTCTATAGAGCATGTATCCCCTTTCCTTATGATATATAAGCCCTGGGTCTGGGGTGTATTGGTGTGGAGATCTATTTGTTTTGCTACTGCAGGCCACACTTCCGTCTGTAAGTTCCCCCAATAAATTACCCTTTATTAAAAAACTGATTTTGTCTGCCTTATTATTTGGTTTCTTGGCTCCTTCCTTGTTTGGAGATTGCTTTGCATATATGACCCTTTCATGAAACCTGGTCTATTTTCTAAGGAGCACTCCATGTGAGATTACAACGCTAAAGAGGGAGAAAGAGATCTACTCATTTCTATATGCTTGCAATCCTATCGGCCTCATCCCACCAATAGCTCTTCATCCAAGAAAAAGCAATTGATCGAGCTTATTTTCCACATTCCCAGAACCAGCCTATTTATACCTTTCAGAGGTGCCCAGCACTAATTGTTTCTCTCCCCGAACCCAAATTCATGCAATTCCTTCCTTGCGATTCTGAGGTATGAGCAGCTACCAAGAAATGGCCCCTCCTCAAGGCCTGGGGCCCAGAATTTCAAGGCCCTTTTCTCTCCGAAGTTCTAATAACCCCAACCTCACTCTGTTCCCTCAGTCCAAGGGGTGGTAGCTGCTCCTGCAATTCTATCTCTGCGTTACCTTAATATTCTCTTTTTATTTTCTAGTCTTCCAATACCTACTTAACCAATTCCAGACATTTAATTCTTTGTGTTTAAATAACTAGGTTGTTTTCTTTACTTAAGTTGGACTGACATAGTACTATGGAGCTGTTTAGAAGCTAGAAATAACAGAATTATTCATCTGATATAAGATACATGGGAAATGGCAGAACAAGGATAATATGCATGTATCTGGCTTTGGAAATTTGGTAGATTTTTATCTTTCACAGAAAACTCTGGAAGAGCAAGATTAGGGAAAGGCTGGGAAGAGATGATTAGCTCAGGTATGCACAAATTTTATTTAAGGAACATATTTCTAGCACACTAAGTGGAGATGCCAATAGAAAGCTTGTTATATGATTCTGGAGTTTTAGAGTAAGGGTTACACTAGAGATTAAGCTTTTTGAGGGTCATTAGCATTAGATTAATAATCCTCAATGTAAGAAATAGAAGAGTTGGGAAACCTTATTAAAGTTATTTTTTCCCTCTAAAACTTTGTAAAGTCCTTGGTTGTACAGAGTTATTTCTTCTTTAACTCACTCAAGGACATTTTTTATTGTATGCCTTTTAATGTTGACAGTTACTATTTAATTAAATAAGTACATTTGCTAATCAGGATGTTTATGTTTCTGAGTTTTAAGCATTGGAACCCTGCTATCTTTTTCTATTTTTCTCTTACTTGTGGAGGCTTTTTGATTTTGAATGTTAACTTTAAGTTAAGTACAGGAGTCAGAGGCCAAATTGCAATAGTAATTATTGCTTTACACTAACATAGGGTCTTTATTCCTTTTAAAAGGTAAACTGAGGTACAATAAAACTCTAAAGAGTTGATTTGAACAAATAACAATTCATGTATTAGGCGGCACCAAACCAGAAGTGGTTTGGGATCTCTTTGGAGGAAATGCAAGGGGAACAAAGATGAACATGGAATTAAAGCAAAGAAAATATTTGATTGATTATAGTAATGCAGTTGCCTTATTTGGTTTATTCTGCTGAAAAGTCCCTAGCCATATGCTAATTAGCTGGTGACTTCTGATTAGCTAACTTTAAGTTTCCTTTTTCTTTAATATAGAGATTTAAAAGAAACAGCCCAAATAAGTTTTGCTTATGTTTGCTAATCAAGCAAGGTTAAGGTCACTTATGAGGCCTGACTGACTTTGTGTGCTCAGGGATTCTTCAGGCCTGGTCTCTAATTTAATTCACTTTAACTCTCCCAAGACTCAAAAAATCTTGTAAAATTTGGAATCAATTTTGAATTTTCTAGTAACTAAGAAACTTGTTCTAATGAAGGAGGAAATGGTATCAGCCAGTCCTTAAAATAAAAATATTGGCATTATAAGTTTAAATTAAAAATAAGCCACTTAATTGTTTACCACTTGTGCAACACTTAATTTCTTGCTGTGTTCTATTTCTTTGTCATCCTCTACCATGTACTTGCAGCATTAGTTATTATCATTTGCTTTAATGAAAACACACAGAGTACATGTCATGATCAAGGTCCCATAGTCATTGAAATGTTGTGATTTGTGTTTCTTAATTTATGAGATAACTTAATATATCTAAGACAAGGGAGTTTACATTTCTTGGTAAAAATAGAATAAGAAATAACTCTATTACTGATAAATCGTTACTGAGAAATCCTGTTGTGCTCGATGACTCTTTCCATAAATAGTCACCTGCTTCTGCAAACTGTCCATTACTCCTCCAGTGACTCAGGAATTGTGTAGTAAAACCAGTTTCACAGTATGAGACAAGCTATACTTTTTATGGTATAAGTCTACTACTCTGACCTAAGATGAAGGGTGCTGCCTACTTTAAACTTTGCGCTACATTTTTTTTCTTATTTCACGTGCCTTTTCAGGTTGAAAAAGAGATGTTGTATCTCAACTCCCTGACAGGTCCTTAATGTTCACGCATCACATTCCACTCTGAGTCTATAAAATGTAGTCTCACATTTTCACAAGGTTTTGTCTGTTTATTTGTTTTGTCCTTTTTTATATATAATAAAGGGCTATTTGGACTGTGTTGGAGGGAGAAGGTTTGCTTCTCTTTTTAAATTAAGTTGTTAAGGTCATGGCAGTCTGCCTTTAGGTTGGCCAGATGCCTATCCTTCCTCTCTAAAATCCGACCTACTTCCCCGCTACTTCTTGGTAATACTCCGACATTTTACAACCAACCTTTTATCATGAAATAAGGCAGCTATCCAAAGAAATACTATCACGTACCTCATTATCAAATCAAAACATTCTTTCTTTTCCTCTATCACTCACAAATCCACCAAAACAAGTGAACAGAACCCATTCACCAACCTGAAAGAAAGCATTCTATTCTGCCGACTTTAAAATTGCTTTGAAAGGACTAAGAATTGAACATCTAAAAGACTTAAAAACTATAAGACTAAAACTTCATTCATGGCCAACCATTTTATAAGGCACTTATCATACTACTATAGAAAAGATTTTTTCCATGTTCTTAGCCTCTTTTCTCCTCCTCTACTTTACATTTCTTACCCCCACAATTATGTTTTGAGCCAGGTGTATGATGCAGTATTTAAAAAGACTAATAAAACTGTGACAGAGAGAAATTCAGTTGACATTTAGTGTATAAGAGACATCACACGTCTTTATTTTTAAATCAAATTATAAGTGTCTTGAGCCTTTCCAAAGCTTTGAAGAAATCCAGTATTGAACCAGTTTCCTAGGATTTCCTTTTCCTTGAGATGAGCAAGAATTCTTGGTGTCTGGCACACAGTAATCTCTCTATGTATTTTCTCTATCATTGTCATTAGTATCATCCTCAGCATCATGGTGTAATGTGCCTAAGAATAACTTGGGGGCCACACACGGTGGCTCATGCCAGTAATGCCAGGACTTTGGGAGGCTGAGGTGGGCTGATCACGAGGTCAGGAGTTCGAGACCAGCCTGGCCAACATGGTGAAACTCCATCTCTACTAAAACTACAAAAATTAGCCAGGCGCAGTTGGCACACGCCTGTAATCCCAGCTACTTGGGAGGCTGAGGCAGGAGAATTGCTTGGACCCAGGAGGTGGAGGTTTCAGTGAGCAGAGAGCCAGCCACTGCACTGCAGCCTAGGTGACAGAGCAAGACTCATCTCAGAAAAAAAAAAAAAAAGAATAACTTGGGGGCTTACTAAAATGTAAATACCCTCCCGCCCCCCACAACATGAGAAGTAATGAATCAGAATCTCTAGGTGAGGATGTGGGAACCTGCATTTGAATAAGCATTCCAATAAGTGATTCAAAAGTTAGGGGTACGGGGCCACTTAGAAAAAAGACAATTTTTGATCTTTCCAACACAAAAGCCTAGAGAGGAAATAGCACAATCGGAAATTTCACATTTTATCTGGCTTCAGGTGCACTTTTGCACTTATATTTAAATGTGTTTGGGTTTGAGATTCTGATAATTCTTTACATAAAATTAATGAAGGTGTATAATGAATAACGTTCCTAATCTTACTCTTTCAACAGCTGTACTCATCTTTTGATGGGCATTTTTGGGGCCAGAACTGCCTGCTCATTTCTATTCCAGGCGTGAAACTCAAAACAGCCCTTGTGGTAAATAACCCATGAAATATCAACAGGTTTGTTTGTGTATCTGAATTGCTACTACCAGGATTTTGACCTACTAAACTTCCTAGACACTATAGCTTTCTTCTTTGACTATTAATATGGGGTTGTTTTTTGTATTTTAACTCATACATTCTCAATGAGAGTAATATTGTTTTCCCAGGAAATGAGATTTCTTCCTGAGGGGAAAAAAGTCTATTATCCTTATAAACATAGCACAGATAGAAATATAATATGTAGGGGAGGGGGCAAAAAACTTTCTTCTGCCTTCTTTATGTTTAGCCACCAGGGCCCGTGAATCAGACTAACAAAAAACAGATTAACAGGAGAAAATTACAATGTTTATTCATTCATGCAACATGCGTACATGTGGGAGAGCTTGGTGATGAGTAACTCAAAGGGGTGGTTAGAATTTGGGGCTTATATACCATTTTAATAAGTAAAGGGATAAAGGCACTTATGGGAAACAAATGACTTTTTGGAAAAATAAATGCATTTGCAGGAGGAAAAAACAGGCAGTAAGAAAGTTTGTGAAAATGTCTACACAGGACAAAATGGTCTTTCATCCCCTTCAGGGTCATAAAACCCTCCTGGAGAAGAGATTTGGGGTAGGTTTTATTTTCTCTCTCTCTTCTGGGAGTAGATATGCCCTGAAAAGGATTTGTGACAATCTTGTTTCCCAGAAGTTGCTCCTTTAGTCAGAAAAGGGAAGCTTCAAAGTTGCTTTTTCTTTTTCCTCTTTTCTAAATTTGTTCAATCACAAATGTCTTCAACTTAAAATTATCTTTTTACCAATGTAGCATATTTTGGAATGGCATATTCTGGTTCCCTTCAAGTACATAAATGGATATACAGTATATATATATGGTAATAAAATTTATGGAGGAAGGATAATTTAAAAGAAAAAGTCTACAAAGATTCCTTGGGGAGGGACAATGAAAAAAGATTGAGAAATACTGCTTCAACTGATCCCAACTGATTTTCTAGTCTTTAAAATAAAAACTTTGAAATTTGGAAAATAGAAAAGAAAAAAAATTCCAAGAATTCTGCCACATACATATAATACACACACACATAGCATCTTCAAATATATAGATAGTATTTGTTGTACCAGAAAATAGTCTAACCCCTTTACGTGTACTAACACTTTTAACAGGGTCAACAATCCTGTGGGGTAGGTACTATTATCATCCCCTTTTAACAGATGAGAAAGCTGAGGCACAGAGACATCAAGTAATTTGTCTAGGGTCACACAGCTAATACATGATAATACAAGGATTCAAAGCCAGGAGATTTAGCTTCAGTATCTATTACTTTAACCATTAAAGTATATGACATCTCTTTGGGTATATAACCTAATCTCCTTCATATGGATATGTACACAATTTATGTATTTGCAAAAAATGAGACTTTGTGCACATTTTACAATCTACACTTGCCTTTTAAAAGTATATAATGACATCCTTCCATGTTATAAAATAGGCTTCAATATCATTTTTAGTGACTACCTAGCATTTACTTGATACTGATAGTAACAGTCCTCATTTATTTAGCACTCAGCATATGCTGAGCCCTCTGCCACGTGCTTAACACATATTGTCTATTCAGTTGTCATGATAGTCTCTTTAGATAATAATGAAAAATAATGGCTTTTTGGAATAACGTTTGTAAAAAGTAGTAATAATGGCTAGTACTCATTGAGTGATTCCTGTTCACTGGACATAGCTCATGAACCTTATTCACATGGCACCCTTTAATGCTCTTTTACAGTAGCCCTAGAAGACTGACACTATTATTAGTCCCTTTTTACCGATAAGGAAATTAAGACTCTGAGAGGTAAAATTATCTGCTCAAGTGAACAGACATCAGGTAAAATTATCTGCTCAAGATGAACAGACATTATCTCAGACTCAAACTCAGATGTTTGCCTCTAAAGTCCTCCTCTGTACTATTATACACTCCTGCTCCCCCTAGGAACTGTAGTTTATTTCATTTGAATGTGCTTTATTCCTTAAACGCAGGTAGACTTTCTGCTATCATTAATGGTTTCTCAGCTTCCAGACCTTGACTCGCTTTGGCCTCTAAGAACCATTGAACCATTGACACTCCATATTGCTAATTGTGATCTTGCACTCCCTGACCTTTCTATTATAAAATACAACTTAACCAGCTATTGTCCTGTTGCATTACAACACTGGTGTTATTAACACTATATGTAAATGTCATGGTGGGCAAATTCGCAATTCTTAATCTTTCCCTCTCAGAGCAAAACCCCTCTGACACTGGCCCAGAGGCAAACAGCATGAGGCAGAATCCTTCACAGGTGTTCCAACAAGAAGGATGAATTAGCTAGGAGCTGATGTGAGATTTTCTGTACATTTTCCCAGCCCTTCACCTCAGGGATCCTCTCTCCCATGGCTCCTGGTCACATAGAACAGGTGGAAACAATCATTACTTCACCTCTGCCTCCTGGATCGCCAAGCACATCCAAGGGGCTCAACACTCAGCAGGTCATAACACTCAGATGTGATAATGGGGAGCCCTGCAGGCACGGCCACAGATGCTGAATTATTTGGGTGAGCCGGAGTGGCAGGTGCTTCTCTGGGGCTTTGGATGTCTAAGACCAGTATAGGACCTTGGTTCAAGCTCCTGCTCTGATCCCTGTATGAATTTAAACCTACTTAGGCTTCAGTTTTCTCTTCTGGCCCTTGAACTCAAAGTTGTTTAAATTTACACCCACATTGTATCCTAACCAATACTGCAAAAACGAGAAATGCTGTAGGTAACTAAAAAGAACACCATCTTCTTCGAAAAAAAAAAAGAGAGAGAGAGAAGGAGATCCCTTCCCTGGCTTTATCATTACAAGATTGATGACTTTGGGCATTTATTTGACCTACAGATTTCTGAATATCAGTTTCTTCATCTGAAAAGTGGAAGAATAAGCTGGGCACAGTGGCTTATGCTTGTAATCTGAGCTACTTGGGAGGCTGATGCATGAGGATTGCTTGAACCCTGGAGTTCAAGATTAGCCTAGGCAACATAGCAAGACTTTGTCTTTAAAATAAAAACCATCAAATTTGAAGAACAGTGAAATAATAGTCATCAAAATTAGATGAACTAATGATTTGAAGTGTCAAGAATATGAAGAGTGTAGGAAATTGTCTGCAAAGGTGGCCACCAACAATTGCTCCTATACCTGTGCCTGCAGACTGCTCTTGCCGTCAATATGGGCTAGCCTTGGGACTTGCTTTGACCACTAGGATGTGCCAGAAGGGATGGTATGCCAGTTCTGCACCTAAGTCTTAAGAGGTCTGCCAGTTTCTTTTCTGGCTTCTTTTGAAATCCAGCCACCACAAAAAGAAACCCAGGTTAGGCTACCAAATGATGAGTGGCCATTATCTTTCCCTGTCCTCCAAATTTTTCCCATATAATCAGAATAGGAGAAAGTAGGGATATGACTCTGGTACATATATTCAAAGTTTCTCAACAGATACAACTTACCCTGGAAACAAAGGGAGAAGCCAACCTGATTAAGTGCACTTAATATGAGTTCTCTGGACTCAAGAAGAGGCTAAACCTGGGATGAACAAGGGACCAGCCTTAGACGAGGTAACTCATTGACCTTGAATGTTTCTTTCAGCTCTTAATTCAGTTGCTTGGACCCACAGCTGGATTACCCATATGGTGTAGTCGGGATATTAAATGCTAGGTCCAACATGCTTGGTTGAAATAACTGCCACTAATGTATTTGCATCAATACATCAGCGATTCAGAGAGCCCAGAAAAACATTTAGATTCTCCTTTTAATGGATCTCCTGTCCTTCCAATCTCCATTCATCTCTTGTTTCAATAGCTCTTTATGTATCTTAATCTTGGTGGAGCCTCATCAATTAGTGTAAAAATTGAATTGAACACTTCTCTTCAATAGTACAGTGTAGAAATTAAAAGCACATGGTCTAAACTCAGAGTTGAGTCCACTTGTTGTAGAACAAATTACTTACTTTTATGTATTAATTCTGTCAATAAATATGTATTGAGTATCTACTTTGTGTGAAGCATGCTGGTCTTCCACATTTAACTTCAGTGCAGGTAGGAGTATAAGTTGCTACAAAACTCTGGATTGTTTGGAAGTATGTACTAAATTTCTACACATGAACATCCTATTACCAAGAAATTTTCCTAGAATCTACCCAATCAAAATATAAACATGCCTGCATCAAGACATACAAAAATGTTCAAGTGACATTATTTGCAGTAGACAAATGTTAGCTTAACCCCAATTCCATCAATTGTGGGACAGATAAGGAAAATTTGATACACTAATATAATAAAATACTACATAGAAATAAAATTTTAAAAATTATTATTACCTGCAAAAGCATAGATAAATTGCACAAATATAATATTGACCAAATAAGCCAGACACAAAAGAAGATGTAATTCCATTTTGATAAATTTTAGAAGAGGCAAACTAATGCATGATGTTAAAATCAGAGTAGTGGTTACTTTTGAGGAATGAAAAGGGATGGTAGTTGGAAAACAGCTTTTAGGGAGTTTCTGGGGTGTTGGCAATGTTCTATTTCTTGATTTGGGTTGTGATTTTGTAGGCATATTCACTGTAGGATAATCAGTTGACTTTATGATCTGTACATGTTTCTATATGTATGTTGCTCTTAAATTTAAAATACACACACACACACACACACACACACACACACAGAGGTCGAGCAGGACAAATGGGATTAAAATTAGTTCCCAAGAACTGTGATTTTCTAGGACCCTCTCCCCTGAGTGCTGCTTTCCCACTCCCACTAACTCACCATCCTCTAAGAGAATTCCCATCCTCAGTCTTTCCACCTTCTTGCTGTCCCAGGTAGTAGTGGCTCGGTCCCACCTATGGTTATGTAAGGGCTTGGACACCCTTAGCACATGCCTCATCCAAGCTCTGAATCACCCATGGCACCACTGGAAGCAATCTTATTTAAGAAGCGTGGTAGGAAAAACTGGGATGTATCCCTTTACTTTTCCTACTTTTCCTGGACTCCGATGTGCACTGACTTGCCCTCCCATTAATAGGCTATGGGGGATGAAAACACTTCATTCAATTTAGTTAGAAGAAAACAGAAGTAGAATTACAACTTAGAGTGCCATCTGGTGTATTTTTGCCAAGTGACACAAACAACTCTGCTAAGAGCCATGGATTGTAAGGCCTTTCCCTGAGGGATGTTATAGACCTATTTTTGTTATTGTTGTTGGAATGAGCCTTTGACAGAGTCAAGTTCCAATTATGTATCAATTTAAAAAATACAGAATGACTGCTAACAGTAGATGTTTGTCTATGATTTTGGCTGCGGTCCCAAGCAAGCTATGTTTGGAGAATTTCCTACCACGGAAATTGTAAAAAAAAAAAAAATAGACTTCTCAGATTCCTTTTCACCTTAGACATATGACCTGGGGTCCAACATTGTAAAACAATTAGAAGTACCTGCCATCTGAGCATGGCATTAGAAACTCAGAAGAGAAGAAGTTGATATTCTGCCATTTCCATTCTAGTGTCTGCCTCTAATCTCTAAAAGCAGTAATGGCAACAATTCTAGCAGAAAGATGCAAAAACTGTGAAGGTTTTGAGATTTTACACTACTCACTGGCTACCAGGTTAATCTGCCATTTTAAGGAATGCTGGTAGAAGACATGAGACCCACGGGTCATAGAAAAAAGTCTCTACTACTCAAGGCACATCAAGCCACATGAACAAAGCATGTACCCTGTTCCCCCTGACCTGCATTTTTTTAGAGAAGATATGGATGGGCTCACATAGATGCCTGAACAAACAATGGCTGTGTTACAAAAGAGGAACCTGAATCCTTTATAATGGGCAGTAAGCATGTCTGCCCTTTGCTCTGGAGGAAAATACTGTATCTTCCAAGGCTTTCGCTACATGAACATACTTGAAAAGTTAATCTGGAACAAAGGCAAACCAGTGCTTCTGCTTCTGCTTGCAAGATGTGAGGAAATGCAAGACACCAGTGAAGAATTGTCTCCTAAGACAGGTTTCAATAACCAGTGTTGGCTCAATGATTAGTGACTCAACCTGACAATGGTGCCAGTGGTATATCCACCAGACCAGTTCTGCCGCATAATTTTCATCATTGGCCCTGGCTGCATTGTCTTCAAACCTGATTCTTGGACCCATCTGGAGTTTGTGAGCTCTACCCAATATTTTCTGCTTGGTTTCTTTCATTCACAACTATTAACCCTGTCTAAAACACTAAAGAAGTGGTTGCTTCTCCTTAGAAAATGCCTATACACACCCATTTCTTGTCCTTTATTTTGGTTGATTAATTTAGCCTCTTAGACATTGGGTAAATCATCTGCCTTCCCATTTACTAAAGCCAGGTGTAAGATCTATCCTAGGTTCAATCTTAAAGAGAAAGGAACTGGGTATTTATATCATCCAGAAGGCCTGGACCTGGGGTAAACTCTTCAAACAATACAATTTATAAAAGTGTTAAATCCCTGACCTGCAAGTTTCTAGAATCTTAGAGATTTTATCTTAATCTATATGAAAAAACACTTCTTCATGAGGACCACTGATGAGAGTAACTGCTTGTTGGTTGCTTACTCTGCAACAATGCTTCCTAGAATAGTGTTTCTCAGTTCTTGTGAGATACAATTTTTGCTCCTTGATTTATGCAAGTACATTTATACTAGTTGAGTAATGATCTAAGTTTAAATATTTCTTGATTAACGTACACTTCAATGCTGAGATTATAAAATAAAGTGTTATACCTGAAGGATTGCTTCTCAAAAAGTTCACAATACAGACTTTCTGATCTAAAAGTGTTCTGCCTCGTCCTTATAGTAAAACAAAATAATATTTTTCTAGCAATTTTCCAAAGTGAATTGTACATATTATATCATCTTCCTTCTAAGATAAGTTGCTTTGATTATGTTCCCATTTCTATAACTTACATTAATTAAATGTCACATTGCACTCTGTCTTAAAGAATTATAGACTGTTAGAGTCAGAAGGGGCCTTATGGATCATCTTCTGGTTTACTGCTCAATTTAAACAGGAGGAGGGAATTCCACATGCTACAAATTCTTGTTTGTACTCTTATTTTTTTTTAAACATAACATTTGCTAGATTTTAATCAAAGCAAAAAAGTAACACTTGCTTATTTTTCTAATTGGAAAATAAAGAAACATGATTCTAAAAACTCATTTAGGGAAAATTCACTATCAATATCTATGTGCATTTTTTCCAATCATTTTATTTCTCTCTGTGTATATTTTCACATGCTTTGATTTAAAATGCATATTTTATTTGCATCTTGATTGTTTTACCAAGCTGCATGTCACTTTTTGTTATTTAAGTGCCAATGATTCTAAAGATGTAAAGATGTCCTCCCTCTTTCCCCTAAGTGGTGAGAAAAGTGTATTAGGGTTCTCTTAGAGGGACAGAATTAATAGCAGATACACACACACACACACACACACACACACACATATATGTACATGGGAGTTTATGAAGTATTGACTTACACGATCACAAGGTCCCACAACAGGATGTCTGCAAGCAGAGGAGAAAGGAGAGCCAGTCCGAGTCCCAAAACTGAAGAACCTGGAGTCCGATGTTCGAGGGCAGAAAGCATAGCACGGGAGAAAGATGTAGGCTAGGAGGCTAGGCCCATCTGGTCTCTCCATATTTTTCTGCCTGCTTTATATTCGCTGGAGGCTGATTAGATGGTGCCTACCCAATTAAGGATGGGTCTGCCTTCCCCAGCCCACTGACTCAAATGTTAATGTCCTTTGGCAATACCCTCACAGACATACCCAGGATCCATATTGCACCCTTCAACCCAATCAAGTTGACACTCAATGGTTACATTGTGATGGTTACATCACAAAAAAGTTAAGTTTTATAAAATGATTGTATGATATTACATTGTTTTCAAATTTATTTTTTGCTTTCATATGAATAGTCTGTTGTTAATTTTTTCCTAATAGTAATTTTGAATTGGGCTTCCTTAGATTTGAATGGAATGGTAGGCATACAGTGTATATGGCTATGAACAAATATAAAGTTAGATTTTATGTGTCTTTACTGATGTAAATGAAGACTGGGCTGATTATTTCCAGACCAACACAGTGGCTAATGTGCTGTGAAACTATACAATGCCCCAAGAAGGGCAAAGAAGACAGGAATTTTCACTGGAAAATGGACTACTGGGTCAGGATGATCAACGCCTTTGAAAGATATGGTAGAGACAAGCTCAATAATATTATAAATAATGCTAACAGTGATATTTAATACTGACTGTTTACTACATGCTAGGAACCTTGATCAGCACCTTAAGTGCATCACCTTAATGAATCACCCCACAAACACTAAAGTCAATATAATGTTCATTGCTATTTTAGAGATCTGGAAATTGAGACTTAGAGTCAGTAACTTACCTAAGAATAAAGAGCTTGTAAGTGGCAGAACTGGGACTCCTGTAACATCTCTCAGTGCTGGACATTTAGAAGTCATCTGGTGACAATTTGTTGAGCTGATGTAATTGGATGTAAAGATTATAAGATTTTTTTTAATGTAGGAAAATGTTCTCCATTTGTTAAAAGAAAAAAAGTTATTAAGGAGCATGTATATTCTAATACTAATTTGGTAAAATAAACATAGAGTGACATATGGAGTAGTACGTGTGTTTGTATAAATAGATGTATCTAAGAGTAGATAAGCCAAAGTGCTGGATCTTTCTGGGTGGTGAGATCACAAGATGATTTTAATTTTTCTGTTTTTAGATCTCTATTTTAAAAACATTCTAGTTTTATATGAAGAAGAGGTAAATAGTTGGCTGTTTGCCTCAAAGTTTGGTTGGGTAATTCATTAAATGGCATCCTAAAAGTCTGGGGATAAGAGAGGCGAAATGTTTGTCTGATCAGAAAAGGGGCAGTGTAGGAGGCAGATGTGAGTCCCAGCAGTTTTTCCAGAGCCCCCAGGCTCATCCTAGACCTCCTCTGTCAGGAACACCTAGTTTAAGGCAAGTCCTCAGGGGCATGTCCTAGATCCCCTCATCAGAGGACTCACTGGAGGTCATCAGCTCATGGAAATCCTTTAGAGCAACCAGATTTGTCTCCTGCAGCATTAAATATCTTTATTCTTCAATGATATATATTTTTTCTTTTTTTACAGTGAGCAGGAAGACCAAAATGAGAACATATTGGGGAAAGACCTAAGGTTTTACCATCTTAAGCCCAGATGATTGCTTCAAGTCTGTCTCCTCTCCAAATCATCTTGAACACAGTGGCCTGAAGCCACTTTCAAAATGGCCTTTTACAGTGGTGTATTAGTTAGAGAGAAGATGTATTTCTTTTACAACTTTAAAAATTTTTATTATTATACAAATAATAGATTTTTTTCAGAAATATTGGAAAAGTAGAGAAATAATACCATTCAAAAAATAAAGGAAAAAGAAGAAACTGAAGATCACACGTAATTCCATCCCCTATCATCCAAGAGCTTCTGGAATTCAAATCATTCTCCAGGCACTGAGATAATGCTAGAGGAAGTTATTTATGTTGCAAAAGCTTCCTTAGGCTAAGTCAATATAGATTTTAATCAAGCTAGTATCAAATCTTAATGAAACATGTGCTAAGAGATGCATTTTGTTTCCAAATGTCTCTTTTTGGCCCTGACATCAGGGCTGAAACAGAAACCAAATACTTAAGTAAAGTGCATCATTGTCCAGAAAAGTAAGCCTGGATATTTGCATGTTAAATTCCCTGTAAATACAAAGACAGATTTTGCTTCCCCCACCACACACAACTTCCTATTGCTGTGTGTGTGAATTAATGAACTTACAGGATAGCTCAGGGATGTCTCTTCATCTGTTTCAGCCTTGACTACTACTTCCTAATTGAGAATTGTCTTTTACTACTAACCATGATGATGATAATTTATTGGGTATCCACACACGCTAAGCACTTTAGTAGACCAGCTCACGAATATTTACAAACTTTCTTTAAATTAGGATTATTCTCCCTGTTGTATAGATGAGGAAACAGAAATTAATTTACTGGCTCAAAGGCCACAGAACTGCAAAGTGGCAACCTAAGCTTCCCAGGTCTGTCTGGTTCCAGAGCTTTTTCTCTTAACCATTGGAGTAAATAGCTTCACTTTCTGCCAAAGTGGCTTGTGCTCATGGTTCCAATAATCCAAGTAGAGAAGAACATTTTGGATCAAGAGAGTGTAAAGGGTCATCGACTCAACATTAATTTTCTAAAGATCACACCTGATGACCTAAAATTCAACTGTCTTGGGGCCAATAATGGCTGTTTGGTTGAACACAGGTGCCTATCGAAATTTTTTTTTATATATGTACTTTAAGTTCTGGGATACATGTGCAGAACGTGCAAGTTTGTTACATAGATATACACGTGCCATGGTGGTTTGCCGCACCCAACAGCCTGTCATCTACATTAGGTATTTATCCTAATGTTACCCCTCCCCTTGCTCCCCTCCCCCTGTCACGCCCCCGTGTATGATGTTCCCCTTCCTGTGCCCATATGTTCTCATGGTTCAGCTCCCACTTATGAGTGAGAACATGCGGTGTTTGGTTTTCCGTTCCTGTGTTAGTTTGCTAAGAATGATGGTTTCCAGCTTCATCCATGTCCCTGCAAAGGACATGAACTCATTTTTTATGGCTGTATAGTATTCCATGCTGTATATGTGCTACGTTTTCTTTATCCAGTCTATCATTGATGGGCATTTGGGTTGGTTCCATGCCTTTGCTATTGTGAATAGTGCTGCAATAAGCATACGTGTACATGTGTCTTTCGAGTAGAATGATTTATTATTCTTTGGATATATACCCAGTAATTAGATTGCCGGGTCAAATGGTATTTCTAGTTCTAGATCCTTGAAGAATTGCCACACTGTCATCCACAATGGTTGAATTAATTTACACTACCACCAACAGTGTAAAAGCATTCCTATTTCTCCAGCATCTATTGTTTCCAGCATCTATTGTTT
This sequence comes from Gorilla gorilla gorilla, assembly GCF_029281585.2. Classification (NCBI taxonomy): domain Eukaryota; kingdom Metazoa; phylum Chordata; class Mammalia; order Primates; family Hominidae; genus Gorilla; species Gorilla gorilla. Next base: position 101,196,938 of record NC_073232.2, read on the forward strand.
CCAGACTTTTTAATAATCACCATTCTAACTGGTTTGAGATGGTATCTCATTGTGGTTTTGATTTGAATTTCTTGAATGACCAGTGATGATGAAGTTTTTTTCACATGTTTGTTGGCTGCATAAATGTCTTCTTTTGAAAAGTGTCTGTTCATATCCTTTGCCCACTTTTTGATGGGGTTTTTTTTTCTTGTAAATTTGTTTAAGTTCTTTGTAGATTCTGCATATTAGCCCTTTGTCAGTTGGATAGATTGCAAAAATTTTCTCCCATTGTGTAGGTTGTCTGTTCGCTCTGATGATAGTTTCTTTTGCTGTGCAGAAGCTCTCTCTTTAGTTTAATTAGATCCCATTTGTCAGTTTTGGCTTTTGTTGCCATTGCCTTTGGTGTTTTAGCCATGAAGTCTTTGCCCATGCCTATGTCCTGAATGGTATTGCCTAGGTTTTCTTTTAGGGTTTTTATGGTTTTAGGTCTTATGTTTAAATCTTTAATCCATCTTTAAGAAACCTAGGTAGTAGCAAGTTAATCATGTTTCCTGATCAGAATGGAACAGGTAACTAGATGTAGTACAGTCTTCAATGACTTGGATAAGTTATTGGCACTTTCAAGATCTGTTTCCTCTTTTATAAAGTAAGGAAATTGGACTAAATGATATGTCTGATACCTTCTGATACTAAAACTCGAAGGTTCTTCTTGCTCAGAGGGCACCCTGTTTTCCATCTCAAAGAATGGTAGCGGTTTCTCTGATTAAAATAAAATTATTAAGTCAAAGAAAGACAGTATCAACAACTTATTAGAAATTCTCCTTCTCTTTTTGGAGAGGGGCATGCATTTCTTTGTGTTCACTCAAGCCTCTGAAAATATAAATAATATATTATGACAGAGTGAATTCTGATGACAAAGTTTGGCATTTAATCAGAAAAATTGAATAAATTAATGTATAAAATGACCAATCCATGATTACAACTCCTTTGTAATGCTGCAGTTCCTCAGAGACTGGTATGCAACTATGTGGCTTCATCCAAGGTTTATTTTGTACTTACTTTCAAATGGCAAATAACAGGTAACCTCCCAAAATTCATATGTGAAAGTTCTAGCCCCCAATGTGACTGTATTTAGAGAAAGGGTTTTTAGGAGGTAATTAAGGTTAAATGAAGTCATATGGGTAGGCACCAATCTGATAGGACTGCTGACCTTACAGAGATCTCGCTCTCAGCCTTATGAGGGCATAGCTAGAAGGCAGCAATCTGCAAGCCAGGAATAGGACCTTTACCAGGACTGAATCAGCAGGTACCTTGATCTTGGACTTCTCTGTCTCCAGAACTGTGAGAAACAGATTTCTGTTGTTTAAACCAACCAGTCTGTGACATTTTGTTATTGCAGCCTGAACAGACTAAGACATAGTGTTGCAGCATTATGAGCCTGAGTGTTAAGCCCAGAAGCACATGCCCAAATATGTACTTAGGGATTTGCAATTTTTAATATTTGTCCTTGGAAAGGTCATGTCTTTGTTGATATAGCCATAGATAAATTTAAGAGTTGCATTTTAAGATAGCATTATTTACTCCAGTAAAATATCCAGTGGTCACATTTTTCTTTAAACAGATTTTTTTTCCTGACCAAAGAAAATTTAAATACTGATACAGTGCCATCTTGTATATCTACCACTTTTCTTTTAAAAGGAAGCTGCTCAAACCTACTGTATAGCTGTTAAATAACAGCAAAACTCTATGATGGAAGGATTTCTGTTGCACCGGAGCAGCCCCAGGGGAGATGCAATTTTTACAGAGTATATTTATATATTTTGATTGTGGGGATCAGATGCTGTTCTATGACCTCCCGCCAGGTCTCCTTCCACCGTTCTGCCCTTGTAAACATATATTTTACATTTGCAAATCAGCCTGCAAAAAAAGGTATTTTTAAAAAATCTAACACCCCAAACACTACTAATATTTGGTCCACATTTACCAATGCCTTATGTACCTAAATCGAAGAGGTTAAATAATATCAGCAGAAAAGAGAATTTACATTTTTCATCAAATGTCTGCCTGTATATTGAAATGTTTACTAGTAGTAAGCCTTATATTAATATCTGCAAAGCACATAATTTTTCAGAATGCTTTTTCACTTCCTTCATAACTACCTTAAGAGCAATCCAGAGCCATTATTCCCCGTTTTCAAGTGGGAAAAAATAAGCTCAGGTAGGTTAGGTCCAGGATAATTTGCAAATGGCAGCAGAGGAAAAGATTCCATGTATTTCCCAAACCTCATTCAGTATCCGGATATGGGGACATAATGGATACAAAATTGTCTTAGTTTAAAGTAACAGGAAGAAAGCACCAAAATAAATCACATGAGTGGAAAAAATTAACTGTGCCTGCCATTTCCAGTTTTGGAGCAATTGAGTTGCTTCCTGCATTTAATGACACGGGCTAAATTACCATAGTTATAATTCCTCAAATAAAAAAATAGGTTATTTGGAACTTATTACTCTTTAATAGCATAGACCAGTGTTTCTCAAACGTTTTGGCCTAAAGGTTTCTTTATGTTTTTAAAAACTATCTTTAAAAATGATTGAGGATTCCAGAGAGCTTTTGTTTCTGTGGGTTATAGCTACCCATGTTTACTGCATTGAAAAATAAAGCAAAACTTTAAACATATTTTATTAATTTATTTAAAAATAGTAAATTAATGACGTTAAACTAAATAAATATTCACATTTTTATTATAATTTATTTCCCAAAACGAAACAAAAATTAGTGAGAAAACTGTCATTGCTTTCTATTTTTACAAATATCTTTTGAGTCTGGCTAAAGAGATGACTGGATTCTCCTATCTGCATTTGCATTCTAGTTGTGGTGATATCATACGTGTAGCTGACACACTCCACTGCAAATCCATGAGAATGACAGTGAAAAAGCCAAATAATGTGTTTGTGGTTTTTTTAAAAAATAGTTTTGATCTTACAGGCTGTCAGGGATCCCTAAGCCATATTTTGAGAACTACTGGTAAAAACAATAACAAAGCCAGAATTTTAAAAATATGTGTTTTCAATAATATAACAATTTCTGAGGTACATACTTTAAAGTGCATAATAATCTCTGAGAAGGATATTTTTTTCCAATAGAATCATTTGAGTCCTAGTTCTTTTCTTTCCCTGGATGCTTTGTGTTTAGAGATAATCCAGAGCCAGGAAATTCTAAATTTGAAACAAAGAACAAGGACTCCAGCCTATCTGGTGTCAGCAAGAACAGTCAATGAGAACCACCACTTTGTGTGCATACACCAAACGATTCCAGTACAGTATATGAAAATAGTTTTAATCTCCTGATTAAGGTAAATTCAACACTAAATATTCTCTTTTTGTATCATCAGTTCCAAGAAATAAGATCCTAGTAGGGCATTGCCAGATGGGGAGACGAGAGATTACTCCAAGCTCATGGCCTTTGGGGTACCTTAAAGATAGAGTGACAGACCTCCATATTAAGACCAGTCAGAGGCAGGAAAGGTCCTCTTTGTCTTGAATACCAACACTCTGAGGCTATGGCAGCTTCTCAGAACAGATCTAGCTCTGATGTTGTAGAACAGAAAAAAATCTGAGTGCTGGCTACATATTCCCCTTTCAGTGAGAAAGGCATTAATGTCTTGTCACTTGTCATCAGTTGGGAAATACTCAAATGCAGCATTAGTTAATGAACCAATTTAGAATGTAATGGCCTATTTCCATGTATGGCATAAACTAAGCAAATGACAGGGGAGACACAATCACTCAATTCATCACTCTTCTTTATGAAATAATGTGCCTTTCCTTCCTTCCTCTCTTCTTTATTCTTACCTTTGTCCTTTTCTCAAATATTTATATTGTACCCATCATGAATGAGGTACTGTGGCAGATTCCACTTCATATTTATCTGGCTGCCCAATCTGTTTTCTTTTTTTTTCAATTTTTTGTTTTTGGAGACAGGGTCTCATTCTTTTGCCCAGGCTAGAGCCCAGTAGCAGTATCACAGCTCATGGCAGCCTCAACCTCCCAGGCTCAGGTGATTCCCCCACGTCTGCCTCCTGAGTAGCTGGGACTACAGGTGTGCACCACCATACCTGGCTAATTTTTTGTATTTTTAGTAGAGGCTGGTCATGAATTCCTGGGCTTACGTGATCCACCCACCTCAGCCACCCAAAGGGCTAGGATTACAGGCATAAGCCACCACGCCAGGACTGTTTATTTTTTAATTACTAAATGTTTTTTCTTCCAAATTAAAAGGAAAGCATGTCCTTTATAGAAAAATTAAAATTATAGTATAAAGAAGTCAACCATAATTGCCCATAACCAATCTCTAGGAGGCCATTTAAATAATTTCTTCTGGATTTCCTCCTGTATTCTTATCTATTTAAGATTTACCTACTTGAGATATATATGCATGCAATTTTGTGTCGTTTGCTTAACATTGTATCATAAGCAATTTCAACATCATTAAAAGTCCGTCATAAACATAATTTTAATACCCAAAGTTGGTGATAAATATCTCAGTGGAGGAATCTTATTCTTTATTTCAGATTTCCTTAGGATAAATTGCTTCTTAGAAGTGGAATTACTGTAGGCGATGGGAAGAGTACATTTTAGAATGTTCCTTGACACACTGACGAATTCCTTTCCAGCACTGTAACAGAATCACACCACTAGATAAGAGGGCTGATTTCACTGGACCCTCACCAGAAATGAAGAAATGTTTATTGATAAGCAACATTTGTTAATATTACTGGTAAGAGAAAAAAAATCCTATCTTTTAAAAAAGTCTGGAGTTGGTATAGTCTGAGACAGTATGGCTGCGGCATTTTGGTCCTCCAGATGAGCTCTTCTGCCAGCGCTGCAGATTTCAGTGTATCCCGGGATGAGAGGCTCCGGCTCCACCTGCTGCCACTGTCCTCTTGGAGCAAAAAGATATCTACTTACAGATAATATTATGAAATTAAAAGAATTTCAGCATAAGAAGGTGGCTGTTGAATATAATCTTCCTGGCACCAAAGAAATCTATTTTAGAAACTTGGAAGAGAAATTGAACTAGAACAAGCTCATCTTGAAGGGGAAGTTGAGAACCCTACTTCATTTGCGTGAGTCCTGGGACCATGTGGAACTGGCTAAAAACATCACTTGCAAGTACCATACAGAAAACAAAAATGTCACTTTGGCGGAATTTAAGTTTGGACCACTTTTCATAAGACTGTGTTACGACTCGAATCTTGAGGAATCTTCAATGGAGCTCAGGAAAGATGAGTATTTACAACGGTTCTCAGACTCCACACAATTTACTATTTTGATGGTTTTGTTATTTATCAAAAGCAAATATATAAGTGCTTTGGAAATATTGACAGAGATGAAAAACCCAGATGGAAAGTTCACCAGGATACCTATGTTCTTGATTTTGCAATTGGCTACAAACTGAATAGCTCTGAATCTTTAAAAGTCTGTACTACATTAAGAAAAGAAGCCCTAATCAAAGGAGTTCTCTCCAGGAGAGCATCCTGTTTCCTGTGACATCAGAACCAAGTGGCAAAAGCTATGTCCATTTTTTTTCCTCACATCATGAATCCAGAAAGCATAAAGTTTACTAAGTTAAACATGATCATCCATATCCAGTCAAATACGTTAGCAACTGTGATGGAGATACTAAACGGCGTTGCAGAAGGAAATGTATCAAGATTCGTTGAAAGACGTGAGTTCTCAGAGGAACTGCTGGCCAAAGTGAGGGAAAAGGGAAAGATGCGCTTGTCTTTGTGGCCAGATTTCATGAGATGTATGGAAAACTGCACATCGTTGTCCAGGTCACCACTTACACTTTGGATGTTCTGCGACATCCCTTTAAAAATGTAAGGGACGGGAAATCCCACATGTTGCCGTAAAACAACAGGATGGTCACCTGTTAGACCTTCCAGGCACTCGGCCAGTCCCTGTTGGCTGAGTAAACCCTAGTTTCAATCCACCTATGGGTATGAAGACCTGCTTCCAGTGAGTTATTGGCTTCCCTAAGAAGCAGGCATCACACTTCAGCAGACAGTACAGTGACACTTGATTTCCTCCCTAAAATCACTGAATGGTGGCATGCTGCTCTCTGAAAAGTTATGTCGTGCCACTGTAAAGATCTAGATACAAGCACAGAAAGCTCAGCTCCCTCAGAAAGCAGGCTTCCCCTGTGCACACTACTGAGGATCCGTGAAGAAACATGGTCACTGTCTCCAGTCCAGCTTCCAGTACTGGAGTGGAACCCAGTAGGCACTATCAGGAATGAATTTCACTACAAGTGTGGTCAACTCTGATTTTCAAGGGAGTAATTACTTGCAAATTATACCCTTGCTGAATTCAGGAGGTCCGAAACCCTGTTCTACCATATCAGAAAATAGCCCAGGATTTCCTCACTGCTCTGCCTTCACGTATTCTGTAACTTGAGCCCTCATTTTCTCATCTGCAAAATAATAGTGCTTATGTGTATTTGCACATACATTTGAAATCTTCATTCAAGGTTTAGTAGGGTAAAATTGTCTCAAAAATAAGAGAAACAAAGGTTCTGGAGCAAAAAGAAATCTGGATTTTAAATTACTATTGAGATTGAATCTTTAAAAATGCAAGTAAAACTATAGGTCACTTAAAAATTCTCTAAGATAAAAGTTGTATAAATACACTGGTGCTTGCTCTTCATGAACTCAATTAATAAAAGGGAAATAACTTAAATCACACCTAAAGTTGCTATATCAGAGTTCTTGGTCACAACACTGAAATCATTTCTGGCTAACTGAATCAGAAGAGAAATATATTGGAAAGTCATTAAGTAGCATACCAAAGAGACAGGAAGTTTGGCAAATAAGGCTCCTTACACAGGAAGGGAAGCTTAGCAGCTGAAATTAGAACAGGTGGGTCATCACACCATTCAAATAGCTCACTTAGGACACCACTGACAGTGCCGCAGTGTTACCTCTGGCACCACTGTCCCTGAACACAAAACCCACTTCACAGATAGTGGAGACATTTCTAAAATGTTTCTTCTTGAAACACATAATCCAGATTCAAATAACTGTACAGGAGTCTCTGAGGCTGATGTTGGGTCACAAAATGGTACTCTAGCCGCCGGGGAGCAGGGGACGATGGGTATTGGGCCATTTTGGCTTTTATGAGAATTTGGATGCCAGATAGCAAGACCATGATCAATGACCACTCTAAATACGTATGTGGAATTTTTTGTTTCATAATGCTTTTTAGGAATCTAGCTAACCTTCTTAATTACCACTGAATTTTAAATTGTCCAGTAGGTCGTGAGATTATCTGGTTCAATACTGCAAACTCAAATGCCTACCATATTCTCAAATGTCAGTGAGGTGGGGGTGTATGGGAGTGGTGGGGACTGTGGAAAACTGAAGAGTGTCTTCACAGTCTAAAGGCGACACCTGCTATTCAGCTTCAGCTGATGGTTGCTAGAACTCGCCATGGACCAAATGTCTGATGTTACAATTTTACAGAAAATGTGAAAAGGCTGAATTTCTGTGAAATTTCCTAACTTCAACATTTGGAACCAACTTCAAACTAAGCAAAACAACACTTGCTTCTTAAAAATCAAGGCTGCAGGCTGCCTCCAACAATCAAACTCTTCATTTAAAAAAAAAAAAAGAATCCAGGGAGATGAGGCTTAAGAAGGTGAAATGCCTGAGACCAAATAACTCAGTTGGTAGCTGAGCCAGGGCTAGAATTTTGGTTTCCAGAGGAAAGGCTAACTAAGAAAAGCCAGTGTTTCCCCACCCCACTCTGCAGCCATTTCTCTCACTTGGAAGTAAGCTCCCAACCAAGCTCAAGAAAAGCGACTCTATTTCATCCAGCAGCAGCAGTCTCCATAAAATGTTTATCAGTTAATAGAACCTGTGAAGCCAATAGAAACAGCTTTCAGTGTTGGATCAGAGTTTAAATTTTAGCTTCTACTGCTTTCTAGGTGAGTAACCTGGGATAAATTATTTTACTTCTCTGTCTCTCGTTCATGGAAAAAACAAAAACAAAAACAAAAAATGAGTCCCTTTTATATACAGGGTTGTGGCAGATGGAGTAAGATTTTGTGTACCGACTGCCTGACACAGTGCCAGAACTGTAGTAAGAACACCACATGTGATAGTAACATAACATCCAGGAGATAATTCTAATACTTCGTATTTTCCAAGTACACACAAATTGGGGGTAGGGGGAAGAGCTAAGATGCTTAGTAGTGGGCGTAGCCAGTTGTGGATAAATATCAAAAAGGGAATCCTAACATGAAGCATAAGTGGGATTTTCACCAAAACCCTATCCTTCCCCAGACTCCCAGTGACAGTTTAACGGTCAGCTGCATCAAGGCTTGTGTACTGTGCAGTCTTAAAAGGCACCACTCCTGTCTATCTCGGTGAAATTCATGGTGGAGCAAAAGGGAGTTTAGGTGGTTCCGGCCTGGGGAGAAGACCTGCAGGGTTTCAGATGCGAAAGTCGCACCCAACCGCTTCACTCGGGCTCTAGGCCATCCGCAGGGGCCCTGCTTCCTTCCACCTGCGAGCTTTTTCTGCAGAATGCGGGAAGCCGCCGCCGCCGCCAAAGAGGAGGGGGCGGAGGCAGAGGCGGAGGCGGCACCCAGGGGCCGGGGCAGGGGAGGCCGGGACCATCGCAGTGACAATTTATTTTCCTGCAGCAGCGGCAGCAGGGACGGTTGCTGCAGGTTCGGGGTCGGCCGGCCTGCGCGTGGGCTTGCGAGGACGCTGTTCGTCCCCTGCGCTGGGGTGTCCGACAGCGAGGAGGAGAACGACGCACGGAGCCCGCGCGACTGGAACCAGCAAAGCTCCATCTGTCGGCAGAGGAGAAGGGGGAGGAGGCACGGCCGAGGCAAACGAGCGGACGCCTAGTCGCCGGGTGCCGGTATCACCCCGCTGCAACGCCTTCCAGCAAAAGCCACCGCGGCCCGGGTTGCAGCAGCCGGACGGATGCCAAGGCCACACGGCAGGCACGGGGGCAGCCGTCGCAGTCGCCGTCCCACACGGGCTGCGGACACCGAGTGTTGCTAGTGAGTAGCGGCGCGCGCGCGTGAGTGAGAGCGCGCACCGGACGGGGAAGTGCGCACGGCGGGTGCGTCTGCCTCGTGGCCTGGCGCGCGCCGGCCCTTCCGCTGGCAGCGTCCGGTCCCGGGCTGGCTCTGGGGGAGGAAAAAATGCACTTTGGCGGCTGGTCGCTTCCTTCCTGCCAGTCATGCAATCGGCCGCCTCCAAGGGCGCCGCCTGCATGCGCCCCTCCGCTGGGCCCTCTGGGTTAGTTTCACCTTGATAGGGAGGCAGGAAGCCCTGGCTGCTGGTGGCAGGGCGGGACTCTGGCCGTGACCTATACGTGGGTGCGCCCGTTTTTTTGGTTCAGCCCTGGGTTGCAGCCTTGGAGATGATGTCGACCTTGGGAGAGACCACTGCACTGTCTCTAGCGGCGCGGTGTGGAGGAGGGAGGGGCGAGGGTTAGAAAAACGGACCTTTACCCCGGCTGAGCAGGTGCCATGCCTTTCCAGATGATGTTACTTTTATGCCGTTTATGAGCGACTAAGAAATTGCCCCTCACCTGGATAACTTAAAGCTTTCACCGAAAGCCCCCAGTGAGATGCACAAAGAAATGGAATGTCTCCAAAACATATTTTTTTCAGAACTTTCTCTAAAACAACCCACGCTGCTGATACCCCCAGAGCCTAAGGTGCCATAATTGCTGAAGTTTAAAAGAAAATTTATGTAAGGAATAAGTAATTCAGGAAACGGAACCCAATCTAGAGGTTTGAAAAAAAAAAAATCAAGTGCCTGGGAAGTGGGGTGGGGTGGCTTGCTTCCTGGAAATCAGTGTTCGGTAGTAAGTAAAAAAGACAGCTTTCAAAGTAAGCCCCAGTGAGCACACTGCTTTCCAAACATCTTGCTCATTATTGACAATAACGTGAAGTCCTGGATTTTAAGCTATTTCCGAAGACATAATAGATATCACTAGGATGCTTGTTTATGGTGTCATGATTTAAGGCCCTGTCAAGGTCGATAACGTAGATTTGTTCCAGCAGATAAATTATACCTGAATGTTTGATTGTTCGTGTCAATTTTTTTGAGGGTAGGTTTTGACGGTTGTTTTACACAGAAATTAAGCCACCGTGTTTTGTTTTTATCCCGACCTTGTTTCCATTGGAAATTTTGTGTTTTCAGGATGGATGCTACATTGTACTTCAAAAATATACTCTGCCACTGGATTATAGTGGGCATTTTGTAGCTACACTATACATATCTTTATTTTTAATACAAGTTAATGTGTCGCTGAGCAGTAGGCTTTTTTTGTTTACCATTTGCACCATGAGAGCTTCTCCATTCAAAGGCATAAAATGTTATTGGAATCTACCTGGAAAATGAATTGGCTGATTGTTTTCTGTTCAGACACAGATACAGCAAATTGCCACTAAGAATCTGCTTTTGCGTATACTTTGGCTGTAATTTATGTAGCAACTGGTTCTTGGGAATTTCAAGAAGAAACTTGTTTTCTTATCCTCACCTATAAAGTAAGCACCAAAATTTAAATTATAAGGCAGATAACCTAAGTCCTTTACCTCTATCTCAACCTTCAAGGCCTGTTTATTGGTACTCTTGCCCTGTTTCATAGGATTCTTACGGTTTGTGGGAGGCTTGGGGGGGAGTAGTGAGGAACCAGTTTCCTGAGGATGTCCTCAATAGAGAGATTTGCTTCTGGAGGAGAGAGTGTCTTTGGGGTTGATTCCTAAGAAGGACTGATAAAAATAGTTATAAAGAATTGTTAGTAATAGTTCTCTCTTCTTACTTTCAGCACATAGGACTTAATTAACACCGTTTGATCATTTCCTTCCTTTAGGACCCTTCCCAGCTGTAAGAATTTACAGCTACAATCCAAGAAATGAGATTGCATTTTACAAGAAAAGAAAACTGATAATTCTTGCCCAAAACATGAGGAGTAGAAGGAATGTGAGAGAAAATAATGTAGATTCGGTCCAGGAAGTGCTAGGTGCTTTCCTGGTGGGTACATTTACGAATTAGAGACATTTTAATTAATCTACTGGATTTGTGATTCTGTCTACTACTATCATCTTTTTCTTGACCTTATGAAAGATTTATAGATGGCTTCAACTGAAACTACAGGAAATGACTCATGGTTATCCCTGAAGATATTAGAGCCAGCTTTCCGTTCCTTAGGGCTGATGCATAGCAGCTCTTGGATAAATATTGCTAAATAAATGACAAATTTTAGAATGTCTTTTTATTATTATTGTACTTTAAGTTCTAGGGTACATGTGCACAACGTGCAGGTTTGTTACATATGTATACATGTGCCATGTTGGTGTGCTGCACCCATTAACTCGTCATTTACATTAGGTATATCTCCTAATGCTATCTCTCCCCCCTCCCCCCACCCCACGACAGGCCCCGGTGTGTGATGTTCTCCTTCCTGTGTCCCAAGTGTTCTCATTGTTCAATTCCCACCTATGAGTGAGAACATGCGGTGTTTGGTTTTTTGCCCTTGGGATAGTTTGCTGAGAATGATGGTTTCCAGCTTCATCCGTGTCCCTACAGAGGACATGAACTCATCCTTTTTTACTACATCACCTCTTCTGCTATTTTTTAAATCATAACTTTATATGAATCACCAAACATTTCATCAAATTGAATCCCAGTTCATATAATCAACTAAGAAGGCCAACATCCTCGATTGAAGAAACAGTAACAAAATCAAAACAAAACCAAAACCAAACTCTAAAACAAAACAAAAACCAACAAAAAATACTATTGGTACCTGTTGACTTGCTTATTCCACCTATCTGAACATGTGAACTGTCCAACTGAACGTGTGAATGTACATTCAGAAATCCTGAGTTGACATCAGAATGTTCAACTCGGGAATAATCTGGATGTAGCTACATCTGGATGTGGCTTTTGTCAGAAATTATTTGCATTTCTAAGCAAATCAGATTAACGTCTAGTACAATCTTCCATCTCTGCATGTCAAGTGGACAGGCCAATTTAACATTTGGCATACTGCTGAGTCTTCAAAACACATATTGTTTGATGCTCTAACTTTTAAATTAAATCCGTGTTATTTTTTTCCATTGATGTGGTTGGCTTAGAGACATTAATTTGACTGGTGGTTGCTTAGTAACTTGTGTTTATTAAAAGAAGTCCCTTGATATAAACACCAGTAATTCTTATGTCTTGATTTGCTGTAGTTAACCTTTCAAGGTACTGTTTTGGAAATGGGTGCATTGTCTTGAATATTAAGGATGTTATGACTCCTTTTTTTTGTTTTTGTTTTAGTTCTGACTTTCCATCTCCTATCATTAGAAAGTCTCCCAGTTATTCATTTTCCACTTTCAGGATGACAGATTAGAAAGCTATCTGAAATTTACCTGGATATTAACTTTCTAGTGGGTAATAATAATGCAAATTTTATTCCTGAAATTCTTCCTTTTATGTCCTCTGATCAAGCTTGTTTCATTCTGAATGAAAGTAAAATGAGATTCTCAATTTATTTTAAAAAATTGGGCTATGTCCAAAGATAAATACATTAAAGTAAAATATTATGTAAAATAAAAAACTGCTTATCACTGTTCTGAAGTAGCACAAACACTGCTATTCTCTGCATAATGAAACGTGGCCATTCCTACCAAGTATTTATTTGACAAGTAGGCTCTTGAGCACTTGAACAGAAGTGAAAAGCGGGTTTCCTCCATGTCATATTAAGGCCCTTGAAAGGTGGGGATGGAATTTTGATTTGAGGTGGTAGCCAATTGTAGGTTCCTTGAAAGGGAGCAAGTGAGGAAAGCATGTTGTCAGAAGAACACTTTGGCAGTTGGGTGGAGAGTGGATTAGTATTAGGGAGTGAAGGCAATAATCCAGTGTCTGATGATGACAGCCTGATCTCAGATCCCATTGAGATGGAGAAAAGAAAACCTTAGGCAGATATCAGGATTCTTTGTTTTATGTGAAAGAGATTGAAAACCTGTGGCACAAGTGTGATCACTAATACCTTCCACACCCACAGAGACATCACCAGTGGATTACAGCATTCTTTCCTGCGGAGCCCTGGTGTAACCTCAGAATCTTGCAAACATTTGACAAATATTCATTAATAGCTGTTAGTTATTGAAGATGTGCTATATGCCAGGCACTGTACTAAGCCTTAACACAAGTTTATCTCAATGATGATGGAGTGGTTGGAAACAGGATATTTTTTCCCCACGTACTAGTAGTGTATCCTTGGGCAAGTTACTAACTTCTGTGAGTCTCAGTTTCCTTGCTTTTCAATTGAAACGTTAGTTTCTATCTCAGAAGGTTTTAGGGAGGATTAAATAAATAGCTGTAAATGCAAAGTGTTTAGAACAATGTCTGGCACAAAATTAAGTGCTATATGTGTTCGTTGTTATTCTTGTTACTATTCTTTAAACAACCTTATGCCTAAGTACCATTGTGCAGATTAAAAAATGTGCAAATGAGCTATGTGAATTGCTCAGCATCATAGGCTGGTAAATGATAGAGCTGGCCGTCAAACCCAGGCAATATGACTCCAACACCTATTTTCCTAACTTGTATGGATCTCTGTCTCCTATACTGCATGCCAGGAGCTGGGGATACTGATTAGAGCAAGAAAAGTAGGGGCTTGTCCTCATGGATCTTCAGTGTTCCAGTCCTCTCTAATGTAGATCTGCCATCTCCAATGTAGAGTTAGTAGCCAGATTATAACGTTTTTCCTTGATGTTTTCGTATTTTGTAAGTAATGTTTTTATTAAGTTCTTTATTAAGAAGTGCTCCAATTTGTGTTTTCATATATGCTTTAAAAATGGATTATTTTCTGGGTCTTTACCCTAACACAGTTGGCATATACAATACTTATGTCTCTCCTTATACTCAAGGCTTCTTATGCCTCCCTCATATAATATATCAGATTCTGGGGCAAGCTTTAGTATTCTGAAAAACTTCTATGCCATCCACTTCCCTCCATACTCCCAGAGTCTCAGGTGTCTCCCATTGTGAGCTGTGGTGGAGTGATAATGACATTTCTAACCACCTTTTAATTCAGCTTATTCAGAATATTTTATAGAGTAATGGCAAAGCAAATTTTAGTTGTTCTTTGACTTGTTGAAGTAATTATGCCTAATTATAAGAAGACAGATTTTATTTATAGGTGGGAAGACTCCTGTGGCAGTGAAGAATAAGCAATTCTTAACTCCTTCAGAGCTTTAGGATGGAATCTGCCATCACTGATTCCAGTATTTTGACTTTATTGCATTAATTCTTATAAATGTTTGTTCTCATAACTCTCAGAAATCTATAGCTAGTATTGTGTTGTTCTAAGTAAGTGAAACTTTTTCTTGGTCTTGTATAAAGTTGAATTTGCCTCCAGCAAAAAATCATTGAGTAGAAGGAGAGATATATGTGTTGTGTATGTCAACAGTGTTACATAAAACAAAAACAAAATAATCAATTTTTTAAAGCATAGGTGAAAACGCAAATTGGAACACTTCTTAATAAAGAACTTAATAAAAAGCATTACTTACAAAATACCAAAACGTCAAGGAAAACTAGCAATCATCTGGATACTAATTTTACATTGAAGATGATAGATTTACTTTGGAGATGGTTGGAACCCTGAAGTGCCGTGAGGGCAAGCCCCCACTTTTCTTGCCCCAGTCAGTATCCTTGGTACCCAGCATGCAAGTATAAAACACTAATAATTTTGATGAGGGAAATTTTGAAATCTCACCCTTAAAAATATACTCTGCATCCTTTGATTTACCTTTTTGTGTAAGTTACACATTATATTATTTGGCAAAAGTTCAATTCTTTTTAAAGAAACATTTTAAATTTCATGAGTTTAAATTTGATTAAAGATGAAAGAATTTGAGATTTAGTGAATTTGGCTTTTTTTTTTTTAAACGGCTGCAATGCTTAGGTTTAGTGGCATCACAGTAACTAAACCAGATTCAGCAAAAGCCCAAGAAAGAGAGAACTGTTAAGAGGCCCATCAGGAATTATTCATTTTAATTGTGTGATTTGATGCTTCTCTGGGTTAATTTAGAAACAGGAGGCCAGTGATGACTCATTTTTAACCCTTTTTAGCTCCCTGTGAACACTGCCTGCCTGTTTTGCATTTGGCTGTGTTCAGAGACAGGCTCAGGTGCAGGTTCCCCTTTAGAGTGTTACATTTCAAACTTGCCTGGTAGTGCACTAATCAGCTATGCACCTTTAATTAAAAGTGTAGGGAAAACTATAGCCAGGAATGATGATTATGGCTAAATTTGGCTCATCTGAGGACCCTGTGATTCTATTTATCCTGTCACTACAACTGTATCATTTAACACTAGAAATACAGAGAGGCTGTTCTGCCTTTGGGCTCATGCTTCGGTCTTCTGGTGGGTTGACTCTGGCTTTTTTTCCCCAATCTGTTTTGTCCTTGAAAGGTTGGGTTATAAATTGTTCCACAAGATAAGTTTTCTTTAACTATAGGAACAAATGGACATGGTGGATGGAACGAGATTGGGAAAGAGAGGCCTGAAATGTGCCCTTCCTATGCTAATGTTCCTGTTAACCTGGGCAAAGAAACTGCTTACTTAATCTATAAAGTACTTAAGCTAAATAAATAAATTGATAAATAAGATGAAAATCACTCAAAATCATTGGTGGGTGTAGAACTTTGTTTTTTTTTCAATTCATGAAAAATTTAATAAATTAAAATGTGGATCTTGAAAGAAATATAACTCTATCATATTCTTATGGCACACGTAGTTATTTTTCTTTTGTCAAGTATAATATTACTGAATAACTTAGGTAACTAGGGCAGTGATTCTCAAACTAGGCTCAAAATAAGAAAATGTCCTCCATCCCACCCCTAGAGATGATTATTCAAAAGGTTTGGGTGGAGCCTGGCAGCCTTCTTTATATCTTTTTAAAACAAGGGTCGTGGTCTGTCACCCAGGCTGGAATGCAATGGTGTGATCATAGCTCACTGCAGCCTTGACCTCATGGGTTCAAGCGATTAGCCTTCTAAGTAGCTGGGACTACAGGTGCGTGCTGCCACACCTAGCTATTTTTAATTTTTTTTTTTTTTTTTTTTGTAGAGACGAGGTTTCACCATGTTGCCCAGGCTGATCTTGAATTTCTGGGCTCAAGTGATCTTTCCACCTCAGCCACTCAGAGTACTGGGATCACAGGCATGAGCCACTGCACCCAACAGCCTTCCTTTTAACAATCTTCTCAGGAGATTCTGATGCAGGTGCTCAGTAAACCACCCTTTTGAGAAGAATCTGCTTAAGAGCTAAATCTAATCTTATATTCAAATTCTTTCTTCTACTTTTATGTTTTGAACATTTGTTTCTCCTGATTTCGATAGACAGTTTCATGTAATAACATATATGTCAGTGCTGCCTTGGAGTTCTCATAAAGGTACGATATATTGCCTTTCCCAGTCTTAATATGATCTATCTTTTGATGGGTGAAATCAGGAAACCACAGGGTTGGTGGGAATTTTTAGAGATAATGTACATTCTTCTGAGTGACAGATATTTGGATAGGGCAGAGATGGATTTGATCAAAGGAAAGTAAGAGAAGACATTAGTAAGTAGTGGAAGACACAGAGAAGGGGAAAGGCTCAGATAACAGAGGGCACTGAAGGGCTGGCGAGGGTTTAGACCTCTTCTGGCAGGCGCTGAGTTACTATGGTGCAGTTTTTGAGCGGGGGACTAACTGGATGCAAACAAGTGCACACCTGAGCTAGAGACACACAGTACCTTGTCCAGAAACAGAGGATCAAGGAACAGGTGGGTGAAGCAGGCTGGTTTGTCACCATAAAGGCAGAAAGAAGCAAGGGTGAGGACTTGGGGCCCAGAATTTGGCAGGACTGACTTTCAAGGGTTTATGCAGTAGGGTTCTCCAACTCTGTGTTCCTAAAGGTCTATAGCTTTTTGGTAAATTGCTTTTTTCTACTATTGATGTTATGGTGTATACATGAAGGCCACCCAGCTCAGCTTCAGGCCAGGATTTAGGAAGTCCTTGAACAATTGCTACAACTACCAGTACCTTAATATTGTGAGGCAAGGAAGGCACAATTATTCTTAACTTTGGACGAGAGAAATAGACTCAGAGAGAGAAGTAATTTACCAGAATTTACACATGTAGAAATTGGCAGGGCTAGGATTCAAGTTCAGGGCAACCTATTCAAAACTTGTAGGTTTTATAAAAAAGTATAATTTGTCTGATTACATAAAGTGATACATACTTATAACAAATTGCACAGCAATGAATAAATAAAAAGTGAAAGTCCCTCATGATCCCACCCTTGAGAGAACAGCTGAGAAAAATTCAGTAAATGTTGTTCCAGACTTGTTTCTTAAAAAATTCCAGTATACTTAATGAATACATTTGTATTCATATTACAAGGATGGAGCTATATTTTATATGTTATTCCACAGCTAGCTGTTTTCACTTAATGCTCTAACTTGGATGACATCCTGGTTCAGTACAAATAGATGTAAGTCCTTTCTAACAGCTGCATATGCTACAGAGATTCTTTAAGTATTCCTCTTTTGATGGCTATTTATTTTTATTTCCAAAATTTTAATATTTTAAAACCATGCTGCAGTGTGTGTGTATATATTAAATGGTCAAGGAAATCTATGGGGAGATCTTAGAATTGGAATTGCTTAGTCAAGAGGAATGCATATTATTTTAAAAACTGACATTTTTTTCAATCCTCATCCATATTGAGTTGGACCAATCATATAAATTTGACCAATCAAATACATTAAATGCCTGGCTTAAATTCAGTTTCTTAATTACTAGTGAATTTAGATGTTTATTTCTTGTGACTTAACTGTTTATATTTCTCTTATTACTTGCTCATGTCACTTGCCCATTTTTACTCTTTTTCTTACTGTTATGCAAATGTTTCCTATAGTTTAGAGATAATAGATATTATAGCTGTCAGTGGTACAAACTTTTTTATTCTTTTACTTGTTGAAAAGATTTTTAAAAGTACTATTCAAGCATTTACAAAATATTTTATTTTAAAATAATTTTAGACTTTCAAAAGATTGTGGAAAGAGTACACAAAGTTTTTATACAACCTTTACCCTGATTCCTCAAATATTAACACCTTGCAAAACCACAGTAGTCATCAAAATCAGTAAATTAACACTGACACAGTACTATTGTCTAATCTACAGATCTTATTCAAATTTCACCGAAGTCCTTCTGGGCAAGGATCCTATCTGGGATCATACATTGAATTCATTTGTTATGCCTCCTTAGTCTCTTTTAATCTGCAATAGTTCCTAAGTCTTTCTGTCTTTCATGATCTTGACACTTTTTAAGAGCACTGGCTGATTGTTTCCTAGAAAATCCCTTGATTTGGGTTTATTTGATGTTTCTTCATGAGTATGTAATCAAGAGAGTGACCTAGTCTGATGATGGTCAAAAATAACTTGCCTGAAAAAGAGATGCTTAAGCTAACACCAGAAAGATGGGTAGAAAGTGGAAGTATGAACTGGGGATGGGGTGCCTTTGCATTGACTTTGCATAGTGCATCTAAGCAACTGAAAGAAGCCAGTGGAGGAGGTGGTGTGAAAGAAGGCTCTAAGGAGGCAGTCTGGTCAGACCCAGCTTTGTGGGACTTATTAAGGTTATAGGATATTAACAGCAATAGAACATCATTCAAGGGCTTTAAGCAAAGGAATGGCAATATCTGAATCAGGTTTTTAAAAGATCACTACAGGTAGATTCTTCACCAGGTAGAATTTATCAAAGGGGAGCAAGATAGAAACAAATACAACAACTAGAAGGCAGTTCTAGCAATGCAGGCAGAGAAAAGGGTGGGGTGTACATTAAGGAGCCTCCCCGCAAAGACGGTGAAAACCTGCAGTTTTGAGAGATGTTTTGGAGGGTGAATCTGAATCTGCACATGCAGGTGATAGATTGCATGTGGGGTTAAGGGAAGGGGTAGGTGCAGGATTGCTAATATCAGCGTTTGCCAGATTTTGTGTAAGTGATTGGATGTTGGTACCATCCATGGAGATGAAAGAGACAATTCTTCACCTCTGATAGTGAAGTCAGAAGCATCACCATCTCCAATTCTTTTAGATGCCAACATTTACAATATATTTGCTTATTTATGCTTCTGTATCTCATTATAGCCACTTAGCTTCCAAGTTCTATGGTTTTTCCTCAGAATCTTTCCCAATAACTGTTTGTCCTTCTCCATTTCTTTCACTGCTCTTCAGTTTGGACAAGGGTTTCCTCATTCCAGTGTTGCATACTTGCTTCCTCTCTGGGCTACCAATTCCTCTATTCTCTGTAACTTTATCCATCGCTTCCAGAGTATGTGCGTTTAATAAATATGTACTAAGTGCCTCGTTTGGGCAGATCACTTTGTTGGGAAGAGTTGGGAATAAAGTAAGTTAAGTATATTTCATGGAACTGGAGTCAATTCCGAGTTATAACTGAGGCAGAAGGAAAAAGGCCATTCTGCCTAGCGGTCAAGAAAGGACCATATTCTTCTTTCACTCCTTACAAAAAATAAATTCCACACAGGTCAAATGTATTTATCCAAAAATGACTAACCACAGAAGTACCAGAAGAAAAGATCAGTAGATGTATTTTAAAATTATGATGAGTAAGTTTGAAGACCTTTTAAAGAATGTTGAGAAACCTAGATACCATAAAGAAAATAGGTCCACTTGAAAGCTTAAATTTTAAAAATTCCATGTAAAAATTAAACAGCTTTCAAGCAAGAATGTCAGCTGAACTAATAATTATAGAAGGAAAAATGGAAATAGAAAAATGGCCACTTTCAAACACCACAATAATTGTCTCAGGGAAAAAAATCTTCAAATGCTAAAATTAGTGGGCAATGGTATATTTGCATAGTTTCCCTACAAGATACTTTTCAATTATAAAGAGAAAAATAGTATCGTGGAGAAACCTGACAGATATAACTTAAACAAATATCAAGATTAACATTATTAATAATTGAACAAATCAATAACATATGTCTCCTGATACATCATGGAGGATACACCATCACTTATAAGGTATTTTTTGCCAAAAACTCTCATTGTTTTCTGTATTTCATCTTTGTCACAGTTACCACAATCTTTATTAGATAATTGTGTAGATAATTATTTATTATTTTTACACCTCTCTGCCCCATTCCTGGTCCCTAGCAGAATGTAAGGTCCATAAAAGCACAAAGTAGGGGCTTTATAAGTAACATTGAATAAATGAATGAATAAATAAATTTATTTGGAGCTATCAGTTTTTACAGGAAAGATCCATTTAGCCTTGGATTGTATTGAATGAAAAATCACAGTTGGGTATCTTGGTGGAAGTGGATGGAGGACATTTGAAGGTACAATGCTAAAGCTCAAATTAAGCTGAAGCCATGAAAAAAAAAAAAGGTGTCTTATAGACTGAAGATATATCAAGAGAAAAAGATGAAATATTAATATTTGAGATGCAGGGTGAGGGAGGAGAAAGGAAACACTCCACTTCAGAGAGGCCAAGGCAGGAGTTGATTTTAAATAGGGAAAGTTCAGCTGATCAGGGCCAGGTGCTTAGTGGGGGTTTGTAACTGTTTAATGCTGTGAGTCTCAAGTTTTAATGTGCATAAAAACATCCTGGGCTAGAGATCCCTGGGGCACCTTTCCCAGAAATTTTGACTCAGTGGGGCCTAGAAATCTGTGGAGTGTGTGTGTGTGTGTGTGTGTGTGTGTGTGTGGCCAGCACACCCCTCCTCCACCAAGTCATTGTAATGCAGGCAGGTTATCCAGGAACCACTCCCAGAGGGAACATGGCATCCAAATCAGGGGGATGTCAGCTCTATGGCAGGAAGGTAGGAAGGGGATGAGTGGTGAGCAAATTTGAACAGCAGATGACCACTTGCTAACAACTTTGCCAGAACAAGGAGCTCTTCAAGAAAACTCTTTAAAATGGATTGCCAGGGAAAGTTAAGAAGGAAACTTTTTTCTGTTTCTGCCTACTGCATTGAAGAGATTGTCCAGTGCAAAACCAAATGTATGAATACAGCTTCTGCTGCGACATGTTAAACAGTTAAGATTCTTGTGGTTGGAGAACACTGGAGAAGCAGTGGATGAGAAGTACTTCAGGATGGCCCTCTTTTGCTTTTGAATAATAGTGCTGGACTCAGTTCATTTTGTAGAACTACTGTCCTTAAGAAAGTTATGAAAATTAAATAAAATTGATTAATAATGCCCAAGGACTAACTCCATTTCTGAGCTTTCAGACAACTGGCAGGCAGGAAAATGATGCTATTTCAAACATTTATTTGTGACTCATTATACTTCATTGAACTAAGTATCTTTTGGATAGTATTTTCTTAAAAGCAAATTCCAATAAAAAAGGAAGTATATTAAAAGGTACATTAAAGTTTAGTGCCTTATGGGTAGCTTATCTTTAGAAATGCATTATTTCCAGGAATGTTTAGCATTTTAACAGGAGGAGAGCACAGTTAGCAAGTTCACATGAATTTGTGGTGAAAAAATATCTGTGTACAAATATGAATCTCTCTCCAGCACCTCAAATTCATTTGCCAAGTGTTTTATAATGCATATCAATTGAATCATCACATTTAGAAAAGAATCTAAAATTAGCACATTGATGAGCATATGAAATGCCTTTGATATAGCACAAAAATGTAGAATTTATATTAAAAACCAGCAAATATTTTGAATTGAACTGTGTCTAGATAGAATAATTATGGATTTGAATTTCTTAGCTACATATACCATGTAGTCAGTCCACAAACACTGAATCATTCTGCCGATGAAAAAAGTGAAGGGAGCTGGGCACGGTGGCTCACACCTGTAATCCCAGTACTTTGGGAGGCCGAGGCGGGCGGATCATCTGAGGTCAGGAGTTTGAGACCAGCCTGGCCAACATAGTGAAACCCCATCTCTACTAAAAATACAAAATTAGCCAGGCATGGTAGTGCATGCCTGTAATCCCAGCTACTTAGGAAGCTGAAAGAGGAGAATCGCTTGAACCTAGGAAGCAGAGGTTGCAGTGAGCTGAGATTGCACCATTGCACTCCAGCCTGGGCAACAAGAGTGAAATTTCCAAAAAAAAAAAAAAAATGTGAAGGGAATGAATGTCCTTTTATTTCTTTGGCAGGGAGGAGATAATGAATCAGATAGTTGTAATGCTGAACTGAAATCTTCATTTCCACAGTAAATTTTTTCATTCTTGTCCAAGGCCCAAGGATGTGACCTTCTCTTGGATTTTCCTGATTATTATGAGAGGCAAGTCATTAGTGTTGCTGTGTGACTGTGAGTATGAGCCCTGAACTCCTGTGCACCTAGAGTCCCTGCTCTGTCATTTGCTTGAGTTACTTATCTCTTCTAGGCTTTAGTTTTCTTATCTGTAAAATGGAAATCATGGTCGTAATCATTTGTCGAGTGTTTCCTGGCACCAAGCATTGTGCTATATGTTTTACAAGAATTATCTCACTTCACCTTCTCAGTACCCCTATTCATTATCAACTTCCTTTGCAGTTTGGGAAGCTGCAGTTCTGCGGTTAGTGGTTCCTGGAGCCAGAATTTGAATTCAGATGTTCTAACCCTGGAGACTGCAATGTCTAATCCCAAGGCTCAACTACCTCCTATTGGAAAAGGCTAACTGAGATCATGTGTGTTCATGCATCCAGTTAGCCAGGGAACGAAAGCATTCTGCTAATGGTAGCTATTGTTTTATACAGTTTTTTTTTTTTTTGGCTATCTTTTTCTATTGAAGGCGACATAGTACCTTGCCTGCCCAGAATTCAGCTCACTCTTACCTAGAAGGCAGTCTAGAAAAAACAAGTAAGATAAAAGGCATTTTGAGCAGCAAAATTAGAAATCATGTAGCACATTCACTGTAATCAGCAGGTGGTTCACTCACAGAAGATCTCTCCTGATGCACACCTAGTCTATACTTTCATTCTGTAAATAATTTCAAATAATTTTTATCAATGAGAGAAAATAGATTAAAGGAGGAAAAAGACCAAATTCAAGAAGTTTAGTAAATAAGTTGCCTTTTAATTGATTTTTTTTCTAAATGAATGACAGATTAAACGGAGCAAATTAGAAATGGAGGGAAGCATTGTTAATGTTGAATTATGAAGAAAGGGTTAATGTTTCTATTGTAAGTTAAGGAGTAAATAATATATCTTAGAACTGTTTCCTTCAAAAATATTTAAATCTCACAACGTTTTATGATTATTATTTACTATTTTACTATTCAGAATCACCTCTTTTGTCATGGGATTCATATAGCTAAAGATTTTCTTATATTTCCAGAGGAATCCTATGCTAATTAGGGAGCATATTACAGAATCCTAAGAGTGCCTTTTGTAATGGCATTTTAAATCTTATATAATAACAATTTAGAAGAGAACAGTTTTAGGGTAAGATCAGCAGCTCAGCCATGTGAGCAAGGAGCCAGGCTCATTCCACCCTTGGGCTCTGCCATCCTCCAGACACTGGCTGTCCTTGGACTTGACCCTTCTAGGTTGCAAAATGGCTGCTGCCTTTTAAAACTTATGTGAAGTCACATGTTCAGCTGATGAAAAGGCATATATTCCCTAGGATGTCTCTTTGTATTAGAGATGAAAATTTCTCACAGAATCCTCCCAACAGATTTCCCCTCAGGTCTCATTGTCCAATATTTGGTTACTTGCCAACCAGCCAAGTCCTGACTACAAAGGAGACTGAGAAAGTGACTATCTCTAGTGGGACTGGGCCCTGCTGGTGAGGAAGAAGTAGTGGTGGCTAGGGGATAGATGACTGTCTGTCAAAAGCTCATTGCAAAGAAGCAAGTAGTTACACATCAACCAACCATCTGATATCTGTAATAGAAGTCAACTTTTAGCAGAGGTCATTAACCTCACCTCTCCAACATTTGCTGTGAGAAAGAACTGATTTTCTTTGAGTTTCTTCCTGCAAGCTGGGAACTGTAATGGAACTTTATGACCTCATTTAAGCTTTAGTTGAATTCTTCTGGAAAGCTATTGTTGTCCCTATTTAATAGATGAAGATAAGATGCACAAAAAGGTTAAATAAGCTGCTGTAGCACTCCCAACTAGTGATAGAAACTGGCCCCTCCTAAAGTAGTATACGGCCCCCAAACCTGAGCTCTTCGTGCTAAGGGCACCGAACCACTTCATCTTGGTGGCTGGATAAAAAGTTTGTATTACACTATGCAAAATAATTATTTTATGGCCCAGTGTGTGACTTTCTTGCACTCACAGTAGCCTAGATCCACCTCAAGGTAATTTAACACATGCATCAGGAGTGGTTTGTTTAATCATCTTTCCTGTAACAACTGCATTCTTGCTCATTGATCTAATATAAACCATTCTGTTGTGACTGGTATATTTAATGTGGAATATACCTCTAGAAGTAACAGACAAGCACCTGGCACCTAGTAAATGATAATATATAGTACTTACAAATATAGGGAAAAAATCCAATAAAAGCTATTTCTAATATTATGATCATTTCGTTTTTATCTTATCAATATTTTAGTAAAGATAATTTATCATCTAGGTCACAGCGTGTTTCTGATTGCAGATATTACAGAAGATAAGTGTAAAAACAAATCAATGTAATCTTTGCTTTTGATGTCTGAATTTTTAAAATCCTTCAGAAGGGACATGAAGTGTGGGCCTAGATTTATTTATTTTTCCTGAAGTAGGGCCCAATCTGTAAGACTGTGACTCAGGAGATCCTTCTTTGTGTCTCTGTCATTTAAGACATGGGAATGACCCTTTACCTCCCTTTATCTACATCAGATTAGGTCATTGCAGCCTACAGGCTGAGTTACAATAATTTTCTTTGTCTACCTCCAACTGAGTAAATTGCACCATGTTCTTCCTGGAAAACATGACCACTAACCCAGTGGCCGTTGGTTTGGCCAATTAGAAATGAGACTGCTGGAGGTGGTATAAGGTGCTCTGTCCTCTCTTAACTGCCAATGGGCCACACCTACTTATCCAGGTCACTAGGGCACTCAAGTCAAAAGAAGTGCCTGGGAGAAAATGGCACATTTGGGTGATGGTCTCGCTGGCTGTTTACTGTATGCTGAGTCTCTTAGGAGACCGTTCACTGCCTGGTAATCACCTCCTTTCTGAATTCTGGAAAATATTTCTCTGGATGAAAATGGGTCAGGATTCTGAACTTTGCCGCACACACACAAACACACACATGCACGCACACACACACACACACACACACTATTTTAAGAAAAAGAAAGAAAGAAAGAAAGAAAAGGAAATTAAGGCTGAAAAAATCACAAAATAAGCACTATGCTAGGTCAGATATTTTCCTCTGTTCATTCTTGCATTGTTTGCTGCTGATTTTAAAGGGCAGAATTGTTGAGACTCTTCCATGTTTCCCTGGGGGACTTCAGACTTGGAAACATTGCAGGGACACAAAAGCCAAGAGGATTTTGCTATGGTTATGTAGAGAATAAACTGTTACAAGCTCAGAGCTGTGAAATACCAATTTGGAGAGGATACTTACCCCCTCCCAGGCCACTTATGGATGAGATGGCATTTTGGCCACATCCCCTCTGGGCACAGTCGACTGCTCAGTTGGTTCTGGGAGCTACTTATTAGCTGAATCTCTGGGACAGGGGTTGGCCTCCATGTGCTCATTGTGAATATGTATGGTTCTGACACCATGATTCCCCACATTCTTGTGAGTCGGATTAACAGAAAGCAGACACTCCCCTACTCCTCTATAAAAGGTCAGATTAAAGAAAAAAAATGATGATGTCTTTGGAGGTTATGGTCAGGAAAAGGGGCTAGCAATAAAAGCAAGAAGGCAAGAGCTCTGAAGCAAGAACTCTCAAGAGATATCTTACAGGTTAAACAGATCACAAGGCTGTAGTTCAGATGTTCAGATGTTATCAAGCCACAGGAATGTGAGGTAGAGGTCAGGGAGTAGGCTGAGATTAAAGCGGGCGTTTCTGATGAATGTTTTCCATTAGTTTTAAGCCACTCTAAAAGCAGCGAAGTGTGGCTGTGACAAGTGCCCTGCCGAATGAGTAAAGTAAACCTTGGAGGGGGCTCAGTAAAGGATATTTAGCAAGCAAATGATAGAGCCTAGACTCAACACCCAGGCTTATCTCACTCCAAAGGCTGTTTGCACCGTGTGCTTTATAGCACTTTGGACCTCCACTTTGGAGGGGGAATTTATTTTATTCTTGCATGATACTGAATACTTCCCATTAGTTAGCATCTGTGGATCTCAAGTACTATGAGATGAAGTACCTCTTACTGTACCCTCAGTTCAAATTTTCTAATTGTTTTAGTAAGACCACAGTAGCACAAATGGAAAGTGGTACTTGCTGTTAATTTTTCCTGTTTTAGATTCTCCTGGCCCACTTTATTTCTAATTAGATTGAGGTAGCATGGTGAGTTTTTGTTTTGTTTATTCATTTGCATTGTTGATCTAGAGCCATGGTTTTCAGACTTTATTGGTCTTGGAACCCCTTTACACTCTTAATTATTAAGGACACTAAAAAGCTTTGTTTATGTGAGTTATATCTATTTATATTTACTGTATTAAAAATCAAAACAGACATTTATAAGAGTATGCAAGTAAGCATTCCATTAACTCTTGTACCCTCTGGAAATCTCCACTATACAACTGTGAAGGATTGATATTTAAAAAGTCGAATAATGTTTTAGTAATATTATGAAAGTAATATTGACCTCACAGACTCCCTGACAGGATCGTGGGGAACGTGGACCACATTTTGAGAGCCACTGAACTAGAAAACATACCTGTTTATGTTGATCTTGCAATTGTTTATAATGCAACTGTAAGTGCCAGGACTAGGGGGCAAAAGATAAAGGAATTAAGACAGGACCATCAGCTAATAAATGGTTCAAAAAATAAGTTGACTGACCAGTCTGTGAACTTCTTTCATCTTAGATTTGAGGGGAGTTGGCTTCTATTTCTGAATTATTAATATATTCATATGTGGGAGTGAATAGTTTTTATCTATAGTAATTTAATAAACTCTGATGTTTAAGATATGTTAAAACATTTCATTTTACATTTTACATTTTACAAAAATGTTTGTTTCATTGTTTCTGCTCACACTTAGCATTGTTTTCTGGTCACCCAGCCCTGAATCCACCTTTCCTCTCTTGGCATATCCCACTGCCTCCTACAGGAGGATAAAGTGCTAGATATTTACATCTTCGGCCATCTTTTCAGCCAGGCTGCAGGCATGGGGCCCAGACTTTGCCAGTCAGACACCTGCATCTCATGCTTTGAAATAGAAACTAGAGACATGCAGAAGTACATGGCGGCTGCACATCATTCCCAGGGCAGCAGCTAGTTGCTGGAGTTGCTGGTGTTGGTAGTAGAAACTATAGAATCCCCTGTTCATCAAGTGATAGAGATAGCAGAGGTATTTTCACCAGACCAATGCTGCTGTGTAGTCTGGGGCAGTGTTCTTGGATATGTAGCTTCCAAACCTGATTTCTCTGGCCTTCCTAGAAGTTTGTGTTTTTTTTCATTATCCTTCTATGAATTCAAGAGTCAGACCTTTGCCTGCAATTAAGAATCCTGCTTAATTCATTCTGAAATGCAGTGTCTCTCAAAGTATTGTTTGGAAACCTCATGTATTGGAATGACTGGGCCATATCTGACAATACCTACTTGTGGGCTTAAAACCGATGGATTCAGAATCCTTAGGGTGGGTCTTAGGAGACTGCATTTTAAACAGATCTCAGGTTTATGTGATTTTAGATGCAGTAAAATGTAAAAACCGCTATCCTAATATTTTCAACCTTTTAAAGTCTATGCTCTCTCTTTATGGATCTGAGCAATCATCAAAAGAAATAATTCTACTTTTTAAATATTTTATTTTTGAGCTGGAGTCTCGCTCTGTCACCCAGGCTAGAGTGCAGTGGTGCCATCTCAGCTCACTGCATCCTCCGCCCCATGGATTCAAGCAATTCTCCTGCCTCAGCCTCCCTAGTAGCTGGGATTACAGGCATGCGCTACCACACCTGGCTAATTTTTGTATTTTCAGTAGAGACAGAGTTTCACCACGTTGCCCAGACTGGTCTTGAACTCCTGACCTCAGGTGATCCGCCTGCCTCGGCCTCCCAAAGTGCTGGGATTACAGGTGTGAATCACTGTGTCTGGCCAATTCTACTCTTTTATAAGGCCCTAATAAATGACTTACTAGTGTTTTCTTGTTCCCCTCCCACCCCGGCTTCACATTCCCCATAAGCCTTTGCTCTGTCTTTTTAACGCTTTTAACGTCTTTTTTTACTGGTTTATTTCTTCTCACTGAGAAGTATTAATTCCTCGGTTGGGATTGCCTACATTCAGTGGTGCCAAAATTGTTAACTCAGCTTCTAAACTACACTGTGATGAACCATGTTTTTTTCTTTCTTGGGCATTTTTTAGCCTGCAGGCTTAGAGCTCAATGTTTACCCCAGGGATTACTGGAGACAATGGAGAGGAAAGACTGGAATACAAGAGTAATTTTTCTTGAAGGTCTCCTCCACCATGGATTTAGGCCAGAAAATAGCACTGGAGCTGTTGATTGATCTACTTCTGAGATTTCTAGAATCACTGAATATTATAACTGAAAAGAATCCATCTTAACCCCTTGTTTCCTAAATGAGGAACTGAGGAGAAGACCCATGTTCAAAGTCATCTAAGTGATGAGTGGGGTATAAAGGACAAAATAAATTTAGAAGTGGAAAGTGGTGATACAGAGCTTGACCTAAACTAGCATAAAAAGGATGGGAATTACTAATATTTATTGAATTAATATTTAAACTTGGGTACATTCACTTGACTTCTCTGAGCCTCAGTTGTCTCAACTATAAAATAAAGATTCTAATAATAGCTAACATTGATAAAATATTGACTATATGCTAGGAACTATTAATACTCTAAGGACTTTATGTGCTAACTCATTTGATCCTAGAACAACCACATGATGTAGGAACCACTGTTTCTCCCATTTTGTAGATGCACAGAAAGGCTATATAACTTCCCTGCAGTCACACAGCTAAACATATTTGTTTTCTATTGCTGCTTTACAAATTTTTATGAAATTAAAGGCTTAAATATACATGTATTATCTTGCTGCTTTTTGGTTCAGGAGTCTAGGCACAGCTTATCTAGGTCCTCTGCTCATGGTCTCACAAGGCAGCAATTGACTTGTTGACATGGGCTAGAGTCTCATCAGAGGCTTGCAGTCATCTTCCAAGCTGGTATGATCATTGGCAGAATTAATTTCCTTGCAGCTTTGGAACTTGTGGTGGTGAGTCTTTAAGGCCAGCAGGAGAGAATCTACTTCTTTTAAAGGTCTTACCTGATTAGATCCAGACCACTCAGGATAATTTTTCTTTTAATTAACTTAACATTATTAGGGGGATTCTTATATCTACAATATCTCTTCATCTTTGCCATGTGATTCAACATATTCACGGGAATAATATTCCATGACCTTTGCTGTCTTCTATTGGTTAGAAGCCAACTACAGGTCTTAAACACACTCAAGCGGAGAGGATTACACAAACCTACAGATATCAAGGGGCAGGAATCACAGAGCTATCTTAGAATTCTGCCTGTTATAGTTCTAAGGTTGAGTTTAAGTCCAGACTGGCTTTAGGTTTAACAGTCCATGCTTCTAATCAATATTATCTTCTTTATTCCTTTGAAGAAAGCAAACCTACTTTATAACCTTGCATAGAGTTCTAAGTAAGGTATCCCACAGCAGATTCATACTGGGTGCCAGTCAAATGTGAATTATTTTCACACCTTCACTTTTAAAGATCAGCTTCCGGAAACTATAACCACTTGCAGTTTTGTATTTTCAGGAAGAGATTTCCAACAGTCTCTCTAAACACTCAGGTTATATAGGTTATTTCAATTTGTTCCTGTTTGTCTGAGGCAGAGATAACCCTGGGGTTTGGGATTTCAAACTTGGGTCTCAAAAAATAACTTTAGTTCTGCTTCTTGTTTTTGAAACAGATGAAGTGATTGAGAAGAAACAGTGAACATCCTCATTTCACAGATAAGACAACATGGATCAGCCTTTTACTGTGAATTCTCTGGTAAGTCACACCAGCTGATATCTAACATTTGGTTGGAAAGCCCAAAAAGAAGAACAGAAACATACAAATGTGAAATGAGTCACAATTACTTTAAGAAGTTTAGCACTTGTAGTTTTTCATCCATCTGTGTGGTTGTCTTCTTTGAGGAAGTGACTAATAAAGCTATCTTTGTAAGACTTAAAAATAAATTTTATTTTCCACAAAAGTCTAAAATTTTAGTTTATCTAGCTAGATTCCAGGAGTGTAGTCCTTTGGCAAAACACTGGAGAGAAGAATTTCAGAGTTGATATCTGAGGAGCTACTTAAAGCTCTTTGTGCCTCAGCTTCTTTATGGATAAGAATTGGAGGCTCATCTTGTATGGCGTTAACTGAGAAAAACATACATAACACCTAGGTATTGCTTTGGATCCTTGTGTAAATGTCTTTGTACTTGAAGCTCTTGTTCTCACTTTTCGCCTCACTGCCCAGCACTGTGCACACTTTCTCTAGCTACATCACATGGGCTTATTCTGTGTCCTAGATCAGTCTCTGAGTGTGAATATAGACACATTATGTAATCTCCATGGCCCTGATTTTGTACTTTTTGCCCAATGACAATTGGAAACAATATTTTTTGATGCTCCTAGCCTACCAGGATGGTACGATAAATGGAAACTGTCATTCCCATTTTCCTCCTCTTGATGACCCTCCCCAGCCACTCATGGTGACCTTGTAGGAGTAGCCCTATGAGCTGCAGTATACTAAATACCCTGTACGCACAAAGACTAGCACCAGGACATAAAGGAAGAGAGGGCCTGGTTCTTGTACTGAAATAGGTTGTGACCTAATGTTTTTTCTTTTTTTTTTTGAGGCGGTGTCTCGCTCTGTCACTCAGGCTGGAGTGCCAATGGCACGATCTCGGCTCACTGCAAGCCCCACCTCCCAGGTTCTTGCCATTCTCCTGCCTCAGCCTCCTGAGTAGTTGGGACTATAGGCTGCCACCACCACGCCCAGCTAATTTTTTGTATTTTTAGTAGAGACAGGTTTCACCATGTTAGCCAAGGTGGTCTCCATCTCCTGACCTCGTGATCAGCCCACCTCGGCCTCCCAGATTGCTGGGATTATAGGCGTGAGCCACCGCACCCGGCCCCTAATGTTTTTTCTTGACTAAGAAAGTCATTCACAAAACTTAGTTGTCTTCAGAGTATGTTTGGAAAGGTAGACAATTGCAGAAACATTTTCACTTTCTGTCCCCATGTTGTTGTTCCACTATGGTTAATAAAGACTGACCCATTTCCACCTCTCCAGAGGAAGGAGTCATACTTATGAGATGTCTTCTATGTTTTTCTAGAACATTATATAACAATAATTAAAATTTTATTGTATATGTCACTGTAAAAATGAACACAAAGGCTTTTTATCTGGAAAATTTGTGTTTTCATCCAAGAAGCCTGCATGCAAATGAAATATTATAGGTTGATGAAGACTTTAGGTTATTTTCCAGCTTATCTTTGAAATCAGTATTAAATTTGGGAAGGATAGGACCATTCAGAAGAGGAAAAATCAGTCTAATTTTCATTTTCAGGGAAAAAAACTAATTATAATCTCTTGTTGCTTCCTTCTCTCACTTCCTTCTGTCTTTTATTTGATATACCTATTAATCATCACTTATGTGGCAGGGAATATGCTACATTCTAGGGAACAGAGACAAATGGAAAATGATCCCTTTTAAAACCCAAAGGAGTTCATAAGGGATCAGACACACTTGTACAGAAATAATTATAACTCAGTGTGGACTATATAGTAGTAAAATATGAACACATTACTTTCATACATATGAGAGGCTGGAACCCCCTTTAGAGAACATTCTGATTTTCATAGATTTTTTTTCTAGTCATTTTTCTGATGTCATTGAAGCAATTATCTGTGTCAAATGACAATATTTTCTTTTGGTGCTGTTGAGTTCTATAGCTGAGTGTGGTTAGGGAAAAGTGGATGGATTGCTGTAGGTTTTGAGACATCTCAATTGAAAAGACTATATACTGAATCCCGAGGCTCAAAGTTCAGAAACTCCAATTTCTGTCTCTGATGTGGGGAAGCCACATAATAAAATGTACAAGGGACATGGTATGGTTCTTACTTAATGAAGCCTTGAGAAACAAGTTTATGGGTCTCTGGTTACATATTAAACCTTTAGGACCAAGAATCATTTCAGATCTCTGGGGTTCTATTGGCTATAAAATTACCACCAAAGTAGACCAGATGGCATTGGAAGAACTCCAGATATCTAATTCACTATACCCTGTCCCTGAAGGTTGGCTCGGTAATTCATGGCCAGACTAAAAGTATGCTTACCTTGACTTCTTTTATAGCTTTCTACAGACTTGAATGAAGTGCTCCACCCACACAGTAGTCAGACTTGCAACCTACCCTTAACTGACCAAGGCGGCCTTGAGAAGCTAAATTTGCTCTAGACTAACTCTGTTCTGGGAGCATCCAGCAATGGTAGAAGGGGTTGTTTTAAAGCCTTGCTTCTCAAACTGTACAGGCATAAGTACCTCTGGAAAGATGGATTAAAACATTGATTCTCCTGCCTAACTCCAGAGATCCTGACTATAGGTCTGAGGTGAGACCTGTTAGGAATTTGCATTTGTAAGAAACTCCCAGTTGATGCTGATGCTGCCAGTACATGGACCATGCTTTGAAACATGCTGGTCTAAAGCAGGGGTCAGCAAACTATGGTGTAAGGGCCAAACCACCCACTTGTTTTTATAAATAAAAATTTAGGGGACACCGCCAGGGTCATTTTTTTCCATATTGTTTATGGCGACTTTCATGCTGAGAGCTGAATTCAAGTTGCAATGGAAACCATATGGCTAGCAGAGCCTAAGATACTTGCTATGTGGCACTTAACAGAGAAAATTTCCTTTCTGAAGCACTGACTTTTTATTGAATAATTATTCTGAATTGTATATGTTCTATGCTTTACCAAAAGTGTATAGATGCTGTTTTTATTAATAAAATTCAAATTGCTATCACTGACATTTCTTAGTAACATATCATTATTTTCTTAGTCAAGGACTAATTTAACAGTGTAATTACTATTATATGGAGGTCTGAGATTCTTTTTATGTTAAAAAAAATGGGAGGGGCATTCTTATGCTTGAAAAGGCTTCTCCAGGACTTACTTGTGGGTTGTTTTTTTTTTTTTTTAACTCAATGAAGATGGAGAGAAGCCCTGAAAACTTCTTACTAAACAACACTTATTCTGGAATAGAATTGAATCTTTATAGTAACTTGAATACAAGTTACCTCCTTGGAGACCCTTCAGAGTAGACTGACATGAACCCTACAATGGCAGGAATTCATCTTATGACCTGCTTCAGATGATCCCAGATAGAAGCATGCACAGGGATATGAGGAGCAATGATATTTTACCTAAAATGACCTGAAACATTTGCATACCCTGAAACCTAAAGTGAGATCCCACTCCAATAGAACTGTATGTTTACCCTGGAGGTTTGTCTTTTTGTTGTATAAACCATGTCTTTTTGTTGTATAAAGCATGTTTAAGCAAAAATGCTTTACTTTGATTATATCATTAACTTATGAAAAGATTTCCTTAGGTAATGGTGTTAGGTTCCTCATAAAGAACATATGTCCATAATATTAGTCATATCCTTTTCTTACTATAATCAACAGTTAATCAGAGATTTAAATTTTGCTTTGCAGAAAAAGTTAGCTGCTATGCCTGACCATACAGATGTTTCCCTAAGCCCAGAAGAGCGAGTCCGTGCCCTAAGCAAGCTTGGTTGTAATATCACCATCAGTGAAGACATCACTCCACGACGTTACTTTAGGTCTGGAGTAGAGATGGAGAGGATGGCGTCTGTGTATTTGGAAGAAGGAAATTTGGAAAATGCCTTTGTTCTTTATAATAAATTTATAACGTAAGTGTTTTAAAGGCCTCTGAAGTGAGAAAATTGGAAAAATATTTACGTAGTTATTTTGATGTGGCAGTTTGGGTATCAGTAATGTTTTCATATTCAGACCAATTGCACAGTCTCTAGGAGCATTAAATGTTCAAGTTTTTAAATTACCAACTAATGTACTCACAGTCATCCCAACACCATCTCTGAGGCTTAGGGTCAGGGAGGGCGGGAGGCTCAGGGTTATCAGATTTCCTTTCCAAGGCCAGCATAGTGATCTATTTGATACATGTTTCACTCTTCTTAAATATAATTTATTTTTTCATGCGATTTTCCCCGACAGAAATGGAAGCTTTATGAGAGCAGGAACTACAGGGCAGCTCCATTTATAGCACCTAGAACATGCCATCAGCATTTAAAAAATTTGATTTGGTGGGTTGAGTCTAGGGGACAAGTTGGGAGACACAGGAAAGATCTGATTCAGGTTCAGGGATAGGTTCAGGAAACTCATTCAAGTTTCATATAGCACTTATTATTTCTCTTTAAAAAACATTTTATTTGGCTATTAAGAACACTATGTACAAAAGAGCTGTCAAAATGTTGAGTAAAAGTGGCTACATCAAAACAGCCATGTCAAAGTATCATGTTTCCTATTAGACAGATATTTGTTAGTGACATATCCTAGTTTAAGAGTTAACAGAAATGGGACTTCATCTTTCCTTACTATAAATCTGGTAACTTACTAGTTGAAAGGATGTCCTGTCATCAATAATTATATCTTCTAAGATGAACCTTCTTTTTTTAATTGAAAGTCACATGCCGATTACTTTTGCTAGCTTATTATTTATTAATTTTATTTAAGTTGACAAATAAAAATTATATGTATTTGTGGTATGCAACATGTTTTGGTACATATATGCTTATATTGTGGAATGACCAAGTCAAGACAATTAACATATTTATTACCTCACAGACCTTTTATTGAGACAGGGTCTCCCTGTTGCACAGGCTGAGTGCAGTGGCACAATCATAGCTCACTGCAGCCTCGACCTCCCTGGCTCAAGTGATCCTCCCACCTCAGCCTCCCGAGTAGCTGGGACTACAGGCATGTGTCACCATGCTGAGCTAATTTTTTGTTTTTGTAGGGACGGGATCTTACTGTGTTGCCCAGGCTGATCTCCAACTCCTGGATGCAAGTGATCCTCCTGCTTTGACCTCCCAAAGTCCTGGGATTATAGGCATGAGCTACTGTGCCAGACCCAAGCTGCATAATTATGCAATACATTGTTATTAAGTATAATCATCATATACATTGTACCTCCTGAACTTATTCCTCCTGTCTAACTGAAATTTTGTATCCTTTGACCAACATCTCATCCCCATCCTCAACTGCTGGAACTCTGATAGCTACCAGACTACTGTCTGCCCCCCTATGAATTCAACTATTTTAGATTCTTTCTACATTATAAGTGAGATCATGCAGTATTTGTGTTTCTGTGCCTGGCTTATTTCACATATAATTTCACTAGCTTAGTCAGGGGCTTAGCCTGAGAACATTTAAGAAGTTGAAAGATACAATATTTTAAAAATTGCCTTCCATGATTCTACCGAGGGCAAAATTAAAGGCAGTTTACATGGTATGCAAAAATTGAGATCTGCATTTTATTCAAGTTACTGAACTTGAAAATTTAGAGAATGGTTGGCAACCTTCACCCTACCTGGGAAAATCACTTGTTTTTAGAAAGTTAAGTAATAAATATGAAATTAGAAGTTATTCTCCACCGTTGATAGCCAAACTTTTCCAATAATTTTTGTTTCTGAATAAGTCACCAATTAATAATATTTCTTTTTCACCTTCTGCTCTGATCTTGCATATGTTCCTATGGAATTGTGAGCCTGGTGAAAAGGAAAAGGCCCCTATATCTCAGAATTACTGTATAATCAAAATATTTGAATTCTCTTGTATTATTAGTTGTATGATAATTTGTAATTCACTTATTCTTCCTGGGCCTTAGTTCCTCATCTACAAATGAAAGATTTATGGGAGAAAATCTCTGAGGTCCCCTCTGCTCTAAATGTCTTTGAATTTATTCTATTTATAAGGGCTTAGATAGCTAACAACTTTTAAAGCTTCTTTAAGCCTTAATTTTCTCATTTAAAATGGGAATTATGCTAACATTTCTGTTTAACCTATAGCCTTGTCATCAGATGAAATTAAATGATGAGTATATGTGTGTATGATTTGATTTACAGAATCAGTAAGTATAAGGTATATTGTTTGATCAGAAATAGCATTTACAGCTCATTATGATTTATCAAGGAAGGGTTATTCATTCATTTTGCAAATATTTATTGAGCACTTATTATGAGCTGGATGCTATTCTTCAGGCTGAGGATACATCAGTGCATAAAAAAGAGAATCCCCTGCCTTTGTGGTAGCAGTTTCTTCACTTTACCTGGAAGCGATGCACCTGGTTTGCTGTAGGAATTTCCTTTCACTGCTGCTGTCTCTTGTTCCTCAAACGGTGACGA
Source organism: Gorilla gorilla gorilla (assembly GCF_029281585.2). Classification (NCBI taxonomy): domain Eukaryota; kingdom Metazoa; phylum Chordata; class Mammalia; order Primates; family Hominidae; genus Gorilla; species Gorilla gorilla. Next base: position 101,233,539 of record NC_073232.2, read on the forward strand.
AAAATAATGAATTCCTAATTAGCAACTCCTAATTCACTAGGGATTCTGGTTGTCACTTTTCTTAGTTATGAGTTTTCGGTTAAGAGTTTTTTGATACACGATGGCGCTGCTGATTCATCAGTGGTCGTTTGAGTTTTTTTCAAGAGTGAGAAGGGATTTACATCACTCTTTCCATGCTCTGATATTTTTATGTGATTCTCTCTGTTGCCAGCAGTATGCAAAAGTAAGGTGGTGCTCTTTTGGGGTTAAGCATGCAGTACCTGAGAAAGATCAAAGTGACTTGATCTGTTTAGAAAGTACCCTGACCTTAATCTTGTTAGCTTTGGTGCTTAGTTTGTTGAGCTTAACCATTAATACCAAAATAATACTCATGCCAGACTTTAGTGAAAAGGCAGATGGCAAGACTGAAGGTAAATGAATAAGTTATTAAACATGTCATTTTTGAAAAAGGATCCTCATTCCCTTATTAGAAACCATTATTGAGCTTTTGCTGTCACATAATGCTAAGGACATGTTTTCTCTTTCTTAGCTTATTTGTAGAAAAGCTTCCTAACCATCGAGATTACCAGCAATGTGCAGTACCTGAAAAGCAGGATATTATGAAGGTATTGTGGGTTTTCTTCTCCACTGTGGAATCAAATGCTCCATAAGTATCCATTATTGATTCACCCTTCCCCTTCCTCCCCTTTCTCTTTCTCTTGAGAGTTTGAGCGCAAGAAATTCATTCCATTAACTATGATGTTTCGATTTTTTCTTAGACATTTAATGATCATCACTGAGCCAGTGTGGTTTGTCTAATTGATGCTGGGGGAAAAGAAAGAAAGAAAAACGTTACCTAATAGTGTGAGGAAGGAATTATTTTACAATAATCTCTCCCAGAGGTTAAGAGAATGTTGTATATTTCTGTGAACTTCTTTCAGATGGTCATTTTGGCTGCTTTTGATTATTTTATACAGCCCTGAACTCAATAACTGTTTGAAAATTAGTGTTAGTTATTAAGGCAGCCACAAAGTTCTAGCTATTTACATCTTATAGAACTGGAATTATAGATTATAAAGTGTTGTGGGGGAAGCAGGAGGTGGTAGACTAAAATACTATCAAGGAAAAAGAGTGTTGCAATTTATCATCAATTTTTTAATGATTTGTTTATCACCAATAATTGCTATCTCTATAATTTTGGTTATGTCTAGCTGTGAATATATTCTTTTAAATAAACATTTACAATGTTTCCCATTTATTTGTCTTTAATAGTTTGTGTTGGTCTTATATGAAGGAAGATAAAATCATGTACACAAAGCCAATTGTAGCATGAGATTTTAAATAATTTTTGAAAAACACTTTACCAAATAATGAAATAAAGGCTTTCCTATGGGTATTTTCAGACCTGAGGATGCATAAGCAAAATGCAGATTTTGTCAAATGGTCATCTACATTATTTATTTATTTATGTATTTATTTATTTTGAGTCAGAGTCTTGCTCTGTCACCTAGGCTGGAGTGAAGTGGCGCAATCTCGGCTCACTGCAACCCCCGCCTCCTGGGTTCAAGCAATTCTCCTGCCTCAGCTTCCCGAGTAGCTGGGATTACAGGCACCTGCCACCATGCCCAGCTAATTTTTGTATTTTTAATAGAGATGGGGTTTCACCATGTTGGCCAGGCTGGTCTCGAACTCCTGACCTCAAGTGATCCACCTGCCTCTGCCTCCCAAAGTGTTAGGATTACAGGTGTGAGCCACCGCACCCAGCCAACTTTTTTAATGTCTACGGTCACTTACCTGAAGTATCATTTATTATCATGTCTTTGTGTAACATTTCCCCTCAGTTCTCTTGTTCATTCAACCTCAGAGAGTTCTGTTTGGAAACCAAAGGTACCAGGCTGTCACGGTGACTCGTGTACTATAATTTAGGGTTATGCTTATTTTTTTTGTAGGAGAAAAATTCTCCAAAACCATATACATTTCCCTTGTGTATGCTTATTGAATAGATATATGAATAAATACATAAATGAATGACAAAGGATTAAGAGAATAGAAATTTGGTGAAAGAGCTAGAGTCAGGAGACTTGAGTTCCAGTCCTAAATGGGCCGCTAGCTGGTTGCATAATACCGAACAGGACTTTCAGTCTCTCCAGGCCTTTGTATCCTCAACTCTAAAAAAGAAGAGGTAGTTGGACTATATAAGAATTCGCAGATTTTCCTGCCACTGACGATCTCTGAGGAAGCTGTTTGAGATCCAGATTCCCAGACCCCTTCTCTACAGGTGTTAATTCAGTAGATCCAGATTAGGCTTGAGGGGGTCTGTATTTTTATAAAAAGTGCCCCAGCTATTCTTTTTACAGTCTAGCATGTCTGGAAATACCTATCCACCATATATTCTCTCACATCCCTTCTAATTCTGATGCTACATGATTTATGTACTATAGAACAAGTCATTGATCTCAAACTCACTGCCTAAAAATGGGGTACCACAAAGGTAGCCACAAAGTTCTAGCTATTTACATTTTATAGCATTGGGCTATAACAAAATGCTTATCTAATCAGTGGGGCCAATAAAGGTCTTATAAAAGGGATAATAGTGTTTCTTTCCTGCTGGAAAGTTATATTTTAGACCCATAAAAAAGAGAGATTTATTTTTCTGCCATCATCTTTGGTTACTCATGACTTTATTTGCAATATACCTACCAGCTGTTTTTCTTTCTCACCTGATGATCTGAAAGAGTGTATTGAAAATCCCACTAATCAGTATGTATATATATTTTTAAAAGAAACTGAAGGAGATTGCATTCCCAAGGACAGATGAATTGAAAAACGACCTTTTAAAGAAATATAACGTAGAATACCAAGAATATTTGCAAAGCAAAGTAAGTTCTGTTGGTACATTTATTTCATGACTATTTTATGTACAAGTATTTTTTGAATTTCATTTTTATGTGATGAGTTTTTCAAATGTTTTGTGCATTTAAATTAAAAATTAAAGATGCAGTGATATGAAACCAATAAAAAATTTATGCTGATATCCAGGTTAAGCAGTTGCACCGACGATGTGGTATTTCTATTTCCCTACAATATCTAACAAAGCAATGTGTTAGAAAACAGATTTCCTGCAGCGATTTAAGTAGAACTTTTTGATTAACTCTTGAGCCAGATAACCTTGAGCCAGATGGCTGCTCTTTTGCCAGATGAACAGCCAGTAGGAGGTAGGGAGAGCAGTATATGGTTTCTGATGTGCTTAATGATGTAGGCCTTAGAAATGTGAATTTGATTCTTAGAATGTTACAGTCAGTATTGCATTGAGATAGAATAACAGCTAACCTTGTGGTTGAAATGTAATCATATCACCCAAAAGTGGTGGCTTCTGGATTGTTATTAATAAAGAGTGAACATTATGATAATGTCTGAGAGGCAGAAAGGCACTGGAAGAAGAAACTGGCCAGTGAATGTATGGGATACTCACGTTCAACATAGCATCATTATAAATGTTATTTTGCTTTTTTGTTTGTGTTTTATTTGCTTTAGGGGTTACCACCTTCACTGACTCTCACTTCAGTTCAATCTCATCAGCTCTGAGAATGCTCATTGAGCTTTTTGACTTTCTATGGGCATAGGTGGAAGGCTGGCTTGAGTGGAGAGTTTTAACGAAGTGGTAGAGGGAATGGTGAAATTGGAAATGTCCCTCAAGTGTGTATATTAATAATGTGACTTGAAATATGAAAGATAGAAATTATCTTGGAGGGTAAGACAAAGCAACAACAGCAAGGGAGACGAAAGCCCAGTTCAAGTCTTCTTTCCACAGTCAGCAATGTGTATGATCTTCCTCTTCATGATCTTCCTGGGAGGAACAGGCTCTGCAGCTGTTGCATGTTCTGCCTTTGATACCAGTCACTTCATAGCCTACAGTAGTGTCCCATGTGGGAATCTCTGTGGGTTTAGAATAGCAGGACTGAGCCTAGGAGAGATGAACAGCAATGCCTGTGAGCCCTTGCTTCACCAGCATTAGCATCATTTGGAAGCTTGTTAGACACGCAGAATCTCAGGCCCCACCCCAGACCTGCTGAATCAGGATTTGCAGCTGCAATTAGCCCCAGGATGATTTGTATGCACCTGAATGTGCCACTATAAACTGTGTCCCCCATGCTACCGCCATCTTACGGTAGCTCCCAAATCTAGTTTCTATCAAAATCACCTGAAAGTCTCATTAATATTTCATATTATCTGACCTGATAAGCCTGGATATTTTGTTAGAACTGGAGAGCTTGGGACTCCTCCTTTTTAGCAAAAACTCTGGGTTAGTGGTGACAGAGAAGGTTGGAACACATTTTAATAACCATTTTTTAGTGATTCCTTCTTATCCATAAATTTCCAGCAGAGTATGAGTTCTAGAGTCAAATGCGAAAGGTTCTAGGGCAGCACTGTTCAATAGAACTCCCTGTGATGATGGAAGTGTTCTGTTTGACACTTTTCAATATGGTATCCACTAGCCACATGTGGCTTCTGGGTACTTAAATGTGACTAGCGTCCCTGAGGTACTGAATTTCTAATTTTGTTTAATTTTAATCAAGTTCAAATAATCACTTGTGGCTAGTGGCCACTATATTAGAAGTGCAGTAGGGGTGAGATATTTTGTTTCATATGGTCTTGTTGGTCTGACTGAGCAAACAACCTTGACGTTGATTTTCCCGTATTTAAAAGCATTCGGGAATGAAGGGATCCTGATTGTCATGGCCTGTCTCTGGTAAAATATCAGTGGATTTAAAACTGCTATGTTAATCAGATCAAGGGGCTTTTGCCCTGATGTTGTGTATTTCTCTCACTGTTCCCTGAGTGTCCCTGTGGGCATATCACAGTATCTAGCATTTTCTCTGTCTGCTTGAAGACTGAAAATGTCTCATTCCAGTTCAATGTTTCTCCTTGGAAACTAACCTTCTCTTCTGGCTGCCACACTTTTTAGAACAAATATAAAGCTGAAATTCTCAAAAAACTGGAGCATCAGAGATTGATAGAGGCAGAAAGGAAGCGGATTGCTCAGATGCGCCAGCAGCAGCTAGAATCGGAGCAGTTTCTGTTTTTCGAAGATCAACTCAAGAAGCAAGAGTTAGCCCGAGGTCAAATGCGAAGTCAGCAAACCTCAGGGCTGTCAGAGCAGATTGATGGGAGCGCTTTGTCCTGCTTTTCCACACACCAGAACAATTCCTTGCTGAATGTATTTGCAGATCAACCTAATAAAAGTGATGCAACCAATTATGCTAGCCACTCTCCTCCTGTAAACAGGGCCTTAACGCCAGCTGCTACTCTAAGTGCTGTTCAGAGTAAGTGATGAAATGCACCCATGTGAGACACTGAGGCTCATCGGATGGAACCATATTTCTATAGCATCTGGGAGGGTCCTTCTCATTTCATTATTAATTGTAGTACGACCCCTGCATAATATGGTATGAATGAAAGAATTAACCTTTCAATACTCTCTGGCTTTTACTATATATAATCTTAAAATTCAGGAAATATGATGCCCCCGATAGAGCAGAGACTCTATAATAAATGGGAAGTATTTTGTCATTGAACAGAGGTTTTAAATGAGAAGAATTTCAAGTACTTTTGTCTTCTATGTATTTTAACTAAGAAATACATACATCTTAAATACATCCATCTTTCTGGGGAGAAAAGGTGTGAGAAGTTGTTTACCTAGACCTTTGCTCAGCAATAAATGTTTATACTCAATATGTTTAGCATCATCCTTGGACTGAGAGAATCTCATACACATAGATAATTAACCTCCAAATGGACCGTGTGTTTCCGCAAGAATTAGTGCTGCTCAGTACTGCCAGATCAGTGCTGGCAAGTTTCCAAAACACAGAATTCTTCTTCGCAGACACTGTCAGATAGAATTTGTGTTCCCATTTATTTGAAATGAGTGATAATAGGCAACCATTTTGAAAGTTACTTTACTGCTAATTGTTTACCAAAACGTTGTGCTTTCACTTACTGATCACCAACTTTCATGAAGATAGAAGTAACATGATAAACACAATATTTATCTATGTCTTATAGGATATGAGATGCATTCTATGCAGCCTATGCATTTAACCCTATATTTGCTTCATGCCTAAAGATAACATAACATGTAAATAGTTAACCCAAGATACAAACATGTAAAAGTGCTTGTATCTTCTGATTTTGCTTATAAAATAATTTATATACATAATTTAATTTTACTTCTAGTTAATGTTTACTTCTAAGAGTTTTAAAATAAAATATGGAAAGTGGAACACCTGATACTTTTATTTTTGAAATTTATGTCCAACTGCAACTGTTTGCCAATAACAATTTTGAAATATGGGACATATAGTTTGTTTTTTAGCCTTTTCTCCCTTTTTTGTTTCTTAGATTTAGTGGTTGAAGGACTGCGATGTGTAGTTTTGCCAGAAGATCTTTGCCACAGATTTCTGCAACTGGCAGAATCTAATACAGTGAGAGGAATAGAAACCTGTGGAATACTCTGTGGAAAACTGGTATGATCTTTTTATATATGTATATATATATCTGCGTAGGATACTTTTAATAGTACTAGATTTCTTCTGATAAGTGGAACAGAATAAAACCATCCTAAGAGTTATCAATATTATGAAATTAACGTTACACAGATTAACTTTATAAAACTATTGTCATTACTAATGGAATGATCCTTTTAGAAAACAGATTGTAAAATTTCAGAGACACTATAAAAACTTGTCCTAAAGAATCAACCTATAAATTAAATCTTTGATTAGAAAAATGGTATGAAATATAGGTCTTCAGATTTCCAAATCTATCTGGTTGCCAAATCAAATTTTCATTGCAATTGTTAGTTTCACATACATTCATATAATTAACTTCATCTGTGGCATGTATTATCTTGCTGTTCTTTTTCAGATACACGTGGAATAAAACTAGGATTTTGTTGTTTCCTTTAGTTTAAGGCAGTAGTTTCAACAAAAGCCTATAAGCACAGGACATACTTAATTATGGAAGATGTCATCATAAGTATGTGATGAAAGACAATGTCATAATAGAAGGGATGAAAGAGAGGAGATGCATTCAATTTCCTATCTACAACAAAGATAACGTTTCTTTGGACGTGTCCTTTCATAGTCTGTTTTGAGTACCAGTTTATATATCTGGGTCCAGGTATATTTTCAGTTCTCGAAATTTAGCTTAGGAACCTCTGCTTTATTGAATAATAATACATTGTATTCAGTACACAATCTCCTGCTGCATTCCAGTGTTTTGTCATCACTTTCCCTCCGAGAGAGAGGAAGCCATTGGTGGCAGCACAGGAGAATGGGCGTCTATAGTCGCCTCTGTTGCACTTAAGGGGACAGTGTGCTATTGAAGCATTCACCCCCACATCGTGTTGTATTCAGATTGATTGACTGATTCATTTGTGATTCATTCACTCCATTGTCAGACAAACATTTACCGAATATCTAAATGTGCCAGGCACTGTGCTGGTTATTAGCATTTGGTATCCTGCAACAGCCACGGTCCCTGCCTCACGATGCTTACGATGCTGTGAAGACCCAGACAGATGACTAATAATAAGTAGGGCTGAGTGCTGTCTGTGCAAGTGTAGGGCATCATGGGAGTGTGTAACTGGGAAATCTAACCTTGTCTGAGGGGTCAAGAAGGGTTTCCCTGAGAAGTGATGTTTGAGCTAGGCCTGAAGAATACATAAAGGAGGAGGTTGGATGGAGGGAAGAGTTGAAATCAGGGCAAAGGAGCAGTGCATAGTGTGCAGGAAAGCCCTAAGGCTAGAGAGAGGATGGTCCTCTGGATGGGAGAAAGGCCAGCCTGCCTGGGGGAAGACAGCCTCTCATTGCACAAACATCTGTTCCTTGAGGATCCCGTGGCACTTCACAACCCTCTTCCTCTCAACTCTTATCTTTTGCCTAAGGGGGGTAATTTGTTTTTTCCTTTCTCTTTATCTGATTGCAAATCCAAAACATTATCTTAATTACAGAAGATCCTAGTAAGTCCTCCAAACATTCGAAGAATGTCTTAAGTCTTGAAGTGACATTAAATATAATTAGTAAAACAGAAACAAAACCATCAACCTTCACAACCCTAAGAAATGCCTTTTGGTAACATCACAAAATTATTTAACTAGTATCTCCCCCTCCAAATAAATCTGTCTTTGTTTTGTTCAGTTTTTCCATTATAGATATATCAAGACATCATTTATTAACTAAACTTCCACACACCAGCCTGGAATGCAAGTTCCTATTTCTGTTATGTTTTCTATTGTGAAACTGGGTTTCAAGCTACAAACAACTGATTCTCAAAGTTTTGGCAAAGAATCCATTTTTACTGTTGGGACTTTGTTTTTGAATTGGAAAGGGTGGTGTGTCCAGGTACAGGGAGGGATGATGTAAGTGGTCCCTGTACCTGGACACACCCCCCTGCTGGGGGACTCTTTAGTCTTAAACATTTCATTTCCTGTTCAGTTATTTTTTTTTTTCTGTGAGATGCATGTCATTCTTTCTGCTATTGTTTTTTAGACACATAATGAATTTACTATTACCCATGTAATTGTGCCAAAGCAGTCTGCGGGACCAGACTATTGTGACATGGAGAATGTAGAGGAATTATTCAATGTTCAGGATCAACATGATCTCCTCACTCTAGGATGGATCCATGTACGTTTGACCTTTTGGGTTTCAGTTTATTTTTGTGTGGCATGCTATTTTCCTCCTTGAAAAAAAGTTTAGCTTCATTTAAATAGCTTCTTCTTTTTAATTTTTTCAAATGTAATAAAGGTTGTCATTTAAGTAGTGGTTCTCAAGCAAAGAGAAAAGAATAACAGATATTAAAAAAATAAAGGTCATCATATTATAGCATATTTTTCAGTGTTAGACTGTGCCTAAACCTGTCAAATCTGGATTTGGAGAACGTGTATCTTATGCTTTTTTGTATCATCTAAAGTTAAAAGACATAGAAAGAAAGCGAGTAACATTTGGAAATCAGTGATTTGTTTTAGATGATTTTACATAGCCTAGTGAAGGCTTAGCCAAATTGTTAACTGATTTGGCTAGACAACTGTTAGTGTGGGTCTAAATTAGATTATTTTAAGAAAATATCTGAAAGTGTTTCTTTTAAACATGTGTTTGTATATATCAGCTACACTCCCTGACACCCCTCAGACAGGCAAACAATGTATGGATCACTGTACAAACAGCCACATAGTAAGGCAGGAGGATAGGGCCCAAAACGTTGAATTCCAACATCCACCAGGCCATCATAGGAGCAAATCAAGTAGACATGAGGTTAAATCTTAGCTCTGGTAAGAATTCACTGTAGGAGCATTGGCAAGTTATTAAGCAATCCGAGCATCAGTTTTATCATCCATAAAGTGGAGATCATAATAATTGACTTCACAGGATGTTTCATATTAAATGAGATACTATTGGTGAATTTCATAGCACATTTTTTGAGGGACTCAGAAAATTGTAACTGTTATAATTGGTGATAATAATCTATCCTTTCTAGCCATAGTGCAATCCAGCTGAGGGAAGTTTTTTCCATTCAGTCTTACATAAGCTGGATCTAGGATAATATCTTGGTGTGTTTTTGCTGCTATAACAAAATGCCTAATACAGGATAATTTAAAAAGAACAGAAACTTATTTTGTCTGGTCTTGGAGACTGGAAAGTCCAAGATCAAGGCACCAGCATTGATGTCTAGTGAGGGCTGCTCTCAGCTTCCATGAGCAGCCTTCACTAAACACCCATGACACCTTGTTGCTGTGTCCTCACAGGGTGGAAGGCAGAAGGGCAAGAGAGCACTCCCTTCAACCTTGAGCCCTTTCACAAGGGTCTTAATACCATTCACTAGAGTGGAGCCCTCATGATTAATCACCTCCCAAAGACCACACTTCTTAATACTGTTGCACTGAGGATTAAGTTTCATCATGAATATTGGTGGAGACCCCACCATTCAAACCATAGCATGTTAAGATAAGCCATCCCACTAAGATGGGATACTGGCCAAGAAAATTTCCAGGACACATTGTGGGGACCTCCAAGTGCCCTTGAGGAATGATACATGATCATTTTGTATTTTACTTGCTTTATAGAGAAGCACTGGGGAGGAGCAGCATGCACACACACACACACACACACACACACACACACACACTTCCTAAGCATTTGGTATTATGCAGTTCTGGAGGGTACAGGAGACTTTAGTCCCAACTCTTCCTGTAAATTACTATGTGCTATCAGTTAGGACTTCTAGCCTCATTTCCAGATTTCCTCATTGACTGAGTGAGGCTAATGAATACCTTCTCTCCTCACTGGATTTCTGTGAACAGGAAACAAGATACCAGGTGTGAAAGCTCTTTGAAAAGTATAAACTGCCTCTCAAATGCAAGAAATTATTTATAATGAAGAGTTTGTAAAACTCTTCATATGTCTATTTGTGTTACTTAACAGTAAGTAATATGCATTACAGTTTGCCTGGAAATTGCTATATTATTTAGCTTAACATGATTTCTGTAACAAGAATGCATTTTAAAGCAAAACAAATTCTAGCAAGAATGACAGTCCATTAAATTATGCATTTACATTGACAAGTCAATGTTAGTTTATCTAACAAAACATTTTCCAAATTAGAAACAAAAATTTTCCCCTTATGACCTACCATGGACATAATGCATGCAATTATGAAGGTAAGTTGTTTAATAAGTTTAGCATAATTCTTGAATTTTAGGACTTTTTGTTAAACTCATTTCACCGTATCAAATTATTATGGTTGGATGAAAATACAAAAATGTTACATTTCTAAACCTAAGTGATTGTAATGAGTTTTTATGATGGTTGTTATTAAGTATAATAATAGCAACAAATTCCAGAGCTGGCTTTTTTCAAATACAAATTAGTCATAGGAATAAAAGGTCTGAAACATAGTCAGACAGACATGTATTTGACTTCAGACGTTTTGGTTTAACTAGTTTTATGAGCGTCAGCAAGTTACTCACTTTCCTGCTTACCTCAGTTTCCTCATCTGCAAAATGGGGATAATAGTAGTACTTATCTTGTTGCTGTGAGAATTCAATGATATGACTCATGGAAAGTGATTAGTTCACATTATACAGTTGCAATAAATGGCATCTGCTGCCATTGTTATCATCATCATCATCATTTTCATTTCTGTAGAGTGAGGGAATGGGAGCCTCATTCTCCCATGGGAAAACTGTCCTAATTGGAATAGACATAATTCCTTTTGGTAGAAATGAAGGACTCAGGTCATGTGGTGTGCATTCTGTGTGGAAACAACTTGACAAGCAGAGTGATTTGTCTGTTTAATAACCTGCTTGCTACCTCCACAGCACTGTAGTTTCTTTGAACAATGTTTAATTTCTTACGAAGACATAGAAGGCTCTATTTTACAAAGAGAAGGTATTCCTTGTGAGATAACAGGCTGTCAGATACTCCCACTCATACCCCCTACTGAAGATTTGCATTTTAAAAGTTAGGATAATTTCCATTCCTTTGTTGATCTAAGTTTTTATATACCGTGTTATTTTTTCCTTGCAGAACATGTACCTTTCTGTAAATCATCATCTGATTTTACCTACATTCTATTAAAGCAGAAAAAAAACGTTGTCTTGCCTTTTTTTTTTTCAAGACAGGGTCTTGCTCTGTTGTCCAGGCTGGAGTGCAGTAGAGTGATCACAGCTCACTGCAGCCTCAACCTCCCTGGCTCAAGCGCTCCTCTCACCTCAGTCCCCTCAAGTAGTTGAGACTACAGGCACATGCCACCATGCCTAGCTAATTAAAAAAACTTTTTTGTTTGTTTGTTTTGGAGAGATGGAGTCTACCTATATTGTCCAGGCTGGTCTTGAACTCTTGGGCTCAACTGATCCTCTCACCTTGGCCACCCAAAGTGTTGGGATTACAGGCATGAGCCAGTATGCCTAGCCTAAAAATAGTTTTAACATCTTACATTTCTTTAATAGAATATAGTTTTGTGTAAAGGCATTTAGCTACTATTATGGCTCTGTGCCTTTTAGTTAATAAAGACATTAACATAACAATAGCAATAACAACAGCTAATGACTTTTATTTCTATGTGCTAAGCACTGTTCCAGGAATTTTAATGGACTGTCCTATTTGATCTTCATAACAATCCCATGCAGAAAATATTATCCCAGTTTTACAGGTGATGAAATGGGCAAGAGAAGGTTAAGAAATCTTCAGTGTCATATAGCTAGTGAGTAATGGAGTCAGGACCTAGATAGTGGTGCCAAGAATCTTTGTTTCATGATTAAAATAGTCACATTCTTTTTTCCAAGAGTAATTAGGGTTTAATATGAATTTCTACAATAAGTAGGCGTGCATTTATTTTTTGTATTCAAATATGAACCTCCGATTGGCCATGCATAAACACGTTTGTATATAGCCAGAAACTTGGCAGATTTCTTGTAATTTATAATCCCCCTTTTTTTCTCCTCATGTATTTAGTTGCTATGCAAGATTAGTCCCAAATACCTTCAACAAATTGGAGTCTCCCATTCTCCCATTTATAGGAAATGGCAATCCACAAACGGATACACAGCAACATGTGGTCTGTTTAGTGAAAACTTTCTTTTAATGTTCATAATGTTGTATATATGTATCTTGTGCCCAGGGTTTCCAATCACAGCTCTGCTCCTTACCAGCCGTGTGACCACAGGCAAGTTATGTAACCTCCCTTAGTTTTGGGATCCTTGTATGTAAAATTGAGATAATAAAATAAGTATCTCATAAATGAGTTGTGATAATTATATGAGAATCTATTTAAAGCCCCTAGCAAATTAATTTCCAGCTCTTTCTTTCCCAAAAAGAAGAAAGTACACTAACACTTCTAGGACTCTTCTCAAAGTTGTAGTTATTCCAAAATAGCAAATAATTGGCATAAAGGGAAGGATTATGTCAGCAAAACCTTTTTAAAAATCCTTATTTGATTAATGATGGTAAAAAATAAAAAAAACAGTGTTTTCTATTAAAATAGCCTATGGCCTTGGCTAAGACAGCTATCCTAGTAAGATTATCTTATTTTCTATTTATAGACGCATCCCACTCAAACTGCATTTTTATCCAGCGTTGATCTTCACACTCACTGTTCCTATCAACTCATGTTGCCAGAGGCCATTGCCATTGTTTGCTCACCAAAGCATAAAGAGTAAGTGTAACTCTTCAGGGGAGACCAAAGAAGGCTTTGTCCAGGGCTGCTGGGTTCCTGTGTGTCCAGACACCAGGTTGTGGTACTTGGATTGGCAGGCACACAACGCCCTCGGGAAAAAGAGATGGGTAGTAGTCAGCTGCCATAGACCTATAGCTCTGCAGTTTAAGGTCCTTTCAGTGACAGAATTACTGATTTTCTTTCTTCAGTTAGCGTGACTTTGAAGTGAACAACATTTAAGAAAGATGCTATCCCGGTTAGCCTTTTTAGGACTTATTTCTACTGTATTATGTTCTACCATAAGAAATGTTCTTGCCTTAGCTGAAAAAAAAATCTTTCTAGCTTTGGGGAACAATGATTATTGTAGAGTAGTAATGAGCATGGGAATCAAAAAAACATATTGAAATCCTGGCTCCACCCCTCAAGTGGTGTGTTAGGCAGGATACTTGACCACTGTGGGTCTCTGCCTCTTCATCCCTGATACCTGCCCATCGGGGATGGATGTAAAGATGAAATTAGATAATAGTTTATGTACAGTGCTCAGCATAGTGCCTGGTACCACAGCAGGCACTCAATACATATTTGCTATTGCTATAATCTGTATTAACATAATTAGAAGATTCGAAATATCTGCCACTTGTAATTTCCTCTCATGAGACTCTCTGGTGGGGCTTTGGCCTTTCCTCTGGGGTCACACACGATAGCTTATTTGCCTTGTTCCCTTAACGGTCCTGCAGGCTCTTAGCAGCAGCATTGCCTCCTCCTGGGTTTCTCTCCTCTGGACCAGTCATTGGTTTAAATAAAAAATCACTATGGAATTCCTAGTTTGTGATTTCTCAATCCCATCTGAGGAATATGTATGTGTGTGCTGTTCAAATAAAGCATCTGGAATGCCCAAATGATCCTTAATTTTTCTACCTTGTTTTTACTCTGAAATTTAGCACTGGCATCTTCAGGCTCACCAATGCTGGCATGCTTGAGGTTTCTGCTTGTAAAAAAAAGGGCTTTCATCCACACACCAAGGAGCCCAGGCTGTTCAGTGTGAGTACATCATATTAGTTATTTTTCCAGGTATTTCTTGTTCACTGCCCCCCCAATTTGTTTTTAAATAAATAGTAGCAGTCTAATATAAGATAAAATACTGTACTGCTTAGTTTGGAGTTTTATCTCAGAAAATTAATCTATCTGTATACTTAATTTCTGATTTATTCTCAAAATAATTGTATTTACAAGGAAACATCAATATTTCTGTAGCAGAATTAATGGTGCACAAAGTTACCTTTCCACTTATGTATATGTATGATATTTAAAAGTTTTCTTCAGAGTCCAAATAAGTAAACAATTATCATAGAAAATGACATTTAAAATGTTGCATGAATTCTTTCTGCTTGATATGGCCAAATTAGTTTTTTCATAGCAATTGGATGGAAACTACGATCATACTTCTTGATTACCTTTGCATAGTCCAAAAGAAACATTTGACTACGCCTTTTTTTTTTCTAATTTTCTTGGAGGTTCTGTGGCTATAACATCAGAGAACATTATATTGACGTTAGAATTTACTTAAAATGAAAATTATTTGGCAACCCCTGTAAATATTTTTGTTGTTGTTGAAAATGAATAAATGTGATTGTATTTGTTCTGATTGGAAATATTTTAAAAATCAGGAAGAAATTAAAATTAGGAAATCTATACTCCCTCCCTAAAGAAAATCATATGGTAAACATTATGGTGAAATCAAACATATGGTAAAACCAATTTTTTCTTTCCTAGATATGCAAACATGTGTTGGTAAAAGACATAAAAATAATTGTGTTGGATCTGAGGTGATATGTTCTGAATGTAAGCACCGTCAACATCAGACACCTACTCATGGACATGTGGTTGCCGGATTTTCTTAAGATGTTTCCAGAAATGACTGATATTTTATATTTATACATTTTAGATGACAAAGCTTGATATTTATTGCTGTCGCACATTTTGAAGTTTTCTTTTTGGGTTGCTCTGTGTCAAGAGAGGTTACATGGTGTTAAATCGGTACCTGATAATGTACCCAAATACTATGGCCAGATAATAAATTGTGCTGCAAACAACATGTCTGGTATTTATAGAGGTCTCTGCATACATTTTTAGAGCTTTAGATGATTTGCTATATTTTTTATTCATGTAAAATGTAATTTCAAATAAGAAATTCTGAGTGTATATAGTCTCCAAAGCAGACCATCTGTTTCTGAAACCTTCCCCTGAGGTAGGTGAACAGCTTCCATGTGTAGATGAAATATGGCTGCCATTGATAATGCTTGTTCTGTGTTTTCAGTGTCATGAAATCCCAGGCTCAGAGAGATATCTCTGCAGTGAATCATTGTGTAAGATACAAGAACAACAGGCTTCTATTCAGGGATCAGGTGTCAGAGGGCCTAGGATAGCAGACAATTCATTAATTTGATTTAGAAGACTAAAAGTAGAGAAGCTTGAGAGAGGATTTTTTTTAAAAAAAGACTCAGATAAAAGTACAAAGCCTGTTACTGTGAAAATGAACAGGGGTGATAGGAAGAAGAAATGAGACATAAGAAATAACTGATAATTCTTAGTCAAAAAGAATGAATCAGAAAATAATTTGGAAAGTTTTGTCATTAAAGGTATCTCTATATAAGTTAGTCCCCAGAGAGTGAGAACCAAGTAAGTTTGAAACTGAATAGGGTGACATAAATATAATGTTTACTAAGGCTTGAAATGGCATTTGTGGCCATTACCTAGATAGTACAAGCATTTATCTGGATAAAGAGACAGATTAAATAGAAGGAATGAGAAACTTGGATACTCTGTTAGTGAGTTGAATTGGTAGGAAAAACCTGAGGATGGAAACAGTGTGGAGAAATCTTAGCTGCAGATACACAGAGGGCAGAATGGAAGTGATATTGTTGAGTTATTTGAGAATAGGTCCTTCGGGACACTGAAGACTAGTTCTGCAGGTGAAATCTTTATCTTGGAAGACATCACTCCCAGGCACATTGGGAAATCCTGGGCTGACAGCCCTTTCCTTGATCGAGAAACTTGTGATCACTTCTTAGTCTCCCTTCTCATCCTTTAGGGCCTTACCTTACTCTAGTCTAGCTTTCTTCTTTTTTCTTTTCAACGTTTAAGTTTCCTTCTCCAGCCATCTCTCCCTGGATCTCCACGACTTTTCAACAGGGCCAAACTAGTCCTATGAAACCTTCTGTCTTCCCAATGTCTTCTGTGCCAGCCACAGCTCTCCCTGCCTTTGCTTTCCTCATGACATTGTATCTGAGTTGCCTAAACAACTCATGTTTCCATGTACTAGCTTCCACTGCTTAGTTCAATGATTTCCGTATTCCAGAGTGGTATTTCCTGTACTGTGTGCTTGGATGGGTTAACATCTGATATGGTTTGGCTGTGTCCCCACCCAAATCTCATCTTAAATCATAGTAGGAGGGACCTGGTGGGAGGTAATTGAATCATTGGGGTGGTTACCTCCATGCTGTTCTCATGATAGTGAGTGAGTTCTCAGGATATCTGATGGTTTCATAAGGGGCTTTTTCCCTTTTGCTCAGCATTTCTTCCTGCCATTATGTGAAGAAGGACGTGTTTTGCTTCCCTTTCCGCAATGATTTTAAGTTTCTTGAGGCCTCCCCAGCAATGCAGAACTGTGAGTCAATTAAACCTCTTTCCTTTAGAAATTACTCAGCCTTGGTCAGTTCTTTATAGTAGCATGAGAATGGACTAATGCATCATCCCTCCCTGCTTGTCTAGTCCTCAATTCTGGTATCATGTCACCTGAATTCTGTTCCTGTTCTCATTTATACAGAACCACCTACTATGGGCAGGTCAGTGGCTTGTTTCTGTTTCATGGAATCTTCTAGCTATTGAGAGCTTAGGTATCAGACTTCAGAAGTAGAGCTTGGCTTGCCTTGTGCATGGAGACTTTAGTCTATGGCCACCACTAGTTAAGAGCCGATTAACTCTGCAAGGCTGGCTCCATAGACACCTCACTTTTTCCTGAGTGGTGCTGTCCTCAGTGTCTTAACACTTAAACACACTATGATATTCTGATATGCTTGATCAAAGGAAAATGTTATATACTTTATTCAAGTAAAAATAATTGTTGGGACAATGGATAGTTGAGAAATGAGTGAGATCCTTTGTATAGAATTAAAAATTATAGTAATACACTAAGAGGATGTAAAATGAGAGTTGTCCGATGAAAAAGCTATGGACATTGAATGGTGCCTAAAGATAGAAAGGACTCAGTTGAGAGCCAAGAACATTTAGCATCTTTGATTTCCAGAAAGACTAGAAAGAGAAGCTATGAGTATGCAAAACCATTATGTCCCTTCTGAATAGCAAACTAGAAGAGAACTCATTTTCACTAAGAAAGTATATTGTATTTCCTAAATAAAGGAGACATTCTTGGCACTTTTTTTGTGGGTTTTTTTTTCTTTTTTTGCCAAGTACAAACCAAATTAACCAGGATCTCATAGAGTGGGACTGTTGGAGGCGGCAAACCAGAGCCTGACTTTGGCTGGCAGAATGAGGCCCTGGGGCTGTGTCTGAAAGAACCAACAGAAATGTGACCACATCACTAAGTAATGGACCGGTCGTGAGGCAGAGACCCTGTTAACCAACCTGGAGACGCCACTACACACACATGTGCATGAGCACCAGTGTTCATTGGACAAACTATCTATGGAAGTTCTCTTTCACAACAGGCAGACAGCACCTTCTCTTTTTTTGAGACAAGGTCTCACACTGTTGCCCAGGCTGGAGTGTAATGGTATAATCATGGGTCACCGCAGCCTTGATCTCGTAGGCTCAAGCGATCCTCCCATCTCAGCCTCCCGAGTAGCTGGGACTACAGGCACTCACCACCACACCTGGCTATTTTTTTTCTATTTTGTAGAAATGAGGTCTTGCGGTGTTGCTAGGGCAGGAGATCCTTCTTTTGAATATGAATCAGTTCCAAAGCTCCATTTGCCACATCCTAAGGCAAAGATGGTTCTTCATTTCTTTTCAGATTTGTGTTTCTGTAGAAAAAAATGAAACAATTAAGAACTTCCTTTGATTTTCAGTGCTAGTCGGTTTGCACACAGTGCCTGACACCTCATATGTATTTGTTATAGGCTGAATTGTGTCCCCCAAATTCATGTGTTGAGGTCCTTAACCCCCCATTACCTCAGAATATGACTGAGTTTGGAGATAGGGCCTTTACATAAATAATTAAGTTAAAATGAGGCTAGTAGAGTGGGCACTAATCCAGTATGAGTTGTGTCCTTATAATTAGAGATTAGGACAGACATACACAGAAGGAAGACAATGGGAAAACAGAAAGAAGACTGCCATCTGCAAGCCAAAGAGAGAGAGATCTCAGAAGAAACCAACCCTGCCAAAACCTAGATCTCAGACTTCCAGCCTCCGGAACTGTGAGAAAATAATTTTCTGTTGTTTAAGCCATCCGGTCTGTGGTATTCTGTTTGGCAGCCCTCACAAACTAATGTAGTATCCGGTAAATATTTGCTGAAGTTGTTTGTTTCCTTTTCTCTTACAGACTGAATTGGAAATGGCTTTCTTTGTTGTCATGCAGGGCAGAAATCATTCTTTCCATAGGCCTTGTCAGTTGTAGAAGAGCAAAGCAGAATGTTTGTGGATTATTCTCAGCTACTCAAATTGTTCCTAATTTCTTTTTAGTAGGATTTTGCTTGTGGAAATTTGACATTTTATTTGAGGCCACACTGGTTCACTTCTGTTTTCTCCCAATTCATTTCACATTGCAACCACATCAACTGTGTTGGAGACTTTGTTATTACAATGATTTGACCTTAGGTTGAGGTTTCTGTTGCAAAACCAGCTGAGGAGGTCCTAAATGTGGAAAGCAGATGTTTCTCTTCTGGCATGTCTTGCAGAATTATCTGGCAAGAGAATATCTTCTGTGAAAAGAATGCTTGAGAAATGTCATGCATTTGGCAATGATTAAGAAAGAAAGGTAAACCTTCAACTCTTTGTTCTTAAAAGAATTTGGCTTGTTATTTACTGGGAAGACAACTAAGATGCAAAGAGCTTTTATGCTCTTTGCAACAAATTTCTTAAAATTTGTTTTCTTTTCTACTCTTTTGTTCTTCATAAGGCCAGAATATATTTTCTCGGGGAGAGCTGATGAAAACACAACTTAGTGGCTCTTAGAGATTTAGCATACTGATGTCCAAGAAGACGTTGTTGTTTTTTAAACTATCAAAAGGCAGGCCTTCATTTGGACTGCTACAACAAAAATACCATAAACTGGGTGACGTAAACAACACTGTATTTCTGTCACCCAGTTCTGGTGGCTGGAATTTGATATCTGGGTGCCAGCATAGTCCAGTTCTTGATGAGGACTCCCTTCCTTATTCGCAGGTGGCTACCTTCTTGCCCTACCCTCAAATGGGGGAGAGAGAAATCATCTCTCTCATGTCTCTGCTTATAAGGACACAAATACTATCACGAGGGCCTGACCCTACCTTCATGACCTAATTATCTCCCAACGCCCAATGACCCCACCTCCAAATACCATCACAACGAGGATGAGGTTTCAGCATATTAATGGTGGGGGCACCAATATTCGATCCATAACTATGCGAGTGCCAACTAGCTAGTTTCTTGTCTTTTTTCAGTGCCATATGGAGGCTCTGCTGTACATCTTCTGAGATCCCATAGTTACTATATTAAAAAGTACCATTCTGATGAGAATGTGAATAGCTTTTATTATATTACCTTTGATCTGGTGTGAAGATGCCTTCAAATAGATTTAAGAAATTATTCATTAAAAGGATATTTTTCAAAAGGAATTGCCAGTTGATTAAATAATACTAGGTATTAAATTTTACTTCATGGAAGAACCAACTTGTTTGACAAAAAAAAATTCTTAATTAAAGCCATATATTTTCATATTAGTAATGTTGCTATATAATTATAATATTTTTAATTTTATAATGTTTTTATAATTAAAGGACTTAGTAAAATCCATATTCCTGTATATGTTTGAATAACCAGACAGAGAAATGGAAAAGGGAAAGAAAATCCAGGGAAGGGAATATTATTTAGAAAGGAAGCCTGTGATACTCTTAAGGTCTGTCACTACAGCTTGCTGGACTTCAGGATGGGGATAGGAGATGCAGAAGACAAGAGAGGAAAAAACAGAGAAGGACTCTGGGGGAGGGAAGGTAGATTAAGAGCATTGCAGACTGGCTTTATTTAATTTGTTTGTTTGGAGTAAATGCCTTGACATTATCTGGACGACAAGACATTCTAAAACCAAATGGAGATAATTAGATTTTTTTTTCTCAATCAAGGAGCATTACCCGTGTGTCTCTATCAGGTAGACAAGAGATGGCCGTGAAAAATTACAGTTGTTTACATGAATTAGTCATTGTCTCACTGGGTCCCAGATGTACCAATGGAATGCATGGTGAATTCATATTCTTGAGCCTGAAGAGGAGGTTTAAAAATTCTCCTTTGCACTTTTTCCAAGAGAAAAAGGCATTTACAGATTGATTTAAAAAGAAAAAAAGCTCAATTATGTTTCCTCCTAATATAAAGGCTGACGGACAAGGAAAGCAAAGCAAGCAACTAGAAGACATTTGCTGTGCTTTTGACTTTGGGAAAGACCATGGGCAAATTATATCACTTTTAGGAAATTTAATTTCCTTACCTACAGAAATAAGGCATGTGAATCAACTGATTCAGCAGGCTCTCTTCAGCAATAAAATTTTGTACTTATCAAGGTTCTTTCCAAGGCAGGATGTTTTTTATTTTTAAAAAATAACTTATTGAAGCTCAGTTCACATAACTTAAAATTAACCATTTTAATATGAACAATTTAGTGGCATTTAGCACATTCACTGTTGTGCAACCACCATCCCTATCTAGTTCCAAAAGATTTCTGTCACTCCAGAGTAAAATCCCTTGTCCACTGTACTAGTCTGTTTTCACCCTGCTGATAAAGACATACCTGAGACTGGGTAATTTATAAAGAAAAAGAGGTTCAATGGACTCACAGTTCCACTTGGCTGGGGAGGTCTCACAATCACGATGGAAGACGAAAGGCGTGTTTTACAGGGCAGCAGAAAAGAGAGAATGAGAGCCAAGTGAAAGGGGTTTCCCCTTATAAAGCATCGGGTCTCATGAGACTACCACGAGAACAATATGGGGGAACCACCCCCATGATTCAGTTATCTCCCATTGGGTCCCTCCCACAACATGTGGGAATTATGGGAGCTACAATTCAAGATGAGATTTGGGTGGGGACACAGCCAAACCATATCACCCACTAAGCAGTTGCTCCCCTGCCCTCCCTCTCCCCCCCAGCTCCTAGCAACTGTCAATCTGCATTCTATATGGATCCATCTATTTTGGATATTTCATACAAGTAGAATTGTACAATATGTGAGCTGTTGTGTCTGGCTTCTTTCGCTTAACGTATCATTTTGAAGGTTTATCCATGTTGTAGTATGTATCAGTCCTTTATTCATCTTTATGGAATAGCGTTCCATTTATGTATGTACCACATTTTGTTTATTCATCCGTTGATGGACACTGATGGACATCCATTGATGGATATTGATGACATTTTGTTTATTCATCCATTAATGGGCACAATAACCAAAAAGACATTCCTTTTGGTTATTGTGAGTAGTAGTGCTATAAACATGCAAGTACATGCATTTGTTTGAGTACCTGTTTCAATTCTTTTGGATCTATACCTAGAAGTGGAATTGCAGGGTTATCTGGTAACTCTAGGCTTAGGTTTTTGAGAGACCTCCAAACTGTTTTTCACAACAGCTGTACCATGTTATATTCCCAACAGCAACATATAAAGTATCTGATTTCTCTACATCCTATTACAGCCATCCTAGTAAATGTAAAGTAGCATCTCATTCTCCTTTTGACAGAGCAATATGTGATCAGCTTAATTCCTCTAAAGTCAAATTTTAGTAGTAAAATAAAGTTGATGATGAAAATGTCTGAGGCCTCCAGAATTCACTCACTCCAATCACTCTCTTAGTGTTGTGGGACACCAGTTCTGACTCTTTATCAAGGTCACTAGCACCATGTTTAGAGGGAGAATTTATTTTTATCAAAGATAGTCAGGTCAGCTGTTTCAGCTGGGTAGGATTAGAAATACAAAGAGAGAGCAACCAACAAAAGGCACTAGTCATAGCACTTTAGAATACCACTCTTGCTTTCCATCAAAGTCAGTGGTTTAAGCATTCATAAGGAAGAATACTATGTTGAGGCATCTCTCTGAAATCACGGACTTTTTTAAATCTTAAGAGCAAGAGCTCATGCTAAATTTGAAAAATAGAGTTTACTTGTTTAATATATTTTTGCCTGAGTAGGTGATGTCATTTTTTTTTTAAAGGAAGGCCTGAAGTTACATGATTTTAGGTCATTTTGTAGGGAATTTCAGGTTATGGCATATGCAGAGAGGTCTTAAAGGAAGAAAAATAATTGATTCAATGAAAGGACAGAGGACTAAGGCTCAAAACTAAATGTGCGGGGAAAGAAACAGAAGGCAAGAACTAAGAAGAGTATAAAAAGAACACCTGTTGATGTGGTGTGTCTGCAGTACCACATACTTTTCTCCAAGGATAAGGAAATCTGCTTAAGGACCCCTGAGTTTTAGGCCTCCGGAAAACTGTCATTAACCTCATGATACGGAAGCCTGTTCCATCATCAGTTTTCCTTAAGGATAGCATTGTTTCAAATCCAGACAAATAGTAATCATTTTTATTCCCTTTAGCCAAGAAGGGGCTAGAAATTGCTCTAAGGAGGACATTCTGGGAGAGCTACAGCCTCCATGAGTAAATTAGACTGAGAGGTGGCGATGTTTGCATGTTCATTTCCCAGATGTGAGATGAATAATTTAACCTGAAAGGTGAAATGCTCAGGAAAAGCGATAATTTAACCTGAAAGGTGAAATGCTCAGGAAAAGCAGATGGTCCAGAGATGCCATACTTCTCATTCAACATTGCTTCCATTGCATGAAATTGGTGTCTGATTTTTTCATAGAAAAAATGTTATGAATATTACTTTGGAAAATTGTAGTGAAGTCATGGTCACACTTGTGTGTGTGGTCCAGTTCTTTGGGGTTCTCTTTTTCCCAGGTATGCAGCACTCTTACATCTCTGGGCCTCTGCTGGGAACACATCCCGTGCAGGTCCTACTTCCCCTTCCCAAACCTTAACCCCTTCTAGCCCCCAGCCTTTTTTTTTTGTCTACCCAATTCTTACCCTTTAAGCTTCTGCTTAAGCACTATCTTCTCAGGGAGGCAGCCTCTCCTGAGCCCCTGGCTCAAGTTAGAGCCCATGGCTATAAAAGCCAGTACCCCATATAATTCTTCTTTTGAACCCCTTACAATGTGCCCAACTGCTTATTTAGTGCCCATCTTCCTCACTTGGCTGCAGGTTCCATCCAGGCAGAACCTTGCCTAGTTCTATTTCCTTGACACTGCTCTCTGTCCTAGCTCATAGTGCTCTTCAGACATTACTTAAGTTGACTCTGCTCTCCCAGGAATAAACATTACTTCATACTCTGATAAGGAAGAACCGTATCTCAGGCTGCCCCATTTTCTCTCCCTCTCTTTTTTTTTTTTTTGGCTGTCTCTTTCTGAATAAACTGAGCTGCGCTGCAGCAATGGCTTCTGGTTGCCTGCAAGTGTGTGTTGGTCCAGACAGCCTCCTCCCTAACTACAGTCAGACGTTCTTCTCCAGGCTGTTCTGTTAGAAATTCTTCTAAAGAGAATTTCCTAGCTGCACAAATGATACCACATTAACAACAGAGGATTATTATTATTGTTATTGTTATTATTATTATTATTATTTTGAGGCGGAGTTCCACTCCTTTTTGCCCAGACTGGAGTACAATGACGCAATCTTGGCTCACTGCAACCCCTGTCCCCGGGTTTCAAGCAATTCTCCTGCCTCAGATGCCTGAGTAGCTGGGATTACAGGTGCGTGCCACCACGCTTGGCTAATTATCTATTTTTAGTAGAGATGGGGTTTCACCATGTTGGCCAGGCTGGTCTTGAACTCCTGACCTCAGGTGATCTGCCTGCCTCGGCCTCCCGAGACAACAGAGGATTATTTTTAAGTAAATAATGCCTCTTCCCACACATCTGCTCACAGTAATGGCTGCATGATGTGAATTAATGTCATTAGAAACCCATGCTGTCCTCCAGAGTTGCAAAAGCCTGTCACAGGAAAATTTTGTAGTCATAGAAGGATGTTCCCCTCCTTTGAGAGTCTGGTTTGCTATTGTTAGAGGAGAGAAGAGGATTCAGAAGGCTGCCAAACCTGTATGTTGCTGGTTTTGTCTCCTCTGGAGATTGGTGTGACGCTCATGAAGGGGACTCAGCCACCTGTGCAAAGCCCAGCCCTTTATTAAGTCACTGGGCATCTCGTGGAATCAGGGGATGAATTACCGATCGATGACTGGGAGGAGGGTGCTTAGGCACTGCAGCTGAGTGGCTCACAAGGAGCTAACATTTCACTAACGCGTATTCAGTGGGTGGTTCTGGTTTGCCTGATTTTTGCCTCTGGGCATGGCTGTTTCAGCCTGAGAGGCTGTTCCAAGAATGTTACTTTACTAGGAGCTCATGCCGCCTGGTGGTAAATATGAAGTACAGCAGTGCAACAGACCAGTTTTACTCCAAGGAAACCCTGTAGAGATGACAGCAATGGTTGGTGATTTCTTCCTCAATTATGAAAGTGATCTGGTGGCAAGTATCTGCACACTAATCCTTAAGTTTAAATCTAGTGGCTATGAGGTGCCCCTGCATGGCAAGCATGAATTTGCAGCTGGAAGATTTCCCTCGATCATATTCCAGTGGTTCTTAAATTTTGATGTACATAAGAATCACCAGGGAAATCTGATTGAAGTTCAGGTTTCCAGCTTCAGCTCCAGAGATTCTAGCTCAGCGGGTGTTAGATGTGACCCAGGGCTCTACCCATTTAAAATGAGCTTCCGATGAGGTTGGTCCATGTAGCCTATTCTTTGGGAAATGCTGGCCTAATGGCTAAAAATATGAATTGGAAACCAAGCACAAGAAGGAGCAAGCTGATACTTCTGCCAGCAGCATGACATTGGGCTGCTGCTAGCCTCAGTTACTCTTCTGTAAAAAGGCAGTAATGGCCAGGTGCTGTGCCTCACGCATGTAATCCCAGCACTTTAGGAGGCCAAAGTGGGAGGATTGTTTGAGCCCAGGAGTTCAAGACCAGCCTGGGCAACACGGCAAGATCCCATCTCTATTTTTTTTTAAAGTCAGGTGAAATTCATAGGGCTGTTGTAGGAGAAAATGGGATCCTAATATAAAGAGCTTGATTCAGGCTCTGGTCATGGCAGGCACCAGTACATCCCAGCTCTTATTATTTGTAGTATTAATCCTAATTATCTGCAATTTACAGGGCCAGAGAAGACTAGGGGAGTTCGGGTTTTCTAGACCAAACAGACACTCAGTCCTGGGCCTGGAGGTCTCTGCAGTGAGGTGCTGCCACAGACAGAGCCACCTTAACTCCTCAGGACAACCAGTGGCTGCCGACACACACTATGCACTGGAGGGCAAGCAGCTCCCAGCTTGGGAGCAACTGAGGATGGTGAACAGCCTGGGCAAGGAGTGCTCTGAGGCTAAGACCCTGAACGGCAGGGTCAGTATTTTTTTATATCTTTGTGCCTTTCAGGCCAAATGGAAGTTGGTAGCTCTCCTATCCCATTGCTTTTCTAGAGCAATCTCTGTCTCCTCATCTATAAAGTGCGCTGATAATACTTCCCCAGATAGTTGTGAAGAACAGCTGAGAGATGATATGTGTAAAACCCTTACCTGATGATTGATGCTAATGGTCCTTGGAAAATATTGTTCTCTCTCTCATTCCTTCTGGTGTGAATATATCCATAGTATCCTTTTCAAAGACAGATAGATCAAGAGAAGGGAAACAGATGGTCCAGATGTGTAGTGAGATTTTAAGGCAGTGTTTCTCAACGTTTTTTAAAAAATCCGTGTTTCCCTCAATAAACATAAAAGTCAGACCACCTGTTTCTATATGTATATATGTATGTGTATATATATATATAAGTTTAATAGTATATGCATTAAAAGTCATATCTTGTATATTAAAAGTCACACATATATATGTATATATGTATGGGAAATGTATCTATATGTGTGTGTGTGACTTTTAATATACAAGATATGACTTTTAAGATATATAGGCACAGCGGCTTATGCCTATAATTCCAGCATTTTGGGAAGTCAAGAGGTGAGAATTGCTTGAGTCCAGAAGTTTAAGGCTTCAATGAGCTATTATTACATCATTGCACTCCAGCCTGGGCGACAGAGTGAGACCTTATCTCTAATACACACACACACACACACACACACATATATATACACACACACACATATATATATGTACACACACACATACATATATATGTGTGTATATGTGTATATATACGTGTGTGTGTGTGTGTGTGTGTAATTATTTTCTTTTCACCCATCAGGTTACCAGTACTGGGGTTATGAGTGTAAAGTAATATCACTTTGCAAGTTGTGAGGTACTGTAGATTATCCCATTGATACACTTTAATCCATGTTATTTTTTAAAATCTCCAATGTATTCTCAAATTATTCCTCTTTACAGAACCGAAGTGCAGCTCCCCACTTCAGGTAATGTGATTCTACCCTTTGCCTGAGAAACATATCTATCCTAATTGCCATGTGCTCAGCTGGACCACTAGAGGGAGCCATCCTGTAACGGGTGAAGTCAACCTAACAAATGGTATCAGTCGAGTATTGATCGGAGGCCAACGCAAGAAGTTACCAGTAGCCTATTTCAGATTTATTAAAAAACACATAGGTAACGAGTCAGAGCTTTGGCTAGGAATGATTTGGAAAAGAACTGAAGGCATAATTCCACAGAACATTCACAGTTGTGTGCTAGAGACAGAGAGGAGCAGGAAAGTGTTTTAGAAGCATTTGCGGTGGACAATGGAAGGCCCGGCTTCATCGTATTCCTGTTTGCTGATCCACATCTGCTGGAAGGTGGACAGAGAGGCCAGGATGGAGCCACCGATCCAGACAGAGTATTTGCGCTCCGGAGGGGCAATGATCTGTCAGTCAAGATGAAAAAGAATGGTCATTAATGTCATCATTAGTGCAGTCATTAGTGCCGTAGGACAGAGCCTGGATGTTCTACCATGGCCTAGTTTCTTGTTCAGCAGGGACACAGTCTTGTCTGTTAGATGCCAATTGTGTCCTAATTGTGTCATGTTCTTGGCAGGACCGCCAGAGGGAGCCATGGATTTAGAAATTCTTCAGTAAGCACATTCGTTTTTCTCACCTGTAATTCTTCGACCACATTATTGAGCAAACTGAAAGTTGGCTCCAAATCCAGCCATGGCCCCCACTTAAGAACCCTGGCAATGCCTCTGATTTCCATGAACTCTGCCTCAGAATTCAACACGATACACTTTCTATAGAAACAAACCTTAGCCTATTCAAAGGAGAAGTTTTAATTGTGCTAGGACTTAGTATACAAATGTGTTTCCACGTGGTGAAGTGAACTACCACTTTTCACCCAGATGCTCTGTTTAACATTGGGGGACTCAGGGTTCCCTGCTGGGGACATTCCCTTGCAATAGGTGCCTCTTAAGCTGCACTGGTTGGCCTTTCCCAGTGCACAGGCCTAATCTGCAAGGCATGCTCATGTTTCTTAAATAAATGAATGGTTTAGGCACAGAGAACAGTGAAAACTGGCTAACCAGTTTAATCTTTATCTTCTGAGCGTTTACTTCTTAATACAAAGTACTGATATTTACTGAGCATGTAATTATATGCCAGACACTATGCTAAGCATTTTACATGTATTATCTCATTTGATTCTCATAAACATCTTGAGGAATAAGTCTTAAATTACTCCCATATTACATATGAGGAAACAGAGGCTGAGATAGTTTAAGTAACTGGCCCAGGTTAACACCGGTTATATCAGTGTCAGATCTAATATTCAAACCTGGGTTCTCCCAGGTGGTTTTATGTTTTGGTTTGGTTTTAAAAATAACCTTTTTATTTTGGAACAATTTTAGATTTTCAGAAAAGTTGTAAAGAATTTAGTATAGTTTGGATATCTCCTCCAAATCTCATGTTGAGATGTAATCTCCAGTGTTGGAGGTGGGGCCTGGTAGGAGGTGTTTGGATCACGGGGGTGGATCTCTCATGAATGGCTTAGGACATCTCCTTGGTGATAAGTGAGCTCTTCTTCCGAGTTCACATGAAATCTGGTTATTTCAAAGTGTGTGGCACCCTCTCTGTTGCCCCTGCTTTTGCCATGTGAGGTGTCTGCCCCTGCTTCGCCTTCCACCATGATTCGAAGCTTTCTGAGACTGAGGCCTCCCCAGAAGCTGATGCTAGAGCTATGCTTCCTGTACAGCCTGCTGAACTGTGAGCCAGTTAAACCTCTTTTCTTTACAAATTACCCAAGTCTTAGGTATTTCTTTATAGCAACGCAAGAACAGCCTATGACAAATTCTATGGAAGTTCCCATAGGTCTCTCATCCAGTTTCATTTTTGCCAAATGTTATCATCTTATTGTCCCAGGTTTTTCTTGGTTCTCTATACTATCTCATTACATCGGAGCCCAGAGTTTCACATTCATTTCTATTCAAGAAACCAAGTTTGGAGAACTAGGAACTGCCCAACTCTAGCAATAGCCTCTTTCTGTTATTGACCCTCATGAGATCAACTCAGTAGTGAGCCCAGCTACTGGCTTCATTCACCTCCCTCTTGTGTGGAAGTAAAGGGGGTAAGAGCTGATCAGAATGGCATCCAAGAAAGACAAACCCTGTTGGAAAACAGTCTCTCTTCTCTCATGCTGAAGTCTTTTAGGGCAGGACTAGCCAGAGCCTATCATGGAGAGAGAAAGTGTGCATGTTTCAGTCTAGCACACTCTCTAGTGTTAGCTGCATACTCCTTCTAAAAACAGAAGGGAGTGCAAAGAGGAGAGAATTTGTTTAAATACCCACGTGTGTGAACTGCACTAGAATTGCCCCTCTACTTCCTGTGACATGGGTCAGAGGGTCCCAAGTGTGGCCTTCTGGCTTCAGAGAGTGATAATAACCTTTGAGAAGTGACCAGCCACAGGTTAAGTTTGCCTCCAAAGAATTATCTCCATTTAATCCCCGAGTTCCCTTCACTAGGGCTCAACATTCACACCACATACAGGGGCCACATACAGGGCTCAGGGACTGAGCTTGGTCATCCTGGAGTCATTCTGTGCTTTTGAGCACCTGTACCAAAAGATGTGCTAGACAGAGGAATGAGGATAAAATTTGAATTCTTGGCCACAGGATTGAGGTTAGTAGTGGAGGAAGAGTATAAACTCCTCCTAAATCTACAGTGTTTGAAGTTCTTCAGAAATAAGTCTAGGTCATCTGTATTTTTAAAAAATGTGTTACATGCACGATGCACTATTTTTTGTGTCGAGAAAAACAACAAAATGCATATTTTAAAGAGAGATGAGCATGTGGGGAGCTCTGTTGACCTTGACTGCAGCTACTGAAAGTAGCTGATAGACAAGGATAAATAGAGATCAAATTTTATATAAAGTAACTCAATTTTTCTTATGAACTAGATTGACTTACATCCTGTAAAATATGAGATTTGTGTCCACTACCTACCCCTAAAACCCACAATTCCATGTCACCAAAATACAGTCTCTGAAGAGTTCTTATCTGTGGTTATAGGGCTGACAATGCTGGTGGCATTGCTACTGGGTCTGTCACTGAACAGTACCTTGATCTTCATGGTGCTGGGTGCTAGGGCCGTGATCTCCTTCTGCATTCGGTCGGCAATGCCAGGGTACATAGTGGTGCCCCCTGATAGGACATTGTTAGCATAGAGGTCCTTCCTGATGTCAATATCACACTTCATGATGCTGTTGTAGGTGGTTTCATGGATGCCTGCAGACTCCATCCCTGGAAAAGAGACACAGGCCATGGTCCTTAAGTGGAGAATAAAACCCAGGCTAGACATGGAAGACCAGACTTGAACATCTGGATGATCTTGCAGTGGACTGAGGCTGGGAAGACATAATAATCTAGGAACCACCTGTCTGAGAGACCAAAGGGCCTTGTTATGCTCTATGTCTTCCTGCCTGCCTTCTAACGAGGAAGGCCTGCTGCAGCATCCTGAGGTGCGGGCTACAACAGGTATCACTGATTTTTTAATAGACTCTCTACTCACTCCGTGTGGTTTAAATAAGGGGTGAAGCCTTCCGATTCCCTGCAAAGCTTCCACGCTGAGCCAATGTTGCAACAACTCTTCAGAGCTCTCCCAGGTCTCCATTTAACAGCTACGTTGCATCTGCCCCAGCCCCCAAAGCTAATGGGGCTGGATTATCAGGGAAACTTATTCTATTTTTTATCCTATTGGAAAAGGCTCATTTTTCCAATCTTGCTAACATTTCTTTTGGGTGGGGGTGGGGATCTGGACTTTTGTTAATTTCTGATGCAGGTGTTTTCAAAAAACCTCTAGATGCCCTTTCATCTTCTGCAGTGCTGTGATGTAATGATAACGTTAACAATAGCATTACCTGATTATTAATTACTAGTGATATCTGGTAATTATTGAATGCTTGCTTTTGCCAGGCAGTGGGCTAAGTGCTCTTTATCTATCTCCTGTAATTCTCACAGCCATCCTAGGACATAAGTAATATTACAGTCTCCACTTTATACATGAGGAGACTAGTTGGGAAGGTTAAGTGACTTTCCCAAGATCAAGAGAACTAAGACTGAAACCCAGGCTCACCCCTCTCAGAGCCTGCCTCTGTAAACACCTATGCAAACCTGTCTCTCCAAGACAATGTGAATGTAGGAACAGACTCACTTTGAGTGCTCTTCTATTTTTCTCTCCCCCAGCATTCCCAAATTCTCAGCATTCAGCACACCCTTGCTACCCTTTCCACTGTCTCCAAAGCACAGGCATTATTTAATTCTTTCATCATACACCATGAATGCTTTGGGCTTAACTGCAACATAGATAGTGTTTTCTTAGGAAGAAAACCTCTTTCCTGGCCTCATTATGTCTTCTCACCTTGAAAATGTGGCACTTTCCCTTTTTCTGGTTTAGAAATGCTTTTGGTCTTGGGGCAACCGTCACTTGTCTCCATGTTCTGGAGGCTGGCTTGATATGGAAGAAGACAATGACTCCCCTTCCCAGGAAAAGGGCGTTTGTTGCCTACCAATGAAGGATGGCTGGAACAGGGTCTCTGGGCAGCGGAAACGTTCATTTCCGATGGTGATCACTTGCCCATCAGGCAACTCGTAACTCTTCTCAAGGGAGGATGAGGATGCGGCAGTGGCCATCTCATTTTCAAAGTCCAGAGCTACATAACACAGTTTCTCCTTGATGTCCCGGACAATCTCACGCTCAGCTGTCAACCAGATACAAACATTGTGGCAAACATTAGGGTCTGCACAGGTGGCAAAGATTCACCTGCCCTACTGCAGTCTCTCCCTCAAGACATGTGCCATCAAAAAATGTGTCAGTTCAATATTCTGCAATCCAAAATCCACAATGATAATGACGTAGTAGGGCCACCAGGGAACCACCTCTGTTCCCAGGACAGTGTCTCATGCATAGTAGGCCCTCAGCATGCATTGTCTGGGAAATGCATAACAAGAATAAAATGAGCTAGCTAGAGAAAGGCACACAGTAGGGGATCCTTTTGTACCATAACATTTTTTGGGGTGGGTGGGCAGGATAACTACTCTGTCTTATAATTATTTTATAACAGAAAGTTTATTATATTGTATTTTCAGTTAACCAGGATATCTTATGCTGAATCAGCTCCTCAGGGGCCTCACAATTTTCAAAAAGTCTGAGATCCTGTTGCCTGGGACAGTAGATAGCAGCTCAAACCTTTGGCACATTTCTCACCCTCCAGGAAAGAGGTGGTGCTGTCTCAGGACCAGGCCTAGTCCAGAAGGTTTCAGTGGTGCATACTGAACGAGATATGGAAGAAGTGGGCAGGGAGAGACCTTTCAGACTTCTGCTCTCTGAAGTTCTAGGCTATTAATTATATCTGAGGCTCTAGGAACATTTTAGAGGCATCTTGGGATTCTTTGTAGGGAGCAGAGGAGGAATGCGATTATTCAACTTCATATTGCAAGTGGAGACTTTAACATTGGCAGGGTTCAAGTCTCAAGCCTCAAATTTGGAGCATAAAATAAGCCTCAGGCATGTTCAGAAACCTAAATGTTTGGACAATACCAAATTGCTAAGGGGAGGACAGGTAGCTGGAGCCACCAGCACTGAGGTCATACAATGTTTCTGGCAATGCTGACACTTTCCTCTTGTGAGGGAGGACTGGGTGCCCTGGCTTAGAATCTGAATACACATATGTCACTGTGTTAGCTATTAATATTTATCACTGTTAATAGCTAACAATTATTGAATGCTTACTCTATGTCAAGTATTCCACATGCATTCTTCCATTTAATACTCATAACAATCATGTGATATAGGATCTATTATTATCCCCATTTTACAAATAAAGAGACTATGGTTGGTTAACTTTTCCAAGCTCACAGAGCTACTGAGTAGCAGAGTTGGGACTCGAGTCCTATCACAATATCTCCTGCCAATCACCACACCATGCCATCTTCAGTCTCTGCACAATCTTCTTCTATTTGCTAATGGAGGGGATTAAAAAAAGATCAATTATACAACACTGACTAATGCATAACACTGGGTGTCTATAACTGTTCTCCTCAAGGAAATAGTGTAATCATTTTGCAACTTCACATAGCAAAGAAAGATGTGCTTTGCTCTGTGCATTAGAGCCAGGCCTTGCCATTTGCAAATCTTCATCCCATCATCTCCTTGGATAGTGAGGATGGTCCTGGAAGTTACTGAGCAACACACTGCTCCCCTCTCCCCCTTATCTCCCACAGGCCTCACCGGTAGTAACGAAGGAATAGCCACGCTCAGTCAGGATCTTCATGAGGTAGTCAGTGAGATCTCGGCCAGCCAGATCCAGACGCATGATGGCATGGGGCAAGGCATAGCCCTCATAGATGGGGACATTGTGGGTGACACCATCTCCAGAGTCCAGCACGATGCCTGGGAAACAATTGGGCGTGATAAGTCACCATGGCAGCTGGCATGTGGTTACTTACTGGCCAAGTAGAGGGAAGCCTTGGGGAAGAGGGAATTTCTGAGCCTCTTATTTAAAAAGAGAAAACAGCATGTGATAGGAGAGGTGAGGTGGGACAGGGCTCGGGGAAGATGAAAAAAAGGAAAGAACAGGAAGAGGAAAATAGTAGAAAAAAGTTCTGCTAGAAATATGAGATCAAGGGCTTATTTTGAACACGAGAAGAAGATCTTTTAGGGCTGCGTTCAGCCATGTCCATTCTAACTCTACTCCA
Organism: Gorilla gorilla gorilla; assembly: GCF_029281585.2. Lineage (NCBI taxonomy): Eukaryota > Metazoa > Chordata > Mammalia > Primates > Hominidae > Gorilla > Gorilla gorilla. The sequence continues at coordinate 101,267,199 of NC_073232.2, forward strand.
GTCCCTCACCCCCACGTGTTAATGACCATTCAATCCCATCTCTGGCAGTGTGCTCCGACCAGCTTGCTGTCCCTCCCAGCCACCTACCAGTTGTGCGTCCAGAGGCGTAGAGGGACAGCACCGCCTGGATAGCCACATACATGGCTGGGACATTGAAAGTCTCAAACATAATCTGCAAAGCAATCCAAAGAGCTGAGTTAGTGAAGGTGCCCATCTGACAAAGAATGGTCAGGAGAGCACACCTGGTTGATGGATGCAGAGGGGCCTGACCTGTTCTGGGCAGAGGAGGCCAAAGTAAGGAGGTTCAGAACAGCCCTGGTCACGTTAAAGAGGAGAAATGAAGGTGTGAATCGGGAGCCATCACATCAATGGCCTGACAGGGTGGGGAGGGGAAGAAGCAGTGTGCACACAAGGTTTGGCCAGGGGAAAGGAAAGTCTAGCTTTTGGCTCTGGTCCTGGCTTTGACTAATAGTCACCAAACTAATAGTTGATTAATAGTGGCTTCATTCCAGGTATCTTAACTATAAACAGAGGAGGAGTTTGGACTAAATGAGATCTCCCGTTTTTCCAATGCAGACATCCTAGGGCTTGTTAACTATGTCAAAGCCAGAAGAAAAAGAGAAGACAACATCCAGGTTTTGATTTCTCTGGTATAAAGAAAGAGAACTTTTAAATCTGAAGCTCAGGGTGGCTAGGATTAGCCCCATTTCTGTGATTTGCCTGAGGTTCTATTTAATCTATTCCACTTTTTTATGTAGTTTCTGGGTCAATGCTAACCCTAGAATCTGAGGCCATTCTGGTTGCAGTGGGAGAGGCCCTGATTCCTGGAAGACAGGACCGGCCCACTGGTAATAGAGGACCACATAGAATGTCAGTGCCCCAGTTGGTGCAGTCCAGGGACAAGATTAGAATCAAGCCCCTCCAGGTCACTTGTGAGAAGTTTGTGCATCAGGAGATGTCCGTGGGTCTTCATTTCTCCATCTGTAAGACCCTTCCTACTCTATTAACCAGAATGTCTGACATCATTTGCTAGCGAGCCATAATTTCCAACCATTTTTTTTTTTTTTGCCTTCACACCACTGAAAGGAACAATAACTCATCAGAAGCAACAGCTCTTGCGACACACAGTGATTCCCAGGCCCACAGATGTTCCCCTGTAGAGAACAAGTGCTAGTGGGTTGGTGCAAGCACCAGGAGCTCTTCTGAGGAAAAGGCCTTGCAGTTATTTACATTTATGATTCTTCAATGCTGGAAGATCGTGGATCAATCCCAGGCTCTGCCAGTTCTAGCTATGTGACCCTGGGAGAATCACTTAATGTATCTGAGCCTCAATTTCTTCATTTATGTAATCAATATAGTCATAGTTCCTGCTTCACATTGCTAGAACTTAAAGAGACAATGAATGTAAAATGCTGAGCCTAGTACTTGACCATAACAAGTATAGAATTGACATTAGATGTTGTTATTTAATAGCTCATCCAAACTAGAAAACTCAGAGCTCTGTCTGGTGGACTGGATGGGATTCTATTGTGAGGTCTTTAGCTTCAAACAAGTAATAATAATGACAATAGTAACTACTATATTTTGGATGTTTATTAGGAACCATGATATACATCTGTCATTTCACCTCATTAATGTTCACATCAATCCTTGGAAAAATGATAGTATTAATATTACTCCCAACTTATAGACAAGGAAACTGAGGCTCTGAGAAATTAATGGAGTTCTTTAAGGTCACATAACTGATAAGTGGTAGATCCAGTTTTCAAACCTAGATATGTCTGACTCTAGAACCCAAATTCCTATTGTATGTGATGCTGCATTTTGAAGTGACTTCTCCTTAGACATTATAACTTAAACGTGGCCCCTTCTCAATGAAATCTTTTAAATTTCCTATTGCTTTTGGAGACAAAGGGCTGGTCCCTGCAGGAAGGATGCAAGTGCTTTCAAGCTGTTCCTGTCCTTTGGGATCCCTGAGTTCACTGAAGGCTGTTAGTCTGTTGGTGGACTCCTAGCTCCGGCCTTCTCTCTGCTGTCCTGCATAGCCTCCTTCTAACAGAACTTTCCCCAGACCCCAAAGTGTTGTGTGCTGGGGTAGCATTCTTACTTGAGTCATTTTCTCCCGGTTGGCCTTGGGGTTCAGGGGCGCCTCCGTGAGCAGGGTGGGATGCTCTTCAGGGGCAACACGAAGCTCATTGTAGAAAGAGTGGTGCCAGATCTAGTGAGTTGGGGGACAGAGGAGAAACACAATGATGTGCTGTCATGAGGTCCTGCATTTCCCAAAAAGGGACCAGAAGCTACTTGAAACCAAGACCAAAGGAAATGCTACAAGTACTCATGCATGTGTCCATGGTTTTATAGATGCAGAGACTGAAGCTCAAAGTGTGTAAGTACCTTCCCAAAGGATTCACATCTACTAAGTGACTGAGCAGAATCCCTAACCCAGATCTGTGAGGCAGGATGGTATAGTGGTTAAGGGCACAACCCTTGATCAAACCTTGGGTTCAAAGCCCAGCTCAGACACTTCTTAGTTGTGTGAGCTTAGGCAAGTTTTTAACCCTTCTCAGCTTCAGTCTCATGATTGGTAATAGGGAGATGAAAATAATTAGTGTGTACCTCATTGGGTCTTTGTGTAAATAAATAAGGTAACCCTCGAGTTATTGTTCAGCCCAGTGTCTGGTCCAGAATCAATGTTATTATTATTCAACTCTATTTTCTTTGTTCTCTCTTCCCATTTTAATGTTCATGGGAAAATGATTTAATTTTGTAAATAAAAAGACAAATGAATGTATATATGAATAAATGACGCTTACTCGAAAACCTAATTGACACTTTTAATGCTTCTAGAGAAGTTGCCCTTTGCAGTGTACATGAAGAAGAGAACAGGGCTCTCTGACTCTTGCCTCCATCACCCTCTTTGCTCTCGAGGGATGAGGAAAGCTTCCTCTATCAGCACACTCTGGATCTTCCACTCACAGTCAGACATTTGGCCTTCAGGTGTTTCCAAAAGGCCCACGCCTGTGTATAGTGTGTCTATGTGAAGGTACTTTGGACATAACTACATTTGATTTATGGTTGAGCACTTTCTTTAATTCCTAGATGCCGAAAAGAACAAACCATTGCAAAAAGGACTAAATTAATTAATCTTTAAAAGCATGAAAATTCTCCACCAGAGCCAGGAATATGAGATTCACTCAAAATCAAAACAGAGCAAAACAAGAACTGCTGGTGAAAGCTTATAAATTAGCAAAACCAAGATTAGCTTTAAAGACTATCTTATTCCACTTTCTTTTGTTTTGGATTTGTGGTTTATAGAAGGGAAATGAAACTTCTGAAAGTTTTGTTTCTTTAGTGGAGTGAAAGCAGCAGACTGCTCAAAAAATCCTGCCAGTCACAGCAAGCAACCCTTCTCCTCTCTTTCTCTTGTCCCCACCAGAAGATACTTTGAATTTAAATTTTAGAAATAAGGAAAGTTTTTTCTTCCAATAGTCTCTCTCTAGGAGGATACATTCTAAGATGTTGTCAGCTCCATGGAGAAATTCTAAAAGAATATTTTCCTATTGATATTGATATCTTTTTCTCTGTGCAAATTGCAATCTTACCAAATGTAGAATCCTCAATTAAGCAAACCTACTGATATGAAATTTTTGTAGAAAGATAGAGCTTGGAGCATTACTGCTGATAAATTCTAACAACATTATGTATTTTTCTTTTAAGTGATAAATTGTGTGTGTAGTAGTAGTAGTGAGCCGATAGATAAATAAAAGGCCAGATGTTGTGATTCTGATATATCTTGCTGCATTTAAAATTTTTTATGTCACTTTCTCATTATTTCTTCTGTTTTTTTTCTCTGATCAGTGGTATCTGTAATGTTTAATGACCAAACATCAAAATCTTAGAATTTAGCTCTTCTTCTCATTAGCTCTTTTATTAAGTGTCTGGGAGATAAGGCCGCATGTAATGCAACACAGATAAATAATTTTTAAAATATTTATCATATAGCTGTTTTCAGTGGCTCTTGTGCTTCAGTGTGTGGAGAGGCATTCAGAAATGTACCAAATCTGCAATGTTACACTCCTGTTTACTATAGTGAAAACAAAAACATTTTTAATTTAGATGTTTAGAGTGAGTTAATGAAAACCTTTCAAGAATGGGCTGTTTAAGGCTACTCCCAGCATTTCAAGCCCCTTTAGCTGTATTGCACTGAGAGGGATAACCATGCAGCCCCTGATGAAAATGAAAGGAGGGTTTTTATTCTCTGAGCTGCTGCTCATGCACTGCTTGTCCTAGGAGGGCAACCGAGTTGACATGAGCAACAGATGATTAATTCCCTGCAGTGGCAAAGGGCTACTCTTCTCATCTACAGAACTGTCATCCTCTAATTAGTTAATAAACCCTAATAGGCAAGGACATTTTTTTCCTTTTCTGTAGAGACAGAGTCTTGCTCTGTTGCCCAGGCTAGAGTGCAACAGCTGATGGTGTGATCAGCTCACTGCAGCTTCGAACTCCTGGGCTCGAATGATCCTACCACCTCAGCCTCCTGAGTAGCTGGGACTACAGTTGCATGCCACCACACACTGTTAATTAAACCTTTTTTTTTTTTTCAGTAGAAACAGGGTTTTGCTATGTTGCTCAGGCTGGTCTCAAACTCCTGGCCTCGAGTGATCCAGTGTTGAGATTACAGGTGTGAGTCACTGTGCCCTGCAGTATTTTTTTCTTCTTTTTTTTGAGATAGGATCTCACTCTGTCACCTAGGCTGGAGTAGGATCTTGGCCCACTGCAGCCTCCATATCCCAGGCTCAAGTGATCCTCCCACCTCAATCTTTCAAGTAGCTGGGATTGAGGTGTGTGCCACCATGCCTGGCTACTTTCATTTATTTTTTGTAGAGACAGGATCTTACTATGTTACCCAGCCTGGTCTCAAACTCCTGGGCCAAGCAATCCTCCCACCTTGGCCTCCCAAAGTGTTGGGATTACATGTGTGAGCAACCATGCCTGGCAAGGGATTTTTTTTAAAAGAAACATTTTAGGATTTTTTTTCTTTTTTTTAAAATTTTATTATTATTATACTTTAAGTTTTAGGGTACATGTGCACAACGTGCAGGTTTGTTACATATGTATACATGTGCCATGTTGGTGTGCTGCACCCATTAACTCGTCATTTACATTAGGTATATCTCCTAATGCTATTCCTCCCCCTCCCCCCACCCCACAACAGTCCCAGGTGTGTGATGTTCCCCTTCCTGTGTCCATGTGTTCTCGTTGTTCAATTCCCACCTATGAGTGAGAACATGCGGTGTTTGGTTTTTTGTCCTTGCGATAGTTTGCTGAGGATGATGGTTTCCAGCTTCATCTATGTCCCTACAAAGGACATGAACTCATCATTTTTTATGGCTGCAAGGATTTTTTTTTCAATGGGTAATAACCCAGAATGAACATTAACAAGTAAAAGTACAGTTGAGCAATGTGAGCCAGTTATTTCCCCAGCAGTAGTGTGGTGTTCTGTATCAGAGAACACAGGGATTATGCATCCTGAGGGCCCAAGCTGCAGCAAACCTCCCATACCTTTTCCATGTCGTCCCAGTTGGTGATGATGCCATGTTCTATCGGGTACTTCAGGGTCAGGATTCCTCTTTTGCTCTGTGCTTCGTCACCCACGTAGCTGTCTTTTTGTCCCATTCCCACCATCACCCCCTAAAAAGGTTCAACACATTATGAGTCAGCATCTCCCAAAACGTGTGAATCAATTACAGCCAAGCCACGAAAGGTTAAATCATTGAGATGGAAAGTTCCTCTTCTGATTATCAGCAACAATAAACATATTGAGTCTCATTGCCACTATGCTCTTAAGCAAAATTCTGTAGTTGATTGGAAAAAGACCTGAATTGCCTCCAAATAACAGGAGATGTTGGGGGAAAGTCAACTTTACTTTGTATTTTTATCTCCTATGTTCCTTGATGAGCTTTTTTAGGGCAGAGATCATGTCGGTCTTGTCCATCACTATAGCAAATTGCATGGCACATATGTGGCACTCAATAATTATTTGTTGAAAGAATGTATACAATTTTACATATTTGTTAAATGGCATTTTGTGTCTTATAAATCCTTTAAACTGTACTTTTAAAGTCATCACCTACCCAAAAGAATATGAGCGTTATTTTCTATTATCAGCAAAAGCACTGCATCTACAAATAACCACTTGAGGCTTGATTTCTAATGGATAAGTTCATACCAATCAACTGTTAAGACATTTGCCTAAATTAGTCAGCTGCATTTTAAAAAAAATCATTAAGGTGAGGTTCTTAAAAAATTATTGTTACTAGATTTTAAATTGCACTGCAGTGGCTATTTTAGAACTACAAAACAGCCATGGCTACTATGGACCCATAAAATAGCGGCTTGTGCAGAATATCTCCACTGCATAAAGATCAATGAATTCAGACAGACTGCATTCATTGGGAGAGGTTTCTACTATTTATTCTCGTGAATATATCCCAAGCAGAGAGGCATAAACATCAATCAGATAGCCTCAATGCACAAACTACATTTCTGATGTGAAGGAGAATTTCTGAGATGAAATTACTGAGTTTTTACCATGTGATGCCACCAATACTTTGTTTACACATAATGTGTAAAATTACCATGCGGCTGTCCAAATATATTTTGTTGACAGCTAATATTATGTAAAATTGTATTTGGTATCAATGCTTGCTTTCATCTAACATCAGCCCTGTATGGTTAAGTGACCTGGACTTTTATTTTAGTTTCTTTCCAAACAGTAGCTTTGGTATACATCAGGATAATGTATAAGCATTTCTGATGGTGATGAAATGATTTGATGATGATGATGATGATGATAATGACTATATTTAGACAAAAAGGACATGAAAAAGGGGCAGACTTTGTATCTGATAGGCGCCCATCAGATAATCTGTCTACATTATATGTGAAATTGGCATTTACTCCTGGACCTTAATCATTAGAGGTCTATTTTTAACAAGGTTACATAACTTCTGGGCAGAAAGAGATAGACAATCTGGGGATAAACATGGACACAGAGGAACCTAATCTGTGTCCTGTTATGTTCCAATCATAATTTTCCTCACCTGATGTCTGGGACGTCCCACAATGGATGGGAAAACAGCCCTGGGAGCATCGTCCCCAGCAAAGCCGGCCTTACAGAGCCCAGAGCCATTGTCACACACCAAGGCAGTGCTGTCCTCTTCTTCACACATAGCTGGAGCTGCTTCACAGGATTCTATAGAAAACAGGGAGGAAGCAGCCTCAGCTGTAATTGGGCATTTGTGGCACTTACCTGACAACTCCCACCTCCAAGGCTGGGTTTGGGGGCCCTCCTCTGTTCTCCTAGTGCTATCCCCTGACCCTTATCTAATATAGCATGTATCTGGAAGTACTTTAGTTACACTATAAGCTTTCAGTAAGCTGAAACTCTGACTTCCAAAACTCTGACTTCTATGTTGATACGACCTTAGTGTAGTGACCGGCATATCATGTGTTCTCGTGAGCACTTTAAAGGTGGATAGAGCCAGTGAATGAATAAACAAACTGCAGAGCACAGATGGGAAATCCAGAGTCTGAGACCAGATCTTTGCAGAGACAAGTTGCCTACCTTATGTTAAAGAAGCATCTAGATTTTCCTGTCTGTATCAACCCAAATGCACATTTTTCTAGATATGCTATACCTTTTTGAATTTTTTTCAAAAAGCTAGATTTTTGAGGGAGAGGCAGCATGTAAAAATTTAGAAATGTTAAAATCGTCAAGTGTTTAATGGAAAAATCTTTTTGAATCATGAGGACTTTAACTTTACCCTCAGAGAAGCTTTGAAATAAAATTTTCTGAGAAGGTGCTTTAAATTTTAGGGGCTGCAATTATCCACCGTTAATAAAAGTCACTGTTAAGCTAACAGTCCAACAAGTGCGGGTGAGCCTGATGGATTATATATCATATGGTAGAATACTTTACTGCCATTAAAAAGGTAGAGTAAGAGGATAAGCAAAAGGTAGTTCTTATGTAAGAGTAATAGGTTAGAAAAAGTAACATTGTAAATCTCATTAAAAATGTATTTTTTATGCATTGAAAAAAGATTAATCATATTTACCAAGATGTTGACTGAGGTTATTATGAAGTGGTGGGTTTTATAGGTGTTTTTAATTATTTTCCCATGGTTCTGTCATATTTTTTAAATTTTCTATATTGAATGTGTATTTCTTTGGTAATAAAACAAAATTTTAAATAACCCATTTTATACTTGGATCTTATACTTGGATCCTTTCATAAAATTAGAAAGGCTGGAGCAGCCTATCAACTTACAAATTTGAGAAATTGAAGGCATATTAGAGGACATTTTCATCCAATGCTCTCATTTTCACAAATGAGAAAATCAGGAAGTGATTGCTCAAGGGCACACAGGGCATTAGAGGCAGAGCTCCAGCCAGACATCAGGTACTGTTTAGCCACCCCTTGGCTTCCAGTTCAAGACCTCTTCCACTTTTCTAATCACAATTAGGTCGAAATGTTCCGTTAAGAGAAGGACACCCAGAGTTATCTGCCTGGCATTGAGATCTCAATTAGGATTTCAAATTGAGAAAATTTCTTCTTCTAAATGGGTGAACTGATTGCACGTCCAAATCCATATAAAAAAGGCAGTTCTTTTAAGGAAACGTCTGAGAAGTAGGGAAATAAAATAGCTATTACAGAGTTGGAGTTCTGCCAAAACATTCCCACAAAATCAAACCTGCATCTTGCCAAAGGCCTAAAACTTCCTTAGCAGTGCTTCATGTAAAATAACTCTTTGCAAAGAACATAAAACTGCAATTGAGATGACATATTTTAAAGTCAAGGCATGTAATATTATCTTCAACTGACAAGGAAACCAAGGCTTAAGGAGTTGAAGTGACTTGTCCAAGAGCCTTGAACTGATACATTTAGGACAACGAAGATTTCAGATCACAGTGATTATGAGCTTAGACTCTGAAGTCAGACTGCCTGGATTTGAGTCCAGGCTCCAACAGTTAAAAGCTGTGTGATTTCAGTTATTTAACATCTCTAAACCACAATTTCCTTCCTATAAAACAGTAATGATATCAGGACATACCTCATGGAGTTCTTATAGAGATTGGATTTTTTAAAGTGTTTAAAATAATTTATAGTGGCAGAGACACTCTAAGTTCTCAATAAATACTAATTTCATCATCATTATTATTACTATCACTGTGTGATTATTTTCATTATCCAGATCTCTTTGTTTCTAACCTTTGCTTTCTTTCCACACTGCTCCAGGCTTAGAATAAAAATAATCAACGTGTGGATTCCACTTGCAAGAATGGACATGGGACTCATGAATGGCTTGCCCTTTCCTTTCCCGCCCTTCTTTTCCCTTTCCAGATGCTGAATTATTTTGGCATTCCTGTGATTTGGCTTCCCTCATAGCAGATTAAGAAGCTTTAGAAAAGAGGCAAGAACTATAAAGGAGACAAAAGGGAAGAAGCCTAAGAGCCTGGGGTATCTGTCAGAAGCAGCCAGCCCCAGGGGATAAGCAGGCACTCTATGGATGTGCTAAGTGCATTTTCCAAACCAAAAGTAAGGGCTGAAAAGAGGATAAAACATTTCAAATTAGGATGGTCTCTGAAAATGGGAAGGTATGGTTACCATGAATGCCGGGATATTTTTAATAACTGTTTTGTTGGGCAGTGATGGCTTGGGAGGAGGGGTTGACTATACTCAGAAAAAGTAGACTGGCCCTCAGCATCAGCAAGAATGCAGAAAAATGTTTTTTACTTGGCCAAAAAAAAAAAGAAAAAGAAAAAGAAAATCTAGGAAGAATGTTATAATGTCCAAAAGGAGCACTGTCATTGAAGAAGTCACTGTGTCCCCGGAAAGAGTCAGCTCAGTGGCTTACAGCTCCTCTCTAACCTGAATGAGCAGTTCGGTTTGGAGCAAAGCATTTCCTAATTAGGTAAAACACGCTTGAGTGTCTGCTTTTGGAACTGCACCCGGGTCAGGGGGTTTGCTCCAACTGACTAGAGTGCGTCTTGTGCCAAAAATGAGTTGATGGGAGGGGAAAGAACAGTACAGTTCCCAGCTCATTGGTCTTGAAACACAAACCATATTTAGTCATGAAACACAAAATGCTAGGAAAATCTCAGCATGAAAACTGCAGTCTGGGCTGAAGCTGCCAAGCCTTGATTTGCAGTGAAACTCAGCCTGGGGTGGCAGGGCTGGCTGCACAGTCACACTTGCCTCACCAGGCTGAAGGGAGTTTTAAGCTGAGAGAGATGCAAACCAGATATCCGGCCGGGAGGCACACACAGCTGTCAGATGCAGGCTCTGCTCCCTCCCTCTTTCTTTCCAGAGAAAAATTCAGCAGGTCACCTGCTGTGCTCTGCTGCAAATGACCAATGATGTAGATCCAAACTTGTAAGGTCACACATACACATTTCCAACAAAAAGAGATATACATTTCCAACAAAAGACACTACCAGTTAGAGCCAGGGAAACCCAGAAGGGAATACACAAATTCAGGCACAATCAAAGACTAGGCAACTATTCTTCTGTTCACTTCCAAAATCCACTTCCAGACACCTTAGCTGCACCAAAAATACAGCCCAGTGAAAGAAAACCCCTACAACAAATCAGAACCAGAAAGAAATCTGAGTTTCCAGTGCCTAAATACAAATAAATGTATAACTTACTGCACACAGCTAACCTGCATACCTGTATTGTGCTGCAAGATCTGGGCTGTTTGTTTAGGATGAACATTTTACAGATGACATGCATTAATAAAATTTTCATCTTCTTCTCTACCCCTTCCATCATACCAAACTACATATTAGCCCTGTCTTTAACATTAGATCATTAAAGCCAAAAGCTACAATCATTTTAGTAATACAGTCTTCATTCAGAAATATCAGTGCATGAACCCAGCCAAATCCCTGCAGATGATGTCTTATTATACCGGGTAATTAAAAGAGCCACTGGAATCTATAAGTCACATCCTTGGGCTGGCGCCACTTACCCTGACAGTGCTTGGCTGGGCTGCTCCACACTGGGTGGTGTTCAGGGAAGCTGAAAGCTGAAGGGTTATATAGCCCCTTGGCCTGCTCTCCTCCCACTTGCTTCCCAAACAAGGAACAAAGACAGACTTGAGCCTGTCGTTCAGTCTAACACAACCATATAGGGACCTCAGCACAAAACTCTCTAATCTGGGTGGCCGGAGGCCTGGGTCTCCTCCACTGCATTCCACTGGTCTGCTCATGAAACGGGAGGCGGTTCAGCTGCCTGTGGGAGATAAACACGCCAAGCCTTCAGAACAACTGCAGAAATGCCCAGAGACACTGAGCTAGGGTAATGGGCAGATGCAGGCATGGTTTGCACATTCCACAGAGGATGCCAGCTTGCTATCATGCTGGAATTTCAGGCCATTTCCTAATAAACTGAGAATAGAAAGGGGCAGAAAGGGCTGCCTCTGCCTAGCACGGACTTTTAAAACACAGGAAGGGGAATATCGCACTCTGGGGACTGTGGTGGGGTGGGGGGAGGGGGGAGGGATAGCATCGGGAGATATACCTAATGCTAGATGACGAGTTAGTGGGTGCAGCGCACCAGCATGGCACATGTATACATATGTAACTAACCTGCACAATGTGCACATGTACCCTAAAACTTAAAGTATAAAAAAAACAAAAACGAAAACTCTTCTACCACGGTAGCATGCAAGGAAGAAAGATATTCCTTCAGTCGTCTATAAATACATAGAGGGAGTGATGATTTTATGGTAGGCACACTGTTTATAAATCAAGTTCTTGAGGGATGTGAGTGGAAATAGGAATTGAAGTATGGAGACAAGGTTGACAGGCCTATGTCTTACAAAGAGGAATTTGGATGTTAGCATTACTATAACTACATTCATTTTTTTGGTGCATTAGCTTTGTCTACTAATTTGTCACCGAGCAATTTAGCAGCATAAGTAGGGACCATCCTTTGACCAGAGAGTCTACCCAGCAGCCTGTCAAAGAAGCAGTTTGGAAAAGAAAGGAGGTTGTTCAAAGGAAGCCTCTGTAGCCCTCCTCTCTGCCCACTAACCTCCTTGACAGGAAGTAGAGAGACCAGGTGATATGGTTTGGTTCTACGTCCCCACCCAAATCTCGTCTCGAATTCTAATCTCCATAATCCCATGTCCGGAGAAAGGCTAGGTGGGAGGTGACTGGATCATGGGGGCGTTTTCTCCCATGCTGTTCTCCAGAAAGTGAGTGAGTTCTCATGAGATCTGATGGTTTTATAAGGCAGTTTTCCCTGCTCTTGCTTGCTCTCTCTCCTTGCTGCCATGTAAGACATGCCTCTTTCCCTTTTGCCATGAGTTTAAGTTTCTTGAGGCCTCCCCAGCCATGCAGAACTGTGAGTAAATTAAACCTCTTTTCTTTATAAATTACCCAGTCTTGGGTATGTCTTTATAGCAATGTGAAAATGGACTAAGATACCAGGTGACCCTCTCATTTCTCAAAGATATAAGCCCTCATCTCAAGCATCAATGAATAGCTTCAATGATTTTATATTTGTCTACTAGGTTCTCACTAAACTCATAAAGAAATATTTTTGTGGGTACTGTGAGTATTTCTGGACTGTGGACATGTGAGAAAAATCCCAAAATAAGTGGCTTTATTTTACAGCCATGACCAGCTGTTCACTCATGTTACTATGTCAGATCTGTTTGATTAATGGTGCCCACACATATACATACATACATATCTTTGAAGAATTGCATTATTGATTAGAAAATTTTAAATAGCTTAAGACTAAATCATAACAGGATTTCTCTATACTGCTTGGGATTTGTCTATCTTTTACCAACCAGAAAACACAGCCATTAGAATGTTAAAATATAAAATCTACACAGTACAACATAAAGTTGGGCATATGGGGTTAATTCATTAATTTTCATCACAGGAATCATGTGAAGCAAAATTTCCGTATTTTCTTGAGTAGGAGGGCAATTTGAGTAGAGGAAGGATTCCCCTTCTTCCTGCTTTTGACTCACACAGTGTCTGTGTAGTCCTTGCGATCTTTATGAAGTGACTGTTCATCTAAACACCAAAGAGAAGAGTTTTTGCATTCACTTTTATGATTCTTACATCATTTCTACCATTAGTGTATATCCAAACCTCTGATAATAATCAGACTATGATGAAATAAAGAGACATACTGGAAGAGGACTCAAGGTTTAGTTTTTCTTGCAAGATTTTTTTTCAAATAATCTATGACACTAACCAGGAAAGACTTATAATTGAAAATAAATTTCTAAACAAGTGATTAAATGATCTTATTGCCTGGGTTTGAGATTTATAGTTTCACATCCCATCCAAGTCTCTTCAGTGAGAGAAACCAGCACTGCATGGGTATGAGTGTGTGTGCAAAGATATCTCCAGCCAAGCGGCCAGATACTTCCTGGGGCCAGCAGCCATGTATCCAAGGGGTTATGGAACAATTAGAAAAACAGTAGCGTCACACACACACACACACAAAAAAAAAAAGAAAAGAAGAAGAAGGAAAGAAAGAAAAACAGTAGTGTCGGATAACTTGGTTGCAGTTCAGGGACACTATAAAATAAATTCCAAGCTAAAGAACATATCCAACAATCATTTCCAGACACGTTGTTCTGCAAACATCATGCACCATCTTAGTAAGATTATTTAGTTATGATTTATTGTAAATTCCTTGAGCACTGGGGCAGCACTGTGTAGATTTAGATTAGGCCATGTAACTACTGGCAAATAGCCGTATAATATTGATGTCTGGTAAGGAAAATGATTTTCTGCTGGTGCCGAAAAATTGGGCTGTAGAAATTGTTTTTTTCTAGACTGATCATATGCATTGGCTATTTTGTTTGGTTCATAAAATTCATTTTTCTGAGAAGACACAGTGAGAGCAAGGAAACCTTTCCATTTCCCACCTTTGGAATTCCCCAGGAGAGTCATAAACAGTTCTTCTAAGATAGCCCATGAAGACAAAGGCATGGAGTCTACGCTGGCACAATGGCCATCCCGCCACATCTGCAGGGATTTGCCAGGCTCTGCTCTGTTCCTCATTTGAGCATAATTAATATTCTTTATGGGAAATTTGATTGGACACTTTCTATGAAGGTCTAAAGGCTGGTATTTCACGGATTTATTTTCATAATGTTTTCATTTATTTCAAAATGTGAGAAGATCAGAGAGAAGATACATGGTATATTAAATGTGAGAAAAACCATGCAACATGAGGATGTGATGAAGGAATGCAGTGACAATTGGCCCTCAGACCTTGACTTTGTGTAAAGGCAAACATTTTGGATCAATACACGGGGGTTATGATTCAGAGTTGAAATTCCAAAGCTATCATTTACTACCACTGTATCCCCTCTGTGCCTTAGCTTTCTTATAAGAAAAATAAGGTTAATATTCATGCCTTATCACAAGGTGGCAATGAGATATGAGGTGTTAATAGGTTAGAAGCACCTAGAACACTGCCTGGCTCATGGTGAGCACGATGTAATTATTAGCTATTATTATTGTCAGATGCTCCATAATGAGGAAGTTAGTTCTAGAGGTGAGACAGACACTTTTTCAGACAAAAGTGCAGAGGTAAACTCTTACCCAGAAGACTCTGACACCCTGTGTTGGTTTCCTATTGCTGCTCTAACAAATTATGACAAACTTACTGGCCTCAAACAACACAAATGTATTCTGTTACAATTCTTGAGGTCACAAGTCCAAAACAGGTTTTCAGTGGGCTAAAATCAAGGCATTCCTTCTGGAAGCTCTTGTGGGGGTCTATGTCTTTGTATTTTCTAGTCTCTAGAGTCCACTTGACTCATGGCTGCTTCCTCTTTCTTCAAAGCCTGCAGCAGAGCATCTTCAAACTCTCTTTCTGACACTAATCCTCTTGTCTCCCTCTTAGAAGGACCTTCGTGAATATACTGGGCTCTAATGGATAATCGAGGATAGTTCAACGTAATCTTCCCATTTTAAGATTATTGATTTAATCATATCTGCAAAGTCACCATTTTGTGTGTAAGGTAACATATCCACAGGTTTAGGGGATTAGTAGGTGAACATCTTGCGGGAAGGATTCATTATCCCGCCTATTACATACCCCCATCTCACCACCCAATGTGTTTCCCATTACATGTCAAGGCTTTTATACCAGTTTCTCAGTTTCCAAAAAGTATTTCTACCAATGGTGTTGGCATCAGATGTACTTACTACACTTAAATAAACACTACCTTAGACTGTTTGTGCTGCTGTAA